>NC_082671.1:61185000-62435000 GCF_025265405.1 Mesoplodon densirostris | reverse complement strand
CTTGGTTCATAGCGAGCTCGTTACCATCCTTTGTTCAAGCAAGGCTCACCTCTTCATTTTATTCAGTAGTTTTCACCTCCATGGCTTAGTCTCACAGCCATTCTTGCCTCTTGCCCCGGCATCCACACTGATGTATTTGATATATGCGATTATATAGCTGTGTGACTTTGAAAAATAATGTGTGTATGTATGCACATATAAAAATACGTTAAAGTTTATGTAAAACAGTGTGCTATATATCTCATTTGGTTTTGTACATTTTACACAAAACACCATGTATTTAAGCTTCTTCTTTGCTGCTCTATAACTCATAATCATGGGTTCTGGCTGCTGCATAGAAAGTTGTTATATATCTTGCAACGTTAGTTAGTCAAACCCCAGAAATAGACATGCAGGCGTCCTAGAAACCCCAATACTACCAAGGACCCAAATCTGTGTGTGAATTTCTCTACGATTTGTATAGGAGGGTAATAGAACATATTATTTCTTTGTTTTTATTAAATTGAGATATAATTTACATGTCATAAAATTTTCCCTTATAAATGTACAATTCAGTGGTTTTTAGTATGTTCACAAGTATATACACCTCACCACAGTCTAATTCCAGGACATCTTTATTACCCCATAAGGAAACCCTACACTCATTAGCAGTCACTTCCCGTCTCCCCCCACCAGTCACAGATCTACATTCTAATTGGATTTGCCTATATTTCTTTCCTTTTGAAGATTTTGTTTATTAATTTATAGACCTTCAGGTGACAGAAGTTAAATTAATCAATATCTCAGTTCATAAAACATGAGCCTATTTTTTTCCTTTCTTTCTTCCTTTTTTTTTCTTAAATAATCCATTTCCTCTCAGATCCTACCCCCTCTTTCCCTTTCATCGACACTCATTAAGATGTTTCACGTTAACTATGTTTGGTGTTAGCTATGATAAATGATTATACTTATGAAATCTAGAATATGTTTTGCACATTTTAAAATGTACACAGTGGTATTGTTCTATAGTTTCTTATGTTCTTGTTCAACTCTACAGTTTGGGAATCAGAGAGATGGTGTAGTGTAGTGGTTCACACTAGTTCTTTCTAAATCTCATTCCCCATGGGAAGGAACTAGAGCTCACTGGAGAAATTGCTCATTTCTAAGTCTGGGGCAGAAAGTATTAAGAAGAGCCTGGATTATCTCTTGACACTTGACAGCAGAGAAGCTATCAAAGACAACCTGAGTCACATAAGAAGTACTCAGAAAACGAATTTGAAGTCAATGAAGATATTAACTGCCATGCATTTGAAAACATCACATAGATTTAAATTTGTGAGCTCATAATAATACTGAAAAAAATAACTCATTGATCAACTTTGGAGGATCCTAGGGAATAAATGCATTTAACTTGAAAACTGGGAAGTATTGAGAAAGTATCAACGTTTGCTTTGCTTGACTTGTTTGACTTTACCTCAAGGTCACCAAGGAGTTGATGAGAAGAAGTCTTTCTTTATAAAATGATTACGCCTAATGAGCAATGATCAGCAATAGCTGCAGATATCACAACATAAGTGGCAACCAGATACTTTGTAGCTTCTGCTAGAAATGCAAAATATCATCTATGAAACACTTTTGCAAAACAGAAAATAACACCTAAATCTGATCAAGCTTCTAGACCTATCAATTTCCAGAAAATACAGGGGACATCTGAACATTCTAGATGCTTTCATCAGGATGCAATCAGCAAAATCTAGACTATGAGAAGCACTATAGGACAAACATTCTGGTTTCTTCAGCAAATCAGATTCATAGAGGGAAAAAAGTTGTGAGGGAGGACCCATCCAAATATTAAGAGGTTGATAGAGAAACCAGTTGCAATGTATGGCTGTATAAGTATATATATATATATATATATATATATAAATTACACTTACACAACCAAATAAATTGCTAAAAGTCATTTCTAGAACAACCAGGGAAATGTGAACGCCAACAGTATATTTGATGATACTAAAAATTGA
Source organism: Mesoplodon densirostris (assembly GCF_025265405.1). Lineage (NCBI taxonomy): Eukaryota > Metazoa > Chordata > Mammalia > Artiodactyla > Ziphiidae > Mesoplodon > Mesoplodon densirostris. The sequence goes on along the minus strand of NC_082671.1, from coordinate 62,432,997 downwards.
TTGTTGAAAATTGTGGAGTAGGATTACAATATTGTGATATTTTCAAAAAGGGAAAACATATTTCTGAATAGCATACCATAGTACTTAAATATGAAATTATGTAATTTGCTTCAAAAATAATATGAAACAGGATAAGGGTGAGGGCACAGAGGCAGAGAAGAAACATGGTCAACTGTGAATTGATTAACACAAAGTTGGGGGATGCCTACAGTGCAGTTCATTATATTGTTCTATCTTTGTGTATATTTGAAATTTCTATAATAAAATTAAAAACAAAAGAGTACAACTTCTGGGGAAAATCCTGATCCCAATTCAAACCCGCTGTTTCCTCATTGTGTGATATGGCACTTACTTAAATTCTCAGCCTTCAGTTTCTTCATCCTTGAAGGAGAATATGATTACGAGTATCATAGATTTATTTGAGAATATTTAATCAATACACACAAAGCACATAGAGTATTGCTTGTCTTTCTCTCTGTGTATACCCAGTTAATTGCTCCTGACTTCTGCAAAGTGGTTCATCAAATGCCTTCAGTGAATTTTATTTGTCCATGCTTCCATAGCCACACTATAGCCATAATCAATAAATATCCTCATTTCTGTGCTTATGCATGGGAGAGTACCTCATGGACACACAGAAATGAGAATGAGATTTCTGGATCATGGGGCAGTTGTAACCAAATTTCCCTGATAGCTGCCAAATTGTTTGCCACTATGTTTGGATCTCCACAGAAAGTCCTGTCTCCCCACATCCTTGCTATCAGCTGGAATTATCTTCATTTTTCTGAGGTCTTGTTTTTAGGTAATTTCAGTATCTCTTAGCCTATTTCTTAGCCATTCAGTTTTGCTTCTGTAGGAATTGTCTGCCACATTCTTTGCCAATATTTCTATTAGTTTTCTTGGCTTTTTCCTTGTGGATTTTCAGAGGAGACTTGTATATTCAAGTTGTTATTCCCTTGTCAGCTTTAGATATTATAAATAACTACTCTCGGTATTTCATTTGTTTGCATTCTTTGTCTAGGGCGTCATTTTTTAAAGAAAATCTAATTATGGTGTCCTCTCAATCTGTCACTTTTTATCTGGAGATTTGTACTTTTCAAGTCTTCACTAAGACTCATCCACACCAAAAGATTACAAATATAGTCCCACCACTTTCTCCCATTAGTTATACATTTTACATTTAGTGTTTTTGAAATTTGTATAGAATTTACTTATGAACATGATACAAGGTAGATATCCAGCTGTGATTTTCTCCATATCATTTTCTTTAAAACATGATCTATAAGACAACTCATTCTTTCCCCACTGGTTTGTAGTGATGTGAATATAGATGCATGCGTACATTTGTGAAGATTGTATCATCAGTGTGAAAGGTTCCCCCAGGCATAAAAAGTGGCAAAATTTATAACTTTATCATATCCCCGGTTCATATAGGAACTCACAGGTATGTGATTGAATTCCATTGTCCTCTTTGCCTATCTCCACGTCCACACCATAGTCACCGTGCTGTTGGTGTCTTTATGTTGGCTTTGGAGACTGTCACTGTACCTAGTAGGATAATACATCCACCTTTGTTTGCTTTCCAAAATCTACTTAATAATCTGTACATTTTCATTCTCCCATGTAGATTTTTAGAATAAATGTGTTGACTTTATTTTTAAAAAATTATAATTTTGATAGGGGTTACATAAAGTTTTAGTGTATGGTAGAAAAAATTAAGTTTTATAATGGTAAATTGCTTCATCCTTGATCAAAATTTCTTTCCATTTACTGTCCTTATTTTATGTTATTTAATAAAGTTTATTTTTCTCATAAATTACGTGCATTACTTTTAGAATAATTTTAGTTCTTTACAATAGTAATTGATACTGTGAAGTAAATCCCATTTTCATTGTATTATTGGGTAATTCTGATGTAGAAGAATAGTATTCATGTAAGTAAATTCATCTGCAACCTTGTTGAATTCTCTTAATAATTCTAACAGCATTACTTTTTATTCTGTGTTTCCAGTAGATGATCATATTATTTAATAATTTATACTTTTAGTATGAGTTTATAACATAAATTAGGGTTGAACTTTACCATATTGTTTTGAAGTGTTTATTGATAGAACCATGTGCCTTTTTCTCTATTTGTTAATTATTGTGGTGTATTATCTTAGTGGATTTGTCTGTTACCAAGATAAATCCTGTCAACTATGTTGTGTTAATTTTGACATGCTTTTGGAGTTGGCTAGCTAATATAGGTATATGTCTGGAGATTTATATTAAACTCCATTAATCTACTTATGAAATCATCCTAATGTTTTAGCTTTCTTTTTCTATACTTTATCTCAGTTTCTGAAAGAGTAGTGTTAAAATATTCAAGTATAATCATTGATAAATTTATTTTTCCAAATGTTTCCACTGTTTTTATATATTTTGAAATTATATTAAATTCATATATGTTCAGGTTATTTTAAAATCTTAATTTTTATTGTTTTATATATATAGTATCTCTTTTCCTTGGAATACCTTTAGTCTTATATGCACTGTAACTCGTATTACCCTGACTTTTTTTTTAATGTAGCTGCTCTTTGTTTTTATTTATTTAGTTATTTATTATAAATTTATTTAGCTATTTTATTTTTAGCTGTGTTGGGTTTTCATTGTTCCACACGTGCTTTCTCCAGTTGTGGCAAGCAGGGGCTACTCTTCACTGTGGTGCATGGGCTTCTCATTGCAGTGGCTTCTCTTGTTGCAGAGCACAGGCTCTAGGCACATGGGCTTCAGTAGTTGTGGCATGGGAACTTCAGTAGTTGTGGCTTGTGGGCTCTAGAGCACAGACTCAGTAGTTGTGGTGCACAGGCTTAGTTGCTCCGCAACATGTGGCATCTTCCTGGACCAGGGTTCAAACCCCTGTGTCCCCTGCATTGGCAGGTGGATTCTTATCCACTGCAGCACCAGGGAAGTCCTACCCTGACTTTTTAAAATATTTCTGTACTATTTGATTTTATGGGTGTTTATGGGTGTTTCTCTAAGACACTTTATTAGATCATGTTTATTCTCTCCATTCTGTTTTTTATTTCCAGAAATATTAGTCCATTTACATTTATTGTAATAACAGTTTGATTTGCACTTATTTTAACAATATTATTTCCTAATTTTAAAATTCTACTGTATATCTCAGATTTTTATACTTTAAAATTCTTTTTTATTGTTGATTAGAATTTCATAGTTTGTGTATACCACTAGTTGTTTATTCATTTATCAGAGGTTGCACGCTTGTATTATTTCCAGCTTACAACTGTTATGGGAATAAAGACGCTGTAAACATTCACATACCAATCTTTGTGTAGACATAGGTTTTTCTTTCTCTTGGGTAAATACCTTGGAGTAGAATTGATGCCACTGTTTTTCAAAGTGGTTGTATTGTTTACATTTTCACCAGTAATGTATGAAAGTTGCAGTTGCTCAAGATCTTTGCTAGCATTTTGTCTGTCTGTTTTATTAATTTTAGCCATTCTATTTAGGTTTATGGTGTTATGTTTCTGTGGGTTTAATGTACATTTGCCTAATAACTAATGATATTGACCTTCTTTTAACATGTCTACTTGCCACATATGTCTCTTCTTTCATGAAATGTCTGTTCATATATTTTGTACATTTCTAATTTAGGTTTTAATGTTCCTTAATTTTGAGTTATAAATATTCTTTTTTTTTTTTTTTTTTTTTTTTTTTGCGGTATGCGGGCCTCTCACTGTTGTGGCCTCCCCCGTTGCGGAGCACAGGCTCCGGACGCGCAGGCTCCGGACGCGCAGGCTCAGCGGCCATGGCTCACGGGCCCAGCCGCTCCGCGGCATATGGGATCCTCCCAGACCGGGGCACAAACCCGTATCCCCTGCATCGGCAGGCGGACTCTCAACCACTTGTGCCACCAGGGAGGCCCATAAATATTCTTTATATATTATAGATGCAGGTCTTTGATCAAATATATGTTTTATAAATATATTCTTCCAGTCTGTGATTTGTCCTTTCATTCTCTTAATAGAATTCTTTTAGGAACAGAAGGTTTCAGCTATTGTAAAATCCAATTTTCAATATTTTATTTCATACTTTATGCTTTTTGTGTTTTATTTTACAAAAAGAAAATAAAAACACATTGCCTTCTCTAAACTTGTGAAGATGTTCTCTATGTTTTCTTCTTGAAATTTTCATCTAAAAGTTTTAATTTGTTCATTTTTAAGGTTTGTTTTGGCTATTCGTTGTTGTTTGTATTTCTATAAATTTTAGAGTCAGCTTGCTGACTTCTAAAAGAAAAAAGTGAGATTTTGATTGGAATTGTGTTGAATCTACAGATCAGTTTTAGGGATAATTTTCATCTTTGTGTTAAAAGGTAGGGTTTTTTTTTTTTTATTATGGAAGTATGGTGAGGCCAGCAGATCAGGAGACAAATTCCATTGAGAAGATAATTTGTTATTCACAGTTGCCAAGAGAAAGGGCCATGCCATACCATGGTGGGGGAGGCTCACAGTGAAGCACCAGGGTCAGTCAGGAGGCAGGAGGTATGGGGGGCAGAGCATGGCCAGGAGTTCTTTACTGTGGTTTCCATGGGAAAGGGAAGGCCAGGAAAGCAGGCTTAGGATTGGCAAGTTGAAATAATTTCAGTGGGTTCTGGGGTGTGGGTGCTATCTTTGGCTGTCTGGTATTAGGTCCTGGGATGATTAGGGCAGGGAAATATTGCCTGCTACCAGTTGGCTCAGTTGGTAGCTCAGAATCTGAACTCTGGGTTGTTTAGTTTATATATGCAAGACTCCTGGGAGGGTTGTTTGCCATCTCTAGGAATTGACCAGCCCTGGAAGGGCCAGTCCCTCCCCTGTCAGCAAGGCCCCAGATGCAAGAGCCTCAAGAACACAGAAAATAAGAAAACACAGTCAACACAATTTTTTTAAATATTGAGTCTTTCAATTCACGAACCTGGGATTTCTTCACTTATTTACTTTTTAAATTTCTCTCATAAGTGCTTTGTTGCTTATAGTGCACATATCTTGTCCATATTTTGTTGGATTTACCCTTAAATATTTCATGTTATTTGATACTATTTAAAGGTATAGTTTATATATTAAACATGTATCCTAAAACTTGCTAAATTTATTTATTAGTAAGATTAGCTTTAATTGTAATAATTATATTTTCTCTACATTTTTTGTACAAATAGAATATATTTGAATATTTTTTTAAAATCCTATATTATTGATTCTATTTTCTGTGTTACTCCTGGTTGTTACCATTGTCTGATATTTTTTCTCTCAGTTTGGGCTCATATTTTCCTGCTTCCTTGCATGGCTGGTGATTTTGATTGGATTACGGATATTGTGATTTTAAGTTGTTGGGTACTAGAGTTTTTTGAGCTTCTTTAAATATTGTTGTGATTTGATCTGAGCTGCAGTCAAGCTCTCTGGCATCCATTTGACTTATTTTTTTACATAAGCTTTGTTAGGGTATGGATAAGTAAATTTTGGCACAGTCCTCCCAATAAATACTCTGATGCTATGGAAGTCACAACCTTGATGCCTATCTAATAGGTTGGAAATATGCTCACTGCACAGTGTTGTGTGAAAAAAAAAGTGAAGGCTACATAACTGTATATCAGGTGATCCCAGTACTCCTGATTTTAAATTAAGTATATCGACAATAAAGTTTAGAAAAATACAGGATTTGGGGTCATTAAACATATTTTTAAACTTTCTCTGATTTTACATTTTTCTTCAACACATGGATATAATATGTTTTAGAGAAAAGATTAATACTATTAGTAATTTAAAAATGCTTGGACTCACTATAATGGCTAAAATGAAAATGACAGTCAACACCAAGTCTTAGAAAGGATGTGGAACAAATAGAACTCACAAGTAGTGCTGGTAGGAGTGTAAATTAGCACAAATATTTTTGAACTGTTTAGGGCTCTTCACTAATACCACACATACACCCTGTGCACCAGCAATTACATTTCTAGGAAGACATTCAAAAGGAAAGATACATGCAGCTGTGCACCAAAGCCATGAGCAGGAATGTGTGGGGATATCATACCCTCAAATGCTAATAACCCAGAGATCCATCAGCAGTAGAGTGGATCAGAAAGTTTCGGCATATCCATGCAATGGAATACCACATAGAAACAGGAGTAATGGGACTACCAGTACATAAAACAACAGGGGTGAATCTCACAACATGCAGAAAAGAGAATCCAAACACAAGGAATGTGCATAAAGTACAAGTCAGGGCAAAACATTTCCATCCTGTTTGAAGTCAGTATCATGGTTATCCCTGGTGACCAGAATCAGGCATGAGGAGCCTGTGGGGTGCTGATGGTGTTCTGTGCATACCTAGAGCTAAGCCCAGGGATGGCAAAATCAAAGTGTTTACTAAATATTCATTAAATAAATGATAGATGGATGGGTGGATGGATGGATGGTAGATAGATGACTTGGCCTTGTTGCTCAAAACTGTAGATTTCTGTCTCTCTGATTTATTCTCCCTGCCTTCATGATCTACCACTGAGATAATATCAGGATTTTCATCTCTCCGTGGCTTTACTGAAATAAACTATATTACAGTTGAATCCAATCTGATACAGCTATGCTCCCCATTTGCACAAGCCTGGACTCAGGAATATGTTCCTAAAATAACACCAGTAATAATCATCTTCTCCTCTATGCTCGAGGTTTTACTCTTTATCTATGTCTTCCAGCTTTATGTAAAATATGCCAGGACAGAAGACCAAACAAATGAGTAACTGTGGAAGGGAACTCGGAAGACAATAGTCTTTTCTACAACAGAATGCAAAAAAGTAGGGAAAAAATGAGCTACATGACCACCCTGTGTGAGCTTGTGCTCACCAGAGAGCAGAGCCATTTTTGCTTAAATGTGCTCAGTAAGGAAAAGCCAGTGTGATTCTGGGTGATCACAGGTGATGCCCAGAGAAACTGGCACCTGAAGGTCTCTATGTTCAGGGTGGATTTCATCCTCAGAGAGGTAAGGGGTTGAGTGTAAATGGGATTGTAAAAGGCATTTAGAGGTAGCATCAGAGCAAACAGACAAGGGCGGTGGCTGGGATGTGTTTCATCAACTCCCCGAGGACCACATCTGGGCAGTCAACAACCATGGAGGTGGATGGGACAAGGATGAGAATGCCAGCTGGTTTTCTCCTATTGAGCACTTGTAAAAAAATATAAGAAATCAAAGGGAGTAGAATTACAGGATAGTAGATCTGGATAGTGCCTTAACTGAATCTTGGTGTCATTTTACAGGATGGGAAACTGAGGCCTGGGTGACTTGGATAGCTTGCCTCATGTCCATGGTAAATGGCTGTAGGACTTATATTTTAACTCGGAGATCCTGACCCAGGCCAGCGCTGCTGCCTGAATGGTGAACTGGGAAGACTTTTTGGGCTTTCACACTGTATGAGAGTGGATCATCTTTCTTACCAAGACCTGAGAGAGGTCATCTTCACTGGCACTCTGCTTAGACCACACCCTTCTGTTTAGAAGCTTAATACTCCCTTGTAGATTTCAGAAGGCAACGCAAAGGTGAAGCATTTCTGCCGTTCTCCTCGGAGTCGAGAATGGCCCAACTCTGTCCACTGTTTTTGCTATAGATTGACACCCTTCATTGGACACGTTCCTACAGCCACGGAGATACATCTGGGAGGGCTGGCTGGCCAAAGGCATGGGAGCGGGAGGACACAGAACCAGAGTCAGGGGGCCTGGGCCTTGGTCCTCTGTCTGTGTGACCCCCGACTTGTTCTTTCCACTCTCCATTTTATTTGCCTCCAGGTGAGGCCTCGTACAACCTGCCTCTCATCTCTTTTCTTGCCCTGATGGTCTGCTCATCTTTGGGTCTTTAGAATCCCCACCATCACTCATTTGCAGACATCCAGAGTTGGCCGGAACTTTTGAGTGATATCCCTGGAGCCTGACAGTGAAGGAGAAATGTCAGATGGCAAAGAAGCAATTAAGTTCCAAGACAACTTCAATGATTTGTGTTTTAAACTTTCGATTTATCTACATCTCAGTTTGAGTCCATTTCCATGAATTGCAACAATTGCCTGAAACAAAGCCACTGAAGAAAAGCCTCCCGGAGCCTGAGATGGAAACAGATGGCCAGTGCTGGTGAGAGCAGCCCCCATTCATTCCATCCAATTGTTCCCAACAATGGCAAAAAGTAATTAAAAACACACTTAAGAATCTAGCTTTGTATTGATCAACGGCAGGGTAATGGGGAATGCCGAACTTTTTTTTTTTTTTTTTGCGATACGCGGGCCTCTCACTGCTGTGGCCTCTCTCGCTGCGGAGCACAGGCTCCGGACGCGCAGGCTCAGCGACCATGGCTCACGGGCCCAGCCGCTCTGTAGCATGTGGGATCCTCCCAGACCGGGGCACGAACCCGTTTCCCCTGCATCGGCAGGCGGACTCTCAACCACTGCGCCACCAGGGAAGCCCAAAGGAATGCCGAACTTTGAGAGTACCAGAACTCAAGATGAACCAAATGATTTTTTTTTCTGATGGATTATTAGGAAAAGCACCGCTGTAATATAATTTTACAGGCAGTTGGATCAGTTATGTCAACTCTTACCCCAGGTTTTGAATGATGACTCAGATTTGGGAGTCTGGATTAATGTAAGGGGCAAACAGTCACATCTCCTTTAATGGATCACAGGGAAACACCCAAAGTGACCCAAAGCAAATTATTTACCACACAATTCCTGAACACAAAAGCCATAGTCCAGCTTCCCTGACATAGAATCTTGCATTTTTCAAGTGTCAGTGCATCATCAGAAATTTATTTTATGCAGTGAAAGGCAGCCTACTGAGGTCATCTGAGAAATGCTTTTCTGTTCAAGGAGTTGGCAGGGATGGAGAAATCTGGGTGAAGCTGGAAACACCTTCACACATCAGAATGCACCACACGGAGGAGGCGAGCCTGGAGGAATGTTTCGTTTTTCCCCTTTCTTTTCCATCCCCAGTGGCACATCCACCAGCCCCTGACTTGGACCCCTGCTGTGGCCCCCTCCCTCATCTCCTTGCCTGGGTTTTGCCCCTCCCACCCTCCTTGACACAAGTGAAGAAAGCCTTCCTCCATGAGAGCCTGATCCCTTCACCTCTGCTTGTATCCCTTCAATGACCCTCAGCATCTAACACTCTCCTGGCTCCTGGTAGGGGCTCAAGATATATTTATCAATTGCATAAATAGATCCCCATTTTCTAAAGGACAAAGTGTGAGCACCTGAGCACAGATGGCCTGTGAGTTCTCCCAGCCAGTGCCCTCTGCACTTTCTGGTTCCTCCCCGCTGACTCTCCCTCTCCCCAATGAGCCACACTCCCACCCACGTTCTGTGGTCCCAGCTCCGGACATCCTTCCTAGTCTCAGCACAGGAAGCATGAATCCCACTGAGCTTTGAGGACCCACTGGAAAGATTCCCGTGTATCATGTTAGGTTGCATCAGACTTATCACGCCATGTCAATTCCCGCCCCCCCCACCGAGTGTTCTGGGAGTGTTTTAAGGCTGCTTCTGACAGTGTAAAGGAGTAACTGAATCTGCGTGCAACCTGATAACGGGTGTCCAGGGCCTTTGGCACGTGATTTGATATTCTGACAAAGTAAGATCTGCTCCTGGGTTTATATACACGACCCTTTGCGGGCTTCAATGGAACTCAATGCCTGACCCCACAATGCCCCAAACACATACCCTACCTCTGTCTACTGGCTCCACCAGCTATTGAAATCCCAGCCTGGAGCCTGGTGTAGTGGGGTCCAAACACACTCTCTGTTTCTCAGATGAGCAGTCTCCTCTCCATTCCTAGTGTTTGACCTCACCTGGCTCTTGTGCCCCTTTTCCAGCAGAGAGGGAAAGGGGGAGGGAGGAGGTTGGCAAGGAACAATACCTGTCTCTCTTGGGGTAATGACGTGTCTTTGTGTTAACCTGGTTTCTCTGGTGTTAATTCTGAATCAAAATCCAAATCTCTTATTAAGGCTGTTTCCTTGTCTTTGCCCCTGGAGGAAGGGTCAGGTGCTGTGTGAACTCAGTGTGCTGTGGGTACTGCAGGTGGTTATGGGTGCTTAAGGTCTGCAGGGGCTCTGGACGGTACAGGTGATGCAGGTGATGCAGGAGATAGAGATGCCCTAGGTGATGCAGGTGATGCAGGAGATGCTTGAAGGCAAATATTGTCTCCTCATGGGTTAGGGGACGTTTGCTGCTCCAACAGCAACTTTGGGCTGAGATTTCTCACCATGTTTTCCCCTAGTGTTGACCTTAGTTCTTGTCACCCCACCTGCTGGAGCACCCATAACTATTACCACCTTGACCTGTGGCCTTGGCAAGGACAGTTTACGGGAGAAGCCCTGATCCGGCTTCACTGTGCCCAGGCCGACTGAGGTCTGGCTATGACCCACATGAGATCCCAACTTGGGCACCCACGTGACAGCCTATGGGATCACCATGCCCTCACCTTGGCTGGTGACGCCCTGGCCAGCTCGTCTTCTCCTACAGCCAGGTCATTTACTATCTGTGATACTGGGGAAGTTACTTACCCTGCCTGCATCCTGATTTCCCCAGCTCCAAAATCAGGACAGTGTGACCATCGGTCTTATAGGCAGAGCTGACAATTAAGGGAACTGGTGCCTAGAAAATTCTGAGAGCAGCACCAGACATATAGCAAGTGCTCAGTCAGGACTGGTTCTTATTACAGCTTCCCTCCTGCTATAACTCACAGTCTGCTCAAGACAATGCCCACTGCCCACCTCCTGCCACTGGGGGAAGAGAAGGAAGCACGGTTAACCAGACATGTGCATGGAGTTATGAGTTGACTGCGTTTCCCCCAAATCCATATGTTGAAGTCCTAATTCCCTGTTCCTCAGAATGTAGCTTTCATTGTAAACAGGGTTGTTGGAGATGTAATTACTTAAGATGGGGTCATCTTGGGTGAGGTTGGCCTTAATCCAACATGACTGGTAAAGGGGAAAGGTGGACCGAGAGACCCCTGCACAGGGAGGCACCGTGGGAAAATGCAGGCAGGGATTGGGGTGATGCCATGGGAGTCAAGGGTACCAGCAACGGTCACAAGTCCACCTGAGGCAAGAGAGGTCATGGATCACATTTCTCCTTCACAGGCTCAGAAGGAACCAACCCTGCAGACACCTCAACCCCAGACTCCCCACCTCCAGACCCTGAGACAACACATTTCTGTTGTTTAAGAACCTCAGTCTGCTGTACTTTGTTATGGCAGCCCTGGCAAAATGACACACAAGCACACGCACTCACCCTCACCCTAACACACACACACCCCTTAACCCTAACACACACACACACACACACCCTAACCCTAAAGCACACACACACACACCCTAACCCTAAAGCACACACACACACACCCTAACCCTAACACACACACACACCCCTTAACCCTAACACACACACACACACACATACCCTAACCCTAAAGCACACACACACACACCCTAACCCTAACACACACACACCCCTTAACCCTAACACACACACACACACACACCCTAACCCTAAAGCACACACACACACACCCTAACCCTAACACACACACACCCCTTAACCCTAACACACACACACACACACACCCTAACCCTAAAGCACACACACACACACCCTAACCCTAACACACACACACACCCCTTAACCCTAACACACACACACACACACATACCCTAACCCTAAAGCACACACACACACACCCTAACCCTAACACACACACACACCCCTTAACCCTAACACACACACACACACATACCCTAACCCTAAAGCACACACACACACACCCTAACCCTAACACACACACACACCCCTTAACCCTAACACACACACACACACCCTAACCCTAACACACACACACACCCCTTAACCCTAACACACACACACACACACACCCTAACCCTAAAGCACACACACACACACCCTAACCCTAACACACACACACCCCTTAACCCTAACACACACACACACACACACCCTAACCCTAAAGCACACACACACACACCCTAACCCTAACACACACACACACCCCTTAACCCTAACACACACACACACACACATACCCTAACCCTAAAGCACACACACACACACCCTAACCCTAACACACACACACCCCTTAACCCTAACACACACACACACACACACCCTAACCCTAAAGCACACACACACACACCCTAACCCTAACACACACACACCCCTTAACCCTAACACACACACACACACACACCCTAACCCTAAAGCACACACACACACACCCTAACCCTAACACACACACACACCCCTTAACCCTAACACACACACACACACACATACCCTAACCCTAAAGCACACACACACACACCCTAACCCTAACACACACACACACCCCTTAACCCTAACACACACACACACACATACCCTAACCCTAAAGCACACACACACACACCCTAACCCTAACACACACACACACCCCTTAACCCTAACACACACACACACACCCTAACCCTAACACACACACACACCCCTTAACCCTAACACACACACACACACACACCCTAACCCTAAAGCACACACACACACACCCTAACCCTAACACACACACACCCCTTAACCCTAACACACACACACACACACACCCTAACCCTAAAGCACACACACACACACCCTAACCCTAACACACACACACACCCCTTAACCCTAACACACACACACACACACATACCCTAACCCTAAAGCACACACACACACACCCTAACCCTAACACACACACACCCCTTAACCCTAACACACACACACACACACACACCCTAACCCTAAAGCACACACACACACACCCTAACCCTAACACACACACACCCCTTAACCCTAACACACACACACACACACACCCTAACCCTAAAGCACACACACACACACCCTAACCCTAACACACACACACACCCCTTAACCCTAACACACACACACACACACATACCCTAACCCTAAAGCACACACACACACACCCTAACCCTAACACACACACACACCCCTTAACCCTAACACACACACACACACATACCCTAACCCTAAAGCACACACACACACACCCTAACCCTAACACACACACACACCCCTTAACCCTAACACACACACACACACCCTAACCCTAACACACACACACACCCCTTAACCCTAACACACACACACCCCTTAACCCTAACACACACACACACACACACCCTAACCCTAAAGCACACACACACACACCCTAACCCTAACACACACACACACCCCTTAACCCTAACACACACACACACACACATACCCTAACCCTAAAGCACACACACACACACCCTAACCCTAACACACACACACACCCCTTAACCCTAACACACACACACACACATACCCTAACCCTAAAGCACACACACACACACCCTAACCCTAACACACACACACACCCCTTAACCCTAACACACACACACACACCCTAACCCTAACACACACACACACCCCTTAACCCTAACACACACACACCCTAACCCTAACACACACACACACCCCTTAACCCTAACACACACACACACACACCCTAACCCTAACACACACACACACCCCTTAACCCTAACACACACACACACCCTAACCCTAACACACACACACACCCTAACCCTAACACACATACACACACCTTAACCCTAACACACACACACCCTAACCCTAACACACACACACAACTTAACCCTAACACACACACACACACACAACCCTAACACACACACACACCCTAACCCTAACACACACACACACCTTAACCCTAACACACACACACACCTTAACCCTAACACACACACACACACACCCTAACCCTAACACACATACACACACCTTAACCCTAACACACACACACATACACCCTAACCCTAACACACACACACACACCTTAACCCTAACACACACACACACCCTCATACACATATATATACTCTCACACATGCATATACACTTACACACACACACTCTCAGGCATACCCACGCACAGACACACGTGGTCATTCTGATTTCGTTGATGTCTGAAGTTGACACCTGAAACTAAATGTTGGTTTTCTTTATTGTCATTCCCCAAACCTGCCTTTCCGTGTGCTGTTAGCTGTGTGGTCATCACCTGCTCAGATAGAACCCCCTCTGCTTCTGCACCTGCTGAGCTCCTCATCATCATTCCTTGGTTGTGTCCAATCAGTGCATATTTACTGTCTGTCCACTTGTGCTCAGCCCAGGACAGAGGGCCAGGGAGTCAACACAAAGACAGCCCCTGCTGTCCAGTGGCTCCAGGGCACCTGCACGCTGGACTCCAGATCTCCATGGAACGCCTCCCCACTCAGCACCCAGGGCACCTCCATCCCAGCTTTTACTAGGGTCTCCTTGAGCCCATTCCATGGTCATTTCTCCCACTGTACCACCATTCTTAGGACAGCAGCCTTTGTGTCACTCAGACCACTGCCCCCTCCACTGTCCCTGTTGGAGGACTGCAATAGAGAAGGGGTTCAAAAAATGTCCAGTCTCTCGACCAAAGTTTCTGCTGGACATCTCATATCTTGATTAATGGGCACTCTGCTTTGAAACATAATCCTGAAGAGCTGCTCCTCATCAAAATGATCGGCAGTTATAGGCACTCAATGGATATTTGCTACATTTAATGGAATTGAATTTCCGAAGAGCTGCACATTTCCTCTCTGAAATACCCAATACATCCTGACTGTGCCCACTGATAACAAGGCATCCATCTCTTTGAGTTGGTGGCCAAAGACAGATGCAGTTCCTTAATGAACAAAGTCAAATTGGGAAAGAGTCTTTCCTGAGAAGCAATGAGGACATTTTCATTAGGAAAACACCTTGGAGAAGGATCTTGCTTAATATCAAGAATGAAATCAGCTGTGTCTTCAACGACCCCAAAAATGTACTCCTGGAGGTGCCTTGTGTCAGTGGCAAGATCACAGCGGTCCCTCCACTCTTCTTGGCAAAGCCAGGAGGCACCGAGATTAGGGCAGTGATGCCCCTGACTGTTGGGCACAAGCCCCAAGATTAAACGAGAGTCCATGGCAACATGTTGGCCTCTGTTTCTCTGAAAGTGCCTCCTACCTGGGAGAGAACTCATGCTGGACGGGGGCACCTCGAACAGTGGTGCCAGGAGTGAAGCGATCCTGTCTCTTTGCCAAGCTCACCTCTACCCCAGTCTTGGTATAAACGTCCCTCTTACAGGTGATGGTTTCAATAAGTAAATAGTAGAGTGAGGCAACTTGTGGGTCCACATAGATTCCCACTGACTGGACGTCTCTTGTGTAAGCGTTGGGTTTCTAGATAAAGTATAGGATACCCGGTTAACTTTGAACTTCAAAAGCAGTAGATATTTTCTGGCATAAGTATAGCCCAAATACTGTCTTTTTATTTTGCTAACTCTGGTAACCCTAATAGGCATAATGTACTCTACTGATTACAACATTTGCCCAATCGCTCTGGGTAAATGATTAGACAGTTATTGAGTCCTTTTCTATGCATTGGACTGGACTGTCTCCACCAGGCTTTTCAACTTGCAAAAGTGACAGAATTTCTCTAAGCCACCCACAGCACTATTGTGAGAATTAGTGGGGGTAGGAGGTTTAAAATGCCTATGTAACATGCTAGTTTATGCATGTTTCTCGTGTTCACCCATCCTTCCTTCCCTCCTTCCCTCCCTCCATCCTTCCATCCAGTTATCCATCCTTTATTCATTCTTGGCTACCAACTAAGTGATAAGCACTGTTGCAGTGCTGGAAAGATTCACATCCTTGTTGTGGGAAAGGCCTGTAATAACTCTGTAACAACTCAGAACAAATAATGAAAAATAACTGTCACACTGCTGGTGGTGGCCTGCCCATTCTCTTTATTGGCTGATGACAATCCCAGGTGTCCCTTCTAAAGGATTTCCTTCCCAACAGGAGAACAGGTATAGCCTCAACTATCCATCCCTGGTTCCTTCACGCAGGCCTCTGCCAAAGCCTGGTGGACACAGAATACAAGATGCCAGGCTCCTGACCTCAAAGAGGGGCAGATTCTGAAGTTCAACTCCTCTCCAGAGCAGCGTTCTTGGTCAGCTCTCTGCCAGAGCTTAATCCTGTGTGCCTCCAGCCCCGTCCCTGTTCCCCCAGCTCCATCCCTGCATTCTCTAAGCCCCATCCTGGCCCCCTGAGCCCCTCAACAAACCCTTGAAGGAGAAACAGCAGGCTGTGCTTCTGGGGAACAGCATCTAAGCCCACTTTTCACTTTCTAGATTTTCAAAGTATCATGATTTCGTTTGTCCCGTTTGCATTCAAGAATTAGGCAAGAGAGATCCATTGTGCTCCAATTTTACAAATAAGAAAACTGGACTCGAAGTTAAAGAGTTTGTACAAAGGCAGCTGAAGCCAGACCAAGAGTCTGAGCCTCTGGCTCCAGGATGATGTTTCTACCCCAGTGAAAAATTCTCAACTGCGGGCAGTGTGACCGCAAAGACTTCCTCAGCCCCATCAGGAGCTTAATCCAAGAATCTATTTAATTTGCAGCCAATGTCTCCTTCTCCAAAGAATGTTTTACCACCTGCCACCAGCCCTGGGTGGCTTCAGAGCTAGACAATGGGCCCTCAGTGACAAAAGCCACTGAAATACAAGGCTTTATTCTGCTACTGTGTTTGAGACATAAATTGTTCTTATCTCAAACCATTTTCTAAAATGTTAAGAAAAAATCTGCATTTGTCTGTGGGACAAAAGGGTAAGAGCTCAGAGCTGAGTGTGGAAAGAGAAAGAATGTCATTACGACCAACAGTTTGAGAGGAGAATCAGGGATGCATCACCGCCACTGCAGGGGAATCAGAGTGGGCTGTAGCCCATTCTCCCCTCTATCTGGGTGCAAGGTTTGATGACTCAGCACCAGAGTCCAGCTGGTGAAGCAGTGTGGGCATTCCATGGGGCAGGGCTGGGGTATGTGCAGCCAAGTCGCTGCTTAGCTGGGGTCCCCCGTCAGTGCTCAGCTGGGGGTCCAGGTCACTGCTCAGCTGGGGGCCCTGGTTAGTGCTCACCTGGGGGCCAGGTCAGGACACTTCACCATCC
The DNA here is from genome assembly GCF_025265405.1 of Mesoplodon densirostris. Taxonomy (NCBI): domain Eukaryota; kingdom Metazoa; phylum Chordata; class Mammalia; order Artiodactyla; family Ziphiidae; genus Mesoplodon; species Mesoplodon densirostris. Next base: position 62,415,877 of record NC_082671.1, on the reverse strand, counting down.
CACCCCCACCCCCGACTGTTTCCTCCTTTAAATGTGCTTTCCATATGTGACTAGTTAAATTTCTATTAATTGTATTAAATAAAACCTAGTTCTACAGCATCTCTAGGCACATTTCAAGAGTTCAATAGCCACATGTGGACAACATCGAATGAAAAATAAATCCAGATTTAGTAAGGAGATGCTTTATTCCTAAAGATTATTGCTGGTAAGGGGGTGGGGTCAGGACTCTATCACAGAAGGGGGAATGCCCTGATGGTCTGCAAGAGGGTTAGTCTCTTATTGAAGGGCACAAACAAGTCTAGAAAGAGCTGGTGTGTGAAGTGAGGTGAAAGGGTGGCATGATCGGGTCATAGAGCAGAGAAGATTTTGTCAAGAGGCCAACCAGGTCCCAAGAGGGAGCGAACGCCAGCTGAGCTGAGTATGGGCCAGAGTTCAGGGCCCGGGAGCAGAAAGTCTTAACCAAAGTTTGGTTAAAAAGTCTCTTGGATCAGTGGGGACCAGGCCGTCAGCTAATCATTTACGAGGCACAGAATCAGCCTTGGAGGGTGCATGTCTGGGCTTGTCCCGGGGGAACTGCAGGGCATCCATGTGTCTTGTCTGAGTCATATGGGGAAAGGGGCTTTTTCCAGAATGCTGTTTCCCAGAACACAAAGGTGGGGGGATTTCTTAACCTTCTGTTTCCCAGGAGCACAGGGCTTAGGAGAAGCTCAGTGTTGCCACTGGCATCTGCCATGTTGGGCTGCGTGGATTGGAAACCGTTCCCATTGTTGAAGACATTTCTTTGGGCAGTGCTGTTCTGTAACTGATAACAGGAATTTCCCCATTCAGATTTGTTGTGAGATGGATCACCAGGGGGCTTCCTGGCCCAGAGCAGACGCCCAAGAGCCCATGGGCACTATTTTCCTGTCTCAGCAGCTGCTGGTGGCAATGCAGCTCTTCCAGTGCATGCCAAGTTTCCTGAGGTCTTGCCATGGCACCAGATTCCACTGCAGAACAGCCTCCCCAGGTGGGCCCTCCTCTCTTGTCACTAATTGGGAAAGATCAGCCTCATAAACCTGCAGGCATCCTAGATTGATCCTTTGGCTCCCGGTCGACCTGTTGCACAGTGCGTGGATTCCTGTATTCTGAGACCACTGTCTCCGCTCCCAGCCTCTGCAGGTCCGTGCTTCATGCAAACCTCAACCACCATCCGGGACTGAACCCTTGGACTGAGGCCCCATCTCCCACTGCAGGTGGCAGGGAGGACTCCCCTGGACACTGTGTGAAGCCCCTTAACCAGACTTTAGCCCGGCTTCCACCTGCAGTAGGCTGTGTCCCCAGAGGTACCCCCAGCCCCCGTGCTGAGTCTTTGCTCAAGAAAACACAGTGTGGCCAAACCACAGGCTGTGCACTGTCCCCACCCCACTGCCCAGCCAGCCTCAGGAATTCTCCACTTAGCCCCTTCTGTGACTTACCACTCTCTGCGCACAGCCCCCATCCTTTTTTGTTCCCCCTTTTCACATTCTCATGATCCCATTTCAGTCCCTGTCTGTTTTCCCTTTACAAACCCTGGTCACCTCTGTCTTGGAGTCCAGTGCAGTTGACACTACAGTGTCTTTCCTACTGCAGGAGTCTCAATAAAATCTGTCCTGCTTCCTTTCACAAGTGTCCGCATCTACTTTTCTTTGACAGCTCAAAAGTCACTCCCTGCACAAGCCTCCCCAGACCTACCGGGGTCTCCCACAACCCCTCCCTCTGGACAGCCCACCCAGGTTGCCATGGCACCACCTTGCCCCAGCACCACTGACATGAAGGATGATGCCACTCTGCAGCTCAGCCTTTCATCCAGGCTTCAACACAGGGACAGCGTGTGCTGGGGCTCCAGAAACAGCATTGAAAGGTTTCAGCTGAGGGACTGTGAGGACACTGCTCCAACGTGGGCCCCATACATTCAGAGTATTTCTGCCCTGGCTCCAGGTGCTCTTAGGATGAGGGGCACCCTGTGGGGCACTGGGTGGGGTCTGCTCTTGTGGGATGCAGATTTTCCAAAGCAATATTCCCAATGTGATGCTGAGTCTGTCTTGTGCTGTTTGTTTAGTTAGTTAGTTAGTTAGTTAGTTAGTTAGCCAGTTAACTTAGTGATGGGTGGAGCCACCTCCTGAATCATGCAGGGGGGATGCTCCCATGAGGCCACACCTGTCTTGGATGTTGTCTTCCCTGCCCCCACCAAGGAAACCTTGCACTGGAGCTCCTACCACGGGGTGGCCCCCAGGACCTAACTGCCAACCAACAAGGCTCCTTATGGAATAGCATCAACCTCCCTCTGGAAGTCAGAGCATGAGTGTGTTACATAAGTCACCTGCTTCTGCTTGTGCATTGGTATCTGGGTGTACCTGACTCTGCTCTCCAGGGCTTCCTAACGCAGTGTTGGAGACAGATGTCAGACAGTTGTGATCTTTTCATTGTTTCCCTAATTTCACCTCAGAAAATGACTGATGGGAAGAAAGACGCAGAGCAGAGACTAATTTATAGCTAATTCTTCAAAACCGTCATGATTGGCTAAGCCAAATGTGGTGGATGTTTTTTATTTAATTTCCAAATTTGCAATTAAGCAAGGAGTAGCTGTCGGTGGGTTCTCTCTCCACATCTCTGCAGGACGACTTGGCAGAGCACAGGACAGTGGAGTTCGAAAACCCAGGATACTTGGGTGCTGTAGTGGTTCTAGGGATGGGAGACATAAGGCTCTGGACAGAAGGAAGCATCCTCCAGGGTCATCTCACACACTGATGGTCACTGGGCTGCCTGTTTAGTGGAACCTACTGAAGGTCAAACCCCTGTCCTCCTGGTGGAGATTTCAACAGACCAGGTAGATAATAAAACAAACAAACAAATGTGATTTTATTGCTCTCTAATTATTTTAAAGAAAATGATAAGGTGCTGTTAGAGTGACAGGTGGGAGTTAAGGAGAGATGGCCATGGTTCAGAGAAGTCCTCTCTGGGAAGATGACCTTAGTGCTGATCACCAGGGGATCTGTGATGGTTAGTTTTTTGTATCAGCTTGGCTGAGCTATGGTACCCGGTTTTTCAATATAATCCTAATCTAGTTGTTGCTGTGAAGGTATCTTGTAGATGTGGTTAACACCTACCATCTCAGTTCATTCTAAGTAAAGCAGATGACACTTGATGATGTGGGTGGGTCATCCAATCAGTTGGAGGCTTTCAGCACATAAACTGAGGTCTCCCTGAAAAAGAAGAACTTATACCTCAAGAATGCAGCATGAGCTTTTCCTGAGAGCTCCAGCCTGCCGGCCTGTCTTACAAGTGTTGGACTTGCCACCCCCCACAATCCTGCGAGCCAACTCTTTGCAAAAATCTCATTAATTTATTTTTATTTGTACTTCTATTAAATCTATTTTATTTTGTTGTATAATAAACACATACAAAACATCCTACTTGTTCTAGTTCTCTGTTGAACCATGCGTGCTTCTGATACAAGGTCTGATGCTGCGTGCTCTCCCTCTCAGTTTACCTTAGGCACAGTTTCGGTGGAGCTCATTTACAAGTAGCTTCAGCTACTCAGATGTGCTGAAAACATCCAAATTTCTACCTAACTCTGATCCTCTTTCCTGTCTGCAGAGTCAAAAATTCAACAGCCAGCTGAACATGGAGGCTTGGATGGTACCAGGTATCTCAGCCTCATCATGTCCAACATGAAACAAGCTAACATGCCCTCAAAGTTTCTCCTATATTCCTTTTTAAACAATACTTCACTAGTCTTTAATTATAATGTAAAATAGACAAACAGGAGAGTGCATAAGTGCACTCTGTGTAGAGTTTAATGAATTTTCACCAAGCAAACACATCCATGAAATCACCACCCTTGTCAACTTTCACATCACCAGGACCCCAGACGTCACCCATGCCCTTTTCTAGCCAGGACCATCTTGTTCTTTTCAAAATTAACCACATTCTGACTACTAATATCTAGGTTAGTTTTACCTGTTTTGAATTTCACAGAAATGGAACCATAGAGTATATATTCTTTTGTGTCTACTTCTTTCACTCAATATTATGTTTGTGGGATTCTTCCATGTAGTTTTGTTGATTAATAATTTATTCATCTTTATTAGTGTAGAGTCCTCCACTGTGTAATTATACCACAATTTACTTAATCATTCTACTATCAATGGATATGGGGGCTGTTTCTTGTTAGAGACTATCTTATGTGATGCAGCATGATGATTCTACACATGACTTTGGTGCACATATATGTGTGGCTCTGTAGGGTATATATCTATGAGTGAAGTTGCTGGACTCCACATTTTGTGTATGTTTATCTTTTGCAGATACTCTCCAACAGTTTCCCCAAACTAGCTGTAAAACGTAAAGCTCTCACAGAGTTGGAGTGTTCTAGTTGCTCCACTAGAATACTGGAACACTCCTTGCCAACACTTGGTGTTGTCCATTTCAATTTTATCTTCAGAGTATATGTCATGATATCTTATTGTGATTTTCATTTGCATTTTCTTGATTAGTAATGAGGGTGAACACTGTTTCCCATATTTTTGGCCTTTGGGACGTCTTCTTTTGTGAAGTGACTGTTCAGGTCTCTTGTCAATATTTTATTGAGTATTTTTGGTTGTTTTTTCCTTGTTGATTTTGAAGTCCTTTATTATATGTGTTGTAAATAACTTCTCTCATTCAATGGTTTGTGAATTTCCTCTTTTTGGTATCTTTTGATGAACACAATTTCCTAATTTTAGTGTAGAACTTTATCATGTCTTTTCTATACAGTGAGTGCATTTTGTGTCCTGCTTAAGAAATCTTTGCCAACTAAAGATCACTCAGGTATTCTCCTAAGGTGTCCTTCTTTCACATTCAGATTTATATCTCTGGAAAAGAATTTTGTGCGAGTTGTGAATAGGAAAAGATTTATTTTTTCCTTCTGCATCTCCAATTGACTCAGCATCATTTACTGAAGAAACATTCCCCCACTGCTCTGAAGCACTGTTATTATAAATCATTTGTCTATAAAGTTTATATCTGCCTCTGGACTGTATTCCCTTCCACTGGTCTCCTTGTCTGTCCTTGCATTACAACACTGTCTTAATCACTGCAACTTTACAATAGATCTTGATTTCTGCTAGCGTGATTCCTCCAACTGCATTCTTCTTTAAGATTGTCTTAGCTGTTCTTGGTCCTTTGAATTTTCATATAAATTTTAGAATCGGTTTAGGAAGATTTTTAGAATAACTCTATTTCAAAAAAGAAATACTGGCCAAGATTTTGTGTAGGATTACATTAAACCTATAGATCATTTTGGAAATAATTGATATTTAAGTATTATATATTTCAATCCATTATTTTTTTTAAATTTCTCCAAAGAATATTTTGTAGTTTTCTGTGTAGAGATCTTTGCACATATTTTGTTATTCCTAAGAATTTAGATTTTTTCAAGTCATGGTTAATGGTGTCCTTTTTTTTTTTGAGTTTTTTTTTTATTAGTTTCTGCTTTATAACAAAGTGAATCAGTCATACATATACATCTGTTCCCACATCCCTTCCCTCATGCATCTCCCTCCCTCCCACCCTCCCCATCCCACCCCTCCAGGCGGTCACAAAGCACTGAGCTGATCTCCCTGTGCTCTGCGGCTACTTCCCACTATCTATCTACCTTACGTTTGGTAGTGTATAATGGTGTCCTTTTAAACTCTATTCTATTTTGTATTTGTTTTTGGTATATAGAAATAATATTGAGCTGTGTATAATGACCTTGTCCCCAGAGACCTTGTTAAATTTAGTTATTAATTATCCTGGTTTATCTATAAATACTTTAGAATTCTCTACATAAAAGTCTTATCATTTGATAATAATGGTTTTCTTACTTTTACCCAGTATTAAAACTGTAATTTCTTTTTCCTGCCTTATTTCACTGGCTAGATCTTCCAGTACATTTCTGAATAGAAGTGATGGTAGCTTGTCTTGTTCCCAAAATATATCAGGTAACACACCATCAATGTTTACTCATTAACTATAATGTTCACTGTGGTTATAACTTAGTTTTTTGTTGGTTTTTTAGATGAATCAGTGTTGAATTTCATCAAATTTTCTTGTGTGTATATCTATTGAGATGATCATATAGTTTCTCTTCTTTATTTGGTTATAATGGTGATTTAAAATGGCTGATTTTCAAATGTTCCCTTTGTATTCCTGCACACTGGCACTCCTGCAATAAACTCAACTTATTGTAACCTATTGTCTATTCCTATACGTCATGGATTTGATTTTCTAATACCTACTTTGGGAATTTTTGCATCTGCATTTATTAGAGACATTAGTCTTTGTATTGGTTTCCTATTGTCACTGTAACAAATTTCCACAAACTTATTGCTTTTAAAAACACGAATTTATTGCCTTTTAGTTCTGCAGAGCAGAAGTTTAAAATCAAGATGTCAGCAGTGCTGCTTCCTTCTTGGTGCTTCAGAAGAGAATCTCCTTCCTTGCTTTTCTTTTAGCTTCTAGAGGCCACCTGCTCTCTTTGGTTCATAGCCCCTTCTTCTCATTGTTTCAATTTCTTGTTTCAGTCCTCACAACTCCTTCTACTGACTCTGATATTCCTGCCTTCCCCTAGTAAGGGCACTTGTGATTGCATTAAGCTCATGAGGCTAATCCAGGATAATTTTCACATCTCAGACACACTTGACTTAATCACCTCTGCAAAGTCCCTTTTACCATAAGATATTCACATAAGATATTCACAGGTCCAGGGATTAAGATGTGGACATTTTTGGTGGTGGAGTGGGATATGATTCAGCCTACCACAGTCCCTAAACAATATTTGTTTGTAAAGTACACATAAGTTCTTATTATCAAGATGTTCTGATCTCATCCAGACAACTGGGAAATGTTTGCTCTCTTTCTATTGTCTGGAAGAGTATTTTGTAGTTAAGAGTTTTGCGTATTTTTTTGTTCTGTAGATGTTTAGAAGAATGTAAAGGCACATAGACTCAGAAGATATCTGGGGGGTAATGGAGAAATTTTAATTATAGATTTAATTATTACTTTAATAAATAGGCAGCTTTTTAGATTTTTCTATGTCCTCTTGAATGAGTTTTAGTCAATTGTGGTTTTAATATTTTAAGTTTTGCCTTCTTTCTCTCTCATTCTCTCTCTCTCTCCCTTTCTCTTTTTCTTAACCTTATTCAGTACTGTCAGATGTTTATCTAATGTATTATTCTTTCTGATGAAACCAATATTTGCTGTTGTTAATTTATTTCATTATAATAGTTTGCTTTTTTCTTTAATTTCTAATTTTAGCTTCATTTTGTACTTACCTATCATTTTAAATTTAATTTACTATTCTTTTACCAGCTACCTGAAAATGATATTTAGATTGGTTTTGAGCCTTTAATCTTTTTGATTATTAAGTCCATACATTTCCCTCGAAACACAGCTATATCTCATGTATATTTCACTGTAGTTTTTTAACCATACATGACAAAATATTTCTCAGTTTCCTTTGTGAATTGTTTTCTTTGAGCCATGTTTTATTTAGAAATGTATTACTAGTTTTTCAGATATTTGAAAACATCAACTCTACTATGGTCAGAGAATATGACATGTATAACTTCAATCATTTCTTGAGACTTGCTTTACGGTTCAACATAAGGGTAAATTTGGTAAATGATCCATATGCACATAAAAAATTAGTAATCTACATTTGATGGATGCAGTGGTCTACATTTTTAATTATGTTAAATTTGTTAATCATGTTGTCAAAATTTTCTATAGGATAAATGATCATTTTGTTTGCTTTTGCTTTTAGTTACAAAATGAGATATGTTGGAATCTCCCATTATGATTGTTTCTTTGTCAGTTTATGCTCTTTGTTCTATCAGTTTTGGTTATGCATACATACAGGCTATGTTCACAGGTGATAGTATTTGTAGAATTGTTTTATTTCCCCAGAGAAGTGACCCTTTAATTGCTATGAAATATTTCTTTTTTAACTAGAAATTCTTTCTGCCTTAACGTTTACTTTGTCTGATATTTGATAGTGACATCACTTTGTCATTATTATGATGAGCATTGTCACTGTTGTTATCAGCTAAGTTTTGCTTGGTTTATCTTTTTCCATCTTTTAATATCAGCCTTTCTGTATCTTTAGTTTTAACATGTGACTCATAAAAAGTATATAGCATATTTTTTCCTTTACTATGAAAATCTTTGTAAATTAATCAGTGTACTTAGTCTGTTTATATGTAATGTAAACACTGATATTTTTGGATCAAATTTCCTGCCTTAATATTTCTACATATCATATCTGATCTATTTCTATTCTTTCTTTTCTTAACATTTTTTGGTAGATTCCAGTATTTTTATTGTTCTTTTTTCCCATTATCCTAACTCATTATTTATGTCTCCTTTTACTATGTATTTAACTTGTGTGGAGGATTACTTCCATCCTTGACTTGTCAACTTCTAGAATATTTTATCTCTACTTGAACATAAAAACAGTGCAATACTTTAATCCCCTTCCTTACTTTTCCACCATTATTGCCTTATATTTTAATTGTATGTATTTAAAACTCTCATAATTGTTACTATATGCAATTATAATTACAATTATTACTACATATGTAATTATACATATTTACATATAAACATATGTAATTATATGGCTAAAATTACAATTATATATACAGTGTACATATATGTTTTCTTCCTTCATTTATATGCTTCTACTGGGAGTCATTTCTTTTTACCTGAACAACTTCTGTAGTTTCCATAACGAAAGTTGTACTAGAGTCTAATTATTTCAGTAATTGTCTAATTACGTATTCATTTTATCTTTAGTTTTGATATTCTTTCAGCATATAGAATTCTGGGTTTTCTTTCATCCCTATGAGATACCACTGTCTTTTGGATTCTGACATTTTTCTTGAACCCTCTTTCTTTTTTTTTTTTTTTTTTTTTTTTTTTTGCAGTACGCAGGCCTCTCACTGTTGTGGCCTCTCATGTTGCGGAGCACAGGCTCCGGACATGCAGTCTCAGTGGCCATGGCTCACGGGCCTAGCCACTCCGCGGCATGTGGGATCTTCCCGGACCAGGGCACAAACCCGTGTCCCCTGCATCGGCAGGCGGACTCTCAACCACTGCACCACCAGGGAAGCCCGAAGCCTCTTTCTTGTTATTGGTTTTTTTAAGGTAGAGTAATTTATTTTCTCTGGTTACTTTTAAGATTTTTCTCTTTGCCTTTGTTTTTTACAAGTTTGACTTAAATAAGTGTGTGTATGTGTGTATGTTTGATTTTTTGGTCAATTTGGGGAAAATATTAGGTGAATATTACTCTGTTCTATTTTTTCTTTTTTCGTTGTTTGATTCTGATTACTTACATGCTGGACTTTTTATCATGTCTTGTATGTCTCCTTATGCCCTTTTAAAATACTTCTCATCCTTTTCTGTCTGTTGCTTTAGTCCAGATATTTTCTGATAAACTGTCATTTCATTTAGTCATCCTCTTTACTTATAATATTTATGAATTTGGTTATCCAGACACACATTTATGATCACATATAAAATGTCTAGTAAATTAGAAATACTGCTTTTAAGGATTCTCAACCCACAAAATGATTTTATTTAAACGCATGTTCCCCTGGCATCACTTTGTCACAACTCAAGTAACAGTTGATTCATGTAAGATAGTCCTCCAAAGGACTTTGCCTTCATTTCCAGCTAAATTGTTTTCAGTTTTTTCTTGAATTGTATAATATACTATTAATGAAGATTTACCCTAAACTTCATATACACACTTGCATAATATTGAGTATAGTTGATTGTTGATTCAACATCTAAATGTATGTTTATGATTGCTACAAAAGAACTCCATGATAGTTGTTTTTTGTTATTGCTTTTTCTTTTTATAACTGAGATATAATTTGCATACTATAAAATTCATTATTTTAAAACACACAATTCAGTGATTTTAGTATATCCTCAGGGTTGTGTAACAATTACCACTATCTAATTCCAAAACATTTTTCATCACCCCCAAAGAAACTTCATACACATAACAGTCACTCCTCACAACCCACCCTTCACTCCCAGACTTTAATAACCACTCATCCACTTTATGTTTCTGTGAATTTGCCTATTCTGGACATTTTATACACAAAAATTATATGATACATGATCTTTTGTAACTGGGTTCTTTCACACAGTGTAATGTTTTTAAGGTCCATCTATATTGTTGTAAGTGTCAGTACTTCATTACTTTTTGTGGCTGAATATTCCATGTCTAATTGATATCTAACATTTTGTTTATCCACTCATCTATTGATGGACTTTTGGGTTGTTTTCACTTTTGGCTATTGTGAACAGTGCTAGTAGGAATGTTTGTATACAAGTTCTTATTTGAACACTTGTTATAAATTCTCTTGGGTATATACCTAGGAGTGGAATTCTAGGTCATATGACATCTCTGTGTTTAACTTTGAGAAACTGCAAAACTCCTTTCCACAGTAGCTGCATCATTTTACATTCCCACCAGCAATGTAACAGTGTTCTAATTTCTCCATTTACTGACAAAGTTATTTCCCATATTTTGGTTATAGCTATCCTGGGGAGTGTGATGAAGTATGTCACTGTGGTCCCTAATGTCTAATGATGTTGAAAATCTTCTTATGTGCTTATTGGCCATTTGTGTATGTTCTTTGGAGAAATGTCTATTCAAGTTCTTGCCCATTTTTGACCTGGGTTATGTATCTTTTTGTTGTTGAGCTGTAAGAGTTCTTTATATATGCTGGATACTAAAGCATCATAAGATCTATGATTTGCAAATATTGATATTTTCTCCCATTCTGGGGCTGGTCTCTTGACTCTCTTGATAGTGTCCTTTGATGAACAAAAGTTTTTAATTTCAGTGAAGTCCAGTTTATCTAATATTTCTTTATTTGGTGACATATCTAGGAAATCATTGTCCAACATCATGAAGGTTTACACATATGTTTTCCTTTAAGAAATTTATACTTTAAGCTCTTACCTTTAAGTCTTTTGTTCATTTTGAGTTAATTTTTATAAATTGTTTGTGGAGAGGCCTAAATTCATTTTTTGCATGTGGATATTCAACTGTTCTGGTGCCATTTGTTGAAAAGACTATTCTCTCCCTATTGAATGGTTCTAGAAAATCCCTTGCAGAAAATCAGTTGACTCTCAAGTTCACCCAACATATCCACATGTCTGTCCTTATGTCAGCATCACACTGCCTTTATACTGCTTTGTGGATGGTTTTGAAATTGGGAAATGCAAATCTTCCAATTTTGTTCTTCTTTTTCAAGATTGTTTTGGCTATTCTTGTTCCCTTGCAATTTCATATGAATTTTAGAATCAGCTTGTCCATTTTTATATTTTACAGTCAGTTCAAATTTTTATAGGAATCATGTTGAATATGTTAAACAATATGGGGAATGTTGTCTTCTTAATAATATTAAGTCTTTTAATTCATTAACATAGGATATTTTTCCATTTGTTTATGTCTTGTTTACTTTTTTCAACAATGTTTTGTAGTTTTCAGTGTACAAGTCTTGCATTTATTTTATGGAATATATTCTTAAGTATTTTGTTCTTTTTGATAGTATTATAAATAGAATTGTTCCCTTAATTATATTTTTGGATTGTTCTTTGACAGTATATAGGAACACAACTGATTTTTGTATATTGATCTTGTATCCTGAAACTTTATGAACTCATATATTAGCTCTAATAATTTTGGGGGGAGGTGAATTCTTAGGGTGTTTTCATAAAAAAGATTATGCCATCTGCATCTAGAGATAGTTTCCCTTCTTTTCCAATCTAGAAAACTTTTATCCCTGAGTTTAGTAAGTTGGGTCTTCTTTTTCTTTTAATTGGTCAGCCTAGGTAAAAGTTTGTCAATTTTATGATTAAAAAAAAGCTTTTTATTTTATTGATTTTCTAGTCTCTATTTTGTTTATATATAATTTAATCTTTGTTATTTCTTTATTTTATCTTGTTTTGAGTTTAAATTGCCTTTCTGTTTCTAGTTTCTTAAGGTGGAAGTTTAGGTAATTGATTTGAGATCTTTCTTCTTTTATTAGTGTAAGCATTTACAGCTGTAAATTGGCTGCTGAGCACTGCTTTCACTGCATCCCTAAATTTTGGTAGCTTGTGTTCCAATCCATGTCAAGGTTTTTTCTAATTTTCCTTGCTATTTCTTCTTTGACCCACTGGTTAATTAGGAGTGAGTTGTTTGATTTCCACATATTTATCAGTTTCCCAAATTTCTTCATTTTGTTGATTTCTAATTTCATTCCATTGTTGTCAGGGAACATGCTTTGTGTGCTTTCAATCCTTTTAAATTTACTGAGACATTTTACATCCTACCATATGGTCTATCTTGGAGAATACTTCATGTACACATTTTATGTTATTGCAAATGGAATTGTGTGTCTACTGTTGCTGGGTGGAGTGGTCTACAAACCTCTCTTAGGTCTAGTTGGTTTATTCTATTTTCTTGCTAATCTTCTCTCTAGTTGTTCTGTTTATTATTGAAAATGGGGTATTGAGATCTCCAGCTATTGCTATTGAATTGTCTATTTCTCCTTTCAATTTTGTCAGTTTTTCCTTCTCTTTCATTAACTGCATGTGTGTTTATCATTGTTATGTCTACCTGATTATTGTACTAATTCTCCCTCAAACTTTATTTTCCTTAAAACCCTATCTATTGAGATCTTGATTTCTACTACTGTTGTAGTTTAAATTATTTCATTTAAAAATATATTTGTTTTCTTATAAAATTTTCCACTTTATCTTCTATATTTTTAAATTTTACTAATTTTAAAGTTTATATAAAATAGCTTCTATATAGAATTCTCGGGGATCTATTTCTAATATTTGTTTTTTCTCTTTTTTTCTGTTTCCTTGGTTTTGTACTGCAGGCTGATATGCCTGATAATTATTTTTGTTGAATGTCAGAAATTGTATATAAAAATTGTATAGATGATTTAATGCTACCACTTTCCCTCAAAAAGCATTTACCACTGCTTCTGGCAGGCTTTTTTGCTGGGGCTAGTTCCAAGCTATGAATTCGTTTATTTGGAGCTGAGTTTCAATGTTTGCAAATTCTGGCCTAGTTTTGGCTTGCTTTTACTCTTCTGTAGCCCCTCCAGAAATCCTAAATTAAAATTTGGATTATTTTATAGGGCTTTTCCTTTGAAAGGTTTAAAAAAACATTTATATCTCCTGGCCACAGAAAAGTACCAAAAGCTCTGTTCAACTTCTTAGTCCCAGTTTCCACTTAAAAATCCAACACACAGGCAAAGTGAAGAGCAGCTGAGGCCAGCCCAGATCAGCTAAACTGTCCTCCCTCCAACACATCCTTAACCTGCCAAACTTTGAGTAAAAAAACAAATAGCTTCTGAGGTAGTGTGTTATGCAGAATGTGAGATTAACTGCCTGAGATACTACATTTCTCCATAAAGAGTTCTTATTATCTTTGCAACACTGGGTTTGCAAACACCTCTCAGATGAAACTTTTGCCTTGAGGTCATTTGCTTGTACAGCTGGAAGCAGATTCAACCATCCCGACCTTTTTCTGACTGGTGAACTCCTAAACATGTTTCAAGATTCAGCTCCAGAAAAACTCATCTGAATTCCTTAACCCACCCCCTAACCCCTAACCCCTCATAACCTTAGTGCTCAAATCTGTTAGGGCAACGTTCGCATTGTAACCCTCCAGTAACTTGCACTTGCTGCCCCGGATGGCCCCTGCACGTTGAATATGCAAGTTGGCAACCTGTTATCTTTGGATCCTCAGTGTAGTGTCTGGCGCTTGTTATTGGCTTAATTTGTGCTCATACAATGATGGGTCACAGTGACAGTGTCCGAAAGCTGTGTGATATTTCATGGTATACAAAATATCAATACTTTTACAACATTATTGTTTTTTGTTTTTGAGTCTCACATTGAGGACTGACTTTGTTACATAAGGTAGACACTATCTTTGGGACAAGCTTTTTGACTACTTCATATATGAAGAAATTAGACCTCAATGAAGTTAAGTAACTGGCCTGAGATTATAAGACTTTTAGTAGAACAACGGCAATTAGAATCCATACTCTTTTCATTTTGCCATATGGCATCTCCATACGAGCTGGCTTTCAGGCACCCACTGATGGGAATTTAAACAGAGGCCTTTGGCACCAAGTTTGGCTTCACAGTATTGGCAACCCCTTCCATTTTCACGTTCAGCACATGGAACCACAAACTCCCTAGAAATTCAGAATTTGGCCACTGGATACCTGGGCTGACACACACTAATCCTTGTACTCACTAACCATGAGCTTTCACAAAGTAAATCGAAGTTGCAAGCTGTTCTATGCTTTCATCTGAGAGGGAGGCTTTTGTTTGTGAAGAATTATACCAGGAGGCTGCTGGCACCTTTTGTCAGATGACATGGAAACATCTGTTCCAGTCAAAGTCTCCTCACTGGCTCATTTGCAGGGAACAAGAATCTCCTCTGGCAATGAGAGCAGACCTGGTGAGGTGGCCTTAGCTGGAATTTGGTTGTTTTCTGGGTCCCCCCCCCCATTAAGCCCTGCAGGCCTAAGACTACAGGTGACCGATGATCTAGTGGTACTTCAGCGTGGCTGGGAGGGCAGGTGCCTCGCCAAGCCCAGGGAGGAATGTCCCAAGGTGCCCTCACATGACAGGGGACAAGTGAGCATCTTGGGTTGAGGTCAGGGGGCAGCGTCTGAGGATGCCCCACTCACCCTGTCAATCCTGAGATGTGGATTATAGTAGGAAGGAGCTAGAACACAGAAAACAAAAAGGTTTTGGTGACTGTATGAGTCTTACTGAAAATGTTCCTCTTTGGAGCAGGTACGAGGGAATGGACTGGCCATTCCTCCACGTGGTTTGGGGTGTTGTGAGGACTCAAGCTGCTGCTGGTTGTGTGGAGCTCCATCTACACTGATGTAACACTTAAGGACTCTGCTGTTGGGATGCACTTTATGACTACTGTCATGACTCCTGTGACCCCAGGTCTGGGACTCCTGTCTCCATGTTGACCTTCACTCTCTTGAACTAGCCTTGACATGTGTGTAGCAGAGAGGGCAATGGCTAGAAGGGAAAAAAGAAATAATACATGTTAAAGTATCAAGGGTGCGGTCAACTTGTGTGGTGCCCACCAAAGCAGACTACAGCTGTCTGCAAAGGAACATTGTATTCTTAAGTCGAGTCTGATATCATCCACTGGTCATTGCTATGGTGTGATGACTGCCCACGTCCACTGATCGGACACACTGTCCATTAGCAAATGTGTCCTGGATACCTGTTACTCTTTAGGGATTTTCTCTGTCAAGGTAAGAGTGTACACTCTAGAGATGCATTAACAGCATCAGAACCAATCAGAGATATTTCAAGGAATTGGCTCCCATGATTCTAGAAGCTGAGACATCCCACATCTGCTGTCTGCCAGCTGGAGACCCAGGATGGACAATGGTTTAAGTTCTAGTCCAATGTCACAGCTCAAAACCAGTCAGTCAGGGAGAGCAAATTCTCTCTTGTTCTACCCTTTTGTTCTTCTCTCTCTTTTTTTATCAGTACCTGCTTTTCTGTATCTTTGCCAATTCAGATATATCATCAGGGACTTCCCTGGTGGACCTGTGGATAAGACTCTGCACTCCCAATGCAGGGGGCACAGGTTCGATTCCTGTTCGGGGAACTAGCTCCAGCATACATGCTGCAACTAAGAGTTTGCATGCCGCAACTGAGAAGTCCGCATGTTGCAACTAAAAAAAGATTCCACATGCCGGAATGAAGATTGCGCAAGACCTGGCACAGCCTAAATAAATAAATAAGTAAATAAATAAATCTTTTCTTTAAGAAAAGGATTTCTCCAGATATAACATCAGACTTATTGATCTTTACCAATCTATACATGGAAGTGGTATTGCTTTATCATTTAAATTTTCATTTCTCTTATGATGAGGCTGAGCATCTGTTTTTTTTTTCTTCAAGTATATTAATTTACAATTTGTGTTAGTTTCAAGTATACAGCAAAGTGATTCAGATATATATATATATATATATTTTTCTATTTCAAATTATTTTCCACTCTAGGTTATTATAAGATAATGAATATAGGTCTTTGTGCTATATAGTAGGTCCTTGTTGTTTGCCTATTTTATATATAATAGTGTGTATATGTTAACCCCAAACTCTAAATTTATCTCACCCCCCTCCCGGCCCCTGATATCCCCCTTGGTAACCATAAGTTTGTTTTCTATGTCTGTGGGTATATTTCTGTTCTGTAAATAAGTTCAAACATCTTTTAATTCGTATAAGATCCAATTCAATTTCCTTTTCTGGGAACTATACATAGATTTTTTGGGCCCATTTTTCTATTGTGAGTAGGTTTTCTTATTTATTTGTAGGGACTGTAGGAAATTAGGAAATTAGCCCTTGTCTGGTATATGAATTGCAAAAGTTTCGGAAATTTGATGTTCATAGAAATATCACGTAAGAACAGCACCTCCTCCACAGCAAATACACAAACCTTTCCCAAGCATGGGGAGAATACTGCACATACAGACTTCCACTTGAGGAGAACTAAACTCCTGAAGGGAGGTTTTGGATTGGAAGAATGTCATGCTTTGTCAAAGAATCAGATGTGTATTGTTCCAAAAAAACATAAAACGCACATGTCTGTACAAATGACTCTAGAGTCTCTAAGTAACCTACATGGATGAAAAGTTAATGTTTTATTGTGTATAATACAGCCGACCTGGGTCTCTCTGATGGGAATATCCACCGGTTCATTTCAGGCACAGGGGAAGATGACAGTCACCTCTGGGCACTTCCTGCCTTGCCTTTCCGAGATCAACACATCATCCAAAAGTGAAGATAAGCTCACAGTTTGGGTGCCCTATCGCCAGCTGCACACATAGCACTCCACTGAGATGTCTATATCTTAGGATGTAATGGAGAACAGTTGGGACATAAAAAATTATCTTATTTTCGCATGACACAGAGAAAGAAAATGTGTTTGACCCCAAATACAGCAGAAGACAGCTTGTGAACTGAAAATGAGGCACAGAAAACTTTACTTAGTTTCTTTGGATAAATAAATGTATAGACTGCTTAAGAGAGAGACTCCCTGGGGAGGGCTGTGGAACTAAAGAAGGATGACTCACTACCTCTTCTTACAGAGGACGTGGGGTGTAAGTCAGTCACCCAGTATGAGCTTGAACCAGGCAGGCGGTGGTCACTGGATTTGATTTTAATTTGTCTATTGATAGTAAAGATTTCATATGCTTTTTGTTGTATTCAGGCCACAGACAGATTGGATGAGACCCCCTTTCCCCAATGGAGAGGATAATCTGCTTTACTCCGTCTAGGATTCAAATGCTAATCTCATCTGGAATTAATCCAACATCTGTGCACCCCGTAGCCAGTCAGCTTGGCACATAAAATGAGCCATCACTGTCCAACAACCTGCCCGGGTTCTAATCCAGACCCCACCATTTCCCAGCTATGTGACACCCACCAGCAAGTCTGAGCACCTCTGTGCCTTGATTTTCTCATTTTCAAAATGAGGCTAAAACACAGAAACTACCTGAAGGGCTATGATGAGGCTTACATGAGAAAATGCCCATAAAGGGCTTAGATGATGTCTGGTCCATGTAAGCACTGAGGAGAAGGCGTTGTCAGCTCCCATGAACCACACTGGGACCCCACCCTGAACCTGCCACCTTCCAGACTCCAGCCCATCCTTCCCGCCTATAGGAGACACGTGACCTTCCTTCCCTCCCTCCCTCAGACTCCACAGTTTGAACACAAACTGTCCTCTGCAAACACTCTCTGGATTAATGAATGATGTCTCTAAAAAGAAGGTTTCATCTTCTTCCCCTAGTGATCCCTGAAGCAAAGTCAGCTACAGAAAACATATTTCTCTGATCTGGAACATCGTACAAACAAACCTTAATTTAAAAAAAAAAATTTAAAGTTTTAGAGCAGCCACAATGGAAATACATAGACTCTCTACAGAAAGTACTAAATAGCAGCTATCACACATATACATGACAACTCTGATTTATCTCCATTCTCCACAAAGCAGAGGGCAGTCGAGGCAGGCCCCGTGCTGTGGGATCAGAAGCCCGTAAAGCAGAGGAGGGTGAACGGCATGGCTTAGGGATGTGCAGACACTCACCTACATTTCACGGCTATTTTGGATGATTAAGATCACAGCTATTTTGGATGAAATAACTGTTAATTGACTCTATACATTTTATATATGAAAAGATACATTTTCTTCTTGAGTGCAAGTTTGTAATTTAGTTATGTTTTAATAATGGCATAGATAATTCAAAAAAAAGATTGTTTCAAAGCTGGACCACGCGAAGCTGATGAAGGGTGGGCAGGGAGCCTTGTAGGAGGAGCACCCCACTGGCCCCGAGCCTCAGAAGTCAGGCCCTGCCAGGCACGCACGGCCCCCGTGGTCACACTCACCAACACTCCTCCTCTGGCTTCTCTCCTGGCTTCTAGCTTTTTCTTTTACATAGAGTCATTAATTTTTTGTCATTTTTATTCTTCATTCATTTACACATGTTGAATGAAGTTTTTTGTAATGCTTAACTTCTTCAATCATGTATTTAATAAATGTTAATTAAACCTTATGTCCTGGGTGTTGTGCTGGGCACTACAGTGACGGACGAGACACCCACTGTCTGGGCCTCCTAAGCATTACTCTGCAGTGGAGGAGAGATGTGAACAAGAGGGTGATGATGGACGAGGGCTGTGCGTTGTGACAGGGGCCATTAGAGAGAGAGAGCAGAGGCCCAGGGTGGGGGGTGTCGGGGTGCCTGATCCTGGGTAGTCCCAGGGGAGCACGGGGCTCTCTTCCCCACCTACCCACCGAGCTGCCACGCAGAACAACCCTGCAACGACTGCTCTTTCCTCCACACCGTCCTTGCTCAGGGGACCCTCTGCATCCTGATGCAGACCGGGTGGCCTGCATCCCAGTTCCTGGCTGGGGCAGGTGGGGGTGGTGACATCGCCTCCTGGGGCTCCTGCAGGGTGACCCACTCCAGCATCCCTGGTGCCCCTGGGTCACGTGGCCTCTTTGATGTGGGTAGCCCTGGACCACAGGGCACCTTTCAGTTACTTGCCAACCACGCCTCTCACCAAGATGGATGTAGCCAGTGCTCAGCAGTGGTCCACGGAATGAATTCGGGATCAAATAACTCTATCAGCTCTTTCCCAAACCAATGTGATTGAAGACCTTCAGCTCTGTGTCCTTGCCCTGCCCCTCACCTCTGTTCCTTAAATGAAAATGCAATTCCAGACGCCTGCCTGAGAAAACAAAGCACCCAAACGCCGCAGCACAAGCCTGTGTTTCCTTCCCGCAGAGTACAGGGGCCCAGGCTGGACTGACGGCCCTGCTGGGCAGAAAGTGACCCCCTGACCCAGCTGGCCCCTTGCCCTTCCCCCTGTCGGTGATCCATCCCCATCTTTCTGGAGAGCAATGACTCCCCAGGCCTAAAATACACTCTTGAAACCTGTGAGGAGATTAGCAAGAGTCCTAACCACTCCTGGGTGTCTCCTAGATGTCATAATGTTGACACGGTCCCTGCTAAAACGTGGCTGTAGGAAAAAAAATCACGTCTTTTCAAGTTTCCTGCAACACCTGTCGTTGGCAACGTATGTTCCTGCATAATGATGTGTATAAGTGAAGTGACATTTCAGAGTAATGAGGCTTCGGTGACAATGTGTAAGTGCTGTGACAAGTTTTCTCTGATATGAAAAGGCAGCCGAGACAAAACCCAAATCCACAGCCCAGGCAGGCTCTCGGCTCAGCTGTGAACCCGGGTGGTGCTGTGGGCACCCCTGCCGCCCAGAGCAGCAGCTGTCTCGGGGAGCTTGCTGGGAACACGAGGCCCAGCCAGGCCCCCGCGCCCTGGCCAGAAGGACCGACAAGGTCGCCTGTCGAGGGGATCAGAGAGAAGGAGGCGGGTGTGGAAGACAGAGGCAGAGGGAGGGGAGGAGCCACCCCTTGTGGGGGGGGGGTATGGCAGGACTGGGCGTACCTTGGACAAAAGCTACTTGACTTCTTCCCTTCTCTAAACTCCGATCTGCTCCTCTTTGAAATCAAAGACAGCCACAACCGCCTCCCATGACGGGATCAGACGAAATGCAAAAGAAAATGCTCGGGGCTTGGGGCACGGAGTGGAGTCTGTGTTCTATAAACAGAATGATGGCCTCTGTGTTAAAATACATCCCACTTTCAGCCCAAGCTGAGGGATGGATGCTCTAAGTGAAAAGTTTGGGCAACAGAGACCTTGCTTGCCTCACCTCCTTAGAGGAAGGGTGGCCAGACGCCCAGATCTGCCTTCAGCCTTCCCTGGCCCTGCGGGTCCCCAGGGTGCCTCTTGGAGCACAGGAGTGTCGCTTTGTTCAGGGCTCCCGCTAAGGACACCTGATCAGCTGGGGCTGCTGGCTTCACCTTGCGAGAACCAGGAGGACACAGCTCACCTCCACCCCTTCTCAGGCCTCCAAAGACCTGGCCGGGCCACCTGTGGGTGCCTCCTTCCCCCCTGGCCTCTCAGGACTGGAGGGGATCACCAGGGCAGCCAGCCAGGGGCAGTCCTGGGAGCATCAGAGAGAAGGTCACCCTCTTTGCTGAGAGCCCAGGGAGTTGGGGCCCACCCTCAGGTTGGTGCCCCTTCCCCTTGGACCACAGGAGGGAACATTCAAGACCCTGAATGGCCATCACCCTGCCCAGCCCTCTACATGCGCCCCTAAAAAATTCAAGTTTGTCTTATCCAAAGCGGATCACTGGTGCCAAGACAGGGACCCTGGAACTGCGTTCCTTCATTCTGCAAATATCTGCTGAGTGTCTGTTGTACCAGGACCCTTTAGAGGGAGACAGACAGGCCCCACCTCCGGGATGTGAATCAACAGGGAAAATCCCAGAAACCAGCTGGGTGTATGGAAGAGGCAGAGAAGGGCCACCTGAAGTGCTCTCTGAGCTGGGGGAGGAGAAAGGGGTATCAGCAGGAGAGCAGGCGAGGCGATGAGCAAGGCCATGTACCAGAGTCAGAGCATGTGGCCGGGGGATGCCCGACAAGTGCACCAAGTGTCCCTGTGCTCCGCCCCCGGGGGACGGACTTCCTCCTTCCCCAGAGGCCGGCTGCTGGCCTCAGTGCTGGCCCCAGGGGAAGGCGCTGGGACTCACACCCTCCACTGTGGAACCCCCGTTCTGAGCTCCTGCCTTTTGAGGAGCATGTTTCAATCTCTTCTTGGCATTTACACAGCACTTTTGAAACTGAGCAGGGCCCTGTGGGGCTCCTGGGCACAAAAGCCTTTCTGTGTCCCCCATTTCTTTAATTACAGGAAATAGGCTTCATTCAGCCTCCATAACCTTCCCTGAGTTCCGAAGGGCAGGTTGAAACAGATGCTAATTAGGGAAGGGGGTGCTGTGGAGACAAGGGAGGAGCAGCCAAGAAACAATAGTGCAGCCTGGGGGCAGGGTCCTGGTTCCCCCTCGGGATACACACAACACTATCTTTGAGCTGTTTTGCAGATAAACCTCCCCCCACAAGGTGGAAGAACTTAACTGCATGCTGCCCACCAGCACATAGACTCCAGAGCTGTTGGAACCAGAAGGTTGATGCCAACTCCCGATGACCTCACCACCAACCAATCAGAAGAATTTCCATGAGCTGACCACGCCCTGCTCCTTGAACCATTGCTCTAAAACTCCTCACTACTACCCCCTCCAGGGTGGGACACTCAGTCTTGAGGGCATGAACCCTCTGTGGCCTCCTTTGCCTGGCAGAGCAATAAAGCTATTCTTTTCTACTTAATCCAAAACTCTTTTCTCCGAGAGTTAATTCAGTGTCGGGGGAGAGAGGCCAGATTTGGCTTCACTTTCAATGACCAGCGTTTCTCCACACGTCCCTCTAGGGCTCAAGGTGCCCGCCCTGGCAATGCAGCCTTGGACGGCACAGCTCCATCCTGAGGTCCCATTAAAAGGGTCTCAAGAAAATTAAGCTCCCTGAGGTTTCCAAGAGCTCTGCTTGATCACATGCCAGGAGCTGGAAACCCACTGCCCTCTCACCTCCATTTATATGCCTTCTCGAGCCCATCCCTGGGATGTGGGGATACAGGGTTGGTATGACTTTGCTTCTCTTCTAAGCCAATAGCCCATTAGGAAGCTGAGAATTTGCCATCAGGGACAGTAGGGCTGTGTCTAATGGAAACATCCTCATTCTGGAAGAAATGAGGGCCAGAGCAAATCTCTGGGCAGTCCAGCTCCAGACCAGGGTGGTACTGTATGCCGACCCAAAAGAGAAGGTGGCAGGGAGTTTATTTCAGCTTGGCAAGGCTCTCTCCCAGAGTCCTCCCACCCCCAAGACATGGGCAGCTGCCCTCTTTCCCATTTCTTCTGTGCTCAGTACACACCCCATTTATTTCACAGCTGAAGTGGGTTCAGCTGTGGCTCCTGCCAAAGATATGTCCATCTGAAACCTCAGAGGGTGACCTTATTTGGAGTCAAGGTCTTTGCAGATGTCATTCAGGGAAGGATCTCATAATAAGATCATCCTGGATTAGAGGGGGCCTTAAACCCAATGACACGTGTCTTTATAAGAGACAGAAGAGGGTACAGAGACACAGAAGATGGGCACGTGAGGATGGAGGCGGAAATTGAGTGATGCGTCCACAAGCCAAGGGACACCCAGGCCCCGGCAGCACCAAGAGCTGGGGGACAGGCCTGGGAACGTTCTCCCTGGGAGTCTCAGAAGGAGCCAGCCCTGCTGATGCCTTGATTTCAGGCTTCTGTACTCCAGACTGTAAGAGAATAATACATGTCTGTCACTTTAGGCTTCCAAGTTTGTGGTCCTTTGGGACAGCAGCCCCCAGAAATGCATGTGAGCCCTCCCTGCATCTCTCTTCTGTTCTGTGCATGTGAGGAGCATCCGTCCACTAACTGTGGCATCTGTAACCTCCAGCCCTGGCCCTGAGGTTGGCATACAGTAGGTGCTCATTAAGAGCTTGTTAAACTGCACCGGGCTCTGTACACGCGGTCACAGGGAGTGTCCTTGGGCATCACTCGGCAGGACCAGAGAGCACCCCTCCGTGGTTTCTTACCATGGAAGGATGAGGAGGAAGGGCTCGGAAAGAAGCAGTGGATGGCTTTAGCTTTTAGCAGACGTTCCAGAAGCAGGTGTGAGATTCAGGGCATGCAGGTCGGGGAGGAAAAGGGGCGTATGAATCAGCGAGACTCACGAAAGCGAGTTCTTCTGATTGTCTTTTAAGGAGTGAAATTCGGCACGGAGACACGGACAAGGAGCCACGATGCAGCTGGTGTTGGGAGTGATCGCCCACCGAGGGCGAGGGGATGGGTGGGGGCGGGGACCCCTGAGTAGATCCCACCCGGGAATTCAGCCACTTCACTGGGGGCGTTTCTAAACTCCTTTCTGCCATCTTGGCATCCTGGGCTGCCTGTTAACAGCCGTCAGGGGCTGCTTTGCTGCCAGGGTCCTGGGGACCACCCTCCTCGCCTGCTGTGATGAGAGCAAGAGGCAGCCCTGCATCTCGGGGCGGGACGGGAAATCCGTGCAAATTCCTGGGGACACCGACGACGATACCCGCCACAGCCTTGGAGCCATGGGACAGGGTGGGCCCCCTGCCAAACCTCCACAAACACTTGCTGAGCGCCTACTGTGTGCGGGCAGGCACGCAGTGGCGCTTTACACCCATGCCCTCCTGTCCCCGCACCCCTGCCTGCAGGGCCATGACCAGGAGGCACATGGAACCTAACATGAGGACCACATGCTGAGCGCCCCCTGCAGTCTACGGGACACCCACCACCCGAGACGCGTAGGGACCCCCACGGGCTCCCTCATGGGGGCTCAGCTGTGTCCCTTGTCCTTATAACCCCAGCCTGGCATCATCCCTGGCTTCCCCTTCCTGCAGGAGGCTGGCCAGACACTGTCCTGTGAAGGGAGACCCTTTCCCACTGCCCGGGGTGGGATCCCAGGCACGGCCCTGCCAAGGCCACTTGGGTTCTGGCGCCCCTACAGCGGCCCTGGACTGACCTCCCAGCTGGAGGGAAATGCCCACGGGCCTTGCTCTTCCCGGGCCAGACCTCTGCATTAGCGGGGGCCCCCGGGGGCCCCGTTCTCTGGCCTTGATGGCAAAAGCTGACTCTGCTCCTCAGTCACACAGAGACCCCTCGGGCCGGCAGGCCCTTGGGCTTCTCCTGATGACCTGTGAGCTGCCCCTGCGGCCCCTGCACCAGGTCATTGTGGTGCTTTCATGTCCGCCTGGGGACCGGCTCTTTGTGGGCGGAGTCTCTGGTGCGGAACCCTCAGCTCTTGAAGTCTGCTTGTCCGGAGGCCCCTCAGTCCTGGGGAAGCGACTCATCTTTCAAGCTCATTCGTAAACATTTGCTGAGTGGCCGCTGCACTTGGGGCTTTTCTAGGCTCCGGGGACACTGGTGGAGAAGCATGAGACCCCACCCTGATGGGGGAGATGGGCAAAAGTGGATAACTAGAAGAATTAAAGAAGATACCTCTACAGGAGGCAACCACATGGCGCTGCCGTGGAGACCGAGGCGCTGGGGGCCTCCCTTGGCTTCATCCCACCCTTCTCGACGTGTAGCTACGTGTTTCTTTCCCTTATTTATTTAACATTTGTCTCCTCCATAAACCCAGCAAGAACCACATTAGTATTAGTTAATATTTATTTAGCGCTCTGTGCCAGACTCCAGCCGAAGAGGTTGATGAGGATTAGCTCATTCTGTTCCTACAGCAAATCTCCCAGAAGTTCTATTTTTTTCTCTATAATGAAGATGAGACACTCGGTGCTTGGGGAGGCCGGGGTTGGCCACCAGCCGGCATGTGGAAGCTCTGGGACTTGACTGCAGGAGGGTGGGGGGCGGGGTGTCCTGGCTTTTGGGAGGGTCCCCTGTTCCAGGAGGCTGGGTTCTGGTCTGCTCGCCACCGTGTGTCCCAGCTGCCAGCAGAGCGACTGAGTGACTGAGTGGGGGCAGATGTTATTGTAACGGGAACACTGTGCTGTGCGACGCCTCCCCCACTTTCAGATCACTCCAACTGGGCTGCATGCAACACCCATCTCCTAAGTGCCAATGGAGAGACTCGGAGAGGAGGACTCAGAGCACCTCACATCTCCTTGGAAGTCCAGAGGGCATCCTTGCAGTCCAAGGCATCCTGATCATCCCCATCCAATCCCTGGGGGGCTTCCTGGAGGAGGTGGCTCCTATGGTGGACCTTGAAAAGGACCCACACATCACCTCTCACTGCTGAGTACAGGCTCCCAGATGCCCCAGAAGTGGCACAAGGACCTGGGACAGCAAGCTGGGGCTAGGCTTCGGCTCTGCCATTCGGGCTGGTGCCTAGAACACATCATCCATCCATCACTCGTGGATGTGCTGGGAACTCCAGGTCCGCCCCCTCTGGCGTGCCTCCTGGGGCCACACGGGAGTCCGGCTCATCCAGAAAGGGGCACTTCCTCCAGAAAGGCCAAGATGCAGGCAGCACACTCGAGATATTTCCATCCACACACGTTCGTTAGGAGAGCGATTTCCAAGAATTAAAGGCTACAGAGACCTAGCTATCCCGAGCATTTACTCTTTGGGGAGTCCAGGATTCTATGCAGCAAAGAGCCGGCTTTAGTCCTACGCCCTCAGCGTGTTCAAGGCTGCACTGTGAGGCTCCGACAGGGCTCTGTTAGTTCTCGGATCTGTTGCTGTCGTTCTGTATCCTGAGCTTTCTCCCCTGCTTCTCTTGTGTGTGTTCATGGCACATCTTGACTACGAGCCCCTTATTCTGGCTTGTCTAGAATTCAGAAACCATGGAACCAAATTGCATGCAGAGCTGGATTAATCATGCCCAGGAGGAGGGGCTGAGACCTCTTTTCTGGAGCAGTGAGAACTTGGGACCCCACTCAGCTGCTCAGAAGAAACCCCTTCATCTCGCAAGGTGTGCCATTACCTGCCCTAAATTCCCGATAAAGAGAAAACTTTGTAAGCTGGCAGGACTCCTGCTGAGGTGGGACTTTCCCAGTGTGCACTAGTGGAGGGAAGCTGTTCCCAGGATTTATACAGCCCCTTGTCCCACAGAGCTCCAAGGCATACACATTCCATCATTTTAGCCTTTTATATACTCATGACAGTGGTTTGGGAAACACCTCAAAACTAGACAAGCATTAGCTTAGCTTATAAAAATAAAAATAAACTGTAATGTCTTTAATGGTGTTGTATTAAATGCCAGACCTCATAATACCTTACATTTCTTTAATACTTTATGGCTTTCAGTGCACTTTTAAATAACTTCTCATCTGGAAGGTTTTCACAATAGGCTGGCCTCACTCCCTGGCGCTGGCAGCCTGGGGTCCAGCCAGTCTGGGTGCAGACTCACCTCCTCACCCTGGCTAAGGGCCTCCGCGGGTCCCTTGGGGCAGACGCCCAAGTCTGGTTGGGATTCTGGAGCTGACAGCAGGTCCATTCTGCCTGGACCCCATCCTCACACCTGCACTGGCGACCTTTTCCATGTCTGAGCCTAGGAGTACTACCTGGGGAGGGGATGGTGTGGTCTCCCCAGCTTGGCGCTGAGGAAGGAAGGACCTCACCCTAAACCGTAGGATGAAGCCTGTGGGGGTCGGCGCCCTCCCCTCTCCAGAGTGTGCACCGTGGTGGCCGAGGGCAGGCCTTGTCCACATTCACGTCCACGTCCATGTCCAGTCCAATCTCTGTCTCTCTCCACTGCATCGACCTTGGACGCTCAGAAGGCTTCCTCACCCTGAACCCCTTGTTTTGTGCAGGACCCCCAAGGCATTTGCAGGTCTCAGTGAAAAATGGAAATGTGACACCAGGGGGACATTTGCCCAGTATTGGGAACTGCGCTGGGCTCTCCTTTCGGTGCGCATGGTTTCATCTGAGTCCTTAGAGAGTAGAAAGCAGAGTCTCAGAGACTGAGTGGCTTGCCTGGGATGCAGGGAGTTTGATGGGCAGAGGGGCCCTACCTTGAACCCACATCTCCACCTCTGAGAGCCCAGGCCTGCCCTCCTCCTCTCCCTGACCATCCTGGACACTCCAGGTCAAGCAGGCTTGAATCCATACTCAGTGGCTTATTTGGTTGGTGGTCTTGGAAAGCTCCCATATTTTCCCAACTCTCGCCTCTCTCTGCATGGTAGGGAAAGTGTTCAAGAGGAGGGCTTGTTAGGATGACAGAGGCTGAGACTAGATGGGGCCCTCCTGGCAAAGCTGAGACCTCAGCAAAGAGCAGCTGGTACTCGTGCCCCGACCCCGATTTCTCTCCACCTTGTCTTATCAGAGATGCACCCACTCCTCCTTGGGTCATCATCATCCTTGGGCATCCCTCCTCCTCCCAGAGCCCCCACGGCTAACTGTCTTCCACTCAGCACGCTGCATCTGGGTACCCCAGCCTTGGACCTGGGTGAGTCTTGCTCATGGTGACTTGGAAAAGGTGGATGGAAGGTGTCAGCTCTGTGGGCTGCTGATGGCTCTCCTCTCCCCCAAGCTCAGCCTCTGCCACATGGTCCAGCTTGGACTGGATCCTACACAGCCACCCACTGGAATGCTATGGGAATCCTGTATTTTATTAGAGACCAGACTGAAGCAAGCTGAGAGATGGGGTCTTCTTTCACGCTTTGTCTGTGACCTCGGAAGAATTGTGTTTTTCTCCTTTCTGCAAGCATGAAATGAAACAGAAACATCCCAGGTACCTTCCACGGCAACCTGGGCTGGTCCTGAAGAGGTTAGGCACTCTGGTACCTGCTCAATATGGCTGCAGATAGGTTTTCATAACATTATGTGGCCACCCAGTACTAACGGAAATAAAAGCAAAAATAAATAAATGGGACCTGATTAAACTTAAAGCTTTTGCACAGCAAAGGAAACTGTAAACAAGATGAAAAGACAACCTACGGAATGGGAGAATATATTTGTAAATGATGCGACCGACAAGGGATTAATTTCTAAATATACAAACATCTCATACAGCTCAGTATCAATAAAACAAACAACCCAATCAAAAAATGGGCAGAAGACCTAAACAGACATTTCTCCAAAGAAGACACACAGATGGCCAACAGGCACATGAAAAGATGCTCAACATCGCTAATTATTAGAGAAATGAAAATCAAAACTACAATGAGGTATCACCTCATTCCAGTCAGAATGGCCATCACAAAAAGTCTACAAATAATAAATGCTGGAGAGGGTGTGGAGAAAAGGGTACCCTCCTACATTGTTGGTGGGAATATAAATTGGTGCAGCCACTATGGAAAACAGTATGGAGGTTCCTGAAAAAAACTAAAAACAGAGTTACCATGTGATCCAGCAATCCCACTCCTAGGTATATATCTGGAAAAGATAAAATTCTAATTTGAAAAGATAATGCACCCCAGTGTTCATAGCAGCACTATTTACAATAGCTAGGACATGGAAGCAACCTAAATGTCCACTGACAGATGAATGGCTAAAGAAGATGTGGTGTATATACACAACAGAATATTACTTAGCCATAAAAAAGAATGAAATAATATCATTTGCAGCAACATGGATGGACCTAGATATTCTCATACTAAGTGAAGTAAGTCAGAAAGAGAAAGACAAATACCATATGTTATTACTTATATGTGGAATCTAAAAGAAATGATACAAATGAACTTACTTACAAAACAGACACAGGCTCACAGACATAGATAATTAACTTATGGCTCCCAAAGGGGAAAGGTGGAGGGATAAATTAGGAATTTTTGTGATTAACAGGTACACACTACTTTGTATAAAATAGACAAACAAGGATCTACTGTATAGCACAGGGAACTATGTTCAGTATCTTGTGATAACCTATAACGGAAAGGAATACATGCATACTATGTATACACACACACACACAACTATAACTGAATCACTTTGCTGGATGACTGAAACTAACAAAATATTGTAAATCAACTACACTCCAATAAAAATTTAAAAAAGGTCTACCAAGGAGAAAACCATCCCCTCAGTTCTAGCACAGAGAAGGTTTATTAAGTCAACACTGCCCACAGGTGATTTCCACCTCCACAAACTTCAGTAATGAGGGCAAGGTCTTTAGGGGACAAAACCAAGAACATACCTTGAGCCAGTGAGTCCACACTTGACCCCATGCCCCTGTGTGGACTTACCATCTGGCTTCAGGGTGCCCTGAGCTCACCAAGGACTCCTGCTGTACCTGGGTTGCTGGCACAAATCTCGTTACCACTCCCTCATTCTCACCAGGAGCAGGCAGGGAGGTGCCAACCTCCCTTTGTTTATGCGGACACCAAGGGCCTGGGAGGGGAGAAGGGGCCCAGCTGGAGAGCACAGGTGAGGCGAACTGATCCACTGTGTCCAACCCCAGAGCTGTGTGGTGTGACTTGAATGCTGTCCTGCAGAAACTCAGGAGTAACGATGACCATTTCTGCAGCCAATCATTGAGTAAGACTTGCCCCGAGTGGCCTCTCTCCCCGTCCACTTCCTTCCACTGGGAGACTCTCAACCCTGCTCCTCACCTGGTCTTCCTGACACACCACCCTTGTCCTGCCAAATGGCAGAAGGCCTGGTTTCTGAGCCGCCTGCCCTTAGCAGCTGCTGGGCTTGGACACAGTTTGTGCATATGTGAAATGGGCATAGCAGTCTTTTTTGTCCGGATTCTTTTATTATTACCCATAAATTTATTTCTTTGTTTTAATGACATACCTTCTTGTCCTAGACCTTATGAGGCTGAAATCAAATTTCAGGTTAATTTCCAAGTACCTAGTCCTATAATTTTTGGACTGTGAAAGTTACAAAGAGAATCTTCATAATTCTTATGAGGAATATTTTACCAGTTATACTGCTGGAGCTAAAGATTACAATTTTATAAATATCTTTAGTCATTTTAGTATAACTACATACTATAATGTAATAGATTTTTTAGTATAACAATAAAATAGACCAATATTTCTTGTTTATTTGGGGGATAAATGATTCAGAATAGGGTTTCAAAATATCTGTAGAATTATCTGAGCGGAGGAGCAAGTTTTACTCCAAATCAGAACATAGATTTATTTTAGTTTTTTAACATAGTCTTAAGAAATGCTGGCTATTTTAGGTTCCTTTCCATTGCCCTCCCCTCGACCTAGATCAATATGGTCTTTACAGCATGAGGATCAAAATATCATTTAAAAATTAATTTATTATAAGAGTATTATCAAAGCCTAAGCAAATCAAATTCAAATATTAATATCTAAAATAATGTATTTCTTATTTAAAAATTTTTCCAGGTTTATTGAGGTATGTTATTGACAAATAAAAATTGTATATATTTAAGGTATGCATCATGTTTTGATATACATACATTGTGAAATGATTACCACAATCAATCTAATTAACACACCCATTGCATAGTTACATGTATGTGGGGGGGCAGGGGTGATGGTGAGGACACTTAAGACCTACCCTCTTAGCAAATTTCCAGTACACTGTACAATATGGTATTGTTAACAGTAGTGACCATGCTGTACACCCACCACAACTCCAAACCTATTCGTCCTGCATACTTGCAACTTTGTACCTTTAGACAAACATCTCCCCATTTCCCCCACCCACCAGCCTCTGGCGACCACAGTTCTACTCTGTTTCTCTGAGTTCAATGTCTTTACGTTCCACATGTAAGTGAGATCATGCGATACTCATCTTTTTCTGTCTGGCTTATTTCACTTACCATAATGTCCTGCAGGCTCAAGATTCATCCGTGTTGTTGCATGTTGGCAAGACTTCTTTATTTATTGAGACTAAAATAATATTCCATCATATATATATATATATATATATATATATATATATATATATATGCGTGTATATATGTCACATCTCTCTATATCTATATCACCTATCTATCATCTAATATCTATCATCTATCTGTATCTTTTTATCTATCTATATCTCTCTCTATCTATCATCTATCTATCTATCATCTCTATCTATCTATCTATCATCTATCTATATCACACCTTATTTATCCAGTCATCCATTGACAGACACACTTTGGCTGCTTCCATGTCTTGGCTATTGAGAATAATGCCCCAATGAACGTGGGAGTGCAGATATCTCTTTAAGGTACTAATTTCATTTCCTTTGGATATACACCCAGAAATGGAATTGCTGGATCATATGGTAATTCTATTTTTAATTTTTAAGGAACCTCCATACAGTTTTCCACAGTGGCTGCACCAATTTACCTTCCCACCAAGAGTACACAAGGGTTCCTTTTCCTCTACATTCTTTCACCGGAAATAATGCTCCAATTTCCCATTTTCTGATGATTGAAAAATATGTTGGTATATTTCTTGAAACTACAGACTACTAATATTGTTAGATTTGAAGGATTTTATTTTCACAGAATACAGTTTGTCCTTTATTTGCTTTCCTTTAAAAATTTTTTTCTGGAATTATTACTATATCATTTTAAAAATAAACAATTTTAGAACAGCTTTAGATTTACCAGAAAAAAAAAAAAATCCTGTGAAGATAGCATAGAAAGTCCCCAGATACCCCACAGCCAGTTTCTCCTATTATTAAATCAAACATTAGTATATTTGTTCAAATTAGTAAACCAATATTAATATGTTATTATTACCTAAGTCTATATTTATTCAGCTCTCCTTAGCTTTTACTTAATGTCCTTTTTCTGTTGCTGGACCACATCCAGAGCATCACACCTAGTTGTCCTGTCTCCCCAGGCTTCTCTGGGCTGTGAGAGTTTCCCAACTTTCCTTGATTTTGATAGTCTTGACAGTTTTGAGGAGTACGGGTCAGTGTATTGTAAAATAGAATGTCCCTCAGTGGGGATGTATCTGATGCTTTTATATAAGTAGACTGGGGTTATGGGCTTTGGAAGAAAGACCAAAGAGGTGAAGTGCCATTTTCATCACATTCTATCAAGGCTACATGGTATCATTGGTGATGTTGACTTTGATCACATGAGTGGGGTGGATTTGCCAAGTTTCTAGAAAGCTACTTTTGCCACACTTTCCATACTATCATCTTTGGTAAGAAGTCATTATATGCAGCCTGCACTTAAGGAGTATGAAGTTACACATATCTACATAAATTATGGAATATAGACATAAATTATTTGAGATTATTCTGCATGGATAATCATCTCTTCTTCTCCATGTTTTTATCCATCCAATCATTTATATCAGTACAGACACATGGATATTTGTTTTACATGTTGCATCACTATTTGATACTACTTTATGTATTGTGTTGCTCCAGATGTTCCAGATTTGACCATTGGGAGCTATTTTAGTTGGCTCTTTTGTTTCTGTGACGTACTCCCATCATTGTGTGTGTGTGCATGTGTGTGTTTAGCACTTCCTTCTTTCTGGTACTGCAAGGAGTTTCAAGTACATATTATATACTTCCTGCCCCAATCCTTGCGTCTGCCATTTCTCCAAGAAACCCTGGTTCCTTTCATGGAGAAACCAATATTTGGATGTATGTATCCTCATTGCTACTTAGGTGCTGTTGCTTCTGATAGATCAAGGAAATATATGTGTGTATACTAATCCATATGTATACACATATCTATACATATTTCTATATGTAACAGTTTGTATCTGTATTAAGCTAAACAAAATTTCATCCTGGTCATTCTAACCCTACTACATTTCCACATGGCTTATTCCAGCCTCCATGAAAAATGCATGTCTCGACCATCACCATATAATTCAGACTAGTTTCACTGTCATAAAAGAATACACAGTGCTTCATCTGTTCAATCCTCACCTTTATTCCCTGACACATGGCCAACATTGATATATTTACTTTCTCTATAGTTTTACCTTTACCAAAATGTTCCATAACTGGAATCATATAGTATGGACACTTTTCAGACTGACTTCTTTCACTTAGCAATATGCATTTACAATTTTCCATGTCTTTTTGTGGTTTGATAATTTCTCTTTATTGCTGAATAATATTTTATTGAATAGACCAATCACATTTTGTTTACCTATTTATCTACTGAAGACTATATCGTTTGCTTCCAGTTTGGGGTGATAAAGCTGCTATAAATATTTGCATGAATTTTTTTTTCACAGACATAAATATTCAGATCAGTTGGTTAAACAACTACAAATACATTTACTGGATCATCTGATAAAACAATGTTTTTTAACTTTGTGTTAACTTCTAAACTGTTCTCCAAAGTGGCCATACCACTTTACTTTCTGACCAGTAATTAATTGTATGTATTATATCTGTAATTTGTGTCTTATGTCTTTCTCGGTTAGACTGATTAGAGATTTATGAATTTTGTTGATCTTTTCAAAGAACTAACTTTTAATTTTGTTGATTTTTTTCTATTGTTTTCCTGATTTTAATTTCATTAATTTCTGCTCTGTTTTGTTATAATTTTTCTTGTTTTTGCTTTAAGCTTAAACTGCCCTTCTTTCTCTAGTTTCTTAATGTGAGATCATAGATGATTGATTTTAGATCTTTCTTAGACTCTAAGATGTGCATTTAATCCTATTTTTAAAAGTTTGATGAGTTGTATTCTGATTTTTATTTACTTTAGTTTCTAAAAAATGTCTCAAGATTTCTTCTTTTACCCATGTGTTATTTAGAAGTGTATTATTTAATCTCTGAATATTTCAGATTCTTCCATCTATCTTTCTATTAGTAATTTCTAGTTTAATTCCAAACCTGAGAACAGATTTTGTAGGATTCCTAGTCTTTTAAATCTTTAAGGTGTGTTTATGGCCCAGAATGTGGTCTATCATGGTGAGTGTTTAATCTGAACTTGGGAAAAATGTGTATTGTGCTGTTGTTGCATGAAGAATTCTACAAATGTCAATTAGAACCAGTTGATTGATAGTCTTGTTCAGGTCAGCCATACCTTTAGTGATTTTCTGCCTTCTTGATCTATCTATTACTGACAGATGGGTGTTGAATTCTTCCAATGTAATAGAGGATTTGTCCATTTCTTCTTTTAACTTTTTACCTGATGAATTTTGACAGTCTGGTGTCAGGTACATACACTTTTAAGATTGTTATGTCTTCTTGAAGAATTGACTCCTTTATCATTCTCTCTCTTTATTCCTGGTAATTTTTCTCATATTTCCAGAAGTCAGCTGCCTGAACTTAATTCAGCTATTCCATATTTCTTCTAATTACTTTTAACCTAGCTGACTCATTTTATGTAAAATGGGTCTCTTGTTGATAACATATACTTGGGTCTTGTTTAGTTTTTTTTTTTAATCCACTCTAACATTCTCTGTATTTTAATTGCTATATTTAGACCATTCATATTTAAAGTGACATTTAAAATATAATATCTGTCCTGTTTGTAAGAGTTTTCTGTTAATTGCACTTATTCTGTGTTACTTTTTTAGTCTTCTCTGTGTAAGTCCTCCTTGAAATAATACTATGTGGTCACATGTGTAAGGTACCTTATAACTGAATAGTCTCAATTCTCCTGTTCCTTTTTGTCATTCACTTATACATACACTGTAATCACCCAATAAATTGTTACTATTATTACTTTGAACAGTTACCTTTTCAATCAATTAAGAATAAAGAAAATTAAATATTTTGTCTTACCTTCATTTATCCCTTCTCTAACATTTTTCCTTTCATTATGGTCTGAGTTTCTGGCTTATATTATCTTCCTTCTTCCTGAAGAACTTCTTTAAACATTCATAGGCAAGTCTTCTGGTGATGAATTCCCTCAGTTTTTGTCTTAAAAAGTCCTTATTCTTCCCTTTTAAAGGATAATTTCATTGAATATAGAAGTCTGTATTTTTAAAATTAACTTCTTTTATATTTCACTGCATCGTCTCCCTGCTTGCAGATGAGACATCTA
Source organism: Mesoplodon densirostris (assembly GCF_025265405.1). NCBI lineage: Eukaryota > Metazoa > Chordata > Mammalia > Artiodactyla > Ziphiidae > Mesoplodon > Mesoplodon densirostris. Next base: position 62,380,958 of record NC_082671.1, on the reverse strand, counting down.
CTGAATTTGTATCCTTATTCCTATATAGGTAAGGTGTTATGCTTTCCGCTGGCTTCTTTCAAGTTTTTCTTTGTGTATGAATAAAATATGAATGCAATATCCCTAGGTGTATTATTTTTTTCTTCTTTTAATCCTGCTTATTGTTCAGTGAGCATCTCAAATCTGTGGTTTGGAATCAGTCATTACTTTTGGAAAGTTCTTAGCCATATATATATAGAGAGAGAGTTAGATATATAGATAGATAGATAGATAGAGATACACGCACATATATACATATATATTTTCTGCTTGCATACCTCTTTCTTCTCCTTTTAGTATTCCAATTACATGTATATGTTATATCTTTTGACACTGTCCCACAGTCCTTGGATGTTCTGGAAATAGCCATGGTGGTCACCTCTGGTTTTCCCAGCCTGCCTGCCTCTGTTGGTCCTTTTTCCTCTCCCCACTGCCCCAGATCCTGGGTGGCATCAGGCTCAGGCAAATTACAGGAGCTGCCACATCTTTCCTGCAGACACATGGCACATTCAGTCCCTACCCTGTTCCCAGAACCTTGCCCTTGTCTAGTTGCCTCACCCTCTCCCCCCTTGGCCACTTTCTGAAGGTAGTATGATGTGGATGAGAGACCTGGCTAGGAGTCAGGCAGCTTGTGCCTCCTCACTTTCCTATGTGAATTGGAGATGCTGTTAGCCTTGTCTGACCCTGAACTCTTGATCTCTAAGTTAAGGGTAATAACTCCTGGACTTCACAGGGCTGTCATGAGGATCAGCTAACAGGCATGAAGTTTGCTGTATGGTTGATGCAGGTTTCAGGAAATGGAGCTCAAGCAAGCTCCCACCCCTGTGCCTGGCTCAGCACACATCTCATCTCCCATGTGTCCCTCCTGCTCTCTCTCCTCTCATGTAGGCTGGCTGTGTCCCAGCAAGCGATCTGCATGTCAAGTTCTCTGCCTACTGGGTGTGAATTCCAAGTGGCAGAAAGCTCACCGTCTCCTCCTTGCAAGTCTCCTCACTCAGGCATAAGACCTAGTCCATGGTCAAACCTCCCTCCAAGTCCAACCAAGGGTGCACTGTTTGTAACTGATGATATAGTTGCAAACCTCTTCTATCTCAATTAGGAATGTCCTTCTCAAATTTCCCCTTATACTTTACTTCCATGATTGCTTTCTCCATTTGGTTTTTATGCAAGTAAATTTCAAGGCTGTCCTACAAGCACATCAGGTGGGAATCATGAGAGAGGCTAGAAGAGGATCTATGTGGGGAAAATCTACAGTTAAATAAGTTTGGAAAATTATAAGTAAAGCTAAACAATTTTTTTCAATTGCTATAAGTTTCAGAACCTTTATTTTCATGACTGAGTCCTGTGGCTCAAATTGCCCAAACACAAAGCTTTCTCCTCCGCTCTTTGTGCTGTCTCAGATACTTTTCTTTTTCCCTGTGAGATCATCTTGCAGGAAATATGCCCACTGTGGAATCCTCTTTGACAGTGCTGGCTGCAGTTTCAGGGAGACCATGGCAAGAGTTACATTTCCTTCCTTCTATTATACCTATAGTGTCTCCCAAGCAGGGATTCTGTGGCTCTGCAGCCCAGAAGCTCGAGGCTGGTGCCTGATGCCTGCTCACCACCCTGCTTGATTTTATATCTAACAAGGCCTCCTGCCAGCCTGATAGAGGAATGGCAGAGGGTGCTGGCTGTCCTCATGGAGGGCACACTCTGATGCTGGAGATTCCAGGAGAGGAGTCCTGGTCAAGGCAGGACACTCTGAAGATGTTTTCAAATCTAGTATTTGATGACTCTATTAAGACTCTGTTTACTTTTTCTTTCTTAAAGTAAAATGCACGGGCACAAACTCTACTGAGTGTATATACTGTCAGCACATCGTTAACCCAATTTTGTTTGGCCAAGTACCTTGTATAGTGTGTGTTACAGTATCAGCACTTAGCAAATGTTGTTGAATGGTAGAATAGGCATTATATCCTAGAATCCGGAGAAATGCCATCTTGGAGATGATGGTGAACAGATAGCACGATTAAAACCATATGCCAAGGAGATTTTTAAATGTCTCAGGGGATGATATTCCCATCATTTATTTGGTAAAAATTGCTCTCTGCTCCATCTTGAAGCCAGCTCTTTTCTGGCACTGGAAATGCAATCTAAATAGCATTAAATTCCAGTGAAGTTTTCTCACTTCCTACTCATGATCCTCTTTGACTTTAGGCCAATCTCAATTGGCCCAGTTTGCTGCAAGCCTGCCTCATCTTAGATTAAACTGGGCAGCCAGGTTTCTTCTTGTCTTCATTAGCCACACTAAGGACATGGGACTGATGATCCCAGCACATCGTTTTGCTGGTAACAAGGCCTAGGTAACAGGCCTCACTACTGCCATTCTTTCTTCACCATAGGTCTACGTCCAAGAGTGGAAGGAGAGATGTTACTTGGAAGGCTAGAGCATTTGTTCATCTGGGAGAGGATGATAGCTTGGACCAGATGATGGCAGTTGGCCTGGAAAGAAGGGAAGTGACTTCAGATATTTTTGGAGGAAAGGGCACCAGGATCTGCTGATATTGGTTGCGTTGGTGAGGGGTGGGGTGGTGGAGAAGGTGTAAGAATGTGAGGAATCCAGGATGTATACGTTTGTACTGGAGCAACTGGACTGTCATGCCATTTATAAGGTGGGGTGATTCACAGAGGCACTGAGACCCTATAGGAGGGAAATGCAGAGTTCAGCTTTGGACATAATAAATCTGAGATGACATTAGACATCCAATGTCAAAAAGGCAGTTAGATTTACTAATCCTGGAGCCCACTGGCCAAGAGTAGAGTTTAGGGAGTCATCAGTGGATATATGGTATTCGTAGTCACAGGACTGAATGGGGTCCTCTAGGAAATGGGCTGGGGCTGAGTCTTAAAGCTCTCCAGGGCTTGTAGCCCCAGCTGAGAGGGAGCAGAGTCACTGGGAAGAGATGACTGCCAGGAGCTTTTGTTGTCTCAGAAGCCAAGAAGGTAGAGTAATCAAGTCAATACACTCATATGTAAAGCAGGGAAGTCACTGGTGATCATGAGATAGGACAGGGTCGCGAGTGTAGAGGGCAGAAGCCAGAGGGAAGTGAGTTTAGAACAGGACATGAAGTGAAGAAGTGAAGCTGGTGATACTGATGATACTTATGAGGACCTTCTGCTGGGAAGAAAAGATGAACAATGAGATAGTAGCTAGATGGAAATACGAAGCCAAGGGAAGTTGTGTTTATATTTTATTTTTGCAAGATGGTATACCTACCAGGGCCCATATGTAGGGGAAAACGCACTGATTTCAAAGGCAAAGGGCACTGCAAATGAGCAATTTTATCCCTGAGAAGGCCGGGGGAGACAGCAAAAGACTGAGTCTCTGATAAACATGGGCGCACTCCTTAGGACATAAAAAGGGAGGGTGGAAAGATGAGCACAGGAGTAGGAATTGGTGGATTTGGGAGCAAAAGGAAGAGGCAGCTCTCATTTTCTCAGTGAGGCATATGATGATTATGGACTGCAGAGGTGGGAGAAGGCATTAAATACTTAACTTGCAAAAAGGAGAAATTAACATTGTTACAAAATGGGTTGGGATTCCTGGGCAATTTTGCCAGCCAACTTGATGGAGCATTTAAATAAGTCCTGCAGCCATGGTTCAGTGTTTTACTGTCACTACATTCAGCAGCCTGGGTGAGGTGCAGAGTGGGTGGAGAAAGGGGGTCAGTATGTCAGAGGAAATGAGGGGCAAGGGAGCTGAAATTAAGAAGAAGATTTAGATGATGGACCTAATCTGAGCAAAGTGTGAAGCCAAGACATAAAGAGGGTGGTGGGTCTTCAAAAAGTGGTTGGTGGTGCAATTAATTCAACATCAAAATGACACGAACTTGAATGTGACAGTGAAGACTGGTGAAGTGGGGCACTGGAATAAGGATGCTGGAGAGAGAGGTGATCCATGGGCAAGATGCTCTTGCAGTTCTGGAGATGAGATTGCCTAAGATCTGACATGGGAGAGGACGGGGCAAAGGAAGAGATGACCAGGAATTAGAAAACTGATTAACTGAGAGAGCAAAGAAACACTCCTTGTGGATGCTGATATCATGGAGGATGGCGGACATGGAGATCAAGGTAGAAAGGCAGGGTCCAGCATATGCCATAAACACTGGGATGGACTGGACCTCAGATGGTGTCCACACAGGCTGGGCACCTAATGGAATAACACACACTTTAAAGAAGCTAGGAATTTGAAAAATGAGTTTGTACACAACAAAAGTGTAAAAAGAGATTTGCCCAAATCCCAGGGCTGAGGTCCAGGTGTGTAAGTTGAGTAGTCTCAAAGTGACAGAGAGACAGGGATGGTGGTGCTTTCAAGGAACAGCTGGATCTCAAGCCAGAAGAAAGAGAATATACAAAGAATATGGTTATTTTGCATCTGTCTCTATTAAAATGCAAACAAATGGGCAGGAATTTTACCTGTTTTTGTCATTGTTTTATCCTAGTACCTTGAACAAAGCCTTGAACATAGAAGTCACTCTGTAAATATTTGTTTAATAACTGTTGGATTATGAATGTTGTTGTTTATGATCACAAAATAGGCACCTTGTGCAATTTCTGCTTTCTGTAAGTCAGAGAGGTTTAGTTTGAATTTTAAGTATGGTCTAATCTTATGTCACATAAGTGTTGAAATAAGCATTATTCTATAGAGACAGTGTATTGCATTTCATAATCACTATTATATACATTATATTATTTGAAATAATTAGAACTTATAAACCCCATTTACTTTTTTGCCTGCTTGATCTGTCAAAGAATAGAAGAATTTTATTCAGCTGTTATTGGGTGTCTGACATATTCTCTTCGTATTTCAATCTGATTTTTCTTTATCTGCTTTGATTCTGTGTCATTTGACACATAAAGGTTCATAACTGTCATCTCATTGTGTCAAAATGAACACCTAATAAAACATCACCCACTTTGTCATGTTTAGTTTTTTACTTTATCTTAGGTTATTGTTGTCTCCTGTGCTTTGTTTGCTTGGTAGGTATCTGTCTATTCTTTCACTTTTAATCTTTCCAAACCTCTTTGCTTTAGACAGGACTCTTGTTAGATAATGTATAAACAGACTTTGGTTTTGTTCCAGTCACCCTTCAGTAATAAATGTAATCCCTTTAAAGTTTCTGCACTGTGTTTTGTCTGATTTTTATACCATTGACTTTTGTGCTTCTAATCTCTAGTTTTCTTATTGCTGCCTTCGTTTTATCTTTGTCATATGTTCTTTCTCTTTGAGAACAGTGATTTTGAAGGCATCTGTACAATGCCAATTCTTCGACTGGTCAATTTTAATGCTGTTTCTAACTCTTACAGAGTTAGAACTCTTCTCTAGCTATCAGTGTCTACTAAGTTTCTTAGTGGCCCTTCCACCTTTGTAAGATCCAGAAATCTTCACTCTTAATTTCTTCCAGAGTTCAATTTCCAAACTTTCAGGTTTTATTGCTAAATTCTGGAATTAAACAAAGCACATTGATTTTTAAACGTTTTCTCTACATAGATTCTATTTTAAGAATTATTAACAATATATAACTTGGAGCTGGGTGTACAGCACGTATGAATCATATGCTTAAATGGTTTCAGGGTTCACCATTATCTCTTTTACACCATAGCACATCTACTCCTGGTTAGTGTTTTTTTTTTTTTTTTTTGACTCATTTTACAATTGACTAAAATGCATTGTGAGGTGATTTGTCCAGACAGGATACATGGTTGTTATATTTTCAAAGCTTTTGCATATCTGAGACTTATTTTTTCCTTGACTTCTTTTGCAGATGCCAACTGAGCAGGATATGGTATAATCGAATCCAAATATTTTTGCCTTAAAATGCTTTCAATGTCCCTCCACTGCTTCCTGTCTTGTAAGGTTGAAGAGAAGAACCATGTGACAAGGCAGGCTTTCCTTCCTTTGTCAGCTACTGCATGCCCAGGGCCTGATGTCTACCTAACCAACAGGACAGCACTCAGTTCATGTCTGCCACTCAAATCACTCCAACCCCTTCGCCAGGCTAGAGAAATATAACAGAAGGCCAATAAGAATATCCCTCATGGATTTGAATTCTCCTCTCCCCAAAGACACATGCAAATTAGTCAACACTGTTTTAAATGACTCTGATTGTTACCACAGTCGCTAAGATTTGGTTTAAAAGGGGTTGAGGCTGGGGCTGATCACAATCTCACCAATATACATGATCATCACTCTACTAGAACTTTCTGAATTGTTAAATTGGGGAGTGAGTGCCAGTTTAAAAAAAACACAGAAGGCTGAAAATAAGAAAATACTTTATTTGATGCCTTTAGAATTGTAATTCAGGGGACACACATTTGGGTAAAGCTGAAAGAATGTTTCAGGGAAGAGAAAGGGTCAAGAGCTTATAAAGGCAAAAGCCATGAGGCTGTGCTCTGACGCAAGAAAGGAAATATTTATCCTTAAGGGTTGGCAGTCACAAGTAGTTGTAGTGTAAGTGTTCAATAAGTATCTTGAGTTTCTGGCAGATGTTCTGGATGCCTTTATTAAGACAAAAAGTGGTCATAAATCAGATTCCATCCAGGCTAAGATGTGCATAAGTCACAGGTCCTCAGTGGTCTCCTGGCTCCATTTTAGAGAACCCTCTTAGCACTACTGACTCCAGTTTGATTTTCCTTTCACATTTCCTCCTTTTGATCAAGATCTTTCTTTGGAAAGCACTGATGATCAACCATGTAGTTATTTGGCCTTGGCATTGAATTTCTTGGTGCTGGGAAGGCTCATTCCCAGAGATTCATGTCCCATGGAGGAGAGAAAGAGGTGATTTAGGGAGAGGTGTGCTTTCAGAGTTTATGGTCACATTTGAGCAACAAGGAACCATCTAGGAAGTGAGTCTTAAGTGGCATTCTAAAAAGGAGAAATTTATGTCTCTTCATTAGAAGTAATCTTATAGGTGTGGTCAACAATCTCCAGATGTCAAGTTATCATTATTCTGGTGGAGGGCATTAGAGTACAGCAGTGAGAGAGAAAAAGTGTAAATGGTTTAAAAACAACAAAGAGAATAAATAAGAACAATGATTAGTATAATGAATTGCAATTTGGATGGCAATAAAGCACCAAGTCCAGAGGGGAGCCAGCTGAAAATATCTAGATGTCAGGATTGAAGCACCTTTTGTAGTTTGAAATGTCTCTGATGATGTCATCAAGTGTTTAGGTAAATTTTCTGAGTAGATCATATAGCAACAGGCATGAAGGTTGTCAATACATTAGCAGTTACAGTGATTTCTCTGAAGTTTATGTCAAGTTGTCCAACTTTAGCTTGCACGGCTTTGGAAAAAGGGCAGTCGTAGTTCTCAATGATTCCAAGTCAAAAGGATGAGACTAAAACTGGAAATGCTAGTTTGGAGAGTCATAGCTAGATATAGGAGGAAACTAGAAGAATTCAGGATCTAGTCCAGTTTATCAGGTAAATGCCAAAACCTCAGAGACAAATAATAATGCTAGATTCTAATATCCACAAAGGTATATTATGGAAACAATTTGTCACTCTAAAGTCACCCTCATTTCTATCAAAGATAGCCAAATTCATATTACTTTGTTTTCAAAATAAGACTCGTTTTAATGAATTTGCCTGGATTATTTACATAAGTGTATCAAGAATAGCAGTTGATCATATAGATTCTTTTAAATATGCTTTGCTGCAACTTTTCACAAGAAATCTCAGCTTGAATTTTTAAAGGCCTCTTGAGGCCAGGAAAGCCAAGCCAAAGATTTACCATCAGACTTTGCCTATAATACTTATAGATTTGGGTGAACTCTTCCAGAGGTCCATAAAATATCTTGTGGTTTCTGCACCTGCCAGGAAGTGAATTTCTTTACTCACATGTTTAGGCCACTGGGAACCCTGTAAGCAAGGTCCCAGGCTGTTCTTTCAAGGATCTTTATTGACTCCATAAAGTCAATCTTAGTTCCTTAAAGCTGTCTGGTCATATCTGAGTCTATGCATGTCTCTCTCAAATAAGACATTCCAGTCAAAGCCTTGGTAATATAACCGATGTTTCCAACGTGTCCTGTTATGAGCAGAACAGATTCTTAGTGAACTTATGCAAATAATTATATTGTTATGAAAATAAGAGAATGCGCTAAGAATTTCTGAAGTCTGGAGGGATCAGGTAGGAAGAAAAAGATCCATGTTTCATCTTTGTTTACAAAGGTACACTTTATCAAATTGTTGCAAGTCATAGATAGCTTGAGAGAACACATTTCCTTAAATCTGGAAGAGCAAAACATAAAAGAACTGGCAATGTTTAAAATAAAAAGTCATAAAAATTATACTCATCCTCATCAGTTTATTCAGTTCCATGGAAAAAATTCTTGATCTTTTATCTTTTGTTAAGAGGTTTATGAAACCATCAGTTTTTTCATTAGAATTCTGTAAATTTTTATCCAATTCAATGGTATGGTCTGAAAGTTTAACAGAAACCTGTACTCTTTAGTAAGTGTCATGGATCTCTCTGAAGATGAAACATTTGTAAAAGCATCAGAGCAAAATAATAACTCTGTTAATGAGAAAAACTTTAAAATGGCATGATTGAATATCTGATTACAATGCAATTGACAAGGGAATTAGTTTTTTTCTGTTATGTGAAACATTTTAAGTAGAATTATGACTGATAACCTATACCAGGACATATCAGATTTCCAGGAATTTCACATAGTTTTTGAAACACTGACTATATGTATACAGACACATCATAAAGAAGCCTTAGTATTACTTCTTTTCTGACAATGCTTCCCATGTAGTTTAGCATATCAAATAAACTTCATTCGTCTAACATCTACCTTTTTATAAGAAGAGAGAACAATTTTTTTTAATGTCTGAAACATTTATATTAACATATTTCCATACAAATAACCCAAAGAAAGTTCAGTGCTAGTTGCCTTTCTTGTCTGCCCGCTTGTTCTCTCACACTGCAGTCTCCCATCAGTCATCAATCCTACACACATCAGTGTACACATGTCAATCCCAATCACCCAATTCAGCACAGCATCATCCCCACCCCACCGTTGTTTTCCCCCCTTGGTGTCCATATGTGTGTTCTCTATATCTGTGTCTCAACTTCTGCCCTGCAAACTGGTTCATCTGTACCATTTTTCTAGGTTTCACATACATGTGTTAATATATGGTATTTGTTTTTCTCTTTCTGACTTACTTCACTCTCTATGACAGTCTTTAGATCCATCCATGAGAGAACAAATTTTTGATACATTTCATGGGCTCTCTGAAATGTTTCATATCTCAGAGGTAGTTCTAAGTCAAAAAGACTTCATTTAGAATTTGATTTTGGGAAGTTTGTCAAAAGTTTTTAAAACACTTGGTCGAATAGGATCATGGGTCACTATGAAACAATGCTTAGTAATCCATTTAATCAAGATAACAAAGACTTCATAGGCAAATATAGAAGGTTATATAGTTCTGATCAAAACTTAGCTCTTTTAATCTCAAGAGAATTTGTTTACTTCAGTTATTAAAGTCCTGATAAAGACAACATAGAAATAAGTGGTTATTTTGACAAAACATAAGATCTACATTTTATAATCTTGTATTATAAAGATCAGAACAAAAGGAAAAAAGAAAGTTGTCCTTTTAATAAAGAGAAAAACTAAATTTTAATTTTGCACCAGCTTACTTTTGATATTAAAACTCATCCACTTAATTAAATGTATTCCAATTTTAGTCAGTCGTGACCACACAAAAAATACTTTCTAAAGACTTCTTTTTTTTTCACAGAATTTTTACAACTTTCTATGTCCATTTTACTTGTTCCTTGTTTTCTTTCCCATCTAGAAATAACCAGCTTTTCTTTTCCCTTAACATTCCCATTTCTTATACCTTTAAAAAATTCCCTTGTATACAAAGATATTTTCCTTATTAATTGTAGTAGTTTTAATTAAATATGTTCATTAAAACTTTTAACCCTTAGAAGACAATTTCTAGTGAAAACTAAAAAATAAGCAATTATGAACTATTTGTTATACCAGCTTTTTTTCTTTTTTTTTAACGTGGCACAAAAAGTGGCTAACAGACCCAAGCATCTTTAGTTGTTTTGGTAATAAGACAAAAGTAGGCAAACTTAAACTTGTTTAGCAGTTAAACTTAGACTTGTCTAATTATCTAGACATTCAATGAATTCCCATCATTTAATTTAACTTAGCAAGCCTGAGAATTGGGGGTCAATGGTGTAAGTTGTAATCAAGTCCTGAGTCTGAAAGCTCCAGAACGAGGAGCTGCAATGTACAAGAGCAGAAATCCCAGCTTAAACAGAGAGAGAACTTGCTCTTCTTCCATCTTTTCCTTCTATTCAGGTCCTCAGTGGTTTAGATGACAACTACCCATGTTAGTGAGGGTGATGTTTACTCAGTCTACTGATTCAAATGTTAATCTCTTCTGGAAATGCCCTAACAGACACAGCCGAAAATAATGTTTCACCAGCTATCTAGGTATCTCTTGGCCTTGTCAAGGTGACTCGTAAAATTAACCATCACTGTGGGTTATTTCAGAGATCCTCTATATAAAACCAAGGGGTATTTTCAATAGAAGTATTAGAAAAAATTCAAGACAGGAATAGTATCTGCCTGAGCTGTGGTAGAAAAAAAAAATAGTTCAGACACAAGAAGTCTTAATCCAAGCTTTACTAGCAAAATGTAGGGTGTGAGGGCTTCCCTGGTGGTGCAGTTGTTGAGAGTCCGCCTGCCGATGCAGGGGACATGGGTTCGTGCCCCGGTCTGGGAAGATCCCACATGCTGCAGAGCGGCTGGGCCCGTAAGCCATGGCCACTGGACCTGCGCGTCTGGAGCCTGTGCTCCGCAATGGGAGAGACCACAACAGTGAGAGGCCCGCGAACTGCAAAAAAAAAAAAAAAAATGTGGGGTGTGAAATCATACTAACTATGTGATCTGCAAAGTGCCACATTAAAAATTTACTTTAAAGGGACCTTGAGTTTGTAATAACCCAATACCCCTGCCAGAAACAAAAACAAATCCTCACTTGAAGAACAGTCTTTAAATCCAGTCCTAGGAGAATTCTCATGGATAATATCAAAATATAATCTCTCTCTCACACACACAAAATCACAAAACACTTCAAGAAGTCAGCTTCCATGAATCAAAGTCAGCAGAAACAGCAATCACAGAATGAAACCTGCACAGAATGAGGAATAAGAAATTATGAAATACAGAATTTTTAGTGAATGTTAATTACATTTAAAGAAATAAGACATTGACAGTATAAAGAAGGAATGGGAAACTATTAAAACCGAGCAGACAGATTAAAACAAAATACATCAAACAAGATATTTGAAAATGAAAAGGTAATATTTTAGTTTAGAAACTTGTGTGGATTAAACAGCATTTTATGCTCACTTATACATCATCAGTGAACTGGAACATAAATATCAAGAAATTACAAGTAACTCAGACAGACTAGTGTGAAAGAGAGATTAAGAGACCTGGAAAATATCAATAGAAAGAGGAGTTTTAATATACCTCTAACTGGAGTTCCAGAAAGCAAGGGAAAAGAAAATGGGAGAGAAGTGATATTCCAAAGAGAGACTAACGAAGAATTTCCCAGAATTTATGAATGATAATGATCTCCCCATATCTCAATCAATCTAAAGTAAACTAAATAAAAATAAGTTTGTGCTTAGATAAAACATAGTAATACTTCAGGAAAACAAAGACAAAGGAAAGATCTCAAAGGAAATCAGAAATAAGAGAAACATTACCTACAAAAAAGTAATGAATGGCAACTGAATTATCTAAAGAAACACTGGATGCCAGAAGTTAGTAGAAAATATTTTTCATGTGCTAAGAAAAAACTACTGTCAACTTGACATTGTGTTCCTGAAGAATAGACCTTCTAAGAATTAGAGGACAATATATTTTTACATAAACACATTCTCTCCACTAGGACTAGGGAAACAAATATTTCCAGGGTTGTTCACGTTCTGACCAGCCAGAGCAGAAAGTCTTCACTGAGCAACTAGGACACTCAGCTCCCTTCCCCTAGAAGGGATCAAGCACTCCTTTTTTCCTTCCATTTTCTCCCTTTTTGAATGGAAATGTCTATCCTATTTCGTCCCATTACTGTATTTTAAAGCAGATCACTTATTTCTTGAGGTTCACAAATTTACAGTTGGAGAAGAATTTTGCCCCAGGGTGGATTATATGCAGATCTTTATCCTAAATGTTAGATAATTTAAATGATAAAATTTAGAACTATTAACTGATTGATAAGACATAGATGAGATATTGGACTCTGTGTTAATGCTGCCATGAATTGAGACTTCTGGGGATGTTGGGATGATCTGAAGGTATTTTGCATGTGGGACAAACACAAATCTTTAGAGGCCAGAAAGCAGACCATTGTAGAAATAATAATACCCCTACCCAAAGATGTTCACATCCTGATCCTTCAAATCCTTAAGTATGTTTTGGTACATTGAAAAATTGTATGATAATAAATGTGTGTTGTTTGAAGCCACTGAATTTGTTGTATTTATTATAGCAGAAACAGGAAACTAATGAAATGGAAATTTAAAAATTAAAAACTGAAATTAAGAACTTAATAAATGAGTTTAACAGCCAACTCTTCTCATCAAAGAAGGGATTAGTGAACTGGAACATAACTCAGTAGAAAATATCCAGACTGAGGCACAGAAAGCAAGAAGGATGAAACATAAGAAAAGCATTGCTGCCAGAGATTAAAGGGTTAAAAAGAGGATATTGTTAATTACATTTTAAATAAAAATGAGAATTAGTATGGTACATCTTAGAAAAGTATGAATTACAAATCAACTCAAGAAGAAATCATTTTAAAACTTGAAACAGTAATTTTAAATATCTCTATAAGGATTCCTCAAAGTCCAATCAGTTTTAGACAAGAGCTTCAACCATTTTAAACAGAGAAAAATTCATTTTTTTCCCAACCTCTTCCAGATTATAAAATAAGAAGAAACACTTGACCTTTCCCTTTATGAGATTGCTAGAGTATTGTTACCAAGTTCCCAGATCGATAGTATAAGAAATTAAATTACAGGCTAATGCTAATGATAAATCAAATGCAAATGTCTTAAACAAAATATTAGTAAACTCCATCCAGTACAGGCTCACCTCACTTCCCTTTATTGCACTTCACAGATATTGTGTTTCTTTACAAATTAAAAATGTGTGGTGGCCACGTGTTGAACAAGGCACCATTTTTCTTCAAACAGCATTTGCTTACTTCGTGACTCTCATGTCACATGTTGGTAATTCTAGCAATATTTCAAGCTCTTTCATTATTATTATATTTGTCATGGTGATATGTGATCAGTGATATTTGATGCTACTAATATGACCTGCTGAAGGCTCAGATGATAGCACTTATTAGTAATAAGCTATTTTTAAAGTGTGTACTTTTTTAGATTTGATGCTATTGCACACTTAAGGGACTGCAATATAATGTAAACATAACTTTTATGTACACTGGGAAACCAAAAAATTCATGTGACTTACTTTATTGTGATATTCTCTTTATTGCAGTGGTCAGAAACCAAACCTGCAGTATCTCTGGAGTATGCCTGTAACATATAAAACATGCAATCTACTGTGACAAATGGGGGTTACTCCTAGAACACGAGTTTGGTGTAACATTAAAGTTAAACTAATTTACCATATTAACAGATGAATGTTGAAAACTGTCCAACTGTAAAATACAGTAAACTAATTTTACAAAATCAATATTCTTTCATGATAACACAGAAACTCTTTGCAAACTGAGATAGGAAAGGAACTGTTTAACGAGACAAATACTATGTGTTGGGGAAAAAACCTCAACATTAACCATAATTACAGGCTTTAATATTTAAAGCCTTATTGTTGAAGCTGGAAGGAAGAAAATATGGGTCTGATGGAGACCAGCTTCAGAGAAGAACCAAGGATGCAGCACCTCAGGTGCCAGGTTGGCCCCATTTGACACTGGGGAACCATTCTCCAGCTTGGCGCCCAAGGAGGGTGCAGGGGCTGAGAGGCATAGCATAGGAGGGATGAGATAAGGAGAAATGGAGGGGCGGCTCATACAGCCTGACAGAGGTTAGGACCCACACCCTCTGCATCTGAGTTTCCTCATCAGCCAAAGTGGGATAGTGATGTTTTGGTTTGTGAAGATTTAGCAAAATTTATTTAAAGTGTGTTGCACATGAAAATAGACCCATCATCAGAAGCCATTATTCTTTGTATTATATGAGGTTGAATCATGTGGAGTTGTGGATATCCTAGTGTTTTTGATGTTCGAAAATGACATTTCACATGGTTGAACTTGGAAGTTCCTGTTGAGGTGTATGTAGGCTACCCTTGTAGCTAGTATGCACTAACTAGTGACCACAAAGAGACCAAAGGCTGATTGTCCTGAAACTAACACTTCCATGTGTATGTATCTTGTATTCTAATATTTAGTTGTTTCTTTTTTCTCCACAGTTCACTATTTCTAATATTGGGATATGTTTTACAAGCAAGGTTTATGTGAAGTGTCATTTTCCCTTTATAACCAGAAAATCCATAATTAAATCGTTGATGTGTCTTACAATTCATGATGTCTAAGATTTAATTTCAAGCTCAACATCATGGTTTTGAAAATGATGCCAGAGGAAAAAAAATGAGATGATCTACTAATATTTCTTGGCATTTGATCATTGTACACTTGGCCCCCAAATACCCCCAAACATATTCTCCAGGCCCTTTGGGGAAGCACTACAGAAGGAAGACCTGGCCTCTGCTGTGCACATCCTTCTCCCACAGCTTCTGAGCACCAGCCATTCAGCACCTGAGGGACCCAGGAAATTATTCACAGACCAGCAGAATCTGAATGTCTAATATTCAATATTTCAAAAACTAAATGCAAGATAATGCCTTCTTTCTATGAAGTCCATGGAGATTGCTCTGAAATAAATGAGGTTTTATGTCTTCATTATACACGAAAGCTATTTAATTACATATACCTAGAAAATACATCAGTCATTTACCTGAATATAGCTAGGCTCACCTTCCTTGTCCTGAGAAGCAGGAGCAGAGTCTGGACAAGACTTGTTCACACTGGTCGTGCCAGCATTCACCTGGGACAGGTCTACAGGCAGATTGATCTGACCCCCAGGTCGGCCTGTTCCGTGGGACCATCTGGAACACCCTTTAATAGGACGGCCACATGTCCCAGTTTGCTGAAGATAGTCTCATACTCCTGTTCAGTTTAGCATTTTGCCAGGTGTTTCATTCTTAAATGAAGCATCATTAACAATTGCATTAAAATAAGCCAGGTGGGCTGGTAAACTTCCACCTGCACTTCTGGCTTCTGCTGTGTTCCTGTCTAGCACCAGAGCTAGGACAGTGATTAAATATGAAAACTTCATCATGGGACTTCATAGGTGAGAGGAGTGTGAAATGTTTGTGAAATGGGGATGGGGAATGGGAGTGGAAAAGCCCTGCTTTCAAGTGTGTAGACAGCAGTCTGAATGCTCCTGGTACAGTTTGTCTTTTGCTATATGTTATAAATCTATATTTTGTTCTGTGGAAGACATTTATTTTGCAATAACTTTCACCATTGAGACATTCAAAAATAAAGCACCCATAGAATAAAAATTAAGAAATGACTTTCTGCTTCTCCAGGAATTTCATGGTGTGCATGCATCTTCAGTAAGGTATTTGGTATTGTTCTCCATGTAAAAACGAGAAGACACAGATGTCCCAGAGGAGCATCTGAATCTTCTTCAGAAGTTGAGCATTATGTTAAGATGTGTATCCTCAAAGAGGAAAGCAGATACTGGGTAGTGCAAAAGCAGAATTCCATTTCAGCCTGAGAGGCATTTCTGTTCAATCTGATCAGCTGACGCCTTTCCTAGTTTAATCTTGTTCATTTTTGATTCCAGTCTTTCTTGTGTACGTCTGAAAAGTAGAGCAACAACTATTAATACGTTGGGTGGGTTCTCACAAAAGAACATTGTAAACAGTTAAATGAGAGTCTTACATCCGTGTCATCAGATTCTGGAAATAGTACGTCAGTTAATTTATTTTTTTAAATGAGGTTTTATTTAATACACATAATAAAATTAAAGCCTCATTGTGTCAAAATTCTTTTCACCTTACTGTGAAGACTATTGTAAATTATGTTAAAAATTTAAACATTTAAAAGAAAATCATTTGGTTTTGTACAGAAATTTTAGAAGTCTGATGAAGTGTAGAGTTGCGGTGAAAAAATATTTTACTAGACTGAGAAACTATGGAGCTTTTACAATTCCTAACCTCATTCAAATTGTGATGTTGTATGTACCAAAGATTTACAAATATTTTTTATTCATATACACTTCAAGTTAACTGAAGCATTTTTTGGTAACAAAACTGGTTTTGGATGTGAAAACCATACTAGCGCTTCCACTGTAGTCCATACTCAATTGGGTCTTAAAAATATTGGGGCCTTGAAGTATTGTATATCAAGCTAAGTGCCCCACAATGGTGTTAACATATTTGTAAAGAAATCCTCTACGTTTCAGTTACACTTTGTTCAAAACTCTTTGATTTTAGAAACCTTTAATGAAATAATTCTACATATGAAGTTCCAAAAATAACTTGAGATTTAAAGCTTTTGGCAATTTGCAATTACTTAGCTATTTTTCTGTCTTAAAATGAGCAAGAAACTGATTATATTAAACACTGAGAGTTTAACGGGTAATAACATTTAAATCTGACATTCTATAATTGCATTTTGGAATCTATGAGCATGTGAGGAGAAGTTTTCGGTGAAACTCTTGTTTCCTCAGCATTTTATTATGGAAAGTTTTGAGCATACAGAAAAGTTGTAAGAATTTTACAGAACAGCCATACACCCAACACATCTGTCATACCACTAACAATTTATTACAGTTGCTTTTCACATATCTGTCCATCTTTCTATTCATTCATCAATACATTGTATTTTTTGGATTCATTTTAATGTAACTTGTAGACATCAGTACATTTTATTCTTAAATATTTCTGCATGCAGTCTACTAACTCGACATTATATATGTTCATAATTCTTTTCAAATAGAATTTGTGATCTGTTAAGTGCACAGTTTTTAGGATAGAATTTGACGAATTCTGGAAAATACATTGACTAAGAAAAAAGGTACAGAATAATTCATTTCCCCATTTCTTCTTTCCACTCCACCTCCATTCCAAGAGGCAACCATTTCTTTGATTTATTTCACCATAGATTAGTCCAATCTGTTCTAGAACCTCATAAAAATGTAATCATATGGTATAGACTTTTTTGGGGAAAGGTTTCTTTCACTCAGCATAATGATTTCGGGATTCGTCCATGTGGTTGTGTATAACACTAGTATTTTTTTTTCTTTTCCATTGCTGAATATACAACTGTCTGTTTATGTTATGAATATACCATTGTTTGTGTATCAATTACCCTGTTGATGGACACATGGGCTGTTTCCAGTTTGGTGCTATTATGAATAAAACTGCTAGGAACATTCTTGAGTAAGTCTTTTTATACACATATGATTTCACTTCATGGGCATATGTTTGTTTTGGAAGAAACTGCCCAATATTTTCCAAAGTGGCTGTAGCATTCTAAAATGTCACCAGAAATGTAGGAAAGTTCTGACAGATTCACATCCTCACCAACATTTGGTGTTGTCAATAGTTTAGCTTCAGCTATTTTGTTAATTGTGAATGAATGATAAACCTTATTTTGGTTTAAGCTTACATTCCCAGAGAGCTAATGATTTTGAACACCTTTTCATGTGTTTCTTGACCATTTGTATATCTTCCTTAAAATTGCTGGCTCATTTTTAGTTGGATTGTGTGTCTTTTCATCATTGAGTTTTAGGAGTTCTTTAGACAGTCTTGATTAAAAATATTTTCTTCCAATATGCAGTTTACTCATTCACTTTCTTAAGACTGTCTTTCAGTGAGAAGAAGGCATAAATTTGATGAAACAAATTAATCATTTTTGATTCTTTTATGTGTATTGCCTTCAGCATATAAAGAAAATTTTACATAACTTCAAGTCATGAAGTTATTCTTTTGTGTTTTCTTCTAGAACCTTTATAGTTTTTTATTTTTGTATATGTTGTGAGGCTCCAAAGTTGAGGTTTACTTTTTTCCTAAAGATAACTTGTTCCAGCACCATTTGTTGAAATGACTTTCCTTTCCACATTGTATTACTTTGTGTTATTCATCAAAAATTAATGGACAATGTTTGGGGGCTTTCTTTTATATTTCAGTACTCAGTCTTCCTCTTCTTATTCTAGTACCATATGTTCTTAATCACTATAGCTTTAGAGCAGGGTTTTGTTTTGTTTTTTCCAGTACGCAGGCCTCTCACTGTTGTGGCCTCTCCCGTTGTGGAGCATAGGCTCCAGATGCACAGGCTCAGTGGCCATGGCTCACAGGCCCAGCCACTCCACGGCATGTGGGATCTTCCCAGACCGGGACACGAATCCATGTCCCCTGCATCGGCAGGAGGACTCTCAACTGCTGCACCACCAGGGAAGCCCTAGAGCAGGTTTTGAAGTCAGGCAGTGTAAGTTTACCAATTACTCTTCTTCTTTTTTTTTTTTTTTAAGATTTCTTTTAGTATTCTAGATGTTACACATTTCTTTATAAAGTATCGCACCAAGATGACAAATACTACAAAAAATGCCTTGTAGAATTGTTTTAGGGATTGCATGGAATCTAAAAATCAATTTTGGGGGAAGTGATAGCTAACACGTAGACTGAGTCTTCACGCCTCCCCCAAAGGGAGGAAAAGGTATATCCTCCCTTTTATTATAGATTTGGGGCTTTTCAGGTGATTATTTAAGAATGTATCCTTTAATTTCTCTATATAAGATTTTTTTTCTAGATATTACATTGTTGTTGATCACTAACTTAATTCCATTTTAGTTTGAGAACATATTTCGTAGTATTTTACCTTTACTCATACCTTATGGTCTAGCATATGGTCTCTCTTGGTGATCATGCCACGTATGTGCTTGAAAAGAAGTTTTGAAGTCATTGTGTGTAATGTCCTATCAGCATCAATTTGGTGAAGGTGATTGATAGTGTTGTTCAGATCTTCCATGTCAATCTTAATGTTTGGTTTACCTGGTCTATTAATTGTTGAGAGAGAGGCATTAAAATCTCCAACTATTATTGTATATTTGTCTATTTTCCTTTTAAACTTGTGAGTTTTTAAATTTGTAATTTTAAGCTCTACTTAAAGGCATATCCACTGTATCATTGTTATGTCTTCCTGAAGAATTTGTCCTTTTATCATTATGAAATCTTTTTCATCTCTCCTAATCCTCTTCATCTTGAGGTATACTTTGACAATAAAAGCCATTCCAGTCCTCTTATATTAACTGTTTGCAAGACATATATTTTCCCATCCATTTACATCCACTTTCCTATCTTCATCATTATATTTCAAGAACACCTCCTATAGAATGTATATAGTTCGGTCTTGCATTTTTATTTATTCTGAAAAATCCCTGAACTTTTTTGGAGTTTTTAGTCAATTTACATGAATGCAGTCACTGAATAGTTTGATTTAGTCCATCAACTTGCTCTTTACTCCACCTGTTTTTTCCCCTCTGTTTAGCCTTTCATATTTTATTTTGAGTTGAAAGGACACAGATATAGATATAGGTATTTGGGTATATCTGTTATTGTTGCTCTAGATTATTATTATTTTTTTTTTTTTTTCTTTTTGCGGTATGCGGGCCTCTCACTGTTGTGGCCTCTCCCGTTGCGGAGCACAGGCTCCGGATGTGCAGGCCCAGCGGCCATGGCTCACGGGCCCAGCCGCTCCGCGGCATATGGGATCCTCCCAGATCGGGGCACGAACCCGTATCCCCTGCATCGGCAGGCGGACTCTCAACCACTGTGCCACCAGAGAGGCCCTAGATTATTATTTATACCCTTAATTATTTTTACAGTATATATAGTGTCAAAATTGTGTCACTTCATATATAAGAATCTTGAAGATTTGTACTTCTATTTGCCTTCTGGTCTTTTGTGCTACAGTTATCATATGTATTATATCTAAATATGTTATAAATTACATAATACAGTACTCTAAGTTTTGCTTTAAACCATCATATGTATGTGAAAGAAATAAAGAAGAAAATAGAGTCTAATATATTTATACACATATTTTCTCTTTAGTCTTTCCTAAAGATTCAAGTTTCCATTCTGTAGTATTTCTGTTTAGTCTAAAGAATTTAGTATAGAGTACACCTGTGAAACTACGTAGCTTGATATATTTACATATTTCAATAAAAAGTTAGACATGAGAATATACACATTTGGAAAAAATTGAGTTTACCAGGTAACTCAGTACATGTAGAGAAAAGATTTTTTCAATACAAAATATTATGGTATAAAAGGAAGGGTCATTTGAATTTTTCATCACTTTCAAGTGTATTATCTATAAAATTTATCTTAGAAAAAACTATAGACCTGTTTCAAAAATATTAAAATCAAAACCACATTATAAAAATACATTATTCAGTGACTTCCCTGGTGGTCCAGTGGCTAAGACTCCATGCTCCCAATGCAGGGGGCCCGGGTTCAATCCCTGGTAAGGGAACTAGATCTCACATGCAACAACGAAGATCTCACGTGCTGCAACTAAGACCTGACACAGACAAATAAATAAATAAATAAATGTCTAAGAAAATACATTCTTCAGAAAAATACTAGTAACATATATTTGACACAGATACAGCTAAGAAGTAGACCAAAGCACACGGCTACTTATCAACCTGCTGTTTTATTTTAAAATTAAGATAATCAACATAAAGAAAAATTTTAAATTGTGCTTCAGTGATCACAAATACATGCTGTTTTTTGGAAAGAATTTTATTTTTGAAAATGATTTTTGAATAGAATTATTTTATAGGTGTATCAAAATAATAACAAAACCAATTGATTTGTGTGTGTATATATGTATGTGTATATACATATATCTGTGTCATATATACGTATTTATATGTAATACGTACATATATGTATATATAGTATATACACATATACATATTTTTCTTTTTAAGAGTCATGTATATATAATTTAAAAAATTATTTGTCTTTCTCCCTACCATTTATTCTCAAATGTGCCCTAGTTTTACTGACAAATGATATGATCGCCTTACCTTTAAATTTCCAGCAACCACAGGTAGGAAAAGATTTTTCACAATTGCTTGCATAGACAAGTACTATCTATTCCATCAAAAAGGGGCAAATTCTGCTTCTGTTTAGGCCAAGGCTCTGGACCAGGGCTAAGCAGAGCAGAGCAGAGCAGAGCAGAGCAGAATGGTGGGTGTCGTCCTAACTCCCTGGGCTTCCCTGGATGACCAAGATTGGGTCCCACACTTTGTGAAATGTGTTCCCCAGGTGTAGATCTCAGGCAGGCCCAGCCCTGCAAACAAACCCGCTGGAGAATGTTTTCACTGGGAACTGACTTCCTCTTGCCCAACCTTGCAGAAGATGCTCAGGAGAAAGCTGTCATCACTGTTACCTGCACCTGACAAGTCATAAGATCCAGAGAGAGGGAAGGCTCAAAGGCACTCATAAAACCCTCCACGGGATTGGCAAAGAGCAGCTCTACTGGACCAAATAGTCTTGGGCCTGTGGGCTGTTGGTAGTTTTATTATTGGTGCTTCTTTTTTCTTTTTGTTCTGGTGTATGCAGTGGGTAGGAAGAGGTTGACGGACAAAGAAGTTTGCCCCTGCTCTGTGTAGTCTGCTTGTTGCAACTTTTCTGCAGCTAAGTTCTTATGTCTCTCTTTTAATTTGAAATATCAAAGTATATTTTTAAGAAAATGAATAGACGATTTTCATCAGTTTTCTGTTTGCAGAAAAATTAAGCAGAAAGTACAGAGTTCCCTTAAATCCCCCTCACACACAGTTTCCCTGTTGTTAACATCTTGCACGGATGTGGTGTGTTTGTGACAATGTATGAGCCAGTGTTGATATATTATTAGTAACTAATGTCCACAGCTGACATTAGCCATTGGACAACCAGGAGCTCTGAGTTTGGGGGATGGGAGAGGTGAAGGGGACAGGTCCCCACAGCCCAGGATCCAGGCACAGATGCGGAAAGGCGCGGCCACAGTGGGAAGGTCCACATGGCCACAGCTAGGGGGTGAGTGGAGTCACCAGGGGCAGGGCAGGGTCCTACCTTTGGAGAAGGAAAGAGGTGATGTCTATGGGGAGGTGGTCTTAAGCTTAGTCTTGACAAATGAGGAGGCAGTTTTGATTCCATATCCGTCTAATAACATGGCGCCTTTGTTTCTGATTAGAGTATTTGTCGTGTGAAACACTGGCACTGCTGATGTTATGTAACCTGTCATAGGAAGGATATCTGCCTTTGTGACAGGTGCTCACTGAGAACATCTACCTCATGGGACCCTTAATGCCCAGAACGACCGGTTCTTGGGTGGGAAGTCTGAAGTCCAGAGGGCATTTGTGATCATCCAAGTCACACAGCTGCCAGTGGGGATGTGTTTGAACTGCCAAACGGATTGGTGAATTTTAGTGTTGGATTTGGGTTCCACCGTCAGCCTATACCTTTCCCTGGAGACCCCATTTATGTTCACGTTTCCTAGGACATGGGTATCCAACAGATGAGCTGGACCAAATTGGCATGTGATTTAAAAAAATATATTTCAATAAAGGAGACAGCTCTAAGACGTTGTTCACTAATTTTAACTCAGTCATTTCTGCTCAAAAAACATCACTTGAGCACCTGTTGTGTACCAGCCAGTCTACTGGGGGTTCAGGTTATCAGGTTAAACAAGGTATTTTTATGACAAAACATATTTATCAAATATGCTTTGAGAATCTCTAATGTGCCTGGCTGGACTGATAGAAAGTGAACTCAGGAGCGATAGAAATTTTACATTTAGGAGATAGGCAGTTTGTTCAGTTTTGTTGTTTATTAGTCCTCACGTGTTAGGGCCGTGCCTCAGTTTCTTTGTCTAAGAAGTGGGCATGAGAATCTGTCCTCCTTCTTCAGGGAGGTTCCCTTAAGACCAAAAATCTCTGTTATGCAAGCCATTTGAAATTTATAGAGTTCTAAACAAATGCAAGCCTTGGTTATTCTGTGTGAGATATTTTCCTGTCTGCAGCTCACAGCTGAGTAATACTCAGGATTCTTTCCACCTTTTTTGAGTATTATAGGCATAACTTGCAAAATTGTAAATACAAGGCCTTTGGGTGTCAATCAGTCCATGGTAGAGCCCATGATGTTGATGGATCATTCAGTATAAAGTTGTTTGGGTTCCCTTCCTATTGTGAGGTGAGCTTTAGGAAAATGAATGATTCAAGTGTTGGTGCATCTGCTGAGGCCATAAATTCTCAGACAGATTTCCACAGAACCTGGAGGCACATTTGTAAATAGATGAGATTGAAAAGGAAGCCCGGGTCCTGCTCCCCGACAGACAAATGCCTCTCTGTGGGCTGTTGAACCATGTGTGGCCCTGCCTTGATTTACAGCTGTCAGATGGGGACCCTGGAGAGAGGGGGTGAGGGCACCCTCTCATCCCAGATTTGTCCATCCTTGACATCCAGCACCAAGGGCACAACACCACTCATCCTGTATCAGTTGTCAATGGCTGCATTGCTCACACCCGGATCTCAGAGGCTAAAACAACACATGATTGCATGATTCCCAGCTTGGGGTGCTGGTCCCCCTGCTGGTCTCACCTGGGCCCACTCAAGTGGATCACAGAGCTGGTGGGTCAGTGAGAGCTGGGCTCCACCGGGATACCGTTCCATTCTTCTCTCTCCATGTAGCCTCTCACCCTCCAGGAGATGGATAGCAACACAAACCATGATGGCAGAAGTGTTCTGGAGGGTGGAGAGAGATAGAGAGAGCCATAAAGCCTAAGGCCGGTCCTCAGAGCTCCAGTAGCATCTCTTCTGCCACATTCCCTTGGTTCCAGCAAAATCACACGGCCACTCCATCCATGGAGAAGGATCCTCCAATGCAGCTGCTGCATGTGGCCCCTCTTCTTCCAGACACCTTCAAACTGACAAGACCAGCTACCTGCCCAGCTACTGCCACAGACAGTGGTGAGACAGGTTGGGGTGGGGGTGGGGAGGGAGTCATCACAACAGACCCTCCCATTCACAGAGGGGAAGAGAGCATGAAGCAGCCACCATCTGCAAGGCCCTGCCAGGCTCATGTTACAGGCCCCTAGTGTCTTTCTGAGGATCCAGTCCTGTTCCCAGGGAGTGGGGTCCTAATCCCTTGTCTTCCGTGAATCTTGGCCCAGCCCCATGAGATGCCCTGGTTAAGAAGAAACTTCATAAAGAAGATATGGTACATATTTACAATGGAATATTACTCGGCCATATAAAAGAACTAAATAATGCCATTTGCAGCCACATGGATGGACCTAGAGATTACCATACCAAGTGAAGTAAGTCAGAAAGAGAAAGACAAATACCATATGATATCACTTATATGTGGAAACTAGAAAATGATACAAATGAACTTATTTAAAAACCAGAAACAGACCCACAGACATAGAAAACAAACTTATGGTTACCAAAGGGGAAAGGTGGGGGGAGGGATATATTAGGAATATGGGATTAACAGATATACAACAGTACTATATATAAAATAAACAACAAGGACCTACTGTATAGCACAGGGAACTATACTTAATATTGTGTAATAACCTATAAGGGAAAGGAATCTGAAAAAGAATATATATGTGTGTGTGTGTGTATCTGAATCACTTCGCTGTACACTTGAAGCTAATACATTGTAAATCAACTATACTTCAATAAAAAAATAAATAAGCAAATAAATAAATAGAATTTTAAAATTAAAAAAAAAGAATAAAAAAAGAAGAAAAAAAGGGCTTCCCTGGTGGCGCAGTGGTTGAAAGTCCGCCTGCTGATGCAGGGTTAGTGCCCCGGTCCAGGAAGATCCCACATGCCGCGGAGTGGCTGGGCCCGTGAGCCATGGCCTCTGAGCCTGCGCGTCCGGAGCCTGTGCTCCGCAACAGGAGAGGCCACAACAGTGAGAGGTCCGCGTACCGCAAGAAAAAAAAAAAAAAGAATAAACTGCAGCTGAGCAGGTCTCAATTCTTCCTGCCTTGAAAACACAGAGGGTCCAGAAGCCTCTTTCATTCACTGTCAATTGTCATTGTCCCTTAAAAACCTTCACCGCACATCCCATCAGCTACCTGCACCTTCTTTTCCAGACAGGCCTCTCCCTAAGAAGACACCATAAGGACTCTTAGGCCCTTTCTGGGAGGGTCTACTGGTCATCACATTACATCCCTAAGGACTGCAAAGGGAGCCTGACAGCTACACAGACCCTTGATTTGGCTGATGTTGTCCTTGCGCTTATTTGCCATCTGAATGTCCTTTGCCATGATATAGCTCTTCATGTTTTTGCAGCTCAGATTTTCAGCCTAAAGTTGGTCACTTTCACAATCAGTTCACACAGAAGACCCTGACCCCATCCTCACTATGGACTCCCTAGTGAGGATGTGATGTGATGGTAAAAGCATCTTCCCCATGCCAGCTGATCTTCATTTCTCCCCAGGGGCCATTCAAGACCACAGGACACACACACAATGGCAAGGATGGGGGCACTTGAACTCTCTCTCTGCTCCATGGCTGTGAGGGAAAGGGAAGGAGATGCAGTCTCAGGACAGAACGAGATTCCAGGCTTCCTGCGGACACGCGGGATGAGAGCATGGCAGAGTTGCGTCCGGCTGTAATGGAGGCTTGTGGGCCACTCCCACACTTCCTCTGATATGGCATTTCTTGTCATGCTTCCAAGATCAAATCAACAGCTTAGGTGGCCCAGACCCACTGGGAACCCCCCTAAGGGCTGGCCTCCTGCACCCCCATCTTTTGCATGAGAAGCAAAAGGAATTCTGTGACAGGTTTCATCCCATTGCTTTCAATTAACAAAAACCTTGATTTCCTCTCTACTGGAATAATGGTCCAAATTCCTGGAAAGGCTCATTTCCAGGATGACCAGGGCCTCATTCATGCAGGTTCCCATGGATAAGCCTGCAATGGGCAAGAGGAGATGGTGGAGCCTGAGAGATCCCTGCTCAGTTAAACACTGTGCAGCTCCATTGCGGCCATGCCTGCCCTGATGAATGGCATTATGTGAGTTCCTCATTTCTCATCCTGCAATTGAGGACTACAGAAGCGCCTTGAACATGGGAAGTAAACAGGATGGACAACGTCGAGCTCAGCGCAGCCACAGTCCTACTAGAGGAGGCTGGCACCCACAGGAAGTTCTAACCCAGTCCTCCCAACAGGCCCCAGGGGAGACTTTGGCTTCTAAATGCTTCTTTTTCAGAACACCCTTCTTCCCCAGTGAAAATACACAGGTAGATAGACAGACAGATAGATAGATGGCTAGATAGATAGATGTAGGTAGATAGATATAAATAGATGATAGATAACAGATAGATAGGTAGGTAGATAGATGTAGGTAGGTAGATGAATAGATAGAATATAAACAATAGGTAGATGATAGGACAGATAGATAGATAGAGGTAGGTAGATAGATAAATAGGTAGAATATAGATAATAAGTAGATGATAGGATAGATGATAGATAAATAGATAGATAGATAAAATGCATCCAAGGACCCAGCTTTTCCGTGGCACCAGCGAAGAATATGAAGTCAGAACTCCTAAAACACTCCCATCCCCCTCCCAGCCCCCCTGCTGCCCCCTGACCCTACCAGTAACCCTGAAGACTCAGGGCCAAGGAGCAGACACATCGCCAGGCATCAAACCATATCTGTGTTCGTGGAGCTGGCTTTTAAAAACATATATATATGTTTATATATATATGTATATATGTTTATATATGTGTATATATATATATATATATATATACACATATATATAAAATAAATAAAGCAGGGATAGCAGGGCATTGCTGATTCTGTGAATATTTGCTGGAGACATTAGTAATTTTGGCATCACTGGAGTGACAGTGAAATGTTGTTTTCCCTGTATTGTAATTAATGTTGATAGTGGTGACAATCCCCAGTCCTGTGTTTATGTGACATGGAGTGCATAAGAACTCCCAGAACTTTACAGTTTATTCATCTGTACAGCTCCCAGAGCAGGGGGTGGGAGAAGGCATTGCTGGCACTCATCTGAGAGCCTGGCAGGAAAGTGAGACAGGATGGGGACTCAGGAGACCAGTTCTCTCTTCTTGGCTCGGCTCCTATTTACGCCCATGGCCTCAGGTGAGGTGAGGTGAGGCGCTGGTCTTCTCAGAACCTCGG
Organism: Mesoplodon densirostris; assembly: GCF_025265405.1. Classification (NCBI taxonomy): domain Eukaryota; kingdom Metazoa; phylum Chordata; class Mammalia; order Artiodactyla; family Ziphiidae; genus Mesoplodon; species Mesoplodon densirostris. The sequence continues at coordinate 62,353,594 of NC_082671.1, read as the reverse complement.
TGTGGTCTTCTATAAAATGGAAGGGTTGGATGCTTAGGACAACCTCTCCTGGACATGATATTCTTGTGTGAGAGACTAACTGAATAAATCAGAACGGACATGCACCTGTTATCTTCATTATCTGGAAGTCTCAGGCTGAAGGGTCTGACAGATGAAAGAATTGAATAAATGCATCAGGCACCATTGTCATGACTGTTTCCTGATCTGGAAAATGGGCCTTTTAAAGAGCTTTTCGGGAAGCTTTTTCCCCAGGAATTTAGACCATCATACCAGTAGAGAGGAAATCAAGCTTTTTATTAATTAAAAATAATGGGATGAAACCTATCACAGAATTCCTTCTGCTTCTTGTGCAAAAGATGGGGGTGCAGGAGGCTAACCCTTAGCTGGGGTCCTCAGTGAGTCTGGGCCACCTAAGTTTGGAGGTATTCTGAGATTCAATGAGATGAAATCCTCACAGCACCTAATTTAGTGCCAGACACATGGTAGACATGAAATTGCAGACACCTAAAGCTAGGTTCATGCCCAGGTCCCACACCAACTAGCCTGATGACTTTGCTCTCCCGTGAAAGAGGATGGATTCTGTCCAGTTGCCTGGGCCCCCATTACAGCGAGGGCCCAGAGCATGGTGAGAAGATTTGGGATGCTGTTCAGAAGTTCTGAGCTCTGGTAGTTGTAGGCTTGGTTCTGGGCTTGCCTGGCTGTGAGACCCCCGTGCGGTAGCTGCATCTCTCAGACCTCTGTTTTTGCATCTGTCAAACGGCAGCTCAGAGAAAGGTGGCAGGGCTTGGATCTGACTTCAGAGCCTCCACACCCACCTCCTGGCTGTGGAGCAATGTTTTTCCACAACCATGAAGGCTTATCCATGACCATGGTGGCTTTCTGCCTTTCCCCCGAGTGCTCTCAGGAACACGAGGATATCACAGCAGGGTATGGAAATGACGCTGCTTCAAGTTAAGTATCTGAAACATTTCCACTCTCTAGCTCCTGTTTTGCATCCATTTCTTCTCCTTATTAAAAAAAATATAGAAAACAGTCAGTGGAACCCATGAACTTGGACCTGGGGTATGGATTCAGAGCCCATGACCCCAGGGAGGTAAACAGGGCCATTCCCAGTCCTGAGGACCCTCTGCTCCTCCATCCAGGAGGAGACAGCAGAGCTCCGGCCCAGCCTGGCTGTGCACTCTGACCCCAACAGTAAGCAGCTTCCTAGAAGCCTTTCTACCAAAGCAGCACTGAGGTCTGGGGGCTTCTGGGTTCCAAGGAAATGTGGCCGTCGGTTTCCTCAGGGTACTGTCCCTCCTACCAGACTCATAACCACCTCCAAGATCTCTATTTGGAATGTGTGGAAGTGAGGTTCTCCTACCCCAAATGCTACTTTCACCATGTTCTGTATGAGTTTTAAATTTGATTTTCACAGCCATCAAGGTTTTGCAATATTATGAGAATTACCATTAAGTGTGAGATGCAGCTCTGGAGATAATATTATTATTAAAAATATTCGTCTGTGCATACTCACTTCTTTGCCCTTCATAATCCTTCCTGACAGGAAACCTAGGCAAGATGGATTATTATTATTTTTTTATTATTACTCCCATTTTTCTATTCAGAAAACCGAGGCTCAGCGCTCTTTCCTTCTGGGGGGAGGAGGACATTTTTCTCCTGGAGGTGGAGCTAGGTCTCAGACCTTTTACTGCATTGAGTGGTGCCTCCCACCCCCACGAATATGTCCAAGTCCTAACTCCCAATGCCCGTGAATGCGACCTTATCTGGAAGTGGGGTCTTTGCAGATGTATTAAGTGAAGGATCTTGCGATGATATCACCCTGGATTAGGGTGGCCCTGGATCCAGTGATTAGTGACTTGTAAGAGGGAGAGAGACACAGGAGGAGGCCACGTGGAGACAAGAGGCAGAGAATGGAGTGATTTGTCTGCCCTCCAAGGAATGCCAAATGTTGCCAGGAACCCCTTGGAGCCGGGAGAGAGGCATGGGATGGATGCTCCTCGGAGCCTCCAGGAGGAACCAAACCTGTCGACCTCTTGTTCTCAGACTTCTGGCCTCCAGGACCAGAAGAGAGAATAAAGTTCTGTGGTTTTACGCCCCTCAGCTTGTGTTAATCTGTCATGCAGCCCCAGGACCCTAACACATCCTCATCCACAGCCGGGAGCCTCCCTGCCCTGCATCCCCACCTCCTGTTGGAATTGCCTGTTGGCTGGAATCCTTTGGAGGAGAGTCTGGCTGGCTCACAGTGGGAGCACAGGGGCTGCTTCCTCTGCACTGAGTTAATGGACACTCAGCGCCAAGGACAGGCCAGAGGTGAGGCCCTGTCCCCAGCTCCTGACCACGGACGGATCCTGATGGGCTCCTTTGCTGCCTGGCCCCCTCCCCTTGGCCAGATCTGCAGCCTTGCTTGTTGCTACAGCAGAGCTGCTTCAAGTCGGGGACCGATGGCAGTGGCAGGTGGCAACCCCACCCTGAGCCCGTTGGAGCCTGAGGGGCTCAGGTCCCTGGTGGTCCAGCAGTCAATGACATCAACAGGGCTCCCCTCACTTGTGAGCAGAGATTCCGAGGCAGGAAGGAATGAAATCTCTTGTGTAAGGCCACTCTCTGGGAGGAGCGGAGCAGGGCTCAACCCAGGGGTGCCTCCTGACACCTGCACCCTGGACCAGTCACATCCTGTCACCGCAGAGTTCAGAGCCATGTTCACGTGACCTGCTGGGGCTGGAGCATGTGCCAAGCTCTGTCGGGGGTGAGTGGGAACTTTCCTGACCCCTCGCTCAGGAGTGAGAGCCCGCTACAGCAACATCGCCAATTACAAGAACGTTTTGCATTGTTTAATCCCAAATACCTTCCTTGGACAACTTGTCATCGTACACTTGTGGGGATACATGCTTCTCGCTGCTGTGACTTGGGTTGTGATCAGAGAAAGATGATGGAGACAAACTAAGAAAGGGTACATTTTAGAAAATGGGATATTTAAAAGGCAGTGTGTCCTCAGTCTGAAAGTTTGACATTTGAAAGCCACCTTCGATTTTTCTAAAGGAAAAAAAGAAAGGTCTGCTCTAGCCTATGGAGAAAATGTATAAAAGTATGAGAGTTTTGCCTAGAGAAAGTAACATTTTCATTTGCTCTCTTTGAGAAGTTGAGTTGCAAGAGAAAAAGCAAGATTCAGTCTGAAGAGACCCCCGAGCATCAGGAAAGAGGGCAAGATGATGGGGGGGTCCAGGTGGCACCCCAAGACCCCTGCCCCCCAAGGGCTGCTTGGACCCTTAGATGCTGGGTCCACAGGGTCAAGGAGAAGGGAGGACTCATAGACATTATTCTGAAGGTTTCAAAGTTTTGAACTAAGTGAGGTCCTTTATGCTCTGAGACACAGGAGGCCCTGTCAGACCTGGTGGGCAGTGGGACTACCCAGGTGGCCGGGAAAGGAGGCACGTGTATCCAGGGCTGGACTCTCTTTCTGTCTCTCTCTCTGTCTCTCCCCCTCTCTCTCTGTAGCTATGGGGTGAGCACATGGAGATAATTCATGAGATGTCTGGGGAAGGCTGGAGGGAGGGATGGAGGAAGGGTGCCCTCAAGGCCAGGTTGCCCAGTGTGGCTCCCCAGCTGCGATGGGTGCATGAACGGCTGGACCAGACCAGCGGCAGTGATGTTTCCTCCTCACACATGATTCCAACCATCTCTGCCAGGGCTGCAGGGTAGACCCCACCCCACGGGACCTGCACCCCAGGTGGGCAAGCAAGACGGGCGGGTGGTCCTTGCTATGATAGAGACAGCAGTGGGCCAAGGAAGCAGGATGGCCTCCCGAGGAAGCGCAGCCAGGGCTTCACTGTGCAGATTAGCAGGTTGGTGTCGGGAGGCGGGGTGATGCGTCTGAGGCTGATCCAGGGAGACAGGCCTCAACACGGGCAGCCTGGGGTCAGACCTGCATGGGGCTTGGTACGAGGGCCCACGTCCTGCACACAAACCCCGGCTCACACCCCAGGGCCCAGCATCATGGGGGCTGCAGGAGAAAGGGCCTGAACCCATCATGCCTTGGGGGCAGCCAGTAAAGCTGGTGGTCCGAGCTCTGGATAAAACCTAAGTTTTATAACTTAGGTTTTATAAAATTCTGGATGAAACCTAAGTTCCATCTTGCCTGGAACTCTGCTAGCCAAGATGCCTGGGCTGCAGTGAGAAGGGGGTCAGGGAGATGTCCCCACGTGAGGACCTGCCCGAGGGTCACCTTCAGAGATCCAGGCAGGCGCAGAACAGAGCTGGCTGAGTCACTGGCCCTGGACAGGCTGTTTGCCTGAAATGAAATATTATACAATCTTTGTGAATTGGAGACTCACAGTCAGGAATTTTCATAAGCACCCCAGGACCAGGAGAGCTTCCTGGAATCATGGCACAGATTTTGTGTTTGTTCTTTGTTGTTGTTTTCTGTTTGCTCTGGTTTTGTTTCTACTTTTAGCATCTCTAGAGGTCCTGCCCAGGGACAAGCCCAGGCACAATGAGAGTGCAGGGGCTGTGCAGGCTCCTCTCATGGCCTGAGCCCACCCTGGCCGCAGACTCTGCACATTTGGATTGTAGAAGCTTTATAAAGCTTCCCGTGACTTTCTGTGGACAAGAGAATGAGCTGTGCCTTTGCCTACTCCATGACAAGGAGGCAGCTATGTGCAAGGGTGAGATGTGGCCTCACCGTGGACATACTGGCTTCAGATTTAGGAGTGGGGCTGCCTGACCTTGAGCCCTCCTTAGCCCCTCCCCTCACCTGCGAGTGACCAGCAGGATTGGATGGCACATGCTCATCACCTGCACAGCAGCCGTGATCGACCAGAAGCAGCCTATGTCATTGTCACACTCGAGGACAGAGAGCTCCCTGAGTCCCCAACCAAAGGAGTGGAAACATGTTCTCAGCTTGGAAAAAAATCTCTGGTCCAGTGGCACCTTGCTCTGGGGAACTCTGTTCACAAACATTTATTTAGTGCCAGATGCGCGTGCGAGAAGCTGAATAATTCGATGGGGTCAGACATCGGAAAAGGGCCTCTTGCTTCCCGCTCTGGACCATAGTTCTCGCATCGGCAAGTGGGGATGCTGTTAATGTCTCCCTCTCAGGGAGGTGGGGAGGAAAGAAGAAGCTGATGCATCTTAGTGCTTGGACGGGACCTGTTACGTTGGAAACGCTCAAGACGCCGTAGCTGTGAGATGTCAAGTCCTGCACTTGGACCCCAAGATGGCCCAGCATGAATGGAGGGATGTGAATGGAAAGGCCACATGGCAGGAGAAACCTGGGGTCCTCCTGAGCCAGGGTAAGGTGTGGCAGCCTCCAGTCTGGAGACCCTGAGGTCCTTGGAGTGAAGGGACAGCCCACCCTGTCACTGGTGGGTGGCTCCAGGACTCATGTTGAATGGCGATGCCACCAGACTCAAAGGGGAGCCACCAGGGGCGGGCGTTGTGGTGGGTGAGAGTTCAAGTCAGGCCAGAGATTCAAAGCCTGGATGGAAGATGATCTTGGGGACGGGATCGTTGTGTCCTAGGAAGGGAGGATGTCTCAAGTTGTCTCCTGGGACCCTAAGGAGCAACCCGAGGGCCAAGGGTCAAATGTTCAGGGAAGCACCTTACCGAGAATGAGCTTTGAGTGTCCGCTCTGCCCCGCCAGGGATGGGCTGCCCAAGACCCACCCCAAGTTCACCAGACACAGCGAAGGGTCATGAGCACAGACCCCCAAGGATGTCCCTGCTACACCGAGAGGCAGCAGTGAGACCCCAGGCAGCGTAGCTGGAGTCTCTGTGGCCAGGCTCTTCACCTCAAATGCTGTGGCCTTGAAGGCCTCTGAGACCATCCACGCAGTCAGGTGCAGCACTTGGCCCATACCACACCCAGGCAACTCTTACATTCAGGCTGCCGGCCACTTGCCAGGACAAACTGGCAGCCGCTCCTGCAGGGAGTGGGGCTCAGGTTATGGGACCTGCCAGTCCTGAAGCTCCCAGGCTTCTGGGCTTGGGACAGGTGACAAATAAACACTGTTAATAAGTAACCACCATGATCGGGAACCCAAGGGCTTCACATCCACCAGCTCTGGTAATTCAAGCAGGCAGCAGGGTCAGTGTCATGGTTTTCAGTTTTCAGCTGGAGAAAATGAGTGTCCCTGTGCTTCCGCGACCTTCCCTGGGTCAGACAGCCCATAAACGCTATCGCTGAGGCAAATCCAGATGTTATTTGCACGACCTACCCTTGATGTTCACAGAGGTGCCAGGTCCCAGTCGCCGCCCTGGCTCTGCGGGGTCTGTGCGAGGTTCTACCCGAGATGAGTGTGGCCCATGTCAAGCTGGTTCACAGCCGTGTTCTCTGGGTCTGGCCCAGGTCTGGCACTGAGAGGCTCTTTCATAAATATTTTTAAATGAGCTAATAAATAAGCAGCGGGAGCCACAGCCGGGGAGAGTGGAGGAGAGGGCACAGCAGTGAAGACTGGCCCTCGGGGCGTGTTAATATGTAGGGGTCTGACACGGGAGGCATGGCCGCATCACACAAGCACAAAACAAATCTGGGCAACACCAAGGCAGAAAAGACCAATCAACATGAAATAGCCAGGGAGGGGAGACCAGGAGCACGCGAGACTTGTACAGAAATGAAGAAAGGGGTACACTTACAGAAAACCCAAGTTCATTATCCTGAAACAGAACGTGAACCAATTTCAGCGACAGAAAAGGAGAAGGAAGACAAGGGGGGCCCCCTTTGCTCTCTGTGACCCTGGGTTTCGTAAGGACGTGCAGGCCTGCATCTGCCATGGCAGCAAACCTCACAAGGGGCAGACAGACCATGCCCAGCCATGTCGCCATCTCCTGGGTGCTGGCGGGTGGGGAGGTGGGGGATGGAAGCTTCCTCTTGTCCTTAAAATTAGCTCAGTTTCCAACTGTTCTGAACTATAAGGTGGCCTTTGGAGCGGAGGAGAAGGGAGAGCAGGGCTTGAGCCCAGCACCTCTGCATCCACTCTTTATTTCTGTTTTACTTGTTGTATTTCTTTGCCTATAAGCCCCATCGTAGGATGTTGGGCTCAGCACCCGGAAGTGCATCCCCTGATTCATCAGTTCTCACCTGGACTCTCCTCTGACTTCGTTTTCTACCTGATACTAAAAGCATGCTGCCTGAGGGCGGCATTTCGCTCAGGGACAGCCACCGTTTTTAGCAGAATGAACCCATTCCTTCCCTCAGAGGCACCAGCTGAAGCTGAGGCCACTCCATCCTTTGGTGGATGTGTAAGAAAGCTTGGCAGGGGAGACAGGCCCACACTTTGGGAAAGTGGCCAGACACCAAGATGGACTTACTTCTTTTCTTGCTATTATGGAGCAAATGTGAGGTGTAACCATGATGTAACAGGAGTGATTATTTAGGGGTCTGGATGAGACCATCCAATTCCCAACCCCACCTGAGCCATGGTCCTTTCAAACCCAATATTGCTTCTTAAAATATATACTAAAAATGACTTTGAATCAAGGACAAGGCAGATATTGGCCACTTAATGATGACCCAGAGATTAATGCATGAGTAAAATATTCTCTGGCTAAATTATGAGATTATTTTCCTTTTTAAAAAAATTAATTAATTTATTTTTGCTGTGTGGGGTCTTCGTTTCTGTGTGAGGGCTTTCTCTAGTTGTGGCAAGCGGGGGCCACTCTTCATCGCGGTGCGCGGGCCTCTCACTATGGTGGCCTCTCTTGTTGCGGAGCACAGGCTCCAGACGCACAGGCTCAGTAGTTGTGGCTCATAGGCCTAGTTGCTCCACGGCATGTGGGATCTTCCCAGACCAGGGCTTGAACCCGTGTCCCCTGCATTGGCAGGTAGATTCTCAACCACTGTGCCACCAAGGAAGCCCCTATTTTCTAATTTTGCCCTAGAAAGAAGCATTCCATTTATTTCACACAGCACTTGGAACTTTGTCATAAACATGTGATGGCTTTAGGAGGCAGAAAACAAGTGACACCAAAGATCTCTGTCATTCCAGCAGGACGGCAACACCTGGGCAGGTGAGTGCGCCCCTCCTCTGCACTCCTATGTCAATCGATGTGAGGGAAGGGCCAGGCAGGTGCTCTGTTGTCAGGCTGTACCCTTCCCTGTATGGAGAGCCTGATTGATGCTAAGCCTCAGCTCAGATTCTCCCATCATTAGCTCACTTATTTCTCACACTATTATCAGGGAGCCATATTCAGATCCTAGTGTTACTGCTGGAGAATTTGCATCCACGAGCATCTCCAGGCTTGGACTCTGGAATTAGAACTCAAGTCTGTAGACTCCAAGTCTGGGCTCTTCCTATAGGGATGTGGCATCTCCTAACAGACGTGCAGCCCTTGTCGGGAAAAGGGAGGGCTGCAGAGTTGTCCTCCACCACTCAGAATCTTTCAGAGAGACCCGCTGGGTGTGGGCACCTGTGCAGGGCTGTGAGCACACAGCGGAGTCAGCTCTGCCCTGGAGGAAGCACTGTCTATCGGGGACTCGGGTGAGGTCCAATGCCTCTTACCACAACCTTAAAGGGGTCATAAAAAATTGCTAGAGTTATGTGTCCTGCAAACACCAAGGACGGAGGCGCTTATATCTGACGGTCACAAGGAAGTTATCACAGGTGATAAGACTCTTTCAGCCGCGTCCAGAGGAAAATTGGAATGAGACAGAGGGACAGGGAGGGGAGAGCTGCAGACAGTGAGGGAGGGGCCGCCTAGAGGTGAGAGAAGGGAGCCTGGGCCTGGGTCCAGGGCCTTGCTTATGAGCTCATTGGGATCTCCCTCCCCCTACACAGAGGTAGGCATCCTGTGGGAGGCTCAGGAAGGGTCCAGGGGTCCCTCCTTCTGTGGGCCAGTGCTTACTGGGCATGTGCACCCATCCCAGCTCCCGGTCTCAGATGACATGCAGATGGAGCTCGGAGGCCCCTGGGCTCATGAGGGTGGCAGAGGGAAGCTGTGCCCGGGGGAGCGGGGTGGGGAACGTCTCACAGGGCCCGGAGGCACCTGCTGTGAGCCTGAGGGGAGAAGGAAACAGGGAAGGACAAGAAGAAAGTCTTTCTGGAAAACAGGAGTTCCATAACAAAGGCACAGAGCAGAGGAGAAAAGACCACACATCTGGGACCACGAGCTGCTGAGAAAAGGGGGAGATGCTGAGTTCCCCGGAGGTAGCGGGGAGGGAGGTGAGGCTGCAGGGGCCACAGCACAGCCCGGCCAGGCTGGGGCTGAGCAGCTGGAGGGACCCCCGGGGGTCTGCGGGCAGGGCATGATGGTCAGGAGTTTATCTGAGAGAGGACATGTAGAACGGACCAGACCAAGCTCAGGGTTGCATTGCTGGTCCAGGCGAGACATCCAGGCGAGACGTCCAGGCGAGAGGCCCAGCACTGAGGCTCTGGGCAGGGAGGGCAGGAAACATATTTCAGGGACATTTAGGTCACATTGATGGAGCACTTCAGTGCTCTGGTGACATGAAGAAGAAGTGGGTGGGGGTGATCCCTGGGCTCTCCTGGGCCCCTGGGGAGGGCGGCTCCATCCCCAAGGGAGCCTGGGAGGAGGGTCAGGGCTGGGGGAGAAGAGCAGCTGGGGTGGGGCGTGTTGAGTTGAGGTGTCTGTCTGTGTGGAGCCCAGTTACATCAGGGGTGGGAGAGAGATGCTGTGTGGGGCTGGGGAGAGTCCCAGGGCTTTGACAAAGGTTTTGGAGGCATCACTACCGGCTGAGAAACTCCCCCCAAATGGCAAATCAAGTCATGAGAAAGGGAGGTGGGACCAGAAGCCAGCAAGCTGTTCTACTCGTGCAGCGGACAGAGATGGACAAGAAACGTCTGCTGCCAGACGAGCACGCCCACCGCTCTGACCTTCCACCTCATCCAGCTGAAATGAGAAGAAAGACGTAGTGAAGGAGACAGAGAAAATCCATGACATTATGGGATAGCCAATGAAAGAAAACCCCACGAGCAGATAGAATGCTTGAAGATTTCTGGGAAAAATAAAGGAGATGGAACTGTAGGGCTGCAGAAACTCAGAGTGAAGTCAAACCCAAAATATGTCAAAAAGAAGCCGTTTTCTGTCCTTTGAAGAAAGTTCCAGAGAAACTGCCAGCGCAGAGGCAACCAACAAAAGACAGGGGAGGGGAGGGTTGGGGAGGGGTGGAAGATGGAAGGTGCTGAGCAGAGGTCAGGAGCTAGAGGGCATCTGGACGCTGTGTACCCGCCCTCTCACCTGCCCCAGGATGAAGCCCCTGTTGGGAGGGGACCCCCAGGTACAGGAAGTGTCAGGTGGGAGAGAAAAGCAGACTGGACCAGGGCAGCCTGTGACCTGCAAGACAACTGCCAGGGAACGAACCCAAAGGCAGGCGGAGCTGATCTTGAGCTTGGCTCGGGCTCCATCCAGGAGGAAGGGTCTCTGAGTCTTGGGTACAGGAGACCCCAAGGGTGGGATCTGTGACCAGAAAATCAGGGTGTACTCTGGATGACCTGAAGCCCCACCCTTGGGAGACCCACTTCCTCCACACCTGCTACTCAAATGTGGGCCGTGGGCCAGCAGCCTGGCCTCCCCTGGGAGCATGTTGACCTGCAGCATCTAAGCTCCAGCAATGAGATCTTCCCTCCCCTCAGAGAGACCCGTGCTCACTCTAGCTTAGAATTCCATGCTGACCCCGAGAGAGGACCAGGGCCCCAGTGGTGGCCCTGGGGAGTGTTTTACTCTCCCTAGGAGGTGGCCTTGCAGGCGGGCTGGGTGTCACCCAGCTATGGTCAGACAGCCAGCTCTCTTTTATGTGTTGTGTGAGGTCAGAGGACCTTGAGAGACCAGTCCCCACTCCCATGAAGTTGGGATGATCACAACCCCCCTCATGGGCTGATGATTGGAGAATTAAGTGAGAGAATCTCTGCAAACACAGCAGCCTGGGGGCTGGCCACTGTGAACCTGAATCCCCGTTAGCAAGTCCAGCCAGGACCCACCTCCCACCAGCGCACTCGCCCCACACCCAGCCCTCCCGGAAACAGACCCACCAGCTTCAGGCACTGGCTTCGGGACAGTCCCCCCAATGGGAACAAGGTGCTACCGGATCTCGAGTGTTCAGTGGTCACCCCCTCGCACCCCCAAGATTTCTCCCTGAGCTTCTCGAAGGAGTGGCTTTGTCTGTTCCTCTTGGGGTCCTGATGCCTAAGAAGTAGTTTATGTAGAGAGAATGCTCAGTCCATTCACCCCGTTATCCACGGTTTTGCTTTCCCAGGTTTCAGTGACCTGCAGTAAACCAAGTTCCAAAAATATTAAATGGAAGATTCCAGAAATAAATAATCTGTAAGTTTTAAATTGTGAGTTAGATTTTAAGTTCTGAACAGGGTGATGAAGTCTCACACCATCCTGCTCTGTCCTACCTGGATCCCCAACCATCGATGTGGTCCCGGCTGATGACGCAGGTTCACCCGAAGCAGGTGGTCCTCCTTCAGACTCATCCAGAAGGTTGCTAGTAACCTGAGTCTACATCAGGATGCCTCCATCATTCACCTCACTGCATCTCACTACCTGGCATTTATCATCTCACATCATCACAAGAAGGGGAGGTACAGTACAATGAGATATATTGAGAGAGAAAGACCATATCTGCATAACTTTTATTACGGTATATTGTTAGAGCTGTTCTATTTTATCATTGTTGTTAATCTCTTACAGTGCCTAATTAATAAATTAAACGTCATCATAAGTATGCACATATAGGAAAAAACATAGTATAAATAGGGCCGGGTACCATCTGAGGTTTCTGGCATCCACTGGGGGTCTTGGAATGTATCTGCCAAGGGCAGAGGGGACCACTGTTCACTCTTGCTAGAGGGATGTGTGAAGGAAAGGAAAACACTAACTGTGCCCTCAGACATGCAACTATTTCCTTGGTTGGGGAGCCTCTTCCTTCCCTCTGCATTTATCATTAGATTGTGGAATTTTCATCCTTTGCCTGAAAACTTTGCCATGTCTGTGCCAAAAACAGCTCTGGTGGCAGGAAGCGGGTCGTCCTGAAGTCACCCCCCCACGTCTGCGGGGACTGCGGACACGGGGCCTCTCCACCTCCTGCTTCCGTTTCCTCATCATTAGATTTCTCTCACAGTCCAACACTCACACAGAATCAACGAGAAGAATCCCTGTCATTATAAAATGATATGAAATACAAACCCGCCTGTTACCCATTTTGTGTTAATGGACAATGCGGTAACTCTTTGCTGGGAAGTTTCTATTTCTCCGGGACAATGGCTCACACTGAACTCATTCTCCACGGGGTTTTATGAATTACAGTGGAGGACAGGAAAAAAAAAATCCACGTGTCTCTGGAATCCCAGAAAATCAGGGCTAAGAGGGACTTTAATGATTTTGGAGTTTGAAAATTTTTAATGTGCTCGGGAGACCACTAAGGCATCGTGATATATTAAGCTTGAGGAACTAAAGTTATTAACTTATGTGAAAGCTGATGCCTTGTTATCATAGATTCTAACAGAGGCAGGCAGTGCCGGGCACAGAGGTTTCGGCAAATTCGTGGAGGACACCTGTGGGCTGAGATGCTTCTGCCCTTGCCTGTCTATCCTCCTGCTTGGGGACAGGCCCCTCCCTGGGTGTGGAAGGTAGAAGCTGCAGGCGGAGGCAAGGGGGTCCCTCAGAAGTCAGACTGAGCACTACTGTTCCAGCCTAAAGTCCACAATGGTGATTAGGAAACTGGTGGGGGAGTGCACAGATGCTCCTGCTAGACTCAGGAAGTGGGACCCCCTTTCCTACTTCAGTCCTGACCCCTGCAAGTCACTGCCATTTATTCTTACTGAGCACCCCTGTGCTTAAGGCCTCCCTCTGGGCCCTGAGGGGGGAGCTGGTACAAGCGGGAATTGTGCATCCGGGTGTGCATCCTCTCAGCTTCCCAACTGATGAGTCTGACCACCACCCACCCCCCAAGATCACTGCACTGACCTCATCACCACGCTGGGACGTGAGAGCACATTTCATGCACTCTTTTCAACGACTGATATAGTTTGGGTGAAAACACATACGTCTTTGAGGCTTAACGTTGCACATCCTTTACTACAGAGATGTGATTATTTACAAAAACCAGTGTGCGCACACATACACACATGCTCTCTCTCTCAGGGTGGGGAGGTGTTCTTCCCCTCCCTCAGCATCTGTGATTAATCTGGACTCTTAGAGAGTGGGGTTGCATGCCTTGTCTCAAACTCCACCTCCCAACCTGCAGGAGAACTTCTGACAGAGCAGCCGGACACACTCTGACCTGGGCAGGAACCGGGTGACCTGTGTGCAGTTAGATCACTAAGATGTGAGGGTCCTTGGACCTGATGTGAGGGTCCCTGGACCTGACCTCTCCTGGTAGCCAACTACCCTGGCTGCAACACTTCAGAGTCTTCAGAAATAGAAAGAGGGACCCTCATAGATCATTAGAGGGGACTGGCGTAAGCTGGGTGCTCACGCTGGAAAAGACAATAAACACACACCTACACACACACAAATACACATATGCACACACACATACATGCATAACACACACATGCATGCACACACATACACACACATACACACATGCACACACACATGCACATACATGCACACACATGCATATACACATATACACATGTACACAGAATTAAAATATTCTCACTGATGGCAGCAGGTGCAAGCGCCCCGTCCCAGATCCCACCTTCTTTGATGTGACTTTGCAACTCCTCCCATCAGCAGGGGGTCACGGTCCCACCCTCTGAGTCTGGGCTGGCCGAGGCACGTTCTTGGAAGGGTACAGAAGTGCTTAGTGACAGTTCTGTGCCAACCTGAAGAGGCCCCCCCAGGCCCTCGTTCCCTATCCTGAAAAGCTGACTCCACGGTGGGAACAGGCCAGGCAGTCTGGCTGGGGATGAGACACCGCCTGGGAGGGTCTGGATGCCCCAGCTCAGCCCCCATCACAGAGAACGTTCCTGCAGGGTCCATGGAGCCACTGCTGAGACCAAAAGCTCCCCTGGGTATGTGCAGGCACCCCACTGAAACTAGCTGAGCCCTGCCCATGGCTGCAGACCCCCACCCATGCTGACCAGACTGTGGACTCATGCGCAGGGGTGAACCACTGCGGGGCCTTGGGAAAGCATGTTACTCAGGGACAGGTAAGGGAAAGGCCAGCAACGTGTCAACTGGAAACCATGACACAGGACAACTTCACGGTGCTCATCCCAGGAGCCTGGAGCCTGGTGCGTTGGGTCCAGGACTGAGCTTTCTGGAAGGATATGGCTGAAAAAGTTTTGAACTTGGAACAGAATGAGCAACAGCCGGCTTGTGAAACAGCCAAGGGTTGGGAATGGAGCAAGCAGACGGGGTTGTTGAGAACAGGTAAGAGCTGAAATGCACACAGCAGGTAGGTAAGCACTTTCCATAATCAGCACCTAATCTTTAAAACATCTCATCCCTTTTTGCAGGACAGAAAGAGAGAGACACTGAGGTGAACATGAGCTGCCCAAGGTAATAGAGCCCATCCCCTTCCAGGGTCAGAGCTCCCTCCCGGCCTCTGTCTGTAAAATGATTCAGAGCGTGCAGCAGAGGCTCAAGACAGGTGGACCAGATGGACGTTGGCCCTTGAGGGATATTTGAGAAAATGGTTACAGGAAGGAGCCTGTGTCTTAGATTTGGAAGGGAGGAGGGAAAGCCATGGGCATCACTCCAGGTTGTGTCCAAGGTGGGCTGAGTTTGACAAGGTTTTGAGATGCAGCTCAGCTGGCCTGACAGCTGGGCTGGAGCTCGCGGGCCGGGCATCACTGGAGGAACCTTGAGACCCCTTGGCTGAGAGGGGGACCCCCTTCTGAGCCCGTTCCTGCTCCCAGCTCCTAGGGATTCTGCTGGAGCCTCCTTGACATTTGGAAATCTCTGGGTCCAGAACACCGCTGCCTGGATTTCTCGTTGCCATCAAGTGAGTTAGAGAGCTATGGGGTCATGCAGCCTCGAGGAATTTCTGAAGAAAAAGAGGGCATTTGCAAATGAGGGCATTACCCCCATCACCAAAGAGAAGATCAAGGAACAAAAAGGTTAATTACTTTTCTCTGAGGTCTCACTGAGAGTCAACTGTTTACCTGGACAAGAAAACTTAACTCTAACGATTTTACGAGTGACGCACTTGGGGTCTACCCTCCTGCTCCCCACGTGGCCGTGGCATGCCCCCCACATTCACCAGCCAGTCCTGCGCCCACTCCTTCTACCAACGACCCCAGAAGAAGCTCTCGGTATAACGTTAAGATTAATGAAACTCCCTCGTAAGTGCCAGGTCATTTGATCCTGAGACCATGCCCACGCGACAGGCATGTTTATGACATGCATTTTGCAAACAGCTGGCCTGGAGAGAGCTGCTTCTGCACACAGGGTTCTCCAGCGGCTAGGAGTCAAAGTGGTGCTGCCTTGGGAACCTGGCTGGTCACTCTGAGGGACGGGTGGGATGGGGCCCAATCTGGGTGCCTGGGGCTCGGCTCCAGATGCCTGGCGTGGAACAAATGAGTGGTGAGAAGATGCGTCAAGGTCTGGATGGGGGCTGGTGAGGAGGCCTCAGCGAGGCAGAGAGACCCGGAGGCATCTCCGTGGAAATGTGCCCTTCACTGTGGCACACGACTGGGGATCTCCAGGGAGCCACCTACTTCCCTCCTGAAGCCAAAGCCTCCCTCCCCGTGGCCTGGCCAGCTCTGACCCATCTAGGAGGTCTCTGCCCCTGTCATTGCCTCCTTGAAACTCCTGGTCTGAGGGGAGCCCCAGAAGCCTGGCTGGAGGCCCTTCCCAGAGCCCTAGGACTGTGCTCTCATTTCCGGACAACTCGCTGCCTGTAATGTAGCTTCCTACCTCTGGCCTCTGGGGGCAGGGCTTCCTGCATCTTATCCCTCAAGTGCTCCCTGTGACATCACCAAGTTCCTGGGAAACATCATCATTCAGTGAGCGTCTGCTGAGTGGAGGAATGTTGGAAGGATTCAGTGAATGTGTTCCCCGTCTGGGCCTCGGGGTTGGACATGTACTAGGTGCTCAATAAACACTTGCTTGATGAGTGAAGGGAGTTCTCAGCTGTGTGACTTGGGCACTTTCTTTGTGTCTTTAGTAAAATAAAAAAAAAAATCACTTCTGCAGAGAATATGAGAGGATGACCCTGAGGCCCCCATTAGTTTCTGTGATGGGCTGAACTGTGGCCCCCAAGCACACCAGGTTTTCACCCGTAGAACCTGCGACTGTTCCTCTACGTGGTAAAAGGGACTTGCACTTGTGATTAAATTAAGGATGTTGAGATGGGGAGATGGGAGCTGGTTTTGCCATATCCAGACACCCCGTAAATGCAATCACAAGGGTCCTTAACCGAGGGAAGTGGAAGAAGATTTGATCACAGAGGAGAAGAAGGCAACATGACAAGTGAAGCCAGATGCTCCTAGAGGAAGGGGCCGCAAGCCCAGGCATGTGGACTTAGAAGCTGGAAAAGGCACGACAATGATTCTCCCCTAGAGCCCGCAGAAAGAATGCAGCACTGCCAGCCACATGTGAGCTGGAGCTCAGACTTCAGACTGTCCCACTGGAGGAGAATGTGTGTGTGTGAAGCCGCCAGTTTGTGGAAATTTGTCACAGAAGCTGAAGGAAACTCAGACAACATTTATCCGTCCTTGACCCTGAAACAGTCTGTGCTGGAATCGAGGCTGGGGGCTCACATGCTCCTGGATGACCCCCTCTCCTGGTCCGAGAAGAACTGCTGAGGATGCCAGCTCCTCTCCCAGGAGCCAGGTGGGTCTCACACACCCCAAGGCCCTGCTGGTCCCCCACCCCAGCACCATGGCCAAGTTCTCAGAATCTGCAGCGGAGGACTCCAAGGGCAGAGCAGCATTCTCCTAGACTCATGCCACGCCCGGGGTGGAGGGAGGGTGTCCCTATCCCGAGGCTGCACAGCCTCCCTCGGCAGGGGGCAACCTCTCGCCACCACAGCTACTGACAACGAAAACTTTGGGTTCCTTTGAGAATGAAGCCATAGAGAGATCGTGTCCTGTCTCAGGAATTAACCTTAACTATGTCCTTCTCCTTAGGGCCATCAAACTTTCTATTTGCCAGAATATTCTTCACATATGTCATCACAAACACAGATTGGCAGAGTTAGATACACTCCAAAATGTGTCTTCCAACTTGTTCTATGAGGAAAGAGACCATTTCTCTAGGTTCATAGTGAAGCCATGTTTTCCACTCTAAGAAGGAAAGGCCATCTTTGAAAATCAACGCTCATCCTAATAGCCACCTGCAGTGATTTGACTGTGAATGTCAAGTTTAGTTATTGGTCCACATGTCTGAGAAGCTGCCCTACCTGGGATGCTCGCTCAGCTCCTGGGAGGACTGGGGAGTCTTGGAAGTGGGGGTCTCCCCTCCCAGATGGGGAGCTGGGTGGCAAATCTCACACACGACTGTCCCCCAGCATCAGACATCAGATGCCTGGATTCCTTTCCTGGGTCCCTGACCTCCCCATTGTAGCTGCCAACTTGATCTGTCCACTATTAAAAATGCAGCAGATGGTATATAAAATATGAAGCCACTTCCAAAACTACATACACTCCAACTCTGGGAGGTAAATAAAGTCTGATTAATCATCTGGAACAGAAGCCCCGACCTCCAGCTCATTGAAAATGTGATTATTTCTGTTCATGTTTGAATATTTTCTGGAAGAGCAAGAAAGCGTTCATTCAGGGCCCGACAGCTCTGGCTGAGCGAGAATGAGAAGCGGTTACCCTTGGCTGGCAACTCTCTCCAGGGCTGCCCATTAAGCCCTGATTTCCTCCCCATTTCCTTTTCTTTTTGTTAACCACCATCAATGCCACGGCAGCGTTCAGATTCTCCATTTCTTGTGAAGAGGCCATGCACGTCCTCCAGTTGTGTATCTGCTGTCTGTATGAGTGTCCTGTGGCTACTGTAACAGATTGCCACAAGCCTGGTGGCCTGAAACAACAGAAATCAATTCTTTCACAGTCCTGGAGGTGAGAAGTCCAAAATCAAGGTGTCTACGGGGTCACATTCCTTCTGAAGGCTCCAGGGGAGTGTCCTTCCTGCTTCTTCCAGATCCTGGTGGCTCCTGGCTTGTGGCCACATTACTCCAATCTCTGCTCCATCTTCACAGGGCCTAATATTCCTCCCCTATCCTGTGACACTTGTCATTGAATTTTGGGCCCTCTCGAATCCAGGATGATCTCATCTTCAGATCCTTCACTGTATCTCCAAAGACCCTTTTTCCAAATAAGTTCACCATCACAGATTCAGGGGTTAGGGTGTAGAAGATCTTTTGAGGGGCCACCATTCAGCACACTACCCCCTGCCCCAGTACGATTTCATTGATTTTGCTGGCTGTATGGATTCACTTTAGGGGAGAAAATCACTATCATGTTAAAAAGTGGATCTGCTTTGCCTGTACACAGAAAATCATGAAGATTCTTAGAGAGGAGGGGCCGCGTGACTCCCCAACACGCCTGTGCTTCTTTTTGGTCCCCAACACTGGCTGTCACCACTCTGCTTAGACAGCTCATGGCCATAACGAAGGACCTGTGAGGTGTCTCACAGCTGGTTCCTCTTGAGGCCTCTCTCCTGAGCCTGTAGACAGCCGTCTTCTCCCTGTGTCCTCACATGGTCATCCCCCAGTACATGTACTGATATCCTCTTCTTAGAAGGGCCCCAACCAGATTGGATTAAGGCCCACCCGTACGACCTCACTTTACCTTCCTCACCTCTTCAGTGGCCTCACCTGTCTCCAGTAAGTCCACACTAGGGGTTAGGGCTTCAAGGTACAAATTTTGTGGGGGACGGAATTCAGTCCATAACAGCCTCTAAACCTGACGGGCAGTTTTGCAAGCCCCCGCCCTCGACTCAGTTGCCCTAAGGCGTGTCAAGGGCCCAGAGGGTGGGGAGGAAGAGAGGGAGGAGGTTGGCCTTGCTGGCTGTGTTGACAGAGCACCCCAGGGCTTGAATCTTGGTTGTGAAAGCCACGCCCTTTCAAGGCAAAGGTGTCGAATCTCCAGGGCGGGTCAAGGAGGAGGGGGCCATCCTCTGGTCCAGGTGCAGCTGTTGGACTCATGGGGAGGCAGGGACATACGTGGTCATGTCACCAACAGTCTGGTACAGGCCAGGCTCTGATAAGTGTTGTGCCGGACGGGAATAAAGCTCCCAAACATCCGCTGCTGCCCCTGCCCCAGCCTCACCTCAATCTAGACAGTAGCCTGAATGGGGGCTGCCCCATTCAGGAAAGCAAAACAAATTAGGATGCCTGGTTAAAGTTCAAGTTCAGAAAAAACATCATTAGTTTTTTTGTAGAAATAAGTCTATATTAGTCTGCTCAGGGAACAAGTACCACAGACGGGGAGGCTTAAACAACAGACAGTTATCGTCTCACAGCTTGGAGGTTGGACTTCCAAGGTCAAGGTGCTGAGAGGCAGGGTTAATTCCAACGTGTCTGCCCTTGGCTGGCTGCCAGCCTCCTGCTCCCCGTGTCCTCACACGATGTCACCTTTGCACAGGTGCGGGGACAGGGCAAGGTCCCTGGTACTTCTTCTTAAAAGGACATGAATCCTGCCAGGTCAGGACCCGCCCTTCTGACCTCACTTAGCCTTCATTACTTCTTTAAATTTTATGCAACACCATTCAGTCCACGGTGAAGTCCCAAATACTCCATGGGGCAAAATTATACTAAAAATGTTCATTGTTTAACTGAAATTCAAATGTAGCTGGTCATCCTATATTTTATCTGGCAAAACTAGCCTAAATCCAACCTTCCTCTGAAAGGCCAGGCAGGTGTTGCTGGCCAGAGAGGCAGACCTCTTAGGGGGGCTCACTCACCCCACAGATGTTTCATCCCAGACACAGAAGACACAGCCCTTTGAACAGCTGGCGCTCGGGTGGGTCCAGCCTGGGCCTGGAGGCAGGTGACCTCAGGGTGGGCCCTGGTACGAGTCCCAGCTCCACTGTGAATTTCGTGTTTTTTCCATCTGTTCTGAGAGAGCACGCTTTTGCAGGTCTGATGACAGCTGTGTATATTATGCACAAATCTGTTGAAATAAATAGTGGGTCTCCCATTTTAGGAGACAGAGAGGCCCCTTAACCTGCCCGGACCCCAACCCCGGGATACGGCCAGCAGCTCAGCCTGCCTGACAGATGGACAGTAGTGCACCTTGTTAACTGCCCTTTCCCCTAAGTTCCAAAATTATTTTAAGTCCTAATCGTGTTATAATCTTGATCCATTCTTCAGTTCTAAAACAGTTAACAATTTTAGAAGAATACATTTCCAGGTTAAAGGTATCCAAACCCAATGGAGTTGTTCACGTGTGAAATAAAATTTGCACGTGCCAAGCAAAAACATCACACATGTTGCTCACAGGCTACTTTCCTGTTTTAAGTTTCAAATGCAAATGGGAACTTCAGGTGGTCCCACAGAATGACGGAGCTGAAGCACCTCATGTTCCAGGTCTCATGTTCCGGGTCTTTCTCTTTATGCTGTGCACTGCTGCTTATTCTAGATCTTCTGCTCAGATGAAAGCCTATGTCCTGATGTGGGTGACAGGGCACAGACTGTGCTCCGAGGAACATTCCACACTGTCCAGAACTTTCACTCACAATGAACCCACATCAGGGAGTCCAAATGTGCCAGGGCCAATGCTGTAACCAGGATTTTTAAAAGTCAAAATCCATGTAGAATATGGCACTTATTAAAGGTGGAGTAATAAAAACCAGCTAATTTGAAGTTTTTTGTAAGTGTGTGGGTATATGTGTGTGTTCGTGTGTATATGTGAGTGTGAGAGTATGTATATGTGTGTGTTTGTATATGTGTGTATGGCATGTGTGTGTATATGTATGTGTGTATGGTGTGTGTGTGTGTACACTCACATGTACAATTAAAACTCCACAGTAAACAGAGTAATCATTTAGCACTTGGAACAAAAGGGTATTATTTGGCGGGGGGGTGAAGGATATTTTATCCTGTTCAGAATTAAAGGTGAAAAGTAATGATAAAAGCCTACTGAATTTCTCCATTCTATTCCTGTTTTTAAATTTTCTACAGACAATGCATCCTTTTACTGCCTGTCCTGAACTGAACAGCCCCACCCTGGGGGCCATGCTCCTCTATTGCCTGCCATGGGGCAAGTCTCTGGATCTGTAGGGTCTCGGACTGGGAAGGTCAAAGATGCTAACCGCATTGGCGTTTGGCTTTCTGACATGGAAAGCACGACGCCCGAGTCTAACCCTGACGATAAACACAGGGTTCCATCCACACCTCATTCCTGATATCAGCCTGCTGAGTGTTTCCTTCCTACCCACCAAATAGTCTACTTAGATTATCAACTAATGCAGGCCCTGCTCCTGGGGGGAAGCGTCACCATCCCCTTTTGTGGATGAAGACACTGAGGCTCAGGCATGAGTTTCTAAAGCCATGTGGCTGTCAGCACTGGACCCAGCTTGGCACCCAGGCCCGCTGCCCACCAGGTCCAGTCTGTTCACACCAGCCAACCACCCCTCCCTGTGACCAAGCAGGGTCCCCTCTTGGGGCCCTCGTCTGTGGGCTCGCCCAGGTACTTGCAGATTTCTCTGCAAAGTTAACACCTTTGTGCTTTCAGGAGGAGAGGAAGAAGGTGCAGGGCTGATTCTCCATGGCCATTCCTGCCAGCGCGGCTGCATTTCCCAATCACCCCGACGCTGGCACTGGGACCACAGTGCCATGACGCAGTGGTGGTGGAGGTGGTCAGAAGAGGGCAGCCAGAGGGCCGGGCCTGCATGAGGCAGTGCGGGGGCCGTCCACCCCGCCTAATCAGATCAGCCTGGCAGCCCTGATCTGCCAGAGATGTCTGGCCACATCTCCAATCAGATTGGTGACAATATGCTGTCCTGTTCCCCAAAGCCACTTGGCCAGAGAGTGATGGCTGGCACAGGACACTAACCCAGTGCTGTCGGGCTGAAGGGAGGCCTAGGCTGGATTCCCAAAGCCCTTCGACGCCAAGCTCAGGAGTCTGTCCTGGATCATGTGGCACCAGGAACCTTGCCACTGCCAGATGACACAGGCCACCTGGCTCTCATGATTCCAGGGCCAGAAGCCACTTTGAACTTCATCTGGTGACTGGGGCAGGGCAGGCCCAGAGCTGGTCTGAGGGCGCTGGCAGTGTTCCTAGGAAGGCCAGCCTGGTCCATACGCAGCCTCGTGCACATCCCCAAACCTCGGCTGGCGAGAGGCTCGCCTCAGCCAGCCTGGGGCAGCCTTTGCTCTGCTAGAAGGGGGGTGGGTGTGAGCTGGGTGTGCACTGGGTGTGCATTGGGCGTGCCTTATGTGTGCTCTGCAGAGGAAAAGCCTCCCCCTCTCCCAGTGCTTCTTGGCCTTCTCTTCCTTCCATGAGATAAATGACTGGGGGAGGGGATGCCCTGGGGATGAAGGTTTTGGATTTCCCTCCATCTGGGAAGAAACAGGAGAAGCACTGGGCTGCGGACAGGAGTCACGATGGCAGTGTGCACTCTTTCCAAGGAGGGACCACAGCCCAGACCCCCACCTGGAGAAGATGTGTGGCCCAGACACCCTTGCTACTCTGCTCTGCAATCCAGGGTCTAGTCATTGCTTAAGTGGCACCTTCTTTGTTTGCATTATTTGTAAAGCAGAGGGAATTTTTAAATGTCTGTCAACCAGAGGAACATGTCCCAGCCCCGCCCTCTGGGTACGCTGCGCGGTCTCCTGTTAGGAGAGGACCCCGAGATCTCCCAATAGGGGCTGCAGGGGTTACAGGAAGCCCAGTCACATTTGAGTTTCTGGTGAACATGCATCATTTACTAGTGTACGTTTGACCTAGAGACATAAAGGCATCCTGTGCTGTATTTGTTCACCTGGGCAGCCCGGTTCCGGTCTCCCTGTTGCCGGAGCCATGAGGAGGGGAAGGAATTCCAGCTGCGTCCCTGGGAAGGGAAGAGCCGGCAGGCCTGGAGGGAAGGAAGGAAGGAAGTCAGCAGAGACGGGCTGCCAGCAGGGTGGACACCTGTGTGCACACCGGGTCCCGGGGCCAGAGTGGAGGATGCTATACTCAACCTACAGGCTCCTGTGTCTTCAGCCCAACCAGTCGGAGCTGGAATTTAATTCCTTTCATGTACCAATGAGCTGCATGCAGCGGACCAGAGGAAAACTGGGGCTGCCTGCCTCTGGAACGCTAGACTCCTGTCCTGGAAGAGGAAGGGGGTGTGGGAGCTGGGCAGGTAGAGGTTCTCCTATGACACCAAGGAGTCCTTCTTGCTTATCCTGCTTACAAACTAGACCCGGAGGCCAGGGTTAAGTATGAGTCACATATAAACCAACTGTGCACCCTTTGCACCACTGTCTCCTATCCAAAAAGATGCTTTGTCAAATCCAGGTCTTCAAAAATAAAGTTATTTTATTTTTATAAATAAATTTACCAACAGCTGGTACTTCACCACCACCAAAAAGGTTTCCTCGTGGACTAGTTAGCTTTCTAGCCATGGAAGTGTTCAAGAAGGGTCTTGGATGAACTAGCAGAAAAACTACATCACCAAAAGGGTTGGAGTAAAAGCCCTCTAGGGTCTCTTCCAGCTTCTAGATTCATTCACTCAACCATCCATCCATCCAACCATCCATCCATCCCTCCAACCCTCCATCCCTCCATCCAAGATTTATTGTAAACTCTTTTGTGCCTGGCTAGTATATTTGGGGATACAAATTTATTGGTCCCATCCTTGGAGAAGCCGTCTAGTGGGAGGTGGGTAAATAAATGGGTGAATAGACAGTGACAGACAAGACTCACTGTCTTATAAATGTCACGAATTCAAGGAGCACGCCTGGATTTCTGCTCAGAGCATCCATCATAATTACATGTTGACTAGGTGAACCAACGTGATAGGAGTGTCATGGCCCAGACAGGGAGTGAGGCTTTGGTCCTGACCAGGCTGGGTTCCAAGTCCAGCT
Organism: Mesoplodon densirostris; assembly: GCF_025265405.1. Classification (NCBI taxonomy): domain Eukaryota; kingdom Metazoa; phylum Chordata; class Mammalia; order Artiodactyla; family Ziphiidae; genus Mesoplodon; species Mesoplodon densirostris. The sequence continues at coordinate 62,329,666 of NC_082671.1, read as the reverse complement.
CTGTGTGACCCTGCACAAATCCCTAGTCTCCTTCCTGACCTTAAGTGTCCTCATCTGTAGGTTGGAAATTAACATGTATACTTCGCTGTTTAATGTTAAGCGATAGAATGGTATGTGTGACATTGTCACTCGATCACTGGAGGTGTTGGAATGATGGTGGTGATGATCACAACAGCAAAGCTTGGGACCTACAAGAACCAGCAGGATGGAGAGGGTGCAAGACACTGTCTGGAGACAAGTGGGCTCTGAGCAGCAGGCGGACAGATCAGGAACAGGATCCAGTTGGAGGTGGAGGTGACCATCACAATCGTGTCTGGAGTTAAGCACTTGGAACCGGGGAGATAACCTAGGATATGAGTAGGTTAGGAGCAGATACGGGAGGGAAGGAAAATGCTTAAGCAAGGACTGGGAGCAAAACTCATGTTCTCATCCTGTTTCCATGTTTCTATGGAAGTGTGCCGGCTCAGCCTGAGGACAAGGAGCAGGGATCCGCCAAGAAGTCAGAAGGCCCCTCAGCATGACACCCCATGGCTTCCCTACAGCATGGATGGTCAACACAGACCATGTCCCAAACCAGCTCCTGGAGGCTGTATGGAGGATCTCCAGGGGGATTAAGACTCAATGGGAAAGAAACTGAGATCGATTAGTGATGTCTGCCATGGGCAGCAGTGGACAAAGCCACAGTGTGTGTGCTCTGCTTTGCCCCTAAGTTAGAATATATGATTGTGATCCTCGTGGATTAGCCCCTCCCAGTCAGACTCACAGTGACTCATCCCACATGGGTTGAAGCAAAATAAAATCATTCCTCCAGGGATGAAACCCCTGTCCTTTCCTATCTGGAGAACTCACCCACAATTCAAGTGCCTGCATGGCTGACATGATGCTGAGGAAGCCACTGGAAGATGCAGGATCAGAACATGGTGTGGAGGTGGGTTCTTGTACTGGGTAGCATTTCATGGAGGCCCAGAGAGGGCGGGAGGCCTGCCACAGCACACTGCAGAGAACAACCCAGACAGCAGAAGCTCCCACACCTCTAGGATTGGACCAAGCTGGAAACCTCCACCCAGCACCACAGCCCTGCCTCTCTCTGTTGGCCTCTGCAGTCCCACCTGCATTTCTTTTCAGACCCCTGCACCCCAGGGACCTCAGTGTCTTCGGGTCATGCTTCTGTGGGCCCAGGAGATATCTTCTTCCTCTAAGCAGAAGACGATTCAGTTACTTAACTTTTAAGGAAGCTATTTTTCAACTCATATTTAAGTTATGTCTCCCCATCTCCACATTTTTATTACACTTCCTATAAGATTCTGTCTCAGGGACTTCCCTGGTGGTGCAGTGGTTAAGAATCCACCTGCCAATGCAGGGGACACAGGTTTGAGCCCTGGTCTGGGAAGATCCCACATGCCGTGGAGCAATTAAGCCCGTGAGCCACAACTACTGAGCCTGTGCTCTAGAGCCTGTGTACCACAGCTACTGAAGCCTGTGTGCCTAGAGCCCGTGTTCCACAACAAGAGCTGCCACCGCAATGAGAAGCCTATGCACTGCATCGAAGAGTAGCCCTTGCTTGCTTCAACTAGAGAAAGTGTGCAGCACCAAGACCCAACACAGCCAAATATAAATAAATAAACCAATTGCTCCATCTCCTTAAAAAAAAAAAAAAAAAGATTCTGTCTCACCATCTATTTCCTTAATCAGACTGAGTCCTTCCAGGACAAAGACTGTTACCTGCTGGTGGATTCCTGGGCCCATCGCGGATCCCGGTGGGGGGCAGTGGGGCTGCACACAGGGTTACTTTGCTGACGAATCCTGCACAGCAGAAACATCCAGGATTCACAGGTGAAGACTCTGGGTTCCAGCTTCCCTTGCCTCTCCCTGCACTCCCCTGACAAAACCTGGGCTCTCTGTACAAACACCACGGAGGAGAGTGTGGCTCCCAGTGGGTGTGCGGGGACGAGAACGCTGACTGCCCTCCCAGCACCTGGGAGGTTCCCTTCAGGAGGGGCAGCTGATCTGACCCTGAGGCAAGAGCAGGCTGGGAACCTCATCCTGACATCTGGCTCCCTGCCTGAACACCCCACTGCTGTGTTGCCAGTGGCTGGACTCCTCTGCTGGGGTTTCTGACCCAGTGGAGAAGGAGAGCAAGGAGAGGGTTTCTGCTTTTCTGCTTTAGGAGCAGCAGTTAAAAGCTTGTCATGTTAATATACTGCAGAGACAAAGTATAGTTATTAGCTAAAGGGAAGAAGACACTTCTAGTCTAATAATAAGTGTATTAACTTGGATCTATGTGGTGTTGCCTCCTTTCCAGAGTTCCAGGTGCTTTTATAGAGGTCACCTCATCTGTCCTCATGGGACAGGAAAGGGCAGGTAGAAAGGTCTCTCTCTGGGAGCAATTGGGGAGCCACAGCTCAGAGAGGTCAAGTGACTCCTTCAAGGTCATGCAACCCATCAGCAGAAAGAGTAGAATCCCATCAACACGCCTGCATGCAGCCTGGGGTCTCTGCACCGAATATTAACATGCTCCTTTCTGTGGTGTCTTGGAGCCAGCCAGGTCAGGAGGGCCATCCCGTCCCACTCCACCAGCCAAATCCCGCCCTACAGGTAGAAGATGACAGTCTCCATCTGTACGTTCTAAAGGGGGCACTGGTCGGGCCAATGATCTCATGCAGCTGTTTGAACTGGTGCAGAGGGTGATGAAGGTGAGTGTGCTTTGTAAAGAGCTCATCCCTAATACATCCACAAACTGGGGCCGAGGGTTGGGACCTGGAACACAAGAGGCATGAATGCTGATGTGTGTGCCTGCTCCAGCTCCCCACTCGATGCCCACCCTAAACAAGCAAGTCAGGCTGTCTGTTTCCTGTGGCGGCCACAACAAAGGGTTCAAAACATTTATTTCCCCACAGTTCTGGAGGCTGGAAGTCCAAAACCAAGGTGTCAGCAGGACGTCCCTCTGGAGGCTCTCAGGGAGAATCTGCTCCTGCCTCTTCCAGCTCCTGGTGGCCACAGCTCCCTCTGCTTGCTGGAGCATCACTCCAACCTCTGCCTCCCTCTTCACATGGCCTTCTGCTCTGTGACTCTTCTCTGCGTCTTCCCTCTGCGTGTGTCTCTCTCTGTGTCTCTTCTCTTCTTATGAGGACCCCAGCGATTGGACCAGAACCCACCCTAATGAGCTCATCATAACTTGACTACACCTGCAAAGACCCTGTGTCCAAATAGGTCACATTCATAGGTACTGGGCTTGAACATGTCTTAACCCATAACAGAGGGGGTGAGAGGAGTGGTGAAGAAAATCACCCTCCAATAATGACCCAGTAATGGTCCAGACATGGTCCCCGGCATGCCTGTGAGTCCATCAGTGCGTCCCAGGACGGCAACCATGAGCCGAGTTTTCAGATGGGACAGAAGCTCAGAGCATCCATGACTCTTCATGGTCACCCAAACTTGGGGGCAGAACAGGTCTATGAGCCTGGCGTCTGGACCACAAATCTGGGACCCACACTTTCTCTTCCTCCATCAAATGTCCCATCAGAGCCAATGTGATCAGAATGGGAGCAAAGGAAACTGAGAGAAATGGTTGTTTGTCCTCGCTCCAGCCTCAGCCTGTCCCCTGGGAAAGAAGGTGCCTACGACAGCTGTTGGCTGGGACCTGGGGCTCCAACGCACTGTGACCCTTTGTGTTGAGTCCCTACCCCTGTCTCTCCCCAGAGAAGGACTGGGGAGTTTGGTGGGACTCAACAAACTGTCATCTGACTGAAGACCCACATGCTATTTAATTCTGAAACAGGACCGTGGAGGGTTTGCATTGTTTTCCCACTTTCAGGTGAGGGAACTGAACGTTCCAGAGACACAGGTGCCTAAGGTCCCACAGGCATACAAGGCCTGGTGCTCCAGAGCCCCTGACTCTGCAGCCCCGCTATTTCCTCTTCCCCAGGCAGCTCCCCATCACAGTCTTCAAGCCACCAGGATTATTGAAGTGGAAGCCAGGTGTTCAGAGAGCATCCCGGAGAAGACAAAGCTTTGTCACAGCCCCATTTTCATTTTCATGCACACACACACACACACACACACACAGCACAAAACTCAAGTCTGTCCTCTCAATATCCATCAAGACTTGGGGGAAGAAATGTCCATCAACAGAGGAATGGATAAAGAAGATGTGGTACATATATACAATGGAATATTACTCAGCCATAAAAAAGAATGAAATAATGCCATTTACAGCAACATGGATGGAACTAGAGATTGTCATACTGAGTGAAATAAGTCAGACAGAGAAAGACAGATATCATTTATTAATACATATACGTGGAATCTATAAAAATGGTAGAGATGAACCTATTTGCAAAGCAGAAATAGAGACACAGACATAGAGAACAAATATATGGATACCAAGGGCGGAAGAGGTGGTGGGATGAACTGGGAGATTGGGATTGATATATATAAACTACTATGTATAAAACAGGTAACTAATGAGAACCTATTGTATAGCACAGGGAACACTACTCAGTGGCCTAAATGGGAAGGAAATTAAAAAAAGGGGGGATATATGTATATGTATGGCTGATTCACTTTGCTGTACAGCAGAAACTGACACGGCAGTGTAAAGCAACTATACTCCAATTTTAAAAAAAAGGCTTGGGGGGAGGAACTCTTGGCCCAATGAGCCCACGCCTCACAGGGTACCCTAAAGATGCCCCTCCATCAATACAAACCCACAGGAGCTGCTCTGTTATCTAGCAGCACAGCACAAAGTGAGGCAAGATGCCCACCTGAGGACGAGTGAGTAATCTACGCTGAGTCCACTCAGTGGACCAGCACGTGCTGGTAGGAAAGAGCAAAGAATTCTCTGGGCCAGCGTGGTATTGTGGCCAGGATAGTTGTGGTTTGTGGAAAAGAGCAGGGTGCAAAGAATGTACATAACAGGTAGAGTGTACATGATAAAATAGTATATCTAGTGCGGATCCTTCCTTCTGTGCAAGAAATTAGAACACGTGTGTATTTGCTCAAATGAAAAAGATAAAATAGAAGCAGATGAACATGGGGCTTCACAGGGGACGGAAGTGACGGGAGGGAAGGAGTGGGGTGGGAGATGCTCCAAAGGACGTATATGAATAGGGATCTGCCTTTGGAAGGATGTTCACATTTGAAATCAGGTACCTGGTGTTTTACATCATTCCAAAGTAGATTCATTCAGAAATAATTTACAAAGCAAACTCTACAATGGCATTTCCACACACAGAAAGAACTGCTAAGCAAACTTGAAGTTGAGGAGCGGGTTCATCGTGGCTGGCAGGGCTGGGGTAGTGACACCAAGCCTCCTTCACGCACCTGGGAGGGTGGACCACAGGAGGCCCGGCACTGCTGTGTGGAGGAGCTGGGATCTCTTAGTGAGAAAATAAACATACAGATTTGGAATGTGGGAAGGTGAGCGAGGCCCTGAGAATTTGTACATGCATTGGGGGGTGTTCCTATGAGCCCCTGTTTTTAAAATCAATCTAAAAAAATTCCTAGTTCTGTCCGTTGAAAGGGACTGGAAGCAAGGAGTACACCTAGCACCCAGGTCTTGGTTTCTAAATTCAATCCCTCATGAACAAGAGCCAGAGTTCCCTGGAGACATAGGTGACTCCAGGCATGGGATGGGAAAGTTTAAGGTGAGCATGGAAACCAGTGGTGCCAGAAAGCCAGGACGGATTCAAAGACTAATGAAGACATGCATGAAGGACACCAGGTCCTAGAGACAGGGATTCACTTGGACCAAATTTGGGACAAGTTGACCATCAAAAGAATAACTGACCATGAAATACTAAAAATCACTAAGAATATGAAAGTCCATAATAAGACTCAAAAGAAGGGAATGCCAAAGAATAAATTCAGAAAAGGGAAGGATTCAGGAAATAGGTGATTTGGGTGGGGGTCATCCGTGGGTGCTAAACCACTGATGAACTCTTGTTGGGGAACAGGATACTCCCAGGGTCTCCATGTGTCCCCCATAGACTGTTTGTTTCTTACAAAGAAGAAAAACGCACCTTGAAGGGAGGGGGCAGGTGGCCACTACCTTAGCCAGGTGACCAAGCTTAGCATCAGCAGATGTGGACGAAGGACCACGGTGAGCCTCCTGGTGCAATGTGATGCCAGGAAGCACACAGCATCCCCACGTAGTACTCCTGCCGGAAGGTGATCCTATATCTAATGACAGGAGGACAGCATCAGACAACTCCAGATTATGTGGACCACTTTACAAGAAAAGTGGGCCAGAATTTTGGAAATGTCACTGTCACGAAAACACAAAAGGCAGGTAGATGTACCTGACTGAAGTCTCTGTTATGGGCTGAATTGTGTCTCCCCGGCAAAGATCTGCTAAAGTCTTAACACCCGGTACCTGCAAATATGACCTGACTTAGAAACAGGGTCTTTACCGAGGTAATCATGTTAAAATGAGGTTATGAGCACAGGCCCTGATCCAGTCACTGGGTCCTTATAAGAGTAAGCACCATGAAGACAGGCACAGGGAGAAGGCCATGGGACATGTGACATGTGATGACAAAGGCAGAGACTGGAGTGATGCGTCTACAAACCAAGGACACCAAGGATACGGGCACCACTGTGGGTTGGAGAGAGGCCTGGGATGGATTCTCTCAGGGCTCTGGAAGGAATGCACCCTGCCCACACCTGATTTCAGGCTTCTGGTCTCTGGACTGTGAGAGTCCATTCCCATTGGTCTGAGCTGCCCAGGGTATGGTTATTTGTTGTAGCAGCTTCAGGAAACTGCACTGACCAGGGAGAAAAGGAGCCCCATGCAAGATGCTCAATTGAATTCCGTATTTTTATAAGAACAAAAGAACGGAGGATCAGACAGCTGTTGGTGACATTCTGACAGAGAATTGGGACAATTTGAAGCAGGGCTGTACGTCAGAGGGTTGCACTCATTTACAGCTCCTGGGGGAGGTGACAGTGTGCCTCTGGCAGGGACACTCTGCTCGTGGCAGCACCTGCCCCATGAAGGGACGTGATGTCTGCAACCTGATTTCAAATGTTTCAGCAAACAAAGGAGAGGGAGAAAGGAAGAGAATGCAACCCCAGACGTCAACAACCGAGGACCAGGAAAAGAAATTAGGGGTGTTCATGGGACTGTCAGCCTTGCTTTCAAAGTCAAAGTTTTGTAAAATCATTTGGGGAAAAAGAGATAAGGGGGAGGCAGAGGTCCTGTGGGTGTTTGTCATCTGGAGGCCTCCTGGGGATCGTGGGAGGTGCCCGACCTCCTCTGGACAGGCCGTGATGGCTCATGGCCCACAGTTGGCCCCAGACTCAGCTGGGACCACTTCCAACTTGTCCCAACCGAATGGTAAGGAATGCAGGGCCTGTGCTCTGGCCCACACATCTGGGAGGGGGCATGTGACACACACACACACACACACACACACACACACACACACACAACCACATGCACAGAACTAAGCCGGCACACAGCTGCAGCTGCTCCGTGCTCCGAAAACTACATTGTCACAGCTGCTGTGGGCAGGAGCCCCCTGCCTCACGAAGGCGGGAGGCAAAGTCCGCTCCTCCAGGAAGCCAGCTGAGCCCCTTTTCCCCAAATCCTCGTCTCTCTTCCCTTTATCCTTGCGTCGCTTAGAGCATGGTCAAAGCTGAGCCTCAGTGCAAACACCAGGTGTTGTCCTTGGCTATGTGCACCTGGGTCTCATCTGTCAGGAGGCTTCAGATGCCCAGTCTCTGGTCCTTTGCCATCCTCCCTGAGGTTGCCAGGATGGAAGCCCTACAGGTTTGATTTCCCTCAGACAAGTAAAAGGGGGTGTTTCCTGGAGCCCCACCTTGGAAATGAGATGGAGTCAGCAAAGAGAAGCCTGTTCCCATACTGGGAACATTCTGGAAGAGTCAGGGCCTGTGGAAGGATGTGGAGGGCTTGGCAAGGTCAGCCTGAGCCCCCGCCCCCCACCAATGCCCTCATCCTGTCTGCGTGAGGACGTGTATGTGAGGAGATTTAAATGCATCTCCGTCGGTGCTGGTGCTGAGATGAAGCCAGAGTGGCCCTGGAGTCTGGGATGGGCATGCCCAATGGCTCTGCTCGCCAGCCCCCTGCCCTGGGTCCCGGAGGCTGACCTGTGCACAGGTGTCTGCAGGCTCTCAGACCTCTGCTCCCCAGATGGGTCTAGCTGAGGGGAGGACAGGAAAGATACAGAGGATGGAAGGATGAAGCCGGGGTTGACAGGTCCGCGCCCTCCTGTGAGTGGTCCCTGTGGGTCCCCTGTGTCCCTGCTATCAGCCCTCCTCCGTGGCAGCCACTCTCTGCAAGGGAGGGAAGCGCCTCTCCCTCGGCCTCCTGGGGCACTTGGGAGGGAAGCGCCCCTCTGCTGCTGGACGAGGGTGCTCACCCTCCCTCCCTGGCTCCCCTAACCCTTCTGCACCCTGTTAGCAGAGGGGACATTAACTATCTTGAGCCATCATATGTTCCTAGCCAGCACTCTGACGGACATCACGCCTTGAGGACAATTCTTTCCTGAGATGTTCATTCAGTGAAGGTGTTGAAATCTGTGTGGCCAGTGGATTTGGACGGACATGTTGGCCAAAGATATGGGACCACCTTGACTGTCTCAGAGGCGGGAGGCCACTCTGTCTTCCTGAAGCCATGCAGTTCAGAGGAAGCAACTTCTGGCTTCCTGACACTTGGAGACCAGCGCTTCTGTTCCTCAGGCAGTGCCAAGGCTGTGCTGGGTCCCCCGCAGGCTTTGGGGGCCTGTCTCATCCTCAGGGGACCCATAGGAAGCAGCTTCTCTGCCATCTTCCAAAGACCAGGCGAAGAGAGTTTATGTCCCGCTTTACAAAGCGCCGTTTGGATGTAAGTGGCAAGTCGTTCTGCGGAGAGCTTCCACAACACCCCAGCCCTGTGTGCGTTGACCCAGGAAGCTCTTTGCTGCTTCCCTTACCCGGAGACAGAAAGCGGGGCCCTAGAAGGCCTGTCTCTGTGCTGCACTGACCAAGAGATGCAGGGCTGCTGGGAACATCCTCTACTCCTTATTAAGGTCACTGAAGCCTTTTTCTCCTCCAAGGTGCACAGATGATGAAAAATGCATTTAATTCTCCCATGGCTGTGCATTCATTTCACCTCGCCTGAGATGGCCAGTGGAAATTAATGTGCAACTAGGTGTCTGATAGTTTATCAATAAAAGCCCTGGTCTCTATACCTTTGAATTCCACAAAGAAAATCCGCCATTGTCAAGAGGGCAGCACCCTCCCAATTCCAGATTCAGCAACGTAATCAAACTCTATTGATCCCGTTCTTGCACACCTTTAGTTAGCCCCCGATTCGAGTCCGGGGAGTCCTGCAGTGCATCACAAGGCAGCAGGACTCCTGTGCTTCTTTTTAATTTCCAGCAATGACCCGATGGTTATGAGGATGGCCATTTTACGTATTTACACTGATTGCTTTTTCATTGACTCCACTTTCCATTATGAAACACACATGGAAATTTGTCCCAGACCAGCTTAATTGAGTTCAAGTTGTGTCATTGGACATCTAGGGACATTAAAAGCACGCTCTGCCTCAGCTAAGTTATTATTTGGCCCTAAACCAAATGGACCTCGATTGTTCAAAGAGAAGGCATCAAATAAACACATGTGGGGAAAAACGCTAAACAAAGCATCTTCATCGTGTTGACTCTCTCCACACTGAAATAGACGGTGGAGATGAGCCTGGCATTAGATACAACATCTTTCCTACGTAGCACAAGAAACATTTAAAGTGCACCTTATAATACGGGCACTTCACAACTGTTAGACGTGTCTGTCACGGACCAAGCATTCTGCTCTGTAACACGTGATGTGAATCACCCCAGTCACACAATAGCCCTCGGAGACACGTGTTTGCATCTGCACATGAAAGACAGAGGAACGGGTTCAGAATGGCAGGAGGACGGGTCCAGGTCAGCACAGCTGCCAGGGGCCGGTGCTGGGGATCCAGGTCTAAAGCCAAAACCCATGTCCTTTTCATGATCTTATCCTGACACCCTTGCCCCAAGGTCTTTGCAGGTCAAGCTGCCCATTACTGGTTGTTTACAAAGTTTCACAGTTCAATTTTACTACCATGCATCTTGCTGAATACTTTTGCCCCAAGTCAAAGGTGGAGCGAGCTGAGGTTGAACTGGAGGAAAGTTCCGATTCGGCAGGTCAGAGTCAAGTCTAAGGCAGGACTCAGGTTCACTGCATTTGACTCAAAAGAAAAAGAGTCAAAGCCAGACAGAGCTGCCAAACAGGCCACAGGAGAGGCCACACAAGGAGTTCCTCCTCCAGCGACACCTTCGGGAGGCCTCCGCCCACAGCTGGAGACCAGCTACTGCACTTTGAGGCCTCTTCAGCATCTAAAGGGCTGCAGGCTCCGTGAAGCAGCCTTCCAGGTGGCCACGGCTGGGCGTCTGCCTTGCAGACACCCTCCAGCCTCAGCTGGCACCTCCATCCCTGGGTCTACCCTTCCCCGGCTGTCTCCAGACCGGGACACAGGCTCTTCACCCATCACACGGGTACCTCCTCGTGCTACTGGAGTCTGGGGGCTCCAGCTCAGACCTCAGCCTCCACGACATCATGCATGGGCTGGTGGGAGGGATGGATGAGAGGGGGGAGTGGGCAGGCCAGGTGGTGATACGTGAGGGGTGTGGCCTGGGGCGTTGGCTTTGCAACCAATCAGACCCAGGACGGTGGGCTGGAGATGCTTCCTCAAGAAAGGATGCCTGAGCTGTTCCTAAAGAAGCCCCTGCAGGGAGGCCTGAGACCTGAGGGAAAGGCTCTCAGGCAGGTGGGGAGCACATGACAATGTCCAGGGGCACTAGGCAGCCTGAGATGCGTAGGGACAGTTTTTTTCCAGGTGATTATGGAGACTCATTAGAAGACTCATTTATTCATTCTGTTAGTAAAACCCTCCCATCCTGGAAGGATTAAGTTCCCGGTCCTGAGAGGGTAGACATTTACAGAGTGATGGGATCCAAGGTAAAGAATAAGGCGCCTGAGACCCTTCCCTTAAGTTTATTTCCTTTGACCCCCAGAGCATCTTGCCCTGCCCCACCCACCCCTGGCAGACTTTCCAGTTGCTTAGTGTGTGTTTTCCCACATAAGAATTTTGACTAAATGTGGGCCATTGTTTTAAAACTATGAGCTTCACTGCATGTGATGGGGGTGCCTTATCGATGGCATCCGGTCTCCTCTTTCTTAAGAACTTCCGTGGTGTTATCTGTGCATCTAACCTGTTTTCACATGCCGGGCAGTGGAGGGGGCTGAGACATGCTTTGTGCAGATTTCCACATGGAGGGGGGAAAGCTGCACAGCAGTAACAAGGAGGGACTCTCCGTACAGCAGCCACATGAGTGGGTCACACCCTGCAGGCGCTGAGTAAACGAAGCCAGGCACAGAGGGATGCGGTGTGACCTCACTCCTACATGACCCAAGCCCAGCATGGGTGCTCACAGGGGGATGGCAGGTACGGGCTGGGTTTGGACCTCATGAGGGTAGCCGAGTAGCTCCTACCTGTATGAGGATGTGGGAGCCCAGAAGCAGTAGCACCTTGGTGACAGGAGGGTCTGGGAGAGGCTTCCCAGAGCAGGTGAGGCTGAGCTGGGCTTTGGGTGGTGCATGCGTGAAGCTGAGGGTTAGGATTCAGGTTAGGGATGGATGGCTTGGTCTGAGAGCAGAGTGTGGGTTTCCTGGAGAACAGAGCAGGGCTGGTTGGGGAGGGGAGGGGAGGTCAGGAAGCTTGTGGAGGCAGGCAGAGGGGGCGTGTGCACGCTAAGAAGCTCGCTTAAACTGCACACATTACGTGCAAATCCACAAAGCAGGGGATCCCACACACACGGCCCCTCCCAACACATCTGCTTCAGGGTGTGTGATCTGTTGCCAAGTGCCCAGCTTTCTGGACCTAGATTTCTCCTGGACAGGAGTCTCTCATCATCCTCACTGCCCCAAGAGCTGTCCTCTGTCCTGATTCTAGCTCCATCAGTCCTCCAGAGGGGCCAACATAGATAAGGCAACGGTCTGATGTGGCCCTCGGCCCAGGCTTGGCCATGGCTGCTGCACGGCTGTGTCCAGGGACCCCTGCGGGGTCAGGATTGGGGACCTGCCTCCTGCAGAGTCGGCCCTGGGTACACTGCCCTCCTGGGAGGGAGGCTGTGAACATTGAGCTGGCAGCTGTCTGAGGGGGAGGGCGAGGGTTCCTGCAACATCCCCGAGGCTGAGGATATACAGAAGCCTATGCTACCGCTTTAGTTCCTAAGCCCCTAAATCATCTCCAAAGGCACATAATTAAACCACAAATCAGATAATCTAAGGGCTCTGGATTTGTTTTGTTTTGTTTTATCACATGTCACACGTCTGGAGCAGTACTCAGTAGAGTCCTCCCACTCAAATGTCGCCCAGGATGACTCACGGTCCTTTCCCGACCAGCAGGATGCAGCAGCGGATTGCCAGCCAGAGCAGACCCAGGTCAGATGCTGGGGCTCTGGGTACCACTCCTGCCTCAGTTTCCTCTTCTGTAAAAGGGGAGTAAAAATGGCCCCTACCGCTCAGGGCTGCTGAGCGTGGATGCAGTATACACTTGGTTATTCTTCTCGGCACCCAAAACAGCATGTTCTCAGTTTGTGCACTTGTGTGTTTGTGGAGACCAGGGATGGAGCCCCACCAAGACCTGTGAGTCCTGTGACCTCCCTGGGCTCAGTCCTCTCATTGGCAAACTGTGGGTCCTTCCTTCCCAGGGTGCCTGTTCCACACCTGTAGGAACAGGAAATCATGTGAGCAAGGCAGCCCAGAGCACCATGCCCAGGCCCACTCACTCAGGGCACAGGTGAAGGGATTGGGTCAGGTACCAGCCCGTGGACCCTTCTGTGGGCAAAGCAGGCAGAACAGGTGACGAGGTGTGGGTGGAAAGCTTTGGGATCCATGACCCACACAGCCTTACCCATATCGGGAAGGTAGGAGAGAGAGAAAGTCTGCAGCACCTGGCATTCTCCTGGGCTGGAAGCCTGGAAATCCCACGGCCGCCTTCTTCAGCATGATGCCCAGCAAATCCTGTAAGACCGGGACCCCTCCTTCCCACGTGGCCGCCCACATACACCACCTGGTTCTCCATCTCAGAGTCTCTCTGGCCCCTCGTGAGCCCACATTAGGCCTGCTTTCCCAGTTCTTTCCATGCAGGAGCTGGAAGTTTCTTTCTTGGGATATTGGCCGACCCTGCCTGTCAGGGTTTTAGATCTGTTTTCTCACCATGTTTCTAATATTTCGGAGTCTTCTTTTATGTTGCAGTGGCCTGTTTTTGTTAGATTAATTTTTTTTTACAAATTAAATAAAAAGCAATTTATTTAAAAAGTAATTTATAAAAAGTATTTTATTATAACGCATCACCCTTATATTCATTTACAGTTTTTTTTTCCTGTAGCGACTGTGTGCACGGGCTGTGCTAGGAGCTGGAAACACCCAGCCCTGCCCTGGAGGCCTGACATTGTCTGGTGTGGAATGGGGCCCATTCAACCGACGCTGGAAATGCAGCCAGCCACATGATGGGCCGGAATTTGTCCACATACGAAATGTTGTTTCAAGAGTGTCAGGAGCTTCACCTTGCCTTGCAATTCTGGTAGCATGTTCTGCATTAATAAGATTAGTAGCACACTGGTTTAAGAAATAAACTCCAGGGACTTCCCTGGTGGCGCAGTGGTTAAGAATCCTCCTGCCAATGCAAGGGACACAGGTTCAATCCCTGGTCTGGGAAGATCCCACATGCTGAGGAGCAACTAAGCCTGTGCGCCACAACTACTGAGCCTGCGCTCTAGAGCCCGTGTGCTGCAAGTACTGAAGCCCGCGTGCCTAAAGCCCATGCTCCGCAACAAGAGAAGCCACTGCGATGAGAAGCCCGCACACTGCAACGAAGAGTAGCCCCCACTTGCCACAAGTAGAGGAAGCCTGCATGCAGCAATGAAGACCCAACACAGCCAAAAATAAATTAAAAAAAAAAAGAAAGAAACTCCAAACATCAGTGGCATAAGGTGGCAGAGATTTCTTTTTCACGTGGAAACCTTCCACATGGTGATTCAGGGACCAGGCTCCTTGCATCTGTGGCTGTGTAGTCCCCTAAGGCCTCAGTCACCTCTGCTTTTAGCCACAGTAAAATGAAATAGAGAGAAAGAGAGGTGCTTCTCAACCCTGTCAGCCGGGAAGGTCAATATATTTGGGAAAACTAGTCACATGGCCTTAACTAGTCGCAAAGGGGATTAGGGAATGTAGTCGTGCTAGCTGTGTCCACCATGGCAGATACAACAGTGGTCCTCAAATGGGGCCTGCCTTCATTCTGGGGTAAACATTGCCTATCAAGAGATTCAAGGCAAGTGCCCACCCACTCTCCTTGGGAATCCACTCTATCAGGAGATGAACCCAAATGCAGATCCTTCGAATCGAGACGTTAAGCATTTTGTTTAATAGTATAAAAGTTATGTTCAATGTAGGGCATCTCAAAGGGCATCTCTCCCTTGACCGGTCTGCATCTTCTCTGGTCGAGCCAGCAAACTGGAAGATGCAGGGTTGGGCTCAGAGAAGAGAAGGAATGGACAAGGAGAGTTTCTACCCCAGGGCTGAGCACTGTCCCCTAAGAGTGGTCAGAAGCCAGAACAAGGGACCAAGAAGACCGGGAATGGACACCTGTGAAGGGGCAGAGCTGCAAGAAACAAATGTAAGGTTTTCTCTCCTACACCATATGGTCAAGCCGGTTGACACTTCCTCCTAAAGGTCATGGCAATCTGGACATAATGCCCCATCTCCACTGCCATGAGCCTGGTCCAAGCCAACATCCCACCTGGACTCACACAGCTGCCTCCCAGCGGTCTCCCTGTTTCTGATTCACTGCAAGGTAGACACCACACAGCAAGTAGAATGATAGTTTAAAATATAAGTTAGGTCATGCATTCTCTTACAAATAGCTTCTAATCATTCAATGAGATATTATTAATAATACTGAAAATCTGGAATTGGTCCAAATGCCCATCAACAGGGACTTGTTAAATCAATGTTGGTCCATGCACACAGTAGGGGCAGTGCAGGGGTACAAGGAATTAAGAGAGAATTCTCTGTACTATTAGGGAGTTATTGCCAAGATATAGTATTAAATTTAAAAAAAACACAAAAGAACAATGGTCTAAATTTTTTTTTCTGTTGAAATGGAAAGAAGTGGAATAAAACAATGAAACAATAAATCAAAAATGAATTAAAATGGTTACCTATGGGGGAGGGGGGTAAAGGGGAGAAAAGAGAGACATCTCTGAAAACACCTTTTATTAAAGATTTGATTTTGAAACCACATAAATCTTTAAATACTTCTAAAAGATTAAATCAAAAAGAAAATAAAACCATAAAAATTTGAAAACAGCCTAAAATAACCTGTATTGCAAGTCGGTGGCCTACATACACAGGAAAAAAAATTATTATAACTGACTTTAAATTCAGTATTTTCACTGTACCTCCCTAGAGGAATATATCATAATACAAAAGAACATATTCAGAAGTCTTATTGGTAGAAGCCATATTGTTACTTTGAAACTATCTCTTGTATATTTGTATGATAGAAACAAGTAGTAATTACACTGATGTCATTGGAGTCAACATTTCCAGCAGAATAGAGAACAGATGTAGGTGTAACACAAAAGAAGTTAAAGAAAAACCCAGCAGTCTTAAATCTGAACTGGAAATGGGGTAAACTAATGTTTTTTTCTCTTTAAAGATATATTTGATATGTATTTCCCAGGTTAGTCTAGTAAAAATGCCCAGAAGCATTGACAGTCCGGAGCAATGCGCACTCTCAAACCTGGATTATGTTCTCTAAACACAGCTTCCCAGGAATTCCCTGGCAGTCCAGTGGTTAAGACTCCACACTTCCATTGCAGGGGATGTGGGTTCAATCCCTGGTCAGGGAACTAAAACCCCATGTGCCATGCAGCATAGTCAAAATATAAAAACAAAATAAAAATTAAAAAAATAAAAATAAGCTTAAAAAAAATAAATAAACACAGTTCCCCACTGGAAAGAATCTGGGTTTTTCTGAAAAATGGCTGAGTCCAGTTCTCAGGCAGGAACTTCGCAAGATGAGCCTGGGGAATATCCTAAACCAGAAGCTGATGAAGCTACCAATCGTGACTATGGTTGTGTCAAAGAGACATGGGGCTGAAGGAGATAATTTGAGCATCAAAAAGAACATGGCTGATATTGACTGAAAGCACTCATAATTGACAAGGACACTCAAAAACAAAATAGAAGTCATCATTGTTGGTTGCTAATGTAACCACTCGTTTCTCTGAAAATTGAAGAAAGGGAGGAGAGAAGAATCACAATTGACTTTACTCTTTTTGTATGAAGTATGTTCCAGGGTAAATAAAAAGTTGATGGAAAAACTGTTTTATAGAAATATGTCAGGGCAGGCTTCCCTGGTAGCACAGTGGTTAGGAATCTGCCTGCCAATGCAGGGGACACGGGTTCGAGCCCTGGTCTGGGAAGATCCCACATGCCGTGGAGCAACTAAGCCCGTGCGCCACAACTATTGAGCCTGCGCTCTAGAGCTCACGAGCCACAACTACTGAGCCCGTGTACCACAACTACTGAAGCCCACATGCCTAGAGCCCCTGCTCGGCAACAAGAGAAGCCACCGCAATGAGAAGCCCGCACACTGCAAGGAAGAGTAGCCTCTACTAATCGCAACTAGAGAGAGCCCGTGTGTAGTAACGAAGACCCAACAAACCCAAAAATAAATAAACAAAATAAATAAATTTATTAAAAAAAAGAAAGAAATACTTCAGGTTATAGATTCAGAAAGAATCATAGAATTACAAAGTCATCATTTTGCAACCAACAAAGAACACGTGGCTCTAGTTACAGTCATTGATGGATGCTACACCTGTAGCCAGGAGTTGAGGGGGCAGTTATGATGGGGGGATCAGGCTGGCAGCACCTGACCCACCCATAATCTTGACCTAAGTAAGTGGCACAACCCACATAATCAAGCCAAAATCTAACTAAGTGTCTGGATCTAACTACCATTTATCGGAAACTCAAGAATTCTAGAAACATTCTAAATAACACCAAAAAAAGGAATGATACACTGAACTGAAATATTCCTCAGGTCCGATGACCTGACCTGATGCTTCCACACCAAATCTTAACACCACCCACCCCCGAAAACGGGAGGAGGAACCATTAGAGATGAAACGAGGTTGAACAGACATAATAGCCGAATGCAAGCATCAGCTGATGTGGACTCAAGCAAAACACATATAAAAAGACACTTTGAGACACTGAGGATGTTTGGATATGGTCAAGTGAACTTAATCAGTTGCCTGAGGTCGTCTTTCAGCAAACGGCAGAGTTAGGGCTCAAATCTGGGACACGGATATCCTAGTTGTTTTCACCATCCCATGACTCCTCCTTGGGTATCATAGGAATTAATATAAAAAAATCTGCTGAAGAAGCCGGCATCTAACAAGAACTGACACGGAGTTTGATGAATGAATGAATGAATGAACGAACGAAAGAAAGAACGGTCCAGCGAAGGAGGCTGAGCCGTTCGCACGGGAGAGCTCGTAGCCATGCAGCTGGTGATCACTTTCAGCAAGATCCACCCCACTGGGTTCATTCAAAGCCAAGAGAGACTTGAAGTGACCCAGATACTTGAACATCACTCCCGTTTCCTAAAGCCATGCAGAGCTGACTTTTCTTCTGGAAACAGAATAACCCTCCTAATGAGAATGGAAATGCAGACCTCATTTCCATGGTTAATTAGGAAGTGGAGATCTCAGTGTCCGGGGGCATCTCCTGGTTTCTCCTGAAGCCGCTCACTCTGCTCCAAGTCTGCGTGCAAGATCCCAAGCTGGATGCTGACAGTGGGGGAACAGGTACCCAGAGAAGAGAAAAAACAGGCTTGGGGAAGAGTCTTTCCCCCCTGAGTACACACAGCATCACTGTGGTGATCTGGGACATGGCTCTTCCAGGAGAGAACAGCTAAAAGCTCTGAATTCAGTGATTCCATGAGCAGGATAGAACCAGCAGGCTTTAGCCAAAAGGCATGTTGTTTTTGTTTTTGTTTGTTTGTTTTCCTGGAGGCAAACACTTCCTCTTCAACAAGAAAGAAAGCACTGGCCCAGCCTCTGCCCAGTGGGAATTTAAGATTTGGTGAGCGTTCTCTTGAAATGAAGGCAGGCTCTCTGAACTATTTGCAAGGCTCTTGTCTAGGGACCCCCAGCACCTGGGACAATTCGGGTACAGGGGCAGCTGCAGCTGGAGACAAGCCACGGGTGGAGATGGCGCTGAGATCCCACTGTCTTGCTGGGTCTCTGGGGTCCACTCCTGCAGGTTCTGTGGTCCAGGCCGCAGACCATCCTGACCCGGCACAGAGCCTGCTCTGGGGACCCGGCCTGGGGGAAGATCTGGAACCCATCTTGCAGTGAGCGCGAGTGTGATTGTGGTTTGGTGCGTGATTGAGGAGACTCCACGGAGGATAAACTCAGGCTGAGAATATCCTCAGGGTTGGAGAATGATGCTGCAGCTTTCAGGCTGCTTCTCCCAGACCCACCATGGCTCCAGGTGGGTCAGCAGCAGACAGCTTGCACTTGATGATGGGAAGAGGGGTGAAGAGGCCCCAGTGTCTCCTCCAGGATTGGAAGGATGAGAGATGCTGCATCCCTGCGCCCCTAGAGCGTGTGGAAGGCAGAGTGTACCAGGAGGAAACATCTGGCCAGAGGGCCCTGACGCCTGCCTGCTTGCCCGTGCCCAGCCTGCAGGAGCCACGACCCCACCTGGAGCTGCAGAACGGGCTCCTGGTCCTGCCCCTTGCATTTGCCAGAGACCCCTGCCTGCTCCCTGGTCGGCAGAATCGGCCCCTTCCCCTCCTCCACTGCAGCCCCCACAGGGGCTCCTCCCAGGAGCCAGCTCCACACCAGGGGGCCCCCTGCTCCCGCACCTGCCCCACCCCCTGCTTTGTCAGGAAGAATCTGCTTTCTTCTTCCAAGTCTCACTGTTCTCACTGGATCCCACTTGAAGTTAGGGCTTCAGGACAGACTGCCCCAGACCCCAAGGAACCAGGGTCTCTGAAGTCTTCCTGCTGCATCTCCACTGCCTCCCAGCTCTCTCTGGCCCTGGGACTATTCCTTCCAATCCCACAGATGGTGACTGAAGTCCAGCACCGTCCCAGGTACTGGGGGAATAAATATGGACACCATCTGCAGGGAAAGGTGCAGGCGTGGGGCGCCCTTCATCAGAGGTGCAAAGGTCCGGAGCAGGACACGGTCAGCGCTCTCTGGGAAGGTCAGAAAGGGCTCCCAGGAGAGGTGGAATTTTTGAGTAGGATTGTGAACTGCAGAAGGTAGGAGTCCATCAGGTGAAAAAGGAAGAGCCCTTGACTCCCAGAGCCCTGGGTTCAAATCCTGGCAGGCTCTGTTAGGAAAAGGCCTACTTGCACAGGCCTTTGTGACCGGCTCCCTTGATTACAGGGTTCAGGGAGGGTGTTTCATCCTTTCAAATGAACACAGCCCGAGGGCCCGTGAGTGCCAGCTGCCCGGGGAGTGGAGTGCAGCTGAGTGCCGACCTCCGCCGGTGGCCCCAGCTCCACATCAAAGTGCCCACAGGTCGACTGGAGCAGCTCTGATCCACCCCCTGCAAAACCTGGGGCTCAAATGATGACATCAGCTCATCTCTTCTTGCCTTTTATGTAAGATGGGAAAAAATAACTCCCCAATTCAACCTCGAAATGAACAGTCGTACAAACAAAAATAACAAAATGTGGTTTTAATCCATTGCAAGGGGTGAGCAACTAAAACATCGATGACAATGAAAGGGACAAGGAGGTTTGGGAACTTAGTTTTTCGTGGAAACACAAACTGGAAAGCGCTTTGGGAAGCAATTGGAGAGCACACATCAGTATGTAAGGCTTGAGAAACATCTCACGTTGTGGAGTCCATCCACAGAAACACAGACAGCTCGGAGATTAATGCGTAACCGCATTCATGCCCATGCTGCTTCTAATAGAAAACACTGAAAAAAGAAACATGAGTGATAGAAATGGCTGAGTGAGGAAACGAAAGAGGGAAGTGGGTCTGCGCCCCGCAACCTGTGGGCAAGTCCGCCCGCAGCTGTGCGGGAAAAGGGTTTTGCTGTGATACCACTTCAGGAAAAAACGCCTGCAAGTGTTAATATGTGAAGACCAGAGAAAGCACACATTGACTTGTGAACAATGATGGCTTCCAGGAATGTGTATAAGGAGGGGTGTGAATGGCTGGATATTCTGAATGTTTCTTAATCAACGCTTACTATTTTACAATTAAAAAAAAGACTGGAAAAAAAAAAAACCTTCCGTGCTAAGGTAAACACTGTCTGCTGGTTCAGATACTCAAGCAAAAGAGTAGTTTGTCTTTATCTAATTTGCTTAAAACGTTAATGACTTGAGAAATGCTGGCACTCTGATGGTGAGTTCCGAGTGCCGGGGAATGCGGACCGTGCCTTTCACTTATTAACTCGCTTGGTCCTCAGAGCATCTCTGCAAGGTCTGTGCTGTTGCCATTCCCACTTTCAAAGTGGGAAAACTGAGGTGCAGAGGAGAGAGAACTTGCCAGGTCCCCAAAGCTGGTGAGAGGCACAGCTGTGGTTTGAACACCAAGCTCTGAACTCTTGCCGCCCAACCAGGGGGTGCTTCCGAGAGCCCCCATTTCTCCCAGCTTCAGGCCGCCGCCCCCCAGAGAAGAAGTCTTCTCCTGCCCATCTTCTCTCTCTGGGCACTTGCTGCAATATCCCTGGAGGCTGGGGCACCTAGTGAGTCCCCTTCCCTCTCGGGGTTTGAATTCCTTAAGAGGAGGAGACAAATCCGGCTAAAACTTTACTAACAAAACTCCAGTGACTTCAAACTGCCGAGCCTCTGGTCACAGGTCTCAGTGGGCAAGCTTCAGCCCTGAGACCAGCTGCCTTGGTCCCCAAACTGAAGACAGCCAGCTCTGGGAAGGGCCACGCTGACTCTCCATACAGCACAGACCCCGGCTGGGCAGCACCAGCCGTGGCCCCCAGTGGAAATCCACTCTGTTCGAGTCCACACTGGCCGGCCCAGCTTTGCATCCAGAAGGTTCCCACATGGGCCACAAAGGGGTCTGCTGAATCAAACCTCGGGCCTCGATGTCCCCGCTGGCATTCAGGGACGTTTCAAGGAGCCCTAAGGATGAAAAGGTGAGTAAGGGCCTCCTCGGTGCCATGAGAACACCTCCAATGACTGTGTTTCCAGAGAACAATTAAAATCCAAATTGAAATCTCCTTTTCCTTGGCAGTTAAAGCCCAAGAAAGTGAAAACCTGCCCTGTTTCCCTCCGGGTTCTGACTCCCTCTGCGGGAGCCCAGCACAGGGTCATGGCACAGGGCAGGGGGAGGTCCCAGAGCCCCGCCCCGGGACCGCCCCTTCCCCCCCAAGCCCCTACCTCCTGGGGACCAAGACTTTGCAGGGGGTCTCAGGCCGGCTGAACCCCAGCAGGGCCTCCACCTCAGAGACCCAGGAAGGCGCTGCCCACTGCTCTTCTGCTGAGCCCTGTGCCCTCCAGCTTTGGAGCCAATCTGGTGTCCCGTAAGGACACTACTTCACCTGTGCCCCCCTCCCCAACCCTCTGTCCAGCAGGAGTGTGTCCCTCATGTGGCCCCTCCCCTGTCTCCTCCTCCCTCGAGCCAACCCAGACGTGGATGGGAAGATACTGACTTCTCCTTAGGTCCACTCCAGCCTGTCTTTGCTGCCATCAGTAATGCTGAGTGTGGATCCCAGTGCCCTTCCCCCCTCTCCTCCCTCCCCTTCCCCCTCCTCCCCTTCCCCTCCCCCTCCTCCCCGCCTCCTCCTCCTCCACCCTCCTCCCCTTCCCCCTCCTCCCTCCCCCTCCTCCCCCTCCTCCCCCTCCCTTCTCCATTTCCCCCTCCCTCCTCCCCTTCCCCCTCCCTCCTCCCCCCTCCTCCCCCCTCCCCATCCCCTCCCTCTCCTCCTCCTCCTCCTCCTCCTCCTCCTTCGATCCTGGTGTTTCTAGGACCCCCCCTAGAAGGAGGTGGACACATGGGGTCCACCTCCATGTGTCAGTAGGAACTTTCCCGACCCAGAGGTGTTGGAAAGCCTCCCCTTCCTCTCAGTCCTGCTTCTCCAGGAGAGGGAGTGACAGGTCAGAATGTGAGCATTTGGCCGGAGCCCTCAGCTCTCCCACTGGCCTCCCCTGAGCAGGCAGCCCTGGCCCTGGCCTGGGAAGGACACCCCGCTTTCCAGATGCTCCTCTCACTTGGGTAAAGCCGTGGCCGGGCACACGCCCCAGCCCCAACCTGCAGACACGGGCGATGGTGCTGCTGTCATCCTGTATCACACCCTTTCCGTTACCCAGAGGGAGGAGGGGTGTACCTGCTCCATGCTTCACACCCCAAACCCCGACACACACGCTGCTCGCCCTCTGTGTGTCTTCAATAAACTTTGTTGGGTCTCAAAGGAAGAACTCAAGAGGCTAAGTTCCAAAACGGTTAGGCCCAGCAGTTGACAAGGGGTTTTCTGGGCACCTCCCAGCCCCTCGGCCTCAGCCATCCCGTCTGTGGGATGAGGGTCTGGACCAGCCCCATCTGCCGAGAGGAGCCCTCGGGTCCCTGACAGACGGCGTTCAGCCTCTCCCCATCACAGCTAGCAGCTCAGCTCCAGCGCCAGGACACGGCTCGCTCTGTAGCTAACAGCTGTTGTCAGGAGGTCTGTCCTCAAATCCGGCCAAACTTCTGTCTCCCTGCTGCTGGCCGGGCTGCTGAGGGAAGGCTCCTCTCCCAGGAGAGGCCCTGAGTGGCTCGGTGGAGACCTCCACTGCTCAGCAGCCTGCACCCTCTGTCTGCCCCGCAGGCCGCAGGTCCCTGCAGTGCCCGTGGCCTTGGTTCTCAGCCCTGGGTGACTTCCTCCAGCCTGAGTCCCCGGGAAGGGGTGGGGACACCTGGGCACGGCTGTGACTCTGCAGCCAGCAGACCACCCTCTCCTCCCTGGGCTGGGCCTTGCTGTTGGGCTGGGGTCCAGGGGGTCGGGGGCAGCCTGTCTACAGCTCAAGCCTGAAGCCGGCACTGTAGGAACCACACATCAGCCAGGCTCTCCTTCCCTCCCTCCCTCCCACAGCTGCTCCCTCACTTGTGGTTGATTTTTTTTTAAACCAGCGAGCCAGACTTCACACTTAACCTTGCTAAATTCCATCTTGTTCGCTTCAGTCCATTGTTTCAGCTTGTCAGGAGGCTTTTTGTACCCGGAGTATTTCTTCCACCACATTAGCTATCCCTCTGAGCTTTGATCTGCAAATTTGACAAGCAGGCCTGTTACGCTTTTATCCTGGTCATTGATAGAAACGCTGGACGGGGCCAGGGCAGGACGGGGCATGTCACTGGAGGCCTCCCTCCACCTTGACATTGATCCATTTATCAATACACTCGGGTACCACCGTGCTGGCAGCTCTACCGCTACCCTGCAGAAGAGGCCTGTCGCCCAACGCATGCAACAGAGCAGGCTGCCCTGCCGTCCGCCTGGCCTGGCTGCTGACACCCACTGCAGTCTCAGGGTGCTACTGGCTACATCTTCCTGCAATGCACCTTATCAACACCCGGGTGGCCACATCTGTCCTGGCCTCTCTGTCCTCGTCGCTCCCTCAGCCTGCGATGCTCCCTCATCACCGGGTCCTCCTGGAACTCTTTTTTTTTTTTTTAATTGAAGTACAGTTGATTTATAATATTTTGTTAGTTTCAGGTGTACAGCAAAGTGATTCAGTTATACGTACACATATATGTATATATCTATATTCTTTTTTTCTATTCTTTTCCATTATAGTGTATTATAAGATACTGAATATTGTTCCCTGTGCTCTACAGTAAATCCTTGCTGTTTATCTATTTGATATGTGATCGTTTGCATCTGTTAATCCCATAGTCCCAATTTATCCCTCCCCCTTCCCCTTTGGTAACCATAAGTTTGTTCTCTATGTCTGTGAGTCTGTTTCTGTTTTGTGAATACGTTCATTTGTATCATTTGTTAGATTCCACCTGGAAGTGATACCATATAATATTTGTCTTTCTCTGTCTGACTGACTCCACTTAGTATGAGCATCTCTAGGTCCCCCCTGGAACTTTGAAAGGCCCAGCTCGTGTGATGCCCTTCCGAAGAGCCACCCCTGATGCCTCCAGCAGATCCAGGGGGGACTTCCCTGGTCTGTCCTTGGCTCGGCTGTGCTTCCAGAAGTCCCCAGCTCAAGGCTGGAATACCCACTGGGTGGTGCACACAGCATCAGGGCAGGACTCCTACGGCTAATTCATCTTGACTCCTCCCCACATCCTGGGTTGGGCCCATGGTCATCATTCTAGGATATCAGTGGACCGAGTGACCATGTATTTGCACTCTTTTATGAGCTGGTCAGGCAAGGACCAACAGACTATGGCTTGTGTGGCCAAGTGTGGGCTGATGCCTGTTTTTGTATGGTCTGTGGGTTAATGATTGTTTTTTTAATATTTTTAAAAGATTGGAAAAAATTATGAATGATAATACTTCACGATACATGACAATGATATGAAATGCAAATTTCAGTGTCCATAACTAGAGTCCTACTGTGGCTGCCTTCCCACTGCAGCCGGTGGAGGCCACAGCCTCAGGGCCACAGGGCCAAAACTACATGCTCTCTGGCTCTTTAGAGAAAACCTTTGATGCCTCTCTTGGAGAGAAATGGGCCCCTAGTAGGGCACACATACATCCACAGACTACAAGCATTTATTTATTCAAGGAGTAGTGACTTGTAGCCAGTTTGTGCTGGACCAGGAGCTAAGTGCAGGCAACTTGAGGAAATCACATTTAACTGGGGGAAAGAGACAAACAAGGAAACACAAAATAATCCCATACTGTGAAAAAGTGGCATGAATCACAGGGAGAGAGAATGTCTTAGAGCAAAGGGGCTGGGGGTTGGGGGGTAGGGTGACTACAGAAGACTCTGGCAAGGGGACCCGCCCTGCAGGAGCTGAGGGCTGCCTGGAGAAGGGAGCAGGGGAGAGGCGGGGTGGCTTGCAGAGGTCCTGCCACAGGCCGGAGCAGCCAGGCTGAATGCCGGGGAGGCCCCTCCAGACAAGGAGCACTGAAGGCATCAGGGTTCAAACAGGGAGGCCGCGTGACCCGATTTGCATTCTGAGAAGTAACAGGCAGACACACAAATTAGCGTCGAGGACTGGACATGTGACAAAGAGAGGAAAGCAGGCTGGTCTGGTCCCAAGTGACCCCTCATATTTTACTGCAGACGTGGAGGCTGGAATCCACGATTTTCCCCACACAAATAGCTGCTGCCTGGCCTGTTGACGTTCCTCCACCCTCTCAGTCATCCTGCTTTCACTGGTCAGCCTGCTCTGGCCCATCCTGAGTGGGGACTTAGGGTGGACAGTGACCAAACACCCCTTTACATAGGAGGGGAGAGCTCTAGGTGGGAGCAGCCCTCGTGTGTTCACACGCACACACACGGCCTGCGGTGGCAGTGTCACTGCACATATGGAAGTCGGGATACAATGTCCCCGCACAGGGCAGCACCCCAAGGAGGTGACAAAGGAGGGATTTAAACCCGGGAGGTCTCCAGCCCAAAGCCTACAGCTCCCAGGATGAACAAACACTCACAAATGCACTCCAAGTGCCGGGGTCCCACACCCTTCCCCTGCAGACAGAAGCATGACATCCCGGCTCTTTTCAGCCCTGGCCTAGCATAGGACCTGGGAAGCCCTGGGCAGACTGAGACGGGGGCCCTGTGGTGAGGCAGGGCCCTTGGACGGGCAGGGCCACCCCACTTTGCCCGTGGGCCCCTGGTCTTCCCAAGGGCTCAGGCTGGCTCTGCTGTGACAGGCATTGGGTCAGTGTCCAGTTCCCCACTGGGCTGGAAGCTGGGCTGGGGCAGGTGCCAGGTCCTGCCCTGGGGAAAGTAGAGCAGAACATGAGAAACACAGAGAACACAGGCTGGGAATGCCAGGGTCTCTGATGATGTGATTGGAAAGCAGAATATCAAGGGTCCCCGCTTGGTGACGTCTCCCCCATCCCACCCTGACAATGGCTAAGACTGCCCACATTATGCTCAGCAAACCCTTCCTGGGGATAATGGCTGCAACAACCAGAGCACAGGCCTGCTGGATGCCAGATGCCTCACCCCACAGTTCCAGGAGGATAAGGGATATTTCTCTTTGCTATATGGGTCTCTCTCTAGTATCTGGAACACAGAGCAGGCACTCTGGAACGATTATGGAATAAATACATTGACCTAACCCTTGATTACAGGAATGACTGGAAGGAAACCCAGAGTCATGGCTGCAGTGTCTGCTTACACGGCAAATACCACTTGTCCATTTGGAAACTGACTTACTTCAGGAGATTCACAGCAGACACTACATATTCTGTTTTCAAATCACATCGGAGCCCTGACATTCCCAGGCTGTGTTCTCTGTGTCTCTCAGGTACTCTGCTACTTTCCCCATCACGATGTCTTTGCTTGTCAGGCTGGCTTGGTTGGTGTCTGGTTCATCACTGTTAACACAGAATATTGTCCAGTCCCGGGACTCCCTGCCTTGCCAGACCCCCAGTGAAGGGTGCACTGTCCCTATGATCACCACTAAGGTCTCAGCACAGCTCCCAGATCTGACCAGTTACCTGTCCTCCCTTCCCCATGTACAGGTCCTGCATGTCCAGCTGCAGGTCATCTCTCTTGATTGGCCCATGGCATGACAGACTTATTCAGTACACGGTGTCCCTTTTCAACTGATGAGGACCTTTCAAAACTGCAGACGTCCCTTGCCTTTTTCTTCTGCCTAAGATGCCAAGCCTTTATTGATTAGTCTTTCCACTTTTCCCTGACAGCAACCCAGAATGAGGCATAATCATTCCTGGATGAGTCAAATCCCTCCCAAATCAGCCTACTCCCCAATTCTCTCTGCTCCTATAGATCCTGCATTTGGCTTCTGAATTAATCCACCCAAGGCAAAACCTCCACTGTTTGTTCTCTCTCAGGAGAACCAGAGAGATAGCAAGGAAATGTGGGGGACAGAGAAGCACTCTGGGTGATGGGGCACAGGCCTCGGAAAATCCACTTTTCCGTAAAAGCAATGAGAATGCTGGAAAAATTTATCAAAATCAACCTTTTCAGAACTCTGTACATTAAACAAAGTCTTGCAACAACTCAAGAAATTTTTCTTTTCAGGAAAAATGGCTGAATCTTAGTAAAAATAGTAAACTTTGTGGCCTTTTGACTTACACCATTCCCACCTCCCTTCTCCTACTCTGTGGCAGCTTTAAAAGCCAACAGCTTTAATGCCCCTGCAATCATGGTCCATTAGTCAGATGGCTCCAGAGAAACAGGGCCAACAGTACCAAAAGGACACACACACACACACACACAGGTACATATAACTTAGTATGTATTTTCTATATATAAATATAGAAAATAGATTTACCATAAGAAATTGGCTTATATGATTATGTAGGCTGAGAAATCCCAATATCTGCAGTTGGCAAGATGGAACAGGAGAGCTGATGGTGGAGCTCCAGGTCCAGTCCAAGTCCAAAGGCCTGAGAACCAGAAGAGCCTACAGTGCACATGACAGTCTGAGATCCAGCAGGCTTGTAAACCAAGAAGAGCCAACTTTTCAGTCCAGGCCCGAAAGCAGGAAAAGACTGATGTTCCAGCTCAACCAGACAGGCAGGAGGAGTTCCCACCTACTCAGCCTTTTTGTTCTATGCAGGTCTCCAACTGACTGGATGAGGCCCAGCCACCTTGGGGAGGGCAATTTGCTTTACTCAGCCTAACAATTCAAATGTTAATCTTATCCAGAAACACTCACAGCCATGCCCAGAGTAATGTTTGACCAAATGTTTGGGCACCTCATGGCCCAGCCAACTTGACATATAAAATTAACTATCACATATGGTGAAAATCAGTAGCCTCAGAACCATGGTAGGTATAAAAACTAGCAGCCTGACAGCCATTAGCGGGGACTGAATGAGTTTGGAGCTCCCCCCAAATCTCCAAAGCTAGAGAACTATCACTATGTGACCTGTTTGACAGTTAACTGGAAACAACCACTCAAAGGGATAGTCTTTATTTGACTTGACTCAGAACTCATTCTGTGCAAACAAGCTATATACCCGTGATGTTTGTCAGAAACAATCAGCAGTGATTGCTTAATGTTGCAGCTGCCTGAAGCAGTGACACCAGGTGCAGAAAATGGAAACTGACTTAAAAATCTTAAAAGGAAAATTGGGGAAACACAATGTCCACAAGGGGCTTTGAAAAACTTTGAAATATTCCTGGGGATATAGAAGGCCACACACATGTGCAGGGCTGTGCACAAGCCCAGGAAGGACCTGAGAAGGGCTCAGTCTCTCACCTGGACTGACCTTGAGGCTCTGTGAATGCAGGAAGTGAAGGCTGAGGCAGAGTTGTAAACTGCCTGCCAAAGAATTGAAAGTTCAGCCCAAAGACACACAGAGCCCCTCAGCAAAGCCTGAGAGGCTTATTGATGAAGGCATTAAAGGAAATCTATGTCCAATCATTAGCAGAAAACTGAACTAACCAAGGAGAGACCTTAGTTGCCACACACAACAAAGAACACAAATTTCACAGAAATAGTTTGAGAAAATAACTTAACAAACAGCAGAAACAGCAATAAGCATGGGGGTTGAAGGGCAATCTGATTTCCAGAATTGTTACATTATATTATTTAAAATGTACAGTTCTCAGAAAAAAATTATGAGACACACACAAAAATCAATATATTATTGTTATTGTATATATAATATATTCTTGTATATATTACATATAGTATATATTCTTTGTATATTGTGTATATACAATTAAATTATCTATAATATTATTCACCCATTAAAAATTAGGAAATCCTACCTTTTCAAAAAACATGGATGGAACTTGAAGGCATTTTTCATTATGCTAAGTAAAATAAGTCAGACAGAGAAAGACAAATACTGTATGATCTCACTCGTATGTATGTTTAAAAAACAACAAATTTAGAAAAAAAGATCAGACTTGTGGTTACCAGATGTGGATGGTAGAGGAGGGAAAATTGGAGGAAGGTGGTCAAAAGGTACAGACTTCCAGTTATAAGATAAATGAGTACTAGGGATGTAATGTACAATATGGAGACCAGAGCTAACACTGCTCTATGATCTATATGAAAGTTAAGAGAGTAAATCCTATAAGTTCTCATCATAAATAGAATATTGTTTTCTTTTTTCTTTCTTCTCTTTTTACTTTATAAGATGGATGTTAGCTAAACCTATTGTGGTAATCGTTTTACAATAAATGTAAAACAAACCATCATGCTGTATGCCTTAAACCTATACAATGACCTATGTCAGTTATTTCTCCAGAAAACTGAAAAAAACAATTTAGAGACACACAAAGAAACCTGAATATATGTACAGAAGTGGGGTGGGGATGCAGTTAATAGAAACTCTCTCTAAGGAGTTCAGACATTAGGCTTAGTAGACAGACTTTAAACCAGATATCATAAATAAAACAGACACAGATATCACAACAAAACTACAGACCAATATTTCTTATGAATATAAGGGCAAATATCCTCAATGAAATACTAGCAAATCTAATCCAATAACATATAAAAAGGATTATATACCATGACCAAATGGGATTTCAGTGTTACTTAAACATCCCCAAAACAATCAATATAATACACCATATCAGTAGAATAAGGAACAAAACAACACGTCATGTCAGTATATGAAGAAAAAACATTTAACAAATTCCAACACATTTTCATGATAAAAAACATTTAGGAATCTAGGAATAGGAAGAAATTTCCTCACCTTGATAAAAGATATATACAAAAATCTCACAACTAATGTCATACTTAATGGTAAAATACTGCTTAAGATCAGGGATAAGACAGTGATGTCTGTTCTCACTACTTTTATAGACATTTTACTGGAGGCCCAGTCAGGGCAATTAGGCAAGACAAAACAATAAGAAGCATCCAAATTGGAATGGAAAAAGGAAAACTATCTCTATTCACAGATATCATAATCATGCATATTGAAAATCCCAAGGAACCCTCACACACGCAAAACTATTAAAACTAATAAACAAGTTCAGCAAGGTTTCAGGGTACATGATGACTATTTGAACTCAATTGCATTTCTATACACTTGCAGTAAACAATCCAAAAATTATTAAAAACAAGTCCATTTACAAAAGAGTTAAATACTTAAGAATATATTTAACAAAGGAAGTGCAGAGCTTGTTTACTGAAAACCACAAAACATTGCTGAAAAAATTAAGAAAGATCTAAACAAATGGAAAAAAAACCTATATTCATGGATCAGAAGACTTAAGATTGTTAAGATGATAATATTCCCCGAATTGACCTACAGATTTAACATAATCCCTATCAAATTCCCAAATGTCTTTTTTTTTTTTGTAGAAACTTACAAGCTGATCATAAAATTCATATGGATATGCAATGGATCCAGAAGAGTCAAAACAACCTTGAAAAAGAGAACAAAGTTAAAAGACTTACATTTTTTAAATTTAAAACTTCCTTCAAAGCTACAGTAATCAATGTAGTGTGGTACTAGCATAGGGATAGAAATATAGATAAATTGAATAGAATTGAAAGTCCAGAAACAAACCTTTGTTTGGAACAAGTAGTGTTCACATGTGAAAGAATGATGTTGGACACCCTACCTCACACCATATACAAAAGTTAATTCACCATTGACTCTAGAATATGACTCTTCTAAATAAGATTATTGGCTCTTACTAGAGATAAAACTGTAACATGCTTAGAAGAAAACATCACAATAAAACTTTGTGATCTTGGCTTAGGCAATTGTTTCTTAGATATCACACCAAATTGGACTTCATCAAAATTTAAAACTTTTGTGCTTCAAAAGTTCATTAAAATAAAACTTATGTAATGGGAGAAAATATTTGTGAATCATATATCAGATAAAATACTTGTATTCAAATATATAAACAACTCTTACAACTGAACAATAAAAATAAATAGATTTAAAGGTGGGCAAAGAATTTGAATAGAGATTTTTCCACAGAAGATATATAAATGGTGGATGAGCACATGAAAAGATGCTCAACATCATTAATCATTAGAGAAATGCAAATCCAAACCACAATGAGATACCACTTCACACCTAATGGGTTGGCTAAAATTAAAAAAAAAAAAAAAGACAAGCAATAGCAAGTTTTGGCAAGGATGTGAAGAAATTGCAATACTTGTACATTGCTGGTGAGATTTTAAAATGATAGCGTCACTTTAGGAAAGAGTTTGCCTATTTCTCAAGATATATGGTAACGCAGAGTTACCATATGACTCAGCAATGCCACTGCTTGGTAAATATCACCCAAAATTGAAGCATATGTTCACACAGAAACTTGTGTATGAATGGTCATAGCAGCATTACTCCTCACAACCAAAATGTGCAAAAAAACCAAATGCACATCAATCGAATAAAGAATAAATAAAAAGTAGCATATATATAGAATGCAATATTTTTCAGCCATAAGAAAGAATGAAGTACTGACACATGCCTCACCATGCAAGAGCCTTGGACACATTATGCTAATTGAAAGAAGCCAATCACCAAAGATTCTGCTTACATAGAATGTCTAGAATAGGTAAATCCATAGAGATAGGAAGTGGATTAGTGATTTCCAGGAGTTGCAGGAGGGAACAGATGACCGCCAGTGGGTACAGGATACAGAATTTCTTTTCAGGGTGATGAAAATGTTCTCTAATAACCAGTCGTGATCATACACAGCTCTACGAATATACTAAAACCCACTGAACTGTACACATCAAAAGAGTGATTTTTATATGTGAATTATAACTGAATTGTTATAAATTACATTATAAAATGAAATTAGATCTTCAGCATGCTATAAACTACACAAATAAAGTTTGCATGTATGGGTCAGGGGAAACTTGAAAGAAAATGTTACTTTATCAGTGAGGCTGTCGAAGATCACCCACTTTGTTTTTCTCTGTGGTATCTATCATCCTCTGACATCCATATATAGTAAAACCCAATCTCGTGTGAAATCCAATAACTCCAGTTGTGTGATTGAGGTTACCCGATAGCTGGTGAGTCCATACAGATAGCCATCGTGGTGTCTGGGGGTCCAACTGCACAATTCATATCCTTCCCAGACCC
Organism: Mesoplodon densirostris; assembly: GCF_025265405.1. Lineage (NCBI taxonomy): Eukaryota > Metazoa > Chordata > Mammalia > Artiodactyla > Ziphiidae > Mesoplodon > Mesoplodon densirostris. The sequence goes on along the minus strand of NC_082671.1, from coordinate 62,297,428 downwards.
TGCCCAAGTTTGGTGGCACCTGTCAGTATCAGTGGAGATGATCTTGGACCCTGTGGTGTGTTTTCGGGGTTCTCCAGGGAAAGAGAACCAATATGATGTATTATAAGAAATTGGCTCACAGGGTTATAGGAGATGGGTAGCTCCCAAGACCTTCAGACTGTGTAGGTAAGGTGGGCCACCCAGGGTGGCTGACGTGTAGTTCCAGTCTGAGTCCAAAGGACTGAGAATCAGGTAAGGCAATGGTGTGATTCTAGGCTAAATGTGGGGAAAAAACTGACGTCCAAGTTCAAAGGCCATGGGCAGAAATAATTCCCTCTTCCTTGGGGGAGGGTCAGCCTTTTTTGTTCTCTTCAGGCCTTCGATGGATTGCATGAAGCCCACCCACATCAGGAGGGTCCACTGATTCAAATGTTAATCTCAACCAAAATCACCATCACAGAAACACCCAGAATTGTATTTGACCTGATACCTGGGCACCCTGTAGTCCAGACAAGCTGACAAACACAACTAACCATCACACGGGGTCATCAGCTCTACCAGCCCAGTGGCCACAGTCCTAGGAATATCTGGGTTAGTTGGCTGGTGTCTCAGCTGCTCAAAGCAGGAAGCTCAGACCCAGAGAATCCCCCCACCCTGTGCCCCCACCTGGCTGGTCCATTTCTCCCTGTCTATGGAGCTAAGAAATTCAGTCCCCTTCCACTTGGGATTGGAAGCTGGGTAGGAGGTTAGAGCCAATTTCCACCCCTATTACTTGTATCTTGTGTGGTGGTTGGATTTGCTAGTGAGGGGTTTTACATATTTACTTGCATTGGTTTATATCATTTTTCCCAACATCTAAGTTCTGTGGGGGAAGGCTGACATCCTTTTTCTTTTTCTTTTTTCTTTTTTTAATCTATTTTACTTACTTTATTTTCTTATTTTCTTTTTTTACTTATTTTACTGTTTTTTCTGCCTGGAGTAGGGAGTGGTATAAGTTGATGTTTAATAATATTTTGAGTAAGTAAAAATGAACCAAATTACATATGGACAATTTAACCATAAATAGAATAAACCAGGTAGCTAAGGTTGAGTTTTTGTTTTCCGTTGTGATCAGTATTCAAGATGCCTCTCCTGCTAACACCCAGCAAACCCCAACTTCATAACCTCTGAGAAACTCAGGTCTCCCCACAATGTCTGTCAATTCCAGGCCTCATTCTCTGTTCTAGGTTCTGGAATCTAAGAGCGTGATAGGGTTGGGCTTCCCCAACCCTACTCTGCCCCAGCGTGTCAAGAGCGTGCTGGCAGCTGAGGGTTACTGGGGGCCACGGAGGGCACAGGACAATGGCACCTCAGTTCCCGCTGTTTCATACTTCTCATATCCAGATCTTCACGCCTACATGAGCTCCCTAGAAAGCTCTAATTATTCTCCTTCTGCCCAGAACAGTACAGCTATCCCACCTCCCATCCCCACCCCAACCCAGCATGGTCTCAGTAGAGAAAGAGCCCTTAAGTAACAAGACCCACTCTCTGTGGGAGATGTTTAGACTTAGCATTCCTATTTTTTCCTATCACTGTATATTTTGTGCATTCTGGTATTTTCCAATTCATTCACAACTTTGTGTTTAGGAAACAATCAGCACTATTTTTTAAATCCCTAAAACAGCTCTCTGCTATTTCAGTAATTTGCCCAGGTTTAGTGAATGGTGGGGGAAGGAGGCAACTGGCCCCCAGCCCGAGGCTGCACCCAACAGAGCCCAGAGGACCCCCCACACTGACTTTCCCTTCCGCCTGGGCATTTCCCATGGGCCACTGGCTCCTTCATGAAGTCACCATTTTCTTAGCCAGTCCAGGTTTAATGTTTCTGCCCTCCTCTTCTCCTCCCTGCAGAATGCCCTACACGTCAAATCCATCACCAACGTCCCCAGCTGAGACATTCCAAGCTCTCCTCTGCCCCACAGTCTCCATCCCGGCTCTCTCATTTAGGTCCAGGTGACGCCCCTAGGATTGGAACGTCCCTGATTCCAGACTCTCCTGTCCATCCTGCCTATCACCGTGGATGTCCTGTCTTCCTCCAAAACCTGTGACTGATCCCTTTTCCCCTGAAATAACCTCCAACTCCCTCCCCGGCACCACCACACTGCCCCACCATCCCAAGTCCTCTACTTGCCCCATTCATTTCTGCTGGGTCCTCTGACCCAAATCCAGGAACTTCCATTGAAGTCTGGCATGCTCTCATGCCCGGACGCCCCTGCTGGTGATGGACAATGGTCTCCTGCCTGGAATGCTCTTCTCACACTTCTCCACGTTCTAAAGCTGTTTTTAAGACCAAGGTGAATTGTCAGCGCTTTCACAAGCATCTTTCAGTCCTCCACCCAGAAGCAATTGTCTGCACTCTGTAGTTTATGTCTTGCATAGTGGCACTGCCCTTGGCCCTGGAGTAGTTGTTTCTGGGCTGTCCCTCTGGCAGGTCCCCCTCACCCGCCTGGTCTGGGCCTGGCGCACACCAGGGTGGGAGGCTCAGGGCGGTGGGGTCACGGCTGCCCTCTGGAGGGGCTCACAGGTATGCTGGCTGGGCTGCCCGCAAGCCCTTATTTCCTCCCCTGGACTGAGGGGCAAAACCGGGGGCTGTAACTCCTGTGGCTGCCAGCCTGCATCTTGTCTGCTCCTGAAGCCTCTGAGGCCCTACTAGGGGTGTCCCCCTGAGTCTCTCCGGGACCTCCTTCCCGCTTTGGCATGTTCATGTCTGCAACTTCATCAGAGATCCTGCCCTATTATTCCTCATCCCCTAGGTCTCAGCACACTTCTGGGAACTGCATTGGTGCTTAATAAATGCTCTCTAATAAAAGGGATTAGATAATTTTTGGCCAAAGATAGAGAAAAATTGCCAATGAGAATTACAGACTAATAATGCAAATAGCTCCGAGTTCATCTTGAAATTTCTGTCTTGGCCTGATTCTCAACAAGGGGAACATAAAATCTAAGGTCAGCCTAGTTAGCTGGATGGCACTGAACTGCGGAGCTTCAATTGGCAACTGGGGAGGCCTGATCACACAGATTAGAAATGCGTTTCTAGTGGGCCCTTTAATCCCCTGGGAGGGAAAGTAGGAAAGGGAGCCCGTGAATCCTTCGATATTTCCGTGTCTTTCTTTCCCACCTTCACATGGCACGGCTGGGAATCTGCCCTTTTCATACAAGTTTAGTTTCAATATTTGGACATGGCTTTTCCTCCTTGGATGGAAAAGCCAGGTCTCCCTTTTGAAAGATGATCCTCGGACCCTGCAGATGAGCTGCCTGATGGCTCAGGTGGTTTTCCACATGATGGGGAAACACACATGTCACCACCTGCACGTAGTCCGGAAGCTTCTCAAGGAGGGTCAGTCATCTAACTCAGGTCTGTGTCTAAACACAGGATGATGTGCAGATTGACCATTTTCTCCCCGAAGCAGTAACTCTGTCTTTCTCTCTCATTTACATAAAGTCCCTGTTGCCCAGGCACCTGCTCGAGTTCCCTTACCTGGGATGACCCCCACCCGTGGTGTTCTCAAAGCTCCCAGCCTGTCTTGGAGGCACAGCCTCTGACTACCCCTTGCACACAGTAAGTCCATTAGCTGTGGCAACTGGGAGCACTGACATTTGGTGCCAGCGAGATTCATGAATAAACAAAAATACACTGGCAATCCATGGGAGCTCTGGACAGCAGGGCCTCGGGATCCATTTCAGAGTTCCAAGAACTTTGGATGGTGCCTGGTCATCCCATTACTCGGGAAAGTTTGTTTATGGAAGGAAGGGAAGGAGAGGGAAGGAAGAGGAGAGAAGGGAGGGGGAGGGAAGGAACAGGGAAGGAAGGAAGAGAAGGAGGGAAGGAGGGGGAGGGAAGAAGGAGAAAAAGGAGATGGGAGGGAGAGAGGGAGCCTTGTAGGACATCTATTCCAGTAACTGAGAACAGGATGGCATTTCACGGAGCCATGAGAAGCCATGGACCTCAACTTTCCTAAATACACAGTAATTGATGAAAAGCATACAGTATCAATTGTGTAAAAATAATTATATGTTCTTAATAATATACACTAATTATATACACACTTGTGTATATAAACATGGCACCTGGGTGGCACCTGTGTCAAGTGCTTGTGACTAGAGCAGCTCCCCAGGAAGCAGCCCTGCAGCCATGGGGGCCTGGAGTGAGGGGCTGGTGGGTAGCCTGCTCCCTTGTCTACACAGCTTTTAGGGAGACCTAGCCCTTTATTACAGAGAATCAATATTTGTACAGTTGGTTCATCGTAAAATTGTATAGTTGTGAGGTGACACATTTTCCTAACTGGTCCCCAACAGCAAAAGTTACATGATGATCAAGGGTAATAGGAGAGAGTTATCGAGTGCTTAGGACATGGAGGGCAGTGGCAGGCACCACCCAGGTGTCCCACGCAGCTCTGAGAGATGGGATCAGCCACTACCCTCACTTCACAGAGGAGGAGGAGAGGGAGGCATAGGGGGTTGAGAATTTACCCCACGGGTCCACTGCTCCAAGTGGGGTCACACATTCCACCCTGGCGTCCACTCCCAGTCCGTGTCCTTAGCAGCTGGACCTACACTCTCTAGCACCTTCTGCCTGAGTCACTCCAGCTGTGATCCTTGGGGTCTAAAGTCCTGGAAAGATATGTTCTAGAAACCAGAGGTTTCTTTCCACCTCCTTGGTGTTTGTGCATATGATGGGCATTGATAGGATTTAACATTGCAAAGTACAAAATTTAACATTTTTTTATCCCCAGACTTCATTTTCTCTGTAAAGACACTGATGTTCTGAGGCCCTAAGAATTTGTCCACAACTGCAGAGCTGTTCAGGATAAGAGCTGGTGGCCGGGGCCCGGTCACCAGCCATCCCGTGCCATGCTGCTGCGAGGCGCCTCGTCCAGCTGATCCTTGGCCTTTGCAGGTCCTTTCTGACCCCCCTCTCTCCCCTACTTTATCTGCTCAGGTCAGTCCCAGACTAGATGAGGCTCCAGTTCTCAATTCAGAAGTCACTTTTCATTGCTGGTTTTAAAGGACATATTATATTTTAATTTTAGAGTGATCTTTTTCTAAAATAATAAGAAAGAGAAACCAAAACCCAAAATAGGGACTCATGCAGAGCCCTGAATCAAGATTGAGACACAGCAGTCAAACACTGTGGAAGTGGAAGTCAGAGAAGGGTAGGAGCATTACGAGGGGACAACTATGACCCCAGAATGCAGGTGACTCCACAGGGGCATGCAGCTCCAAAGTGGCAGATGGAGAGAGGGATCAGGTCTGAGTCAAGTTCCCCCCACCTCAAGTGGCAGCATCAGCCACCAGGAGTGCCACCAGCCTCACTGCTGGTTCTGAGAAGACACAGGGGAGCACCTCTCATGGAGACAATTGTGAGGGGCCCCTGGGATGGCCACTGGCTGGGCCTGGTCTGGCTGGGGAAGCTGGTGGAGCCCTGTACCTGCTCCCCCAACGTGGGCCCGGGACAGATAGTGAGGGCTTCCATTTTTGCTCCACCTGGAATCTCAGGTCCAGAACCCAGGAGGAAGCCATGGAAACACTGACGTTTCTTCCTGTGAGAAGCTGAGAAAAAGCAGTAGAGGCCAACTAACTTCCAGGGAGCAGGAGTGTAGTAATCTACACAGCGTCCTCCCACTGTCCCTCCTCCCTGGGGCACCTGGGGAGCAGTCAGCCTTCACTGGCAGGTCACCTGTGTCCCACCCTGGGGTTCACTCACCACCTCATCCTCTGAGCTTCCTGAGCTAACACGGACAGGGCCTGACCTTTCCTCTGGGGGAAAATGAGCTGAAATAACAAGGCGTTTGAGCACAACTATTTCAGAGAAAATGGATTTCAGATGGCATTAGAAATAAAAATGTAAGAACTGATCAAAAATTAAAATTCATCTAATAAATGTATTTCCTGCACCCAGGGTTACTGTTGAAAAATCTATTAATCTCATTCTTGTTTCTTTGTAAGTGATCTTTTCTTTATTTTTGTAAGCTTTTAAAGTTTCCTGTTTGTTCTTTTTATACGTGAATATTACTATAGTATGTGACTGTATAAGACAATAATGGGGTAGTGTGTTCAAAGCATTAAGGGAAAGTACTTCAAACTTGGAAAATAGTATTTTTCTCCAAATAGGCTGTCGTTCAAATATGAGGGCATGGTAAGATATTCTCAAGAATAAAAGAGCTCAGAAGCTTTGCCACACAAAGAACCATAATGAAAATAGGGTTTTTTTTTTTTAATAAAAAAGGAGATGTTAAAGGAAATATCTGAAATAAAGATAGTCAAATATCTTGGGAAACTTGGATGTTCTTATCAAAATAGGAGAGAACTAAGACTAAGTAAAAAGAGAAAATATATCTAAAATAACTTGGAATTAAGGTATGGATACAATCAACATGATAGGGGTTTTGGCAAAGCCTCAACAGTAGACATAAGAGCTTGCTGAAGTTTGTGTCTGTGGTGTAATAAAAAATAACAAATATTGGTCTCTCCATCCCTCACCCAGCTCCTTAAAATCCTTGGAGTCTCTGGGGTGATGAGTCTCTTTTGTATGCTAATGAGATAACTGGTGGTGGGGGTACCCTAAAGGCTCAGGATGGAAGCTGGTCCCCAGAAAGACCGAGATGTGATTAGAGGTTTGGATTTTTCAGTCCAAACCACAACCCCAAGGAGGGGAGAGGGGCTGGAGATGGAATTCAGTCACCAAAGGCCAATGAATTAATTGTGTTTGTCTATGTAATGAAATCTCCATAAAAAGCCCTAAAACACGGGGTTCAGCTTCTGGGTTGGTGAACATGTGGAGACACTGGGAGGGTGGTATCCCAGAGAGGGAGTGGGCACTCCACCCATCCTGCCCCAATTCCTTTCCCTATGCTTCTCCTTTGTGTGGTTGTTCTTGAGTTGTATCCTTTATAGTAACCTGGTAAAAGAAAGTACAGTGTTTTCCTGAGTTCTGTGGGATGGGGACAGATCCAATCTGTATTTGGCTGAGCAGAACTGTGGGTAGCCTGGGCTCTTGTTTTCAGTTGGCATCTGATGTGGGGCAGTCTTGTGGGACTGAGCCCTTAACCTGTGGGCTCTGCAGTAGCTCTAGGTGGTTAGTTTCACAAATGAATTGAATTGTAGGACACACAGCTGGTGACAGAGGGTTGAAGTGGTGTTGGAAAAGACACCATGGATTTGGCATCAGGAGGAAAAAAACCTCAGTATCTTATTAGGAAATGCTAAATATATTAATTTTTTAAAAAGGAACAAAGAAAAATATATAAATAATGGACAGATTTTGATTAATTATGATCAATGGAAATGATCAAATATGTCAACAAGCATAATAAATGTAAGTAAATTCATTGCACCAATTATGAAATGATAAATTGTCTTAAGACCAGAAATCCATATACATGCCATTAACATTATCAGACCTAAAATATGACTGAGGTCTAAGAATAAAAAGAAGAACACTTTCTGGCAAATATTAACCCAACAAGTTTGGCACGGCAACACTAATATATAACAAAGTAAACCTTGATGGAAAAAAATGTGTTATTGGGAATGCCTTTACTGTACAGTTTTGGACAGCCTTACTTCATCAAGGAAACTCATATTATTATCTTACTAGATGTAGGAAAAGCTTCAACATCCATTCGTGTTAAAGAAAAACAAAAACACAAGGAAAAAAATAAACTCAGCAAAATAGGAATAGAAAGGAACTTCTCTAATCAAATAAAGTGTATCTGCAAAAATAACTTAAATACTATACTTAAGGTTTCCCACTGAAATGCAAATTGATAATGGGACAAATTGAGAATAGAATGACATCTATTCAACATTGTAATAGTGGCCATAGCTAGAGCAATATGGTAAGGAAAAAATAAAATAAAATCCACTTGAATTGAAAAGGAAGATATAGAACTATTATTTTACATGACATGATTATGTATTTGGAACAGACTCTAAACTATTAGGACTAAGAAGTTAATTTTACAAAAATGCTGGATAAAAATAAATATATACAATTCAATATATTTTGCATATCAGGAAAAAATAAATATAAAATAATTTAAATGATATTTTTAAAAAATAAAACAGAAAACTAGTTCTTCACTATAGATAGTTTGAGAAGCACTGTTGCATACTAAAACCCTTAATTTTTTGAGAATAATTAAAAGCCTACATAGAGAAGTACTCCATGTTTGCTAATTAGAAGACTCAATAATGTAAACATGACAGTCTTTATGAATCACTCAATAGGTTTAATGTAACCTCAATAAAAATTCCAGGAGTTTTTTTTTTCTTTTTTTTTTGCGGTATGCGGGCCTCTCACTGCTGTGGCCTCCCCCGTTGCGGAGCACAGGCTCCGGACGCGCAGGCTCCGGACGCGCAGGCTCAGCGGCCATGGCTCACAGGCCCAGCCGCTCCGCGGCATATGGGATCCTCCCAGACCGGGGCACGAACCCGCATCCCCTGCATCGGCAGGCGGACTCTCAACCACTTGCGCCACCAGGGAGGCCCTTTTTTTTCTTTTTGAATGTATAGAAATTGATACATTGAATCTGAAGTTCATATGGAAATTCAAAAGACCAAGAGTAACTATGGCAACTGGAAGGAAAGGGACAAATCTGGATCACTTGCAATTCTACATGAAAAATTTTATTATAAAACTGTATTAATTGAGATAGTGTGGTATAGATGCAAGGATAGGTAAACAGATGAATGGAACAAAACAGAGTCCAGAAACAAATTCATACATTTACAATCCCCTGACAAGAGTCGTACTGCAATGAAGTAGAAAAGGATAAGATTTTTAGTAGATAATGCTTGGCCAACTGGATATCCATGAGGAAGTGAAAATCACAGTGTTACCTCACACCATATGCAAATGTCAATCAGAGGTGATTTTTTTAACACTAATATAAAAGGTTAAAACAAACTTTTTGGAGGAAAACATAGGAGGACATCTGTATGGCCTTGGAGCAGGTAATGATCTTAATTTTGATATAAAAATTGATAAACATATAGGAAAAAGAATGGCTATATTTGACCTTGTTAAAATTGGAACATCTTTTCACCAGAGGACACCATTAGAAGTGAAAGTGAAGAAACAGACTGGGAGAAAATTCCTGTAAAACATATAACACATGGGCTTGTGTCTAGAACATAATGAAAAATACATACAAATTAACAATATAAAGGCAGACATCTCAAAATCAAATTAGGCCAAAGATTGAAGAGACACTTCATAAAAAGAAACATTCAAATGGTCAATAAAGTATATGAAAATCCACTGCTCTTCATTAGTCATCCTGAAAATGCAAATTAAAGCACAATCCATTGCCAATATGTATCTACCAAAGTGCTCAAAATACAGAAGACAGACAATGGCAGGTCTTGAAAAAGATGTGGAGTAAATGAATAGAATGTGGTCCTATTGCTTTGTGAAGCCATTTGGAAGAATTCTCTGCAGCTCCACAAATCTATGTCTTATACAAAGCAATTCAATTCCTAGGTTCATACTGAACAGAATGTATGAACATACTCTTCACAAGACATAGAAAGAGTTTATACCAGCACTATTCACTAGAGTCTACAGCTAGAAGTTTCCCAAGTAGATTACATGCATCAGCCTTAGGATACACATATGTATGACATCCTTGCAGCAGGAGACTCAATAGTCCACAATGATGCCCAGAAATATGAATGCTCCTTTTTTTGAGTGGAAACATCAAGGCACAAGAGAGTGTGTGCAGCATGATTCCATTTATACAAAGGACAAAAAAGGCAAAACTATGGGGTTAGACCTGGCTGCCCTTGAGGATGGGATAGTAACTGGTGGGGGGAATGAGGCAGGTTGTGGGACCTGCAGCATTCTGTTTCCTGGTCTTGGTGCTAGTTACACGAGTGTGCTCATCTACACACCTGTGAAAATCCATTGACTGGTACATTTATGTGATATGCCCCTCCTGTAGGTATGTTATACATCAGAGAGGAGTTTACTTAAAAATATGAACCCTCATGTATGGTTTAAAAAACACTTTTCTAAATAAGAAAATGACAAGATATACTTATCTGAAAAATAATGTGTATTACAATAAGCAAACAAACAAAAAAACAGAAATATGTAGAAAGAAATTATCCTACAGAGGGACATCTTAGAAACAGTCCCTTTAAAATCAAGAATGAAACATAAAAGTCAGCTATCAGAACTTTTGTTAACTCTGAAGTGAAAGACCTAATCAGCACAATTACCAATAAACAACACCAAAAATAAGGACATACAATGGAAAGAAAATACTAAAATCATTATTAATTTCAGAGTAAGGAATTGTTAGCACAGAAATCTAATCTATAGAAGGATTTTTATGGGAAAGATTAACAAGGAACATTAGATGAAAACTAAGGAAATATGAATCTATTATCTTTGGTTAATAATAAAGTATCAATATTGGTTTATCAACTGTAAAAAACGTACCATGCTAATGTATTTAATGATGTCAAAAACAAAACTTTAAAATTCTCATAGAAAATAGAGATATCTTTTATATCTTGGAATAAGGAATGATTTATTAAATGACACACAAAATATATTAACTAAAAACTTTAAATGAAAATGTTTAAGTATATTTGAATTTAAAATTTTTGTTTGTCAAAATAAACTTAAAGTCAGAAAGTAAGTTACAATTTGGGAGACGAAATGCGGAAAACATAGAAATAAACCAATTCATTTCAAGAATGTATAACTGGGAGATTGGGATTGACATATATACACTAATATGTATGAAATAGATAACTAAAAAGAACCTGCTGTATAAAAAATAAATAAAATAAAATTCAAAAAAAATAATGTATAAAGAAGTTCTTTAGTTCAATAGCAGAAACAAAACAAAACATGCAGCAGTGATCAACATTAATGAATAGATATTTTATTCAAGAGCAAACACAGAGAGCCAATAAATATATGAAGACTTTACCATCATTACCTAACAGGGAAATGCAACTGAAGACCACATTATACACGTGTTTGATTGAGAATATTTTTTAAATCTGAAAAAATTGTTGCAGTCTCTTGTGCACAGTTTGGCATCATATTTTGAAGCTGCACATTCATACACTCTCTGGCCTTCCAATTCTACTTCGGGGTGTTTATCCAAGTGACACTCTCACATGCCTATACCAGGTGTGCTCAAAATTGTCCCTGAGATCTCTGTTCACAACAGCCAAGCTGGACATAGATAGGTGAGCATTGCTAGGAGGGGGACAGGGAAATGGCTTGTAACAGTCAAAATGCATACATCACAGTCATGGGAGAAATGCTTATGAACACTGGAAATCAGATAAGCAAAGCACTTAGGCCAGGATGATTACATACAGCATGAGGTGCTTTTAAGTAAGGTTAAAAACAATAAAAATTGAGCACATGTGCTTATTTGGAAACTTAAAAATAAAGGGATGCAACTTTTCTGTAAATATAACTGTTCTAAAATTAAAAGTTTATTTTTAAAAAATGGGGCCACACAACTCAGGGATAAACCAACCATCCCCAGAAAAGTGTGTGCAGACTGATGGCATGAGTGTCAGTGGCCCTACTTTGGCCTTAAGGACACAGAGGATAACAGAACTGACAAGAAGTCACCCTGTGAGGCTGGAGGAGGGGAGACAGGCACAGAGCTTGCAGAAAAGAAGGGGAGAGAAGAAAAGCCTGGAACCAAGTGCTGATACATACAGCCCTACTCCCAAGGCACATCTCCAGGGAGACTCCCATAGCTGGGACATACTCTGTATGAACCTTGCCGCTTTAAGTCTTCCAAGAAAAATTCTCTCATTAAAAAGGAGAAACAATCAACAAGGAACAAGCATTTGATGTGTGCAAAGACTGAAAAATGAAAGGAAAAAGGAGTAAAAAACTATAGACAAGAAAAGGCAGACTAAAAATATTCACCAAAAAAATTGCATGAAGAGTCTAAACATTTTAACCAACCACATCACCATGAAGAGAAGAAAAACGACAATAAACAAAATGAAATGATTCTTCTAAAGAAACAGAATACAAAGAAAGAAAAAAGCTATTATAGTCAGAGATGCTACAGCAGGAGAAGGATGGGCTGGCAGAGCTCAGAATAGAAGTTGAAGAGAAAAATAAAAACATGATAAAAATGAAGAGTGGGATGGATGCCACATACAGGAGACCAGACAGGCCTGAGGTTCCCTGTTTCCAGCCCCTCTGTACCACCGTCCCTTCCAGGCCTGGCTTAGATCTCTGCACAGATGCTAGAATCCTTCCCTGGAAAAAACTCTCTCCCCCATCCCTGTAGCCCCTGTGATGACTGTTGGATCCAACTCCCCTTCCTCTGCACTGGGCAGAGACATGGACACTTGGGCCCAAAGCTGACACCTACCTCTATGTTCATGAACCTCAGGCTGACATCCACCCTCCCCCAGACCTCTGCATCCCAGGAAATCCCCTGGGCTGAATGCTCAGCTCTGCATTCATCCCGGTCAGTCCACCCTCCCAGGCTCGGGTGGTCAAATTTCATAACTTCTTTTTCCTTAGATATCCATTATTATCGAAACACCCCACCCCATCTTACGACCTCATTTCTTATTTCACACACAAAACCCAGAAATAATCGTAAGAGACCCTCTCCCCATCACCAGGAAGCCAAGCACCCCTCCCCCGTGGCCCTGTGTCCAGGAGCTATCCACACCCCCACTCTCTGCAGGTCTATAGCCAACGCCCCCGTCACCTGTGCACCTGACACTGACTCTTGTCCCCTTCCGAGGACTTTGTATAGCTGTCTCCACTCTCCAGCATCACTAGTTTTCCCTTCTCTTGTGGATATTCCCATAGCAGTACAAATGTGCTCTAAAATCACTCTTCTAAAAAAATTATTTCATGTCACATTTCTTTCCAGGTACTGGCCCGTTTGTTTGCTCCTCTTTATAACAAAGTCCTTTACAAGAGTCATCTCTCTGCTTTCTCTCCTCAGTCTCTTTCGAACTCTCGATTCAATCACATTTAAAAAAACAGCATCTGTGTTGCCGCATCCGACACCGACCCCACCTTGAGCTGGTAGAACTCGACCGCGCCCACCATGCCCTCCCTAACACGTTCCCTGCTCTTGGGGCCAGTGCGCCCCGGCCGTCTGGTCTCCCTCCTGCCTCCCCGGCCACCCCTCCAGGTCTCCTCATGGACCCTCTTCCTCATCACAGCCTTTCACTCTGGCTTCACTGGGGTCCCATCCCTGGGCCCCTTTCTTCTCTGCCTTCCCGGGAGATCTCTGGGATCCAGTCCTGGGTTTCTATCACCGTTTCCTCCCTCATCTTTAAGCTCAGGAATTGTGCACACAAATGTTCACTCTGCATCTGTACTTGTTACCTAGAGAGTTTCTAAAATTTAGCATGTTCAAGTCTAAAACTCTTGTCTCTGCACTTTTCAAATCCCTCTCATTCTTTCTTATTCATTGAGCTTCCAATATCTAAAAAACTGCGGAGGCAAAAACCTTAAAATCACCCATGACTCCCCTCCCTTTGTACCCCATATCCAATCCACATCCATCGCCACTCAGAGGGAAACTCAAGCTGCATCCTGACTCTGAATAGCTCTCATACTTCTTACCGCAGTAGCTGATGCCTCCCTTTTTGCATCCCCATTTTGGCCTATTGTCTACACAGTGTCAATATATCATATTGCCCTCCTACTTGAAACCTAGTTAGAGGTTCCTTGTATTTAGAACAAAGTCCTTAGCCCTCCCCTGGCCAACAACCTCACATAATCTCCCTGGGGGGCCAGAATTCCAGGAGACATCCATTTATTTTGGATGGGCTGGGATACCGATGTTTCAATCTTAACAAAAACACCATTTAAGTTGAACAGTTTGTATCTTGAGATCAAGATCAATGACTTAATCATCCAATGTAGGCAAAACAGTGGAACAAAGTGTAGTCTACAAGTCTGGGGATGGGGGAGCAAGTATATACCTATATTGCAAGCAGCAACACAAAGCTTCTATTTGAATAAAGTCTCTTTCCGAAGTCCAAAACTTTCTGAAGAAATGGAATACAAACAAGACAGACTGAAATAGGTAAGGGACTGTGGAGAATTTCCATGTATACATGACAGTGATAAGAGAAGATAAAGATGAACGGGAAGTATCCTGCCATCAATAAAAAGATAAAGATATCATGGTATCAATAACAAGATACCAGTCCTTGAAAAAATTAGCTAATCAAAATAATACCAAGATTATCAAATGATGAATGGGGTATTTGAAGATTAAGAAGTCCAAAAATCAAAAAAAAAAAAAATAAAGTACAACCAGAGTTACCTTATAACTATCTCCTCACTCTTATCTTGAATCAGAAAGAGGTTTTCAATGTATGAAAATATTTTCATGAAAAAAAAAGACTCAATATTCAACCATCATGAAACCAAGAGCAAATAGTGTTTCTTATGATTGCATTTTAAAGAAATGGATAGATTTTCATATTTGTGATTACTTTTATCCTACACAGTGTTTATTTTATTTCTGATACTTTAATCATATTATTTTTTCTCCCAATAATTTATGGAACAGCAATGTGTACTTAACTACATTTTTAAAGATTTTATATTTCAGTTGATTTTTAAAAATATGTTTTATCATTTTTGGTATGTATATAATTTAGTTTCAATTTCTTTTTTTGTTTGTGTGGGGTTCTTTTTGTTTTCTTTTTTTTTTGTGGTACACGGGCCTCTCACTGTTGTGGCCTCTCCCGTTGTGGAGCACAGGCTCTGGACGCGCAGGCTCAGCGGCCATGGCTCATGGGTTTTGCTGCTCCACGGCATGTGGGATCTTCCCAGACCAGGGCAAGAACCCATATCCCCTGCATCGGCAGGCAGATTCTCAACAACTGCACCACCAGGGAAGCCCTCAATTTCTTTTTTAAGTGAATGTTGAACACTTAAAATAAAATGTCTATATTTTGGCCCTGCATAAAATACCCCAATGGCAGTATTGTTACTTCATTACAGCCTAGGCATCATCGCTAATCCCTCCCCCCACTCCACTCTAGCCCTGCTAGCCAGCTGGCTGGACTTCACTGTGCATAGTAGTTGCTTTCTTGGCCGATGGCACTTGCTGTGTAGTGCCTGGAGTGTGTTACTGGGAAACTCAAATGTCCTCTCAGTTCAGGTTTTACTGCACGTCATCATCCCAGAGATGCTTTCTTGACCATCCTTTCTGGAGAGATTCCCTGTCACTCTCTGTGCCTGTAGCCAGTTTCATTTGTCTTAATGGAATTAATTGATCTGAGTTTAAATAATGTATTTGTTGCTCGTGATCTGCCTCCCTTGTTAAAATTAATCACCATAAAAGCAGGGATATTGTCAGGGTTGTGATAGAACAGTACCTGGCACGGAATGACATTCAATATGCATTCTTTAAATAAATGAATGAGCATCGCCCAAAACAGGGGTGTGGGGAGGAGGAAAAATGAAATGTAAAAACCAGAGCTCAGAAGTGGAAGGAAAAATCAGAGATGTGGAAAGCAGAAAAAAATGAATTCCAACATTACTGATAAGTGGTGTCCCTTAAAAAAGAATCCACATAATGTCTTTGAAAATGTAAAAAAGTAATTCAAAATGTTGTTTCAGACATTAAAGCAATCTTTAATCCACCCATTAAAAGGGCACCTCATAATCTGGGAAAAATTGATGTCAAACAAATCATCACTGAATCTTATCACAATAAAAGTCATTGAATTTTAAAATTGAACATGCATGCTAAAAGATTAAATCATCTAAAAGGGGAGAGACATCTCTTTGCTTAAGACTTCTCAACTATAATACCCAACACAATGAAAAAAAATTCCCCAAAGAAAGAGAAAGAGACCAAGAACCTACTACCCAGCTACACCCTTTATGAAAATAGAAACAACAGACACCCAGGACCCATGGCCACTTGATATATAACAGAGTAAACTTTGCAGGTTAGTGGGTAAAGAATAGCTCTTCAGTGAATTGTCTAGGTCACCAGTAACTATAAGAAAATAATAAAGTAAATAGATATCTACTTTGATGTAAGTACAAAGGTGATTTAAACACTCAAATCTAAATGACAAACTTTGAACGTCTAAAAGAAAATATAAGACAATGCCAGGGAGAGGTTTTTAAAAATAATAACACTGTAAACATACACTTAAAATTAATACTTTGTAAGTTAATTAAAAATTAAAAATAATAAAAACAGTGCAAATCATAAAAGAAGAGAACTTCTTTTTTGAAAAGTTACCATGAAGGGAGGGAAAATTCAATCTACAAAACATATTAGCAATTCATGTGATTTATAAAGAACTAAAATTCAAAATATGAAACAAAAAAACTTTTCAACAATCAATAGTTTAAAAAAATCCAATTGGCAAAATATATGAATAAACATTTTATAGCAGAGGAAAAGGACAATCAATACATGAATCAACAATATGCCTGATTAATAACCAGGGAAATGAGAATTTAAAATGACATATATATTTTAAGCCAAAAAGATTGACATAATTTTAAAAATTTTGACATTTGTAGGCAAATATGTAAAATAATAACATTGCTTAAATACTGCTTGTTACAAACACTTTGGTAGTGAAAACAATTAGGCTTTATCTTGTAAAAAGTAAACATATTCATAAACTATGACTCAGCAAAACCATTCTAATTATATACACCTGAACCAAAAAGGAAATAATCAGAACACACAAATTTATATGAGCACAGCAGGAAACATGCAAAGTATTCAGAGCAGCTTTACTTGTAACAGCATAAAACTTGGAAACAATCCAAATGTCAATAGCAATGAATGAATAAATTGTGATAAAATGATTCTGCACTATATAACAAAAACATTGAATAGAGTTATGTCCATCTGTATGTATGAATCTTAGACCTTCACCGTTGAGTGACAAAAGCAAATTGCAGAAGATTGCAGAAACACTGGTACCATTTGTATAAAGTGCACAAGCAAGAAAAACTAAACAATCTGTAGTTTAGGGATATATATTAGTTTGGTAAAATAATAAAGGAAATCAGAAGATTCGTGAAACCCAGACCAGATTATTTGGTACCTTGGTGGGATGGAGCTGGGATGAGGGAGAAACACGTGGGAAACATTAGCTCTGTAATTCTGTTTCCTAAGCAGGGAGGTGAGTGCGCAGGTGCTGGTTTATTATAAACATATAATGTATCTTCTTTTGCATATATTGATGTATATTTTTAGCTCCTAGAATACTTCTTGTTACATAATATATACTCATAAATATATGTTGGGTGAATGAGTGACTACACATTTTCTCAGGATGACCTCCAAGAAAGCAAAGGAGTAATTCACAGGAGACCTGTGATCCAGGAAATCGGGGGTCCACCAAAAGAGCGAGTTAAAGACATCTCAGAGGACTCTGTGAGCCCACCTGAGGGAGGGGGAGACATGCAGGGGCCAGAAGTGAAATGGATAGAGAAACTGGTGTACCTGCCTGTGACATCATGGCTATGGGTTTGCAGCTCTCTAAGGGGATCTGATGAAGGATTCTTGGTCAGATTTAGATCAGCAAATGAGGCATTATTGGCTCCACGGAAAATAGCAATGGTTACCATAGGGAAAGCGGTCATGGAACACTACAATATTGACATGATCATTATGCAGTAGGTACTGAAGGCTGATTCCACCAACACAGTGGCACCACCCATGGTGCTGGGCAGACAGGAGGAAAGGGAGTGCATGCCTGGGGTGGGAGACGGGGGAGAAGGAGATTCTTAGATACTCATCTTCTGACTCTTGCTACAGCGGGCTTGGGAGTATACAGTAGGAAATGTCTACATTTGTCTACATATGTCTACATTTGTCTACATATAATTACACTGCTCTGTCTTACAAACTAAGACAGAGCAGTGTAATTATATAATTTAGAACCTTGGAGACAAGTAAAAGATGAAAGAGCTATAAGAGATGAAACTAGGTGCCTCTGGGGAAGACTCAGGAGAAAGAAAAGGAAGGAAAGGAAGGAAGAAGGAAGAAAGAAAGAAAGAAAGAAAGAAAGAAAGAAAGAAAGAAAGAAAAAGAAAGGAAGGAAGGAAGGAAGAAAGGAAGAAAGAAAGGAAGAAAGAAAGAAAAAGAGAGAAGGAAAGAAGGAAGGAAGAAAGAAAGAAAGGGGGAGGGAAGGAGGGAGGGGTAATATGAAAGGGAAAGGGATGAGGCCATTTGCTGGTTTGGGTCATAAGTCTTATTATAACAGCATCTTATTAACCATATACACTCATTTCTTTAAAAAGTTAAAATTAAACATAAAATACTTAGTTCTGTAACTTAGGAAAACAAAAGCAAAAAGGGAAAAATAAAATTTCCAAAATATCACCAGAGGGGGGAAAATATATATTTTTTCATCCAGAAATATATATATTTCATCATCCAGAAAGTTATTTTATTGCTGTGAAAATCTTATTTTTTATTTTTATTTTTTTGCGGTACGCGGGCCTCTCACTGCTGTGGCCTCTGCCATTGTGGAGCACAGGCTCCGGACGCGCAGGCTCAGCGGCCATGGCTCACAGGCCCAGCCTCTCCACGGCATGTGGGATCTTCCCGGACCGGGGCACAAACCCATGTCCCCTGCATCGGCAGGCGGACTCTCAACCACTGCGCCACCAGGGAAGCCCGAAAATCTTATTCTTTTGCAAACTAGCTGGCAGGCTCTCATTTATTTCACTCTATAAGGGTGTGGTTTTACCTGAATTTACTACAGAATTAATGACGACCTTTAATGAAACAGTGTTCAGACCCTGGTACTATCTGATTACCTAATTGAAAATGTGTTTCCTAACATTTTAACAGCACTTTATGGCTTACGAAATCCTTTCTAACACCATTCATTTTATCCTCTAATGCTACTTTTTAAATTATTTTCATGTTGCCCATAGTTGGATTTCTCTCAACACCTAAAAAAAAAAAAATCATGATATCCTCAGACAAGCTTTTGATGTGAATACAGGAACACAAAGCTTTGCTATTTATATTACTTCCCTTGAGTTTGTTTTATCTTCCATTTTTTTTTCCAAAAGATATTTCTGACTCTTGAACGATGATAAGTCTCAGCATTTTTCTCCCAGAAACTTTCTTCCCAAGACCATGCTCCCTTGTTCTATTTCTCCCTCCACGCTAATAAAATGCCATATGCTTTCCACAGCTGGATCACTGTTCCTTGTAACTCTAGGCTCCAAAAGCCTTCTTTGAGGCACAAAGTGTTCCTTTCCTCTGACTCAATCTCTCTTGCTATTTAAACAGTCCAAGAGTGCAGAAGAAAAATATAAACCAGTCTCACTATCAATATATATATGTGTGAAAGTATTACTTTTGTATGTGGATTTTTAAAAAATCTTTTATCTATCTTGTCCTATTCTGAGTCCCAAAATCTTTATTTATGGAAATTCTATTTCCACCCTTCATTTTCCAATATGAGCAGGTGGATTTTGGAGTTCACTTTCAAATTGTTCAGTCTGTTTAAAGATGAAGTCCAGGTCTCTCCATCTTTGATTTAGGAACTGGTTATGTGCTCACTTATAAATGAGCCCAGAGTACTGTGGGGCTATCCAGAGGTCCGCATGGTGAAGATGAGACAAACTCTGCTGATAAAAACCACAAATAATGCATACCCAGGAAATTATCACCAGAAACTGCCTGTTCAGATTCACTGTTTCCAGGCATGAATTCCCAAATCTCCCATGCCACATTTCTTTGCTCATAAATTTATTTTCACCTCAAAGAATTCTGGTATCTCTTTTCCTGTCAGAGTTGATGCTAAAATTTTCACCAGCCCATCTTCTATTTTTGTATTTCCATAATTTAATATCTCTATTCTCTTATTTCTGTAATTTTGCTCATGATTTTCTAAGTCTTTTGTATATGTATGTGGGCATGTTACATCATTTTGATGTGTCAAAAAATCATATTTAAAAAGTATAGACAAATGAAATTTAAAAAATATTCTATTTATACTAGGGATATCAAATTATAGAAGTGTGTAAGAATAAACCCAAATAGAAATGTGCAATATTGTGCAAAGAAGAGTATTAAACAGTACTAAGGGATTCATCCAGAAAATCTTTGAACAAATGGAAGGTCATAGAATGGTCTTGGCAAAGCAGCCTGGACACCTTTAGATGTCTGAGAAATATATGATTTCCCTGAGAAATATATGAGTTTAAAGTGATCTCACCAATGTATACTATTCCCAATTATGGTTGCATACTTTCTCATATCTCCAGTGGTGTGAGTGTTTGTGTATACAGTATATATATATATATATACACACACACATTATATATATAATATATATGTAATATCAAGTGGAAGTATCCATATATACTAGCAAGAATATCCAAGAGAGATATGTTTAAAAAAAGAGTCAGAATTTGCACTATTTACCAGATACCATAACATAAACTTACACAAATTAATACACTAAATAAAATAATGTGGTATTGGAATATAAATAGATCAATCAATTAAGTAAAATGCATAATATAGAAATTCACCCAAGTGCATATAGTAAATTAATACGAGATAAAAGCATCATTTCAAAACAGTAGGAAAAAATGGAAAATTTGATAAATGTGTGGAGATGAGCATGGCTATTTGTAAAGAAAAAATAATCCTGTGAGATTTTTACCTTATGACTCACATCACATAAATTCTTCGTGGATTGCTTAAAGGTAAAAAAGAAAGAAGGATAGAAGGGAGGGAAGGGAGGGAGGGAGGGAGGGAAGGAAGGAAGGAAGAAGGATGGAAGGGCGGGAGGGTGGGAGGAGACAGGAAGTGTGGCTGGTGAGGTTCTGCCTAGACCCTGTTGCTGGGCTGTTCTTGCCTCCCTGGCTGCTGCAGATGTGGGCGCCAAGGGCTCCCACTGACTCTTCCCCAGAGGGTCCCCCTGTCTGTGGGGGCACTAGGTGCCCGGAGCCACCTGCAACCAATGACACTTGGGAGGGACAGTGCATTCTCTTTGCAGCCCCCACCCCGGGGGAAGGCAAACATGGTGCTGCCTGCACTCCGGAGCCCCCATGGGGCCGGGCAGAGACCAGGCTCCTGAAACCAGGAATCTTCTGCCCTCTCTGGCACGGTTCTGCCCCTCACTCTCCGACACGAAGTCGTCAGACCAAACGCCCGCCCTCAATTCATCACTGGCCAGTGATCTCCAGATCAAGTTCTGCTTCTAAGTGATCTGGCCCAACACAGGTATTTGAAAAGCATAGGACATCTTTTGAAAAAAATTTAGAGTAAGGAAGACTTTTCTAAGAGATTATCACCAAAACTGTAAACTAAAAGAAAAAAATAATGAATTCTACTAAAATTATAAATATTTAAGCAGCATGATAAAAAAAATGTAACATAAAGAAAGCCAATAGACAGAAATAAAACAAAAAATGTGTAGACATATGTCTCTGTATAGATACAGATTTATATCTATATTTATTATAAAGAGATAATTTTCTTAAAATTTCAAGATAGTTATCAAATCATTAAGAAAAATACTAACAACTCAATAGATAGTTAAAAGATATAAATGAAGATTTGACCAAAAAAGGAAATGCAAATGTCACTTAAACAAATGAAGGGTTTCTCAATCCACTACAAAAGACTAGGAAAAAAAAAAAACCCTACAATAAGACATCGTTTTGAATTTGTCAGGTTGGAAAACCAAAATACTAAAATCCCCCAAACCTCACTGGGATCTCTGTAAATTGTCAGGGTCCTGGTAGACAGTCACACTTATAAATCACTGAGAAGAGTGTAAAACTTTCCAACCACTTTGATGGTCTGGCAACAGTTGTGAAATTACTAAGGTATCCACCCTTTGACTCAGCAGCTCTGCTTCTAGGGATTTATTGTACAAACATTCTTACGCATGTGCCAGATAATATATGACCAGGGATATTCATGGCAGCGCAGTTGACAGCAGCAAAAGAATAGGGATAAAAGGGAATATCTGTGAACAGAGGGGACTGTTTAAATAGATTGTAATACAGCCCTACAATGAAATGCTCTGCAGTCATTAATTTATTTAAAAGAGAGAAAGAAAGAAAAAAAAAACCACCATATTTATTGAAAAGGAAACTCTCTCCAGTAAGTTTTAGGTGACAGAGGGGGGTGCAGGACAGTGCACCCATGCTAGAGTCTGTGTTGAAACTGAGAGCGTGCCCGTGAGAGCGTTTTGTGCACATCATAGAAGTCGGCAGGAAGGATGCCCTGTGAGTATCCTGTGGCTGACTGTCTCCAAAGAGCGGAGTTTGGAGGCTGGAGCAGGGCTGGAGGGGATCTGCATGTGATACAAGTGAATTCCTCTGAGTGAGGGATCAGGTCCTCTTTCTCCTCAGGGGGAGGAAAGCCTCTCCCGTGTTGCCTGCTCAGCCCCCCTCCAGAGCCCCCACTGGTCAGCTCCACTCCCTCCCGCTCACCCCTGCTCTCCATCAGCTGTGGTTCCTGGCGTCCTGCCATCCACTGCTCCTCTGATGATGGCCACAGCGCATGTTCGGTGCCCACTTAGTTGGCCAGGCTCCGCAGTATGTTTTACTAGCATCATCATCATCTCCATTTAGTCCTTTATCACCAACCCCCTTGTAGAGATAGGCAAAATCCAGCTCAAAGACCCAAAGTCACAGGAGAGTAAGCATCCTACATCAGGGTTTCACCCGGTCGTCCTGGGGCGCCAGTGCCAGGCAGGTGCAGGAGGTAGCCCTCCAGCTGGTGCCCTCATGGGCAGTGGGCTGGCTTTTAGCTGACCAACCTAGTGGGAACAGACTGCAGCCATTTCTACATCTACAGTCAGTCCCCTGTCACAGTGAGAAAGACCCAGGCCTGGGGTGGGTGGGGCACCAGGTCTGGTCAGGAAAGGAGCATGAGTGGAAGCTACCAGCTCAGAGAATAGCAAGGGCCAGACCACAGAGACCAGGGTCGGGCATTCACCCTAAGGGCTGGAGATAGAGAGAAAGCTGAGGGTGGGGACCTGGAACTGTCCAGGACCTGCATCTCAGAGGGTGAGCGTGTGGGAGAGTATAGAGCCTCGAGTTGATGGACAGGGTGTGCACAGGTAGCTGACTTTACCCGCCAGCTGGCTCAGGCCCGGGTGGCCCGGAAGTGGGTGCATGGACAGCTATGAGGCCTTCCTGGGGCCTGAGCCTGTGCTCTGGGAATTTTCATGGCGAGTTAAGTCCAGGAAAGCTATGGTACGGAGTGACCAAGGCATGGAAGCCTGAAGCCGGGGTGTCTTACCCGGGGTCTCCATGATCCCCAAAATACATCAGCCACACTTTGGCACGTGTGTGCACATTCCATCCCAATTGTGGGTGGGGGAGGTCTGCTCCAGGACCAGGGACCCTGAACGAGGAAGGAGAGTGAGGGCCAACACGGTCCCTGGGGAATCCCGGTGCTGTGTCAGCCATGTGCCCCAGGGGATGGTCACTCCTCAGGAGGCCAGAACAGGCATGCGGGTGAGTAAGAGGGTGGCTTTGAGGTTGTGGGTCTGAGCCAGAGCTGCTGCTCAGCTGCTGTGTGACCTTGGCAGGGTCAGGCCCACCCATGCTGGGAGCGGGGCACCCCGTCGAGGCTCTGGCCCAGCTAGCATCCAAGGGAGGCTTAGCCAGTGGGTGAAGAGCCTGGCCCAGAGGTCAGCACACAGGCTGCTCCCTGGCTGCCCTGCAGTGAGCATCTGATCGGTGACTGGCCTTCCTCCCCTGGATGTCAGCATCCATCTGTAAAGCCACGGTATGGACTTCTGACAAAGCATCTTTCCCACTGACCTGCTGCTCTGCATGGTCATCTTGATTTATTTTCAGACTGGACACATTTCCACCCAGGACAGGGTCCTG
Source organism: Mesoplodon densirostris (assembly GCF_025265405.1). NCBI lineage: Eukaryota > Metazoa > Chordata > Mammalia > Artiodactyla > Ziphiidae > Mesoplodon > Mesoplodon densirostris. Next base: position 62,273,562 of record NC_082671.1, on the reverse strand, counting down.
GCTGCTTCTGGGAGGGTTCAGACTGAGGACACTTGCTCTGGAGTACACGTCGGAGTCCACGAGACTCCTCTTGGGCCGTCCCTCTGCCTGTCTGAGCCTCAGGCCACCACAGATGGGCATCTCACCCAGCCCGGGCATTGCCCTCTCCAGCCCCACACGGTCATCCTTCAGGGGCAGCTGGAGCTCTCTGGGATGGTTGTGGCCATGCTAACGGCGCCCAGGCTGGGAGCCCTGCCGTGCATGGGGGCACGTCCACCTGGAAGCTGTGCACAGGCTAGCACTGCCGCGACACCAGGACTCTGCCCTTGCACTTGCACTGCCTTCAGCCACTGCTGCAGAGACAGCGCATCCCCAGCCAGGGACCGGCAGAAGCTGCAGCTGCTGTGTGTGGTCACAGAGGCCTCCAAACCAATGAGGAAGACGGATGTGCCTCGGAAGACCCAGAGGAATTGCGGGGGCCCTACTCTGTGACTCAGCCTCACTGGCACAGGTAGTGACCACTTCTCCTAACTCCTGCCCCCACGGGGATACATGCCCCCGTGTGTCCTTCAGTTCAGAGACCTGCATACAAGGCGGTGGGGACACGTGTCCGCAGGGAGCGCCCTGCTTCCAACCTCCCACTTCTTACCCAGCTGGACATCCTTCAGTTTGTGGAAGAGAGAGCACAGAGCACGTGTGGCCTCATTTCAACCAAAGAGCAAAGCCAAAAACAAAGAGGCAAAAGGGAGGTTGTTTTATCCCCGCATCTAAACGAACACAGGGCCTCATCAGGAGGGTGATGCAGCCTGGAAATCAGGGTGGGGATGGGGTCCAGGCCGGAGCGGGGTCAGTCTGGGCTTCATGAGAGTCCACGGCTCCTGCCTGGAGGAGCAGGGACTGCGCCCCCTCCAGGCCCACGCCAGCCCCAGGCGCAACCCTCTGAGCATCCCTGACCTGAGACCCTCAGACGGTGGTGCCAGGGGTCAGGTGGTGCCATTCTTGCGTGCACAGTCCCTGGCCCAGATTGATGGCTCCAGGCCACCAGCAGGTAGACAAGGCCCACCCCCCCATCCCCCAGGGTGAAAGGAGCTTAGAGATCAAAGCCTGAGTCTCTGGATGGAGGCGCTCAGTAGAGGGCAGTGATCTGCTCAGACCCCCTCTCCTTGAGTCTGCAGCCCCTCACCCCTGGGTCTCAGTCCAGCATCAGGCTGTCTGGGCATCTCCCTGCCTCTCAGATCCCAGGGCATGGTCCCTCCTCACTCCAGGCGCTGGGCACAGCTTCAGCTCAGCTCCATCCACAGGGACTGGAATACGGGGAGGAGGGAGGTCACAGGCCTGGGGGACTCACAGCAGGGTCCTTCGCCTGCTGGGGCCACAGGGTGAGGGTGCTGGGTTAGGAGGGAGATGTGCATACACGTCTTCCCACCATGCCAGGGTCACAGACCCAGCCCACGTCTGAAACCAGGCGGACGTGGTGTCCCGTGTGCAGTTCTCCGACAGCACCGCCCTGTCCTGCGGGTGCCTTGATGGGGCCAAGAGCAGGAGCCTGTCCACTGAGGCCTCGCCCTCCCAGCCTGACGCCCTTTGAACATCTACACCTGTCATTCTCGTGAGAAGAGAGGGCCGTGGCTGGAGCAAGGACCCATCCGGCAGGGCTTCTGCTTCCTGGGCCAGGCGTAGCTGTGAGCCTTGTGGAAAGATGCTGGGAGGCGTCGGCGTGGCGGGAGCGATGGCTGCCAGGCCCACAGGGTGTGAGCCGCTGGGCCGCCATCTCCCTGCAACCTAGAGGTGCTGAGTCGTGAGATTCAATCCTTTCATCTCCCAAGAAAGGAAAAGGAGCCTCGATTCCCGGCAACCATGGAAAGGTTCCAGCTTTGCTTGGCTGCATGGGGATTGCATGTGGTGGGTGGTGATAGCTACGGAGCTTCCCAGGCTGGCATCTCAGGGTCAGCCCTTCCCTCCAGCCTCCCCTCTGAGCATCTTCAGTTCCTGGAGCTCTGTCCACGACCGCTGGCTAACTCCGCCTTCAGCTACTGCTCTTGGTGCCTAGTGGCTGACACAAACCTCGGCTGTCCATCGCATCCTGGAGGTGCTCAGCCTCCCTCCCAGCACAGGACCCCCAGGACTTCCTGTCCCCCTACCTGCCCTCACGGTCCCGTGTCTGCCGTGTGACCCTCGCCGGCCACTGGCAGGTGCCTCGTAAAGCAGCCGGCACACGCAGGACCAGAGGTAGAGGGCCTCCCACCCACTTCCCCACCTGGTGCTGCTCCCTGAGCCCGCAGGACCTCAGCCGGCTTTGCGAAGCGGTCGTGGTCCGGGGACTGCCAGCTCCGAGTTCCCGGAGGGACAGATTCTTCCACTGACAAGGTCACTGAAGTCAGCAGCAGTCTTTCCTCCTGTAGCTGATCTCTCACAATTATAAGACTACAAAGTCTGCTTTTACCTTATTAGGCTGCTTCTATTCTCGGCGTGCACTCCGAAAGGCACCGTCGGGCTGTCAGGTGTGGGTTGTCCCCGATGAGGAGCCCGTGGGGACCGTGAGCCTCCACAGAGCTGCCTTTACCTGGGCGCTCACACCATCATCGCCGTCAGCCTGGAGATAACCTCCTGCATCCCTCCTGCCCTGGCTGGTCCTCCGAGTCCTGCGGGGCACGTCTGAGCCCCTGGGGCTGGTCCAGCATCCCTCGCAGGAGACCTTGAGGGCAGAGATCTGATAATGAGGCCCAAGGACCAGCTTTGAGGATGTGCCGGACAGCACTTTCCAGGAGATTCCAGGAGAGCCGGCTGCCCAGATCTCTCTCTCCAATTCAGGACCTACAAGCCACATTTGGTGTTTCACCCTGAAACTGTCAAAACTAAAGAGATTTCAGGATTCTGCTCCAACACTCTGCTTTCAGGCTCCAGCCTGAAGGCATAGTAAGGAGGGTGGACGATGAAGGGGGTGGATGGACCCGGCCCCGCTCAGCCGCGCTTCACTAATCCAGAACCTGTCGCTGCTTCCTTGGTCCTTAGCACACACATCTGGAGGAGCTTTGCCCTATGGAAGGGTCTGGAAGGCTGGATGAAGGCTTCTAACTGTGACTCTGACATGCACGGAGGCGGAAAGAGGAACGTGCATTTCTGGAGGTCCCCGGGCTGTTTCCTGCAGGGTCCAGGATGTCAGCATCACCTAGGACGCTGCTCATTTCTTTCTTTCTTTTTTTTATTAAATGAAATCTTGTGTGTGGGGGGATTTGTTTGTTTTGTTTTGTTTTTTTAATATTTATTTATTTGCTTATTTGGTTGCACCGGGTCTTAGTTGTGGCACGTGGGCTCCTCGGTTGTGGCATGCGAACTCTTAGCTGTGGCATGCATGTGGGATCTAGCTCCCTACCAGGGATGGAACACGGGCCCACTGCATTGGGAGCACAGAGTCTTAACCACGGCACCACCAGGGATGTCCCTCTGCTCATTTCTCAAAACCAAGAACACCCAGTGTTCTCGTCCAGTTGAGCTCAGGGCTTGAGGGTGGGCTTTGGGCAGAGCTGGGGCACAGGTACCTCTGGGGGTCATTGGTGAGGGACAGTGGTGACTGTGGCTGTTGTGTGTTGCACATTCACTGCCCAGGCTGCTCTGCACGTGCATGACCTTAAATCCAGTGACATTTTGAGGAAGGGCTGCTCATTTCCACTCAGCCACAAGTGAGCTAAATCTCGGGGAGGTGGAATCAGACGATGCACATAAGATGCTCACAGTGCAGCCTACACATTGTAAGCTCTAAAAAGGTCTCCATTAGCAAAATCATCTCCATCGTCATCTCCATCCCTTGAAGTCCTGCATCTCCCAGGGTCCAGTGGAACATCCAAAGCAAGATTCTCAGCCTGTAAAATGTGAGGGCACTCCCGACACCACCCCAACTCCTCTGGAGGGTAGCAAGTCCTTGGTGGGGCCAGCTCCCTGGGCGGGGGTGGTCCCTCAGGGGCAGCTAACTCCACCCACTATCCATGCCCTTCACCCCACTTCCTGCTGGTTTCTGTCCAAAGGCTGTGTTACCTCTTCTAAGCATTTATTTCTTTTACCCCTAAGGAAAGCTCACACCTTTGCTGAGAACTACATTTATTTTTATCTGTTATTTATTCTCCTGACTCATGAAATTGCACCCTTCAAGATGCCGGTACAAAATGTTAAATAAAAATTAGTAAAAATACATAAAATGGATGAAAGTTGTTAGGCTTCTTTTATCTCCTGAAATATGAATTTAAATACTTTCACTTTATGATCCTGAGAGAAAAAATTAAATAAAAAAGTAAGCACAAATATATATATATCAAACTCTCACTCCTTCAAACTTAAATTGAAAAAAAATTTAAAAACAAAACCCAAAGCCTTGGCCCAGAACAATAGTTTTGTTGTCCTCTGAAAGGGCAATGAGAAATCATTTCCTGATTGACTGAGTGGTAGGTAATTACTCCAACTTCAGCCCCAGGCCAGGTGTCTGCAACCTGATGTGCCCCTGACCCCTTCTCCCACTGCCCCGTCCTAGACTCCCGCCTGTGGTCCAAAGCCGCGGCTGGGAGGGGCCCTAGTTTCTCCTGTTGCCTCACCCACTGATGCTCCCTGTATTGGCCCTTAACAGGCGAGCTGGTGTTTTGTTTCCCTGGGTCAAGAGGATGGAGCAGGATAAGGAACTCCTACCTGCAAAGACCCGGCCAGAGAAGCCTGGGCTCCTCCCCAGGGCAAAGGCAACCATGAAAGACTCAACCAGGAAGCTATCAGCACAGGCATCTTTCCCTCCCAGAAACTGCCCTCTGGCGGTGCCATGGCACGTGAGGATGGTTGGCGGGGTCGGGGGAGAAGTGAGAGTAGTGGAGGCTGGAGGAAGCAGGAGAACCCATGTGGGCTACGGCCGTGTCAGGGGCTTGGTGACGTGTCTTGGAGACCCTCAGTGTGTGATGACAGCCACAGCCTCCTGGAGGAGCCTGTGGGACCTGCCCCCATGCGCCCGTGGGTTCCCATCCACCTGCCACCACAGATACTCACCAAGGGACCTGGGGGGCCTCGCCTTGAGTTCACAGTTACAAGTGGCCTGGAGGGGGTTTCGGGAGGAGATGGGCCCTGCCCTACAAAGTGCTTTCTGGTTGTGCACAGATGGTAGAAGGGAAGGGCGGAGGGGCCATGAGGAGCCCCTTGGATGGGGACAGAGTCCTAGATCCTCACCCAAAGCGGCCTCCTCTGGGTGGAGCACCTCAGAGCCCCGGAACTTTGCTGGCTTGTCCAAGGTCAGAGGTAAGCTGGGGCAAAGCTGCAGGGCAAACTACAGCCCCACCTGGGGTCACTTCCAGGTCTGCAAAGTCAGGGTATCTCATCCACCAGAGTGGTTCAGGAAACAATTCCAAGGTGGACATGACTGAGAGAAGGGAGTTAAACATAGTGGCTCAGAGGATGCTGCTAAAACCAGAGCATGAATGATCATGTGCGTGTGTGTGTGTCGGCGGGCGTGCAGTGGGGGTTGATGCCTCTTTTCCCTCTGAAACCTCCTGTCCTGAGCTGCGAGGCATGTGCCTTTCAGAGTGGTCTCCCTCTGGGCAGTTTCAAGAGGCCCTCTCGAAGCCCATCCATCTCCTGGTCCAACTGCTCATCAGACAGTCTGGGAAGGGGATCAGGGATTTTCCAAGTGTGTCCTCTGCACAGACAAGGATGAACTGAGCCCAGGAGGTCCCAGTGCCTCTGCCGAGGAGTCAGGCTCCCGAGAGGCGGGTGGGAAGGAGGCAAGGCCTGGGCCGCGGGGCTGCGGCTCCTCCACCTTGGGGTTTCCACTGGGGGCTGGGAACCAGTTGGGGTCAGTTCCGGGACACAGAGCCTGGATTGGGTAAAAGTGATTCTGCAGCCCAGCCCGAGGGAGGCGTCCAAAGTGGGCCACAGACCCTGCTCCCCCTCATCTTAAAATGCATCTATGGTTCCTTCCTGGTTTCAGGCTGAACCCAAACTTCTAGCTTCACACTGAGGTCTACTCATGACCTGGCCTTAACTTCTGCAGGGATGAATCCCTTTTCCCCAAAAAGTTATACCTGCAGGGCTCCTCGTGAAATCCTCAGCGTGGTGTACATTTCCTTCTCCGTGCTCCCAGGGGACCCCTACCTGCCCCGTGAGTCTGAAATCAACCATTTTTTGCACTTCAGCTGTGGGGACAGTGATGGGGGTTCTCCTGGGCTCGTGGGTGCTGAACCCCCGCTCCATTTGCATAGGTGCTGTCTGTGCAAACTGAGTGGAGGGTGGCTTTGAAGAAACTACTACTGGAGGGAGAGGCTCATCAGGGCTGTGCACCCAGGAGGGAACAGACAGCAGTTTCTGCACAGGAGCAGAACTGCAGGGGAGCGGGGTTCATAGGGGCTAGGGGACAGATTTGTAGGAAACCCCAGCAAAACCTGCTGATACAGCAGGTGCCCTTGTTCTGATCGCCCATGGCCTGAAGGTGAATCAGCCCGCTTGACCAGCTTCCCAGCACTGGGGGCCAGGCAGGGAAATTGCCTGTTGATGGGGGAGGAGGTGTGAAGCCCCCAGCCATGTCTGCTCTGTCTCCTGGGGACACCAAGGGCACTTGAGAGGCAGGCTGGTGGGGGGCCAGGCGGAGCACCCAGAACACATGGCTCCAGACACCCAGATTGGGACTGGGAGGGTGAGGACCCCCATCTCCATCCCACCCCACCTGCCGTTTGGGACAGAAAGGCAGGAGAGGGGCGAGCTCCGCCGTTAGCCTCAGGCTCCTGGGCAGCTTCTCCAGTGGAGCAGAGAGTTGGGGGCCAGGGAGAGCCCTGAAATGAGGCCACCACATGTCCTGCCCTCGGGAGGTGCCTACTCTGGCCTGAAGCATCTACAGGCTCTGAGCTGAACATGGACGGGAGCTGTAAACAAGGGTAGGTGGAGTTGTTTTGTACCTGCCGTGTGCTGGACACTCGCAAAGGTTCCATCATTTCATTTTACCACACATAGGGGGAAGCCGGGCTCCAAGGGTTTAAGGGACTTGTTGTGGGTCCCACAGCCAGTGGAGCAGAGGGCAAGCCCAGGTCGGCGGAGTCCCTGGCAGGACACCAGGCAGCTCTGCAGAAGCCACTGAACAAGTGTCAGGATTGAAAGCCTGCGTCAAGCCACCTGTGCCACTTGGAGGGGACACGTCACTCCCTGTGGGTGTCACCCAGCAAAATAGAGACAGAAAACCTGCCTGAAACAAAGCCAAAGGGAGGAAGGTGCTCCGGAGTGCAGTACCGGTGCCTCGGGTGACATGGATGCTGGCTCAGCCCCGGGGCCTTTGGTCGTGGAAACCGTGTCCTGAGTTAACTGGCCTGATTTCAAGTCAGTCCGCTGGCTCACACATATTGAAAGGTCAACCCTCCCTCCCTGCTAAAACTTCCTAAATTTTACATGGACTGAAAGCCATCTTAGCAGAGCCTGCCTCGCTAACGGGAGGGGTCCTGGGTGGAGGACAAAGGCATCAGAGTGTGGATACACAGCACACGGCAGGGGGCAGGGAGGGGAGCTGGAAGGGGGGTTTCAGGGTTGGGGGCTGATACCAGGATGTTTCCATCACAGCAGCACTGAAATGCTCTGATGACACCTGCACACTCCACCGAGCTACACTGCACTTGCCCCAGAGTGCAGAGGGTCTGAAGCTGGGGACCACCGGACCCGGGCTCCATTCCAGCCTCTACTACCAGCCACTTTCCCTGAGTCCTGGTTTCTGCACTAGTAAAATGGAATATTAGTGCCCTTTCAGGTTGTCATGGTGAAGACAGAGTAGGATACCAGCAAAACACAGCCTCAGAGATACCCTGGTGAACACTGGTCGCTTCCTCCCCTCCCTTCTCAGCCTGCTCTGTTTTACTCACAGGAACTTCTCGAGACCAAATTCAAGTTTCTTTGGATGACAGAGGTGTCACTTGGGGCCGATGGGTGATGCCAGGGTTGGACATTTATAGGGCACCCTGGCAGGGCACATTGATGCACTAGTGATGTGTCTCCTCCTGGGCTCTGAAGATGGGCTCAGGAAAGGCAGCTTCCCAAGCACAGAACTACCTGGCCCCCAGCCTGGTTTACACCTGGTCTGCCCCACTATGAACCTGGGATCGTTCTCATTGGGGAGTCAGCCAAGTGTCTAGTTGGGGACAGGAATGAAGTGATGGTCCTTTCCACCCACAGTTCAAGATGTTACTGGTCATGCAAAACTAAAATAGTGGACATTCAGAGACCTCAGTGTGTGGCTCTGATTAAAGTAGGAAACAAGAGCCAGAGAAAGAGAGGTTTGGGGGCCTAAGTAATGGAGGGACCTTCCTGAAAGTCAGGGCACAGACCTGTGTGTAGACAGGGAGTCTGTTGAAGAACTGTAATAGGAAGGAGAGGTACCAAGGAGAGGGACCTCGAGCACAAATCAAGGACCAGGAAATCACAGGAAGAGTGATGCTCATCCTCCTGGTGCTGTGGGTGCATATCCGTGTCCCCTGAGAATCCATACCTTGAAGCCTAATCCCCGATGTGAAGGTGTTGGGGGCAGGGCTGAAGGAGGTGATTAGGTTGAGAAGGTGCAGCCCCATAAATGGGATCAGTGCCCTTATAAAAAGGGACTGGAGAGAAGCTCTGTCTTCACCACATGAGGACATGGCAAGAAAGCAGCCATCTGCAAACCAGGAAGAGAGCCCTCACCAGGGACCAAAGCTTCCAGTGCCTCGATCTTGGTCCTCCAGCCTTCAGAACTGGGGGAAATAAACGCATGTTGTTTAAACTCCCCAGTCCATGGCATTTCTTAAACTATAACAAGCAGCCTGAGCAGACAGGAAACAGGGGGTTTTGGGGAAGATTTTAGAAGAGCAGCCCTTGAGCTGAGTCATGAAGAATGAAGAGGGTCGCCAGGAGCAGGGCCACCATTTAAAACAGATGCTTGTAACACGAGGGGTGGGGTTTCCCAAAGGTCCCCCACACCCTGGGAGAGGTTCCACAGAGAAGAGGCACCACTTGTCCTGGAAGACCAGGGTCTCAAAGGGCCAGACTCAGGGGCCAAAAGTGGTTGGATGGAGTAAAGAATGGAGAGGAGATTTGGGGAAGAGAAAGTAGGACCTGAAAATCATGGCTATGCAGAGAATGGCACATCTAGGAGGAAGAAGGTGAGGCCAGCTGAGACTGGATAGGTGGGCTGGGAGAGGATCTGAAGTCTTGAGAGCTTTCAACTCCATCAGAAGACTGTCAGGATTTATCGAGGGAGGCAAAGAGGGACTCGGCAGAATCTTTAGATGGAGGAGAGAGCTTGCCCGAGGCCCTGCTTTCTCTGCATGCCCCACAGTGCCAGGCTCATCTGTGCCCACAGAGCTGGTGCTGAAATCACAGGGTTCACTCTGGAGCCCTAAAAGACAGAAAAAGGGAGGGTTGGGTTAAGGTGCTTCTTGGGAAGCTAACTTTGGGGGAACAAGCAGTGGGGAAGGGGCGATGTCTTCACTCCGAGCCTCTCTGCGAAGAGAAGCTCTCCTGCAAATGGCTCGGGTGCAGGATGGCAGGAGCTGGTGATTTCTGAGCCCAAATCCAGGATCTCTTATGCTGATCCCAACCCCCATGTGAAGGCAAAATCATTTGGACTCTATGCTATTTCTATCTCAGCCTGAGCCCTATTTGAAGAGAGACAAATTGTGATAAATGATATGCAGTTGTGTTCTCATGGGGCTGATTGCCAAGACCAAGTGAGTTTCCTTGAAGGTCTCCCCAAAATGGAGCTGTATTTCTCAGGACTAAGGAGGCAGGTGCTTCTCTGCCTCAACCCCTGCCTCTCTGACCCTGACCCCCTCAACCCCTTCCCCACTTTGGAGCAGGAGTGATGGAAACTGGAGTCGCTGTGGTCTTCATCATCGCTGCCCGTACTAATTGACTCACCCCAAGTGGAGAAGGGCTGGCAGATGACACTCTAATGAGGAAACAGGTGCTTCTGTTTGTTTGTTTGTTTGTTTTGCGATACATGGGCCTCTCACTGTTGTGGCCTCTCCCGTTGCGGAGCACAGGCTCCGGATGCGCAGGCTCAGCGGCCATGGCTCATGGGCCCAGCCGCTCCGCGGCATGTGGGATCTTCCCGGACCGGGGCACGAACCCGTGTCCCCTGCATCGGCAGGCGGACTCTCAACCACTGCACCACCAGGGAAGCCCAGGTGCTTCTGTTTTAATGGGGCCGTCACAGCTACCTGCAGAGCCCAGGGCTGGAGTGCTTCATTAACAGGAGTAGAGCAGCCCAACTCTGAACTTGAAAATCATTACAGAACTTGGGCTTCAAATACCTCCCCTGAGGCTCGGGGTTTTTCTTTGCTGTGCTCCTAATAAGGAACATTCTTCCAAAGAAGTTTTTATACCTTAAAGTTTTTTTTAAATCTTAGAATCATGTGCATTCTTCTGCCCCTCTGCTAGGTGAAAAATATGTTGTTAATTGTGCAATTCTGTGCCATCCACTGGGAAGTCAACACAGGGACAGGCACTTCATGATCTTTACAGAAGACTCAACACAGCTTAGGTTCCAAACTGGCAAAGGTCACAAGCAAAAGTTTCAACCAACCCTGCCCTGATGAACAAACCCATTCAGAGGCATTAAAAACCAAATGAAGTGTCATTACTTTGAATGTGGTCCAAGAAGGGAAGTAAAGTCTTTTCCTCAGAGGTGTGTGGAGTAGAATGTTTTCAAATGAACACACTAGGAAGAATTTTCTACACTAAAATGATAAATGTTGGACAAGCCTGATGACATGCATGTCTGAGGACACACCTCAACCTCCAAGACATCCCAAGGATCTCCATGTCCACTTAGTGTCCAGAGGCTCTGAGTTCTGCTGTGTCCTATGTGCCATGTGTGGTAGGTACATGAATTAACAAACAATCAGACGATTCTAACTCTGGAGACTTACTCTTACTTGTCTCAAGCTAGAGTGGATTTGATGAATGGTTTTGAAGATATGCAGAATTCCTTGCATGCATCAGAAGGCTTCTGCCTGAAATATTGGTTTTTATCTTATTTGAAAATAATTATTCAGATAAATATTAAGCTTGGATGACAAAGAAGTCAAGAAGTACGTAGAATACCAATAAGAAGACAGATCATTTTGAACATGTGGGAGCTTTGTACAGAATCAGAAACACATGCATGGTTACCTCTTCAATGGACACCCCCAATCTTTGTGCCCGAGTGCCCTAGCCAGACTGCTGTCCTGACCGTGGGAACATTTTGTTCTCTCATTAAATGTTTTCTGAGCACTTGGACTGCTCTGTTCTTGGAATTCTGCCTTGTGCAGAAGATACAGTCAATAAAACACAAGGCTGGCCCTTAAAGTCACTTGTAGACACAGGGGACAAATAAGTAACTAGACAAGTGACGTGCAGAGGAGTTGGTGTGGAGAGAGCTACGAGCACCCAGATGGGCATTCACAACTGTGCTCATCTGCTGGGGCTGCTGTGAAAACACACCAGATGCTTATTGCTCACAGTTCTGGAGGCTGGAAGACCAAGAAAAAGGTGCCAGCAGGGTTGGCTTCTGATGAGGACTCTCCCCTTGGGTAGCAGGTGGCTACCTTCTCTCTGCATCTCACATGGTCTTTCCCTGGTACTTGTGCCCAGAGAGGGAGAGAGAGAAGTTCTCTAATGTCTTTTCTTATAAGGGCACCAATCCTGTGGGATCAGGACCCAACCCTCATGACCTCAATGAACATTAATTACTTTTTGAAGACCCCGTCTCCAAATATAGCCACACAGGGGTTTGGGGTTTCAACATGTGAATTTTGGAGACACAATCATTGTCTGTAACAACAACCCAGGCAGGGAGGAGCAAAGAGTGTTTGTGGGGGTAGGTTTTATAGAGGACAGTAGGGTCTCTAGGACAAAAGGCCAAGTGCAAAGACCTGGAGAGTGGAAAGAATGTCGGTGATGGAGGAAACCACACTGAATCATGTGTGTGAGTGTGTGCACGTGAGTGCTTGCCTGTGTGCACACGTGATCATGCTTGCAAACACCCGGGTGCGTGCATGCGTGTGTGTATGTGTATCCATGTCTTTGTGGTGGAGGAGAGCGGGACCTGGGGACCATTCCCAGAGTTGGGAGTTGAGGTTGGGAAGATCAGAACTGAAAAGCCACAAATGCCACACAAAGGAGCCTGGAGTTAATCTCGAAGGTAGTGATGCTCCCTTAAAGCAATTTTCTGAGAGAAGCCTTTCAAAGGAACACACATCTGAGGAAGAGACTGCAGGATGGTGAATAGTGGAAGTGGGCGATGCAGAAAGCCAGGAGGACCAGTCCCTCAACAAGCCTACAGGAAATTCTCATGGGTCGTTGTGAGAAGTCGTGAGATCAGCCACATGAAGAGTGAGGGCACCGGACATCCAATGACATGAGCAATAGTGTGCCAGTCACCTGTCTGCAGGTTCTTCACCTCCACAGGGTTTGGGTTCTTCAAGGGAAGGGCCAGGGTACCTTTCCTCTCTGAAATCCCTATGTCTGGCACAAGGCACGTGTCCCACCATTCAGTTTTACGACTGTTCCATCTTCCTGATGAATCACACCTGTATGGCTAGGAGATGTCTTAAAATTCTATTTTAATGATTAATTAATGCACTGTAGCTCCAAAAATTACACATCATGATTATTCTCTATAATCAATATTTGTTTAGGTTTACTAACATGTTTACCATTTCTTTTTTTGCTCAGCAATCCTTTAAACATCTTTTCCCTTGCCTCTGAAATAAGTATATTAGACATTTCTTTAGGGAGATAAACTCTCTCACTGTTAATTATCTAAAAGTGTCCTTTACCCTCATTCCTGAATAATGGTTTCACAGGTGAAAATGCGAGTGTAACTCTTTAGAGACAGAATTCCACTCTCCTTTGGTTTCCATTGTTGCTGTTGGAATATAAACTGTTGTTTCAAGCCATTTCCTTGCAGGTAATCTGGAGGCTTCTACAATCTTCTCCTTTTCCTCTGAATTAGGGTTCTCCATTGGTATGTCTTGATATTAATTCATTTCTATTTATTTGGATTAGGATTTATTAAACTGTCAGTATATGATGATTTATGGTCTTAATCTGAAAAATTCTTTGCCATTATGTTCAATTTTGCTTTTTTCCATTTTTTCTTTCTCCCTTCATTTCTCCCTTCCTTTCTTTCCTCCCTTCCCTTTTTTTCTAGAAGTCATATTTAAATGTAGATGGTTTTTCTCACTCTCTCCTCTACTTCTCTTAAACAGTCATATTTCCCATATCTGAGTCTCTCTGTGTTGAATGTGGGGTGGTTTATTGAGACCTACCTTGCATTCTACCTCTCTTCTGCTCAAGTACCTCAAATCTTCCATTTAACCGATCCACTGAGAATTAAATTCTATTGATGAGATGCTTCACTGTGAAAGTTCTATTTGCTTTTCAGCTATGCCTGATCTTTTTGATTTTCTCATTCCCTTTAACATTTTTACTCAAAAATTTATTTTATTTAAACATATTAAACATCTCTGTTTAATATTCTTTTAAAATATTAAGCCTTGTATATATAAGTCCTCTGCCCCCCACCCATACCTTTCACTCTTGATGTGTTTTATTACCTGATTTGAGTTATTTCTATTCTTAAGCTGAGTGTTTTTGTTCTTTGAAATCCCATTGAAGTCATGGATGGTACTTTGTGAGGCGAGTGGGTACCACCAGGGAAGGCATGTGTTTGCTTCAACCAAGCACCTGGGAGTGACAGCAACTGAGAATGATGTTAACAAATGCATCTACTTGTGACCCAGCTTCTCATTTTCAGTGGTAGCTCCTGTTTTATCCCTGGTATCCAAGGAAAATTACCTTCTGGTCTCCATTGGCATGAGGGATGGGGGGAGTATATTCTTTGCTCATTCACTTTCTCTATGAGGGGGTGGCATTTATTTAAGAGTCTCAGTTCAAGCCCCCCCCATCTCTTGGGGCCATCCCCATGTCTCCCTCACAACTGAAGTCTCCAGGGTCCAGGGTCATAGAATCCCTTTGAGGCAGTACAGCCATCAGCACAGCATGGATTTGTGCCATGAGGACTCCCTGTGCTTGCATGGAAGCTTGACCACACATTTAAAATGCTGTTTTAACATGTAGTTCAGCATGTTTAACCTTGAGTCATAGGAGGTTTTCCAAGGTGGGAAACCCACCATGTGTCCCACAGAAATGTCCCCCCGTGTATTTCAGACACATCTCAGCCACGGCTCTCTCCATGTCTGTTTACCCTCCCTATTGTCAGACACTCAAGTACAGGGACCGTAGCTTCCCCAGCTCTGAGTCTCCTGCACCTGGCACAGGATCCTCCCAGGGGAATGATTTCATATCACGAGCATCTTCTCATCCATCATGTATTGCACCTCACAGCTATTCTACACTCCAGGCGTAGCAGATGTTTTCCCACTTTATCATGTGGGTAAAACCTGAGACTCATAGATTTTTAAGTGACTTGCTTGTGATCACACAGCTCATAACTGGCTTGCTGACATCTCAAATTTTTTTTTCATGAGACCCTGATCACTGTCTGCATGCTCTGCCTTCATGACAAAGCTTTATCTGTGTCCATGCAGTGTGGCGTATTTATTTTACTGCCTATGATGGGTTCACAATACATTGCAGACATTAGTTTTACAGCCAGAGGGGCTGTTCATTCCTCAGCACTTTTAGAGCAGAGTTGCTACTGCATTTTCCTTTAGAGGGAAAGTTCTTTGAAACGTCCTGAAAAGTTTTTGCAGGATTTGCCTGAGGAGTAAAATTTTATGAGTGCTGCAGAGGATAAAATAGGCCATCATATTCAGTGGCTTTGACCAGAGGACTGGCAATCCCTGCTCCCTCATTTTCTCCAGGTGTCTGTTCAATTTCACCCTTCCTGTCAGACCTTCCCTGATGGTCTTTTTAAAACAGCAATCCAACCTCCATCCGGGTGCTCCCCACACCACTTACCACGCTCTGTTTGTTTTTTGGTTTTTGGTTTTTTTTTTTGTGGTACGTGGTCCTGTCACTGTTGTGGCCTCTCCCGTTGCGGAGCACAGGCTCTGGAAGCGCAGGCTCAGTGGCCATGGCTCACGGGCCCAGCCGCTCCACGGCATGTGGGATCTTCCCGGACTGGGGCACGAACCCGTGTCCCCCGCATCGGCAGGCAGACTCTCACCCACTACGCCACCAGGGAAGCCCCATGCCCTGCTTTTATCTATAGCTTCTACCATCATCTGACATGCTGTATGTTTTGTCTGTCTCCCCCATTTGAATGTCAATGCCACAATGGTAGAGACACTGGCTGGATGCTTTATTAATGTGTTTCCAATGCTGAAAAGTATGACAATGATATAATTTACAAGTATGTGGCTCATTCTTTCCATTATTTCAATTGAGACTGGTACCAACCTTCTGAGATAAGCAAGGGAGAAGTACAGTACATACGAACCTTCAAGCTGTGAACTTTCAAAGGTGTGAACGTGCGTTCGCATGTCCAATCACGTAAGTTAGTTCACACGTCTGGCGTACATTGTCACGTATGTGCATCCTCACAAGTGGTTGTGTTTTTGTGTACTTTACTGTACAGTACTCTCTAGAGTACAGTAGTATAGCCTCTTTATTTCAAGCCCAGGATGTCCAGAAGCAAGCATAAAAGCAGCAGTGATGTAGCTGGTACTGCTAAGAAGCGCCAAGCGATAATGATGGAAACAAAAATGAAAATAATTGAGAGAGTGGAGCAACGAGAGGAAGAAGAAGTAAGTGAAGAACTGATGAGATTCACAATGCAGGAAATGGCAAGGGGATTTTCTGTATTTGAGGAGGCACTGTGAGTTTTTGAGGCACAGGACCCGAACATAGAACTGTACATGAAGGTTGCAACAGCTGTTCAAAATGCAATTCAGTGCTACCCTGTCATCTATGATGAGAAGAAAAAGAGCTACTACCCAGACATCACTGGATCATTTTTTCAAGAAGGTAGATAGAATTGAATCCAGCAAGGAACCAGAACCTGTGCCATCAGCATCAGCCGTGAGTGAAATTGCAGCTGGCCCTCCATCTCCTACTGCTGACGATCCTTCAGCTCTACCATCTCCCACCTCCTCTCCCTCCTCCAGTCAGTAACTCTTCACTTCCCTGTTCACTTGGTGCCAGCCCCAGCTGTTGTACTGTACTACTGTACTTTTCAAGGCACTATACTGTAAGATTAAAAATGTTTTCTTTTTTTGGTGTGTGTTTGTTTTTTATGTATTATTTGTGTGAAAAGTATCATAAACCTATTAAAGTACAGCACTATACAGCCGACTGTGTTAGTGGGTACCTAGGCTAAATTTGTTGGACTTATGAACAAATTGGACTTACAAATACCCTCTCAGAACAGAACTTGTTTGTATGTAGAGGACTTACTGTAAATGATGGGAATGCAAGGATTCTCAGAGAAGCCTCTGTGACTGAGAGCTCAGGACTCATGACCAAAATGGTGGCCAAACTTCACAGCAGCCAGTGATGGTTCCCAGAGTTCCCCTGTTACCCAAGGACAGGGAAGCCAATTAGTCACTGAGGGGCTTTGGGTAATATACTGAGTCTTTCCTTACCTAAACGTTCCCATCTGTAACCTCTCAGGTGGTTTCCAGATCTGAGTCACTGTGAATGAGCTGGGGGGCTTCTAGACCGGTGACACATTTTTATCAAATCCTGAACATATTTTTTATGCATTATCTCCTGTACGGACACCTGGTCTCATTCTTACTCCAGATCACTTCTTCTACCCACAGTTTATATCCCACAATGTCACCCACACACAGTATTCATACGAAGCCACCTGGTAAAAGCCCTAGATTTTCTACACCACATGGTGAGGTTAAAAATAATAGTACTCACATCTCACGGTTGCCTGGTTCTGGATAGGCACTGACTGTCTAGTTTGAGCATCACAAGAACGTGAAGCGTCCCATCCAAAGGATGAAAAACCTTCTAAAAGTTGTGGGAGGACCCTCATTAGTCAGGACCCTCTCTGATGTCCAGAGTTTCAGCCCTATGTTCCCCAAATCAAGGCCAGCTACTAATGCCACTTGTGCATTGATGGTCACCCCATGGATGTGGACAGGTTTCCGTAGCCCAAGGGCCCAAACTAAGTACCACACAACACACAACACAAAGGTGGTCCTTGTGTTTGTTTTTCATTCTGGCAACTGAACAGAATTAATACTTTCACAAGATTTGGTTTTAAGAGTACTATGGGGATTCAAAACTCAAAATTATCAACCAGAATGTATCAGTATTCCTTATTTGTTCTCACCCTCCAAAATCCACATGTTCAACCTTATAGGTTTTCTCAAAACACAAACCATTTAAAATTCCCAGCCGGAGAAGGAGCCAAGAAATGACATGTCTAAAAATGAGCTGCACTATAAAAAAGAACAAAATAATGCCATTTGCAGCAACACGGATAGACTTAGAGACTATCATACTGAGTGAGGTAAGTCAGACAGAGAAAGACAAATATTATATATCACTTATATGTGGAATCTAAAATATGACACAAATAAACTTATCTACAAAACAGACTCACAGACATAGAGAATAGACTTGTAGTTGCCAAGGGGGAGTGGGGGTGGGAGGGATGGACTGGGAGTTTGAGGTTAATAAATGCAAACTATTATATATAGAATGGATAAACAACAAGGTCCTACTGTAAAGCACAGGGGACTATATTCATTACCCTGTGATAAACCATAATGGAGAAGAATATAAAAAAAGAATGTATATATATATATATATATGTGTGTGTGTGTGTGTGTGTGTGTGTGTGTGTGTAACTGAATCACTTTGCTGTACAGGAGAAATTAACACAACATTGTAAATCAACTATATTTCAATAAAAAAGAAATAGATACATATCAAAAAATGAGCTGCATACACAAGTACACATGTGCACACATGTACACACACAAGTACACACACATACCCGCACACAATCAGGTGGGTTTGGGTTTGGAGCCATGGGGTTTAGGACAGTGGGTCAGTGAGATTTATGAATTGTGACCCGATAAGGGGCAGACCATTGTTTTATGAATTTCAGCCTTTATGACAGGCTGTCATGATGGAGGAGTTCACAGCATGCCCAGCTGGGCTCACGTTCTCAATATTTAAGTATCATTCATAAGTTTATGAAACTGTCTGAAAATGTTCATCTCCCTGTTGATTCTAAAGATTTATTCTTCCTGGAACTTTTATTTATGTAGCTAAGTCCTGGAACTGAGACTCACATCTGGATTTTATTCTATTTTTGGGCGGGGGGAGTATCTGTTAAACAAGTAGGTGTTTTCTGTGGCTCTGGGCACTGGGCTGAAGCATCTGGCTGGGCTGGGAAACATTCAAACCAGTGGTTTTCAACAATTTCACAGCAAGTATGGCTTTTGTCATTTCCTTCTTATTAATTCAGGTTTTTAAATAAAATAATTCTGACAGAACCTGACTACTGAGTGCCATTTTACAAGTTCCCTGTGTTTTCTTGGTCAGGGTTGTACACCTCCAGGCTGGGCCTCATGCCTCCAATGTTCTACATGCTCTTTTCTTGTCTGTTTGGATTATTGGTGAACTTCGACCTCCCTAACACTCTGTGAGCTTGATTTTACCCTGGCATTTCCAGTACATCTTTGTACAATGCCTGCCTGCTACGTGAACTCAGAAATAGCTATTGAATGAATGGATAAGAAGATGTGTGTGTGTAGGGGTGTGTGTGTGTGTGTGTGTGTATATATATATATATATATGCACACACACACACACCCCTACACACACACAATGGAATACTACTCAGCCATAAAAAGAATGAAATAATGACATTTGCAGCAACATGGATGGACTTAGAGATTATCATACTAAGTGAAGTAAGTCAGACCGAGAAAGACAAATACCATATGATATCACTTATACGTGGAATCTAAAATGACATAGTGAACTTATCTATGAAACAGAAGCAGACTCACAGACGTGGAGAACAGACATATGGTTGCCAACGGGGAGGAGGGGTGGGGGAAGGGTAGACTGGGACGTTGGGGTTAGCAAATGCAAACTATTATACACAGAATAAACAACAGGGTCCTACTGTATAGCACAGGGAACTATATTCAGTATCCTGTAATAACCTACAGTGGAAAAGAATATGAAAAAGAATATATGTGTGTGTATATATATATATATATATATATATATATATATATATGTGTGTGAATCACTTTGCTGTACAGCAGAAATTAACACAACATTGTAAATTAACTATACTTCAATTTAGAAAGAGAGAAATATCTATTGAGGTGAAATCCAGCACATACTAGAACTCAACAAGCCTGAGAGATAATTAGGGTGGCTGTGCTGAGTCTCATCCTTCAGCTACAGTAAATGACATCAGTGGAGTGGCTACAAGACGCCACTCTTTCTTGAGGATATAGATGATTGCTGTTCCACACCCTAAAGTCTCTGAGATCCTTACCTCTTCTGGTCCTTGACGGACCACTTGAGTTGGGAGTGAAGGCCTTTGGGAGCAAGAGGACACTTGTCCTGGGGCTGATGCTGAATTGATGGTGGTCCCAAGGGGGTGGATGCACTGACAAGCTGCCGAAGCCTGCAAAAAGTGGATGAAAGGGGGGCGAGAGACGGGCACAGAGTGAAAGGTTGGGAACAGGCTCTCAACCTGCAGGTGTGAAAATATATTCTTTGCAGAACATTGTTCAGAAATAGCCCTGATATGATATTTGCATTGATTGGTCTGTAGGACTTGAATATAACACTGTGTGTGTATGTGTGGGTGCGTGGACCTGAGCTTATGTGTCTGCATGCTTGAGGCACCACATTGCTATTCACAGGCATACACACATACACCGAAGCAGAAACTCGTATGGGTCAAATGATTTGTATTGTTTACAATCGTGTTCACGATGCACAGGATTTGTGTCGAAGGTCTGTTTGCTTTGGTGCAGCTTTGGTCCCAGGGGTGCTGCAGAAACAGGCTTCCTTCACCAGTGGGGACAAGCAGACAGGAGGCGGCAGAGGTGGAAGGAAGGATGAAGGTGCTCAGTGAGGCTGCGTGGATGCTCGGGTCCGGTGCCCCAGGCTGTGCTGTTTCCGTGATTGCATTTCCTCGCTGGGACCATGTGGCTGCACCCCTTCCCAGTGCTCAGGGCATGGTTGGTCTCCCAAGGGACTCAGGAGAAAAGCTGCCAGGTTTCCTGTTGGACCATTTAGGAAATGAGCTGGGATCTTTTGGGGGACAGATTCTGGGCCACCGAACTTCTCCCCGGTCCTCGAGGTGCATGCTGTCTCCAGTCTTGTCAGTTTCCATGTCCACAAGCCTGGTATATCAAGAAGAGGTGGTCAGCTCAGCAGTGCAGCCTGTAGGGATGGAGAGGGGTATTTTGGGAGAGAAGGGGTCAGTTGTGAAGGGCATCATTAATTCATTCAGTCATTCAACAGACACTTATTTGGCATCTACTATTTACCAAGGTGTTGTTTCCTGTTAGGGTTACATTTATGGTTAAAACAACCCCCCAAATCTAGGTCTTCTGCAGGAATTGGGAAAAGTTCCCATCAAGGAGTTGAACTGTTTCCTGCAGGCAGTGGGTGCCAGTTTCTCTGTGCTCTAGTTGTTCCAAAATTCATTCTGTAGTAAAATCTACATTAGAGATTAATCTAAGTAAGGGGGAAGGTTTATTTCTTCCTGTATAAAATGGGAAGTGAGAACTAATGGACCTTAGAAGCCTCTTCCACATCTAAGAAATGGTTACCCTCCAGCTCTGTGACCTGCACTTGGGGTCATTTCTTCTGTCACTGCCTCCATTGGATGGTGCCAGGTGGGGGCAGTTGTCTCCCCTAGATCATTTGTCCATCCATCTGTTCATCTGTCCATCCATCCATCTGTTGATCCCCCTCCAAATAACTACCTATCCACCCATCACCCCTCTATCCATCCATCCACCTACCCACTCACCCACCCATTCATCCCTTCATCCTTCCAATCTTCCACCCATTTACCCAACACCCATCCATCGCTTTATCCATCTATCTGTCCATCCCCTCATCCCTCCATCCAACCATCTCTCCTTCCTCCCTCTTTCTCTCTATCCATCCACCCATCCACCCATCCATCCATCTATCATCCATCCATCCATCCATCATCCATCCATCTATCCATCCATCCATCATCCATTCATCCATCCACCCATCCACCCATCCATCCATCCATCCATCATCCATCCATCCATCCATCCATCCATCCATTCCTCTTCCCTCTTCCCTCTCTCTCTCTCCATTCCTTTCTTTACACTAAGCCAAGCACAATGAGCTCACCTATGCTTTCACCTGGGTAGATGCTGGGGTGAAGGTGAGATGGAGAAAAACATGTGTCCCTGGCTTCCTCCGCTACAAGCCAGCAGCTTACCTGGAAGACAGTCATGCGTTAACATCAGTATCATGTCAAGCCTGCTGCGTGGCAGCTCCAGCCAAGCTACCCAGGATCAGGAGTGCAGGGCCTGAGACCCAGCCTTGCAGGAAGGCCCTGGAGCCCTCTCTGGTGAGTAGGGCTGGCACATCAGGCCACATGTGTCAGAATTAACCCCTGAATCAGGAGGGGCTCCCATGTCTCTGCTGGGTGAGGATGCCAGACCTGGCCTTGCCTTGTTTCCTGTGTGCTAGATGGGTATTCTAGAATGCTCTGTTCCGTGTCCTTCACTAGTGTTCTTTGTTTGTCTCCTTCTTATTCCACAAAGCCTCTTCTGTGATCACTGCAGCCTCCCCTCAATTTCACTTGTTCTACAATAATTATTCTAAATCAGTCCACAGTGAGGGAGTCAGTCATGGCATCTTTCCAGGCTTTCCGGAATCACATGGAGCAGACCCCCTGCCTTCACCATGAGGACATAATGCTCACTCTGCTGTCTACACTTCTGTGTTAACCCTCCTTGGTTATTTTATAAGTAGACGGCTTATCCAAACATCAGTCTCCATGTGGCTGTGAGTAATATCTCGATTCTATTTCTTTATCTTCCACAAACCCCAGCACCATTCTGGGCAAACAGTGGGGGTTAACTTGTTGGTTTAATTCGTTTGTGTTTCCAACACCTGCCCTAGTGTTTTCACAGCTCTTCTTAGCTCTCTGCCACAGCCTGAGCTGTACTTCCTCCTGAAGGCTGGAGATTCCTGCTCCTACAGCCCGTGGTCTTACGCCTTGAGCAGCTCTGACCTGATCTCCACTCCATCAGAACACAAGCAAGTTCTGATCACAGCTTCCACACAGGGAACCTAGGGCACTTGTGCTGTATCTCTACACTTCCTCTCCTGCAGCCTTCAGAAGCCCACACTGCCCCCAGAAAATCCCCTTTGATTTGATGTATGTTATCCCCATAAGTTCTCCAAAATTTACCTCTGACCACAGACACAGTCCCTGTATTATGTGATAAAAGAAAATATAGAACCTTCCAGAATGTGGCGCTGGGCTGTAAATCTCAGACACTCAGTGCACTGGGGGAGGGTGCGTTAGGATCAGGCATCAGGACAGGGTTGTGTGTGGGCTGTGTGCTTGGGGGCAAAGCAGGCAGGAGGAGGGGCTGTGCTCGGTGTCTGCAGGGGGCTGTGAGGGGCACTGCGCTCAGCTGCCCACTTCTAGTACTGAGATTAGGGACATGGAAAGCACCTGCCATGATCTGTGTTGTAAATCACTTTCTCTGTAGGTGAATCCCAAACTCCTTATGTTGAAAAAAATAAAAAGCAAACAACAATCAATAGTGCCACAGGGTGAGTTAAGGTATGCCCAGAAGCTGAAGGTATCCTTATAGCACATCCGCTGAAAGATGGGTCACTCACCAGAGTCTGTGAGTTCTTGCTGCCACTGCTCTGTCCTGAGGAATCCAGAAACGATGGACCAGCCCATCGGGGAGAGAGCATGTTCTCAGGTTCAGAGCCAAGGTGGAGGTGGGCTTTGGGGAAGTAGGGCTGGGGGTGCAGCACGAGCCTGGATTTTCAGTGCCTCAAATGCCAGCCTCAGTGGTTTACCTTTGAGCCTGGAGCCATGGGTATTTTCCTGCGCGCAATCCAGCTGAAAATTCCCCAGCACCCATTTGATACCCAAAGTGTCGGCAGAGGGCTCCTCTGTCGGAGGGGCTGGGGTTCTCATTCCTGCTTTCTGCAGAAGATCTATTTTTTGTTTCATTCGGAAGCTGGCCTCTGCTTCTAAAGTGCCGTTGCTCTATCATTTTAAATAAAACTGTTCCTTTTGTGGTTTCACCCCTGCGTACGCTTTAATTCATGGGAATCCAATTGCACTTCCCGAGGGACATTGCTTAATGCGGTGTCAGAGGTGAATAAATAATAAATAGGGCACATCAGGGTTCCCACATCCTCACTGCTGGTGGCTCTTCCAGGGGTGCACGTCGGCCAAGCAAGGGGGTGTGACGTGCCCAAGCCAGGCTCCCACCCAGACTGACACCCCAGTGTGGTGTGGACACTCGTTTGGGAGGGAGGCTGCTTACTTTCAGCATCCTCTCTGCACATTTTGACATAACCCACGCACCGGCTCTCCTTCCGGCTGTCCATGCGCTGTGGGTCTGCAGCTTTCTGCCCATGGGGCTGAAGAGGCTACAGTCTGGCCAAGAGTCTGGCTGTGACCAGTCCGTTGAAGGATGCTGGACCAACATGATTGGTAGAACGTCAGGAAGGGTGAGGCTTCTTGCTCTCGTGGAGAACACAGGATGAGGATCCTGAGACCCAGGCCCTGAGCTGGACACGGACCCTGTGATCTGGGAAAATGGCATTTTAGCGTCTCGGTTACCTCATCTATCAAACCGGCAAGTAGACCCCTAAGCTGCTCCAGTTTGTCTGAAGAGGCAGGACCCATTGTTGAGTCCTGGGAGACCGTGTCTACTGGGGAGGTGGACTGTGGGCACCTAAGCCCTCACACGAGGAATTAAGGGATGAGGGGAAGATGTATAACCTCAGAGAGGACATACTCACAGGTGAGGATATTTAGGGATGTTGACTAGGGGACCCCAAGTCAGGATACAGAGAGAAAGCAAAGGTTCCAAATCTGTCCTTCCTGTTGGTCAAGATTTGTGTCTCATTTCCATTTTCTAATAATATGTATTAAAAGTAATGGAGATATAGAACCCCTTCCCCAGCCATGCACAGAGAAGCAGGCTCCGAGATCCTGATGTGTAATCCACATGCCTCCTACAAACTAATCCACCAGTCGAGCCAGGAATGATCGCTGCCCCTGAACAATGGCAAAGACCCCTGAGAAATCATTTTGGATTCTGATCCTATCTTTTGTACCAAAGGAGGAATTCCTCCCCTGGGGTCCCCACATGACCTTCGGGCGAGGGGACACGAGAGTCCTGGATGTCACAAGGCTGCAGGTATCCACACACACACACGTGTTTCTGGGCTGCTGTCTGAGGCTCAAAGGGCAGGTGGTGGGGTCTCCACAGTGGAGCCAGACTGCCCCCATGGCTCCTGAAGCCTTGCAGGGGGAGAGCTGTGTCCTGGAAAAGCACAGGCTCCGGGAGGGTCGCTTTCCATTGGTGTTTCTGGAAGGCAGAGAGAGATGAATGGCTCCGTGACAGTGGGAGTGTGGGACAATTACAGTGTGATTTCTCCAAGTGTGTCATGGCAGCTCCTAAATCCCAAAGACGGAAAGCATCAGCAGTAAAAGGCACATGAAAAGAGAATTTAACCATAAGAGCATGACTACCCCTTTAACAAGAGTCTGCCTTCCCTTGGAATCAGCTCCAGAAAGCCCAGCCAGAAATATTTGATGAGCATTTGCTGCAAGCCTAGGCACCTTGAGTCCTGCAGGCTGGGCTGAGTGGCCCTGTGGATCGCCTGCACCCCTTCCTCTTCCTGCCCTTCTCGGCAGCCTGGTCCCGCTACATCTGAGTAAGTCACCTGACATCAACCTTGAAGGCCTCCTGGACACTCTGGTGATAAAGTGCTCTGAGTTCCGCAGGGACCCCCAAACCCCAGAAAGGAAGTGGAAGAAACCAAGCAAAACGGTAAAAGAACAAATGCATATTTTCAGGGAATGCAGGCAAAATGATCCAATCTAGAGCATGGGAACAGCTAAAGCTTGAACTTTGAAAGGCTGGCAAGATTGGCAAAGAGCAACCAAGGGGAACACAGAAGGCACCATGACCTTAGGGAAATGAGCAGTTTCACAGAAAATATACTATTATTGAAACTGAACAGTAAGGATGGAAGAGCTCGGTAGTCAGTAGGAACCCGAGTGAGCAGATGATACCTTCCCCCAAGACCAGCCCTCTGAACTTCAAATCTGTAAATCAAGCTGGACGTTTTCTTTTTTATTCTTCTTAATTTTATTGAAGTATAGTTGATTTACAATGTTGTGTTAGTTTCTGCTGTACAGCAAAGTGACTCAGTTACACATATATTTATTCTTTTTCATATTCTTTTCTATTATGGTTTATCACAGGATATTGAATATAGTTCCCTCTGCTATACAGTAGGACCTTGTTGTTTATCCATTCTCTATAAAATAGTTTGCCAGAGAGAAGTCCCAAATAAACAAAATAAGAAACAAAAGAGGAGAAATCACAACTGATACCACAGAAACACAGAAAACCATAAGAGAATACTATGAACAATTATATGCCAGAAAATTTAACAACCTAGAAGAAATGGACAACTTTCTAGAAACATACAGCCCACCAAAACTGAATCAAGAAGAAATAGACAACTTGAACAGATCAATCACTAGAAATGAAATAGAATCTGTAATTAAAAAAAAAAAAAAACTCTCCCTACAAACAAAACTCCAGGACCAGGTGGCTTTACTGGGGAATTCTACCAAACACACATGGACATTTTCCCTGAGGTGTCTCAAAGGGATGTGGAACTTACCCAAGAACCCTTCTGTAATGCCCGCGACCCTGATCCTTGCCCCAACCTGCGGCCCCAACATTGGTTTTTATGAGCATCACCATCGTGTACTCCATCCACCCCCAACCTGAAAGCTCCAGTCCCCTCCTTCCCTCATCCCTCACATCCAATCTTCTTTCAAGTGTGTCTGGACTCTGGCCCCTTCATCCTTCCCCCGCATCGTCTCTTTCCCAGGGTGGCAGGGACTGCTCCCCCAATTTCTAGGGGTGCCCTATTTACCCATAAGGGGGAGGTCATGTGATCTGAGAGCATAAGTGGTGTGGACTGCTCTGGGCAGAGACAGGGAAGGACCACCACATCTCTCTTCCTGGGGGCACTTAGCACAGCTGCAGGATGGCAGCAGACCACCCACCGTGTGGAAGGCTTAGAGTTGGGGAGAAGTAAACCTATTACTTTGTGGTGTGTGGCTGAGGTAACACACCTGCCTTGACTTATTTGCCTGGGATCACAGCTGTGCTGGCCTCACTGGTGTCTCTGGTCCCCCCGCTGAATTCATCCCAATTCGTGTTTCATGATGTGCTCACGGCAAGCTTTCCTAGTGCAGATTTAGTCTACGTGCCCTTCAGCAAGCGGCCAGCTCTTCCTGAGCATCATCCACTGTTTCCACAATCCAGCTCATTCCTTGGCAATAAATCTGTTTGCTGCTCTTCTCACCACTAACTTTGAAACCTTGTATGTGTAATCTCATGGTAGAGCATAAACTCGGAGGAATCATTCAGACGGACATGCCATGCAGGCAAGGAACAAACAGGATTTTATCCTGGCTCAACCCCAAGTCCTCCAAGACATCCCCGGAGGGGCAGCGTACTGCAGCGGTCACTGGGAACCTGCCCGGGGGGAAGTTGGCCAGAGCTTGGATCCTGGATTCTCCACTGACTAACCGCGTGGCCCTAGAGAAGCTGCAGAAGTGTCTGTGCCTCTGTTTCCTCAATAACAGCTACCCAAGAAGGGGGTGGGTGGGTAAAGATCCAGGGAAACCATGCCTGCAAAGCGCTCAAAACACGCTTGCTTAACAAATGTTCAATACGGTTCCTCGCCACGGTTGGGCAGCTCTGATAATTTTTCCTCTTTCTGCATCTACATCTGCTCCCCTGCCACTTCCTTCCATCTGTCTTGCTCCAATCCCTATGGCCACACAGAGGAGGCCCTCTCTCTTCCTCACATGACAGCCCATCAGAGATGTTGTAAGACAGGAATTATCTTCCTCCAAATCTTTGCCTTCCTTCCTGCACAGACCCAATTCCCATATCAGCTGCATCCCTGCTGGAGTCTCTGTCGAATGCCTGGTGCTCTTACCTGGCTGCCAACAAGGCTGGACCCTTGTTATCACAGTCCAGACTGACTCAGAGTCAGCATTCGTCTCCTATCTTCCGTGGAATGCATTAGTTATCCTGAGAAATGTCTCTGCATCCCTAAAAGGTAATCACTTTTTTCCTAGTTTGTCGTGAGCATCAGATTTCCTAGTGAGCTGCAGAATTCCTAAGCCTTTTTTGAAGGGAATAACTTTTTACGAAATAAATTAGAAACTGATCCATTCAGTGGGACGCCAGCACTGGGTTGTGGAAGGGAAATGTTTGTGCAGCAAGTTTCTCCCAGAGGCCCATCTCTCCCGTGACAAGGTGCTGAAGAAAAGCATTCTTGTCAGACATGCACCAAAGGCTTTCAGGGGGAATGGCAGCGGGCTACAGTTCTCTGGATGCCGGCATGAGACATGCCAAAGTCTCCCGAAGGCTTCCAGAGTCCGGGTTCGCTACGGCAGCTGCTCTGTGTTTGCTGACCCCTCCAGGGACTTCTCCTCCACCTCCCGAGGGGCCCCTGTGCCTTCAAAGGCTCTGACTGCCGCACAGGGAGTCGCTGGGCCTGCACAACATCCGTCCAGGCTTCCACTCCATCAGATGGTCTGGCATTGGACGTGGTCTCCCTGCCTCCACCGTGGTCCCGCCTCTGCCTCTGTCTCTCCGATGCATCTGCACACCTTCCTCTCTCTTCTGGCCCGGCCCCAGCTCCTGGGGCTTCCTCCACCTCTGCCTGCTGACCTTCCTGAGGGAGGGCTCACCGTCCAGGAGGATCTCAGGCTGAGATCCATGCAAACAGGCACTTCTCCGCTTGGCATTTAGTGAGTGACACCCTCCTTGTAAAACCTTATCACACACGCGATCTCACGTAAAGCAACTCCCACATAGGGCTGGGGACTTGCCCCATCTGTGAAGTCTGCCCCACAGCCCTGTGATACACAGAGAGTTCTTCTCTTTTCAGATGAGAATTCTGAGGCTTGGGGGATTTGAAGACTTGCCTAAGGTCACACACTGAGTTTGTGGCAAGATTTAAAAGCAAGTCCACCGGCCCAGATTCTTGGTCCACACTGATTCTCGTGCACTAGGGCTCACCAATATTTAGAACCAACATCCTCCTCCTCCTCCACTGCAGATGTGATAAAACAGGTCTACAGGTGTCAGGATGCTATTTCCCAACCACAGACAAGGATGGACAGAGAACTCTAACCTAGAGGTTCCAGCTCCCAAATCAGATCAGATCCCTCTCAGTGAACCACAGCCACTATGCACTGGAAGCAGAGGTCCCCTCAGCAGCCCATGAACATGCACATCTGAGCAAGTCCTGGGCACCAGGCGCTACGTGGGGCAGGGGTGGGAAAAGGACCCCTGTCTTGGGGAGGCAACAGTTGCCCTGGGGGGATGAAGAGGGAAAAGTCATAGGGAGAAACTGACATCGTGGGTGGAGAGTGCTTGCAAAGTCCCTGGGTGGGCTGGATTTCTTTAGTCTTTTCTTAGCATGCACACACAGCACTATCTTCCAAATATCATGATCAACACTTCACAAAGCTGTGAACCCCTGAGGTGGTGTGAAGGGTCTCTTCTTATCCCTTTGCAGATGAGGAGCTGAGCTACCGGAGGTTCTAGTCCATTATGAGGGTCAGACCACAGGCGAGGGTCCCCACTCTCCTCCGCAGACACCTGCACAATGGTGGTGCCCTCAGGGCTTCCTGCTAAGCGGGTACATCAGTACCACGTGACATGGTGACCATCAACCACGCTGCCTCCTGGAACCCACTTCTGCCTGAGTCAGGAGCCACGGAGTGCTGGGGCCCAGCCACGTTCCATCAGCTTCAGCACTTGGCACGTGGACAGAACAGCCACAGAGAAGCGACCTTCACTCCCACACAGGAAACGCTCCTGATCTGTAGAGCCCTCTGGGTCTTGAGGACAGGTTGGGGGTTAGCCAAGCAGCAAGGGCATGAAACAGCCTTCCAGGTACCAGAGGGAGTAAGCAATCAGGGAAAATGGGCCTCAGACATCCCAGGCTGAGGAAGGAGGATGCAGGGGTCCCCTCCCTGCCAGCCCCTCCTCCCAGGGTTGCCGTGAGCAACAGGCAGAGTGTGGAGCCGGATCCAGGCTGTCAACACGAGGGCTTTGACAAGACCGGTTCTGACAGCCTCAGAGAGCCGCAAACATCCGGCATCATGACTATTTATAACTCTGTGCTTCTCGTCACCCAGAAACAGGGGAAATGAAACAGAGCTATTTGGTAAGAGGTTTGGGCAGCCTCGATGTGGAGGATGCATCTTTCGGGGGCAGGAACCACCCAAATGGCACCAGGGGCCACGTGATCTCTCCCTGGACGGAAAAGCCATCTGGTGCCCTCACTCTGGAGCCAAGATGGCCCTGGGCACCTGGAGCCCAGGTGCAGGAGCTGGCGCTGAGCTCACCCAGGCTGGGGCCCGGCTCGCCCACTGGCATCATGGTGGGACGAGGTTGACAACATCTAGAAGCCTGGGTCCCACCCACAGAGCTACTGCATTGGTGGATCTGGGCTGTGGCCTGGGCACCAGGATATTTTCAACCTCCTAAGTGATTCCAATAATCAGAAGGTCAGGAGACCTTGAAGAAGAATGTGTGGTTTGGGGCAAGTTATTTCTACTTTTGAGCCTCAGTTTCCTTCTCTGTACAATAAACAGCTCGGACTAAATAATTTACAATTTATTTTTTTCGCTTAGCTTTTCTACGATTTAAAATGCCACTGTCCTCAAATTCGATGTCCCTCCTAACTCAGGTTTTCTGGCTTATGCTGCTGGTGAAGGAAACAACCAGTGTGGGAAGTGGGCAGGGAGAGCTCGGCTTTCTGGCTCCTGGGCCAGTCCCACCCTGCCCCGCAGGCTCCATGATGACATCTCCGCACCACACACCCCCGCCCATCAGGGTCTCCCCAAGCTCCACAGGCTGCAGGGATGCAGAACTCCCTGGAAAGCCTTTAGCACTCACTGGGATTTTCAAGGATGGTCCCCACATCAGGAGCTCTGGGTCTCAAAACCAATGCCCATTGGGTCACCGGATCCCATC
Source organism: Mesoplodon densirostris (assembly GCF_025265405.1). NCBI lineage: Eukaryota > Metazoa > Chordata > Mammalia > Artiodactyla > Ziphiidae > Mesoplodon > Mesoplodon densirostris. The sequence continues at coordinate 62,243,311 of NC_082671.1, read as the reverse complement.
TGGAGATCTGCCTTAGCTGGCCCTGGGGTTGGCCCAGGCATCAGGATTTTCAAACGTGGAGGGTTATTCCAGAAGGTCCTCCCCCTGCTTCTTCCTCTGGGGACCCTGCTGGTTCTCCAGTGCCAGGTCAAGCCCCAGGGAACCTGTGAATCCTTCCCCTCCCTCCCTCCTTCCCTCTCTCCTGAGTGAAGGGCCCCTTCCACTTGTCTCCAGCTCCAGGTAAACACCAGTGTGTTTCTGCAGCTCTGGTCCCTGCTGGTCCACAGTGAGCCTGTTCCAAGCAGTCAGGATTTAGCCATCTCTGCTAGCCCAGCACAGAACGTGGGTCCTGCACTCTGCATCCCAGCCATCCTGGCAACTACATGCCCTGCATTTGCATGTGCTGTTGACATTACTTGGATTAGCCTTCTTATGTTGTTTTTTTTGGATAAATCCTACTCAATAGCCGGAGTTTAGATCAAGAGCCACCAGCTTTGTGTTGTGTTATGGGTTCATTTGTATCTTCCAAAAAAAGCTATGTTCTAGTCCTAAATCCTGTACCTGTGAATGTGAACTTATTTGGAAATAAAATCTTTGCAGGTGTCGTCCGGTGAAGATGAGATCACGCTGGAATAGGCCCACCCTAATCCAGTGACTGGTGCTCTTACAAGAAGAGGGAAACTTGGACCTACAGACTCAGGAAAGACGGCCATGTGGAAATGGAACAGAGCTTGGAGTGATGCAGCCACAGCTCCAGAAGCTGTGACAGGAAGGTAAGGACCTTTCTGCAGAGTCTTCAAAGACAGCACCTGCTGACACCTTGGTTTCAGACTTCTGACTTTCAGAACTGAGACAGTACATTTCTGCTGCTTCAAGCCACCCAGTCTGTGTTACTTTGTTACAGCAGCCAAGGAAACTGGTCCAGGCTGCCTGTCCTGGCCGCTCAGCCTGAGATAGAGACCTAGATTCCTCTCCTATCTCCGACCCACATCACGGTGGCTCCCCCACCAGCTGGTAAACCCTGACCTTCGACGGGGAGAATCCAGGGCAGCTTGGACTCACTGCTCTGGGTGCAGAAACTCTCGTGCTGTGAGACCTGCCCAGCCTTCATCCATTCATTCATTCAGCCAAGGTGTGTGGCCCCTTGGGAGGCCCCAGTGCCCCAAAGATGTGTGCTTTGGTCCCTGCTTCTAGAAGCTCAAGGAAGCAGGTGGAAACATAAACATCGCATACAAGTCAGAGAGGAGCCTCCCAGAAGTGGAGGAGCAAGGAGAAGGGACTCACCTCTGCGTGTGGCTGTCAGGGAAACCAAGCCCTCTTGTGTTCTGGGTTAAGAGGATTGGGACTCGGGGCTCACGTGACTGTCAGGGGGCTGAGAGAACACAGTTCAGAAGTGTCCCCCAAAGTGAGGAGAGCCACAGCCCTGGAGCCCAAGGCCGTGGTGGGCGGTACCCAGCCCTCTCCTGGGAGCAGTAGCAGCAAGGCAGGTGGGCTGAAACCTCCGTGAGAAGCCACGTGGGTCTCACGTCTGCCCGTGTGTTGGTCCGGGCTCCCCTGAGAATCCTGTTCCTCCTCCTCTTCCACCGGTCACCTTACACCCAGCCCCAGGGGAGGGGCTGGGATGGGAGGGGATGTGGGAGATGCAGCTCTGGATTCTCTCTCCCATGGAATTCAGGGTGTGGTGGTGATGCAGAGACATTGGATCATTGGCAGTGCCCACCGCTTCCTCAGCTCAGCATCGTGACAACTTCCCCACATCCAACCCCCATGTCAAGCCCAGAGCAGTGTCAGGCTCCAGTCTGACAAGCTGAACCATCCCTCGTAGATCTGAAGATGCTCTCTCTCTCTCTAGAATAGCAGACACCAAATTCCACATCATCTGTCTCTGGGGATGTCCTTCTAGCTCAGACACAGTTCTTCTTTGATATTTTGTAACTTCAATCCTGAAACACAGGGCTAATCCTACTACCGCACGTTACATGGGGCACAAAGAGAGTGGAGAAGGGGGCGGAGCAACATGATTTATGCATCATATGCTCTTAAGCATACTTTCCTCCAAAATACAGTGAACTGTTACCATCCTCTTTTCTGCACCTGGTTATGTGACCACAGCTGGTATTTATAACTTCCTTCCTCCATTATTCACTTCAGACCCCATTTCCCCTGAGCCTCAGCTGGTTGCAGATCTTTGTAAGGTGGGCTGACCGAAACTTTTGTCCCTAAGGGGCAGGGTCATCCTGCCTCTGTTAGTTTATTGCTGCTGCCCATGAATTCTTTTTTTTTTTTTTTTTTTTTTGCAGTATGCGGGCCTCTCACTGTTGTGGCCTCTCCCATTGTGGAGCACAGGCTCCGGACGTGCAGGCTCAGTGGCCATGGCTTACGGGCCCAGCTGCTCCGTGGTATGTGGGATCTTCCCAGACCGGGGCACGAACCCGTGTCCCCTGCATCGGCAGACGGACTCTCAACCACTGAGCCACCAGGGAAGCCCATCCATGAATTCTTACCAGTGGATGGCAGGCCGGAGGAGACGTACCAGAGAATGACCTGGGTTTCAGGTTGCTATTGGCTAAATATACATGTCCCCAACATTCATAGGTTGAAATCCTAACCTCCAATGTATTAAGAGGTGATGAGGTCATGAGGGTGGAGCCCTCATGAGTGGGATCAGTGCCCTTATAAAGGAGACCCCAGAGAGCTCCCTCACCCTTCTCACCCTGTGAGGACAAGACAAAGAGTCTACAGTCTGCAACCTGGAAGAGGATCCTCACCAGAACTCAACCTTGTCAGTGCCCTGATCTGACTTCCAGCCTCCAGAACTGTGAGAAATCTGTCTCTCTTGTTTATAAGCCACCCAGTCTGGGGTGTTTTGCTGTGGCAGCCCGAGCAGACTGAGACACAGTCTCACTTCTCTATGCCCCCATAAAATCTGGGCAGAAAAGCGCCCCCCACCTGCTGGTCCAGGGAGAGGAAGACAGCAGGTGGCCTGGTGGCCACTTGCAGCCTCCAGGCCAGTGGGACCATTGTTGTTTCCCTGATAGACACATCTCCCTTGGGAACTAAGACCATTAGACCATCAGAGCCCAAAATCATGAGGCCAGAAAGCTCAGGTTTCACTAGTGTGTGATTTTAGGTAATAGAGAAAGGAGCCTCTCCCACTTACTGACTTCTGTTTCTGAACCCGTGGATATTAGCTGTGGGAGAAACAACATCATTACAGAGCACTGGTTGCTATGGGTTGGATTCTGCCCCCACCCCCAGAAAAGATATGATGCAATCCTAGCCTCCTGCAAGTGTGAATGTGGCCTTATTGTCAAATGTGGTCAAGTTGACACAAGGTCAGTAGGCTGGACCCTAATCCCGTGTCACTGGTGTCCTCATAGAAAAGAGTGACATTTGGACACAGAAGACATACACAGAGGGAAGACCATGCGAAGAGACCACAGGAGAAGACCACATAGAGATTGGGAGATTGGGAGTGTACAGGGCTGCCAGAAGTGGAAGAGGCAGGAAGGGTCCTTCCCTCCAGGTTTCAGAGGGAGTGTGGCCCTGCAGACACCTTGATTTTGGACATTTAACTTCCAGAACTGTGAGTGAGAAGATTTCAGTTGTTTCAAGCCACTAGGTTTGTGGTACTTGCTACAGCAGTGACAGAAGTCAATGAGGCGCCCAGCTCATCCCAGGATGCTTGGGGCCTCTGACAGCATCACAGTGAGCAGGACAGGCAGACCCACGTTCAGAGTCAGGGCTTGACCTAGGGACAGATCGCCGCTCCTTCTGGGATGGAAGTTGTCCAATCTAATCCCTTGCCACCTCACAGGTGGCTGGTCCCCCAGGGAGTGGCACCACAGAGGGTCCTTATAAGGAGAGAGGGGGCAGGAGGTCAGATAAGGATGTGATGGGAGAGGCAGATTCCTGACTGACGCGGGGCCACGAGCCAAGGAAAGTGGGGGACCCCAGATGGTGCAGAAGTTAAGGAAATGCTTCTCCCCAGAGCCTCCCAAAGGAGCCAGCCCTGTCCACACCTTGCTTTTACCCCAGTGGAACCCATTTTGGACATCTGACCTCCAGAACTGTAAAGAGAGTAAATTTGTGTTGTTTCTTTAGCCACTAAGTTTCTACTGATCTGTCACAACAACATAGTCAACTGACATACTTGTTTCATAGTTAAATTTTCAGTCTCCACCAGGACCCTGCAACAAGCCAGAGCTGTTTCTCAAAGAAGAACAGAAAAGGGCATGCATTGCCCCAAAATCTGTAGGTTCTGTGCTGGGATCCACAGTCTTGGCCTCAGGAACATTATGCACCATCCATCTTCCGGGACTTATGATCCAAAGGGCCGAGCAGCTTGCCTGATAGCCCGGACCAGCTGCAGTGCCTTCTCCTATCTGGATCACTCGAAACAAGAGGCCTGTGGGTTACTTGGAAATGGGCCAGGGCAGCATGTGGAGGTGTATGTTGCCCCCGAAATCTAAAACCAGTCCAGCGGGTGCCGGAACTCTTTCTCATGGTCAGAGTGACCAGGGATGAGAGCATGTCCATCCATCTGGAGGGGATTTTCTGACACACCACAGACCACTGAATCCCTCAAACCTTCACCAATGTGGCAGCTTCCTGCAACTTTAGGAAATACATGGGCAGTGGTGGAGGTGGGTAGCAGGGACGCCAAGCTTACGACGGAGCCCAGCCAGGTACTAACAGAGCCCAGGGGGAGAGGCGCACGGTTCAGGGAAGGATGACAATGTTGGTTGGGACGAGAGGGACCACAAAAGCCTTCAAGGCAGAGAACAGTTTGAGAAACTTTGGAATCTCCTGACCCATCTCTGCCAACACGGAGCACCGAGTTTGGGGTGAAGAACAGGCTACAGTACTGTCAAGTTTCAAAAGGACAGCGAGGAAGCAACTGAAGATTGATTTAGCTACTGGAGTGTTTGTCCCAGTTTTTGACTCAGAAGTGTATGAGACCTCCTCCCTGACTTTGAAGATTTCCGAGAGGGGCAGCACACACCTCCTGCACATGGCACCCAGCAGCGGAAGCCCCACCTCCTCTCTCCTCTTTCAAGTCCTTGCTAACAAGGAGCCCTGCTTCCGCATCACATTTTTCATTTTATACAAGTAAACATCCTTTAATTGAAACTCCTGGGCATTTAACATTATTTATAACTCTGCGAATTAAAAGCCTCATGGAACCCTGGTTCCATCTCATAACCGGTGATTCCCGGACTGCTCTCTAATTATTTGGGAGATGTTGTGTAGCATCACTAATTATAGGGTTGATTTAAAATGGAGCGATCGGAGTTGCCATTTCAAAGGGAGACTAAAGACAGGCATATGTGGACTTCAAAGTTTCCTCTCAAGAGGAGAACCATCCAGGAAGCTTTAGAAGCCAAAGTTCTAAGTTTCCACAAAACCGGCAAGAGCCCTTGCATTGGAATTCTGCCATCCCGGCCTTGTAACCTGACCTAGTGTTGTCTCTGTTACTTATCTTCAGCAGCTCCCACGCAGAGACCCCTTCTTCCACATGTAAGGCCCCCTTCTCCCTGGAATCTGATGGAGACTGCTGCTCACAAGCTCTACTGTGAGTAAGAACAGCATAAAAGTGCTGCTAAAATTCCATTCCCTTGGTGACCCCCGACCCAGAACCTTCTGATCAATATGCCGTCATGCGGGGGTCAGAGGAACACCCCAGGCAAATCTGATGCACCCCCCCAAGCATGGACTAGACCTCCTTTAAGTAACACTGGCTCAAAATATCCCCTCATGTGTCTGTGCCACGTCTTTCCTGAGATGAGGGGCTGCCTTGGCCACTGGGCACAGCCATTGTGCTGCAGGCATTGCTCAGCTCCACCTAGGACTGAAAGAGGCAGAAGGAGGGGAGATGAATGTTTGGAGACAGCAAGTCCTTGGATGAGAAGCCCTGTTATTCCGTCAGGACCATGTGGTCTCAGCTTCATCTTCTGTGCCCCATTTGCAGACATCTGTCTGTCTCCCTGACAGAGCTATTTGTGTCCCTGAAATGTACCCACAGGCAGTAGAAAAGCCCTCAGAGGTCCTGACCTTGGCCCCCTGACCACCTTCCTGTCAGCTCGCTCCACAGGACCTGCTTTCAGTGCTACTGCTGCTCCCCCCGCCACCCCAACCCCCTGTTTGAAATCTCTGCTCATTGACGCCTGCTGGTTCAGCACCCTGGAGAGCTGCCCCGGGTTTCAGGACTTGGCAGGGCTCTGGACTCAGCACTGCTTGCTTCGAACAGGACCTGGGTGTTAACCTCTGGCTCGGCCCACAGCAAGTGAGAGACACACTTTCAGAAACTGGCCCTGTGGCTGCCAGGCCTGAGTCCCAGCGTGGAGGGCACCGCAGAAACGCCACCTCCCTCCGCTGCTTAAGGATAAAACTTTTAGGAAAACACATAAAAAAATCTTTGGGACCTTGCACTAGGCAAAAACTTGGCACCAAAAGCACTAGTCATAAAAGGAAAAGTGATAACTTGGACCTCATCCAATGTAAAAACTTTTGTTCTGTGGACAAACCTGTTATGAGGATGGAAAGGCGAGGTGAAGCCTGAGAGAAAGTATCTGCAAAACACACCTGACGGAGGCTTAGCATCTAGAACATATTTAGCAGGAAGCCATCCTGCTGAGCCCTGGTGCCAGAGCTAGAGTGTATGTTCAGCTCCCACAGGGCCCCTGACACACCATCCCAGCAAATGTGGGGTTCTGACCCCCTGCCTCATCAACCAAGGACGGGGTGGGGCTCAGTCCCCCTTGATCCTCTGACCACATCCCAGTGACAGTGGACACCTCCTCCCATTATCTCATCACCATGGACACCAGGTGGGCACCATCGCCATGACAGGGGGGAGCTGAGGGCTGGCTCACACCATTGTATCAGGATTGGACCTTGCTGACACCAGGAATGGGGAGGGGAGGGCTTACCAGCCCCAACACACACACTTACGCTTTCTCATTGGGTTGGGGTGACAATGTACCTCTGCCCCTGTCCCCTGCAGGGGAGTCAGATCACCAGCTGGCTCCACTGGGTGGGGTTAGGGATGGGTGGGGTGGAAGATGAACTCTCCTTCAGCCCCACAGAAACTATGGTGTGTGTGTGTGGGGGGGTGGGTTCCGTTGCTAACAGCTTTTATGTGAAGTTTTGTCACATGCTTTTTTAATCCCAGTAATATGATAAATGATTTTTCTTCATTAACTAATAATTCAGTACATTACTTTAATTGATTTTCAAACATTAAACACTTTGCATTTCCAAGAAAAATTCTGCTTGATTGTGGGCACCATGTGCCCTTGCAAAGAATGTGTATCTGCTATTGGTGGTGACATACTCTAAAGATGTCCATTAGATTCAGTTGGTTGATGGTTTTCCATTCTCCTAGATACTAATTTACTTCCTGTTCACCATTTCTGTCTACTGAGAGAGGGGTATTGAAGTCTCCAACTGCAGGTGTGGATTGTCTATTTCTCCTTTCAGTTCTATTTGGTTTTGCTTTATGCATTTTTTAACCACTTTTGTTGGGTGCATACACATTTATGGTTGTTATGTCTTTTTGGTGAGTTGATACTTTATGATTATGTTATGTTCTCCTTGATGCCGGGTATTTTTCTTTGTTATAAGATCTAATTTATCTGATATTAAAATAGCCACTTAATATGGAATGTTAAAACCTTAGTAGTGCTCTGGTCCCTTTACTTCCATCCTTTTATGTTGTTATTATCTCATTATTGCATCTATGTACATAGAAACCCTACTGGACAATGAATGGTACAATTTTGCTTTCAACTGTCAAGCATATTTGAAAGGATTCAATAGGAAAACAGTCTATTGTATCCTCTCAATTATTTACCATTTCTGTTGCTATTTCTTTATTCCTGATTTTTCAAGTTTCCTTCTTGTATCATTGCCCTTCTGTCTGAAGAAATTCTCTATAAATTCTTTTAAAGCAGGTCTGCCAGAAATGAATTTTCAGTTTTCCTTCATTGGAGAATGGTTTTAAATGACCTTATTCTTGAAGGATATTTTCACTGTATTTAAAATTTTGGATTGACAGCACTTTAAAATGCTTTCAGTTCTTTAAAAATGTTTCACTTCCTTCTAGCCTCCATAATTTATAATGAGGAAGCTTCAGTGAGAAAAAACTGTTGTTACCCTGTAAGTAATGGATGAATTTTCTTTAGATGCTATCAATATTTGTTTTTGTCTTTACATTTCAGTAGTTGCATTATGGTGTGTATGGTTGCAGATTTCTTTTTTTTTTTTTTTTTTTTTTTTTTTTGCGGTACGCGGTCCTCTCACTGTTGTGGTCTCTCCCGTTGCGGAGCACAGGCTCTGGATGCACAGGCTCAGCAGCCGTGGCTCATGGGCCCAGCCGCTCCATGGCATGTGGGATCTTCCCAGACTGGGGCACGAACCCGTGTCCCCTGCATTGGCAGGCGGACTCTCAACCACTGCGCCACCAGGGAAACCCCTGTAGATTTCATTTTTTAAATCTTTTTTCCTCTCGCTTTTTCACATTGGATAATTTTATTATCTATTTTCTTAATCATCTCCAGTCTGCAACTGAGACTAATGAGTATTTAATTTTGGTTATTACACTTTTCAGTTGTAAAAATCATTATTTGATTCTTCTTTACATCTCCTATTTCTTTGCTGAAATTGTCTTTCTTTCCATTTGTTTCATGAATGCTTACCCTTATTTGTTGGAGCATATTTATAATAGCTCCTTTATTATTTGTTAGGTATTTCCAACATCTGCTTCATGTTGGTGTCACCGTCTGATATTTATTCCCAGGTAATTTTAGGTTATATCCTGGATGTTGTACATATTTCATTGTGATACCTTGGGTCTTATTTAAATCCTATAGAATGTTATTTTTGTTTTAGTGGGCAGTTGGCCCAGTTGAAGTTCAGGTCTCCAGTCCCAACAGGCCTTTAGTGGGTTGTGCCTTGAAGATCAATTTAGTTTTCAAACATTTGCAGAGCTTTTCAACCTACCCTAAGTCTGGTGTTTGGGGGGTAGTCTATTCTGTAGTTTAGCGCTCAACATCTGTGTATACTGTCTGCAATCACATACACACACGCACATCTCGGGGATGAGCCCAGGAGTTCATACACGGCTCTAAGAGGTCACTTTCCCAAACTCCTCCCTCCTCACAACCTCCTTGGTGTTTCCAGTTCCCACCTTGTTCCTCTGGCCAGTCATCCTATTCTGCCACACATTCCTGCAACTGTACCTACATATTGAGGCAAGCAGGAGAACATAGAAAGAGAAAAAGCAAAGGAATTTTGCCCCACCCTCTTGAAACCACAGCTTCTTTGGTAGGAGAGGAAGTTTCCTTCCCTTGGGCTCTTGGCTGCTGTGGGCTCCACAGCAGCTGCTCTGCTGCCACCGTGGGATTGCTGGGGACCAGGACCTGAGAGAACAGAGGAGAGAAAAAAGCAAAACAAGCAGTTTTCACTACCATCTCTGAGCCTGAGGTGTTACCTGGCCTCTTTCTCAAGCTAAGACTAGAGAGTGTCCCTGGGGTCTGTCTACATGCACAGCTCAAAGTTACAGGCTGTACTGAGTCCAGGCTGCAGGAATGCAGAGTGTGGCAGAGGGACTCACTCCCTGTAGGTGGTACTTGGGATTCTGACCTTTTCCTCCCCAATCTTCCCACTGCTATTTACTTTTCTGAATCCTCAAACAGCAGGTCCAGGCATTCTGTTCAGGTCCTTCAACACCTTCAGTGGAAGAGATGGAATGGAGTGTGCTTATGCCATCTTACCTGGAACCAGCGCAGTCACAGCTTGTTTTATTTTCTGATGTTGCTCTGTGATAATGGGATGTAGTGTGTATGTACATATACATGCACACACCCACACACACGCTGACTTCAAGGTTTCAGTCAAGTCTGCTAAAAAACTAACATCTGGTAGGAATGATCTTAGGATGAGTCAAGAAAGATGTCTGTATTCCTTTAGGCAGCTCATGTGAAACATTGTGACATTCCCCAGAACTAAGTCATTTCACTGCCAGAGTTAAAATATAAACCTGAAAATCCCCAGTTGTAAAGTCTATGGCCAAATCTAAGCACACTAGACTATACAAGTTGTTAGCGAAATAACTGAAAAGTGCCTTTGCTGCAATACAGAGCTGATTAGATCCAAGTCCAGAGCCTTATTTCCTTTTTACCAATTCAATTCACCAAAACCTTATGGAATGAAAGAACAGTGTCAGACACTCCTTGAATTGGATGTTTCTGACCAGCTAACTTTTTTTTAAAGTTTTTATTCACTTTTTTAAAAAACATCTTTATTGGAGTATAATTACTTTACAATGTTGTGTTAGTTTCTGCTGTATAACAAAGTGAATCAGTTATACGTATACATATGTTCCCATATCTTCCCTCTTGCATCTCCCTCCCTCCCACCCTCCCTATCCCACCCCTCTAGGTGGTCACAAAGCACCAAGCTAACTTTGAAGTCCCAACTTTCCATGTGTCAAAGCACACCTGGGTTGAGAGGTGCCACCCAAGCATTCAACGTTGAAATGTGAGGACAGAGAAAAGGGAGAGAACAGGGCATCACCTGTGTGGAGCGCTCTTTGAAGCTGGTCCAATCAAAGCCTCCTTTTCTCCTCTTGGGCTCAGCTCTTCATTTCCAGCACACCGCATCGACTTTGGTGTAACATAGCGTGTTAAAAGCACCTGTCAACTGAAATCTGGATTTTTTTTCAAATCAGTTTACATCACGTTCAGTTTCCATGACAAGTTTTATAATTAAATTTCAATGACTCCTACCAGGTCAGGTGTGCCTTAAACTCTTTTCACAGATGTGTTTTCACACACACAGGAGCAATGTGATTTTAATGCTTACACCTCTTTGGATGAATGGGTGATGTTTACAAAGGGAATCTCCTGGTTCTCTAATTTGTCAGTATAGGCTAAATGGGAGAAAGAAGAGGAATAATGTGTGAGGATTTGTTTCATTCGTTTGTCAAATATTAACTGGATGTTTAAGTGGTCCCTGGCTCCCCTGGGTACTGAGTCTGCACGTGGTAGATAGTATTCTCATAGACTACAACATAGCTAAGCCAAAATGTAGCATCCTTCATCTTTAATCAAATGAGCTTGACTTCTATGTGAAACTCCCACTCCACCACACTGACATGGAAATCTTAGTCTGAACTCCAAATTAGGAGTTTGGGATTAAAATATACACACTACTATATATAAAATAGATAACCAATAAGGACCCACTGTATAGCACAGGGAACAATACTCAATATCTTGTAATAACCTATAATGGAAGAGAATGTAAAAAAAGAATATATATATTTATATATATGTATAACTGAATCACTTTATTGTACACCAGAAATGAATACAGCATTGTAAATCAACTATACTCCAATAAAATTTTTTTAAAAATCAACTATATTTCAATAAAAATATTTTAAAAATTAAAAAAATAAAAAAAAAGAACTCTCAGTCTGGACAATTTAAGGTACACTCAATCACACTGGGATTCCTCATGATTATTTAAACTAGAAACATACAGATCTGTGGCCCCCTCCCCACTCCTTGGTGATATCTCAGTTCAGGAGAACTGTTGAAAACATCCTCCCTCCACTCAGCTTGGGCGAATGGTGACAACAGACCTCCATGGCCTACAGTTTGTAGGACCCATGTGCACCTGCCAGGAGCATCCTCTGCCATGACCAGAGATCTTCTTCCACTCTTCCCACTTTTTACCCCAAGGGCAATGTTGAATGTTACTCCACTCCAGCTGGAATTGCAGGAGACAAGGTATCTCCATCTAAACCCCTCCAGCCACCACGCACACCTGGTGTCGACCTCTACACCGGTCACACTTGAGTCTCTGGGAAAGTGAGGTCCTTGCTCAGGCTTCCCCTGGACACAGGGGAAGACCCTTCCCTTCAGCATCTCCCATAGGGTTTCCAGCCTTACCTGCCTCTCCAGCCTCCTCAGAGACCCGCCAGTGACTGATTCCGTTGATCGACTGTTTCACCTCGAGAATGGCCAACCTTCAAAACATGTTGCCAGTTACTGTTTGGAACACACACTTTGCACTCTGATCTTTCAAAGTCGCAGGTTTTAGGGACCTCGAACAACTGTCCTTAACTTTAAAACCAACCTCTTGCTTGTTTGTGGCCCTGGCTGTCAAGACTGATAGATATCTTTCGTGAGAGGAGCACGTAATGTAAGAGCGACCCTCTTAGCAAGTTTTAAGTATGCAACTCAGTATTATTCACTACAGGGTCTATTGGATAGCAGATCTTCAGAAATAATTCATCCTGCATAACTTGCACTTGTACTCTTTGATTGACACAAACATTTTTAAAAATAAAGGGGCAGGAGGAAATTTTTGGAGGTGATGGATAAGTTAATGGCCTTGACTGTGGTGATGGGTTAATGGCTGTATACTTATCTCCAAACTCCTAAAGTTCTACATCAAATATGTACAGTTTTTCTGTACATCAATCATATCTCAACAAAGTGATTTTAAAAAAGAAAAAGACTGAGATATCTGATATGTATTTCCAAAACTTACTGTGAGGGAAAAAAGTTCAATATCAGACTCTGTTTCTGTATATAATCAGCTTCTGAAGCAATAGTTTTAGTGCTAGAAGGGCACTTTCTATTTCTTCAGATGGAAATCCTAAGAATGAAAAGCCATTGATAAATATTTTAAGAAAAGATGGAGACAAATCCTTCAAGAATATCACAGTCCACTGAGGAAGCATGTTAATTAGGGTCGGTTGAACAGTTGCAACAATAGACCTCCCAGATATCAATGGCTTAGGGATGAAAAACAGTTTTTGAAACCAGTAACAGTCCTGGGCTCATGTTCAGATCCATGGGAAGCTCTCCTCAGGGATCCTGTCTGGTGGTCCCTCTGCCAGCCCAGCATGGGGCTTCCAAAGTTTTCCTGACAACACCACTCCCCAGAGGTGGGGGGAGGGTGTTCTGGCCAGAACTGGGAATACCACACATAACCTTCATTCATATTCCATTGACGGTAGCTCAGTCAGGCCATGGTTTCCATCTGCAAAGGAATCTGGGCACATGGGGCCACTGGGTGCCCAGGAAGGGGAGCACAGGGATGCTGGTGAACATCATTGCCAGGGGGTCCCTTTTTGGTCACCAGATATCCAACTGCCCCTGTCATCACATAGAGAATACACTCCTCCCCCCACCACAGAGACATGGAATGTCCCATTTTGCTCCTTCATCCAGCTCGAAGCCTTGAATGGCTAGAGGATGCTCAGGCCCATTCTTCTGGTCCAGATGTGGCTCCTCTTGGTTCCACATCCTAGAAAGTATGAAGAGAAAAGGCCTCTCTTCTCTCCCTCTGGACACACACACCCAACCTAGGATGGCGGTGCAGGGCGAGGAGACCCACGCACAGTCAGCTCTGACCCACAGCAATGACACACTGACAGGAAGGACGTGCGAGGTCCTCTGAACACAGTGAGCAATGTCATGACTGGACACCGAGTCTGCTCTCCAGGGAGAGTGGGGGGCTCCTCTGTCCATCGTTTCCATGGCCCCTGTTCTCACACACTAGATGGCTCTCTGTGGACCACTGTCCATGGCCACATCCAAGCGCGTCTCCCTGGGGCACCGCACAGCTTTTCCAGCTGAATTCCTACAGGTCCACGTACAGCAGCCCCAAGACCATATAAATGCCTAATGCAGTAAAAGCCTTCTGTAGCCCCAGTGTTTGGCTTCTTTACCAATAACAAGCAGTGGGTTTAGCAATATTGGAAACATCATTTCCACGTGCCAATAACCCTACCGAGAGTTCTGTTTTTCCCAGATATCATTTACAAACCTCCATTATTTCTTACTTTCTCTGTCCCCAAATCTTTCTTTCTCTCTCTGTCAATTTAACGGCAGCTTCCTTGAGGCTACTAGGGGGGAAAAGAAGTTTTGCTAAATAGGCAGTATCCTTAATCTGTTCTTTGCTGCCTGGTTAAATTCCTCTGTTTAGCTGGGAAGTCTTAATGGGATTTTGAAGCTCAATGCCTTTTCAATCTTATCTCCTACTGTTCGGGATCCAGAAGTGCTTTTCCAAACCAAACTTGTGGATTCTCTTTCTCTAATTTTTATTTGCAGACTAAATAAGTTATTGCCTGAGTTTATCTCTTTCTTAAAAATCTTTGCTGTAAGTGACAAGGAGTCACCAACACATACTCCTGTTTTGGTCCTTCTCCATACAGGTGCGGGTCTCCATCCTTCCTGAGGGCTATTTATTTCCTTACTGCTTGCTACCCTCATAAAAGCCAAGGCTGCAGCACCTCACCTCCACAAACCAATTTCTGTAATAATTAGGGTAGGTTAGGAAGAAATCAGAAATAGACCCCCACATTTTAATGCCTTAAAAAAACAAGAAAATTATTTCATTTGCTATTAACACATGGACCGGTGCTCAGGATGGCAACTCAACCCTCCTGCACACAGCCCTTCAGGTATCTGGGCAGACAACGGCTTTCAGGGTTGTCTTGCCATTGTTGGAGGAGAAGAAGATCAGGAAAGGGCACGAGGGGTGTTTTTATGGGTCAGGCTGGGCTGTGACATATGTCATTTCCACTGGCCATCCATTGAGTTGGATCAAGTCACACAGTAATAATGTCCAGATCCCAATTCCAATTCATTCAGGGGTGGGTGGGGGATGGATGGAGTGTGTTTTCACCACCAGGTGAATCTCTGGACACTAACTGGGTGTCCTACAATTCACTAAGTTCTGACACCGTCTACCTGGGGATCCCACAGGTTAAGGGCTCAGTCCTCCAAGGCTTCTCCCACCCCCTGCAGGCGGCAGTCATAAGCCCAGGTTGACACCTGCACTTCTGACTGTCTGGTTGTCAGCCAGAAATTCCCAAGATGTCCTGCTTGGGTGGGATTAATTCACTAGAGCTCCTCACAGAACTCAGGAAACCCACTTACTCATTAGATCACAGGTTTCATATGAAAGGATATAACTCAGGAACAGCCAGATGGAAGAGGTGCAGAGGTGCACAGGACAAGGTGTGGGGGAAGGATGCTTCCATGCCCTCGCAGGGCCCAACCCTCCCCACAGCTCCATGTGTTCACCAGCCTGGAAGCTCTCTGAACCCTGTCCCTTTGGGTTTTTATGATGGCTTTATTACACAGGTATAATTGATTACATCATTAGCCATTGGTTGATGAACTCAATCTCCAGCCTCTCTCCTCTCCCTGGAGTCAGGGGTTGGGATGGGGGATCTGAAAGTTCCAACCCTCTAATGATATGCTTGGCTCTCCTGGCAACAAGCCCCCACCCTTAGATGAGGTCCAAAAGTCACCTTGTGAATGTAGCAAATGATACTTTTGTTGCTCTCATCACTTAGGAAATTCCAACAGTTTGAGGAGCTTTGTGCCAGAAATGGGGTCAAAGGCCAAACAAACTTCTTATTATAAATGACAAGATCACATATAGCCATGCCTGACAGAAGAGATCCTGAGAAGTGCAGTTTAGTGCATGCCCAAGAAAATGCAGAAATTGATTTTCCCAACAGTTTACAGCTTGTGCTGCAGAGAGGCTGCTATGGAAACAATGAGAAGGTCCTGATACACTGAAGACATGTGCACATGGAGAGGAGAGCACAGCAGGACCAGGACGTCCGGAAAACTTTGGGTGAAAAGTGAGGTCTGGGCTGCTACTTGGGTGATGGGTGAGATGTTGTGGGCAGGTGGGTGGGGAAGAAAATGAGGCAGAGGGAACACGTAGGTTAAAGCAGGGCTTGCAAGACCATGCGTGAGAGAGGTACAATGAGGCTGGAAGGGCTGGGATGTGGGTGGGTGGATGGAGGATGGTGGGGGTCCTCTGGAGGATTTGGGGGAGGGCTAATGTGGATTCCCAGGGACAGCAGTCCGTCAAGCAGATGGTTCTCAACCTGAAACGAAACAGGGTCAAAATTATACCCTATTCCTCATAACTCAGACCCCAGTAACTAAAATTTGGGATAACGTAGTTGGGCTAGGATGAGAGGAAGATGGTACCTGAATCTTTGGTCCAGTGCTCTTCTGTGAAGGGCTCGATACTTTGTCCTGTTAAAGGGTCAGGCTGCGTGTCCCTGCCCAAGACAGGATCTTGACTCCCTGATCACTTCGAATGGTTGGGTTTTGTCAGCAAAGAGGGACTTGAGAGTAGAAACAGTACAAGAAATGGACTTTTAACAACATGATTTTAAAAAACGAAAATGAGATTGACTTAACCAAAACTCTATTGATCAGTGAGACAGATAAGATGGGAAATGTGATGCTTGGAGACATGCTGTTGGGCCAATTGAACAAGTCTGCTATCACCCTTCAAGGCTGCCTGCCTTTCTGGGGTAGGCTGACCCCTTGATCCCCACCCCAGGCTGACCTCAAGACCTCTCCTGGGGTCCCTCAGGGCTCAGGGCTTCAGAGCATCACAGCGCTCCTCCGAATGGACCCTGAAGGTCTTTCTACAGGTCTTCCTCTATCATTAAAGTTCTGACATCAAAAGAAAAAAAAAGAAGAAGAAGAAACAAATATAAGGAAAAGACAGGCATCCTTCCCCAGATAATCCCTCACAGGGAATTATGGTGAGTTTATAATTCATTGAAAATCTTTCCATGTCACAAAGACATCGGGGATCACCCCATCTATCTTTAGAAACAATTCAAAAATGGAATAAAACCTTTTAAAAGAGAGATTATGAGACAACAAGAGAAAACAATGGAAAACAAATTAAAAAACCTTTTAGAAATAATAGCTCTATTAGGGGCAGTAACATTTTGGGAAGCTGACTGCAATCAGATGGGAGATATGTCATAGGGACAAAGACAAAACAATGCATAATTGGTAATTTATAAGAATAAAACAGAAAATGTATACAAACATGTAAAAAAAGACACTTTCCTGAAGAAATGGAGCACTTGAATGTGCTGATCAAAACACGGGAAGGGGGAAGGGTAAGCTGGCATGAAGTGAGAGAGTTGCACTGACATATATATACACTACCAAATGTAAAATAGATAGCTAGCGGGAAGCAGCCGCATCGCATGGGGGAGATCAGCTCAGCACTTTGTGACCACCTAGAGGGGTGGGATAGGGAGGGTGGGAGGGAGACACAAGATGGAGGGAGGGGATATGGGGATATATGTATACATACAGCTGATTCACTTTGTTATACGGCGGAAACTAACACAACATTGTAAAGCAATTATATTCCAATAAAGATGTTAAAATAAAAGTTAACTAACAATTATAAAGATAAGAAAGAAACATTAAAAAAAAAAGCAGGATGTCACAGCCTGAGGGGAAAATGATAGCAGAAGATCAGTGCTGAACCCGTGCCTCAAAAGAGACGCGAGTGTCCTGGGCATCACTTGGAGGTCTCTGAGTAGGTGGAGGGGTCAGGCTGGCCACAGATGTCCTCAAAAGCAACCACTAAGGAAAAATTAAAAAGAGTAGGACAGTATCTACAAAGTTCTGAAGGAAAGAGGCAACCAGTCCTTCTAATAAAAAGATAAGAGATAAACATTACATGTGCAAAAATCCAGAAACAACAAGACCCCAAAACTTTTCCTGGGGAAAAAAAAATCCAACTCACCAAGAGATGACTCTAAATAAACACAAATGGAGACTCCAGAGGTGAACTGAGGATGAACCTTGGAACTATTAAGTATTAAACTAAATCAAAATAACTGTGGGAGCTGTGGACTGGATTCCAACCAGGAGAGATGGTTATCAGTACAAACAAAATAAAATAATTGAATGATAGAAATATGGGCGAAGTGCGACTGTGCTCATTCTTTTACTTTGATGGCAGAGAGTAATTACTACCATATAAATTTCAAACCCATACTTAAAAATACACAATGGTTGTTTTTCAACAAGGGTGTTCTTTCAATGGGGGAAAGAACGGTCTTTTCAACAGATGGTGCTGAGACTACTGGACAGCCACAGGCAAGAATAAAGTTGAACCTCTAATTCACACTGTATACAAACATTAACTAAAAATGAATCATAGACCTAAATGTAAGAGCTCAAAGTATAAAATTATTAGAGGAAAACATAAGTGTAAATCTTTGTGATCTTTGCTTAGGGAATGGTTTCTTGGATATGACTCCAAAAGCATAAGCAATGAAACAAAAAAATAAGTAAATTGTACTTTACCAAAATTAAAAACTTTTATACTTCAAATAATACTGTCAGGAAAGCAAAAATATCCTTAGAATGGGAGAAAATATTTGCAAATTATATATCTGATAATGGATTTGTATCCAAAATAGATAAAGAACTATTACAACTCCTATATATACTATTTTAAAATAGTCAAAGGGTGTAAATAGACATTTCTTTAATGAAGATATACAAATAGCCAATAAGCACAGGAAAAGATAATAAATATCATTAGATATTAGGGAAATGCAAATCAAAACCACAGTGAGATAACACTTCATACCCACAAGGAAGGCTATTATTAAAAGGATAAACATTAACAAGGGTTGGTGAAGATGTAGAGAAATAGGAACCCTCCTGTATTATGAGCAGGAATATAAAATGGTGCAGACACTGCAAAACAGTTTGGCTGTTTCTCAAAATATTAAATGTAAAATTACCATGTGATCCAGCAATTCCCCCCACCTCTCTCTCTCTCTCTCTCTCTCTCTCTCTCTAAATATATATATATATATATATATATATATATATATATATATATATATATACACACACATATATATATGTGTGTGTATATATATATATATATATATATCCATCCAAGAGGAATGAAAACACATGTCCACATGAAAACTTGTACACAAATGTTCACAACAGAATTATTCATAATGACAAAAGGTGAAAATATCCCAAGCTTCCATCAACTGATGAGTGGTTAAACAAAATGTGGTGTATTCATACAATGGATATTATTTGGCCATAAAAATAATGAAGTACTGATACAAGTTGGCTGAACCTTGAAAATATTACCCTAAGTAAAAGAAGCCAGTCACAAAAGACCACATATTTGTATGATTTCATTTATATGAAATGTCCCGAATAAGCAAATCTGTACAGACAGAAAATACATTTGTGGTCATCAGGAGCTGGGGCTGGAGGAAATGGAGGATGAAACGGAGTTACTAGGTGCAGGGTTCTCTCTGAGGTGATGGGAATGTCCTAAAATTAGATGATGAAGTCTGCTGCTTTGTGGATATAGTAAAACCATTGATTTGTACACTCTAAATGAATGCTTTTTATGGCATGTCAATTATATCTCAATTTAAGCTGTGATAAAATACACAATAACTCTAATATCCTAACACATTTAGTAGTCATTTTATACTAAAATATGTACATATTTTTGAAACGAACTCTCATGAATAAATCTTTTTTTAAAAAAACATCTTTATTGGAGTATAATTGCTTTACAATGATGTGTTAGTTTCTGCTTTATAACAAAGTGAATCAGTTATACATATACATATGTCCCCATATCTCTTCCCTCTTGCATCTCTCTGCCTCCCACCCTCCCTATCCCACCCCTGTAGGTGGTCACAAAGCACTGAGCTGATCTCCCTGTGCTATGCGGCTGCTTCCCACTAGCTATCTACCTTACGTTTGGTAGTGTATATATGTCCATGCCACTCTCTCACTTTGTCCCAGCTTACCCTTCCCCCTCCCCATATCCTCAAGTCCATTCTCTACTAGGTCTGTGTCTTTATTCCCGTCTTGCACCTAGGTTCTTCATGAGTTTGTTTTTTTTTTTAGATTCCATATATATGTGTTAGCATACAGTATTTATTTTTCTCTTTCTGACTTACTTCACTCTGTATGACAGACTCTATTGAGTTATTTGTAATAAATCTTTTTTGAAATTTTAAATTTTCATTAACTGAACTTCCCTTCCATTAATTCATATCTAATATGTATACTGCTTACTGTATGCCCAGCACTATTCGAAGCACCTCCATATATTAATATTAATTATTTTACTTCCCACAACCATGAGGAATATACTATTATTATCTCCATTTTACAGAGGAGGAAACTTGGGAAGACTTACTTGTTCATCTGGAGGTAAGTGGTAGCAGCAGAATCTGAGCACAGTCTGTCTTATTCCAAGCCTGTACTCTTAACCCTGACTCCACACTTCTTCTCCAAGTAAAATATGCCTTTTAATAAAAACTGATGGGTCAGAGCCATTTTCATTTCATGAGCCCGTTTCATCTGGCTTATGCATTTACCTGCCAGTCTATCAATGCATCCTTCCATCTATATATATTCATAGAGATAAGTCTAGAATAACCTTCTCCAAATATTATCTGTGGTTATTTCTGAGTTCTGAGAATTGTGGAATCTTTATTTTTTCTTCTGTCAGCTCTGAGCCACTTGATGCACTTATAGTAAGCTTGTGTCATTTTTACAATAAATTTTTTAAAATCATTGTCCTTTTAAGATGGAGAGACCAGTGGAAAGATGGACAGACATAAAAACAGATATGTGGATGGATGAATATTAGACATATAAGATAGATATAGGTAGATAGATTAGGTAGATAATAGAGTTAGAGACAGGTAGATGGATAGATAGATCTAAATAGAAAGATTAGATAGATAGATAATAGAGATAGAGATCAATTGATTGATTTATAGATAGGTAGATAATAGATAATATATAGATAGATAGATAATAGATAGATAGCCAGATAGATAGATAGATAGATAGATAGATAGATAGATAGAGAAGGAGGGAGGTGAGATACCATTAGAAGCAGATGGATTCGGACCCAATCACAGATCTCCGGACTCAGAACCTGGGTTGAGAATCGGATGCTTCAGAGCCCTCCTGGATGAGTCCAGCCCAGTGGGTCAGCTGATCATTATTTGGGAACCGCTGATGTATCAGATCGTGCAGGGGACTGGGTGTCTGGAGACCTGGGTGTTGGTTTTAAGTCCACACCTAGTGCTCTATAAGGATAAGACACCTCCTCAATGAGCTTCAGTTCTGGGACCCTCATCAACCATTGTGTGCTGGAAATTAGGCTTCTTGTCAATTTATGAGTCTTCCCTGCTTCAGGGAGGGGTGTGACAACTACAACTGTATGTGACAGATGTTCTAAATTCTTAATCTCTGTTTTTCTCTCTAGCTTTGTTTTTAATGACTCTTTCATTAGTGCTTTATTTCTGAACAACCCCAAGCACTTCACTTCCATTGCTTCATTGATGACATCATACTCTCCATCAATTTCCCCATCATTTCTCTTGACAGTTGATGACAGCATTTCCTTCTGTAGTCATGTAAGCTTATTTAGTTTAATTTTTTTTTTTTTTTTTTTTTTTTTTTTTTTTGCGGTACGCGGGCCTCTCACTGTTGTGGCCTCTCCCATTGCAGAGCACAGGCTCCAGACGCGCAGGCTCAGTGGCCATGGCTCACGGGCCCAGCCGCTCCACGGCATGTGGGATCCTCCCGGACCGGGGCATGAACCTGCGTCCCCTGCATCGGCAGGTGGACTCTCAACCACTGCGCCACCAGGGAAGCCCCAATTTAGTTTAATTTTTATTTTACATTAGACTATAGTTGATTTACAATGTTGTGTTAGTTTCATGTGTAAAGCAAAGTGATTCAGCTATACATATATCTATTCTTTTTCAAATTCTTTTCTCTTTTAGGTTATTACAGAATACTGAGTAGAGTTCCCTGTGCTATACAGTAGGTCCTTGTTGGTTGTCTATTTTATATATAGTAGTGTATATATGTTAATCCCAAACTCCCAATTTATCCCTCCCCCCGCCACCTTTCCCTTTTGGTAACCATAAGTTTGTTTCCTAACTCTGTGAGTCTGTTTCTGTTTTGTAAATAAGTTCATTTGTATCATTTTGATAAGATTCCACATATAATCGATATCATATTATATTTGACTTACTTCACTTAGTATGATAATCTCCAGGTCCATCCATGTTGCTGCAAATGGCATTATTTCATTCTTTTTAATGGCTGAGTAATATTCCATTGTCTATATGTACCATATCTTCTTTATTCATTCATCTGTTGATGGACACTTAGGTTGCTTCCATGGCTTGGCTATTGTAAAGAGTGCTGCAGTGAACATTGGGGTGCATGTATACTTTTGAACCATGGTTTTCTCCGGATATATGCCCAGGAGTGAGGCTGCAGGATCATATGGTAGCTCTGGTTTTAGTTTTTTAAGGAACCTCCATACTGTTCTCCACAGTGGCTGTATCAATTTACATTCCCACCAATACTGTAGGAGGGTTCCCTTTTCTCCACACCCTCTCCAGCATTTATTGTTGGTAGAGTTTTTGATGATGGCCATTCTGACTGGTGTGAGGTGATATGTAAGGCAGCTCAGTGCCAAAAAAAAAACAAAGAAACAACCCAATCAAAAAATGGGCAGAAGACCTAAATAGACATTTCTCCAAAGAAGACATATGAATGGCCAAGAGGCACATGAAAATATGCTGAACATCACTAATTATTAGAGGAATGTAGTTATGTACGTTTAGTTTCATTTGCTTCACTTTGTAGATTCACACCCTCCCTCCAAGAACCCCAGCCTTTCCAGGAAATCTTTCACTTATGTATTTACCCATCCATTCACTTATTCATTTTTCATTAATTCCAGGTACATCATGGGCCAGTCGTGATTCTAGATGCTGGGGACTGGAAGTACCCATCAGAACACAATTCCTGGTTGCATGAGTGAACACAAGATGCTGTGAATGGGGGTCTTAGCAGTGGAAAAATAAACCGGGGGTCCTTGACACATCCATTCCATGGGCTTAGCGTGCCCGTGGAAACCTACAGTGGTTTCCAAGAACCTCAGAGTCCAGCTGGTGGTAGAGATGAAGTTAACCAGCATGGAAGGAAAACAAACTTACTTTTGCTCATTCATTCATTCATTCATTTACCAGTTGGCTGGTGAGCGGAGCTAAGCTCAGTGTCAGGAAGACAGAGCTAGGCAAGCACATCCCTGCTCTGTAGGAGCTCAGGGGCCATCTCTGGAGGCTGACCTGACAACCATCACACAAACTGGAGAGGGAGGAGGGATTACCTGAATCCACTGGGTCAGGGTCAGGGTTAGGGTTAGGTTTAGACAGATAACCAGGTGTTCAAGGAGTCATCATGAAAAGGATATTTCATGGAACAGAAACAGCATGTGTGAAAGCATGGAGGTCTGGGATTGCCGGGCAACCTGGCATTATAAACAGGTCAACAAAATGTGGGTAGGTGGACCCTGAGGCTGGGAGGGTGCAGGGTTGACTTTGCACAGAGGAGTGGTAAGAACCTGAAGCCACGGCCAGAGCAGGTGCAGGACCTCACACGGGGCACCCTTGAGGTCAGACGTCCTTGTCTTCGTGGAGGCGTGTCAGGCAGAGAGACCAGACGGCAACTGTTGGCAATACTCCTGGTGACAGAGCCAGCACTCACAATGGCCTTGGGAGTGGGGAAGAGGGAAGGACACGGCCCAGAAGATGGGAGGTAGGATGTGCCAGACGAGGTAGCTGAATGAGAAAGCAGGCCCCAGGGTTTCTGAATTCCCATTTGCGAGCACAGATGGGTGATGATTCCACAAACTGAACTGGGGGAAGCAGGAGGCAGGCTGTCATGGGGTGGGGTGGTGGGACACCAGGAATGAGGAGCCATAGACCTCAACGTAGGTCAAACGTCTATAAGAAATTGAGTATAAATTGCTAGGCATGCAAAGCAGGAAGACACAGACATCAGCTGAGGGTCAGCAAAGCAGCCGCGGTGGAGGGAGACCCGTCCTCTGACTTGTAGTCTTTAGAAAATGTCACAGCACTTTGAAGCTCAGCAGCAGCTCTGACCACGCCTCTCATAGCAAGAACCCTGGGTGCTAATTTTTGGCAAGATCATGTCTAAGAGATATTCTCCTGGATTTGGGGCTCTGCTTTTTTTTTTTTTTAATTAACTCTTTCCTCACCAAAAAAAACCCCCCACAGTGCTAAAACCTAAAAACCTGAAATCAACATCCTTGTACTAACAATCTTTTGCTATTCAAAATATCAAATGAGATAATACATAAAGTGGGCTATACCTGGAACACACTCAGTTATCACCACCTTCCTCCCACCCTGGGTCAGGAAGGTGATTTAATAGAAAGTGCATTTCTTTCTAGATGCCCTGGGCTTCATCCTGAGGGGCTGGAGCATACCTGGGCCCGACTGCATCCAGCCTCAGCTCTGAATCACCCCTCCTCGGCATCCTGGCTCCAAACGCCCACATTTCATCCCTGCAGTTGCAGTGTTATGTCAGAAATAACCATATTCTTGAAAAAGCACCGCGTTCAGCCATAAAGCCAGATAAATACGAGATTAAATTAAAAGTTGAGTGCGTGGTTTGGTCTTTACGGCTAATTTACGTGCCCAGCCTCCCCTGCCCTTTGTAGCGTGGGGGCCATAATAGACGCCTCTCTCTGAAGGCACCCATTCCCGTTTGATTTCGCTCGCCGAGTCATCGGCAGGGCCCCGGCCTGGACACCTTGACGGATGGCAGAACCGTCGCCCAGGCCCCGTGCACGGCGGCACCATCTAACTCAGCCGTAAAGATGCCTTCCGCCAGGTCCAAGTTCAGCCTCTTCTTAGATTAAGCAACTACGGGAAAGAGATATTCTGTGATTTGGAAACTTTACTGTTATAGTTCTTCACGGGCCTGCCTCACTCATGGCCGATGCCAGGACTCCGAGGCCCAGCGTTGTGGTATCACAAGAGATGCGTGTGTGGTTACACCAGCCTCCCAAGGCCATGGGGGCTCTGGTCTCCTCCCAAGAGTGGCAGGTAGTCCTAAATCAACCCCTTCTGCCATCTTGCATGATCTAGGGCTCTCTGAACACTTAGAAGGTTATTCTACATTACTGACTTGTTTCCACACTTCAAGCCTACTTTGAGGGTAGGTTTTCCAGATGTGCTTCCTTTAAGTTACAAAAACAAGTAATAACAACAATGAAAACAGCCCACAGTTGTTTGCAGGCACCACACACCTGCCAGAAACCGCTCTGTTCTCTGTCTCCTTTACCCTCCCAGACATGCTGTGGGCTATTGGTCCAGGGGTTCACATAGAGCTGACTTGCTCAGTCTTGCCAGGAAAGAAGATACTGGTGGCAATGGCTTTTGCACCCCAGCTCTCTGATTCCAAACTTGGCACTTCTTTTTTTTAACTTCAAATTGCTGTATAACATAGACACACAAAAAGTGCACACAGTGTAAGGGACCCCCTCTAAGAATTTTCATAAACAGACTACCCAGGTCAACAACATCCTGATCAAAGAAACAAAAAATTGACAACATGTGAGAAGCGACCCTTTGGCCCTTCCAGGATCTGCCCCTACAAGGGCATCCATTGTCCTGACTTCTGACTCAGCACATGCCCTGTTTCTGAGTTTTATACAGTGTGAGGATGCAGGACATGCTTTGTTAGTCTGGCTGGCTTCACTCAGGGCTACCCGTGCAGATTTGTCTGTGTTGTTGCCCTTGGGGCCTGGCTGTAGGTTGTCGATTCTCACTGCTGTGCTCTACCCCATTGTACGACTACATCATGTCTACTGAGGGTGAGAGTGTGAATGGTTTCCAGGTTTTATAACTGTCAAGAGCGCTGCTAAGAACATGTGGGTCCATGTTTCATGGTGGAGACATGGACACATTTCTGGTGAGTGTATATACAAGAGGGAGGCTGCCAGGTGATTGGAATGTGGGTGCAGCTGTAGTAGATGTGACCCAAGACTTTCCAAGGTGGTGCCCAATTACATGTGCGCCCTCAACCACTGCTCAACATCCACTCCTAAGTTCCAGACCATCACACCCAACCAGGAGCTCTCCCAACCCCCCCTACCCCCAGCTCCATCTCCTGACTCTTGAATTTGAACACTTCCCCATACAAAAAGGAAACAGGGTGCAGACTCCGGGAAAGCCAGAACATGACAGATACCACTCATCCTGCATGTCGGGTCCTCCTTGGGTCCCCTTTCCTCTCTGTGTGTGACTCTGACATTTAAATGAGGTCACATTCCCTGAGCAGAGGCAAGAAAGTAGAAAGGCAGGACTTGGAAACAGAAAAGTGCCACGCCCATTCTGAGACCTGCCAGGGGGACAATTCAAATCCTGTAACAGAGCCCCCCAAACCCGGTGGCAGAGAACAGCACACACAAACGATTTCCCACAGGTCTGAGCCATCCGGTCCTGGTTTGGCCTTTCGGGGGGCTCTTCCCCCCATGTTCCCCATCCTCCAGGGGGGCCTGCAGCCCAGGATGCTCTCGTGACAGAGCAGAGGACCAAGGGCAGGCAGGTCCAGTTGGAAGCATCCTTCAAGGTCTGGAGGCCACGACTGAGGAAGTCCTGTTGGCCGCTGCAGGTGTCCACCTGCTTGGTCTGCCCCCAGGGGAAGCATGGAGAGTGACTGGCAGACAGCGTGGGTACAGGGTGGGTGGGGGACAGAATCGGGGTCATTTTCTGAATATGCCACAAACCCTCAACTGGGAGGAAGGCAGGGGAACCTCTGTCCTCTTTTCCTGAGGGAGCTGTGGCTGGAAGAGCACGTCGCTGAGTGTGGAGTGAAGTAGAAAGAGGGGAGATTATTATTATAAGGGGATGTGGGATAAGTGTGCAGGAGATTAGCAGGGGTCGCCTGGCTGGGACGAGTGATGCCCCACGGGAGATGGAGATTCAGGCCGGGCAGGGAGCCGAGAGAGGGCATGTGGGAAGAAGCCAGTACCGTACAGGGCTCCCCTCACCACAGGCATCCTTCTGTGACCCAGGATGCCGAGCAGGTGGAGGGAAATGCACCTCCCATTAAAAATCACACACCTTCCTGGATTTGCATTTCTGCACTGTGTTTCATCCCCCACATCAAAGTTACTGGCTCGCCCTCTCTCTCTGATGGGGTTCAAATGGGGAACATGTCATATCACCGTTTCCTTTCACATCTGACTATGGGAGTGGAGTGTAGAGGTTGCCGGGCCTGAGAGCAAACAGGCCTCCCCTCTGCCCACCTGCTCCCAAGGCTGTGCATCTGTGGGTGTCTGAGGGCAAATTCAAAGGCCAGCCAAGATCTCAGCAAATGGTGACAGAGTACCAGGAACCTGCACATCTATGTCAGTTTGTTAGAACTTCAGCAAGGCAACCTGGGGAGATGTTTCACTTCCCACAACTTTCTTGGGAGAGAAGGGATGCCGTGTGGTGCTGTGTCATCATGCCCGAGGCCTGTGGACTGTGGGGCTCTGCCGATGCTCAGGGTGGAGCTGGACCCACCCTCATCCGGCCCGGCCTCACTCCCAGAAAGAAGCAGGGGAAGGGGCTGTGCACTTGTGGGACCTCCTGGTACCTGTTTCTACTGGAGACAGTAACCTTTGTGTAAAAGCAAATACCTCTTTGATCTGGCTTCATCGGTCCCCTTTGCAAAGATGAGTCAGCAGTGGCCTGAGAGGGTGAATTACCTGAAGGAGGGGATGCGGCTGGAGTGGCAGCAGGGGTGTGACCCCATCCCGGCAGATGGCTCATCTTTCAGCAAAGGTGAAAATAGTGGTGTGGGGTCACGGTCAACATTGTCTAACATCCCTGTACTTTTGGAGGAGGGAAGAGACGCTGCTTAACTTTGGACTTTACTAAGCCTAAGGGTGGTATAATGTTAAGAATAACCATTGCATTTTTTTAAAAATAAAATATATAACTTTTATTTTTTTATGTTTATTGTTTTTAATTTCTTTGTTTTGATGTGGACAATTTTCAAAGTCTTTATTGAATTTGTTACAACACTGCTTCTGTTTTATGCTTTGGTTCCTTGGCTGTGTGGCATGTGGGATCCTAGCTCCCCAACCAGGGATCAAACCCACACCCCCTGCACTGGAAGGCAAAGTCTTAATCAGTGGACCAGCAGGGAAGTCCCTGTATAACTTTTAAATTGTAAACAAAAAGGAAGGAAATGAGACAATTCAAAAAAACCAACACAGAGAAAAAAGAAGATAAAATTAAGAAACTAAAGAAAACCATGGCAAACAGAAAGCATAGACTAGAAAGATAGACATGAATTCCAATAGTTCAATCATTTAAATTCATGCAAAAGGGTTGAACTCACAACATAAAGTCCTAAGTAAAAAAACACACCCCAAAGCAGGCATCCACGTATGCTGTTCACAAGTGCCTGAAATGCACCTGAGACACTGAAAGGTCTACAGTGCGGACACAGAAATAAACCACTCCAGGCCAAGCATAAAAATGAAAAATAAATCCCAGAATGAGCTAGAGTAACTATATTGATATCATATAAAACAAACCTTAAGGCTAAAACCATTATTATGAATAAAGAAGGCTGCTTGACAATGATTGAAGGACCAATTCAGGAGAATAAAACAATAAACCTGAATCACTATGCACTTCATAATATAGCCTTGAAATTGTTACAGGGGATCTGCGTGGAGTTACAGGAAATTCTGAAACACACACACGCCCCATCATGGTTGATTTGAATGCACCACTAGCTAGGTAACAGATCAAGCAGACTGACCATTCCTAAGGACACAGAAGAAGCCTGTTGTTCTAAATAAAGTTTTATTGGAGCACGGCTGCCCTCATTTATATATGGCTGCCCACGACTGCTTTGAAGCTACAATGAAAAAGTGAAGTAGCCGTGACAGAGACCACATGGACAGGAAGTTGGGTCTGCCCTTTACAGTAAGAGCCTGCCAACCCCGACGCAGAATCTGGGAAGGGCGTAATGAGGGTGCCAATCAAAGTAAAGGATTGAGCCACATCTGCTCAATCCTTTTACAGTCGAGTAAAAGTCATCTTCTCCAGGAATCACAGACGTTACAAACCTCAACCATGTTCCCAGTCACTGGGAAGTCTCAAAACTACTAGAAGATCAATATCATACAGATCATCTTGTCTGACGACAGTTTGATAAAAATGCATTTCTAAATGATTTGTGGGTGAAGGGAGATATACGAATGGAAAAGAGAACATATTCGAAGCTAAAAAGTAATGAAAGTGCTACTTATCACAACCTGTGTGGTGCTGTTACAGCAGGACTTGGGAGGAAATTTATACCTTCACGTGAACATTTTTGACAAGGGAAAAATGTTAAAATGACTGACTGCAATGTCCTCCTGAAAAAATGAGGAAAAGAACAAGATAAATCCAAAGAAGGTAGAAGAGGAAAATAACTTTACTGAATATGGAGATGTGAGTGGACAGCAGGTCATGGGTGTTATTACGTGGGCACAGTGGGAAGTGTCTGGAGTCTGCAGGTGTGGCCTCTCCAGGCCCCGGCACTGATCTTGAGACAGAACAAGATACCCTGGGATATGCAGACCTTCAAAGGGTGAGGAGGGGACCTTTCTGTCATTTTACACAGGCAGGACTCTATATTCGAAAAGCAGATGAATTCTGCATGCCATACAATACCCTACTGTTGGGGGTTGAATTTTCTGTCCCAAAAATGTATGTTGAAGTCCTAACCCCAAGCACTGCTCAATGTGCCGCATTTGGAAACAGTGTCTTTACAGAGGAAACCAAACTACAATGAGCTCATCAGGGTGAACTCTAATCCAATAGGACTGTGTCCTGATAAAAGCGGGAAATTCGGACACAGACATACACACACGGGGGAGGACGGTGAGGATGGAGGATTGCAGGGATGCATGTGTGAACCAAAACACACCTACGATTGTCGGCAGCACTGGAAGCTAGGAAGAGGCAGGAAAGATCCTTCCCCTACAGGTTTCAGAGGTCGTGGGTTCATCCCGCCACCTAGATTTTGTTTTTGTTGCTGTTGTTGTTTTTGGCTGTTTTGGGTCTTCATTGCTGCGTGCAGGTTTTCTCTAATTGTGGCGACCGGGGCCTACTCTTTGTTGAGGTGCACTGGCTTCTCATTGCAGTGGCTTCTATTGTTGTGGAGCACGGGGCTCTAGGCGGTGGGCTTCAGTAGTTGTGGCACATGGGCTCAGTAGTTGTGTCTTGCAGACTTTAGAGCACAGGCTCAGTAGTTGTGGCACACAGGCTTGGTTGCTCCGTGACATGTGGGATCTTCCCAGACCAGGGATTGAACCCGTGTCCCCTGCATCAGCAGGCGGATTCTTAACCACTGTGCCACCAGGGAAGTCCCAACACCTTGATTTTAGACTTCTAGTGCCCAGAACTGTGGAAAAAGACATTTTTGTTGTTCTGAGCCACCCATTCATTGCACTTTGTTTTGGCAGCCCTGGTGAACTAACACACCTGCTCACCCTAATTTGTGATTGCCAGGCCTGGGTGGGCCGAGTGGGCCCTGCAGCCCTTTATGAGGCCCCTCCTTTCTAGAGTGTAAGGCCATCTTTAGGGCCCAGGATGGAGGACAAACTCATCCCTTCATGGCTTCTTCCCCGCTTTATTGCTCTCGGAATTTTAACATGATGCATATTGTACTCATTGCCCTGGTCCTTCTTCTTTCCAACGGTGATGTGAGCTCCACCAGGACTGTCTGTCTCCTCCCAACCTGAACCCCAGAGTCTCAAGCTGGCCCACAACCAATGAGATCCCCATAAACATTGGGGAATGAATGATAACAAGAATAAACAGGTACTTATTTCAAACTCTCTTTAAAAAAAAATAGAATACAATAATTATAAAGATCTCATGGCACAATAAATGTCCACAGTTAGCTAAGAGATTATATGAGAAAAAATAATGAGAAAGTGCTCCACATAACAGATGGCTGCTACAAAACCATTGTCATTACTAAAAATCTGAAATGGCCTAAAAATAGACACAGAGAGAGGTGAGCGGACTAGAAGGAGATTCAGAAATAGAACACAATACTTTGAGGAATTTAATATAAAACCAAGAAATTCCTTTAAGTCAGTGTAAAGATGATGGTTTATCATCCAGATAGAAGAAAATAAAGCAGAGCTCTCACTTCACACCATATACAAAAATAAATTAAAATGAAAATGAAAGTCTTAGAATGAAATTTTGGAAGCTGCATTTATACATTTTTAGTGTTAGGGCACCAGTAATGCCTTTTCCCTCTAAAAAAATAATAATTCTGACAATAAGAAGAAAGTGAATTCCACTGTGGAATAAAAAAGAGAGAAAAGAGACCTGCTAATTTGTTGTGTTGGGAGGCATGAAGAGACAAAGGTGTCCTGGTTTGCTCACATTTCAGTTCTTCCACTCTTGGCCCAAAGATAGAATGTTCTTAGGAGCATATGGACTTTGGGCCATCAGACATGATGACTCAGGTCCTAGCCTCCCCACAGGGATGGGTCATGGGGCGTCATCTCCCAGAGCTGAGTGCCAGTGGTCACAGCGGGAAAGAGCTGGCTCACCCAGCCCAGTCCTTCCTCTGCCCTTTTGGGATTTTTGTGCCCATTTGCTCTTGGCCAAGGGACAAGCTCAGAACTCCATCCAAGGGCACTTGCAGGTCACGTGGTCTCAACACAGTGCTGTCCGTGCCAGGTTCGACCCTAATCCAAGTCCAGCAGAAGCATGGCTGCCCTGCTGTGCTCCCTCCTCCCCTGGACTGTTACATCAGACTCAGAGAACCCACCTTTCAGTGGCTTGTTTGAGAAGTATGAGGATTCATTTACCATCAGCTCAATTCCTCTTCCTTTATAGGGAGAAAATATTGACAGTTCTACAAATCAATATATTTTCCTTTCTAGTCTGTGTGGATCAGCACCAAATTATCTTAGTTCTGCGACACACACTTTGATAATGGACGCGTACCACCCAGGCTCCAAGCATGTCAATGTGACCTTAGCTTTGATTTTCCAGTGGAAGGAAACCAGCATTATTCTGCAGAATAAATTTGCCATGTCTAGTCTCGTGTCCTTCTTTATCTTTCTCACCCTTCATGGAGTTATAAATCCACAAGCTGAATCTTTAAATTGTATTAACACAATTAAATGGAATACTTTTTAATGTGCTTGTAATATTTCCTTTTCACAGCCGTCTGCTAAAATAATTTTGGTAAAAAATGTTTCCATCATATAGAAAATTACTGTAAATAGTACAATGTAAACCCAAGGACCCACCTTTCAGATTTGATTGATGCTATCATGTTACCATCAGGACTTCATGTCGAGGAGAAGAGTCCTATCAAATACACCCTATTATCCCCATCCTTGTTGTGATTCAAGTTAGAGAGACGTTCGGGATTCAGATGGCTGGAACGGAAATGACAGCTTTATTACACCTAAAAGCTGGGCTGAAGGAGCTGCCAGAGCAGGTGATCACGTACGTGGGTTTGCTGACGCTCCCTGGATTGGCTGCATTCTGTCCACACAATGCAATGGCATTTGGCCATGAAAAGGAATGAAGCAGTGATACTTGCTACAACATGGATGAATCTTGAACACATTATACTAAGTAAAGAAGACAGTCACAAAAGGCCACATTTTATATAACTCCATTTAAATGAAATGTCCAGAATATGCAAATCTGCACAGTGAGTAGGTATAGTGGTCGTCAGGGGCCGGTGTCAGGAGAAAAGGCTGAGTGATGGCTAATGAGTACAAAGTTCTTTTGGAGGTGATGAAAATGTTCTAGAGAATATAGTGGTGATTGTTACACAACTCTGGGAATATACTAAAATCCACTGAATTGTGGATTTTAAAGGAGTGATCTTTTTGTCATGTGAATTATATCTCAATAAAGTTGTTATAAAAAAAGGCTGTAACTACATTGTTCAAGCTAGCACATGTGCCCTTCAGAAGCAGAAATGTAAATATTGTAGCAGTTAAATGACTCCCATAAAACTGTATAGACACTTTAAGGTGATTCATACTGGAATAGATTATATGACTTTTGGCTTCTGGTAATGGTGAAGGACCTGATGCTGGACTAATCTTCCCATCAATAAATTTATTATAAACTTTAGACCAATTGTAAAGATAAATATCTAGATAATTATAAAGCCAGCTGTTTTAAGACATTGGCAGAACTTGGACATGTTCAATGCTGGATAAAATGGGAAACACAGAGTAATATCCAAATTTAACTGGATGGATATAAAAAGACTGTTTCTTTTATTCTCATAAATCCTTTAAAGAAATGAGCATTTAAAGCAAACACATAATGAAGTTTTTTATAAACATCAAAACATTTTGATGTTTATACCATATATGCAAGTAATATATACAACAACAAGAACACAATAGGTAAGCAGGCTGAATAAAAGGCTCCTGGACAATTTTAATTCAGATAAACTATGATAAATTAAAGATGAGTATTGCAATCTCTAGAGAAAGCAGTGAGAGAGAAAAAAAGAGATATGATAAAAAGTGAATTTAGAACATAGTAAATAATACACACACAAAAAAAACTTGACTATAGCAAAGAAAACAGGAAAGAGAGAACCAAGAAGCAAAGAGCAGGGGGAGGTAGAAAACAAATAGCAAGATGGTGCACACAACCCAAACACATCTACAGTAACATTAAATGTAAATGGATCAAACACTCCAATCATAAATCAAAGTCTGTCAGACTATATAAAAATCGTTAAGATATGCATAGGCTGTCTACAAGAGGGATGTTCTAAATAAAAATACACAGGCTGGAAGTAAAAGGATAGAAAAAGATATGACATGCAAGCAATAAGCAAAAGACACTCGTGTGGCCATTTTAATATCAGGCAGGGCAGACTTCAAAGAGAGGGGTGTTATAGAGATGAAGAGGGTCATTTCACAGTGAAAATTAGAAAAATTCATTAAGACGTTAAAAAACACAAACCAAAATCAGATGTGCATGCATCTAATGACAGAGTTTCAAAATAAGTGAGGCAAAAATTGAGAGAATGAAAGAGAGAAAAAGACAACTCCATAACAATAGTTAGAAACTAACACCCTCTCTCAGCAATTAATAGAAGAATAAGACCAAAGACACAGTGAAGACAAAGAGGACCTGAACAGCACAATTAATCCCCCTGACCTAGATGATATTTGTAGAACTTATACCCAACAACTGCAAAACACACTTTCTATTCAAGTGCATGTGACACATTCACCAAAACAGGCCCAATGGAGGGTCATAAAACTAGTCACAATAAATGTCAACTGAATCAGATCATACAGAGTTTACCTGATGAAAACTAAATTAAATTAAAAGCCCTAATGATAATATATCTAGAAAAATCAGCAAACATTGTTGAAATGAAAACTCCCTCTAATTGATCTATAAATTGAAAGTAATCCCAATCAACATCTCGAGAAAAATTTTTTAACAGAAATTGACAGGTTGAAGCCAAAATATATGTAGAAATGTAAAGGTCTACTATAGCCAGTGAATTTTTTTTTTTTTTTTTTTTTTTTTTTTTTGGCGGTACATAGGTCTCTCACTGTTGTGGCCTCTCCCGTTGCAGAGCACAGGCTCTGGATGCGCAGGCTCAGCGGCCATGGCTCATGGACCCAGCCACTCCATGGCATGTGGGATCTTCCCAGACTGGGGCACGAACCCATGTCCCCTGAATCGGCAGGCGGACTCTCAACCATTGCGCCACCAGGGAAGCCCGCCAGTGAAATTTTGAAAAAGAACACATTTGGAGGATTTACACTACCTTATTTCAAAATTTAATATAAAGCTACAGGAATCAAGATAACGTGATACAGTCTCAAATAGAGACGAATAGACCAGTGGAACAGAATAGAGACCAGGCATAGACCTACATGTATTTTGTCAACTGGTTTTTGACAAAGGTGCTATTGTAGATTTTCATATTTATCATTATTTCTAACATAACCAGAATTAATTTGGGTGTTTATAGAGAAGTAAAATCATAACTCTCTTTTTTTCTCAATGCACTAACCCATTATCCCAGAGCACCTCAATGCAAAATCCAAACTTTTCACAAATATGTATGTATTTCATTTTAATGCACTATTTTTTCTAATGAAAGAAATAAATGTTTCCATTAAAAAATGTAAAAAAGATAATGATAATGATGCTACTAGTGTCATGTGTACTTCTAGTGATGCTGTGTCATAGTACAGGTGGTCTATCATGCCCTGGTCTATGGTGCGTTGGTGGGGATGGCTGGAGCATCTCCATGCAGAGACTGGTGGGTCCAGGGTCCTTTCTTCTTCAGACACCAGCATCCTAGGGCCTCAGTGTTCTCTGCTGGATTCTTTTCATCTGGCTGGCAAAAGGGGGAAAAGGGAAGGAGCACAGATCATAAGAATGTTTTGGGGGTCAGTCCTAAAAACTGGCCAGCACTCAATCATGCAGTCCACTAATCACAAGAGAGGCTGGGAATACAGGCCAGTGGTGGGGCAGGAGGAAATGAAAGGGCACGGTAGACACATAGCATATCTACCCTGACACCAGACGTCGAGTGAGAGCGTGCCCTATGCCAGGCTCTGCTCATGAACTGATTTGTGTTATCCTCACAAAAGCCCTCTGACAACGAAGCCAGGATCTGGGCAGTGGGGCTGGAAGGGCTGAGGTGGACCTCGGATACACGTAGCAGAACTTGGTGGTCATTGTGCTGGGAAGGAGGGGCCCAGTTAGGGAAGAGAAGACCCCAGAGTAGTTTCCAGGCCTGAGTTGGTGGTGGCCCCACCAGTCAAGATGGGGCCATACGGGAAGACAGAGTGGTGGGGAGCTGGTCTGAGAGCAGCTAAGTGCCCCAGTACTGTCCCAGCTGCTTTCCCACTGACCCCCCCTCCTGGCAGACAACTGTAGGAAAGTACTCGGCTCCAGAACCTAACCACTTGGGCTCCAATCTTGGCTCTGCTAGTAGTTGGCCACTGTGTCCGGGTGCACTGCAGAGTGGCCCTGTGCCTCAGTAAATGGGACAGCAGCCTCCCCACATCATGGCGCCAGGGATCAGCGACTCGGACAGTGTGATTTGAACCATGCCGGCATGAGGCCCAAGGTAGATGCTCCCATTATTATGACACAGCCTCAATCTGCTCCCCTTGTACCATCTGACTCTGGTGCTGGCTTTCCTTCCATGCGGTCCTCCATGTCTTTATTTCCCCAGGCTCCCCTACTCGGGGTGCCCCCTGCCCTCTCCCATCCTTCTCTTTCTAGGTCATTTCTCAGTATCTACAAGACACAGCAAATCTTCAGGCTCTCCAGCGCGTCCTGGCTGACGGCTGCCACCCAGGCTCATCCTGGGAGCTCCTGGGCACCCTGACCTTGGATATCCACAGCCATCATGGGGAGAAACTTGAGCTAGAAGTGGAGGAAAAGGGGAGAGCTGAGGGCAGCTCTCTGGTTTGGATCCCTTCCCAGCATCCCAAGGACTGACTCAAAGCCTTTGCATCCAGCCTTGGCTGCCAGCTTCCTGGTCCTGAATCTGACCTTGTCCAAGAAGACGGCAGAATGGAAAACTACCAGGTGTTGTCCTGAGGCCAAGTGAGAGGCGTGTTTCCAAGTGTTCCCAAGCACATCTGGCTCACTGTTCCCTATAAGAATGAGCTAAATACTTAGGACAGGACACACTGTCCTGACAGGCTGATTTGCAATTTCTTTGAATGTAAAAATAACTGGACAATAAAAATTTCTGCCTTGACCCCTTTTCATGTGGTAGGAAATAAAATGATGTGTTATAATAAAGATGGTATTTTTGTGTCTGTGGCTTTTCTGAAGCACGAACACATTTGAGAGCAATTTCTTTAAGAAAATCAAAAGATAAATCATGGCGAAAATATCGAGCAGCTCCTAAGACAGAGATTACGTCTCTCAGAGACGTGAGATTAAAACTTTGTTAGATTACGAAGCCTTGTTATCAAGGCTCTGGGACTTGCTTTACATGTATCACCTCTTTATTGACACTTTACCTTGTTGACAGAGGATCTCAGGTGGGGGACTGAGACTGCCCAAGAAGCTCTGTGCTCGGTGAGGACTGCTCCTTGGATTCTAGCAGGAGACACATGACTTGGCCCGGGACTGGCCTTGGTGAGATCCAGGTCAATTTCTCAGCCAGTACTGTCATCCGCAGTATGAGCCACATTGGCCAGAGGCACTAAAATTAAATCAGAGCTCCTGACTTGTGTCTTCAGCCCTACAGGCAAGACGCGCTCCTGATGGATCACTGTAGCCATCCCCCTGTTTCTAGAAGACTTCCAAGTGAACCACCCAAGAGCAAGGGTCAGGCCTCCTGCAACTCAACACCCTCCCCCAAACAAGGCTCCCTCTCCCATGACATGCGATCTACACTCAGTGGCCCGGCATGGAAAGCCCTCTGCAAATGGACCCGTTAGCCTCGTCAAACCTGCCTTTGCTGATCTCAATCCAGCAGCTCTATGTAGTGGAGAGAGAGAGGTCTTTGGAAAGCCTGGTCCTGAGTTCACTCCAAATCCCACTTAATTGGGCTGCCATTCTAAGGCAAAGTGGCAATCACAGGCACATTTTCCCCACATGGCACGTACACATTGTGAGGTCAGGGGTGGGGGCAAGGCCCAGGCCCCATCAGCTCCTCAAACCCCAGCTTGCACGTAGCAGGTCCTTAATGAGTGTTTATTAGATGATGGCTTTTAGGGAGATAATCTAGTGAGAAATTGTCATTTCCTTTAGAAATCACACACACACACACACACACACACACACACACACACACACACACACAAGAAACAATAAGACAATCTCAAAATACCAAGGAATCACATTGAAAAATGACCTCACTTTGTTTGGTCAATGATAACCAGGTACCTGGGCATTGGGCAAGAATGTCCTTAGTGCTTCAAATCAAGGGTGATTTATCCCATCAAATAATGAGAGACAACAGGAAGAGACTCAATGACTCTCTATCCAAAACCAGTTGTGAGAAGGAAATGGATGTTCGTGTTGAGGAACTGCTGTTTCAGTAGCTCTGAGTGTTGGACTCAACCGGAGCTTAGCTGGGCATCCCACATCCTGGATGGAAGGGCACCAGGTGTGGGGGGTTGTGGGCTCAGGGCAGAGCATTCATGGGTTTTGGGGATCAAA
Organism: Mesoplodon densirostris; assembly: GCF_025265405.1. Taxonomy (NCBI): domain Eukaryota; kingdom Metazoa; phylum Chordata; class Mammalia; order Artiodactyla; family Ziphiidae; genus Mesoplodon; species Mesoplodon densirostris. The sequence continues at coordinate 62,205,387 of NC_082671.1, read as the reverse complement.
CAATGCGTTTTTTACAGAAAATTGGTTTTCCTTGGTGGAAAGGGTGGAAAGTTTGGAAACGGAAGACCTTGGCTCCAGCCCCTGCTTGGCGTTGGAAAGCGAGTGCTGCTTACTCAGATGCAGCGTGTGTTCACTTGTTTCATCTTCAACAACAACCTTGTGAATAAGGTGTTACTACCACCCCTCCTGTGTGGGGAGGAAGCTGGGTTACACCGATGGCCCCATGAGGGGTGTCCTGCCTCCGTGCTCTCAGCTGTGACTTCCTCAGCATCTCCCACTCTGACTCTGAGACCACCCACGTGACGCCCACATCCAGTGGACATCAACTAACGTGGTGTAAGCAGAGTCTGGGAAAGGGCACCTGTGCTTTCTGACCTCTCTTGGAATCCTGTCAGTGCCATGGGAAGGGCTGGGCCACCCAGTAGGATGAGTGACACAGAGCAGAGCTTTCCAGGAGCACCCAGCCACCAGCCAGGACGCAAGACTTTGGAGCTCCTGATCCAGGCCAGGACCAGCTCTAACAAAACTGGTTCTCTCATTTCTGGTGTCCAGCAAATTCAATCACCCTGACCTTTCAGGGTGTGTTATACTCATGATATTCCTTCACACCCATCCCCTCATTTAATCCGCGGGTGATCCCTGGAAGGAGTTAGTGCTATGGAAGCTGACGGCAGAGGAAAGCAAGGTGCAGGGCCAGCCCTCAGCTGCATCCCGGCCTGTCCTGCAGCAGAAACTCCCCACCATGTGGGGCCATGTCCCCTCCGGCTCCCTACCTGCTTTCCTTTGCTAGGAGCATTGTTGTCACTGATTTCTTTGTTAAGGAAAAATGTCACCAGGTTGAACAATTTCCCTGATTTTCCCACAGTTTCTCAACAGCAATGACTTAGGTGCTGGAGCCCATCACCGCCAGCACAGGCAGCATTTGGGGAGCCGGGCTGCCTGGTGCTCGGATGGTGCCCCATTCAGCAACTGTCCTAAAGGCTGGCTGCAGGGAGGTCTGGAACACACAGTTCAACATTCCTCCGAGCATTGCCCTTTGGATCTGTCACCAGCTCACCCAGCTTCAAGATCAAAGAGCAGCGATGCTCCAGAGATGCAGCCCAGATGCAGCTGTTAGGTGGAATGAGCCTCCCTCCGGGGCCCCTGCCTGTTTTCTGGGCTCTGACCCATGTGTCACAGGTGGGGGAGTCCTTCGAGCCCACTTGCTCCGTCCACCTCCTCCCTGGAGGACAGTGGCCACCACCTGCTCCCGCCAGATCCTGCAGGGCCATCATGGAGCAGGAACTGGGGGTGATGGGCCTCCAGCCTTCTCCCCTGCCACACCCTGCACCTGGTGGGAACCTGGTGGGGGGTCTAGTAACTATCTGATCAAATAAATGGAGAAATGGCTTTGTTTTATTTCCTCTGAAAGTGTGATGGAAAGGGGCATCCTTCCCGGGGGTGTGCCAGGCTGGTTCACACTAGCGTGCAAGAGAAGATTGTTAATTTTTCAGGTGTGTTATGAGATGGTTCCTTAAATTTAGGTGAAGCGGGTTGAACTGTGACCCCTCAGAACCTGTTCATGTGAGTTTGCTTGTTTAGAAAAGGGGTCATGGCAGATATAATGAAGTTAAGGCCTCCTGAGATGAGGTCATGCTGGATTTGGGGGAGGTGGGAGGTATAAGAGACAGGTGTCCTTATAAGAGAAAGGCAGAGGAGATCTGAGACTCAGACACCCAGAAGCGGAGGCCATGTGAAGATGAAGGCAGAGATGGAGTGATCAGTCACAGCCAAAACCATCTGGAGCTCCAGAAGCTGGAAGGAACAAGGCAGGATTCCTCCCATCAGAGGGAGCATGGTCCCTCCGACACCCTGATTTCAGACTTCTGGTCTCCAGAACTGTGAGCAAATCAAAGTCTGTTGTTCTAAGCCTCCCAGTTTATAGTCATTTGTTTAGGCAGCTCTAGGAAGCTAATACAATAGGCATTATTAAGAGTTATGTTATGTAAATCTACCATCAAATAAATTAAAATAAGGGCAATATATACTTAAAACTCAGCACCTCTCAATTGCTTCACTATATCTCACTGTGATTTTCACTTCTGATCTCTTATTTACATCTGCTTTTCCTGTGCGGTGGAAACGCCCTCTAATGATGTGGGCTAAACATTGCTTCCAAACCCCACGGTCAAGGGAGTCATATTTGTAGCTTGAAATCTGCCATGGTGGGAATATTCACGTCATGGAAATTGACAAATGCCACAGAGCAGGGCTTGGTTTGTTGTTTTGTAGACTGTCTAGAGGTAAAGTGAAGAGAGACAGCCCACAGTGTAGAGGAATAAAAAAGTATGTGTGCTACTAGTGGCTGTGTGTTGTATAGCATAGAAGACAAAGAAAGATCCCACGAGAACCTGAAAATGGTCATCCACTTCAGAAGGGATCACTTGAGTCATTGGCCAGTGGTCTTAGTTGTCTCACTTTTATCTTATGTATTACTCATTAATGCAAACGAAACTATCAGCCAACATTCCCCCCTGGAGCTACACCCATTCATCAGCTGCAGCTGCAGTTTGGCTCCCCATACAAGACCAGCAAAAACCAGTGAAAGCCTTCCATGAGAATCAACTGGCTGCGTGGAATTTACAATAAAGGAAACTGTGTAGTGCATCACTATTTGCTAATTCTGTGCCACCATATTTTATATCAGTAAAATTGATAAGAAACATATGCCCTGGATCTGAGGCAACTGGACCCTGCTCTAGCTCACATTAAAGGGAGATTTTACCTGAAATTCCTTAGGATTAAGTTGAAAAAGCAATCTTAAAGCTTCAAGAGATTGAGTTACAGGAGTGGTTTATCACTCCATCCCACCTGGCATTCCCACTAAGTCCCCTGATGGCCCAGCAATGCTGTCCTCACCACAGAACGAGAAATAAATTGGACGGTGAACAGAAGGATCTCTAAAAGCATCAAAGAGCTGCCCCCTCCAGACTGCAAGTGGGACTAGATTCCAGGGTTTTCGGTACTGATGCTCTTGCCACGAGGTCCCCTGCTCCACCTCCGCCCACACAGTCACTGTTACTCCAAATATTAGATGAATCTCTTATTCAAAAGAATTGTGAGTAAATGGATGCTCAAGAAGTTTTATTATAATCTCATGAGAACTAGTGCAATGCAGAGAGCAACAGGCACTAGATGGATGTAAAAGAGGGTGAGTAGTTAACAGTGAGAAGTTGCTTTTGCCCTCATCCACATAGGAGAATCAGCATCCCGGTGGGGCGGTCCAGACCCAGCTTGCGGGCAGATGCAGGGGAGCCTAGCCCCAAGAAAGGGTGTGGTCCTACCTCAGGGTGCACAGACCTGACCTGACCTGCGTGAATAGCCAGGGACAAAATGCCGGGACCAGACAGCTCCCTGCACCATGTGCATTATGCCAGGTTGTGGTGGGCTCCTCCACACACAGTGGCCAGGTGACGCAGTGGTTAAGAATCCACCTGCCAATGCAGGGGACATGGGTTTGAGCCCTGGTCCGGGAAGATCCCACATGCTGCGGAGCAACTAAATCCGTGTACCACAACTACTGCGCCTGTGCTCTAGAGCCCGCGAACCACAACTACTGAGCCCACGTGCCACAACTACTGAAGCCCATGTGCCTAGAGCCCATGCTCCACAACAAGAGAAGCCACCACAATGAGAAGCCCGTGCACCACAAGGAAGAGTAGCCCCTGCTCACTGCAACTAGAGAAAGCCCACGTGCAGCAATGAAGATCCAACGCAGACAAAAATAAATAAATATATTTATTTAAAAAAAAAAAAAGTGGGCCTGGACCACTCTGACTCATGCCCATGGTCCCAGCCAGTGACTTACAGTGTCTCCCTTGATCTGAAACACATTCTGATTTGAAGGATAAATCCTTTGTTCTCTGCTCATGTGTTGCCTATGTGACTCTTCCTTGACGTTCCTCCTGCTTGGTGTTCCCTTCCTTCTGGGTTTGTCTCCTTCACTCTTGTTCAACCTCCATGACTTATTTTTGATCATATTTCCTCTATGAAGTCCATCTAGACAGTCTCAACCTCACCTCTTCCATATCCCTATGGCACCTGAAATCTGCAAACCACACGCCTGAGAGTTGGGCCAGAGTCCCCTGCCATGTCCCCCCTCCCCTGACTTGGATCCTGGATGCCCCGCCTCACACCTTTCTGTACCCCAAGCACACAACACCATGCCTCCCCTCCCCGGGTGCCCTGCAAATCCTTGTTGAAGTTATACAAAAAAAACAGTACGTAGAAACAAACCTTGAAAACGAGATACCTCTAGGATGCGAACGAATTCCAAGAAGGAATCAATCAAAGTAACAAGAGCTGCAAGTGCACAAGAAACCCCAAGGACTTAAGAGTGATAATAGCTTTTTATCTAAATTAAACATAGCTGGTTTGAGGAGGCTTTGCTTCCAGAAAGGAGACTGGGGACACATTTGTCTCTAATTTTGGTTCTTGAAAAATAAATTGAGGCAATTATTACTTCAGGATTGCTACTCAGTATCCACCCATCTTCTTTAAATCCCACATTAATACAACCTGTGCTAAAGACATTTTGAAAGTCACAACAGACCATCCTTTTTTTTTTTTCCTAACCAAGGGTATATTTGATGCACATAACCCAAGATCAGAGTTCAAATCTCCTTGAAGGACCAGGAAGTCAGATGCCAGCTTATTTTGAGGACACGCCCTTGTCCATAGGTGAGGATGCTTCTTACATCAGACCAAAGTACAGAGCCATGTCAGCACCAGGGAGGAAAGTCCTGGACATCCACTTGGGGCTTAAACACAGGGTGTAGGGGAGCAAGGGGCCTCTGGGTAGGTGGTGAGCAGTCCCTGCCACCAGCTCGAAGTCTGCATCTTCAGCAAACCACAAGAGCCACCATTGTCTGGGGACCATCTTCTAGTGCATACAAGGCAACAAGAGACTTTACTGAGTGTGTATTAGTCACTCCGCTTAGTGCAGCAAATCACCCTGTATTATGTAAACATGAGCATGATTGTTAGGAGATCCCTGTGTGCTCTTACTTTCACTCATTTATTCCCTAGTCAAACCCACACTCTGTTTCAGGGGCTGGACACTGGAAACAAACAAACAATAAAAGTGCCTGCAGTGACTGGCCTGTGACCACACATGTGTTGTTTCATTACCGCCGTTTTGGAAAGAACAGAGTGTGGACAACAGTAGAGGACCTGGTTCAGTCAAGAAGGGAGAGAGACCTTAGGTGAGCTTTCATGGAGGGGATACTGCAGTTATTGACATCATCATGTATCCTCCCAACAAGACTTGGGACAACACCGTGTGCAAGATACTGTCCCCTGAACTTGATATACATGATCTCATTTAACCCCTACGATGGGCTTCCTAAGAGGTTATTACCAGCCCCAGTTTAGACATGAAGATACAAAGCTGAGAAAAGTCCACTGTCAGGCCCAGGTTCCCATCTTTAGCAAATGACATTGTGAAGATGTCTCACCCAGTTCCTGACCACAAGGCTCTTCACCATCTATGTTGCCTCCATTGCATCTGAAATATGAAGACATATTCAGAGCAGCTTGGAGAAGTGGGTCTTCTGAGACACCCTCAGACACAAAAATCTCCCAGATTCTGGGTAAATGTTTGCCCAGGTTCAGAAAAATAAATTGAAATTACCTATGGAGAAGAAATAAGTAAGAACATGTCAAAACCACAAATGTTGGTAGAACATGCTGCAACCATCAAGCTGGTGTTGCTCTGGAGGAGCAGCTGATACCAAGAAGCTAGAATCTGGGGGGCTCAATGGCAGCTTGGGGGTGTCAGGACTAGGATGTTTCCCCTGCTTGCTGTTGGAGCTAAGCTGAGGTTTCCACATGAAGCCAGGTTCTTGGGAGGTATGTTCCCTGAAAAAGGGTGGGATGGAATTTACCTGAAACCCAAGGGAAGTGGTCATAGACTCTGTCTTCTCTGCTACAGTCCCAGGTAGAAAATAATAGTGCCAGTAACAATTGTCTCCATCAATTACTTATAATTACCAACCTGCTCTCACAGGACTCTGAGGTTTAACTTTACCTCCACAGTTGCAGACTCTGGCTGAGGAATTAAAGAGATTTTAGGTTGCTAGTTCCTCTGGTACCTGGTAGTAACAATACAATTTTTTTTCCCTGGATAAATACATCCTCAATCCAGATCTCTCAGAATGACCATAGGTTAAATTCAGCCAAATGTGAAGGTGAAACAAAATTTAACTAAAAATAATATAGGATAAAATTTACTCACAACACAAGGAAGAAGCCACCAGAGACAGCATGAAAAAAGGGAGAGATTTGACATTTAGCTATTAGGAGAAGAATATAAAATAGTTCTATATGAAAATTTCAAAAATTAAAATATGACATAAGAAAATGAGCAAGAAGGGGGACTTTGCTGGCAGTCCAATGGTTAAGACTCCATGTTCCCAATGCAGAGGGCACCGGTTCGATCCCTAGTTGGGAAGTAAGATTCCACATGCTGCACAGCACAGCCAAATAAATAAAGAGCCTTGTTCAAAACAAAAAAAAGTGAGCCTACAAGGGGTGGAGACCACGTGCCACACTGACCCAGAGTTCACAGCCTTCTTACACACACATGAAACATTTACAAAAACTGGCCACTCAAAAGGCCATAAAGTAGTTGTATATATTTCAGATAAATGTGTTATTCTAAGTATAATGCAGAGGTAGATGGACCTGGAGAAAACACACAGCCTTGCTGACCGCTAACTTCATGTGGACCCTGCCAGGCACTGTAATTGTAATTCTCTCATCTACTTACTCTCCTGGTCTCTTAAAATGGATTTCATATCTCAATCTCTTTTCAGATCTCTGATACATTAATGAAATTAACTTGATAATAAAAAAAAGCTTATCAAAAAAAAACACAAACTTGTTCCTTTAAGAGGGGAACACTGGCAAACTTCCAATGAAAAGATGTTTCCAAACCTAAAAATCTGTCAGAGGTTAGGAAAACACATTCTACAAGACTAGTATAAACTGGATACTCAAATATAACTTAACACAATTAAGGAGGAAATCATGACATTATTGACATTGATTTATATTTATTAAGGAATGAAATTTGACATCAATCCTGGTAAAAACTAAGACCAAAAATATTTTCTTACTTAATAAATGTGATTCAATAAATTAGGGTCTAGTCAGAATACAAAAACTGTACTAGGTATTTTAAACTGAAGGGATTTAATACAGGGGTTGTTGCTTCACGGAAGGCCTATATTTTTTTTAATGAGGTCCCCCAAGGCAATATATTCCAGGAGCAGTTATCACCACTGGGCTGAGCCAACTCAAATATAATAATATTGACAACTGCAGAAACTCACATCACAGCTGGGGATGAACCTAGTGGCTCAGAAAGTCATCCCCCTACACACACACACACACACACACACACACACACACACACACACACATACACAACCCGAATGGCTGGTGCTCAGCCCTCACACTGGGGTCACACAGCTGGTTGTCAGGGGGCGGCTAACTAGTGATGGCTTATCTCAAGTGTCCTAGAGGGGTTGGTGCTGGGAGCACCCAGAGAGATGGATGCCGAGCTCTAGGATTTGGATTTCTGCTCCAGGAGCAATACTGATAGGGTCTGGAGACAGGAAGAAAGTCTCTTCTCCCCTCCTGCTTCTGATCTCCCATCAGATCTTGCCAAGAGCAGAACCTAATTAGAAGCCAGCTGGCAGGGGAGTCTGGGAGATTTAACTCACAGACGCTCGGCTGTGGCATCCCAGGGGAGGGTTCAGAGGGCAGGCTCTTAGCTGAGAGGTAATAGGCTAACCCTCAGCACAGGAATCCATCAATGGCTTGCAGGACGACTGCTATTTCATAGTACAATGCAGAAACGTTTCATTTAAAATCATGAATGGGGGGAGATAAACTGGGAGATTGAGATTGAAATATGCACACTACTATATATAAAACAGATAACTAATAAAAGCCTACTGTATAGCAGAGGGAACTCTACTCTATACTCTGTAATGGCCTATATGGGAAAAGAATCTGAAAAAGAGTGGGTACATGTATATGTATAACTGATTCACTTTGCTGAAACTAACACAACATTGTAAATCAACTGTACTCCAATAAAAATTTTTTAAAAAGAAAAGAAAATCATGAATAAGAAGGAATAAGTCCTACATCACTATTTGTATATGAGAGGTTCTAGATAGCCTCATAAAATAAGGTAAAATGTATAAGAAAATGGAAAGGGAAATATTGTCATTATTTGGAGGTATTAGAGTATATAAATAGAATCCTTGATACATTCTCCAAAAAAATGGTTAAAATTAGAATGCATTTAGTAAAGCACTAGATATAAGATTAAGAAATATAAAAACACAGTTACTTTGTTATTAATCATCAATATTTGAAAAGTCACTTTTAAAGATTTTTATAACAACAATGATATAAGGTACATAGGGAGAAATTAGTAAAATATGTGTAAGACCTCATATGAGGAAAAGTATACATCTTTATTGAAAAACAGAAATACACTGAAATGTGTTTCATATTTATGGTGAGGAAGATTCAATGTTTAAAGATGTCAAATCTCCATACACTGAGTTAGAGATCCAATGAAAATTCCAGTGCTGATCTCTGTAGAAACTGACAAGCTAATTCTAACATTTATATGGAAGAGCAAAGGACCAAGACAAGCCAAGATGCTCCTGAAGCCAACATCTAGATTCATAAATCCACATTCACGATTGGAGCGGGGTGTTGGTGCAAGGACAGAAAAAAGAGAGTTATGGGATGGAATACAGAACCCAAAGAAAGGATAAAGCACAGGACGGTGCTACAGCTCAGCAAGAAAGGGAAGACACATTCAGTGTGTGATTCAGGACAGCTATTTATACACATGGACAAAAAAGAAAGAAAGAAATTGCATCCTACTTTACAATGTTAAAAGCATCAATTATAGATTGTTTAAAGAATTAAAAGTGAGAAGCATAGCTATAAATATTTTAAAAGACAACATTATAGGAATCCTTGGATTGCTTAAACAAGACACAAAAGCACTAACCGTAAATCATCTTAGAAGCAAAGACCTTTGTTTAAGAAATGGCATCATTAAAAAGTAAGGGAATAGCCACAAAAAATGCAATAAGATATTTATAATGCATTTAATTTAGGGAGGATTCGTATCCAGAATAGCAATCTCTTATAAACCATAAGAAAAAGAAATGCCAACCAATGAAAACTGGAGACAATATGTAAAAACACCTTTCACAAAATAGAAAACATTAATAGTTAATAAACATTTTAAATGATGGTCAAACTCACTATTAATACAGGAATGCAAATTAAAATCACATTAAGATTGGTTTCACCCGCCAGACTGATTAAAATTTAAAAGGCAGGCAAGATTAAAATGAAAAAGGCAGACAATACCAAGTGTTGGTGAGAATGGGAATATTCACCCACTGCTGGTGGGACATGTAAATTGGTAAAATTATACTGGAAAACAAAATTTGTTACCCAAAAGTGTGCTGCAGATGTGCCTTTCTTGTGATCAGTGATTCCACTCCTGGGCACAGCCCGGAGAGGATCTTTTGTACATGAACGCTGGGTTTAGGGTGGGGAAAGTGTGGGCAAGTCTGTTTATAGTTCCATTGTGTGTAATTACAAAAAAGTAGCTACAGTCCAGCAAGTAGGGACTAGATCGTGGTGTGGTCACCATTGCTGATCGTGGTCAGCGATGGGATGCATCCATCAGTGAAAAGGAATACAAACCTAGGGTGAGTCTCAAAAACACAGCATGGGGTAAGACTTTAGGGAGAAACGATACCATGTAAATACAGTCCCCAAATTGAAAACTTCACAATATACCTTTTAGGGATAACCCCAAGTAGAGGAAAATATCATGGAAAAAAGTAAAACTCATAGTAAATCTGAGGTCCACAGTGGTGTTCACCCTTGACAGACATCCACAGGAAGGTCACTGGTGTTGCTCAGTTTTTCCACCTTGATGGCCGGTGCATTGGTATTTGTTTTATTATACTTTTACCAGATATATTGGGTGTGCACATGCATCAGCTTTTAAGTGGGATGGATACAACACTTTGTAATAAAGACAGACTCATAACAAATGAAACAAAAACTTGATCAGAGCTAATATTTATGGCCACCTTCTCTCTGTTGGGGGTTCTTCTTATCCTCAGGAGGGAAGTGGTACTGATATTCCCATTTCACAGATGAGAAAATTGAGGCTCCAGCTTGAACATGGAGGCTCCAGGTTTGCTGCAGAGCCATGACCTTGACCACTACCCTCTACTGTCTCCATCTAAAATTAAATGGGACATCGCCAAAGCCCCTTGAGGAGATAGGTGAGCTCCTGGAGGTGGGAAAAACTAGCCAGTGCTGTGCCAGCCCTGGGGGGTGCCACAGAAAACTATGACACCCCCTTCCTGAGGAAGCCAGAAGCAGCTCAGGGATGGGGACAGATGTGAGGCAGCTCCAGTTTTCCCACACGGCAGGTCCACCTGTGCAGGGGGCCGGGGGTCTGGGCCAGCCCTGGAAAGGCTGATGAAATGAATGGCCTTCATGATAAATGAGTTCAATTTAGTGCTTGGTTGCCTCTGTCATCAACTTCTCTTTAACTAGCTTCGAGTCTTCCAAATTGGGTGGTGAACTCTTTAGGAGAGAGTTGTGTTTCCTCTTTTTATTCCACACACCATTTAACGAAGGCCCAGGTACCCAGGATGTGCCTAAGGATAACCGGACCAGGAATGGAGAGAAAGCATTGCAGATCCCAGCTCTCCCAGTAGCTGGAGGTGTGAGCGTAGAAAGCCCCTGGCTTCTCTGTGCCTCACCTTCAGAGTCTACATAGTGAGGGCAGTGGGCATGCACCCCTGGAGGAACTGCTCAGCTTTAGCATGGGTGGGGTGGGAGTGGGCTTCCATGCAGTTGGATGAACCAGGCATCTTAATGGATCAGACATCTGGATGGACCACAAATTTGGATGCACCAGGCATTTGGATGGCCCAGGCATCTGGACGGACCACAAATGTGGATAGACCAAGCATCTAGATGGACCATGCATTTGTGTGGATCAGGCATCTGACAGACCACACATTTGGATGGACCAGGCACCTTCAAACACTGGTTCCTTGCTATCCAAGGTGAGGTACATGGACCGGCAGCATCAGTCATGTGACAGCTTGTAGACATACATAACCTCAGTCCCCAGACCTGCTGGACCAGTATCTGCATGTTATCTCCATCCCCAGTTCATCCACACACGTATTCAAGTTCCAAGAGCTCTGCATCCTGTCCATGGGACTTGTCCAAATGTCCATAACAATCGCTCCATGGCTGTTGAATAGATGAGTCCAGGACCCTTGCTGTTTGGTCCTGATTTGCTGGGGCTGCCATAGCAAAGTGCCACAGACTGGGGGGCTTAAACTGCAGACATTTATTTTCTCACAGTTCTAGAGGCCGGAAGTCCAAGATTAAGGTGTTATCAGCGTTGGTTCCTTTTGAAGGTTCTCATAGGGCTTGTAGATGGCTGCCTTCTGCCTCTGTCTGCTCACGTGGACTTCCTTCTGTGCATCTCTGTGTCCAAATTTCCCCTTTTTATAAAGACAACAGGCAAATTGTATTAAGGGCCCACCCTACACCAGTGTGACCTCATCTTAACTAATTACATCTGCAGTGAGCCTATTTCCAAATAAGGTCACATTTTGAGGTCCTGGGAGATAGGACTTTGACACATGAATCCTAAGGGGTACAATTCAACCTATAATGGGACCTATGAACCTGTGTTTTTAAGAAGTGTCTGCAGGGATTCTGAGGAACAGCCAGTTTTGGGCACCACTGAACTTGGCCGATAAGGCGAACATGCTGGACAAAGGAGTGGTGTATGGGTGGAGACGGCTGCTGTGCCTGGAGGCTTGTCTCCAAGGCCCCGATTTGCAGCTTCTTCCACCTGGAGGGCAGCGTGGGTGGTTGCTCAGTGCTGGTGGCCATGACACATCATTCACACAGAGAGCCCTGCAGGGGGTTCTAGAGGTTTTCCTTCTCTACTGTTCTATTCCTAGACTATAAAACGAGTTCCCCAGAGGGGTCCCTGGGGGCCTTTTTGTTGTCAGTGCCTGTGCCGAAAAGCCCTGCACCCGGACTCCAGGGTCCAGCAGGGTGAGGGGCCGTGTGCAGGAGCATCCTATCAGCTGCAGTGGTCTCTGTCCAGATGTGGGTCTTCGACCTGCTCTTAGTTGCCTACTTTCTTACTGGGATGCTATTACCTTTTTTAAACCCTGATGTGTCTGGGAGCTCAGCAGACCTTTTGTGCAAGAAGATCTCTGTCAGGAACGAGGCTCCTGTTGCAGTGGGAACAGCTGGGCAGCAGGAGGGACACAGAACCTGTGCTCACACCACGGTCCCGAGGCACTCAGCATGCCCTGGTCATCTGAGAGGTGAGCACCTGGTGTGCTGGAAGCTGAAGGGGATGAACTCACAGAGTGCAAGGACCCTGCAAGAGCTGTGACAAGCCCTGTGCACCTGCCAGACGCTCACGGGAAATAAGTGTCCCCATTTGCTATCCCCCTCTGCGGGCAGCCTCCCTGCCAGGTCTTTGTCCCCTAATCTCTCAGCCTTGGTATCAAATCTCAAATGCCTGCCCCTCCTGCTCTCCCTAAATTGCACTGGCCAAACCCATCAGGATATTTTGTCAGCCCTTAGGCGATATTTATAGTTCAGTAACTCCCAGGGATGTGTGCACAGCACATCTGTAATCTAGAAGAGGATTTGGAAACCTCGCTTCAGGACCGGGCTAGCGTGCACCTCCAGAATCCTGGGCTAGAAACATTGCGGGGGGAACGTGGCTTGGGGTAACCCTGCACCGGCTATGAAGGAAAGCGTTCAGGCAGTGGACTGGTGGACTGTGGGAAGAAGGATAAATGGGGAAGAGCTCTCAGACTGAGAAGAAAGGCTTTAAAATCATTTCTGAGAACAAAGAATGACAGGGCCCATTACAAAAGATCCTTATCTAATCACTGCAGCAGCCCTGCAGGGCCTCCCCGGGAATGTGCGGGGCTTTTCATTCATTGTGGATTGTGTGCCCTGGGGAGTGAGGCCTCCTTTCTGGAATAATCGGCCATAATTGAGACCTTGCTTTAAGGCAGTGCCTCTGCCTCTTTGGTCCTGAATGGAGTCAGCCACTGTACTCTGAGCTTTCAGGGGTGTGGTCTGTACTGGATGGTCCCTCTGAGCACCCAGAGCTTAAAAATCACCCAACCTCTTCCAGTGTGCCTTAACTAAGCGGTGTTCAGATGGTGAGCACAGAAGTGCTGGATACCCGTGTACCCCTTTGTGTCTTCAGGGAGATCGGTGGGGGGGTGCAGTTGTGAGTTCAGAGCTGCAGTTGTGGGCAGGGAGGACACTGCCCCCACTGTGGGCTAAGGTGGGGCCTGGCAGGCCAGCTGCAGGAGCAGGGTGGGAGCTGCAGCCAGCACGTACCACAAGCCACCTGCCTGCCTTACACATCCGTGAGGATGGGCCGGACTCGGGAAGGCCAGCTCTGGCCATCACGGCTGCTGCCGACCTTTCCATCACATGGCTTCCCTTGTCAGAGGTGAAGCAGAAGGACAGTGGCCGCCATTCCTCCAACTCCAGGTGAGGGAGCCAAATGGCAGAAGTGCGGATGTGAGCTTTTCAGCTTCTACTGAAAGAGGGTGAGACAGAGGCTGAAAACCAAGTCACAGCACTCGGTGCCCCGAGTAGACTGATGGCCAATCACGGGCACAGGGGGTGGACGGGACCTCCTCACGCTTCCTGGCACGTGATCCAGTGCTGACTTGCTAACGGCAGCACGCTCGCCCCAGGCAAGGCCAAGAGGAAGCGAGGCTCCCTTGAGATTGGAGCTTTCTTTTTCTTCAGATTCTATGCCCTGTGCCTTGCTGGCCACTGAGGGGCCAATCACGATATGTTTTTAGTGGTTGAACAAAGACTAGCAACGAATTTTAGCTGGGAAACGTCGGAGCTACCCCATAGGGACCCATCTGAGTTGGTAAAGTCCTCATCCTGGGAGGAGAAGCAGGGCATGAACCTCGAGGTGATACAAAGTCAGATTTGTCCTCTGGACCATCACCAAAGAAACACAGCCTCGGCAGGGATGTTGTTAGCATGTGGTGTGTCTGTTTCATCTTATTTGATGAAACCTTCAGCTTTCCGGCGATATGAGTTTTACATGAGGAAGAATCCATGGAGGGTTGCAAGAAGTGGGGTCTCTGAACCTGTGGATTGTAGAGCAGGCCCAGAATCACTACTGGTCCTGCAGGTGCCCACCTGGCCGTGGAGGAACAACATCTTCCACCTGGAGCCACTGGGCCCTTATTCTGATGCTCATGGAGGGAGCCTTGGTGACTCTGTTAGAATTTGCCGGAGTAAGGTGGTGCATCTGTGGTCCAGTTCAATCTCCTACCGGTTCCGGGAGCACCACTCCGCCATGGAAAAGTGCTGTGTGAGTATCTGCACGCTTTCAGAACACGATTGGAGTGGAGACCAGAAAAGGAAAACGATATAAAAATGGCATGTGACCCTCATCTAACACCATATAGCAGGAAACATTTTTAAATTAATCAAAATTTAAGCAGGGCTTCCCTGGTGGCGCAGTGGTTGAGAGTCCGCCTGCCGATGCAGGGGACACGGGTTTGTGCCCCGGTCCAGAAGGATCCCACATGCCGTGGAGCCGCTGGGCCCGTGAGCCATGGCTGCTGAGCCTGTGCGTCCGGAGCCTGTGCTCTGCAACGGGAGAGGCCACAACAGTGAGAGGCCCGCGTACCGCAAAAAAAAAAAGAAAAAAATTAAGCAAATATCTGCCTTATTCTCCCACCATAAATCAAACGTACGGACACCAAGGGAGGAAAGTGGCAGGGGGTGATGGTGGTGGGATGAATTGCGAGATTGGGATTGACATCAATACACTAATATGTATAAAATAGATAATTAATAAGAACCTGCTGTATAAAAAAATTAATTAAATAAAATTCAAAAAAAATGTGCACGTCAACTCCTTTGCATACATATATAACTCCATGGCGCCAGGCTCTGGAAGCCAGGGTGTGGCCGTGACCCTGAGAGATGGAAACGTGGTGAACTCCGTGTCCTCCCTGAGTTTCCGAACTCAGCCCCAGGAGGTAGAGCCACACAGAGAGCAAGGGTCCTGCAGACATGATGAAAATCCCTGTCTGTCCGTGCAATCATCCCCGATAACCTGGGCAGGCCTGACCCAATCGGTCAAAAGACCTTAAGAGCAGAGCAGAGGATTCCCTGACGGGGAAGAAACCTTCCAGAGGGCTCCAGCCTGACCTTCTCGAAGGCCTGCCCTGTGGACGCAGACTATCCTGGCCAGACCCCACAGTCTCGGGAGCCAGTGTCTGTCCTGTGTCTGCACGGACGTCTCCTCTGGGCTGTTTCTCCTGCCGACCCTGAATGCAATGAGGAAGAATGACTCTGATCGTTTCATTCTTCATTTCCTTCCCACTTCAGCGTTTGCACCAGTGTGTGTTCAGGCCTCAAAGTCCACACACGCAGAAGTGGACGCCTCCTGGCCCCAGCCCTGACCACTTACTCTGACCGTTAAGCCTCTCCATCGAGCTGCCCATGCAGAAACCTGGGAACCGTCCCCGCCTCCTCCACTGCAGCCCCTGCAACCCAGGTGGGAGCAATCATTCCTTATCAGTCAGAGGCAGGCCCACCCGCTCTTCATCCCCTGACTTCTCCTCACTCCCACTGTCACTCTCCTGATACGTACGTCACCTGGATGATGCACTAGAAGCCCACGTAATCCTCCCAAATCACAGACCTCGTCTAGTTGTTTTCCTGTTTGGGGCCGGGTCGTACTGGTAGAAATAGAAGTCTCCAAGGCAGCTGTGTCACTCAGAACTGGTTCTGTTGTGCTGTGGGAACAATCTAAAAATACCAGCATCTTTGCAAGGTGTGTGCTTCCTGCTCCCAGCCCACGCCCATCACAGGCTGGATGGACTTTATTCCTCACAGACGCCAAGACACCCAGCCTGACGGGGTCTCCATCGCAACATCCCTGCCACCGTCTGAGAGCAGACGGATAGGAAGCTGGGACAGCCGTGCACTGGCTTTTATGGCATCTGTGCAGAATGACACGCACTCTTGACCAGGCACATCACGGGGACGCCCTGGCAGTCACCGGGCAGGGCCATCTGCCCCTCAGAGAGGACAGTGCAGACACGTGGATGGTCGCTGCCTCTACTGCACCCTGAGCGCAGGAGAGTCAGCGGGACCCAGGGAAGCCCTGCAGAGCCCACTCACTTGCGGCAGGGCTGGGGCAGCGGGAAGGGCTGGTGGTAATGGCCACGTGCTCTGACCACTCAGCCTGGCAGGTGTTTGCTTGGTGAACCAGCCGTGGCCTTGGCGGGGCTGAGGATTAGGAGCAGAAGTGATGCTCTGAACCTGTACCCTCGGAAATGACCTGCTTCCTTCAGAGCTGTCCCAGCTCTCGTGGACGTCGACGTGCTGAGGGCAAACGGGCCGGATGTCTGTGCTGCCATGTCCCGGGCCACAGGCCCCTGCAGTGAAGAGGGTAGGTTCCTTGCTCACTGTGGGAAGGAGGCATGGGGACCGGGGGTCTCAGTTAGAGGGTGTCCACGGGGACTGACGGGGTTTAGGCTTTGTGGGTGACATTGGGGGAGGGTTCAAACTGTGTTAAATTTTAACTGTGCAGCTGGGCTGGGAGAAGAGGTGCTGGGCCTGTGCTCTGCCTGGTGGCCTCGTTGTGTCTGTGCTTAGACGTGGTTTGGGCATAGCCTCCTTTTTGGTCTCACTTCGTCATAGTCACAGAGGGACCTCATCTCCATTGGTCTCCTGGGAGGCTGCTTTGTGCCCATCAGGGAACGCAGTGGCCTCGCTGTGAGTGCCAGCCCAGTTCCTGGGAGTGTGCCGTTGTCCTCCCATCCCCCAGGTAACACCCTGCAGGAGGGTGTGGGTGTGGGTGTGGCCGGAGGGCTGCCGGGTCACCCCTGAGGCCTGCTGTCGCCTGGAGCCCCCAGGATGGGCGGAGTCAGCACCGGCCACGTGGACAGCGCCTCCTTCAACGGGGGCGGTGGTGATGGGGGCTCCGCTCCTGCTCCTCCGGGGGCCCCGCGTGGCTGGTCTCTGTCTGGGCAACTCAACCACCAGCTGTTAACCCTCTTCCTGGACTACCTCTGTTTGCCTTCAAGTCACATCTTAAGTGTCACTTACGGAGATACCACTCCCTATCACTTACGGATGCACTCACCCCATGCATCCTTAGGACTCTATCTTTCTCCATAAGTTCTCTTCAAGTTGGGTATCAGAGAACAGGGCAAGGATGGTGCCCACTGCAGGCACTAAGTGTATATTTACTTAGTGACTGAACAGAGATCTTGGCTGTCCCTGCCTCTGTCCCCCTCTGCACAGCCTGGCCCAGACCATCATCGTCTCTTTCTGGATGATTCCTCAGGCGCCCACCTGTGCTCTTGTCTAGTTGGCCTTAATCTACATTCCCTCAAATGCAAATGTGACCACGAGGGAGAGGAACCAGGTCCTCACCTCTTTGGTGTCTCTGCTCATGAGCGACGTGGCTGATGGCACTTTGGGGAAGGAACCCTCAGCTGTCAGGACACCCTGATGTCCCCAGGCCCCAATGTGCCAGCCCCGCACTCAGATCCAGGACCCTGCGTGGTCTGGACCCTACACTCTGCGAAGTCCCCAGGCCTCTGGTTAGAAAAATTCGTCCCCACAATTAACCAGGAGGAGGCACGTTCACTGAGTCAGAGCTGGAGCCTGGGAACCTCTACTGGTCCCTGCCATCCCCTCCTGCTAACGTGGTGTTCCCGTTTTCATTGCACCTTGACAGTGACCGTGACCCCCCCAGTGGGCGGGAAGGCAGCCGTGTGCTGTGGACCCATGTCACCAAGACACTTTCCTATGCTTCCCGCATTTAGGGATTGCTTGTCACTGGAAGATTCCCCAAATGCAAATGTGGTTTGTTAAAATGCTCAACAATTCTTGGTAAACAACCCTTACCCCCAAATGCTTAGTTCGGGGCCAGTTCTGTCCTGAATGAAATAAAAGGCCTGCATATTTCTCAGAAGTTTAGAATGACAGTTCAGGCGAATGATAAGAAGAGAATGTTTTTCTCCTATTAAAAAAAGAAAAAAACCCTTCCCCTGCAGTATGTTTACTTTTTCTAAACTGGAATCACATGCAAACACAACAAAATATCACCTAGAGTTTCCTCTAAAACATTATTAAGCCTCATGCTGTGAGTGGCAAAGCTTAAATATTGCAATTTAACATGTATTTATTGTGTACCTACTATGGGTCCAATCAGCTCTGGGTACTGAGGAAGAAATTTTTGTATAAGAAAAACACCTAGATGTATGGGAAAGGATGGTATTGGATGGTGATAAAGAACCAGGACACATGTAAATGAACGTTCCTGTAAAGTCCTTCTCGTGAAGGAAGGTAGCATCCTTCCTGCCTATGGGTCACCAGTGTCTGTGGCTAATTCTGCAGAACGTGCTTTACTTTCCACAAGGCATCCACGTTGTTGACCTGTGCCTTGATCCTGAGGGTCCCCGGAGGAGAAGATCCTGGGGACACCTGATGATGTGGAGTTTCCTCACCTCCTTTCCTTAACCATGGGGCAGGCGGCATTCACGCTCACCAGTGTCCAAGCATTTTTACCCACCCAGACCCAGGACAGACTGTGCCCCCAGCTCCTGGCAATGAAGTGACACAGGTGTCTGGATGGGCTGTACCTGGAGGTGACAGGTGCACTTGCTACGGATGTATCTTTCTCTAAATTATCCCCTCCCACCCCCGCCTGACCAGGGCAGCAGAGGAGGCTGAGCTCAATGTGGTCCAGACTCAGGAAAGCAGAGTCTCTGCCAAATTATGCAGAACCAGTAAATAAGCAAACTGTCATCGGATCCGATGGTTGTTTTTTACTGCAACACAATTTAACTTATCCCCTGATACATCCCTGGAAATCCATTCGTTAGCTCTTGCTGTCTGCAGGGAGCTCTAAAATATAGACACAGAGGAATCTGGGTGGTGATCTTGGAGTTTGGGTTTGTTTTAATTGAGTGTCCTAGGCATCGTCAATAGAAAGATGTGGAATTAAGTTAACCTAACTGTAGAACGTTCTTGAAAAAACGATTCGATGCTGCCTGGAGAGTGCATGAAACACCTGTCTTTCACCATCTGAGCTGGACATGTTTTCTTGTTTGTTGATTTTCAATGTTGTGTTAGTTTCTGGTGTACAGCAAAGTGACTCAGTTATACACATATACATATTCTTTTCCACTATGGTTTATTACAGGATATTGAATATAGTTCCCTGTGCTATACAGTAGGACCTTGTTGTTTATCTCTTTTATATATAGTAGTTTGTATCTGTTAATCCCAAACTCCTAATTTATTCCTCACCCAACCCCTTTCCCTTTGGTAACCATAAATTTGTTCTCTATGTCTGTGAGTCTGTTTCTGTTTTGTAAATAAGTTCATTTGTGCCATATTTTAGATTCCACATATAAGTGATCTTATATGGTATCTGTCTTTCTCTGACTTAATTCACTTGGTATGATAATCTGTAGGTCCATCCAAGTTGCTGCAAACATCATTATTTCATTCTTTTTTATGGCTGAATAGTATTCCATTGTCTATATGTACCATGTCTTCTTTATCCATTCATCTGTCGATGGACATTTAGGTTGCTTCCATGGACATGTTGCTTTTTAAATCCTATGACTCAGTGGTGCTTTTATACATATTTTTGTAGAATGCACATCAGTTACTTTATAAAACATCCCTGAATTTTGGTTTGTTTGCTATTTTCCAGTGATTAGATTTGGTTTATACTTCTTGGGCTGAAATAGTGCAGAAGTGACCTCTGGCTTTCTTAGGGAACCACAGCTGGCACACATGTGTGTTTGCCCGTAATCTCCATATTAATTTTGAGCACTTGGTTAAAGTGTGGCCTGGTTTCTTCACTGTATATTTATTAGTTTTCATTTTGAAATTAGTAATTAATCTGTAGGGAGATTATTATTTTTTGAAACATCCTGTTTCTCAACACATATTACTCTGTCTCCCAGACTTTGGAACCACGGAGAGTTTGCCTGAATCAGTTGTTACTATGATGACTGCAAATGACATTTTCTAGTTTCCTCCTTCCTTGGGTATTTATTAGTGGGCATTCCACTCAGGAAAGCCCAATTCTCCTCTATTTATTCACATTAATTTATATGTGGATTGCTTATATGTATTTATATATATTTTGTACATATGGACTCATGGTGTCTTGCTTTATTTAATAGGCATTAATCCACAACTTTTTCCATGTTTTGATGTCCAGATTGTCCCCAATTTGGCCAGTGGATGCTCCTCCAAGCTGGCGCCTCTGTCCTTTCACCTGTCCCTGTGGCACCTGTGAGCACCTCCTTAGTTTCTGGCACAAGATGTTCACAGCTCAGCAGGCATCTTCCAGCCTCAGTTCCTGGGTCATCTTTCTCCAGGCAGCCCAGACCCCTTTTAGGAGGAAGACAAAGGAAAGCTGAGGAATGTGCCACCTTACATACTGGCACTCTCCAGCTACCTCTACAAGGATCAAATCCTGAGCCGCTGCAGCTGCTGACTTTCCATACCCCTTGAAAAGAGTTCAGTGTGGAGATCAGGAATGAGGCCCTCTGTGCTCTGGGAAAAACAGGAAGAACAGGTCTTCAGATAGTTAGATATTTTCAGGAGAAGATTTTATGAGCCCAATTCTTGCATCTCATCTTATCTAGGAAAGCACTAAAACCCTTCATGGTGACGTCTGCTCCTCATAAGTAGAAGTAACCTTCATGAGACTAGCAGAAACCTTCTGCAAAAATGTGTGCTGGGCTGCATGGACTCCCTGTCACCAAACTCGCTTATATACTGACCTCCCCTCCCCTCTTTGGAGCAGTTTCTCAAAGGTATCTGAGATGCTGTCTCCTGGGCTATAGTCCTCATTTTGCCCCAAATAAAACTTAACCCACAACTCTCACGGTGTGCATTTTTTTTCAGTCGACACATGTTCTGGATGAAAGGAGTCTAAAGAGCTATGACAACTAAATGCAACTTGGGACCCTGGGTTGGATTCAGGACCAGAAAAAGATGCTATAAAAGACATTTTCGGGACACTGGGTGAAATTAGAATGTGGACTACATATTAGATAATTTAACTACTGATACATTTTTTAATATGACACCCATACTGTGATTATTTGACAGCATATCCTCATTCTTTGGAAACCCACACTGAAGTATCAAGGAGGAAATGTGACTTACCCTCAAAAGGTTCAAACAGCAACAACAAAAATAATAATGATGTAAATCGAGTGCAGAAGATAAAGCAATAAGGCACAATATTGTGTCCTGGGGAAACTGCATAAAAGGGGGTACAACAGGGCTCTCTTTAAACTGACCTTTCTTTAAGTTTGAAATTATTTCAAAATTAGTAATTTAAAAAGAGGGAGACTGAAAAGAAGAGCTCATGTGCTCCCATCACCGTGGCTGGGCGGGCTCTGCCCACTGGAACCCTCTCCACGCACTGGAGACAGCAAGGCCAGTCTTGGGAAGACTGGGAGGTCAGGGAGTCTACCCTGGACCACTCCCGGGGGTCACGATGCCATCGAAATGAGTCAGGTTGGCACAGAACCTGTGGGCTTCCGCCCAGCTCGGGCTCTGCTCCTTGGCCTCTCCTCGGAGATGCTTGAAGCTGGGCGGGACCAACAGGAAAGCTGGATGCAATTTTTATACACCCTTCACGTGCAAGAAATAAAGTCTAAAGAATCAGGAAGAAGGCCAGACCAAAGCGAGCGCACCTTTTCTTTTTCGTTACTGAATAAGAAGCCGGGGGCTCAGGTGTGGACAGAAACCTCGTGCTGAAGATGGCTTGGGGCTGGTCAGTGCGGGGCCTCGGGCCGGCCGCCCTTGTCCAAGCCTGTCTCCTCCTGAATGGGATAAGGGCACCAGCAACACCTGGCTGCACAGCTGGGTGGGGAGTGATGGGATCACTCTGGAAGCCCCTCAGCACTGGCAGCACAGCCCAGGGACAGTCACTTCCCTGCCCCCCACATGGTGCAGGCCGAGAACCGGGCTAAGAGGCCCCAACCCCAGGAAGAAGGGCCTCTGTGACTTTGGCAAGTGGGGGCAGGACATCAGGCCAAAGAGTTCCTGTGGGACAGAGAAACCACCGATGTCCATGAGGTTGTGCCTTTCAGCAATATAAACTTTTCCAGGAATCGTGCTTATATTCGAAAAACATATCACATAGAATAGAACTATTGGAACAAGCGAGGCTCAGAAGCTTGCTTTTGACTTAAGCAAATGGATCTCAGTCTGCAGTTTGCAAATTCTTCCCTGGAGTTATATTTTGGAGCCACTTTGCATAGTCTTGATCTTAGAATCGTTTTCAAAGAGAGAAAATGCCTAAAGCAAAATTTCTCAATTGAGCCGGCTCCCTAGCTCACCCTCTGCCAGGCTCCCGAGGCAGGAAAGGAACCCTTCTCTCTGCCTCAGTCGCTCTGACCTTCGCCATTCCCCCCACACACACACTTGAGGGGACACGAGGAGCTCTGAGCTCCTGCAGGGATGGCAGGAAGCGCTGGGGTGGCACCAGATCTTTCTGGGAGGCACAGTGTGACCTGGACATGTCAGGGCGCCTGTTGGGCCAGGGGCTTGTGAGTGTGCAAAACCTCCCTTTGTTCACACACCCACTACCCCATGGATGCGGAAGGGCCTGGGAAATTTTCTTATCGTTTTAAATACAAATATTTAACTACTGCTTCTGGAAGGGACCTGGAGCCCAGAGAGCTGGCAGCGCCTCTGACGCCACAGGGACATCACTGCCACTTTGCTACCTCTCAGGTATTCCCTTTCCCCATCAAAAGCTCCTGGAGGGCGGCTGGGGCCCTCCCCTCTTGGCCTCCTCCATTCGGGGATGTCCTGACCCTGGCGAATGCCTGCGATTGAAGACAGGGACGGAGGGGCTCTTCCCATCTCTGCTGAGGGCCAATCCCCTCTTCCCAGGAGCTGGAGCCCCCATCCGGTCCTCCCTCTGGACCCACACACCTCAGCGCTTCCTCCACCCTCTGACCGAGCCAGGCTGCCCGTCCCTTCCACCATCTGTGCTCCGGGCCTCCCGGGACAGTAAGGGCCCCCCTCAATGCAGCTGGGCTCCCCATTCTGCAGGACGTGGTCAGACTCCCCACCCCCTTGGTCAAGTTTGTTCTGTTCTTTTTTATTTATGTATTTATTTTTGGCTGCGTTGGGTCTTCGTTGCTGTGTGTGGACTTCCTCTAGTTGGAGCAAGCGGGGGCTACTCTTTGTTTTGGTGCGTGGTCTTCTCATTGCAGTGGCTTCTCTTGTAGAGCACGGGCTCTAGGTGCACGGGCTTCAGTAGTTGCGGCACACGGGCTCAGTAGTTGTGACTCATGGGCTCTAGAGAACAGGCTCAGTAGCTGTGGTGCAGGGGATTAGTTGCTCTGCGGCATGTGGGATCTTCCCGGACCAGGGCTCGAACCCATGTCCCCTGCATCGGCAGGCGGATTCTTTACCACTGTGCCACCAGGGAAGCCCTCTGTTCATTTTCTGAGATAACAGGTGCTTGTTAGGTACTCTCTGTGCACAGGTTACCCCTCCCGCAGTGGGGAGAGTCAAGATGTACCGGACACCATCCCTGCCACCATCCGGGAGCAGGGCTCCTGCCAGCACTTGGCATAGCTGTCCCGCTGTTCATGGTCTCCAGCCTCCATTGCTCCCTCTCTCAGGAAACACCCTGTCCATCCCTGGCCCCTTCTCAACACCCCCTCCTCTCGGCCTCCAGGCACCCTGCTTCCTTTGTTGCTTCCTCCTCATCCTGCCCCATTCTACTTCATCCTCAATCTGTGACCTGAAATGTGGGTGTCCCAGGCTCAGCCCCCCACGCCCTCTTCTCTGTGGACGCTCACCGCCCCGGCCGTCTAATCCAGTCACAGGCTTTTAAGAACTATCTATCTGCAGAGATTCCGAATTTGCATCTCTGGGCTCGTCTTCCTTCCCTTCTTCCTCCCTCCCTCCTTCCCTCCCTCCTTCCTTCCTTCCTTCCTTCCTTCCTCCCTTCCTCTCTTTCTTCCTTCCTCAAGTTCACAACCAACCGAGCACTCTGCAGACTTGAATGTTTAATGAGCATCTCAACTGTTACACGTGTGACTCCAAGCTCTTGATTTCTCCTCAGAACCTGCTTCTCCTCGTCTGCCCCACCTCTGAAAAGGGGAAAATGTTCTCTCCATCTCTAAGGCCAAGGTCCTGGGATGTCATCAACTCCCCTCTGGCTTTTGTACCTCATCTCCGATTCATGAGCAAGGCG
Organism: Mesoplodon densirostris; assembly: GCF_025265405.1. Classification (NCBI taxonomy): domain Eukaryota; kingdom Metazoa; phylum Chordata; class Mammalia; order Artiodactyla; family Ziphiidae; genus Mesoplodon; species Mesoplodon densirostris. Next base: position 62,180,954 of record NC_082671.1, on the reverse strand, counting down.
GCTACACCCGCATCCAGCAAACTCTGTCCCTCCCTCCTTTTTGTTGACAGCAAGGATGTGACTCCTTCCCTGAGGTGGTTCCAGCACCGCAGCAGCAGCTAGAAAGCAGGAGGCTCGTTAGATAGATGGGGGAGGAAGAGGGGAGGAGAGGAGGAGGGGCCGCCCTTTTGTCCTCACGGGACCCCAATTCCACTTCCCACCCCCTGATGTTGTCCAAGGGATGACGTCGTTCTCATGGAGGCAAAGAGGATCTTCCAAAACCGTAGCAGAGGGTGATCTGGAATCGCGTGGGTGGCTGTTATGCGAAGATGAAAGGGTGTCTGTTCCAGAGGCCACGCGGGACACATACAGAGGCCAAGGCAGACGTGCCCCGCAGCTCGTCACGCAGGGAGACTAAGCAGGGAGGCTAGGGACCTCACGGACAGGCGTCCGCTGCCTTCCCGGTTGAGGACACACTGCTGCGGAGACAGCCATGCCTGGGCCTCGGTGCTGGGAATCGCGGGCTAGAAACGCACGCGCTCTGCATCTGCTCTGAGATGCGACACATACCAGCCTCGTCATCATCCACTCCGCAGCCGTGACTTTGCTGAAGGCAAAACCTCTTAAAATAAACAAACAAGTTGAATTTACAAAGAAGCTTTACCATCGACTTAACTCCACAGATCTGCTGATTTCCTTGCAGCCGCAAACCTTTGCTATTTCTCCACCCGGGGCACGTGGGCCGGCGATGTCTTGGTGGTGGCTACGGGGGCGTCAGGGCTATTTTTACCATGGCCCCCGCATGCTTCCTGGGTTAACAGAAGCCAGTTTTCTCCACTTTGCTTTCCAACAGCAGCTGACTGGGGAAACCCAGAGACAAATGTTCGCAGGGGCTCCAAGTGACACCGCGCTTTGTCACAGCGGGTGTGCACACAGCCCGGCTTCTCACACCAGCTTCCTCTTCACCGTGACCGGGCAGGGCCTCGGTCTGGCATGGCTTTGGCCTTCTCAGTGGACTGCCCACTGGGGGGACATCAAATTTGCTCTCTGGAGAGCCAAGACATCGCTGCAACCCTGCAGAAAGTCAAGGCAGGGAGGAAAGACAGAAGTTTCATCCAAACTCTAGGACTTTTCTCCAATAGGCTGACACATGATGGTCACTGTCTTAGAAGCTGGAAAAGACACTGAACATGGAGCCAGGGAGTATGGGACCAAGTGTGAAGTCACCCTGACAGCATGGCCTTAAACACACGTCACATGTTCACCTTCTGGTCGCTTGGGATAAGGATGCTCGCTGTCCCTAATGGAGAGGCCCTTTGCTCCTTCAGCAAATACCTGGGACACATTTCCCGAGGGGCAGGTCTGGGGACAAGCCCGAGGACCAAGTGTAGGTGAGGAAATCCCTAGGGGAAGAGGACAGAGCAGCAAAGGGACAAGTGCACAGCACGTGGTAAGTCTGCAGCGAGGAGCAGCAGGACTCAGTCCCGAGAGGGCGGGACCCACGGAACCAGAGAGCAAGGACGGGATCATAACACCCTCTGTCTCTCTCAACCCCATCAGCGCAGTCTGACAAGCCGGGTGAAAAGTTCCTGAGTGAATGGACTAAAGAATGTGCAAGCATCTAAGAAAACAGACGTTAGAATTTGAGCCAGTGGCGAGACGCGCCTTGGAGAAGGCGTCGATATGACAGAGGGAATATAAGGTGTTGAATCATCAACTTTTCAAACCATCTCCCAGGTGGAATGGGGGTCCTGGGGACCAGTGAGGTGCAAGACAGGTGTTATGGAACATTCCTGCCTGGCTCATGGGTTGCAAATTCTGAGAAAAACTGGCAACAGGCATCCCCGCTGGGCACGCATTCGCCAACTCCCTCTGTGGTTCTTCTGTTTCTCAGGGAAGAGAAATCTTAGTCCCACCCCCTTCCTGGCCTCCAATGACTGCCTTTCAGAACGTGTAGTTCGTCTTAGGAGGATAATTACCCTCAGCTCTTAGCACCTGGCTTCTTTCCCCTTATAGTACGTGGGAATCCTGCAACTGCAAGGTATTGTTCCATAAAATCCCTGAGTCACTGGGATGGGTGTTGTGTGTCTTAGTTAGGGTCCTCCCCGAACCATTAACTCCCACTTATTCCAAACCCAACACTGCACAGATATGACTCGTATGAGGGGTGTTGTGTGCCGTTTCCATGGAAACATTCTCCCCCACCCCCACCCCATCACTCCCTGGTTTTAAGCTTAATTCTATAAAAACATGCAATTCAGCTGGCAGGAGCTTTCAGATTTAAATATAGAGATTGGATTAAACTTGGGTTGAAGCTCTGTTTGAATCCATAGTGCGAGAAACGAATAAGATCTGATCATGTTATGGAATGTGGGAGAAAACTGAGACGCAGAGTTCGGGCCACACCAGACACTTTCTTCAATGTCAGATAATGTTCGATTTAGCTTTAGTGTTTCGTGTTTCATGAACATGTGTGCTAAGACATCTTTAAAGGGAAATTTAGTTTAGTTTCGATTTTTCTTTCAAGCAAGACTGAGTTCTGCTTGCGTAACTCACTTTCTTTGTCAGTTTGCGATAATGCCCAAAGGCTGCGACTTCCTCCCTTCCTCTTAGCCCTGAAATTTGAGTTGGCCTTGGGATGTGCTTTGGCCAATGAAGAGATATGCGGATCCTGACCTCAGTCGCATGAAGCCATGCACACTTCCATTCTTGCCTTTGGAAACCTGCGACCACAACACGGGAAAGCTCCAGCTGGCCTGCAGGGGAACAAGAGACACATGGCCCAGCCATTCACGTCCCTCGGGCCCACAGTCCCCTGAGTGAGGCCATCGGCTGTCAGCTGACCACAGACACATGTGTTCACCGGCCAGGACCAGGAGACCTGCCTGCTGAGCCCCACCTAAATTGTGAACCCTCAGAGCTAGGAGTAAATACATGGCTGTTGTCTTAAAACATTGAGTTTTTAGGTGCTTTGTAATGCAAAAAAGGCTAACTCCAACATGGTCCAACAATAAAGCATTTGGTTATCTTTGTTGAAGGAAGCAGGAAAAAAAAATCTGCTACTTCCTTCCTTAATGGAGGGCATTAAATGATTTCTTGATGTATAGGGAGTGTTGTTTCATGGAAACCCTTTGAAGTTGGGATCCTATAATCTTCTGTGTCCTGACCCGCTCCTGTCTTTGTCTCCACAAGAGTGGACAAGTGGGTCCTCCAAGCCAAACCTCACAGGGGCCAAGTTCAAGGGGCTGCAAGCTGCTATCCAGTCCTTTTGCTGGTCTGAACACTGAAATGACCACACATGGGGTTTTGGAACGTTCCTCATAGAACAACCCACATCTTCTGGTTCAGGCTGTTGTGGTCATGAGCTTGACTGTCCAAACAATGCTGAGGGGACCACAGGACAGCAGCTGAATGGTCATCTGCCCATGCTCACAGCACATAGTAGGACTTGTTGGGGGAGGAAACAGCAGTGCCCCCAGCTCTTGGCACCTTTCGAGCTGGTGCAGAAAGAGCGCAGCCTGGGGTCCAAAAGCCTTTTGAGTTGGGGTCTGCTGACCGTGACCCCTGAGATGTTGGCCTGAACTTGAGTTTCCAGGCACATGTAAAGTGGATTAGTGGTCCTGCAGTGCCTTGTCCATGGGGTCATCATAAGCCTGTATAAATATCACTCAATGCCTAAAAGATATTGTTAAATGATGATGAGAGTTATTATCTTCTTTTTTTGTCCTTTATTTATTTTTATTTATTTTTTAACATCTTTATTGGAGTATAATTGCTCTACAATCGTGTGTTAGTTTCTGCTTTATAACAAAGTGAATCAGCTATACATATACATATATCCTCATATCCCCTCCCTCTTGCATTTCCCTCCCACCCTCTCTATCCCACCCCTCTAGGTGGTCACAAAGCACTGAGCTGATCTCCCTGTGCTATGCGGCTGCTTCCCACTAGCTATCTATTTTACATTTGCTAGTGTATATATAAGTCTATGCCCCTCTCTCACTTCGTCCCAGCTTACCCTTCCCCCTCCCCGTGTCCTCAAGTCCATTCTTTACGTCTTCATCTTTATTCCTGTCCTGCCCCTAGGTTCTTCAGAACCTTTTTTTTTTTTTTTTTTTTTTTTTTAGATTCCATATGTATGTGCTAGCATACGGTATTTGTTTTTCTCTTTCTGACTTACTTCACTCTGTATGACAGTCTCTAGGTCCATCCACTTCATCACAGATAACTCAATTTCATTTGTTTTTATGGCTGAGTAATAGTCCATTGTGTATATGTGCCACATCTTCTTTATTAATTCACCTGTTGATGGACACTTATGTTGCGTCCATGTCCTGGCTATTGTAAATAGAGCTGCAATGAACATTGTGGTACATGACTCTTTTTGAATTATGGTTTTCTCAGGGTATACGCCCAGTAGTGGAATTGCTGGGTCATATGGTACTTCTATTTTTAGTTACTTAAGGAACCTCCATACTGTTCTCCATAGTGGCTGTATCAATTTACATTCCCACCAACAGTGCAAGAGGGTTCCCTTTTCTCCACACCCTCTCCAGCATTTATTGTTTGTAGATTTTTTGATGATGACCATTCTGACCGGTGTGAGGTGATACCCCATTGTAGTTTTGATTTGCATATCCTCTTGATAGCTTTGCATTCAGGACTGGAATGTGCACAGGGATTATAAACATTCCCATGGTGTGGATTTCCCATCACACACTTGAATTATATAAAGCCCCTCTTCACCTCCACTCCACATCATATTTTATGTCTTTCCCATGGAAATGAGCAAAAAATCAGGCAAACAGCTGGGGTCTGCTCCTGTGCACTGTTGCCTCTGAGAAACACGCGGAGTCTTGGATAGACAATCTGGCTCCTGTATTAATGATTTTTACTGTTTTTGAATACTGAAAGCATCAGACTTTTTGTTTGTTTGTTTGTTTTGTTTTGTTTTTGTGGTATGCGGGCCTCTCACTGTTGTGGCCTCTCCCGTTGCGGAGCACAGGCTCCGGACGCGCAGGCTCAGCAGCCATGGCTCACGGGCCCAGCTGCTCCGCAACATGTGGGATCTTCCCGGACCGGGGCACAAACCCACGTCCCCTGCATCAGCAGGCGGACTCTCAACCACTGCACCACCAGGGAAGCCCAAGACATTTCTTATTTGTAATCTCATCTGATCTCTCCAACAACACTTCAAGGCAGATGGCATTATCCTACTTTAAAGATTCAGACACAGGGGGTCAGAGAGGATAAATCCCTGACAAGGTCAAAAGGTGAGGATGAAGGAACAGAGGTCTGGACCCAATAAAGAGAAGAGGATGTGCCAGCACCCAGTCTGACACTGTCTTGCTGTTGAGCTGCTCCCTTTCCAAGGAACCTGTCTCTTTGACATCTTTTCCAATGTACCCAGATGACCAGCTGAGAGAGAACAGAGCCCATTTGCCTGTTTCTTGAAAAATAACCATTTGGGGTTGTACAAAGTATTCAGGTTCCAAAGAGTCATCACAAAATGATCCTGTAAAGTGCGTTCATGAACATCCAAAATGCTTTATCAGGATGAACGTGCTGGGTGAGTGTTCAGGGCAGCCATCGACCATCTGCCACAGGGGAGCCTGTGCCAGCACGCAACCCTTACGTGACAGCTAGCACTGTGGCAAGAAAACATCCCAGTGGAATTCCACAGTGTCATCCCTACGCTGTGCATTTCTGCACCGGCCACTGAAATGTTGGAACGTGTTTCTCACCCAACTTCCAGGGAGAGCTCCAGACTCACCAAAGCATGTTTAATTCACGTGGGCAACTCCCCCCTTTCAGCTATTTTTGTAAAGTCTAAGATATTATTACTGAACGGCAGAACAGTCAGTGCTAACTATCACTCGGTTGAGTTGTCTGCCCTTTTCATTAAGGCTGGAATAACATCTCACTAATTCTATGTTTAATTCCGAGAAGCATCCGTTGCACCTGATCTTTCAGTAGGCTGGCTCCCAGAAGAGGCGGGACATCCTCCCATCTCGTTTGCTTAATGGCTATGAACCTACTGTGTGTCTCCAGTGGGAGGCTGTCACACTATTTGACCTCAAACTTCTCCAGCCTGTCAGAGATACTTACAGCTTGCACATCCTCACATCTTCCAGGATCCTAGGGAATTCTATTCTACCCAGGAAATGTGAAGTTACACAAGGCAACCTGAAGGAGGGTGAGGACATCCTCAAGCGAGAGTTCAGGGCAATGTGATTACAGATTCCATGCTGAGTCATCACTGAGTGAAGGGCCCTGGTGCTAAGGGTGGTATTGGGAGGATGAAGTAAGCTAATGCAAGTGATGCACTGAGAATAGTGGCCCCTGATCTGCCTCAGTAGCATCCTCCTCATCACCAGGTGCTGTAGGTGGTCTCCAGAACTGGCTGCCCTTGGTTCCTCCCCTGCTGACATGCTGCTGGTCAATCAACCTGGGAAACTGACTCCCATCTCCTTGAAACTGTGCTGATGCTTATGACTTAGCGGACCAATGGCATGTGGAGGAAGTGACCTCCAGAATCCCGACTCCATCAACAATTCCACACAGTTTGTGCCTTGGTTTCTTGAAACACTGCCTCCAGGAACCGGCTGCCATGACTCACAAGGATATGCCAGTCCTCTGCCCCAGCTGAGATCCCAGCCCAGAGAATACACTCTCCACTCTGGGGCCAGCTGCCTTTTTTCCAGTTTTATTGAAATATCATTGACATACAGCACTGTATAAGTTTAAGAGAAACAGTATAACGATTTGACTTGCACATATATTGAAATAATTACCACAATAGGTTTACCAAACATCTATCATCCCATATAGACACAACATTAAAGAAACAGAAAAAAATGTTTTGCCTTGTGATGAGAACCCTCAGGATTTTCTCTTAACAGCTTTCATAGATAATGCACAGCAGTGTTAATTACATTTATCATGTTGCAACTTCCATACCTAGCACTTATTTATCTTCAAACTAAAGTTTGTACCTTTGGACCACCTGCATCTAGGTTCCGTTAGTCCTCTCCATGCCTACAGCAGCCACAAATCTCATCTCTTTGTTTCTGTCAGTTTGTATTTTTGTAGGGTGTAACTAACTTACAACACTATGTTAGTTCCTGGTACACAACATAGTGATTCAATATTTCTATACATTACAAAATGATCACCATAAGTCAGGTTGTCATCTGTCACCATAACAGATTTTACATAATTATTGGCTACATTCCCCACACACTACATTTCATATCTGTGACTCATTTATTTTGTAACTGAAAGTTTGTACCTCTCAATGCTCCTCAACTGTTTCTCTCCTCCCCTTACTCCCCTTCCAACTGGCAACCACCTGTTTCTTCTCTGTATTGATGACTCCCTTTTTGTTTAGTTTTCTTTGTTAGTTTGTTTTGTTTCTTAGATTCCACATATAAGTGAAATCCTACAGTATTTGTCTTTCTCTGTCTGACTTATCTCACTTAGCATCATTCCCTCTAGGTCCATCCATGTTGTCATAAATGGCAAGATTTCATTCTCTTTTAAGGCTGGGTAAAATTGTATTGTATATATACATATACTTCCAATACTATGTTGAATAAAAGCGGCAAGCATGGGCATCCTTCTCTTGCTCCTGATTTTAGGGGAAATGCTTTCAGCTTTTCAACATTGAGTGTGATGTTAGCTGTGGGCCTGTCATATATGGCCCTTTACATTGAAATATGTCCTTATATACCCACTTTGTTGAGAGTTTTTTTAATCATAAATGAGGTTGGATTATGGCAAAATCTTTTGCCATCTACTGAGATGATCATATGATTTTATTCTTCAATTTGTTAATGTTGTATATCACATTGATTGATTTGCAGTTATTGAACCATCCTTGCATTCCTCATAAATCCCACATGACCATGGTGTATGATGCATGTATTGTTGAATTCAGTTTGCTAATATTTTGTTGAGGATTTTAGCATCTATGTCTATCAGTTATATTGTTCTATAATTTGCTCTTTTTTGTGTGATTTCTTTTTGTTGGTTTGGTATCAAGCTGATGCTGGCCTCATAAAATGAGTTCAGAATCATTCCTTCCAATACAACTTTGTGGAATATTTTGAGAAGGATAAGTGTTAACTCTTCTCTAAATGTTTGGTAGAATTCACCTCTGAAGCCATCCAGTCATGGACTTAATGTTTGTTGGAAGTTTTTTGTTTTTTTGTGTTTTTACTTACTGATTCAATTTGCTTACTGGTAATTTGTCTGTTCGTATTTTCTATTTCTTCCTGGTTCAGTATTGGGACATTATACATTTCTAGAAATTTGTCCATTTCCACTAAGTTGTCCATGTTGTTTGTGTATAATTGTTCATAGTAATTTTTTATGATTCTATGATTTTCTGTGGTGTTGGTTGTAACTTCTCCTTTTTCATTTCTGATTTTATTGATTTGGGCCCTTTCTCTTTCTTTCATAATGAGTCTGTCTAAAGATTTATCAGTTTTGTTTATCATTTCAAATAACTAGCTCTTAGTTTCATTGACCTTTTCCTTTTTTTTTTCTTAGTCTCTATTTCATTGATTTCTCTTCTGAACCTTAATATTTCTTTCCTTCAACTAACTTTGAGTTTTGTATGTTCTTCTTTTTCTAGTCCCTTTAGGTATAAGGTTAGGTTCTTTAGTTGAGATTTTTTCCTATTTCCTGAGGTAAGCTTGTATCTCTATAAACTTCCTCTTAGAACTGTTTTTGATGTGTCCCATATATTTTTGGGTCATTGTGTTTTCATTTTCATTTGTCTCTAGGTATTTTTTTGATTTCCTCTTTGATTTCTTCAGTGACCCATTGGTTGTTTAGTAGCATATTGTTTAACCTCTACATGTTTCTGGTTTTTTTCAGTTTTTTTTTCTTTCAGTTGATTTCTAATCTCATAGCATTGTGATCAGAAAAGAACTTTGACATGATTTCAGTTTTCTTAAGTTTACTGAGACATGTTTTATGGTCTACTATGAGATCTATCCTGGAGAATGGGCACTTGAAAAGAATGTGTATTCTGCTGCTTTTGGATGGAATGTTCCATATCTATCTATTAAGTCCATTTGGCCTAATGGGTCATTTAAGGCCATTGTTTCCTTATTGATTTTCTGTCTGGATGATCTGTCCATTGATGTAAGTGGAGTGTGAAAGTCCCCTACTATTATTGTGTCTCTGTCATTTTTCCCTTTATGTCTGTTGATACTTGCTTTGTGTATTTAGGTGCTCTTATGTTGGGTGCATATATATTTAAAATTATTATATCTTCTTGTTGGATTGATTCCTTTATCATTATATAATGCCCATCTTTGTCACTTGTTACAATCTTTGTCTGATATAAGTATTGCTACCCCAGCTTATTTTTTTATATCCTTTTGAATGGAATACCTTTTTCCATCCCCTCACTTTCAGACTGTGTGTGTCTTTAGAACTAAAATGAGTCTATTGTAGGCAGCATGTGTATGGGTCTTGTTTTTGTAGCTATTTAGGCACATTATGTCTTTTGATTGGGACATTCAGTCCATTTACATTAAAAGTAATTATTAATAGTTATCTAATTTTTATCATTTTGTGAGTAGTTTTGGGGTTGTTTTTGTAGGTCTTTTCTGTTCCCTTTTTTTGATCTCTTCCATTGTGACTTGAGAAGTATCTTTGATGTTATATCAGGATACCTTTCTCTTTTTTGTGTATCTATTTTAGATTTTTGGTTTGTGGTTACTGTGATGTTTGTATATCTCTGTACATATATAGAGATAAATACATAGATACATAGATTAGCTATATACAAATATATATACATACATATATGATTATTTTAAGCTGCTGATCTCTTAAGTTCAAATGCATTTTGTACTTCTACAACTCTTTGATTATCTCTCTGGAGTTAAGTAAAGAGAGTTTCACATAAACAAGATGATTTAAATAAATATTTTGGCCTTAGAATGAATAACTTTCTCTGCAGAACATTTATTTTTCCTAGAAATGCCTGGTTCAGGCTAACAATGAAATTATTTTCCATGATAGGTAATAGAGTGTATTGGAAAGAGTCCTAAAAGACCTGTGTTTAACTCCTGGCTGTACCATGTACTAAGAATGTGATCTTGGGCAAATTGCTTGCCATTCTTAGTTTAGTTTGCTCATCTCTGAAGTGGTTGTAGAAGTATTTATCTTACAAGATTATTGTGAATATTGAATGTATTCACTTCACCTATGTGCCAGGAACATAGTCAAAGTTCCCCTTAGATGGCAGATGTTATTATTACTGTTATCATTATTATTAATCATTATGAATTTAGCAATTCATTAAAGAAACAATAGCGGAAAAAAAACCAAACAAAAGCATTTTAACAACACTTCTTATTAAACCCCTGCTCACATTTACTGTTTTTGACATCCTATTTTACACCTTTTTATTTTCTGTATCCCTTAACTACTTATTGCTGATATAGCTGATTTAACTACTTTTGTCTTTTAACTTTTCTACTAGTTTTATAAGTAATTTATCTACTACTTTTACTGTATATTTGCCTTTCTACTAGTTTTATAAATAATTTATCTACTACTTTTACTGTATATTTGCTTTTACCAAAGAGATTTTTCCTTTTGTATTTTTTATATCTCTAATTGTGGCCTTTCCCTTTTTGCTAAGAGAAGCCCTTTTAACATTTCCTGTAAAGTTGGTTTCATGGTGCTCAACTCTTAGCCTTTACTTGTCTGTAAAACTTTTGATTTCTCCTTCAAATATGAATGAAAGCCTTGCTGGGTAGAGTATTCTTTGTGGTAGGTATTTTCCTTTAATCACTTCAAATATATTGTGCCACTCCTTTCTGTCCTGCAGTTTCTGCTGAAAAGTCAGCTGATAGCCTTATGGAAATTGCCTTGTATGTAACTTCTTGGTTTTCCCTTGCTGCCTTTAACATTTTCTCTTTGTCTTTGATTTTTTTCCATTTTAATTACAATGTGTCCTTGTGTGGTCCTCTTTGGGTTCACCTTGTTTGGACTTTCTGTGCTTCCTAGACCTGGATGTCTGTTTCCTTTCCCAGGTTAGGGAAGTTTTCAGCCATTATGTTTTCACATATGTTCTTTGCCCCTATCTTTTTCTTTTCTCCTTCTGGGACCCCTATAATGTGAATGTTAGTACACTTGATATTGTCTCAGAGGTTTCTTAAACAGTCCTCATTTTTTAATTCTTTTTTTCTTTTTTTCTGTTCATCTTGTTATTTCCACTACTCTGTCTCCTAGAGACAGAGTTATTTCCACTACTTTGTCTTCCCTGGTGGTGTGGTGGTTAAGAATCTGCCTGCCAATGCAGGGGACACAGGTTTGAGCCCTGGTCCGGGAAGATCCCACAAGCCGCAGAGCAACTAAGCCCGTGCACTACAACTACTGAGCCTGTGCTCTAGAGCCCGCAAGCCATAGCTGCTGAGCCCACATGCCACAACTACTGAAGCCCACACACCTAGAGCCTGTGCTCTGCAACAAGAGAAGCTGCTGCGATGAGAGGTCCGTGCACCACAGAGAAGAGTAGCCCCCGCTCGCTGCAAATAGAAGGAGCCCGCATGCAGCAGTGAAGACCCAACACAGCCAAAAATAAATAAATAATTAATTTTTAAAAAATACTATAAAAAAATAGCATAAGCAAGAGGGAAACTTTAAAAAAAAACAAATTGGCCTAGTTCACCAATCCATTTCTCTGCATCATCTAATCTACTGCAGATTCCTTCTAGTGTATTTTATCTCATTTTTTTGTATTGTATTATTCTGCTCTGTTTGATTCTTCTTTATATCTTCTAACTCTTTGTTAACTTCATTGTGTTCATCCATTCTTCTCCTGAGTTCTTTAAGCATCTTTAGGATCATCACCTTGAACTCTTTACCTGGTAGATTGCTTATCTCCACTTCATTCAGTTCTTCTTCTGGAGTTTTATTTTGTTCCTTCATTTGTAACATGATTCTCTGTTGCCTCATTTTGCCTAATTCACTGTTTTCATTTCTATGTATTTGGTCAGCTGGTTACATTTTCCAATCTTAGAGAAGTGGCTTTATGTAGGAGACATCCTGTGTGGCCCCGAAGCACGTTTGCTTATGTTCACTACAGCTATATGTTTTAGGGGTACCCTCCATGTGAGTGGTATGAGTCCTTCTGTTTTGGTGGGCTGACTACTGTGTGGAAACTGGGAGACCTGGCTGACCCCTAGTGCCTCCTTTGTGCAGAGGCTGCTGGCTGCTAATGGATGTGGCCAAGTCACAAGGTCATTGGCTACAGACTACCAGGGGATCCTGGGGCTAATGCTGGCTCACTGGATGGGGACCTGGGTCCTGGGGTGTCTGGCTGTGGAGCAGGGTGTCCTGGAGCTAGTGTTGGCCTGTTGATCAGTGTTGCCATAGGCCCAGAGAGGGAGGGCTTCCTGGGGCTGGTATCAGCCTGCTGATGGGTGGGGTCAGTTCTTGATATGGTTAGGTGCAGGATAAGGCATTACTTGGAGCTGGTGAGGGCCCACTGGTGGGTGGGGTTGTATCCTAACATGACTGGCTGAGGAACTAAAGGTGTCTCAGGGCTGATATTGGCCTGCTGCTATGTGGGGCCAGAACCCAGGCTGTCCCAGCGTGGTGCTGGCATGCTGGTGGGTAGGCCAGGTCTTGACCTGGCTGGCTGCAGTGGTCCCAGGGCGAGAACCAGCCCACTGGTGGCCAAGGCTAGTCCTACAGCAGCTACCTGTGGGGGCTCTGGGGATCCTGGGGCTAGTGCCCCCCACTGGTAGGTGGAGCTGGGTCCCAGGATCTCTGGTTGTAGGGCCCTGGTGGTCCCAGAGTTGGTGTCAACCTTCAGGTGGGCTGGGCCAGAGCCCAGGTGGTTCTGGGTCTGATGCCAGCCTGCTGATAGGGCACTGAGTCCTGATACAGCTGGCTGTGTCCCAGGTGGTCCCATGGCTGGTATCTACCCACTGGTGGGTGGGATCAGGTCCAGTACTGCTGGGAGCTCAGAGGATCCTATGGCCACTGGCCTGCTGGTGGGTGGAGTCGTGTCCCTGCCCAGCAAGCTGCCTGGCCTGGGGCATCTTGAGACTGATGCTGAGAGTCTGGTGGGCAAGGCCATGTCCTTGTGCTAATAAACTAGAAGAGGATCAAAAATGGCATGTACCGCACCAGTTCCTTATGGTGGGATGATTTCCCATAAATGACTGCTGCTAGCGTCTATGTCCCTGGGCTGAGCACAGTTGGCTCCTGCCTCTCTGGGAGCTGGGAGGCCCTCCAAGGCCAGCAGGTGAGGCTGGCCCACTCCCCCATCAAATTACTGCTTCTACCCTGGGTCCAGTAATGTGTGAGATTTGTGTGTGCCCTTTAAGAGTGGAGTCTTTATTTTCCACAGCCCACTGGTTCTCCTGGAAGTAGGCTCTACTGGGTTTCAAAGTCAAATGTTCTGGGGCTCATCTTCCCAGTGCAGGACCCCTAACCTGGGGAGGCTGATGTGGGGCTCAGACACCCTTGATCCTTGGAGAGAGCCTCTGCAATTATAATTATCTTCCCATTTGGGGTGCATAGGTATAAATCTCGACTACACTGCATCTTGGCTCCTCCTATCCATCGCATCTTGGTTCCTTTTTACATCATAAGCTGTAGAAGGTCTTTTCTGTTAGTCTTCAGGTCGCTCTCATGGGTAGTTGCTCTGTGAATAGTTGCAATCTTGGTGTGCTCCTGGGAGGAGGTGAGCTCCAGGTCTTCCTACTCTACCATGTTGGCCACTTCCCTGGGACAAGCTGTCTTGATGGCCAGCCCAGAGTCTCCCACTGTCTCCAGCCCTGGTACCTCTGATGGCATCATCATGGGAGCCCCACAGAGGGCTGCCTGTTGAGCCAGTCCATCCAAGGGACCTTAGCCGTCATGGTGGAGGGCTGTGCTAAGACACACAGTGTTCAGGTGGGTCCAGAGGCTGAGAGTGTGGGGTTTTAACTTGTGCAAGACCTGGGTCCAGCACCATCTCCATCAACCCCTGGTTGTGTCCCTTCAACCACCACTGCTCCCCCAGGCTTTGGTTCCCCACTTACAACACAGGTACTTGGTGTCAGGTTGAAGTGGCTGATTTAAGGGTCCCATGAGTTAAGTGTGTGGATGGAAGTGCCCCATACATGCAGATACAGCTGTTGTTCTAACACTCTAGGCAAACGCATCAGGGACAGGTGCCCTCTGGGAGGGCAGGTGGAAGTGGAGTCTTTCCTGTGTGGGGCTGGGAGAGGATGTTGGGGGCAATAAGCCCGAGGACCTGGCTTTGCCCATCCTGGGTGTGTTGTAGTGTGTACATCCCACACAGGACACAGATTTCCCAAGTGGGGGTGGATGTGTAGCACACGTTTATGCCTGTAATGAGTGGGGGTCTGTGCAGACACATCTAGAATCCTGCCAGGCTGCAGAAATGACCTTCCTTCAGTTTTGTCTGCTTTCTGCTGAGGCCCATGGAGGCTCAGTGGCCTGAGGACCCCATGGTTTGTGGTGGACGAGCTGGATTCAAACCCCTCCCATGTAACCTGAGGGCCTATGTCCTATCTGTGTCCACACTAGGCTGTCCCAGGTGGTATGGCTTCCTGGGGGTTGTGGGGACACCTGTGTGTTGGGGCAGCTCCACGAAGACCAGGGCACACCCATCCTCAGGACACGCTGACAGCATTGCCAGTGAGAGCAACACACACCACATGGAGCGGTGTCCTGCAGGCCTGGGACCAGACCCCAGGGACCTCAGAGCAAGGTCACATCACACAAGAGATGGCAGCTTGTTTTCTAAACCATGGATAAAAAATCAAGCAATGCCAGCTCTTCATGTAAAGAGATTTCAGACCCTGGCCCATTGCCACCCACACAGCTGTGCCAGTTGGCACTGAAGGTGTCATTAGTCACCACGGATGACAGAGGAGGACTCTGATGTCCATGGACACTGGGTCTTGCTGAGGTCCCAGCCAGGACTCAGCCCAGGCTTTCAGACAGCCTGCCCTTTGCCCTTCCAACAGCAAGAGTGAGATGGAATGATCAATTCAGTAAAGATTTGGCCCTCTCTCTGTACCCGGCCTTGCACTGGGCACCTGTGAAATGGAGATGACAAGGACAGTCCTGCCCTCAGGTGGGGGGCACTGAGGGGGTTACAGGCCAGGAAGAGTGATCACAACTGCTCAGGAGGGCCATGACAGAGAGAGGCTGGAGTCCCAGGGGCCATGAAGCTGAGAGGAGGAGGGGCCAGCCGGTGTTCAGGAGAGGCCACCAGGAATGTGTGACATCTGTGCTTGTTCCCAAAGATAGTGAATGAGGGGCTGTTGTGGGCAGGGGCTGCAGGAAAGAACAAAGGGGGGACCAGCCAGATAACTGCAACTTTGTCCAAGCCCCTGGTCTCACACAGCCTGGTCTCACCCAGGGGCTGCTCAGCCTGGAGCTTCAGCAAGACACCCTACTCAACTGAGATATCCACACCCCACTCAGGAGTCCTGCCCCGGCTGGTCGGCCACGAGCCCAGCAGCTGACTACACTCTGCATTCCCATCCAGGGAGGCTAGGGAGTTGTATTCTCCTGGGGGTGGGTCAAGAGAGCTGAGAAATTAAAGAACCTCAAAGCTTCTGGAATGACAGGTGTTACCCTCAGGTGCAGACCCCACACACAGAGCGATGGGGAGAGGAGACACGTTTGGGCCCCTTGTCTAGCACCCAGATCTCCCCCACCACATCCCCCTTTGAAATCCTCGGCGCCTTCCCCTGCAGTCTGAGCTCAGATGCCCAGATGTCCTTTTGTTGGCGTGGGCTCCGCCATCCTCCAGCTCTTGGGTTCTGTTCTGCCCCCTCTCTCCGGAGACCACCCTCCTGCCTTCCTGCATGTGGAAGATGGCATGTCCCATATGCTGTGCGCCCTCCCCATGGGGCCTGCATGTCCAGCCCCGCTGACCTCTGCTTCCTCAGACAGTGACAGCATGTGACCAGCTGGAGCTCAGTGCTGAGGACAGATGACAATAATATTGCATCTTGTCCTTTACAGTGGAGCTCAGAAACGGGGCTTTTTGAAGTTACTTCATCAGAGGGGCATGTCTTTGTACTGGACGCAAGGTCATTTTCTGCTCAGATGCTGGATAGCAGGTGGCCCAGTGGGCAGTGTCAGCCAGGAGGGGTGGGAAGCCTGTGTGCATCGTAAGAGAGAAGAGCTGCTGTTCTGGAGTCCTCACTAAGGAATGGAAATCAGACCAGCAAACCTCTGTGGACAGAAGTGGGTTGGGCCGCAGATCGAAGGCATCCCCTCGTCCAAGGATGTTCACACATGCCTGGCCTTCTGATGGATTCTGAAATCAGTCATAGTCATCACCCAGAGGGAAAACGAGACTCAGGAAGACAGGTTTCCTTGGATACCTTCCTTGGATGTCGAGTAGAACCCAACAGTCGTGCAGTCAGATAGCGGAATATGAGACACGCCAGGGGGAGGCGTGATCAAGCCCTCGGTGCAATCACAGTGTAATAAACAGGAAATTGCTGCTATAATTAAAGTGATTTTAATAATAACAGACCTTTATATTTGTGGAACACTGAAGTGTGCTTGAGTATTGTCATAAAATGGGGGAAAATAAAGGAACACTTGATTCTTCATTAAATCCTAGAATGCTTTAACTCTGGGACAAATAAAATCAACCACCCAACCCACAAACATTTCTTACGTACAGATGCGGAAAGTGGGCAATTGGGTGAATGCAACCCAATTACACAATCATATCCAAAGGCACAGATAGCTAAACAGAGCCCAAACCTGCCACGGAAAATTCTTAATAATATTGTCTGAAATTTTGCTTACTAAATATTTTTGCATGAACAGAGAATTAAATGGATGAAGAGTTAATGGCTGGTAAAGAAGATGACACATATTGCGTTCTGATCCAACGTGCAAGAGAAAGGGTGAATGTGCATTGTCGGGTGACAGATGAGAACAAAAATGACCTCAAAGAGCTGGGGCAAAGGCCCAGTTTGGAAAAGCTGACACTAAACAGGAATGGATGTAAAGCTTTAAGCTTGAGTCTGGAAACCACCATTAACACTTGCTTCCCATGGGATGGGGCCTCGTCTCTTTTCAGCAGCTATGCTGTTGGTGGCCCAGGAGGATTCTTTGACTGCAAGTTTAACATGAACCCACAGTCTGACCACATACACTATGTGAACCCAAGACGAGAGTCCACACCAGTCTGCACTGGTAGGGCTGGTGGATGCAGGGAGATTTCCTTATCTGCAAGTCGAGTCCAGCTGGAGGAAAATCCATCCCCAGATGGTATCTTTCCACTGTCTTTCAAAGCAGAGGCAGCCTCACTGTACAACATCTGGACCAGCACCGAGGGAGGCCATCTTCCAAAGTAAGAGCCAAACTCTTGTATGGTGCCTTGCTGTGGTCTCACATATGTTCAGAAGTGATGTCCTGTGAGAGAAGGAAAACCTTCTGCCTGAAACTTCAAGTTGGAAAACACATTCTTTGCCTTGTCCTTCTTTTAAATTTTTAGCCAAAAGTATGATGTAGGCTTGTATACAATTTCTAGTTATTCTTGCCATGGAAGGAAACTCCTTTCACCATGGTCCACCCAGAACACGGCCTCACGTGTTATAAGGAGGGTTCAGATTTGACAAGTGTGCACCCGTTGTCCACCCTTGGGGTTGGTTTTCACAACTATCTGGGATGTCTGCTGAACAAGCAGACAATGGGCCATTGAAAAGCTAGGTGAATTGGCTGAAGCCACAGGGCTATCAAGTTGAACTGTCTGAAATTGCCAATATTCAACTATTTTTGGACCTACACAAATAACAATTTCATAGAGTTCAAGCCAATAAGAAAGTGATGAGCCAAGATGCAGGTTTAGGTTTTCTGAATATAAAATTTAGTTCTTAATGAGTAAACAATCTTTGGGGGGAAAAATGGAGACTTTTTTCTTCTTATATTAGCCCCTTAGCATCCTTCTGATACATTGTGTTTCTGGGACCTCACTAACCCCTCAAGGATGGCCAGGTGTGGGGTTAACCTAAGTGTGATCTGAATGAAGACCCAGTCTGTGGAGAGGTCCTGAGCTGGTGAGGGTCTGCAGTTCACCCAGACAAGGGGAATACTCATCTCAAAACAGGTAGGACTCTTAGATTCCCTGTCTCTTCAAATGTTTGCAATAACCCAAGGGTTATGTTCCATTCCCCCATTTTACGAGGTGAGGCTGAGGTCCAAAATCCACACATTTAGCCAGCAAAGGAGCTGGGATTTGTGCCCAAGCCTGACGTGTCCTAAAAGTCCACACCCTTTCTCCCCAGCCCACACCTTCTACTCAGCCTCCCAACTCCAGGCCAGGCTCCCTGATGAACACAAGACATGCCACCAAGAAGGAGGTGAGTATTCCCCACGAGTGAAGGATGGAAGGGCCTGGAAACCCCGGATGTGGAGAGCATCTGTCTGCCAGTCCTGCAACTCAGCACTCAGTCCTCGGCCAACTCTGACTGCAAATTTATTATATGCATTTCAACCTTTTTATTTTCCCCCAAATGCGATACTTCTTTCAAAAGACTCAATGACGAATGTTTTCAGCAATCATTACTAACCTTATTACATCTCAGTGATACTACAAACCAAAGTAGAATCCAATTGCAGTGCATACTGAAATGATCTTGCAAAAGAGAGAAGTGAAATTCCCAAGTCTGACAAACAATTTTGAGTGCAATATCTTGTAAGACCTCGATAATTGTTTGTTTGTGTCACTTTGGGAGGTGGCATCTGCAGCCCTGCGCAGAGCCCAATGTGGTGGAGTGTTTGTGATGAGACGCTCCACTGGTTATTCATAAATGATTCACAGGCAAATGGGGAACTCCTGGATGAGAACTGGGAAGGAATGCCGACAGCCTTCTTGTCTCAAGAATCTGAGTCTTTGGGATGAGATGTGAAGAGTCCTGTGTTAGGACCGCAAGGAGCAAGACTCCAATGGCAGCCCTGCTGCTGCTAACCCCGACCACCTGGTGCCTCTGGGTGTGTGAGGCCCTTGCCTTCAGGACAAAGGAGTTGAGTGAGCCTAGTGCCTGGTATGTGGTGAGTATGCAATGCAATCATCATCATCACCATCATCACCAGCATCATCACCATCTTTGTGGTTCTTGCTGTTTTTGTTATTCTCTGATTTAATTTTTGTTTAAAGAATGGATGACCATCCCATTGGTATCTCAGACACAACACAGACTTCCTGTTGAAAATACTTTGACATTTAGTACATCAAGGTGTCATCTCATCACCCCCACTGGGGATGGCAGGGCACACACTCTGGTTTTCTCTTGACCTGATTACTGAAAGGGAGTAGATTCAGCAAAGAGCCCCTCTGGGACTCCAACCAGGCTGCCCCAGCCCACCTCCACCTCTTCACTAAGGGAGCCCCGGATAGAACGGCCCCAATTCTCCATAGCTTCTCAAAACCAGACCCCAAACACTTCCTGGACCAAACACATTCATCAAATGATGCAGACGTCTTCTCTCTCTGATCCTTCGTTGGAAGCGGATGCTGGCAGTAGGGAGTGTTAACCGGGGATGACAGGGAGGGATGGAGGAGATAAAAGGGGAAGGATTCCAAGGGAGCAATGACTGTGTCCCTTTCTGGAACCAAGGGATCTTGGTGGGAAGAAGGGCTGCTCAGAGCTTAGGACAGAGTCGAGGGGTCCCTGGACCCCAGCGCAGAGTCTGCTTGTGGGGAACTTTTACATTTCCTCAGGAAGCTTCCGCCAGCATCCCCTCAGGAGCCTGCCTCCCAACCCTCTCTGCCAGGATGAGTGCCTGTCCAGTGGGTGGGGTGGGGGCATCTGGACGTCCCGTGAGCTATGCTCCCAAGGGGAAGGTCCAGGTACAAAGCTGTGCTCTGTGGGGTCTGCCCTCTCTGCTTTCCAGATCCTCCTGGTGAAAGACGTTTGCCCTCCTCTCCTGCCTGTGCTCTGCTCACCGTGACAGGCTCTCCCCATACTGGTAAGACTCTAGAAAAAGCATCCCTTGATTATCCCTCGATTGGTTTAGGGTTTATCAAGAGAAAGACATTCAGTTAAGTTTCCCCCCCAAACCCCTACATGCAGTACATTTTCCAGGAGACCTTGGTCATGACCCTTGACAACTAGACTGGCATGGAGAAAGCAGAGGAAGAGTAGGGTGGCCGTGACTTCTGGGGTGGCTGGGGCGGAGGGGGGGGACTGGGAACTGACAGGTCTCTCCACCGCACTGGCCGCTGTGAGCCCTGGTCTCCTGGCCTCGATGGCTGACCCTCACCTGCACGGACACAGCATCTCTACAGCCTGGGTTGCAGGATCTTCTGTGTCAGTGGTCAGGCGAGTGACGGGCAGAGAGTGAGATCCTGAGAGACACATCTCAGATGGACTGAGATTCAGGACCTGCCTGAAGGTCCTGACACAGGACCTTTGTCTTCAGGACCTGCCGACCTAGAGGCACAGTGACGGCTGTGTGGTGTTTGGGTTACAGAGGACTAATGAGTGAGGCTGGAGCCTCTAGGCTGTAAGAAGATGCATGAGTGGACACAAGATATCTGCCTCAATCCACCCCTCTTCATCTTGTTTTGAAAAGCATCCGGAGCCAAAGAGGGGATAGAATGATGTCTTAACACAACCACAGATGCCTGGACGTGTTCTCTACAGCACCACCTCAAGCAGGTTCTGGATTTGGAATTGTGAAAGCCTGGTGGGTGTGTTCATGAATGGGATGAAGAGGAACTGACGGGGGAGGGGAGACAGCTATTGCACTGGGGATATAGTTCACCTTTAGTCCAAACCCCACAACAGGAAGCCTTAGATGTACAGATCTGATGCCTCAGAACCGGGAAGAAGCTTGGGGGCAGATCAAGGAACTACCAGGGTGTCCAGGTGAGCAGAGGAAGGGTTGAGCTCCGGGTGTCAGAGAGAAAGCAAGGTGAGTGTCAGGTTCTGAAGGAAGAGGGGGACCCCACCCCCAAGAGGAAAACTTGACAGTATGAAGGAGATACACCACATTTAGGTCTCTTAAAGATGGGACCAAAACGGTGAGTATTTTGTTGCAAGAAGAACTGAAATGCTTTCTCTGATGGAAAAAATCAACAGAGAAAGAGAGGTGGAAACTTAGAGGGCGGATCCCAGGGACGACCACCACTCCCCAGAGGACAGCACCCACAAAACCGAGCCCTCGCTTGCAGACGTGGGAACAACTATGACAAGCAGTGTGTTACCACCCGATGGGTTGGAGGGGGCTCATGGTGACACATTTGCTCCGTGCATGGGCTGCAGGTGTGGCGTGATCCAGGTGCACGGGCCCAGGAGCATGGGGGTAGAGAGAAGCCCTGCAGTCTTCCTGCAGGTATCAAGGCCAGTCTCAGGGTACGTGTGGCTCCCAGCCCAGCCAGCGGAAGGAGAGCAAGTCTTGTGAGAACCCTGGATGGTCCGCCCAGACCCCAGGCTCCCGAATGCTCATCTGCCAGTGGAGAACTGAACACAGAATCTGGAAGAGGAGAGAGCACGTTCTGAGTCCCCACATCAAAAGCCAGTGAAGGGCTTCCCTGGTGGCGCAGTGATTGAGAGTCCGCCTGCTGATGCAGGGGACACGGGTTCGTGCTCCGGTCTGGGAAGATCCCACATGCCGCGGAGCGGCTGGGCCCGTGAGCCATGCTGCTGAGCCTGCGCGTCCGGAGCCTGTGCTCCACAATGGGAGAGGCCACAGTGGTGAGAGGCCTGCGCACCGCAAAAAAAAAAAAAAAAGCAAGTGAGAAGCAGGAGACCCTCACAACCCCTTATGATCGCTCCTGCAAGGGGAGGACAAAGGGAACTCCAATCGCAGGTTAGAAATGTGACAACTCAGGCTTCCTGGACGTGGAAAGGAAGCCATGGAGACATATCTCTCAGGGCAGAAGAAAGATGTTACAGCAAGAAAGGGATCTGCTGCCACCAAAGAGGCCTCGTTTACTCGAGGCCCTGCCTGTTCAAAGACCAAGCACAGGCAGCATGGAGAAGAGCTCACAGCCCAGGCATAGACCCGCAGTCTCCCGGGTGTGGTGGCTTCTGTGGCATCTGAGGCAGGGTCCGCGAGGGATCTGATGAGGGGGACTCTCGGACAGAGACCGGCACGGGGTTGACAGTGTCAGAGGACTCGGTAACTGCAGAGCAACAGGTAGCTTCCAAGGCCATGTAAGGTCAGAGTGGCCAAGCCTGCTCACGAGGATGGGGGTGGGCAGCAGGTGCCAGGGACACAGGCTACTGCGTTTTCATTGAGTGGGATGAAAAAAGAGGACTTCAGGCCAAAATAGGTAACTGAGGGCAGGGGCGTGCTGCAGGTTTTTACTTAAGTGTGTTCTGCACCACCCCGCCAGACAGGGTAACGACCTATGGTCATAATTACTGTGGATGAAAAAGGTCGTCTGCCATATCTGTAAACAAAGGCTGCTGCAGCCTTCCAGCCCTCAGCCGCTGCTGCCCCAGTGGCGAGCCCTGAGGGATCCCAGGGTGGGAAAGCACAGGATGCTGACTCCTGGATGGTTAAGATGCGCATCAAAGGAATGAGTTCAGTGAGCCCAGACTTGCATCTTCCCATACCTAGAAAAGTGCTAAATTCATTAACTTGAGATGTCTGGGGGTTTTTTTGTTTGTTTTGTTTTGTTTTGTTTTTAATTAACAGCGTTCTTTTGATGCTCTGATTACCTGGGTTTTTTTGCAAAAACTCCCATGTATCCTGGCTCCTCCCTGACCTCTTCAGAGCAGTTCCTCCCAGCGATCTGAGAGGCTGCGTCCCAAGCTTAAGTCCTCAGAAATTCCACCGAATAATACATAATTTGCAACTTTTAGGTTATGCATTTTTTTTCAGTCGACATTACCTGCCTGCAGGAAGAGTATTCCAGGGCCATGGACCACAGACAACTTGACCCACTGACCAGCCTCTGACTAGGTTGAAACCAGAAAATCTCTCTCTCTCTCCATGCCCTCTATCTACCCCCTGGCTCTCATGCAACATGAGTCATTTGGCCACAATAACCTGGACCTCAGCTGTCCCAAACACCTGGTCCCAGGACCATCACTTTCCCTTGGAAAACTGCCCTAGAGGCTGGTGACCTGCATGGAGGTCTCTACATTCTGTGAATGTGGGGCTGCCTCTGCTCGCTTAAAAACAAGGGCATGAGACAGGCCCGGCGGGATTAACTCTGATCAAATGGTCCTGAGGAGCCTGTCTTTCCAGGGAGAACCAGGTCAGACTCAGAAGCCAAGGAAAGCAAACTTTGCAGGAACAGAGTGCTCTCAGCAAAATACAAATTGCAAGGCGAAGGGATTCAAATGCTCATCTTTTTATATTTGAACATGCAAAGTTTGGGCTTAACGTTAAAAGACTATTTAATATTTGTACTTAAATTTTCTCCTCAGTCTTAAGCAGTGGGAGACAGTCTGCTTTCTAATTGGGTACATTTTAAAGTCACCGACACTCTATTATTTGTGACATTTGAGCTACTGCATAGCCGCTGGTAATTTATACTGATGAGTTAAGTGTATAACTCCTCAATAGAATGGGCAGTAAACGCCCATTCAGAGGAAGGCACATTCTTCAATCCAAATGCGATTCTGGTTCATCTAAGACTTCTGGGGGTAGAAGTCACGCGTCCTACCAGGGGCCTTGGGAGGGTACTCGATGGGGCGAGGGCTTAAGGGAAAGACCCCTAAAATCATGAGCAGGACCCCTGAGGAGACTGTGGTTCTCCTCCAACAAAGAGAGACACACTCCCGATTGACCACAGTTTTGTTAGATATGATGCCAAAAGTACAATCCATTAAAAAAATTGAACTTCATCAATATTAAAAACTTCTGCTCTTCAAAAGACCCCTCTAAGGCAATGAAAAGATAGGCCACATATTGGAAGAAAATATTTGCAGATCAAATATCTGATAAAGAACTTGTGTCCAGTATATATAAACAATTCCTACAACTCAGTAACAATACTAAGAAAAACCCAATGGAAAATGGGCTCAACATTTGAACAGAAAGTTCACCAAAGAAGAGATACACATGGTTAATAAGCATGTGAAAAGATACCCGTCATTAGGGAAATGCAAACTGACCTCAAGATGAGATACCATCCACACATCCAACAGTGACTAGAAACAAAAACACAGATAAAACCAAGTGTCGGTGACAATGGAGCAACTGGGGTAAACAAGATGGCACTGTCACTTTAGGAACTAGCTTGATGGATTTTATAAAACTGAAATATACACTTTTCACACTACCAAATGGTTCCAATCCTTGGTAGTTACCCAGGGGAAAGGAAATTATATGTTTGTACATAAATATGTATGCAATATTCATAGCAGCATTATTCAAAATAGCCAAACATCAGAAGGTACCCAGATGTCCCTCAACTGGTGAACAAGCACGGGGAATACTACTGAGCCACAAAAATGGAACAAACTACTGGTACCTGTGATAACACAGGTGACTCTCCAAGCATTATTGTGAATGAAAGAAGCCAAACTCAAAGGGATGCAAGCTGTATGATTCTCTCATATGACGTCCCAGAAAAGGCAAAACTATAGGGACAAAAATAGGTCAGTGGTTGCTACATCCTGGGGTTTAGGTGAAGGCTGACCGCAAAGGGCTTGAGGGCAGTTTTTGGGTGATAGAATGTTCCATATCTCGGCTGTAGTAGTGGTTACACCTCTGTGTTCTTTTTTTCAGAATCTATAGATCTGCACACTTAAAAAGGATGAGTTTTGCAGGAAAAAGAGCAAATGTAAGGAAACACCCACCAGCCAGGCTGTTGGTGGCCTCTCTTGCCCAGGTCCTGGATCCCTCTGCAGGCAGCAGCTTGGCTTTGGGGAGGGCAGAGCAAAGGATCCTTGGCTCCAGGGGTCAAAAACCATGCAGAATCCCGTCTCCACCATAAGTGAGACTTTTCATTTTCAGCACCTGTGAGACTCCACGTTCTCTGGAGAAGGTGGATAATTCCTTTCCTGCTGGGGCAGGCAGCGCTTGTGGAAATTGCCTGGCACATGGGAGGTGCCCACTCTTGCTTATGACTGTGTTAGTTTCCCAGGACTATCATAACAAAGCACTAGACTGAGTGGCTTAAACCACCTGAATTTATTCCCACTGCTCTGGAGGCCTGATGTCAAGGTATTGATTGGTCCCTTCTGACGGTTGCAAGGGGAATCAGCTCCAGGCCCCTCTCCCAGCTTCTGCTGGTTTGCTGGCCGTCTGTGGTGCTCCTTGGCCTGTAGAAGCATCACTTGGATTGCCACTTCTCTAGCCTCAGCCCATGGCATTCTCCCTGAGTGCATGTCTCTGTGTCCAAATTTCCTCTTTTTATAAGGACACGGGTCACACTGGTTCAGAGCCCACCCTACTGACCTCATCTTAACCAATGACATCTGCAAGGACCCTATATCCAAGTAAGGTCACATTTGGAGGTTCTGGGAGTTAAGACCGAACATTTGAATTTGGGGCAGGGGTCTTAATTCAGCCACAACAAGGATGCCACCCAGAATGAAGGAGAATCCTCAGCTGTTAAAGAGAACTTCTTGGATGAGGATGAAGACATCAAGAACTCCTCTGCAGATGAGCAGTGGTGCTTCATCTTCCAGGAGACCTGTTCGTTGGGACTGAAACCATGGCCACCTGGGTGCTGTCTCGACTACTCCTGACCCAGCCCAGCACCAGAAGAGCAGATGAGACAAAGCAGCAGGGAGGCCTTCCTGGACAAGGAGGCACTCCCAGACCTTCATGCCCACTAGCAGCAAACCTTGTCTGCCCGTCTGTTCACAAACCCTTGACTGTGTAGTCTGACTGTTCGCCAGCCTCCAATTAGCGCTGTCCCAAAGCAGCCACCTCGAGCGGCTGAGCACTGCAGCTCTGCCCACCTGAGAGCTTGCACATCTGGCCCCGTGGACCCCGTGCAGCCGGGCATGCCTGCGGCTCCACCAGGGCTGGTTTCCACCTGCCCTGGCGGGGCTGCCTACAGAGTAGCTCTGCTCACCCCAGCCCCAGAAAAGCCTGATCTGAGTTTTTAATTGAATGTTTCTAAATTCTGTGCTCGAGCCTGGAGGCAACGTGCTCTCAGAGGGCATGCTTTTACAAATTGGAAAAAAATAAAATAAAGCAAAGATCCTTTCATTCTCTCCCTGTTCTCGTTAACTTTATGACAAGACCAGTATGACCAGAGTGTGTTGGAGAAAGTCTGTGAACTTCCTGGAAAATCCCAGAGGTGCATGTTACCCCAGGGGCCCAGGGGTCTGCCCACTCCTCATGCAAGAATCAGGACTCGGAGGGTCCATGACCCAGCAGGACCCAGCACGCCCAGCCTGCTGCCCCAAGTCCAAGCAAGTTTGCCAAACACTTTGCTGCCCTGTTTTGGCTGCGTGTAGTTCACACCTGATCATGGATGAGCTGAAATTAGCATGAGGTACAGACATCTGGATGCCTGGCTCCCAGTGAGGATGGCCAGGTCTTTGTCCCCCGCACACATACACACACACACACATATATACAGACATACACATAGATATACACAGACACACAGAGACACATACATGCATACATAAAATACACATATGCACACATACATATACACAGACACACACACACACTCACACTAAGATACTCAGTGACTCTATTCTCTGCAAACTGTCCAGATAGGACTCTTCCAGGACCTCGGTCCTGAGACCCTAGAGTCCAGTGGGTGGGCCCATGATGCCGGTCAGACATCTTCTCTAGGGTTTTTCCAAACTGGATCTCAGAGAGGGTTTTCTTTCCTCTCTGGCTGCAAAAAAGTGACGGTGAAAGCTCAGCTCCACTTGCTGCCTTGTTGTCCAGCTTGGAGGAGGCCCAGCTATCTCCCAGGAGGACCATGGAAATGTGCAAAAGGATCAGAGATGGGAGAGAGGGTGGGCAGGGGGAGAGAAGGGTTTTGAGCCCCCAAATTTGTTTACCTTGAGACCCGAGAGTCTGGTTTAATCTGGTTTAAGTCGCTTTTCTCTTACCTGCCCCTGAAGAAATCTGGACACAGAGGCAGGAGAACTAGGAAGAAGGACAGAAAGAGGGGAGAGAAAAGGCATCGGCGGGCCACCACCACGTGCCTTTTACCAGGTAAGAGTCACCTGCAGGTGCTGCCCTTCTGATCGCCTCTCAGGGGGCTGAGGGATCCTCAGGTTGGGGGCTCTGGGATGCAGTGTGTGCTTTGTCTTGCAGGGTCTCCAAGCACAGTCCAGACCCTCTGTCTGGTGTGCAGCCTGCAGGAGCATGTTGAGCAAACAGCCGAGGTGGATTTACACGTTTCCAGAGGTGCTGATTTTGAAACAGGACCCAGGGAAACCCTTCTCCGAGGTCACTGATGGTCCACTGTTAGTGCATCGTCCCGGAGAAGCCTCAAGGCCTCTACCAAATCAACTCTTCTAAAACATCAATACAGGGACTTCCCCGGCAATCCAGTAGTTAAGACTCCACGTTTCCACTTCAGGGGGCGTAGGTTTGATCCCTGGTTGGGGAGCTAAGATCACGCATGCCATGTGGCCAAAAAAGTAAATAAATGAATTTTAAAAAATCAATGTGACCACGTCACATTCTGTTTAGAAACTTAAAATGATTTTCCGCTATTCACAAACCCTTTAATTATCAGTACTCAGCCCGTCTCTCAAACCTCATCTCTCATGCACCCTCCCTCCAGACACACCTGCCTGCAGCCTCCCCAGTGACCACCTGCAAAACACTGAACTTCTTGTCCTGCTGTGTGCCTCTGAGCTTTTGAAGATGCTACAGACTCTACCTGATGAACTTATATTCATCCCTCAAAACCCAGTCTAAATATTCCCAACACAGGTGCATTCTTTCTCCTCTCATCGAATTTTATGTGTCTTTCCTTCATGTCCTCACCTTCTCCATCATACCCCAGACACAGAGGATCCCCTCCCACTGGAATATGAGCCCCTCTGCCACTGGGATGGTGTCTTGTTTGTTGTTAGGTACCCGGGGTGCCAAGCTCGGCCCTTCCCCGTGCCAAGTGCTCAGGAGCTCCCTGTTGAATAAACGTGTGGTCCTCTGACCTCCCAGTTACCTTTTCAGAGAACACACTCTAAGCCACGGATACCACATGGGCTGCTCTCCCATGCCATCTTTGGTTAGTTAAAAGGGGCTGCTTGCAAAGCTCAGTGAGGAGAGGTCTGGGCTCAGAGGCAATGAGCAGAGACGGATTCATGAGGTCCACCCGCTGAGAGGAAGAGGAAGGAACGGAAGCCTCAGGGTGTGGGTGCTCAGTTCTGACTTTCTCGGGGTGGGGGCGGGGGGCGGGGAGAGAGTGCAGAGTGCACAGGAAGGGAGAAGTCGCGGGGAAGCTGCCGGGGAGAGAGCCTTCCAAAACCGAGAGCCAGTGGCCTTGTAACCCCTCTAGATCTCTGTGCAGGAGGAAACAGCTCCGCGTGCCTGGCACCTGAGACCACGGCTCCGGACACACAGCATGGACCTGAAACAAGGTGGTGACCCCCCTCCCCCAGCCTCCTGGAGCCAATGTGCAGCCTGCCTTTTCCAAGACCCCAGGCCTTGAGCTGGGCAGCGGTGCACCTCAGGATTCTGGATGTTGTCTTAGTTGCAGACGGTGATGTCGAGAACGGGGCGTCCCCGGCCCATGGCGACGAAGGGTGATGCTGTCTGTGGCTTGTGACTTGAAGCGGCGTGAAAGATGAATTCTGGTCTTGTGTCTTTCCTGTGTCTCGGCAGTTTCTCACTTACGCTGTGCCCATGCAGTGTTTATGTATTTGGCAGTGCCCTCCTCTCTGCTCCATGCAGCATTGTTGAAGTCTGCTGGGGAGGTGACCCGCATGAATATTTTATCAGAACACGTGCATGGGTAATGAAAATGAGGCTCATGCCGAATCTGACAAAGTGGGCTGGATCCCGCACAAAGGGGGGGGTGGCTCGCAGCCCCATTGTTCTTCCCTTTGACAAATAAGAGAGATGTTGTGAGCCGGGCGCTTTGTCAGAACCCAGGGAAGGAAATTAGCTCCTACCCATCTGTCACGGGCAGATGATGAAGTGCCTCCCCAGTCTCCTGTGCGATGCCCTGCGATGAGTCTGCTTTTAACCACATTCTCTCACAAGCATGAGATGAGAACACACGAGAACAGAAGTGACAGAAATTGGGGCGGGCGGGAAATTCACCTACACGTCGTACATCACAGAGAAAGAGGGAGCATCACCCTGCTGCGGCCTCAGGGTGGTCTCTGGTTTGGGGTTTCTTGAGACATTGTGGGCGGGAAACTGCAGACCTGGTGCCCAGTTTAGCAGATTTAAAGCTGTTGGGGACAGAGTGAGTGGGTCTGTAAGAAGCCGGTGCTCCTCCTGAGGTTCACGGACACGTGTGCTCCTTGTGACTTGAAATAATAGTGAGACACAAACATGCACACACAGGTTCACGGCTGCCAGAAGATGAAACAGCCCACGTGTCCATCCAGGGAAGGATGGGTGAGCAGAATGTGGTCGATCCAGATGAAGGAACATTATTCAGCCATGTACAGGAGGGAAGGACCGACACAGGCTGCCGCACGGAGGAGCTTTGAAAACGTCCCTCTCAGTGAAACGAGCCCGTCACAACAACGCTCCAGAGGTGGGTGTTTGCCATTTGCAGGCTCACCAGGAAATCGCAGGACCTGGGCTGGGCCTCCGTGTAGACTCAGGTCTGAGGCCTGGGGAAGAGGAGGCTGTGACAGGAGGGTGCAATGCCCCAAAGGGCCTCCACTGCCCGGCTTCACATGGGGAGCCTGGGTCCACTCAGGGTCCTGCCCACAGAGAGAGGCCACACGTTCTGGAGGGCCGACCATGGAGTGCGTGCCGGCGCTCCCTGGGGGCTGGGCAGCACAGATGCACTTAGCTGACATTGGGAACAGCTCCAGCTGGGGCCGCATGGAATACGGATGGGGCGGCGCATGGGAGAAAGGACCTGCGTCCAGTTCTGCCTGAGTCTTCAGCCAAGCAGGTGAGTCCACGTTTCTGAAGGGTTTTCCCATGGACGGGGTGGGGAGGGGTTTAAGAAGCACAAGGCAGCAGCTCCCCCATCACCAGGGAGCTCACAGCCTAACTCAGACGGCGAGATGACCACGGCTGGGCCGGTGTCTCTGAGATGCTGACGAGCACAGGCTCCTAGGCTCTGGACCCAATGAGAGGGCAGGCTGGGGCGGGGCCACCCCAGGGGCCACTGGACCCTGGGAGACAGAGATGCTAGGCGAGGGCATGCTGCCTCAGGATCCAGCTTGAAAGGCAGACGACCCACTCCGAGGACATAGGAAGGAGGGCCAGCCCTGGGCAGGGAGACCCCAGGCCCCTGGGCGGGGACGGTGCCAGGAAGGAGGCCCTGGGGACAATGATAGGGCTAGGGTTTGTTAGTGCAGGTGCTCCGCATGGGAGGCTTGCCTGTGAGGTAACCAGCGGGATGAGCCTCCCAGGTGTGGCTGCCTTTCCTTTCTCTTCTGAGACGTGTGCACACACACTCACAGATATGTACACATACGCAAACAGTGTATATGTGCGCACACAGGTATGTACACTCATGCATGTATATGTGCGCACATACACAGCAATGCACACATGCACACATATACGTGCACACAAACACATGTACAAACGTACATACCACACACATGTACGTGCATACACACTCATATATGTGTACATAACAAACGTGTATGCACGTGCACCCTTACATGTGTGTACTTGTGCACAAACACACATGCATACGTGCCCACACATGCAGGTGTATGTTCACACATATATGTACACATGCACAGTCACTTACATGCACACATACACAATTATACATCCACCCATACATAAACATTCAGTCACTCATGCACACACATCTACTTACACACACGCACACACATACACCACACACATGCACACACATACCCCACACATATACACATGTGCACTTGCACACGCACGCACACACACACACACATACCCTGAACCTCAGGCGGTCAGGGAGAAGGGCGCCTGCCTGCCCTTTCTGCCTGAAGGGGCCGTGGAAGAAGCCTTGGCCTGTGGGCAGGACACCCATGAAAGTGAACATGTCGGTCTCCTCCCAGACGCTGCCTCTTCAGCTGTCAGGTGAGCTGCAGCCCGGGTGGAAGGATTGCGGGGAGGGAGCTCTGCAGGTGTAGATGCGCTGCCAGCCCTGCAGCCCGGGCATCAGACCCACGAGCCCACACCTGGGTGTTGCAGCATAAATCATTACCTGTGTGATAGGCTGCCATAGAGCGTGGGCGCCTGGGAGAGACAACCTGTGACATTTCGGGAACTGAAAATGGAAATAGGATGAAGGGGAGAAGAAACACTTAAATTTGCTCTCTTTGTATAGTGAGCCTGATCTAGAGAGATTCTAAGGAACCGTCTAATTTGTGGCGAGAGGGAGGGAGCTCGTAAGGGAAGGAGGGAGGACAGAGGAGCATCTTTGCTCCCGGCTCCGATCCTATAGCCCCCTGTTCTCTGACCATCCCCATCCCAGGCCCAGACCCCAGCTTCCTGCTCAGCAGCCTGTGCCCGCCTCTGCCGGGCTGGGGCTCCCCGTGTGGACTGAGTTCCCTGAGCTAAGCTGCCCGGTCCGCTCCCTCCTTCACCAGCTGAGAGAACGAGGCCCAGAGTTGGGAGGGGCTAACCACCTCCCACCCCCGCCAATGGTGGGAGAATCGAGCCCTATACGGGGCATGAGATCATCGCAGATCCACCCCGTCACCCCAGTCAGACTGGGGGAGAGAAGGTCCTGGAACAGACTGGAGCAATTCCACCCCTGCCACTGGAGGTTGCTGTGGGCCAGGCAGTTGGGCCTGCCGAGAGGGCCGGAGTGGGCGGATGCCCAACTGGCTCCCTCTGAAAGTGGCTGCCTGATTCCCAGGCCTGCCTGGACACTGAGTGCCTTCTGCGGGGGCCTCCTGCTCAGGGCCGGTGCCCAGGGATTATCCTGCCCGCAAAGGGCCTCACAGGCTTGTTGGTTTGGCAATTACTGAAAAGAAAACATGGTTATTATTCATGTCGTGTGTTGAGAAATCTCTATAAAGTTTTACAGCAGCAAATGTAAAAGGGTTTTTTATTTATTGGCTTAACATCCTCCCCCACTCTCCTCCCCCCACCCAGAATCTGGTCTTTTTTCCCTGCCTTCTCTGCACGGGGGTTTGAAGACGGCCTCCACTGTGCCCGCCAGAGAGAGGTGTGGAAGTCCCTACAGGGAGCGTGGGGCATCACCGTCCCCAGGGCCCACCCCGACCCACAGGATCTTGTCCCCTGTTGGGTTTTAGCCACCCTAAAGGACAGCAGCATCGCCAGCTTCATTCTTTTATTCAGTAAATAGGTTCTGAAGGTCTGCAGAGGGTCAGAGACACTTTAGGTGCTGAGAACACAGAGGTGAGCAAGATAGATATTTATTTGCTGAAAGAAAAGAGACAATAAAGAAAACAAGTAAACGCTTATACAGGGAACAGGTGTGACTCAGGGCCCCCACCTGAGGGCCCAGGCTGGCTTTACTGTTGTCTCTTGAAATATGTGATAAATGTGGATGCTTTCCTTCTGCATGAGGCCCAGCAGGGGGAAGGCTGAGAGCATCCAGGTTGGTGAGGATGCGGTGGCCAGGAGGGAGGCTCTGGGGAGGGACGTGGGAGCAGAGAGCAGCATAGACCAGGGGACAGGAACACAGAGGCCGAGGGAAGGCTGCTCAGGCAGAGGACTGGGCTGGGAAAATGTCAGGGGCAGAG
This sequence comes from Mesoplodon densirostris, assembly GCF_025265405.1. Lineage (NCBI taxonomy): Eukaryota > Metazoa > Chordata > Mammalia > Artiodactyla > Ziphiidae > Mesoplodon > Mesoplodon densirostris. The sequence continues at coordinate 62,148,207 of NC_082671.1, read as the reverse complement.
AGCTTGGAGGGTTTAAGGTGAGGCAGGGAGGCTGTGTGGTTGGAACACAGGAAGGCAGGTGAAATGAGTGAGGCCTCAGCAACCCAACCGGGGAGGGAGCTTGGATTCCCGTTCAGGAATGTGGGAGGTTTTGGGAGGTTTGAGATAGCGGTAGCCAATCTTTCCTCTTAAAGATCGCCCTGACTGCCATGCAAGAATTAGGGTAGAGGGCAGGTGTCCTGTACAGAGGCTGTAGGCAGCAGTGCGGGTTAGGGGCCGTGACACCCTGGACATGGGAGCAGGGGCCAGCCAGGAGCTGAGGGGTCGACCCACATGAGGCCTGCCAGAAGGGCAACACCAATCACAGGCCACCGCTCAGATAGAGGTCACAGCACTTGGCCACGGTGTCTTCCTTCCCCTCGTGCCCACAAGCAATCCTCCTGCTGAGCAGGTCTGGTTGACCTTGGGGAGAGATCCGAACTCCTTCCACTTCCCATCACACTTGTTAGGTCACATTCAGACACAGTCAGACAGATCCTGCAGCATTTTTTTTTTTCATTTTCAAAGTCTTTATTTGAAAGATATTGTCAATATAATGAGTTTTATAAAATAAATATCTCAGATTGAATCTTTAGGAATCATCAGATAAAGAATTATTTATATTGAAAGCTTTGATACCACAAAGAAATTTTCTGCTTATCTTATGTAAGGTACTTGAAAGTATGATTCTTTTTTTTTTAACATCTTTATTGGAGTATAATTGCTTTACAATGGTGTGTTAGTTTCTGCTTTATAACAAAGAAATAGTTATACATATACATATGTTCCCATATCTCTTCCCTCTTGCGTCTCCCTCCCTCCTACCTTCCCTATCCCACCCCTCTAGGTGGTCACAAACCACCTAGCTGATCTCCCTGTGCTATGTGGCTGCTTCCCACTAGCTATCTATTTTACTTTTGCAGGCTTTTAATTAGGGCCGATGCTTGCTTAGCTGAGGAACCACTGGGATAGAATTATGCCCAGAGAAAGATTTACCAACAGCACCAATATTATACTCAGCCTGTGAGCTACACCATTTGCTGCAGTGTTCATGGTATTCTGTCCTCATTCCTCCGTCAGACCAAGAAGGAAGGAGGGTGGAAGGCACATCACCAGTAAGGAACCTGGGACCAGTCATAAGCATCTCTCTCCTCCTACCAGGGGGCTGTAGGGAAGCATCTGCTGGGCTGCTGTGATTACACATTGTACCTTTGTAAATACACAGAGAGACTTCCAGCTTCATCTCCAACATCAAAAGAGCTTGGAGGTCATCACTTCTGTCTTCACAACACAAAAAAACTGAGCAAACTGAAAATCAACAACTTAGCTCCATCAGAGAATTGAGGTCCCAGGGTAAACTAAAGAGACACACAGGGGATGCAGAGAATTGCAGCTGAGATCAGCTTCCTGGGAGCAGAAGCCAGCAGGACCAGGAATTAGCAGGACACTTAAACAGTGACTGAAGAATCTCTGGAGGCTGAGTGTGGACTTGCTGGGGACCCAGTCTTTTGTAGACTTTACTGCCAGGAGCTCCAGCTGGGTCTCAGACTGAAGATCTGAAGATCAAAGAAATATGCATCAGGGAAGGACAGGGGCAAAGTAACCAAACAGACCCAGTAGGTTCTATTTCTGTAACAAAGCCTGCCCTCAAGAGAAACCGCTTTACCAGAGCCTTATCTGACTTCTAGCCCTCTTGTCTCACTAATGCAAGAATAAAAAAGACTAAAAACACTTCTGAGGGTCATAGCTCAAGAATTCAGACCCAATAATAAAACCTGAAATTTAGTCATAAGACCATAGAACACTGCCACTACCCGACACCTTACCACCAACAGGGTTCCAATATGATAGCAGACGTTACAATAGAAAGGTACAAACTCAGTTTAACAAGGAGTTCTTAGGTAAACCCAAGACAACAGGAGGGGAAACAACAAGCAAAGAAACCAGAAGATCTGGCACATCAGGAGACACCACACGCAGGCAGAGCAACATAAAAACTTACACTAAAAATTGATGTTCTCTGTTCCTATTCGCAGATACATCATGTCCAGCTTTCAGAAAAAAAAAAATTAAAGTCTTGTGCAAAGCCAAGGAGAAAACACAGTCTGAAGACACAAAATTAAGCATCAAAACCAAACTCAGATATAACACAAATGTTGGGATTACCAGACTAGGAATTTTAAATATCTATGATTAATATGTTAAAGGCTCTAATGGAAAAAGGAGACAACATTCAAGAACAGATGGGCAATTTAATTAAAGAGATGGAAAGTCCGAGAAAGAATCAGAGAGAACTGACATGAATCAGAAATATTTTAACCAAAATAAAGAAATGCCTTTGATGGGCTATCAAAATAGAGCAGACACAGACAAAGAAAGAATAGAGATTCTTGAAAGATGTGTCAATAAATTCTCAAAAACTAAATTAGGAAGAAAAAAAGTGTATAAAAAAAAAGGGAACAGAATATCCAAGAAATGTGAAACTATTACAAAAGGAGCTGGATATGTGTAATGGGAATAGCAGAATGATAAGAAACAGAGCTGCTGGAGAATATGAAATATTTGAAGTAATGATGGCTAAGAATTTTCCAAAGTTAATAACAGACACCAAACCACAAATCCAGGAAGCTTAGAGAATACCAAGTAGGATAAATACTAAAAATCAGCACATATGCATATTATATTCAAACTGCAGGAAAGCAAAGACAAAGAGAACATCTTGAAAGAAACCAGGGGAAAAAAACCTTGCCATTTTGAGGAACAAAGATAAGAATTACCTCAGACTTCTCATCAGAAACCATGCATGTAAGAAGAGATTGGAGTCAAATATTCATGGTGTTGAAAGCAGAACCAACCAACCTAGATTTCTGCATTCAGCACAGTTACCTTTCTACTGTGAAGGAGAAATACTTCCTCAAAAAACAAAATATGAGGGGATTTTTCAACAGAAAACCTGCCCTTCAAGAAATGCAAAAGGTATTCTTCAGAGAGAAGAAGACTTATACAAGTCAGAAATTCATATCTACATAAATGAAGAGCATGAGAGAAAGAATGAAGGTAAGAGAAAATCCTTTATTTTTCTTATTCTTAATTTATTTAAGAAATAACTGTTCAAATTCATAATAGCAACAATGTACTGAGTGATTATAACATATGAATAAAAGAAATGAATTGCAGCAATGTTATGAAAAATGGGAGGGAAGAATTCAGAACACTCTGTTATAAGGAACCTATATGACATATGAAGTGATAACATAATGTAGTTTGAAGGTGGCCTTAGATTAGTTGTAAACATATATATTCCAAACTCTAAGAAAAGCACTAAATTTTTTAAAAGAAAGGTCATTGATATGCTAACAGAGGAAAGAAAATAGAATAATCAAATAGTCAGTTAAAACCAGAGAAGGTGGGAAAAGAGGGGGGATTTTAAAAAATGGAAAGAACTGACAAATGTGATGAATAGAAAACCGTGTTAAACCTGGTAGATATTAATCCAACTATATCAATCATCACTTTAAATGTGAACAGTCTAAATAAACAAATTAAAAGGCAGATACTGTCAGAGTGGATTTTATAAAAAGATCCAATTACATATTATATATAAGAAACCCATTTTAAATATAAAGACACACATATATTAAAAGTCAAGGAATGCAGAAAGGTATACCAGGATAATACTTATCAAAAGAAAGCTTAGGTGGTTATATTAGTTTTAGACAAAACAGACTTCAGAATAGGAGAAAGTGTCAGGAATAAAGAGAGGTTTTACATAATGATAAAGAGATCAATTATCCACAAATACTTAAGAATCTTTAATGTGTATATACCTAATGACCATGTCAGAATACATGAGGCAAAAACTGATAGAACTACAAGGAGAAATAGACAAATCCACTACTAGAGTTAGAGACTTCAGTACCCCTCTATCATAATTGGTAGGTCCTGCAGGCACAAAATCAGAAAGGACATAGTTGAACTGAACAGCACTATCTATCAACTGGATCTAATTAACATTTATAGAATACTTCACCCAACGATAGCAGAATACATCATACTCTTCTCAAGCTCACATGGGACATTAACCAAGATAGACATTCTGGACCACAAAACACACCTTAACAAATTTAAAAGAATATAAACCATAGAAAACATTCTTGCACACCACAATGGAATTAAGCTTGAAATCAATAGCATAATGCTAGCTGGAAAATCTCAAAATATTTGGAGTAACAACACACTGCTAAATAACATATGGATCAAACAAGTCTAAAGAAAAAATTTAAATATTTCTAAATGCTTAGAGGAAAATTTATGGCATCAAATGCATATATTAGAAAAGAAGAAAGAGAAAGAATGAATGAAGGTAAAAGTCTTTTCTTTTTTATTCTTCACTGATCTAAAAGATAACTATTTTCTTGAAATAATAACAATGTATTGGATAATATAGCATATAGATAATTAATATAATGACAGCAATATCATAAATGATGGGAAGGAAGATTAGGAATATAACCACACTATGTGTGGAGCAGTGTAGCATTAATGAAGGTGGACTTCAAATATTTAACCATATATTGAGAAATCTAGGACTACTAAAAAGAGTACAATTGATATGCTAAGAGAGGACATAAAGTTCAATCATATAAAATGCTCAATTAAAACCTGAAAAGGCAGAAAAAGAAGAATGAAAAGAGAAACTAAAAACAAATGCAACAGGTAGAAAATAGTTCCAAACATGGTAAATATGAATCCAACTACATCAATAATCACTTTAAATTGGAACAGTCTAAACATCCCAATTTAAAGACAGAAAGAGAGTCATAGTGGGTTAAAAAAAAAAAAAAGACCCAACTATATATATGTTGTCTACAAGAAACTCATTTTAACTATAAAGGCCCAGAGAGGTTAAAAGTAAGGGGTTGGGATTGACATGTACACACTGATATATCTAAAATAGATAACCAATAAGGATCTACTGTAAAAATAAATAATAATAATAATAATAATAATAATAAAATAAAATATTGCCTTAACCAGAAAAAATAAATTAAAGGTTTGGGGAAAGATATAACAAACTAACACTAATCAGAAGAAAGTTGGAATAGCCATATAATTTCAGACAGAGGTGACTTCAGAACAAGGAGAATTATCAGGGATAAAGAGGGGTATGATGTCTTGATAAAGGGGTCAATTTTCTACAAACACATAACAAGCCTAAACACATATGTGCCTAACAACAGAGAATCAAAATACACAAGGCAAAAACTAATAGAACTGCAAGGAGAAACAGATAAATCCACTACGACAGTTGGAGACTTCAACACTCTTCTGTTAGTAATAGATAGATGCAGTCAATGGTGAGGACACAGTTGAACTGAGAATCCTACCCATTAGCTTGATTTGATTGACATTTACAGACTAATTTATCCAACAACAGCCCAATACATATTTGTTCCCAAGTTTTCATGGAACAGTCACCAAGACAAACCACATTCTGGGCCATTGAACACAACCTAATACATTTTTAAAAATAGAAATCTGACAGAGTGTGTTCTCAGACCACAGTAAAATTAAACTAGAAATAAATAGCAGGAAAGTGGCTGAAAAATCCCATATTGTTTTCAGATTAAACAACACAACATCTAAATAACACATGGGTCAAATAAGAAGTCTCAAGAGAAGTTAAAGTGAACTAAATGAAAATGAAAATACAATAAATCAAAGGGCTTTCTATAAAAGACCTGACAGTATTCTTCAAAACTGTCCAGATTATCAAAAACAAGGGAAGTATGAATAACTGCCACACCCAAGAGGAATCCAAGGGGACATGACAACTAATTTTTCTGTTCCTAGAACAGAAAAAGGACATTGCTTAACAACTAAGAAAATCTTCATAAAATATGGATTTTAGATAATACTCTATCGATATTGCTTTATTAGTGGTAATAAAGGTATCACATTAATGTGAGATACTAATAATAAGGGAAACAGGATATATGGGAACTCTGTACCTTTGCAATATTCCTATAAACCTAAAACTCTTCTAAGATTTTTAAAGTTTATTTAATAAACATAAAACATCAAAATTTGTGTAAAGCAGTGCTTAGAGGGCAATTTATAGCATTTAATGAATATATTAAAAAAGAAGAAAAATCTGAAGCTAATAATCTATGCTTCAACCTTAGAAAACTGGAGAAAAAAGATCAATTGAACCCTGAAGCAAGCAGACAAATAAATAAATAATAAAAATTAGAGCAGAACTCACTGAAAGTTGAAAACTGGAAAACAACAAAGAAAAACCAATGAAACCAAAAATAGTTTCTTTAAAAAGATCACTGAAATGGAAAACCTCTAGCTGGTCTAAACCAAGAAAATAAGGGAGAAGATGTAAATTACTAATATCAGAAATGAAAGAGAAGCCATCATTCCTGATCTTACAGACATTAAAAGGAAGATAAAGGAATCCTGTGAATAACTCTATACCCAAAATTTGGTGACTTAAATTAAATGGACCAATTCCTTCAAGGACATGAACTGCACAAACATCCATAATGGAACAGATAAATGTAATGGCTCATGTCTATTAAGGAAATTGAATCAAATAATTAATAACATTCCAAAAGAAGAAAGCACCAGGTTCAGGTGGTTCGCTAGTAAACATTTAAGAAGGAAATGATACCAATTCTTTACATCCCTGCCAGACACTAGAAGCCAAAGAAACACTTCCTGTCTCATTCTATGAGGTCAGCAATTCCTTAACATCAAAGCTAGTTAAATACATTATAAAAGAAGGAAAACTACAGACCAATGCCTCTAATGAGCATAGACGCAAATATCCTCAACAAAATACTAGCAGATGGAATCCAACAATGAATAAAAAGAACTATACACCACAACGAAGTGGGACTTACTCCAAGTGTGAGTTCTACTTCTCTCTTGAAATTCCTCAGTATCTTGTTGACTTTTTGTGGCTCTTAATGGGTTGTGGTTTCTATTTTAAAAAGCTGTTTTGTTGTCTTCAAGGGGTTGTGCCACCAAGTTGCTCAGCCCACCATCACCAGAAGGGAAATCCCAGGTCCTGTCTTCACACAGTGTTGAGTTTGCAGCACATAGCAAAGAGTTCTGTACTTAGTGTGTGCTCATTAAAAGTCTGATGAGTAATTTATTAAGTAAATAGGCAATGAAGGAACATGGCTCTTTGTTTTTGCAGTGATTGTGATGCACAGATAGAAGTTTTCCTGCTTTATTCTAACACATGGGACCACCTCTCTCCCACCCCGCTTCCAGCAGGTGCGAAGCCACACGTTTGTCCTGAGTCCGGATGGCTGGGATGGAGCTCCTGGCAGAGAACCTGGTTGAGGAAGGTTTGTCTTCTCTTTATACAAGTTGCATGCTTTTGAGTCTAGTGAGTTGATGTGAGCTGAGTTGACTGTTATGTAATTTAGGGGAAATTGAGGAGGTCAGGGAAGATCCCTGGGGAAAAGACACTGGGTTCCCATGAGCACTTCAAGTTGAATAGTGGAGCTGTAGGAGGTGTTTTAGAGCAAACAGCTGGTGCCAATGCCCTGGGGCAGGACAGAGCACCCTGTTTAGGAAGTGAGAGATGGCCAGAGAGACTAGAGTGGGAATGGGGGTCTTGGACCCCAGTCTGCAGAACCTTGAGAAGTAAATTGTGTTGTTTAAGCCACACAGTCTGTGGTACCCGAGCTGACCACAAAGGAGAGGCCATGGGAGAAAGGCAAGCAGCGACCAGCATGGTCAGGGGTTCACCTGCAGACGTGCCGGGCAGACGCAGTGGTGGTTCTGACTGAGGGGGTGAAACTGGGGATGAAGGGATGAGGGTTTTAGTTACAGTCAGGAAATCAGCAAGCAGGGCTGGTTAACTGGATACTGGGGTGCAGGGAGAGAGAGGAACATGCCAAGAAAAATGCCGAGATTTGTGTCTAGAGTGCCTGACATTCAGGAGGCAGCTCGTGAGGTGGAGGTTTGGGGAGATGAAGAGGATCTTCATGGACATGGCCAAGCGGCCCACAGGAGCATCTTCTCCCATCTTTGCTCAGCTGCAGCCGCTGGAAAGCCTGTGTCAGTCCTGTGACAGCCCCTCAGGTGACGGCAGCCCAGCCAGGTGAGCTGTTGAGGAGGGTCCGAGAGAACAGCCAGAAGGAGTCAAGACCACGTTTCATGGAGCTCCACGCTGGGAAGGGGAGACTGGCCCCCGAGTGGGGAGGTGCAGAGACCTCTGGGCACCGTCAATGTACCCACGGCTCACATGGTGTGGCCCATTGTGGATTTGAGTGGCAGTGACATCCACGGGCGGGAGTTCGGGGGTCTCTCCTGAAGTCTGTGCCCCAGGCTGGTGTCCTGGTACTGAACTCTGCGGATGTGCCCTCCAGGGGCCCCTGGTCTCCCCGTGGTGAGGAAGCAACAGGGTCCAGCCGACCCTGGGCACGCCTGGTGCTTGCTGACCCTCAGGTAGGAACCTGCAGGCGAGTCCTGCATGCAAAGTGCTCAGAACAAGCCCTGGCCCAGGGCCCAGCCACGCTTTCATTTTATTCTTTAGGTACAAAGAAAAGGTCTCGAAGGAAATATACACACACCCCCAAACATGGTAGGTTTTCTTAAGTGACTGGATTAGGTATTATTTTCTTTAAACTTTTCTCGTTTCTACAATGTGCACAAAATACTTTTATGATTGGAGGGAAAAGTACCCCTAAGAAATGACGTGAGTGCCCCAGGGCCAGGCGCTGGGGAGGAGAGCGGGCTGGGCAGATGGGGGCAGGGGCAAGTGAGCATCCCTCCCCTCCAGATAAATCCACTTCAAGTCACTTTATCCCGGGAGCTGCTGGCAGGCGACACCCGACCCTGAGCACCCGCCAGGACCCACGGGCACATTTGCAGAACACGCATCCGCTCAGCCCAGCTCAGCAGACTGGGGGAGGAGGGACCACAGAGCCTCTGGCCTGGTCCTCACACTCCCTGAATTTCCCTCTCTGTGTCTGTTTAAGCCTAAACAGCTTGCCTTCCCCAGAGGTACTTCTAATCACTGCCCCTCGGGATTCGTATGGAAAACAATTACCTTAACAGGGGTTGTCCGAGGTTCAGCATCTTCCCTCCCACATCCTGCAACATTTGCAGATGTACCGAGGGGCCCTGGTCACCCCTCACATCGGATATAAAGGGAGGACGGGAGGTCTGAGGCCCCGAGTCTTCTGATGTTCGGTGGACTTTCAGCCTCGGAGGACGCTGGGCTTTCTGTGCATCCTTCTCCCAGCCTGCGCCCACGGGGACCCCAGGCAGCTCATGTGGCTTTTCTCTTCCCCCACTTCCCGCCACGCCCCAGCGTGGCGTCCCTGGGATTTTTGTGTGTCTCTTAATACAGCTATTTTGACAGGAAGACGTTTTGATGAGGAATCAAAAATTAAAATAGAATTTCATCTTTGTAAAATCTCCCAGCATCGTCAGCTCAGTCCATCTCCTGTGCCCTTTGAGGGGAAGGATCTGGACAGGGAGGGACTTGGGTCCATGTGGGACCAGGTCAGAACTCCCTCTGTCCCTCGCCCCTCACCACCAGGACTCCTCTTGGCTGAAGAAGGGCCCGGAGAGGCTGTGGACCACACAGGCTGCACACGGCCCCTCCATGCACCCAGGAAGTCGGGGTCCAGCTGCTGCAGGCTCTGCAGCGCTTGGGGTCAGGTCTCTCTGCATATCTCGGCAGGATCTCTTCCCTGGCTGCTGCTAGCTGGGACCCGCAGGGATGACCAGTGGCCATTCAGGACTGTCACGCTGCCAGGTCTGCAGCCCTGGCCGAGACTCAGAGAGGAAGTGGTTTTCAGTGACACTGGCGAAATTGGGCCTGATCTCACATATTGTAACCAGCCCTTTGCCGACAGGGCACTCTGTGTCCACTGACAGCTGGGGAAACTGAGGCCCGGCTGGGAAGGTGGGCCCTGGCTCTTTCTCCCTGGGCCCTGATGGCTCAGCCAGTTTGGCTCAGGAAGAAGGAAGAGGGGCCAGTCCAGGAGATGAGAGGGGCTTCAGGGTGGATCCCCACCCTGCCCCCTGGCTGGGCCGCTGTGGACAGGCGTCCTGGCTACTCTGGACTCTGGGCTCCATCGTGAGGTGAGGAAATCACAGGAACCATCTTCTGGGCTTTCTGTCCCACAAAACACAGAAAGGGCCTGGAACACAGTGAGCGCGCTCTGACCTTGGGGACTTCCGGGAACCCTGATTCGGCCGTCCTAAGGGGGAGCTCTCACCCCAGTCCAGGTGGCTGCCCATCCCTCTAGCCAAGGGTCCCACAGAGAGGCTGGGCAGAGCAGGGCGGGAGAGAGACGCTGTGCCAGCTCCCTCCCTCTCCCCCCACAACCTTCACTCTGTCTCCCTCTGTCCACCTGCCCAGGGAGCCTGAGGACCAGCGGGCTCCAGGCTCAGCTCCGCCATCTGCCTGCTGGGTGACTTTGGGAAGACAGTCAGCATCCTGGGTCTCAGTTACGTTTCTCCGCTGCGGACAGCAGCCCCACTCTGCCTTCTCCGGGGCATTCTCAAGCCAGTTTCCTGTATGTGTTCCTTACTTCCAGGTGTTTCTACTTGCACTGTCTCCAGGTATCTAGGTAAACCCCGAGTTTTTATTCAGGCCCATAATTCAGGTTGAGAGGGAAAAGGGGAGGCGCAGGTGGCCTGTGAGGGCTGCAGGAGGATGGGAGTGAGATCCATCATGACCCTTGTGATTTTCCAAGCAAGGTCCTGCATCCCTGCTCCAGACCGTCACAAGGTAGATTCCTCACTTTTTTTTTTTTTAATTGCGGTACACGGGCCTCTCACTGTTGCGGTCTCTCCCGTTGCGGAGCACAGGCTCCGGACGCGCAGGCTCAGCGGCCATGGCTCATGGGCCCAGCTGCTCCGCGGCATGTGGGATCTTCCCGGACCGGGGCACAAACTCGTGTCCCCTGCATCGGCAGGCAGACTCTCAACCACTGTGCCACCAGGGAAGCCCAGATCCCTCTTTTTGCGTGTTTCACCCTCACTTTATAGGGTGGATGTGAGGTAGCAGAGAGCCACAGAGAGCATCCTCCACGGCTCAGCCTGGTGGACAGACAGAGCACTGGGGGTGCCTCTGTGTCCTGTGGTGTCTCCCAGCACCAGGCAGCAGCCATTGCTGAACTGGATGGGGGACCCATGGAGGAGATGTAGACACAGGTGACTGTGACCAGTCCCAGCCCAGCTCGGGGCTCTGCATTCCAGGCCCAAAGTGAGCCAGACTGGGGATCAGCTAGGTCACGGCAACAGCATCATTGCATGGTCTCTGCCCACAGGTCCTGAGATGTTCCCGGCTCCCTCGGAAAGAAGGAGGGGAACTCCCTGATGCGTTATCATAGGGAAGAACCCTCTTACCAGGGTGTCTGCATTTAATACACAGTCATTTACTGAAAAGGGAGAAACTCTCCTGCCAGCGGATTTTTACAGCCATGGCTCAGGCTGCCCTTTTGTGGATAAATGGTTAAGAGCTATTTTTCCATAAATTAACAAGAGAGGAAAACCCATAAAATTTGTCGGAAGGCTTCAGAACTGTGCTATTTTCAAACAGCATGCATTGGGGTGAGCTTGGAGCCAGATGGTACCCTGGTGTCATGAAGGTAGGCAGCCGGTGGACCTCTCCCCCAGCCACAGAGATGCTGCCCCCAGAGGGACTCACGGTCACCTGTGACTGCACAACCCTGTGTCCCTGGGGGTGTGACCTGCCTTCTCACAGGGAGGAAAATTTAAAATAATAAAACGGACGTCACGCCATGAGTGCAGAATTAGTGAGTCACTGGATGGAAGCTACCACACCATCACCCCAGTGTGGGCGGTGAGGGCATCCTTACCCCTTTGGTAGGCAGGCCCGGGGCCCACTGAAGGCAGCAGCTGGGAGCATCCCTGACGTTCAGGGGACAGACACAAACTAGGTCACTGCCAGAGGCCACTGGCACCCAGACAGCTTCCCACACCCACCACCAGGTACGTGCTGTGTCCCAGACAATCGGCTCGACTCCCACAGCAAGTCTCTCAAGTTGGGGATATCATCCCCATGTTGCCATTGAGGGGTGCTGGAAATCAGAGACGTTAGGACACCTGCCCAGGGTCACACAGGGGGCAGTTGGTGGCACGGTGGCTCCCAAGTCACTGCGTTTCAGCAGGCCGGCCTGGGGGGCACCGTGCAGCTGCAGAGTCTACTTGTTTCCCTGTGGCCCCGTGTGCTCCTGCCTCATAGGAGGGCAGGTTTACAGTTCATGGACTGGCTCAGGCTTCTACAGAGCATCCTGGCTCATGAACACTTACAGCAAAGGGACAAAGGACAGATGAAGGAAGGTCGCTGGTGTGTCAGGTTCCCAAAACCTGTGACCAGACAGCAGGGACTGCTGCGTCCCAGCCCCCAGCCCCGGGTGTGGCCTGCAGGGAAAGGATGTGGGGGGATGGAGGGAGGAGAGAAGGAGGGAGAAAGGGGGAGGGAGGGGGAAAGGGAGGGAGGTGGGGGTTCAGAAAGAGGGTGCCTTTGGCTGCTCAGAGGACCAGTTCCTGCAGCGCTGGTTCCCTGTGCCTCTCCGGAGCTCTGGTCTCCAGCCCCTGTAGCTCTCAGCACAGCCCAGAACTCACACACTCAGGGCATCACCCGCTTCCCCTTGAGGCTCAGGTCCCCTCCTGAGAAGGGCCTGGAGTAGGCCTTATTTCCCTCATGAGCTCAGGGCCTGGCCCCAGAGCTACCCTGCAGCCCCCAGCTCCCCACTGCCTCTCCTCACCTGTCCACTTCCGGGGCTTTAGGTCATCACACCTCACCTGGTCAGAATGCTGCTCAGCCATGTGGTCCCCGTCAGATGAGTGGAGAGCTGGATGGGGGCAGGGCCCGTCAGAGGTCCCCACACCCCTCATCTGAAGGCTTGGATGTCTGCTGATGGAAGGAGCAGTCCCGGATTAGGACTTGACAGCCGAATTGGAAATGATGTTTCCTCCCAAATGAATTCTAAAATAAACACTCTGGAGCCTGCGTACACTTCCTGTGCCCTGCTTCTCAGCACAGCCCGAGATTCACTGATGATCTTGTCGGTTATAAATTGCAGACTGCATTTCTCATATCAAAATGCACAGCTAGTGATATTTAACTCTAAAGAAATATATCCTCTGGCAATGAATACAGTCAGAAATTACTCACTGAATTTAACCAAGTAGAGAATGCTGCCATATAGATGTACTGCATAAATTCAGAAATGTGGGACAACGGCTGCCATTTATTAACATTTTATCTCCTCGTGGAAATGTTTGACCTTGCTTCAGCAGTTTTATTAGGAGCAAATGCTCTGGAAGCTCCCATTTCCCCCTTTTCCAAGGCAACCTGAGCTGTTCCGAGTGGCATATAGCACTTACATGGTCATTTTCCTGACGTTTTCTTTAACCCGGGAGAGGGAGGAAAATGTGAGGGGAAAAGGCCCCCCAGAAAACTGCCTCTCGAATGCATGGAAATTCAGGTCATTTAAACAGGCTTCAGTTCATAAAGGGAAATGAAAGCAATTTAATTGTGAAGGGCTGAGGTTTCCGACAGGCACTCAGGACCCGGGAGGATTGCTTATTGGAGAGGGGAACTGGGGGGCCTGTACCTAGCAGGCGTAACCAAATTAAATCCATCCATTCCTGCCACTACCAGACCCTGAGCACTTGCTCTGCACTTGGCCATGGGTGGGGGATGAAGCTGTCAGAGGAGGAAGGAGCTCCTGGCCTCGGGGAGCTGGCAGTCTAGGCAGGGAGATGATGGTAAGTGACAAGCCCTGCAATTAAGGGGGTGTGACTCTCCTCTTCATTGTGCCCCTGGCTCTCTGTCCCTCTCTCGCCCACCTGGAGGTCCAGGTGCTGTGTCTCCCAGGTGTGCACAAGCAGGTGGAGAGCAGGGGACCTGGCTGAGCCAAAGCACCCTCATCCTCATAGTTTGCTGAGCTGAAGATGGGCTAATGTATTTGGCTCCAGCTGTCTTTCACACCGTGTCCAAAACAACCTGAACAAGGAGGATAGTGGCTTAGAGGGTGTTACCATGTGCCAACAGACCCCGAGTGATGGGCTGAAGATGTTGTGAGATCCAGGCTCAGGTACCCTCCTTAGATGAGCTGCCCTGAGCATCAAAACCAGCCTTCCTCTATTTCTATTTAGAGTGACATCATAGACTTTGCAAATATAATGTGTGTTTCTTGACCTCCAGCATCATTATTTTAAGTTTTCCTCTGAGATGAGGGAAAATAATAACATGAAAACTTTAGGTTGACATTATTTTTCCTTAACATGTTTTCATTATATTTTGTGACCCCTCCCAGTGGAAGATGAGGAATCAAACATTCAAACACCCAGTTCCCCTCACCTTTGGCTTTCCAGATTTTTTCCAACCCTGTTACTCGCATTTTTACACTATCAAGGTTTATAAAGGTAAGTTTTGTTCTGGGATGATAACTCACACAATAATTTTCATTTTGTCCTAATTTTTAAAGGACTCAGTGCTCACTGCCAGGCCCTAGAAACCCATGTCTTCACAACCTAGTTATTTATTTTGATTCTCTAATGAGGCATTTTTGGTCTGTTTCATTTTTGAAAAGAGCTCAAAAAGCCTATCTCCTAAGCTCCTTCAGGCTGGAGAAGGTCTGCAGGTTGATTGGATATTGAAAGGCAATTTAGCTGGGTATAAAATTTTTAGTCAATATATTTTTTTCTCCCTCGGGATATAAGTGACCCTTGTTCTTTTGAGTTGATGTTCAGTGTTGAATTTGTTGTCTTCATTTTCCATCTCTTAATTTGCCCAGATTATGTATTTATACATTTTTTCAAGAAGTGCTCATTGGTGATCTTTCATGCTTGAGAATGTCTGACTCCTACATTTATATTTAAATAACAAAAGTTAGATATAAAATTCTATATTTAAATGACAAAACTCTTAGGTCTCAATTTCCTCTTAAAATGCTGCAGACACTGTTCTCTGGTTTGAGCCCAGGGTGGGGACAGGTGAGCCCTTGGAAGCACAGAGACCCCAAAATTTGGCTCTCTGATCCTGAACTGCTTCCCCCACTACACCTGAGCCTACTGTTGGGGAGAAGCCTGACATCAGCCTGATATTTCCATCTTGTGGGTGATTGAGTTTGTTTTTTCAGCTTACACATCCAAAGGATTATTATCTCCAAGATCCAATAATCTAATCAAGATACATCTTGAGCTATTTCTGAATCAGATTTTCTGGTAACATCTTCTGTTTATTCACTACAGGGAAGGTTTTTCTTGTGTTTTCTTTTTTTTTTTCCTCCCTAGTATTCCCTTTAAATACACCCCCTTCCCATTAGTTGTTCTCTCTGTTACAGGGGCAACAATTACTCACTTGTCCTCCACTTGTATTATCAACTGCTTAATTGTCCTCTCTGTATTTTTCTTCCATGTTGCTGTGATTATCTCAAGCTTTTCCTAATGTCAGTAGTTCCAGTGGAGCCAAGTTCATTCTGTTCCTTGTCACTTCTACTTTACTTATTGGCTCTCTGTTGGTGTTGATTGCGCCTCTGGTTTTTTTTGTTTCTTTTTTTTTTTTCCTCAGCTCTGCCCTCTTCCTTCCATCCTTCACATTTGTTTCATCATCTGGTCTTTTAGCTCTTAGTTATGTTTTTTAATTATCATTAACGATCTCTCTTAATAAGGTCTTCTATAGAGCAGAAGACCTCTGGAGAATTGTCTTTGGCTCACGGGGTTAGCTGAGCTGCAGATTAGGGTCTTCTATGGCCATTTTTGCACTCTGTTCCATGAGTTTGCTCATTTCCCATGTGTTTCCCTTCTTCTTCTTGCTCAGGTGGGGGCTGGGTTCTTCTCTGTCCACCTTAAGAGAAATTGTCTGTCTTCCCTTGAATTCCATCTGTAGCTGTGGTTCTTGGGAGTGGGTTGTAGGGAGGGGGTCACAGGCCAGTTCATCTGAAGCTAGTTCATCTTTTTTAGAAGAACTGGTTTATCCTGGTCCTCTGGGCTGGTCCGGGGCTCTTCATGGTGCTGTCACACCAAGGGCTCTGCATTGCACCCCATGCCTGGGGACATCCTCAGGTCTAGGTCACTGTCTGCATCCAGAGCACAGAGGCCCCATGTTCCCTTCCTCCCTCACTCATCTCCCCCAACTCACCACCAACACCTTATTAACCAAACATTAAAGTCACTTCAAGAGTCCACTTTACCAAAGAATCTTTCCCCACCACCACATACAACACAGACACTCCCTCCATCTCATCTTTCTGTCCTCCTTATGATACGGATTGGTCTTCACACCACCTGACACCCTACATTGTGAGGTGGTCCTTTATGTCTTCTCCCATCCAGGCTGCAAACTCAGCTGGGAAGGTGAACTGCTCCAATCTTGTTCCTGGAGGGGGCAGACACCTGACAAACACAGAGTGGGACATCTCCAGGGTATTCTCGCAAGTGATGCTTCCAGCATTGGGTGAGGTGGGGACCCTGAGGGGCCCGGGGGTCCTCCGGAAAGGAGACGTCAGTGCAGACTTGGGAGTACAAGGGTTGATTGTGGGGGTTTGGGGGAGATGCTGGTGAGTGATGGGCAGCAGAAGGTAGATCTGAGCAGGAAAGGCTTTAGGCTGTGGTGCAGACCTAGGGGTCCTGGCTCACCCATGGGAGCTGCAGAGCAAAGAACCCTGGGACACCTTGGGGCCATGCAGCATTGGGCAGAAGCCCTGGAGCCCAGCACACGCTCAGCTCTGGTTACCTACAGCCTCAGCACCAGACTGAGCAGGATCCTGCAGGTGCTGAAGCAGGAGGCCAGGTCATCGACGACCACACTTCCTGAGGCTGAAGGCAAGCCCTTCCCAAAGGGGAGGGGGTGGTGCTTGTCCATGGCTTCTACACCGCTGTCCATCCAGACATCTCCCTGACTGGCTTCCAGGCAAGGCTGCGGAAGAAACCACTACAAGGACATGGGTGCCACCACCTCCCCCAGGTCAGCCCAGAGCACCAGTCCCAGGCTGCAAATGGCCCACGTGCTTCAGCCACCCCAGAAACCAGCCCCTGAAAACCAGAGGGCATTGAGAGTAAGCGATTTCGAGCAGAAATTGGCATCTGGCCAATTGGATTCTGATACGGCCCCCAGTACACTGCCTGGATAGGCGTGTGTGTCCTATTCTCCAAGGTCCCCTTGGACCCCCTCACTGATTTAGGATGCCCAGGAGAGACCTGAAAGCCCTGGAGTCTCCACCCCTAGGTTACGTCCTTTAACCAGCGATTTAGAACTTGAACCCCCTCTCTGACATTCGGAAGGACCTTTCTAGGCAAGAAAGCAATGATCTCACAGGCTCGGGGCCTTGTGAGGGCCCACAGCCCCATACCTACCAGTGAGCCAGGTGCTTGCTCTGCATGTCCCTGTTGCCCTGTCCCTAGGGTCCCCGGGAAGGAACTGAGAGCTGTCTTCCTGGAGGGAGCCAGCAGCTCCTGGGGGACAAGGGCCCATCCGCCTCCTCTTGCCCCCACACTCCCCAAGGTTAAGTTTGTCTTATTTAAGATGGTGTGATAAACTGATCTCTTTATCATCCTTGAGGCAGGTAATAAATTCTGCAGAAGGAGCAACAGCCTTGAAATTAGAGAGGCGCAGAGCAGGGAAGAGAGGACTCAGGAGGTCTCCGTGGAATATGGAAACATCGCCACGTGCAAATCAGCTCCTCCCGATGTAAATAACACATTAGCATATTGTGCCAAGATCCAGGTGGTGACCTTTCCCCCTGGACCAGCCAGAAAATACATCCCAAGGGACAGAATGAGCAGGGTCTCTGTCTCTACCCAGCACGCAGCCTTCAGATACACAAGCACTTTCTTCCCAGACCCCCAGAGGGACTGTCCCAAACTGGCCAATGACCAGAGTGCTGTTTCAGGGCTGGGTGTTCCCTCGGGGGGCCTGGGGCTGGAGAACCAGGCTCTTTAATGTGTCTTCCAGACCTTTCCCTCCAGTGGCAGCTCCAGGGAAGCAGCAGGTGGATTTGATGGACAGGCTGCTCCAAGCAGGTAGGAAGGAAGGAGGTCAGGTCCTCAGCATGGGTGATGGGAAGGGACCTGGGCTCATCAACTACACTGGGATGTCTCAGAGACTTCGCCTGGTCTCCTGCTTCCTAAAATGGGGAGAGGAAGGTGTGTCAAAAGGACTGCACTAGGGGGCTTCCCTGGCGGCGCAGTGGTTGAGAATCTGCCTGCTAATGCAGGGGACACGGGTTCGAGCCCTGGTCTGGGAAGATCCCACATGCCGTGGAGCAGCTGGGCCCGTGAGCCACAACTACTGAGCCTGCGTGTCTGGAGCCTGTGCTCCGCAACAAGAGAGGCCGCGATAGTGGGAGGCCCGCGCACTGCAATGAAGAGTGGCCCCCGCTTGCCACAACTGGAGAAAGCCCTTGCACAGAAACGAAGACCCAACACAGCCCTAAATAAATAAATAAATAAATAAATTTAAATATATATTAAAAAAAAGGACTGCACTAGAGCATGCCTGCTCACTCCACAGCAGTGTCCTGCTGACCCCAACAATTATCCAGAAAAGAAAGAAAAGCACACAGACAGGTGAGTGCTCTGTGCAGGGAGCCACGGAGGGCCTGGGCACTGAAGGCTTTGTTCTTGGGGCTCTGCTGGCCCGAAGTCTCTGGAAACTCAGTGGGTGGGGGGGGAGAGGGGGGTGTTACAGAGGAGTAGGGCCTGCAGGACAGGTGACCTCCGCTCCTGCCCACTCTCCGCCCTGCCATCACCCTACATGCACCCTGTCCAGGCTCCCCACCTGTGAGACTCCTCCACCTGGATTCTGGTCCTTCAGTTTCCACCCCGCAGACCCTCCCACCAGCGGCCTCTGCAGAGGTCATCCCGACCCCAGGTGCCTGTGCCTGGGGAAGGTGACATTCAGAAACCTCAGAAATGCTGGGTCCATGCTCCGGCTCCGATGCTCACTAGCTGAGAAATCTCAAGCACATCCCTAGCCTCCCCTAGGGTCCAGGCTCTGAAATGTGGAGGTGACTCCTGAGGTTCCTCCCCACTCCAAGAAACATGGTCTCCATGAGCCCCTTTTCAAGTCTGCATCCACCTTGGGATGGATCCCTCCTGCCTCTCATCCCCTCAACATCCCCTCCATTCCTGACATACGATCTTGGACACAGTAGGTGCCAGGTGTTTTTAATGAGGTTATTAGACAAACATGACGGGGCAATTTGTAGGCTCAGTGTGAGTAGGGGTCCCACGAAGCTCTCTGCTTTATCAGTAGTGTGTGGCTGGTGGGCTCCGCAGCATCGTGGGGGCTTAGTGAATATTGACGGACAGTGAATGAACAAGTGAGCAAACAGATGAACTAATGAACGAAGAGACCAGATTTCTCTGCAGATGAAACAAGAGAAAATAAGTTCCTTCAGCAGCCGGGGCGTAGCTCTGCACAGAAAGACATCCTCTCAGACTCAAGGCAAGTAGAGTCTGTCCCTCTGTCCTGGGTGGAGGAGATCAAAGGACACAAGACAGGCAGGACTCTCTCCTCCCTGCTGGAGCAGCGAGGCAGGCCTGGTGGGGTACAGAGAGCAGGCAGTTTGGCCCAAGGGGCTCCTATGGCCATGACCCACCAGGAACCACGGCCATCCACAGCCGTGAATCAAATGAAGCAACTCGACCTGAAGCTAATGACAAAATCTGGAGGCAAACCCACCTTCCTGGGACTCGTCGAAGAAGATGCTATGAAGGGAGCAGATGGAAGAGTGAAATATCTGTGGATTCCAACCACCATCTGGTCACAGTTGATGGCCCATCTGAAGGCAGGTTCCTATTGTCTTTCTAGCATCATTAAAGATGTGTTATTTATCCCTGTGCACCATTTCTGGGTTTGACGTGAGACCTTGGAAGACTCCTGGGCTCTTCTCTTCAGGGACCTATCATTCAGCAGTGTCCTTTGGTCTCCTCAGCTCTGTTCTCTAGGTCTCTGGCCAGCTTCGCTCTACATTCAGGTGGCTAATTAATTAGGCTCTGCCTTCCTGTCCTGGCTCTGCAGCCTTAGTGATGTACCCAGATTCATCTTTCACCATTGATCCTAACTTGTCTCATTTAACTCTGAAAACTTCCAAAAGACTCCCATTTTCATGCTACACTTAACCGTATTTCTGCCAAATTAATCCCTGTCTTTTTTACTTTAGATTTTATTGGGTGAGGAAAATTGTCTGTTCGTTTACAGATACCCGGCTTTTTGGCTCAGACCTCTGTCGGCAACAACACAAATTTTGTCCTGACTTCGGCTGGCCATTTTCACTGGGGATTTCCAAAAACAGAAGAACATGTGTCAGAAAGGGGGAGAAGTCATTTATGAAATTCTCCAAACCATCTGTTCACAGGCAAAAATATTGGGCTCACATGAGAAAAGAAAGGAAATGTGTGATTTTTAAGAAAATTATTTAAGTGTAAAAAAATAAATTCTTGTCCTTAATTGTAGATGAAAACATAATTTTAGACGGTGGGGATTACACATGAAGAAATCTCTCTCTCAGAGGCATAATTTTAGCAATAGATGTACTGTTTAGATGTATCACTGGGTGGTTTCTATAATGCATCAGGGGTTCCAGATCTGAGCAGGGGACATATATAAACTGAATGGGACGAAATGTTTGTCTTCAGGGTCAGCTCCAGACAGACACCGGCTCTGCTGAATGAAGTGGCTGAAGGAAGTAGCCACATCAACCCAGGCTGAACTCGGGGCTGGGCAGCCCAGGTATATTTTGCTGTCATGTTACTGCATTTTTATTGTGGTAAAATATACATAACATAAAATTTACCATTTCAACCACTTTTCAGTGTACAGTTCAATGGCATTAAGAACATCACATGGTCGTGCAACCATCCCCACCATCATCTCCAAAATCTTTGCATCTTCCCAAACTGAGACTCTGCTCCCATTAAACACTCACTCCCCATGCCCCTCCCCCAGCCCATGGCCCCCACCATCTACTTTCTGCCTCTGTGAATTTGACTCCTCTAGGGCCCTCATATGAGTGCAGTTTTACAGTACTTGTCCTTTTGCTTGGCTTGTGTCACTTAGCATAATGTCCTCAAGGTTCATCCACGATGTAGCCTGCGTCAGAATTTCCTTCCTTTTGAAGGCTGAATAATATTCTCTTGTATGGATGGACCACATTTTGTTTATCCATCCATCCATCCATCAGTGGACCCTGGGTGTCTCCATCTTTGGGTGATTGTGAATAATGAACATCAGTGTACAAATGTCAGCTCACGTTCTTGCCTTCAGTGCTTTAGGGTGTCTCCCCAGAAGTGAGACTGCAGATCAAATATGGTAATTCTATTTTTAAGTTTTTGGGGAAACACCATACCATTTTCCAGAGTGGTGCACCATTTCATAATTCTGCCAGCAAAGCACTAGGGTTCCAGTTTCTCCAGGGTGCCTTACTTTATGACTAAATTGAGAAAAAAGAACAGTAACAGAGCAGAATCCAAGACGGACACACCAGAAGGTGCTGAGCCTGAGGTCACTCTGAAAAGCCACCAGATTACCCAGAAACTGGGTCAGAGGGAAGAGAGCCAAGAGCTGGCCTGCAGGTCATCCAGGGGCAATGTCCACTGTGGGCATAGCACTGGACGTCAGGTTGAATCCTGCATGCCCCTAAACCCACATCCTGTGGCCCAGCTCTGAGCCCTTGTTCTACAAAAGAGGACGCCCCCTGCCCTGCTTGCCCACTCACTCCACAGGCCACCTTGGTGTGTCCTCACCCCCCTCCTGGCTGGCACTTCCTTGCTCCACCCCTCCGCTCCCTTTGCTGGGTCCACCCTCCTGCCCTGGAGTCTGGCTAGAGAAGGGGAGCTGCCCCAGCAGTGTGATCACTGGTCATCTCAATTCAACCAGCAGAGACACAGTGCATGCGAGCCCCACTGGCTGTCCAGCTGTCCATGCCCTGCCCTGTGCAGCCACCAGCATGAGGCTTGGCATGGGAAGCATCCACGTGTGCATCCAAACAGTCTGCTTACAGGAGCGCACATGATGCCTGCCAGGCTGATGGGAATATGTCCGCTTTTCCGGTACCTCCATCCCTGGTGTCGGCGGCCAGCGGTGCCCGGCGTTCCGCAGGTTGTAGTTCATTGACTAATTGGCAGGAAGAGACGGGCCGGAATGGGGCTGCTGGAACCAGAGTCTGGTCCAGCCTCAGTTAATACCACCTTCTGCTCCCTTCGCCAAGCTCCGAGGAGCCTGGTGTTCTGGCAGATCCCACGTTGTCTGGGCTCCTGGTCCACTGGACTGAGCAGAAGCTTTCCCGATACCACATCCTGGGCACGTGGTGGGCACACCACCCTTGGAAGTGGAGGGGCAGCAGGTGGCCCAGGCATTGGAGGCAGGCTGCTCGGGGGACCAGGGCCACGGTCCTGGGAGGGCCTTGGCAGGCCCATGCCCCTCCCCCATCTCGGACATCAGGGGAGGCCAGTGATCAGGCATTTGGTGGGTGAACTGGCCAGACTTTGTCCTGCTGAATCGGGCTTCGGGGAGGGTAGGTGCCCAGGGTTGCAGGCTGGCCTGCCTTCTGCCTGGAGCCTGGATCCAACTTTAATCATCAATGCTCCAAAGCAGGCTTCTGCGACCGGTCATTTAGGCAGGACGAGGAGGACCCTGCCCCACTGGCGACAGTGAGACAAAGCCCTCCCTCTCCTGGGGGTGGATCTAGGTGGCCGGGCAGCCACCTCTCGCCCTCGATCTTGCAGCAGCCACAGAGGTGACACGGGTGCTCCAGCTCAAGGCCACTCAGAAAGGCTTGGAAGGCACGGTGGGCCTCTCCACTCCACACCTGGCCTCCGCCAGTGATGGGTGGGGGCTGGAACGGGGGTCTTGGTGTGGGAGGAGCTGTGAGCCGCTGGGACCAGCAGAGGGAGTGGGCGGCTCTAGTGGAGACAGCGGCAGGGACTAAGGGGCTAAGGTGGGCACAGCCGTGACCCAGTCTCTTCTGGGGGGGGGAGAAGGGGGCACACAGCACAAAGCAACAGGTGTGCATGGACGGTAAGTAGGTGCACAGCCCCCTCCCGGCGCACAAGTCGAGGGGGCGTGCTGCTGTCCGGGAGAAACATCCATGCTGCCTCTGGCACGGTTCCAGGGCGTCTTGGTGGATGGAAGTCAAAACAGGGCTGGTGTTAGGGCCAAAGGACAGGACCGGGGTCCCCGAGAGACAGGGAGCCTGGGCCAGGTAAGGGGGGATGGCTAGATTTATATCAACAGGACTGGGGCCACCATGCCCGGACGTTTGGTAAACATTTCTGGATGTTACTGGGAGGATGCTTTTTCAGATAAGATTAACATTTAAATTGGATTTTCATGAAGCAGAAGCGGAGGCCCTGCCAGATGTGGGTGGGCTTCATCCAGTCAGTTGAAGGTCTGAGTAGAACAAAGACTGATGTCCCCGTGAGAAAGGAATCCAACGGGCAGCCTGGCTGAGGACTCCACCTGAAGCATCAGCCCGTCCCCCGTGGCGGGCACAGGACCCTCATCAAGCGGACCCTGTCCGCTCCCAGCACCAGGACGGAGGCAGGCAGGCAGAGGCTGGGCCGGCTCTGGGGGCGGGAGTAGGACACACGCATCCACCCACTGGTGCAGGAGGAGTTGTGGGGCCCAAAGAGATACTTAACCTCTCATGTTTTCATTTCTTCCTCCGTCAAGTGAGGCTACTTTGCAGCGAGATTGTCCTGAGGCTTGAAAGTGATAGGGAGACGTGCTCGGGAAAAGTGAGTTGCCCCCTCTGAATGTCAGAAAACATTACTTTTGAATCAGCTTCAAGAGATCACTTCAAGAGGCGGTATTGGAACATTGATGTTTTTCTCTCTTTGGCTTAACCGAATGCCTCCTGCCTTGATCTTGCTGAGCTGTTGTTTGCTTGTAGGGCGGCCACTGGTGTCTGTGCCTGGAGCCCCACCGGGTCCAGGAGAGGAAGCAGATGAGGGACAGTGGACGAATGGCTGAGAGGAGAAGACTCTGGACACCTTGGCCCCTCTGAGCCCCGCCCCCAGCCCGCCTGCCACACTCCATGCTCCACCACTTCCAGCACTTACTGGTCTGGTCCCCAGGCTTCTGGAAACAGCAGCCTGCCCATGGTCCCTCTGGCCTCTCCAAGAGATAGGGAAGCTCTGCATTGTCCTAAAACATTCCAGGCTGGAAGGGGCCTGACTGTTACCTAAGCCAGTCACCGTCCAGGCAGGTGTCCAGCTCGGAGCCCCCAGCCTCTGCGGCCACCTCCACTGGCCCAGGAGCCCGGGCCTTGCTCCTGGTTCTGGGGCCAAGCTGGAGCCAGCCGGCATCTGTTGACGTGAGCTGAGTTGAGCTGCGCACCGCAGCTGTCCTCCACGCCCTTCTCTGTGCCCCAGGAAAAGCCCCGGCACCCTCTGCAGATCACGCCCAGCCCTTGGCATCTCTGGGTGCCTGCTGCCCAGTCCAGTCCCACAAGAAAGCCCTCCCACCGTGGCCACTTGGTTTGCAGTGTTCCCAGGGCCTCACGTCAGGGATGAGAGGTGGTGCCTGCAGGCCAACGTCCAGGCTCTGAGTAACCAGGCCTGGATTCAAGTCTGTGCCCTCCACGCATGTGGCCTTACGGGGGTCTCTTCAGTTGAGTATTTTGATCTGTAAAATGGCAGGGAAGTTGACAATACTGACCTCGTAAGGTTATTCTGTGGGCACTGCCCCTCACAGAGTAAGAGCCCAGGAAACGGCCACTCTTGTTAGTCCTGGCGATTGTAACAGGAGCACAGGCGAGCTTGGGTGTAGGATGACACGGGGGCAGCTGGTGAGAGGAGGCCCGTCATTACGGTGGGAAGAAGCTCCTGGGGGCGGAGTTGGATCCAAACACTGCAGATGAGGTGTGGCTGAGTCACACACACACACACACACACGCACATGCCTGCACACAGGCACACACACACACCTGCTGACGCAGAGGAAAGACAGCCAGCGCCTCCTATTCTTCTGGACGCCGGGACTCCTTTGGACCACAGCCTCCCACCTGCAGTGAGAGCCCTGCGTCCCCTCCCCGGGGCCGGCCCTCACTGCCCAGAGTGTGGCCTTCCCAGTCCTGCCCAGTCCTCCAGCCACAGTCTCAGGCTCCGTCGCAGCTTCTGGCTGCATCTACCCTTCCCGCTGGAGGCCCAGGTCTGCTGTCCGCCCCTCCCCTCAGGGCTCTAACCCAGAGCCCGGCGTTAGATGGGGCCCTGAGGTGCAGGTGGGTGCCCTCCCTACCATCACCCCACCTGGGAGGGTCCTCTTGCCCCTGCAGCCACCCTGAGCCATGAGGCCAGTGGCTGCCCTCTGTGGGCTGCATACAGGGCCCTGAAGGAAGCCAGGTCCCCAGCCCCAGGCCGGCCCCCAGGGAGGAGAGCTGCCCTGCAGGGCACCTGGAGGCACCAGTGCCCTTCCACCTCTGCCATCCTTGGGGGCCCCTTTCCCACCTGGCCCCATGGGATCTCATTTTTGGGGGGCCCTCTGAGGTCATGTCCTGGGTGTTCCTTACTTAGCTGCCGTCACCCCGTCAGCTGGGCGCACGGGCCCCTTTACTGCTCTCCCAGGCCTGGGTCAGCCAGCCGTCTGTGCAGTAGCTGCAGATGAGGTGGGACCTCACCTGCATCCCCTGGGGCTGTGGTGGCCGCAGCAGCACCAACGCCCCCCGGAGCAGAACCAGCCTCTGCCCACCTGTCGGGGAGCACGGCCAGCGCCTGAGCCCGTGAAGCTGGCCCCATAGCCAGCTTCCCACACCAGTGACCGGGACCCAGGGGGAGCCCTGCTGGGGACCCAGGACAGCAGGTAAGTGTGCCCTGCTGGCATCCGTGTGGCTGCCCTTCATGGGGCACTTTCTGGAACCTGGCGGATCCTTGGGGGCTGACAGCGGTGGGTTGCAGGGCCCCTCGTGCCCTCTCTCCCCCACCTGTGGATGGAGGAGCGTTCCCTTTGCATGAGAGTCTGAGTGGACTCTGCCCGGGGGCTGGCCCTGCTCCCTGGGGGCGTCCCTGGCTGTGCCCACGGCCCGGGGTCTGGGGAAGGCAGGGAGGGAGTGGAAGCCGGCAGCGGTGACCCAAGGCACAGAAAACAGAGGGCTGAGTCCTGGCCTCGGGCATCTTGTCACTGTGTTGACTGGACACTGGAAATGCCAAGATGAGCTGACTCCTGGGCCCAGCTTGCTCCTCTCCAAGTGACAAGGCCAGTATCGATTCGTTTTTAATGTGCTTGTAATGGGGCTTGAAATGAACACAGGCTTATTTATTTTCCTTTTTGGTTCCTGGCACCATCCATGGTGCTGGCAGCCCGGGGACCAAGGTGACGGGGAAGCCAAGACCCTTCTCCTCCAGCCATCAGGGTGGCCCGAGACCCCGCCCAGCTCAACCCACCCCGGGCCCAGGACCAGACCCCAGACCCCAGACCCACCAGGGCCCCCTTCAGCCCTGCTGCTCAGGGGAGGGACAGGGAGTGAATATTTCCTGGGGATAGAGTTTCCATCAGAGACAATGAAAGCGTCCTGGAGATGGATGGTGGTGTTGGTCACACAACAATATGAATGTGCTTAAAGCCGCTGAGCTGTGCACTTGAAAATTGTTAAGATGGAAAATTTTATGTTCTGTTTATTTTACTTCCTTAAAAATTTTTTTTTTAAAGAAATGGGCTTCCCTGGTGGCACAGTGGTTGGGAGTCCGCCTGCCAGTGCAGGGGACGCGGGTGCGTGCCCCGGTCTGGGAGGATCCGACGTGCCGCGGAGCAGCTGGGCCCGTGAGCTGTGGCCTCTGAGCCTGCACGTCCGGGGCCTGTGCTCCGCAGCGGGAGGGGCCACAACAGTGAGAGGCCTGTGTACCACAAAAAAAAAAAAAGAAAGAAACACTGTTGACATCCTGGCGCTCTTGCCGCCTGCAGCCCATGAGCCCTCCCCAGCCCCCAGGCAAGTCTAGGCCTCAGCACCAGCCAGTCCAACAGGGGGATGCCCCCCTTCTTCACAGGGCGCTCCCACCGTCTGTCTTCCCAAGGCCACCTCCAATGTCTTCTCCTGCATCCAGCCTCCTGACTCCCAGGCAGGACGAGGGAAACCAACCAGACCATGAGTGATCATGGGGCCCATGAAAGTAGCCCCAGGGGCTCCATAAGCTCTCGTACCTTGTCCGTACCTGAGTCTAGCAGGGAGGGGGAATGCTTAGCAGTGCCTGGGACCATCCCTTGCCCCCAGAACACGGAGTTCCTGCTCTTGAAACCTGGAGTCCAGGCAGCTCTGGGGAGGGTGTCCGACGGGGGTGGTCAGGTCAGCATCTCAGCATCTCAGCATCTGGCGAGGCTGTGAACCAGCTGTGGGCGGTGGGACCGCAGAGGACGAATCAGGCCATCAGAGAATTGCTGAGCCCCAAGCTGACCCCTCATCTCCCATGTGCCCAGAGCCCGCGAATGTGCTGTCACCCAGAACAGGTTCTAAAGCCCCAACCTGAGTCATAGGCAATTCTTCCCTTGCTCTTCCCGCTGGGCGTTCAGCCTACAGACACAGCAATGCCAACACTCTCCATATTAAACAAACATCATCTCTCACGATGGCTTCTCACAGTTGGGCCACTTTGGGCCATGCAGGGTGAGAAACAGACCACGTGTCCTGGAAAGAATGGGAAGCTGTGATTTGCTGGACCCCATGCAACTGGCTATACATAAATGCAGAAAGCGATTCTCATAAATTCTTTATGCTATTTACTTAGAGGCTGTGTTTATTAAGCTGGTTGGCTTCCAAAAACTTCTTGTAGATTTCTTTCTCAAAAAAGTAAGTTTTATTTCTCCAGCCCACCATGAATTAAAAATGGGTCTTTGGTATACTCAGCAGATTCTGCCCCATCCTTTTAGACTTACATAAGGAGTAGAAATAGACAGTATTCATCAGCAGTTCAGATACACACAGTTCTTGCAGTCGTCAAAGCTTAACAAATTCTTAGATGGGCTTCTCCGTGTCCCGTCTTTTTTCCTTCTTTGCTAAGATACTGTGGATTCTCTCTGGGATTCTTGCAAACTGGGGTTAGAGGCCTTGAGAGAACCCCTCTTCCATGAAAGCAGCTTTCAAGCTCCCAAGCCCATTCATACCTGAATTCACTTTGGATTGCTACACACCTTTGAAGATCAGCTGATGAAAATACCCCCTTCACTGGTCTCGAAACTGAGGCCGGGATGGTGGTGGATTGCCCAGGTCACAGGGCAGCAGAGACAGCTCCTGAGCCTCTGTTGCTCCCACTGGGATTGCCAGGTGCACGGGGACCCACCAGTGTGATGCCAAGTGGATGAGGCCTGGCTCTGAGGCTGGAGGAGCAGAACCAAGGCAAACCCCACGGAGACCCTGAGCAAGTCGCCGAGTGCCTCTGCAGAGTCTTGGTGTTCTGTCCACAGCGACCTCCAGCCCCACCCCCCAGGAGCTCCCAGGGGGCCTGGGGAGACCAGGGAGGTGGACGAGCTCTGTGAGCAGAGTCAGTTGGGGAAGGCAGGGGGTGCCTGGGACAGACACGGGGGCTGCCCTCCCACCCTGCAGTCGGGGTGGAAGACGTATGCAGGGCAGGCGGTGATGGGGGCAGAATCTTATCTCCAGGGTGATCTTATGATCAAGGTCTAATATATAATTTGTTAGGCCAGTGAAAAATGCAAAATTTGTTGTCTCTCGTTCAAAAGGCAGGAAACAAGTGCTGATAATGATCCTAAAATGTAAAGCTTTATTCTTTAAAATATTGTATTACCTCTAGGGTGTAACAAGGATACAAGTGACACACAAGTAACAAGAGAAACTTACAAAATTGCAAAATAATAATATTTGGGACTCAATTTTATGTAAGATAATAAATAATGATAGTTGATTAATACAATAACTCGATTGATCATAAAATTATTTTCTGACTGCAAATATATTTATTAGGTCACCAAAACCAATACTTTCAGCAACTTTTCACCAATGTAACTGAAAATGATGTCAATTGTTCTTGGCAAATGGAAGATTACAAATAATTTTTGATAATTTTTGCTTTTGCGAAGGATTTTTGTGTTAGTGCAATAGTTACTGAAGCTGTTACAGTATTTATAGCCTATGACAATACTGATAAATTTCTAATAAATTAGTTTGAACTATAAATTTTAGTACATCTACAGTTGGCAATTCTTGTAGAGCAATTTTTCTAAAAAGATTTAACTCTTTATATGAATCAATTTTATGTAATTCTGAAATTAATTTCAAATATAAATTTATACCATGGCAATTTAGTGTTTCCTTTGATATTTCCAGTCATTTGTGGCATTATATAAGAAACTGAAAGTGGTTTCATGATTTGTATGTAATTCAAATGCCTGCTTCTGCATTCTAATGCCAAATCTTCAATAAGAAGGAAAGTTTTAATTTAAAAAATTGTCTGTCTTATAAGTAATTGGCTCATCTGAACCTTCCTATGCAAATAGGATTCTTTTCTATCAAATCAATGATTTTCTTTTTTAGGCTGCCAATCACCTGATACTCAGGATAAATCATCCCCACTTTTCATCTATGGAACACCTCCTCTCTACACGAAAAGATGGAAACCCTTTGAGAGGATATCAGAAGAATCAGCATACTATTTGTTCTCAGAGACAAGCAAAATTATCATTCTCTTCCTTGAAAAAAATGAATTTCTTTTCAAACCTCATTCCACGAATAAACTTCACTTTCACCTTATTCCACATCCGTGTTCATATTTTATTACCCTCGTGGAGAACACTCATGAGCAGTGGTGGACACTTGGTCATTGAGACCAGTATCAGGGGAAAAGAACCATCAGATTCTAGGAACAAAATGGAGATTCTTTTCCCTGCTCTGTTGCTCACAGAGCATTTGACCTGGAGCAAGTGGCCTCACATGAGTGGGCCACCCTCTCCTCACCTAGGAGAGAGCTGTTTCCCAGAATCACAAGGATTAACTGCAACGATGATCTGGAAACAATTATAACAGCAATTATTAGTCATTGAGTTTGTACCAAGTGTCAGGCATTAGCGAGATTTTGTGTTGACTCTTTGTAATAAGGCTGCAGTGTGGGTACTAGTGTCCCTTTATACAGATAAGATCACTGACACGTAAACCAATGAAGCAACTTGCCCAAAACCATGTGGCCACTTTGGAATCCACGCACTGGAGGTTGTGTCTGACCTCAGGGTCTGGGCTTTCTCCCACTGCATCAATTTTTAATGCAGAGAACAGGATAGCTGGCATATAATGGATCCCCCAAAAGGGCTAAGTCACTGCATTCATTTGCTAGGGCAACCATACAAAATACCATAGTGTATGGCTTAACAATAGAAACTTAGTCTCTCATGGTTCTGGAGGCTGGAAGTCTAAGATCAAGGTGTCGGCAGAGTTGGTTTCTCCCGAGACCTCTCTCCTTGGCCACCTTCTCACTGTGTCCTCACATGGCCTTTTCTCTTTGTTCATATTCTGGTGTCTCTCCCTTTTCTTCTAAGGACATGACTCATCTTGGATTAATGACCCACCCCACTGGCCTCATTTTAACTTGATCACCTTTTTAAAGACCTAATCTCCAAATACGATTAAATTCTGAGGTGCTGAGGTTTGGGATTTCAACACATGAATTTGGGGGGACACATTTCATAACATTCACTATATGTAATAGGTTGAATGGTGGTCTCCCAAAAGATATGTCTACCTACTAATCTCTGGAAACTGTGAATGCGACTTTGCTTGAAAAAAGGATCTTTGCAGATGTGATTAGGTTAACAATCTCAAGATGAGATCATCATGGATCATGGATTAAAGCAAATGATGAGTCTGTGATAAGATGTACAGGATAGACACACACAGAGGAGGGTGGCAGGGATCAGGGTGATGCTCCACGAGTCCAGGAAAGCCAGGAGCCACCAGAATCGACAAGGAAGGATCCTTTCCTTGAGGCCCCAGCGGACACACAGCCCTGTCAACACCTTGATGTTGGACTTCTGGCCTCCAGAACCGTGAGACAGTAGATGTCTGGTTTTTTAGGCACCTGGTTTGTGGTCTTTTGTTACAGCAGCCCCAGGACAACACACCACCTCCCCTGACTCACAGTGTCGGCTCTGGAAGGAAACAAAGCCCCCCGGAGGGGGCTGATGTTGAAGGGATGCCCATTTGAAGGAAGACACAGCCTCTACAGAGGGCCTGATGTCATCCTGATGTGACCTTTCCTTAGACAGCCTGGCCCAGGGCTCCCTCCTCAAGGCTCCTCTCCTACACGTAGAGCCGAGCTCTTTAGTTCTCTTTTGGGAATCTTGTCTATTTCTTCCTTGCTGCAACTCATCTCTTTTCTTCCTAGAGATAAAATAGTTGGGTTTCCTATTCAGGATTTCGTATTTAGCTGCCATTATGTAACTTTTCAGAAACCTTTTGTCGGGCCACTGTGGGGTGACCAAGGTCAGGCTTAGTAGAATGGAACACTGTCTTTGAAAAGAGAGGTTTGATTTGGCATCACCACTCCTCTGCCAGGGATTCTGGAAACAGATCTCTCCTTGGGTAGAAGTCCAGGTGGACGGGACTGCATGTATTTGTCAGGATGAGTGACCAGTCCTGGGGGTGGGGCTGTTCCCTAAAGGGACTCTGCTTCTAGCTCCTCTGAGGTCAGAGGTGCTCAGCTGGGGGTGCCCGAGGCCCCAACTGCCTGTGGGTCCACGTGTCTGTGCATATAAATCTCTGTGAACCAAAGCCAGTAAGTGCTGTAAAACAGCCTCTATTTTGGAACCTGAGCTGTGAATCCTTTTGCAGAGCAGATAATGGTCACTAATACCACTGTTTGAAAGGCCAGGTTTCCTATTTGGACTTTGATTTAAATAGAGGAGACTAAACTCCGAATAAAGTGCGACACTGGCAGTGTGTGGTGAGGAACCCACCACTGTCCGTCTACACTCGCAGTAATGAAACCAGGGAGGATCCGGAGTCCCAGCCCACGTTCTTTTTCTTCCCACGCTTAATGAGCGAAGGTCTCTATTTTCCACTCTCACTTCAGTCAAGGCTGAGTGTCTACTGGGTCAAAATCAACCCTGGTAACAGTCGTCTACACAGCTGTCGAGTCTCCCTGTGCTGCCCATCCTCCGTTCCCCTGTCTGGAAGGACTTTCAGTCCCGCGGGAAGCCCTCCCCACACCAAATCCGCCCCCCTCAGGCAACCTCAGGCCCCACATGTGGCTGCTCAGACCCGTCCCCTGCCTGCCTCCACCATGTCTTCCTTCCCCCTGCAGAACCCACACACACACCCCTGGACACATCCCAGGACTTGGCAGTGCTGGAGACCACAGACCCCAAAAGCAGACCCTCCCCACACACAGCCTCCTGTCTCTCCAGCCCACAACCTCGGGGCCCCCGACCCAGCCGCATCACCCATACCTGCCTCACCAAGACACACCTGGACCGATGGTTCTCCTACCTGCTGGGGTCACCCTCTCCTTCCCTGGCTTAGAATCCATGGGCCTTCCTCATGGTCCTTGGGATCTAGCCACTGCCATGCAGGACCCTCAACAGTTGTGCCCTCCTTCCCTTCCCTCTGGCACATGTGGTCAGTGCCCAGTTCCAAGGGAGTCTGCCCAACTCACTGCTGCAAGGCTTTCCCCTGGGCACACAGACCCTTTCTGGAATATTCTTCCACCCCCTCCTCCCTTGGCTGCCCCTCATGTTCATGTCGTGGCTTAAGTATTGTGCTCTCAAAGAAGCCTTCTGTGACCATGCATGTGTGCTCAAATACATGCATGCACACACACACACATGCACCCACAGACACACACATGTACACACACAGGATGGAACCAGCCCTCAACTTCACTCCTTTGGGCATTATTGTCAGTTATAATATATCTGTCCCATGTGGGGTGACCTGATCTCTTGCCCACAAAGCAGCAGGCCCCGTGGGGAGAGCCCATTTCTGCCCTAATGCCCGGCTTCCAGTACTGCAGCCAACCTGCCCCCACCCAGGAGCTCAGCTCAAGTTCTAGAAGCAGCAGGGGCTCCTACATGATGGAGTCATGTTGGATGTACATCCTTCAGCCCCCTTCGAGCCATCAGATGAGAGCAGACCCTTCCAACACGTGACTGCAGCTGTCAAAGAGATTCCCAGTGAAAACCACCCAGCCATGCCTTTCCAGGATTCCTGGCTAACAGAAGGCATGAGAGAAAGTGAATAATTGCTGTGGTTTTGAGCTGATAAATGTTGAGTGATTTTCTGCTTAGCCCTTGTTAACTGGAGGAGATGTCTCAGTTCTCCTTCCAAACTCACCCACCAGGTGGGTCCCCTAGAAGGAGAAGGTGAAGGACAGGAAGGAAACATTGGAAGTGGGAATAAACATTACCCTCAACATCCTCAGCTTTTTGGCTCCTTTTAATCTTTTGGGACTTCCACCAGCCTCTCTCGAGCCAACAGTGTCCACCAGGATGTTCCTGCTACCGTATCTATAAACCACTGCCCCAGAGCCAGCCTCTGGCTTCTTATAACCCCCTGGGGCTACTCATAGTCAGTGTGGATTTTCCCCCAGAAGTCCCTGAAATTGTTCAGAAGATGATTCAACTAAATCTATGCAAAGCCTGCCCCAAACTGAAAAGCACCCTCTAGTCCATTCCCACTTGAGGTGGTCAGATTCTGAGATGTCTTCCAATGAGCCCCACCTTCTGGTGCTCATGTGACCCCCTCCTATGAGTGTGTGCTGGACTAATGACCTCCCTCTAACCTGTCTAGAGGGAACAGGACATCACTTCTGTGGTTAGGCTGTGAAAAGACTGTCTTCCATCCTGGGAACCTCCTCTTTTCTCCCTTACTCACTCCAAGCTTCCCTAAGCAGAGACCCATGTGGCAAAGAACTGAGGGAAACCTTCACGGGACAACCAGGGGAGAGTAGGCACCACCATCCCACAGCCCTGAGGAACTGAATCTGTCCTTTGACCATGTGAGAGAGCCGGGAGCAGACCCTGGCCCAGTCCAGCCTTCAGATGAGACCACAGTCATGGCCAACAGTGTAAATAACTTCACCAGATTCCTGAGCCTGGATATCCATCCCAGCCACACCTGGATTTCCAACTCACAGAACCTGTACAGTAGTGAAGGTATTTTGTTTTAAGCTGCTGAACTGCGAGGTTGTTGGTTATCCAGTAGTATGTAGCTGATACATCATCCCCAATTATGTCCCGCGATGTTATCCAATACAACCCTCCAGAGGTTCTGCAGTGAAATTAAGGGTATTTCAATAGTAAAATGTGAAATAGAGACATAGAAACTCCATCACAAAATGCCAAACACATAGAGAGACAGGACCTGCAAATATAAACTTTCTCACAAGTATGATTATCCTAAGGGAGGAATTAAATTCTAAAGATCAAACCTTACGAGTGAAAGTTCAAAAACATTAAAGCCGAAAGGGATCAGAGTCCCTTTGCCTATGTTAATAAACATTCAGCGAATCATCACCACGTCCAAAGTCTTTTTCTGCCAATTCTCATCTGGGCTCTTTCTCTATGCCAGGGTGGAGCTGGGGCTCTGACAGCCACCAGCTGGAGCCTGGGGCTCATGCTTATCACTCAGAAGTGCAATGAGCTCTGTGAAGTGTCTCCTTAGCTTAACGTTTTAAGATTCCCAATTGTTCACGGGACAGACACGATAATGCAGGAACTGGGTGAATTCCAGAAGCATTTGGAGGAGAAGCTGGGGGTATCCTGGCTTACTCTCCCCCTCCCACCGTGCAAGGTGCACACTCGTGCCCCCTCTTCTCCTGAACCCTCTGCCTTCAGATGACTTTTCACTCCATCAAATTCTCCCCACTCTTGCCCCTCCTGCTGACACTCCCTGTTTCACCTTTTAGCCTCCTTCCCACCTTCAGCTGTCCTGGTGATGCCCCAGGCCTCCCAGGGGATGACAGGTGATGTGTGATGTATGTGATGGATGAGGTGTCTCACAGACACGCACGATGACCCAGCTTTGCAGATCGTGACTCCAGCTGCCTCTGGCCATCCTGGCTGAGAGCCTTCTCACCTCTATCACCTCCTGCTGCATCGCGGCTCTAGGGCATACAAGGCTCTTCCACTTCTCAGCCGTTTAGCATGACGGTCCCCAACCCTTTTGGCACCAGGGACCGGTTTCCTGGAAGACAATTTTTCCACGGATGGTGGGGGGGGATGGTTCAGGCGGTAATGCGAGCGAAGGGGAGCGATGGGGAGCAGCAGATGAAGCTTCGCTCACTCCCTCACCGCTCACCTCGTACTGTGCGGCCCGGTTCCTAACAGGCTACTGACCAGTACCGCGAGTTCAGTCGGGCCCTGAGTCTGAGGCGCTGACAAGACACGCAGGTAAATACGCTCCAGGCAATTGGAGGTATTTGGACGTAGATCTGCGCCCACTCTCAGGTCCTGGGACCACCTTGGTCCCTTCTCACAGGAGACTAGCTGATGGTGGCACTGAGGGAGGCCTCGCCTATGCCCCTCTGATGCCAGCACACTCCTCCCGTCCACCTCCATCACCGGTCCCCACCCCAGGCACAGTTCACACCTAGGCTCCTGAGGGAGCAGCCTTCGGCCAAGAGCACGTTCTCAGGCTCTGGAGGAAGAGGTGAGCTCAGGGCAGGGAGAGTGAGGGAGAGACACAGGCAGGGCAGAGGGAGAGGAAGATGGGCACCAAGAACTCAGTGGGAGCGAGGCCAGCTTCTCGAGGAAACCCAGCTGGGCACTGGCCATGCAGGCTCTCGGGACGGCCTGGAGGAACCACCTGGTGGCCGACGTCTTTGAGGGCACAGAGGAGCCCACCCATCGCTTCCTTGGCCGGGGTCTGCCTTAGGCTGACTCTACCTCTGGGAGCTGCTGAGGAAGCCACACCCCATACCCCCTGTGACCCGAACCCCAGCCCTCCAGGGGGCGGGGGGCCCTTGTGTCCAACATTGTATCCAAAGTCCTGGGGGCCAGGCTTGACCTTCCCGGAGGTGGCTGTGCCAGGGGTCCGGCCATTCTGGGAGAGGTTGGGACAGTCAGAGACCTAGGGGTCTAGGAACGGTGACAGCAGCAGCGTCCAAGGCCCCAGGGCAGGGGGGTGACACATCTGAGAGGCACGGATGTGGGTCCCATCCTCACAGTGCTCCTGCTAAACTCTGGGCCTCCTCATGCTGGTCTCTCCCTGTGATGCCCTCGAGAACCTTCCCAGGTCTTTTCACATCCGGGAAGCCCACTCTCCATCCAGGGAAGCTGGAAGCACTGGCCCATCTCATGCTCCCATCTCTGCTTGGTGCCCTGGGGACCCAGCCACCCGCCCGTGGGGGCCCAAGCCACAGAATCTGCCTGTCTGTCTCTTCCTGACACGTGGCCCCGAGGGGTGGGGCTGCATTCACTCAGGGCTCAATCAGCCCCCGGGGGTGGAAGCAAGTGACACGTGAGTGCCTGGGACCCTGACACCCCACTCAGGAACGCAGCCCCTGTGTTTCTCCCAGGGATGCACAAGATGAAAGAGTAGCCCAGAGGGGTGACTTCCCTGGTCGCAGGGCCACACCCCCCGAGAGGCCAGGGTTGGGGGATCAGCATGGCTTCCAGGGAAAAGGCTCCACTCATGGGCACAACAGAGATCCCCAAGGCCCAGAGGAGGCAGCTGAAGGGGAGGTGCCCAGTCTGGTTCAGAGCCGTGTCTATCTGGGCAGCACCTGACGGCCCTTGCTGAGTTGAGCCGGGTGGTCTCCGGGGCCCAACCACTTGGCCCTGTGCTTGGCCCTGCGGCCCAGGCTGCCTCTCCCTCCAGGCACCTGACAGCAGGCCCACTTCTTCCCCAAGCAGTCACCCTCTCTAAGTAACGACG
Organism: Mesoplodon densirostris; assembly: GCF_025265405.1. Classification (NCBI taxonomy): domain Eukaryota; kingdom Metazoa; phylum Chordata; class Mammalia; order Artiodactyla; family Ziphiidae; genus Mesoplodon; species Mesoplodon densirostris. The sequence continues at coordinate 62,111,362 of NC_082671.1, read as the reverse complement.
TCCCCAAAATGTCGTGGTTGCCCTTGGTAACCGGTCACAGATCTGTCCCATTCATCTATTTAAACGAACCCAAGGTTGCTGGATTTCATTCTGGGGCCACCACTCCCCTCGCTGAGGGTGGGGCCACCCCTCAGCATCCTCACTGCTCCTGGGGGCACAGGGACTCGGGAGACACGCCCACCCCCGGCGGCCTTTCCATCCTTGGCCTCCGTGAGCTGAACCTGAAGAGAACAGAACAAAGTGCGGCTCTTTTGCTGCAATCAGAGCCCAGGGCTGCCCACCTGGGCAGAGGGATGCTGGACGGTGGGACCTCCCAGCTGGGCTGGTGTCCCCCACTCCCTGGTGTGTGTTGACCTTGGGCAAGTCCTTCCCCATCCTGGTCTGGACGTCTGGTACCCATGGGCCCTCAGGGAGGATGCCAGTGGCCCCGGGTCGGCCCCGGCCTCCCACCCTCATTAACCCTTGCCTGCGCACCGTTCCAGGGGAGGGAATGTGCAAGTTTAAAGGACGGCCTCTTCCTTGCCGAGGCCATGTGCTGACAGGAGCCGCAGGACGTGGGCCCTTAGGCTGAAGGTTAACAGAGCTGCTCATCCACAGCTCTGGGCCCCATGCAGGCCGCACCAGGGCACAGTCCACCGTCCCCGTGGCTCTCCGGCCCGACAAACGCCCCAGCTGGGCCCCGCTCTCATCACCGCACAGGAAGTGGGGAGAGCCCCCCAGAAGCAAAGCGCCATCATTGGCTCCCTCCCTTCTGAGTACTTTTCTCTACCACGAAGGAAGCAGGCAGCGCTGCGACAGGCGTCACTTATTTTTGAGGCGAAGCCAATAAAACGCAGTGGCGTGCATCCTCCAAGGAGACAGAGAGGAAGGGGCCTGGCTGGGCAGACCGGGCTGGGAACGGTCTTCATGGCCCCACCTTGGCATGGGCAGATTCGTCAGGCCCGGGTTCAAAGGACTCCTCTTGTCCTGGCCTCTGATGCTCAGTGGGGACAGGGACCGGGCGCAGTGCCGACAGAGGCCAGCCTGGCCCAGGCTGTGCAGACCCCACTGACCGCTCTCTGGTCCCTTGTCCCCAGGATGCCAGCACCACCCCTCGGTCTTGCGGGAGCTTTGCGGACTCTGTCTTGGGCCTCACCCTCAGCACCTGGACTCCGGCTGGGGGTCTGGACTGGTGGGACAGGGCGGGAGAGGAGAGGGGAGCTCCCGCCCATCTCTCTGAATTTGGGTTCTGTCTTCTCCAGACCAACCTCAGGCCAGCAAACAGCATCTCCTCAGAGGAAACAGGATCCCTCCTCCCAGCCTCTACCTGTGGCGACTTAGCTGTATCCCTAGGGGAGGGACACCAGTGCCCGGACCACAGGGGCAGAGCCAGCCCAAGCCACCCATCACACACCCACAGACATCTATGGAGCCCCTCATGCAGGATGTGCTGGGGATACAGGCCCTGGAGGGCTGTCAGTGGACAGTTACCCCACGAGGTACTCGTGAAAGAAGGATGCAGCTTCCCATGCCGGTGTCCCTGCTGCTGGGCCGGGCTGGGGTGGGGGGCATGCAGGGGTGGGGGGCATTCAGAGGAGGAGGGCATCCTGCACCCTGAGATGCAGAAGGTGGGCACATGCAGAAAGAAGCGTCTGGTAGGCCTCTTGTTCTCTTATGTGGTTTGGCCTCGGGCAGCCTCATCTTACAGCTGCAGTTACCTCAGGTGATGATGGCTCCGGGGGAGAGAGGGAGAGGAAGAGAGAAAGAGGGAGGGAGGGAGAGAGAGGGGGGAGGTGGGGGGGCTCGTCTTTCCAACGGGAATGCAAACTCCTCAGAAGAGGAGCGCTACTCCCCGCAGGTCACCACCATGCAGGGCGGAGGGCCTTGGGGAGGTGGGGAGGTGAGACCAGCCCTGGGGACAGGAAGGAGGTCTGAGAGGTCCCGTGAGCTGTGCACAGGCAGCTCAGACAGTCACAGCCCAGGCTGCCCATCTGAGCATGCGTGCTGCTGGGGGACACACCTGGGTGAAGGCGTGACCGGAGGGACCACTCCCTCAAATACTCAGGTGAGGCAGAGGTGAGACAGTGACTGGAAGGGGGTTACCTGCACCAGCCCCGCCCACCCCGGCCCACTTCCACTGACTTACCTCAGATCTTGCCCAGGACCCTGTGGTCCCTCCTTGACCTGGAAAAACCTCTGAAACAGTGGTCTGTGCTCAGCAGCTGGGAGGTCACGGGGAGGCACGGGGCGGCCCCAGCTCTTCCCCTCGGCCCGGCCCGCCAGGCGGCTGGCTGTGCCTATCTCCCCGGGACTCCTCTTCCTTCCTCCATTTTTTTATTAACACACATGAATGAGCCTCGTAATGGGGACCTGATGACAAGCTGAGGGGCGGGTGACCTCCTGCCCCCTTGCTCCGCCTCGACGTGGGGCCGTGGTGGACAGTGATGCTGGGAGGACCGACCTGGGCCCACCCTCAAACTCAGATGGGTGGGTACCCCCTGCCCTAAGCACGCAGGAGTACCAGAGGAAAGAAGGTTCTCAAGTGGGATCCCCGAGGCTGCCCCCATTTGTGGTGAAGTTCCCCCAGATTTCTCCAGGGCCCCTCTCAGAAACACCCCTGGGTCTGGCTCTGGACTGAGTGGACGGAGAGCGGTGGTGGGTGGAGGGGAGAGGGGGAGGGTTGGAATGTTCTAGAACAGGAGTTCCATAAGGGCATAGGGCAGGTACTCCCCATGTTCATGCAAATGTGGATGCCACCACCAGGGGCTGGCCGCTTTCCTGCCAGGGAGTTCAGTGAATTTGGGGGACCTTCCCGGCCCACCAGCTTTGGAGGGTGACACCAGGATGCTTAGCTCAGGGCTATGTCGTTTCTCTCCAAAACACTGCTGCCGGCTGACAAACGCACCCAAAGACACTCCATTCATCAACCACAAATCTCCCTATTTAGTCATCAAATAATGTCTTAAAGAACCCTCAGAAGCGATGCTTTGTTGGCTGTGATTTCATCACGCTGGTTGTGCTCAAACTGGCTCAAGCACCTACTTCCTAACGTACTCCCCTTGAGTCCTTTCTGCCCAATGAGAGGCTGCAGCCCCACCCTTCCGTTGAGGGCTCGTGGCTCAGATGGGATCACGAAGGGTGGGAAGTGGCAGGGCTGGGCTGGGGGCTGCAGGAGGCCTGGCGTGGAGCAAACATGGGGCCTGCGGAGACATGGGCGGGGCAGCCGAGCCAGGTGAGTAAGAAGCGGGATCCGCAGACCGGGAGACAGACAGGTCCTTGGGAGCTGAATGAGGGCTGGACAGGCATGGGGCCAGCTTCTACAACTTGATCCTGGCCGGGAATCCTCAAATCCCAGGCTTTGATGAGAACCCAGAAGATGCTGTGACCTACTCTTTCCAAGTCAGGAAACCCTAGAAGCTTAGACTAGAGGAAGCCCGAAGCAGAATCAGAGTCTTGGTTGCCCTGCTTTGCAGCCATGAGACCAGCTTCAGTGTCCTGTCTGAAGTGTGGGCCAGCAGGGCCCCCCACACCCTCAGCTGGCTGGCGTGAGGACGGGAGGAGGCAACTGTGGGAGCCCCGAGGCCCTCCCAGTGCCAGTCTGGGTGCTAGCCTCCACTCCCCTGTTGGCATCCTGCTTATCCACTGTGCTCGTCACCCATCCTTCCCTCTCTCCCTGGTTCCACTTGATGGCTCATCCTCACATGAGCTGAGAGGCCGTGCGAGGGGCCAGTGTGTGGTTTCCGCCCTCGGAAGCTCACGGCCAACGTGCTGGATTAAGATGGTCCAGCTGCCTGCAGCCTGTGGTTCTCTGTGAGAACCAGCCTCTGCCTATAACCGGCCCTCTGTCCACCTGCCCCGATAAACACCTGCCCCCAGGGCGCAGCATTGTCCTTATCGCTCTGCACATGGGCAGTGGAGCCTGCCCACTCATCCCCCTCATCGCACTCCTGGGTGGGTTGTCTTTGCCCCACAGGGGCTGAGGTCATGCCAGGGTCACTGCCGCATCCTCCACATGAGCACCTCCCTCCAGCACTGCTCCCGAAACAAACCGCGAAGGGTGAATAGGCATGGCAGACCCTGGGATGTGCCGCCAGGCCCCCTTCAAGGAAGGACGTGTCGCCAGCTTCCGGGAGCACCATCCCACACAGCCTTCAAAAGTCACCCCTGGGGTCAACCACGCCTCTCCCTTCCCCACGCCGTCCCCAAGGGCACTGCATGAACACCCACGTGCCAAACTCCATCGCAGGGTCTGCTTTCGGGGACCTCAGTCGTCTACAGTGAGGGAATGAAGGAGAAAGTGATGTCAGCAGGCAAGGATCCTCACTTTTGTTTCAAATGAGGGAAATGAGACTTGGAAAAGACAACCAGCTTGGTCAAGGAATCACTGTAATGATGAAAGGAAGCCCTCAGGAGCGGTCATCCTAATTGCAAGATGACACCGCAGGACGCTGAGAGCAGCCACTGTTCCCAGGACAGCACTGCCCGTTGGACCTCCACTGTGGCTGCAGAAAGCCAAGTCTCCCCTGCTGTCTTTCCTGATTTGTCCAGACCCACCGAAGAGCGGAGGTACGTTTATCCCCTCACTCCCAGCTTGAGAGTTGCCTCTATAAGGCTGGGGTAAGAAGAGGTGTTTTTCTCCCCAGAAATAGGTCTATTCTCCTTGGGAACCATTTTTACCGAAACCGTCAGGGCTGACAACAAGCTGGCTGTTTTCATATGCCTTCCCGAGGCGCAGACTTCTCAGTGGTGACAGCCGTCTCCTATAAATGCACACGTCTCTTCTCGGGAGTTTTTTCACCACAGTCTTGCTGGTCCCACCCACTCATCTGGTCCCCTCCTTCCTGTAATTGAACGTACAGTTCATTAAGATCTTTGGTTGTAGCAGAAATGTTTCAGGGGAAGGAAAAGCTGTTGAAATTTTTATTTTTAAAAGTAACTAAGAATAGGGTGAACGTTGTAAAAATAGCAAGCCTACCAACAGGATTGTACCCAAGGCCAAGTCCTCCTTCTAAAAATCAGAGTTTGGCATTTAAGTCACAGAGGTCTTGGGGGCGGGAATGGAAACCAGGCTATGTGTCCTGCCTGGGCCACCACTGAGCAGGGGCTTATGCAGCTTTCAGTCTGCCCTTTTCCACCCAAATTCATTGAAGGCAGAACCTTCCTCCCTACTCCCACCCTTCAGAAGACAAAGAGACTCATCCGATCTACCTGGGTTAGGTCCACGCATCACCTGATAATATGAGGAACATGTCCTCTGAGATCATCTTTCATATTATCCGTGAGCTTAGGAGACACACGATGCTACTGGAGATACTGGGTTCCTTTGCAACTCTCGAATATTTACTGGGAGGAGCTTGGGTGTTTCCATCACGGCTCTTGTGTTCACCTTTAACCCCTGGCCAGAAGGGATGGAAGATACAGGGCAAAGATCTTCGTCTGAGCGACCCTGAAGCAGCAGGTGAACAGGGTTCTGCAGCCTACCTGCTGGAGGTGGGGATGATGCTAAACCAGGTGTCTTAAGGGTCTTGCCCATCCCTGTGTCCTTGGCAGGCAGCGTCCTGTGGTCCTGGGTCAGCAGTTTCATCTGGCAGGGGCTCCATGAACAAGGCCTGAGTGTGGACACCACACTCTCTATGGTCCTGCAGTGCAGCAGGAAGCACACACTTGCTCTGGGAAATTGTGAATATGCCTCTCAGTCCTTGGAGAGTCAGTAAGACCAGGTGAGGCTGAGTCATGGGTGCTGAAGATGGAGTTTAGGTGTGAGGCACAGGAAAGGAAAGAGCATGCTCAAACCCTGGAATCTTCCAAGAGCTGTTCCTGAGAGCTGTGAAAGGGAAGTTTTGTTGCAGCTGACCTTCCAGTGGCTGACCATCAGGGGCTGCTGACCATTGGGGGCTGCCAGGGAGAAACAGGGGCCCACCCAGCCCTGTACCAGCCCCAGCCATGGTCACTGAGGTCCCTGAGCCCACTCTGCCCTCACGGAGCACAGAGTAGAGGGGAGACCAGAGGTATGAAATCCCTAGAGAAACGTGTAAGAGCTCTGGGTTTCTAGGACAAGAACACTTGTGGCATTTGTTCACTAAGCATCTAGAAAGCACCTACTGTATACTCGGGTCAGTGCTGGATCCTGAGGTCACAGAGACGAACCTGGAGGAGATGGCCAGGCAGTGGCAATGCCATGTGGCCAGGGTGATCATTTCATTGTGCACCATGTTCCACGGGGTCCATGGAGAGACGGGTGGAGAGGGATAACACAGGAGGTGACAGCCCTGTGATGCTGCGACTCCAGATGTGGACCGAACCTGAAGGCCCCCTTCGTGATCCAGATGACCAAGCCCCAGAGATAGAGACAACTTGCCTCAGGCTTAGTATCGGGCCCTCGAATGATTTTCTCTGGTGTACAATGTTTCAGAAGCAAGTCATGACGTCTGGAACAAGCCCAGCTTGCGAGATTTCTCTACAATGGCAGAGTCAATGGATCAGATGTGGGTCTTCAGGATTTGGCTTCTGATGGAGAATGAAAACCAAGGCGTTAGTTAAACTAAATTCCAGGAAGTAGAAGCATCTTCGCACTCTGTCCTTCTGAGACTGGGCTCCAAAGTCTCCCTTCTGTCGACCTCTGGTTTCACAGGTCGGTCTGCAGAGTGGGCCTGATCATGCCCTGCTGGGGAGCGTGCCCTGAGTCAACAGACAGCAGAGAGCCCGAGGTCTCTCCACCGTCTACCTATGCTGCCAGCCAACTCCCACCAGCTGGTACCTGCGTCTTTGGGAGGGAGGTTGCCCTCAGACTGCAGAGCCTGTCTCCCACTGCTTGACAGGGGCAAGTGCCAGCAACTAACATGCCTGACCCCTCCCTCCAATCCTGGGACCAGCCCTGGGCCAACGCTGGTGGGCGTGGAGGTGTGAATACCCTGGCCTGCCCTTGACCTCGTGTGGGGGCAGTTTTCCATCATGTCCCAGATCCTGCTGTTTACCTGGTTACCGCCTCTCCCCCCAGCTGTCTCTGCCCTCTACGGTGCAGCCATGCACAGCCTCCGCGCTGTGCATCTCGTCTCGGCTCAGACTCTGCTCCTGGGGAAATGTGACTGGTACACAAAGGCCTCTTCTGTGTGTGGCTGCATCTTCATCTCCACCTTTGCTGCAACAGCAAACACACACTCTTCCAAATCAATAGGGGGGCACTCCAGGGCTGCGTGTCCCTTTAACAAGCAGGTTTCCTGCACCCCAGACTAAAGCCTGGTACCCCAGAAAAAACACGCATTCAAGTTTTTCATGTATCAGTGATGTGACCTCGGCGAGACCCCTAACTCCTGAGGGCAAGTCCTTCATCTTTAAGAGGAAATCGCTAGACAAGCCAACCCAGCCTTTGAGTGACATGCTATGTGTCAAGTGTGTCTGTCCCCTGGTGGCTGCAAAAATGACAACCGTTACCTCCTCCCCATTCATCCTGGTCCTAGTCCACGGGCACTGGTTTTCCTCAAAGCAACTACCAGAGTCCTGCATGGACTCAACATTCTCCATCCACAGAGCTGATGCTCTACAAACTATTGACATTTATGGGCAAACAGTGCTGAAGGTCTACTGTGTGCGGCTGTGTTTTAGACACTATGCACACAGTACGGCATTCCAGGTTACGAAGTGGCTGTTTAATTATCCTCCCGCTCCAAATGAGGGGGCTGAGGCAGAGAGGTTCCGTCACTTTCCGGAGGTCACACAGCTAAGAGCCAAGCCCAGACCTCGGGCCCAGATATTTTGCCTCCATCATCCAAGCTCTCAGACTCCCTGCTCTCAGACCCCAAGGGCCTGACCACTCATTTAATAAACACTCGAGAGACCAGCAACCGGGGCAGAATAACTAGATCACAGGCTAAGTTAACTCCTCTGTTGATGGAGACCGCGTCTCAGGCAGGGTATTCTTAGACAGTCTGACGTTCCGATTCCCTAACATTGAGACTGTATCCAATCAGCCTCGTTCCTAAAAATACACCCGGTGCCCATGCTGCCTCTCACACCTAAGTGAGGCAACGGGCAGGACCAACAGCATCTGGCCCTCAAGGCCTGACCAGTGGGCACGGAGACACCGGGGTTTAGAGGGTCAGCGTGGGGCGTCTTGGCTGACTCATGTGTGTTGTGAGTGATGCCACTTTCTGAGTTCTGCCTCTGAGAAAAAATCCTAGGTCCTCCAGTATTGAGAAGGGGGCTCAACACAGGTTAAAAAAAGACCAACAGAGACGGCGAAGAAAGACGGGCAGAGAGAAGAGAACAGATCCCCTACTTTCCTTACACAAAGGAGACACAGCACATGGGAAAACTCGCAAAGGAATCTAAACCGACTCTGCCTGCTCTGCTTCTCCCGCTCCCCATGTTGAACCACAAGGTCAACAATATCAGTCACGAAGGTGTGGTTCAAGGTCCAGGAATAAGACGAGCCCAGGGAGGGAAGGACGGGGAGGGACACTGGCTAAGCACCTACTGTGTGTGGGGCACTGCCCAGCATCACCGCCATCTCTAACTCCATCCTCACCTCATCGAGGTTCTGACTTTACATGGGAGAAAAGTGCATATCAGGGAGGTTAGGTCATTCCCCAAGGCCATGACGCCAGCACACGCCCGCTGGAACCCAGCCAGCTCCAGCTCCATGTCCAGGTCTCACCTACTCCAGGCTGCCTTCCAGGATTTTCAGTGAGGACAGGGTGACAGTACCAGGGCTTCCGAGGGGACTCTGAGTCAACCGGGCAGAGAGCGGTGAAGTTAGCATCCCCGCTGTGGTACTGTGTTACCCCCAGACAGGACAGGGGAGCCTGGGCCATGTCCAGGGCACCTGAGAAGCATCGCCCAGGAATGTGGAGCCCAGAAGGGCCTGTGCAGAGGGGGCACCATCAGGTCTCCGCCCCCAGTGGGGAACATGCGTAGTTGGGGGACGCGTGCGGGAGAAAGGCTGAGGAGGAGAGAGCAAGGGTCAGCCTGGCCCCCTGCACCCTCCCCAGCACAGGAGCGCCCCCGGGCACTGTGCCATGTGATTGAAGAGCTTTCCCTGACATCCTGACAACAGGAACAAAAGGACCTTCCTGATGATGGAGACGGGGCTCCGGGACAAGAGCTCCTGCAGATGTCGATTTATCCCCGTCAAGATCAGCTACAGCTGTGGGCCAAGGGACAGAGACTCACAGCAGCCCCGACCTTGAGGGGGCCCGGGGATCGCCCATACCAGCCGCTCCCCTGACCCACGAGGGAAAACGCGGCTCTGGCGGTGAAGCAACCACTGAGGTCACTCCCCCCTGAAGCCACAGAGCGACAGCCTCTCATTCCCGGGTGTCCGCATCCAGAGCTATTAAAACCTCCTATTTACAAGGCATCACCCGCGACAGGTGCCAGCCCTGCAGCAGGAGATGCACAGGCTGAGAACCAAACTGCAGAGCCACATGTGGCCTGCACCGCTGAGCCACGTGGCCTCAGGCAGCCCCACATCCCTCCTGTCTCTGCCTTGAAGTGGGGGAGAGAGCCTGTTACCCACCCCCAGGGGCACAAGGATACAGGCGGAGAGCATCACAAGAGGGGTTGGAGTCCCACCCTGGCTCTGGGCTGCCCGTGACTTCTCTGATCCGTAGAACCAGTGGCGGTGAGCACGTGTGAGCTCTGAGGCTGGGCCTGGAGATGCCCTGGAGCCCTTCCTGTCACGGCTCTGGGACTCCTGCCTGAAGATGATGCTGGGCAGAAAGTGGTCCAGCCTCTGGGGGATGAGAGGAGACCCCCCAGGCCTTCCGGGGCCTTCCGGACTGAGCTCTGTCTCAAGGATGCTCCCATGTGTTGATCCGATCGTCTCTCTCCCCCAAAACTCACTGAATTCAGGTTATTCCAACCAACAGACAAAGTGAACTCTGTGCCCAGGGGTGTGGGTGTGGGTGGGGATTGTGTCGTAAATAACAGGAACCAAATTCGGGAAACGACGGTGGTGCCCACGTTTCATAAACCCTGGTGCCATGAAACGCTGATGTTTCAGGAAACATGAAAAATGCTCCTTGTGAAAGAAATACCTACTAGCTTCATTTGTGTTTTTGAAATTTGTATAAGCTTCTATGGAAATATTTGAAAAGCAGTATATGTGTACATACATATGCAGTGTGTTCTCTGAGAGTGACTGTCACTGCAGAGGCCCATGATCCCTGGGCCTCACCAGCCTGCAGTCACCACACCCCCTGAGGCAGGACACGCAGGGCTCGCTCCCCAGGGACAGCCCCCCCCACCACCCCCCCCGGAGCCCAGGCCCTCCATCAGAGCACATTTTTCATGCTCACTTCAGCTTTTTCTGTGATGTTAGTCAATGTTCTTTCAATTTATGCCACATTTTCTCTGGCCAGTCTCATTCCTAATGGCTGTGCCCAACAAAGGGAAGCTTTACATGAAAATACTCGTTGGCTCTCTTGTGAGTGTCCATGCACACCTCCGACACACCCAGCTGGGTGGAGCATCCTACACAGACAGGACTTCCTTACCCTCTCATGTGAGAAACGGTGCAGTGTGCACGGCCCACGGTGCGAGCCACTCCTTATTCCAGGACACATGACCTCCATTTCCAGGTTCACATCATGGTACAAAATGGCTGCACCTGCTACAGCCATCATGTCTGCATTCCCACCAACCATAAGGAAGAAAAGGAAAGATTAGGTACACTTCCCTTTAAGGAGTTACACACACACCCTTGACCACTGTTTGGCTAAAACCTTGTCTTACAGCCACATCTAGCTGTAAGGAAGGCTGGGAAAAAGGTCCTATTTTGGGCAATCTTGCACCCACCTAAAATGGGGGGGGTGCCATTATGAGAGAAGAGAGAAAGAATGGATGTTGGAGGCAACCAGCAGCCTCCTTCACAACCAATAATATGTATCAATGTCATAAATCCACTCACTAAACTTTAAATGAACTAAGTAAATTATGTTTCTTCTTTTGTGAATATACTCTTTAAAATAAATACATTTTATCTCTGAGAGCAGTTTTAGGTTTACAGAACAATTGAGCAGAAAGTACAGAGAGTTCCTATATATTACACATACACATACACACACACACTTTCCCTTATTATTAACTTATTGTCTTAGTGTGATGAATTTCTTATAGTTGAACAAATATTGATACATCATTGTTAACTAAAAATCCGTAGTTTACAATAGGGCTCACTCTTTGTGTTATAAATTCTATAGGTTTGGACAAACGTATAATGACACGTATCCACCACTACAGTATCATACAGAAGTGTCACTGCCCTAAAAACCCTCTGCGCTCTGCCTACTCATCTCTCCCCACCCCAGCCCCTGATAACCACTGATCTTTTTACTGTTTCCATAGTTTGCCTTTCCCAAACTGTCATAGGGTTGGAAGCATACAGTCTGTAGCCTTTTCAGGTTGGCTTCTTACACTTAGTCATGTATTTCAGTCTCCTCCATGTCTTTCCATGTCTTGATAGCTCATTTCTCTTTAGTGCTGAAGAATATTCCATTGTCTGGATGGACCACAGTTTACGTATCCATTCATCTACTGAGGGACACCTTGGTTGCTTCCAAATTTGGACAATTATGGACAAAGCTACTGTAAACAGAAATGTGTAGTTTTTTGTGTGTACATAACTTTCAATTCACGTGAGTGAATAACAAGGAGTCCGACTGCTGGATCATACGGTTAGAGTTTGTTTTGCTTTCCAAGAACCTCCAGAGTGTCTTCCAAGGAGGCTACGCCATTTTGCATTCCCTTTGGCAATGCCTGAGTTCCTGTTGCTCCACATCCTTGCCAGCATGGAGTGCTGTCAGTGTCTGCATTTTAACCATTCTCACAGGTGTGCGGTGGCATCTCCTTGTCTTAACTTACAATTCCCTACAGCAATGTGTTTATTTGCATCTGAATGTCATCTCTTGTGAGGTTTCTCTTCAAACCTTCTACCCACATTTTAATCAGATTCTTTTTTGATTACTGAGTTTTAATAGTTCTTTGTAGATTTTGGACTTGCAGGTCCTTCATCAGATATGTGTTTGCAAATATTCTCTCCCAGTTGGTGGCCTGTCTTTCTGTTCTCTTAGCAGTGTCTTGTGAAAAGCTAAAGTTTTTAATTTAATGAAGCTCAACTCATCTTTTTTTCTTTTCTTTCATGGATCATGCTTTTGGTGTTATATCTGAAAACTCATTATAAAGCCAAAGTCACTTAGATTTTCTCCTATGCTATCGTCTAGGAATTTAATAATTTGCATTGTACACTGAACTCTATGATCTATTTTTGAGTTAAATTTCTGAAAGGTGTAAGGTCAGTGTCTAGATTCTTTTTTGTTTTTTTGCATGTGTGTCTCCTCGTGAATATTTTTGTGTCATTAAATATTAATTACAAGGACTACAAAGAGACTGGAAAATATCATGATATAGTGTTAAGTGGAAAGCAGCAGGCAAAATCCCATCTCTGCAGTAGCTTCAAGTGTAGATGTTACATCTGGATTGGTAAAAGAGGGAATGGGGGCTTCCCTGATGGCACAGTGGTTGAGAATCTGCCTGCCAATGCAGGGGACACGGGTTCGAGCCCTGGTCTGGGAGGATCCCACATGCTGCAGAGCAACTAGTCCCGTGAACCACAACTACTGAGCCTGCGCGTCTGGAGCCTGTGCTCCGCCACAAGAGAGGCCGCGATAGTGAGAGGCCCGCACACGGCGATGAAGAGTGGCCCCCGTTTGCCACAACTAGAGAAAGCCCTTGCACAGAAACGAAGACCCAACACAGCAAAAATAAATAAATAAAAATTAATAAACTCCTACCCCCAACATCTTCTTTAAAAAAAAAAAAAAAGAGGGAATGGGGAGTGGCAGAGAGAAGAGAGGGGATGGGATGGGGGGGGTGGGCTAGGACGGTCTGCAGAGAGCCTGGAAAAGCTGATGCAACCAAGTAGATACCCCCAGGGCCTTGGGGTTGCATGCCTGTGTCGTGGGAGGGGATAAGGCTTGGGAGAGGACCATCCGCTAAGCCACTGAGATGTGGGGAGTTCCAAACAAAACAAAGGGGAAGGAAGGAGTGGGAGCCACAGGTGCTTCTGCTTGAAGAGAAGAGCCACCTGCAGACTCTGAGCTCTGCACAGCCTCCCCGGTCGTGGACATCCTTGTCACGCTGTTAGTCATGCTCCGAGGGGCAGAACCAGAGCTGGAGCCGAGGTCCCCTGAGCTCCAAGCTCAGGTGTAGCTCATAAGTGTAGAGAGACAAGATTAGCCAGAGACCAACACTGTTTATCCACCCAAGGCTTTGGCCCCAATCTCCCACCTGAAATCCCTCGTCCTGGAGAAGGTAAGTTGGATGTTGTGAGATAAGAGGACTTTGCTTGTGAGGGTCCAGCTGACCTGAACAGCCCAGACTCAAAGCAGGGCTGGCCTCCTCCACCTTCCTGTCCCTTCGGCCCCATATCTCCCCAAGTTGGGATCCAAGACCAGATATTAGTTGACTGACATCCCATGTTTGCTGACCAGTCCTTAATCCCTGTTCCTCCCCCAAGGGTCAAGCCTTTTGCCCCTGGATCCCAACATAAAGCTTCACAACAGCCTGGGTGGTGTCCTGACCACAAGCCCCACACGGAGGGTCCTATTCAAGGGCTGTCCTTATGGGGAACCTCAGAGCCATTAAGAAGGGGAAGAACATTGCTAATATCCTGAACATCCAGCATCTATGAAGCCCAAGTGAACTTGTTAAAAATAAAAAAGGTGCTGATGATTATTTGCTATGGGTTTAATCCACTTAAATGGTTTACTTAAAATAAGGCTTTGGGGGATGAAAACAGAAATTAGTATTGTACTTCTGGGTTATAGGAGAGCTTCTTCACACAGAGCCTAGATCCCTGCCGGGTGGCAAACCCAGATAATGACGCCTGCCCTGGATGTACGTCCACAACACAAAGAGGTCCGAGATGTGGGTCCTGCCCCTGATGGGGTGGCACGTGGGCCCGGAAACACCGCTTCTTGCCTGTGCAGAGGTGCCTGTGCTGAGTTTCGTGGAGACCACCAAGGGGTCCCTCGTCTGGTGGGGAATTAGGGAGCCTCAATTTGTTTTGTCTGGAACACAGAGGGTGGAAGTTGTGATGGGAGGAAAATCCAGAGAGAGGACAAGTGCATGTCACGGCAGGAAGCTTTGGGTGCCTTGAGAAGTGAGGACTTCATCTCCAGGCACAATCCCAGGACATGTACCAAGGACAGCAGCAAGGTGCATCTTGCACCATCTGCCATCTTCCCTCCATTCCCAGCATCCTGGCCTCCTGGGGCTGTCCTAGCCCTCGGCCATCACCAAAGCCAACATCCTCTCCCCCCAGTCCAGGAAGCCTCCCAGTGAGCCTTGACAAGTAGACAGTCACCTTCTACTCAAAGTCACCCATGGACCAGGAGCCTGCTGACAGCCCAGCACATCTGAACTGTTCCAAAAGTCACAGCGTTCTTTTTATATTAATCAGAACCTGTTGTCTTGACGCTTCCATCTGTCAAAGTTGTGTCTCTTCCCCACAGTCAGCCACACAGAACATATCCCTCGTCCTCGGCAAAGGGGACAGACCCTTGCATGTCTGAAAGTGGCTGTCATCTCCCCTGTGCCCTCACCACCTCAGCAAACTTAGGAGAGAAAAGCTGCCACTTCAGAGGCTCTCACTTCAGAGACACCCAGCGTGTTATTTGGCTCAAAGCACGGTTATTCCCATTTAGAGATGAAGACACTGGATTTGGAGCGATTAACAGCTCACCCGGGGTCTCTCAGGGAGAAGGAGATGCTGATGCAAACTCAGTCTGTTTGATTCTGAAGGCCCCCTTCTCTCCAGGGTGCAGAGCGATGGCTTCTTTATGAGCTGAGCACCCCCAGTCCCACCAACGCCCCTCAGAAGCCAAGGCCCCCAGTCCATCACAGTGCTGTCAGCTTTCTTCTGCAAAAGTTACCTAAGCGCCCCACCCCAGTGGCAAAGGCACCCCTCTAAGCCTCTTTTTCTCTTCTGTATCTGTTAGGAAGACATTCAGGTCAAATAACAGGCTGCCTGGCCAGCACTGTCTTAAAGAAATAAGGACATTTTAGACCCTGGGGTGGGTGGTCCAGGGCTGGTGCAGCAGCTCAAACATGGCAGCAGCACCCCAAACTCTTTTCCTCTTTGCATCCCACCATCTACAGCGGGTGTCTGCAAGATGGCCCTTCGCCTCCAGGCATGTATCTGTCAGGAAGAAGGACAGACGAAGCCTTTCTTCTCGGCTGCTCTGTCTTTATTCCAGAAGGGAGGCACCCCCACACACACACATTTCCTCCCATATCTCAGCCAGAACAAGGCCATGCTCCCTGCAAAGACCAACCCGTGGCCAGGAGAGATGAAATGAGCAGGACCGACTTACATCAATTATGCCTCCTTCCTCTGCTGAGGTGGGCACTGTGCTGCCTGGACCCCGCATCCCTGGGGACCTCCCTGGAGACAAGGATCTCTGTGTAACTATTAAGGAGGCCACGGAGGGTGTCGGCTTCACCCTCCTAAATTTAATCACCCTGAAAATCTCTGTTGGAAGCATTTCCTTTTAAGAGAGATGAGAAATTTTAGCAAGAGTAACAACAATCCAATATTGGAATCTCAGGCACCACCTGCCAGTCAGTCACAGTGTCCATAGTAGGGTAGACAGAGAGAAGTCATCAAAAGGGAGTCCAATAAATATGGGGGGTGTATGGATCAGTGGGTGGAGGAAAGGAGGAGGGAAGGATTGTGGATGGATGAATGGAGTGAGAGAGAGAGATGAGTGGATGGGGGAGAGAAGGAGAAAAGAAGGGAGAGAGATTGAAGATGATGGATATATGTATGTGCGCATATATAAATGGATAGAGGGAGAGTGAGATGGATGGATGGATGGATGGATGGTTGGATAGATGGATGGATGGATGAAGGTGAGCTATTTCACAGGGCTTCTTCTGGAAAATGCTTTTCCTGTTAATCTTAATTATTGAGGACTTGGCTTTCGGTTGGAAAGCAGCTGAGTGCTTGCTGTTTTTTATGGATAGATTCTTCTGAGCTGGGGTTTCTGAGCTGTGAGCAAAGCACAGCTCCCAGCAGGGGGATGAGGGCTGGCGAGCACTGATCCCATTGTCACTCTAACACAGGTGGGTGGACAGCAACGCTCTTGGGAGTGGGCTTTTCTTTCCACTGGCACTTGCCTTTGACGCTGACAGTGAGGCTCCTCCACCTGCTACAGGGTCCCCATGGGCCCACTGGTCATCCCTGTGGAGGCAGCAGGCAGGTAGCTCAGAGAGCGCCCTGGAAGGACAAGTCAGCATGGGGTGGGCCGAGCTCCAGGCTCAGCAGAGGCCTGCTGTGGACCCCGAGGAAGGGTCTCCACCCTAGCTGAGTGTCCTTTGCCCTCATCAAAGGAGCTGGGAAGGGGCTGGGGGTCCTGCTCAGAGGCAGCTGCGGGCCTGGGGAACAGTCCAAAGAAAGGGCTGGGGACACTGAAGAGCTCCCAGCCTCATGCACGGGGAACACTCACCTCCTGCTGCCTGGCTCCCAGGGTGGCGGGAGGGGATGCCCTCTGACCTGGGCCTGTCACTGCAGGACCTGGCGGGCCCCTCCCCAGGTGTGTGCTGTGGTGCGGAGGGGTTCTCCTGAGGTCAGAGGGGTCCCTTAGGTGGGGGAGGGGAGGTGTTAACCTCAGTCAGTTCCCAGACCCCCACCATCCTCAAAATAGCAAGCATGACCCTCCAGGTCTTCACCAGGATCACAGAGAGGTTCAAGGCGGCGGACCTGTCCCTTCCATGGGCAGGCGTGGGTGCCCACCTCAAAGCCTGGGGCCAGAGCGAGTGGGGTGCCCATGCCAGGTGGGCATCCAGGGGGTCGGCATGCGGGGCTCCAAGGCCACAGGGCTGAGGGCCAGAAATCCGGCTGCTGGGGGTGGGTCTATTTATGGGCCACCTGCGCTTCTGTGCCTGTTTCTTTCTTGTTTCTTTCCCTTCAATCTTTCCCTTAGATCTCAGCAAAGGCCTTTTGGAAAATTCCAGGCTGGCTCAGCTGTGCTGAGAACAGGGGAAGTTTCAAAGGCTGGTGTCTGAGTGGCCCTGTGATCAGAGCACTGAGTGTCCTGGGTGGGAGGCAGGTAGGAGGGGAACAAAGAAGATGTCTGGGTGGGCATCGGGGTACTCATGGGGCAGGGGGGGTCTTCCTGGCCGCCCCCTGGAGCTCCTTCAACTTAGACTTCTGGGGCTCTGTGGCCTTGGAGAACATGGGATTGTGTTTAACAAGGAAGGCTGTTTCCTACAGGCTAGGAAGGGCCACCCTGCATTCGGGCACCCTGGACAGGAGGGGTGCAGGCCAGACCGCGCTTCATGTCACCCTGAGCATATTCTGACCTTTGAGCCACAGCCCTGTCTGTGACATGATGATGCAAGGCTGGAGGGGACAAGACACCACACGGGAGCCCAGCGCACAGTGGCCGTTCATGGAGGGGCCACCAGGATGTCATCCCTGATGGAGATGGGGGAACCAGAGGTGCAGAGGGGATGCCCTGGCTCACATCACACACTTGCACACACGTGTGTACATGTACACACACACAGCTGGTTAGTGGCAGAGCTGAAATTCACAGTCCCCAACATCCTACCCACCCCCATCACAGACTGCAACTGCCTATAATGTGCAGGATGGAAATTTCCAGAATATCAATGAAATGAGATGAGCATAGCCCACAAATTAAGTTGTAAGAGCAGGGTAGAGAGAGGAAGACTCTCAAAACATCATAGATCTGAGAGGGAAATTCTGCCCCCTGCCCTGTGGTCAGTGAGCGGACCAAGGCTTTACACCAACTGCCCACAGAACACGGAACCCCTCCTGCCCTTGGAAGCACAAGACAGATGCCAAATGGAAACTGGAGACCTCACTGACAGCATTAAATGTGAAAAGTTTCACCTTTTCTTATAAGAGACAGACCTAAACCTCTAAGGTCAGGCTCAAACAGAAGGAAGCAATTTGCAGCACACCATAGTATAAAGAACATGGCTGGCCTTTGTCCCCTCTTCCTGGGAGGGAACCTCTAAATCTTTGGAATTTCCAGAATGGCAGAGTGTCTGTTACTTACGGTGGGGCTTGGACCACATCCGAGCTTATTCTCATGAGATGATGTCCCTGGGCCCGCAGATGGTCTATGTGATGGAGGTGACTCAGGACGGGGGTTAGCCTCGCCTGAAACACCAGCCATGGGACTGGAGGGCTGGGGCTTTGAGCCACAGGGTTTCAGCCCAGCCTCCCCACCTCTGGGGAGGAGAAGGGACTGGAGATTGAGTTTAACCTCCTGGCCAATGATTCAGTCAACCTCACTTACAAGTTGAAACCCCGAGTCAAAACTCTGAACACTGAAACTCATATGAGCTTACCTGGTTGGCAATGTTCTGTGTGCTGTCACCCAAGGATGTACCTGGAGGAAAAGGTGACTCTAGGGACCATGGAAGCTTCTGGGAGGTGTGGGACCCTCCCAGACCCTGCTGAGCATCATTCCTTCAGCTAGTTCTCACTTGTGTCCTCTTGCTATAATAAAACTATAACCTCAGGTGTTAGCGCTTTCCTGACTTCTGTGCATTGTTCTAGGGATTTAGCAAACCCAGGGAAGTCCATGGAGACGCCCAATTTGCAGCCTGTCAGTGAGGCCAGGGAGCCAGCATTGCAGCTGCCATCTGAAGTAAGGGTGTCTCAGAGAGGACGGTGCCCTGAACCTGTGGAGTTGGCATTAGGAGTCATTCCACATGCAAATAACCCAAAACAACATCGGGATGTTATCATTCATTATCCTCCAGGAGCTATTGGACAAAAGCAAATAAAGCATGGATTTGGCCATGTTAATTTTTAATGCTGCATATTTCAATTTAAATAGAATTAAATGGAATAAGGTGTCAATGCACCTTGTTAATATCTTAATTCCACATTGCGGCTGTATTGTAATCCCACACAGGCTGAGCAAAATAAGATGGAAATAAAAGTCTACGACTCCTGGAAAGATCTGAAGGAAATGAAAGGAACTCTGAGCAGTTAGTAAAGCTCTGTTGAATTTCTTGGATCTCTCTCTCTCTCAATCTTTAGCATACAGAATGGAGAAAATTGATGAAGCTTAGAAACATTGGAATAATGCAGTTATGAAGCAAAATAATACCAGAAAGATATAGACTCTATATTATTTCCAATAATTCACGGACGCTGAAAAACTTATCTTAGTTGATGCTACAAAAATCCCAACAAACGTTCAAAAGCAGGAGTTGCACAGAGTACATTCGTTCATTAAATTAGAATTTATCGTAGAAGCAAACACACAGAGATAGACACACAGTGTACATGACAAAGGTCTGGGGATGGGGTCAGAACTGCTTTCTTAGGTGAAGTTCTTAATTTCTTCAGGTAAAAGGCCAGCGGATGGGGGAGAGAACATTCCATTCTTGGCATCAGGGCATAAAGAGAGGGTCCCCCAAGGAAGAGTGACTGCCCCCGTCCCCCGCCCTCATTGGCCCAGCTCCCCCTTTGCATCCCTGCTCCAAGGCCCAAATCCTCCACGTGCCCCTCGTCCCTGCGCACAAACAGGCCCTCTGTCATGGACGCCCTGGCCTGTGTCTTGAGGATGCCCTGTGCGGATCCAGAGACACCTGAGGGGCCGTCTCCCGGGGCACTTTCTCTGTCTCCCAAAGCTGAGGCGTGTTACCCCGAGTATTCTTGTGGTACCTCAGGCTCTCACGCCTTATCTTCTCTTGGGCTGCACCATCACAGCCCGTCCCCACTGTGCAGCGGCGCACTGCAGGCCGCCGCGCGGGGTCAGGGTAGAGGGTAAGAATGTGAGCCGGCCCTGTGTGCCCTTCCTCTCCCATCATAGGCCCAGCTTCCCCCCTACTCCAGCCCTGTCCGCCGACCCCCAGGGACATCAAGCTGGCCTCCCCAGGAGCAGTGTGGTGGCTTTCTGTCAGCATCCTCCGGGCTCCCCCATCATGCGCTTCTTTAACTTGATGTCCCCTGTTCCAGTTTTTTCAGATGTTGTAGACATTTGTTGATTTCCTTCCCCAATCCACATTTACACTCCCCCTGACCCCGCTCTGATTGTGCAGATTTCTGCTGCGGGCACCCTCCGCACTGTGAAGTCACCACACTTCCGGGGGGGGTGGTGGGTCACCTGGACCCGCACCCCAGGGCGGGGTCGAATCCTATCGCAGTGGCCTTGGGGAGGGGCCCGTGATGGGGGCCATGGCCGCAGGACCCGGCTGCAGAGCAGCTTCTGTAGGAAATCACCCACAAACCCCACCCCGTCCAGCGTCCTGCACACGGGGAGCGGCCTGAGGTCAGTGCTGACCCCTGGGGGAGGCAAAGTCAGCAGAATCAGAAGCAGCGAAAATGAGAAGCTAGAGGACTGACACCCCAAGCTGGAAGCCTCCTCTCTGGCCTTCCCGCACATGAGTTGGGTCTCCACCGCCAGCTGAGCCCAGCTGAGATGTCTTTTTGGTCTCTTTACTGTGACACGTCTCTTAATGAAGTTAGCTAAAGGCCAGGGAAAACAGAGTATTCGTAAGAGCCATGAGAAACATACTGATTAGAAGCAAGCAGTTCTTAAGTGAAGGAACGGACACATCTTCATTGAAAGGAGTAAAGGTGATTTGACCAAACGGAGCTGTGGAATAAGAAGAAAACAGTGGATATTATTTGTTCTATTTGAATTTGCATATCTAATGTAATTCCAATCAAAACAACTCCGTAGAGATTATGGCGAAAATGTGATAAGTTTATTCCTACGTTTGTTAGGGATACAAAAGCATATCCTAATATTTTTTTTTTTATTTTTTTTATTTTTTTAATTTTACAAATTTAATCAGTTATACATATACATATGTTCCCATATCCCCTCCCTTTTGCGTCTCCCTCCCACCCTCCCTATCCCACCCCTCCAGGCGGTCACAAAGAACCGAGCTGATCTCCCTGTGCTATGCGGCTGCTTCCCACTAGCTATCTACCTTACGTTTGGTAGTG
The DNA here is from genome assembly GCF_025265405.1 of Mesoplodon densirostris. NCBI lineage: Eukaryota > Metazoa > Chordata > Mammalia > Artiodactyla > Ziphiidae > Mesoplodon > Mesoplodon densirostris. Next base: position 62,090,382 of record NC_082671.1, on the reverse strand, counting down.
TATATACGTCCATGCCGCTCTTTCACTTTGTCACAGCTTACCCTTCCCCCTCCCCATATCCTCAAGTCCATGCTCTAGTGGGTCTGTGTCTTTATTCCTGTCTTACCCTATGTTCTTCATGACATTTTTTTCTTAAATTCCATATATATGTGTCAGCATACAGTATTTGTCTTTCTCTTTCTGACTTACTTCACTCTGTATGGCAGACTCTAGGTCCATCCACCTCATTACAAATAGCTCAATTTCATTTCTTTTTATGGCTGAGTAATATTCCATTGTATATATGTGCCACATCTTCTTTATCCATTCATCCGATGATGGACACTTAGGTTGTTTCCATCTCCGGGCTATTGTAAATAGGGCTGCTATGAACATTTTGGTACATGTCTCTTTTTGAATTATGGTTTTCTCAGGGTATATGCCCAGTAGTGGGATTGCTGGGTCATATGGTAGTTCTATTTGTAGTTTTTTAAGGAACCTCCATACTGTTCTCCATAGTGGCTGTACCAATTCACATTCCCACCAGCAGTGCAAGAGTGTTCCCTTTTCTCCACACCCTCTCCAGCATTTATTGTTTCTAGATTTTTTGATGATGGCCATTCTGACTGGTGTGAGATGATATCTCATTGTAGTTTTGATTTGCATTTCTCTAATGAGTAAAGATGTTGAGCATCCTTTCATGTGTTTGTTGGCTGTCTGTATATCTTCTGTGGAGAAATGTCTATTTAGGTCTTCTGCCCATTTTTGGATTGGGTTGTTTGTTTTTTTGCTATTGAGCTGCATGAGCTGCTTATAAATTTTGGAGATTAATCCTTTGTCAGTTGCTTCATTTGCAAATATTTTCTCCCATTCTGAGGGTTGTCTTTTCGTCTTGTTTATGGTTTCCTTTGCTGTGCAAAAGCTTTGAAGTTTCATTAGGTCCCATGTGTTTATTTTTGTCTTTATTTCCATTTCTCTAGGAGGTGGGTCAAAAAGGATCTTGCTGTGATTTATGTCATAGAGTGTTCTGCCTATGTTTTCCTCTAGGAGTTTGATAGTGTCTGGCCTTACATTTAGGTCTTTAATCCATTTTGAGCTAATTTTTGTGTATGGTGTTAGGGAGTGATCTAATCTCATACTTTTACATGTCCCTGTCCAGTTTTCCCAGCACCACTTATTGAAGAGACTGTCCTTTCTCCACTGTACATTCCTGCCTCCTTTATCAAAGATAAGGTGACCATATGTCCGTGGGTTTATCTCTGGGCTTTCTATCCTGTTCCATTGATCTATCTTTCTGTTTTTGTGCCAGTACCATACTGTCTTGATTACTGTAGCTTTGTAGTATAGTCTGAAGTCAGGGAGTCTGATTCCTCCAGCTCCATTTTTCGTTCTCAAGATTGCTTTGGCTATTCGGGGTCTTTTGTGTTTCCATACAAATTGTGAAATTTTTTGTTCTAGTTCTGTGAAAAATGCCATTGGTAGTTTGATAGGTATTGCATTGAATCTGTAGATTGCTTTGGGTAGTAGAGTCATTTTCACAATGTTGATTCTTCCAATCCAAGAACATGGTATATCTCTCCATCTATTTGTATCATCTTTAATTTCTTTCATCAGTGTCTTATAATTTTCTGCATACAGGTCTTTTGTCTCCTTAGGTAGGTTTATTCCTAGATATTTTATTCTTTTTGTTGCAATGGTAAATGGGAGTGTTTCCTTGATTTCACTTTCAGATTTTTCATCATTAGTATATAGGAATGCCAGAGATTTCTGTGCATTAATTTTGTATCCTGCAACTTTACCAAATTCATTGATTAGCTCTAGCAGTTTTCTGGTAGCATCTTTAGGATTCTCTATGTATAGTATCATGTCATCTGCAAACAGTGACAGCTTTACTTCTTCTTTTCCCATTTGGATTCCTTTTATTTCCTTTTCTTCTCTGATTGCTGTGGCTAAAACTTCCAAAACTATGTTGAATAAGAGTGGTGAGAGTGGGCAACCTTGTCTTGTTCCTGATCTTAGTGGAAATGGTTTCAGTTTTTCACCATTGAGGACGATGCTGGCTGTGGGTTTGTCATATATGGCCTTTATTATGTTGAGGAAGGTTCCCTCTATGCCTACTTTCTGCAGGGTTTTTATCATAAATGGGTGTTGAATTTTGTCAAAAGCTTTCTCTGCATCTATTGAGATGATCATATGGTTTTTCTCCTTCAGTTTGTTAATATGGTGTATCACATTGATTGATTTGCGTATATTGAAGAATCCTTGCATTCCTGGAATAAACCCCACTTGATCATGGTGTATGATCCTTTTAATGTGCTGTTGGATTCTGTTTGCTAGTATTTTGTTGAGGATTTTTGCATCTATGTTCATCAGTGATATTGGCCTGTAGTTTTCTTTCTTTGTGACATCCTTGTCTGGTTTTGGTATCAAGGTGATGGTGGCCTCGTAGAATGAGTTTGGGAGTGTTCCTCCCTCTGCTATATTTTGGAAGAGTTTGAGAAGGATAGGTGTTAGCTCTTCTCTAAATGCTTGATAGAATTCGCCTGTGAAGCCATCTGGTCCTGGGCTTTGTTTGTTGGAAGATTTTTAATCACAGTTTCAATTTCAGTGCTTGTGATTGGTCTGTTCATATTTTCTATTTCTTCCTGATTCAGTCTTGGCAGGTTGTGCATTTCTAAGAATTTGTCCATTTCTTCCAGGTTGTCCATTTTATTGGCATAGAGTTGCTTATAGTAATCTCTCATGATCTTTTGTATTTCTGCAGTGTCAGTTGTTACTTCTCCTTTTTCATTTCTAATTCTATTGATTTGAGTCTTCTCCCTTTTTTTCTTGATGAGTCTGGCTAATGGTTTATCAATTTTGTTTATCTTCTCAAAGAACCAGCTTTTAGTTTTATTGATCTTTGCTATCGTTTCCTTCATTTCTTTTTCATTTATTTCTGATCTGATTTTTATGATTTCTTTCCTTCTGCTAACTTTGGGATGTTTTTGTTCTTCTTTCTCTAATTGCTTTAGGTGCAAGGTTAGGTTGTTTATTCGAGATATTTCCTGTTTCTTAAGGTGGGATTGTATTGCCATAAACTTCCCTCTTAGAACTGCTTTTGCTGCATCCCATAGGTTTTGGGTCGTCGTGTCTCCATTGTCATTTGTTTCTAGGTATTTTTTAATTTCCTCTTTGATTTCTTCAGTGATCACTTCGTTATTAAGTAGTGTATTGTTTAGCCTCCATGTGTTTGTATGTTTTACAGCTCTTTTCCTGTAATTGATATCTAGTCTCATAGCATTGTGGTCGGAAAAGATACTTGATACAATTTCAATTTTCTTAAATTTACCAAGGCTTGATTTGTGACCCAAGATATGATCTATCCTGGAGAATGTTCCATGAGCACTTGAGAAAAATGTGTATTCTGTTGTTTTTGGATGGAATGTCCTATAAATATCAATTAAGTCCATCTTGTTTAATGTATCATTTAAAGCTTGTGTTTCCTTATTTATTTTCATTTTGGATGATCTGTCCATTGGTGAAAGTGGGGTGTTAAAGTCCCCTGCTATGATTGTGTTACTGTCGATTTCTCCTTTTATGGCTGTTAATATTTCCCTTATGTATTGAGGTGCTCCTATGTTTGGTGCATAAATATTTACAATTGTTATATCTTCTTCTTGGATTGATCCCTTGATCATTATGTAGTGTCCTTCTTTGTCTCTTCTAGTAGTCTTTATTTTAAAGTCTATTTTGTCTGATATGAGAATTGCTACTCCAGCTTTCTTTTGGTTTCCATTTGCATGGAATATCTTTTTCCATCCCCTTACTTTCAGTCTGTATGTGTCTCTAGGTCTGAAGTGGGTCTCTTGTAGACAGCATATATATGGGTCTTGTTTTTGTATCCATTCAGCCAGTCTGTGTCTTTTGGTGGGAGCATTTAGTCCATTTACATTTAAGGTAATTATTGATATGTATGTTCCTATTCCCATTTTCTTAATTGTTTTGGGTTCGTTATTGTAGTTCTTTTCCTTCTGTTGTGTTTCTTGCCTAGAGAAGTTCCTTTAGCATTTGTTGTAAAGCTGGTTTGGTGGTGCTGAACTCTCTCAGCTTTTGCTTGTCTGTAAAGGTTTTAATTTCTCCATCAAATCTGAATGAGATCCTTGCTGGGTAGAGTAATCTTGGTTGCAGGTTTTTCTCCTTCATCACTTTAAGTATGTCCTGCCACTCCCTTCTGGCTTGTAGAGTTTCTGCTGAGAGATCAGCTGTTATCCTGATGGGGATTCCCTTGTGTGTTATTTGTTGTTTTTGCCTTGCTGCTTTTAATATGATTTCTTTGTGTTTAATTTTTGACAGTTTGATTAATATGTGTCTTGGTGTATTTCTCCTTGGATTTATTCTGTATGGGACTCTCTGTGCCTCCTGGACTTGATTAACTATTTCCTTTCCCATATTAGGGAAGTTTTCAACTATAATCTCTTCAAATATTTTCTCAGTCCCTTTCTTTTTCTCTTCTTCTTCTGGAACCCCTATAATTCGAATGTTGGTGCGTTTAATGTTGTCCCAGAGGTCTCTGAGACTGTCCTCTGTTCTTTTCATTCTTTTTTCTTTATTTTGCTGTGCAGCAGTTATTTCCACTATTTTATCTTCCACCTCACTTATCCGTTCTTCTGCCTCAGTTATTCTGCTATTGATCCCATCTAGAGTATTTTTTATTTCATTTATTGTGTTTTTAATCGATGCTTGATTCGTCTTTAGTTCTTCTAGGTCCTTGTTAACTGTTTCTTGCATTTTGTCTATTCTATTTCCAAGATTTTGGATCATCTTTACCATCATTATTCTGAATTCTTTTTCAGATAGACTGCCTATTACCTCTTCATTTGTTAGGTCTGGTGGGTTTTTATCTTGCTCCTTCTCCTGCTGTGTGTTTTTCTGTCTTCTCATTTTGCTTATGTTACTGTGTTTGGGGTCTCCTTTTTGCAGGCTGCAGGTTCGTAGTTCCCGTTGTTTTTGGTGTCTGTCCCCAGTGGCTAAAGTTGGTTTAGTGGGTTGTGTAGGCTTCTTGGTGGAGGGGACTACTGCCTGTGTTCTGGTGGATGAGGCTGGATCTTGTCTTTCTGGTGGGCAGGTCCACGTCTGGTGGTGTGTTTTGGGGTGTCTGCAGACTTTTTATGATTTGAGGCAGCCTCTCTGCTAATGGGTGGCGTTGTGTTCCTGTCTTGCTAGTTGTTTGGCATAGGGTGTCCAGCACTGTAGCTTGCTGGTCGTTGAGTGAAGCTGGGTGCTGGTGTTGAGATGGAGATCTCTGGAAGATTTTCGCCGTTTGATATTATGTGGAGCTGGGAGGTCTCTTGTGGACCAGTGTCCTGAAGTTCGCTCTCCCACCTCAGAGGCACAGCACTGACTCCTGGCTCCTCAATTTGGGATGATTTGTTGTCTATTCATGTATTCCACAGATGCAGGGTACATGAAGTTGATTGTGGAGCTTTAATCCGCTGCTTCTGAGGCTGCTGGGAGAGGTTTCCTTTTCTCTTCTTTGTTCTCACAGCTCCTGGGTCTCAGCTTTGGATTTGGCCCCGCCTCTGCGTGTAGGTCGCCGGAGGGCGTCTGTTCTTCGCTCAGACAGGACAGGGTTAAAGGAGCAGCCTCTTCGGGGACTCTGGCTCACTCAGGCCGGGCGGGAGGGAGGGGCGCGGGAGGGAGGGGCACGGAGTGCGGGGCTAGCCTGCAGCGGCAGAGGTCGGCGTGACGTTGCACCAGCCCGAGGCGCGCCGTGCGTTCTCCCAGGGAAGCCGCCCCTGGATCCCGGGACCCCGGCAGTGGCAGGCTGCACAGGCTCCCGGAAGGGCGGTGTGGACAGTGACCTGCACTCGCACACAGGCTTCTTGGCGGCAGCAGCAGCAGCCCCAGCATCCCACGCCCGTCTCTGGGCTCCGCGCTTTCAGCCGCGACTCGCGCCCGTCTCTGGAGCTCCTTTACGCGGCGCTCTTAATCCCCTCTCCTCGCGCACCAGGAAACCAAGAGGGAAGAAAAAGTCTCCTGCCTCTTCGGCAGCTCCAGAGTTTTCCCGGACTCCCTCCCGGCTAGCTGTGGCACATTAGCCCCCTTCAGGCTGAGTTCTCGCCGCCAGCCCCAGTTCTCTCCCTGCGCTCTGACCGAAGCCCGAGCCTCAGCTCCAGCGCCGCCCGCCCCGGCGGGGGAGCAGACAAGCCTCTCGGGCTGGTGAGTGCCGCTCGGCACCGCTCCTCTGTGCGGGAATCTCTCTGCTTTGCCCTACCCAGGTATGTGGGGAGTTTCTTGCCTTTTGGGAGGTCTGGGGTCTTCTGCCAGCGTTCAGTAGGTGTTCTGTAGGAGTTGTTCCACGTGTAGCTGTATTTCTGGTGTATCTGTGGGGAGGAAGGTCTATCCTAATATTTTTAAGTATGTAAACAAAGACCTGCGAGGGGGAACCTGCCTACCAGATAACAACCTGCATTCATCACGAACCTGCAATAGATAAAAGCATGAACCACGAGGGAACAGTAGGAGACATTCATGGAACAGCATCCATAGCTCCCAAACCTGCATGCTTGACACGGGATGAAGAAAGGATTACAAAGAAATGAGGGGATGATGGCTTGTTCCCCAAAGGGAGCTGGGATGACCGTTCTTTACAGGAAAATCCAGTTGGATGCCGCCTTCACACTCTACATATGCCAAGATGCCTTCCGAACTGCCTGAAGAGTGAAAGGCCTAAAAATAGACCGCAGACGGCTGAGCATTTAACCACCTGAGATGTGGAGGGCGTCACTCAGGAAAGAAAAGGGGGTGTCTCTTTTCCCCAAATAGGAGTAAAATAAGGAGCGAGAGAGAGGTGGGGCGGAGAGGGTGATCCATGCCGGCCTGGCTGCTGGCTAACATTCTCTTTTTCTTTTTCCTCTGTTTTTAATAAACAGACACTTTCTCACCATATCTTGTGTATCTCCCGGCAGTTGTTTCCTGAGCGGCCTGACACCCTCCGACCGTTGTGTGTGAGGATGCTTTCCAGTTGCCTGGAAGTGTGGTGGGGCGTTCCCAGGTTCTATGAAATCTGGGAACACTGACCTCAAGGTGTGACCCCGGGAGCTTGCGGACATCGACTCCTGCAATCCCTTTTACTGAAGTCCTATGATGTCAGATTTCAGAAAGGGGCAATTTGAGTTTTACTTTAGGCTTTCAACATGACTGAAGGAGAAACATTTCTTTCAACTCAAAAGAGAGAGGAAGAGGGGGGCGGGGAGAGAGAAATAAAATGTCAAATCTGCAAATGTGCGGCATTTTAAATTAGCCGAGCACTTGCTCTAATTAGTATTCCAAACTAGGCTAGAGCAGAAAATCAAAAATCTACATTTAAATTAAGATCTTCACAGTTCCTGACCCCAGGCTCCTGTCTGCACCGAGGCTTCCTGGGGCCCCAGGGACTTGGAGTTCAAGGCCTCCAGACGGCCCCCAGAGGTGCTGCGTGGGAGGGAGACCCATAGAAGCTTCACAGACACATCCCTAATCTCCATGACTTCTCAGCAAGCAGGGTCATTAGCCTCATTTTACAAGTGGAAAAACAAACAGCACTGGCCTTCGGGGACCTGAGAGGCACAAGGTCATGTCTGCCATGGAGTTGGTGTCCACGGGGTTGGCAGGTCTGTCCCCGAGCCCTGGAGCTCTCCTCCACACACCCCATCATCTCCAAAGCTGCCCCAAAAGGCCTCCGGTATTCCCGGAACAGGGGGAATTAAAATTAATCTCTGTGACCTAGTCTTTTGAGTGCATCTGATCTTGTCCCAGTCTCGCAGTTTCCAGTGACCATCTCACTCGGGGGTCCCGTGGGAAGTGCTGTGTCACTTCATCCTGGCTCCTGGATGAGAAAGAAAATCCCATTTTATGAATGAGGAAATGAAGCTGAAAACTTGGTCTCTGTGCACTGGTGCCGAATTGAATCTCAGAGACAGAATTTTGGGTGAAGTAGAAAAGACTAGCTTTATTGCTTTGCCAGGCAAAGGGGGACACAGTGGGCTCCTGCCCCTCAAAACTGTGTCCCAGCCTGGGAGGATTTGGTGAGGAGTTTTATAGCCATGGTTCAAAGGCGGGGTTGCTGATGAGGGTCAGGGTGTGTGCAGGGCCTGAGCTCCTTTAATCCGGCCTCAGGGGGTCTCCTGATGAGCTTCTCTAGGTTATCAAACTGTGACCTTCTCTGGAATGAAGAATGTGAACATCTTCCATTTGTTGGGGGGGGGGGAGGGGTTAGCTCTGCAAAAGAGCTTAAAGATATTGTTATGTGTATCTCTTGAGGCAGAACCAGGACCCTGCCCCAAGGCTGCACTATTGTTTCTTGGCTGCTCCTCCCTTGTCTCTGCATCCCCTCCCTTCCCTGATTAGCAACTGTTTGAATCTGCTTGTTGGAACTCAGCGAAGGTCATGGAGGCTGGAATCCATCCCCCACAGGGTCCTGCTCAGTCTCAGAAACTGACCTCAGAGAGATTAGGCATCTTCCCCAAATTTAGGTGCCCAATACATTCCAGGGCCAGGCTCTGGTAAGCGGATCCCCTTGGCCTGAACCTCAGCTCCCCAGGGTCCACACCCACACGTGAGCTGCATTAGCTACAAGGTGGTGGGTCCCCGTGGGGGCCCTGCGGGAGGGCTGGGCCCAGGTGGGGTCCTCTCCTGCCTTATCAGAGCGCCTTAGGCGTCACCCCAAATGCATCCCCAGCACCTCTCCCACATCCCTGAGCAGAGCAGCATATGATATGTTTCCACAAGATGAAAGAGTCAATAAGCGAGTTTTTTCCGAGGCTGGAAGCAGGCCTATTTGTCATATAAATAGGAAGTTCTGTGCCTGCAGCAGGGCTAGAGCTTCAATGGCTCCGAGAGAAAAAAAAAAAATCCATTTGGTTAAATATGCTTTTCAGGCCTCTTGCTTCTCCAGCAGAGGAAATGGTTGAAGAGACAATGCACTAATTAGCTCATCCAGAAATTCTCCAAAATACGGCTGTTGACTAACTTAGGACTGAGGGTTCAGATCTCATGGGAGGTCAAAATACTAGGTTTGAATTTCACAAATGCAACCAATAGAGGAGAACAAGATGGTCCCCTTATATCTGGAGGGCTGTGGATGCAGGAGATGTCCCCCACCACCCGTCTCAGTGCCCCCAGGCTGTCATCAGCATCCTGATGTCCCAGTGTAGTGGGACAGCTCTGGGTCCCGGGAAGACAGCACCCCTGGCTCAAGGCCTGGCAGGGGGGAGTCGCAGAGCTAAGTGCTGTTGGGGAGAGCACCTCTCCGAGGCTTGGACTGTGAGAAGAACATGGTTGTGACCAGGGTTCCTGTGGGGTCCTCAGTGTCCCAAATCTGCATGAGGTCCCGAGCACCCCAAGCTCATGGGATGCAGGGGCCCAGTGCTCCTGGGACTCTCCCAAGGCCTACAATCACTGGAGCTTCATTGTCTGTGTACCTGACATTGTGCAGAAAGAACTCCAGGAGACATGCCCCCTAGGGTCTCTGGGCATCAGACACCCAGGAGAGATTCTTGGGAGCAAGAAAGCAAGCCTGGGGTCCAACAGACCCAGTGGAGGAGGGACCCAGAGGCCCAGGAAGCACCAGGATTCGGGACCCTGTGCAGAGCAGTGGTTCAACCCCACCAGCCTGCCTGACCCCAGCGCTGCAGGGGCGAGTGGGGACTACCCGCCACCCCAGACACATTTCTCTTGCTGATGGGGAATCCAAGGTCTCTGCTGCATTCTGGAAACTTTAAGGGAAGTGATGTCACCCGCACTGCGCCCCATGGGAAGGACAGAAGTCTTCAGATTCTGCAGCCTTATTTTTTCACCTTCCAGGCATTCATGTCAATAGCTTGGTAACAATATATTTTAGTACCAGAGGTTTTCAAAGCACTCCTTGGAATTGGTGTCACTATGAACTTAACATTGTTTGTATCTGTTCTGTGAAAAAAAAGCATCTTTCACTCACACACTTCAAAAAGAAACATGGTTACCAAAGGGGAAAGGTCGGGGGGAAGGGATAAATTAGGAGTTTGGGAGTAACATATACACACTACTATATATAAAATAGATAACTAATAAGGACCTACTGTACAGCACAGGGAACTCTACTCAATATTCTGTAATAACCTATACGGGAAAAGAATCTATAAAAGAATGGATATATGTATATGTATAACAGAATCACTTTGCTATACACCTGAAACAAACACAACATTGTAAATCAACTATACTCCAATGTAAAATAAAAATTAAATTTAAAAAAAGCATCTTTCTGTTTGGGGATGCAAGTGGCAACTCCAAAGAAAAGCTTGGGAGGAGCCATCACTAATTAAAGGGGGCATTTCCTAAGGAGGCATGTGATTCCACCCTACAATCCCCTAGGCAGCCGGAAGGAGGGTTAGAAGGACAGACGTGGGGAAGGGAGATGGCAGCTCTCGACTCGGCCCCTCTTCCCAAAAGCAGCTCAGCTCCTGGAAGAGACTAGGGGATTGACTGTGGGGAAGAGGCTTAGGGGCAGCTAGAGGACCTGGTCACCCTCGGGGGCTGTGGACAGGCTACCAGGAGGCGATACTGCAGTCACTTTATGATATAACCCGGGAAGAGCTATCTTGTACCTGACATCCAAACCTGCTTTCTTGTTCTGCTTCCTCTCGGGACCTGGCCACCACACTGGGAAAAGCCAGGGCCATGTGGAGAGACCACATGAAAGAGGTCTGGTCACTGGTCCCAGCTGAGCCCAATCTTTGAGACACCCCAGCCCTTCCCATCTTCTCAGTTGAGGCTCCCACATCACGAGGCAGAGGTTAACCTGCCCTGCTGAGCCTATGCAAACGGCTGACCTGCAGAAGTCATGAGCGTCATAAAACCGTCTGTGGTTGACACCACCAAATTCAGGGTGGTTTGTTACGCAGCAGTAGCTAACCAGCACACCACCTGGTGGTCGCTGCCAGGTCTCCTGTCCCGCTCTGCCCTCTCCTCTGCCTCATTCCTGGGATGGCAGTGGGAGGTGGGAGCTTGTCAGGAAAGGCTCAGGTGAAAGTTCCTTGCAGGTGCACCTGGTGGGCATTGATTACCCCATCCCGTCTCCTGCTTCCATCTCCCCCAAACCCTCATCTCATCCACTTTCTCCACTTCAACGATAAAAATAATAGAAGTGCTATCATCATCATTTTTCTAACACTTGAAAATTTTTAAAGTACTCTCAAATATACTAATTCATTAAATAAAGCAACCTGTAAAGTAGAGATTTTTATTTCATTGTTATAGAAATGCTGGCTCAAAGAAGAAATGCAACTTGTTCAAATTCACTTAATATTAGAAGAAATATCAAACCAACTTACAGAAGATGGCTTCTGGGCTGAGCTGGTTTCTTTCCACAGCTCCTCAGTGTTCACTGCATTTCTTCCAAAACCCCAACATAGACTCAGGCCCTAAAGGATCTGGCCCCAGTAAGCCTCCTTCTCTGTTTCTTTTATAGTGTCAAATTCCTTTTGGGAATCAACAAGACATGAATAGAAAGGGAAGATGAGAAGCAGGTTTGGTCGTTTTGCCCACGGGGAATGCACTTTGTGCAGTCATCTTGCTTCCTTTTGTGCTTTTGTGGCTAGGAAGCTCAGCACAGCACCAAATGCAGCCCAGCCTTGACAACCAACCCTGCATGACTCCAGGATCTGCAGGCTGAGCACCACTCTCCCTATTCTTTGGTTTTTGATTCTCTCTACACTATATTTTTCCCTGACCTGGCATTTTATTTATGTAGCACATAGGTTAGGAGTTTTGCCTATTTCATCCATAAATGAATTCCTGGAGCCTAGGACTGGGCCAGGCATAGGGTAGGCAGTTACTGAATCAATGAAAGAATGAATATTAGGGTCAGCGCCTGTGGAAGTCATGTCAAAATGGCTCATGTGTTAAGTGCATTGCTCTGTAGGGAAATTCAGTCATTATTCCAAATTGGAGAAAATTGGGAGGCGGATAGGGAGGCTGGGAGAGCCATGGACCCACAGTGAAGAAGGGCGGGGGCGGGGTACAGCAGGGTCAATGGCAGCGTCTTGGACCTCAACAAGGGGAGTTCAGGAAGACCAGAGGGGTCCCTGGTCCCTGGGAGCCAGCCTTGATCAGCATCCATGCTGTGCTCAGTCTAGGCTGGAGAGGCCCCTGGGAGGTGTGTCCTCCAAGTGACACAAGGATGGATCTCAGAGCAGCAGGGGCTGTTGATCAGAGGTGTGGGGCCCACACACTCACACAGCACAAGGATCACAGCTGGAGCGGTGATGAGAACACCGGCGTCCTTGCAGGGCTTCTGCTTCCTGAACATCCGAATGCTTCCATAAAACTCACTATGCGCATGCGCCTTGTTTTAACAATCCTGCCTCTCTGTCTGCAGGAAGTAATCAGATGATCCATCAAGACAGGGACCTGCTGTTAATCCCCAAATCAGCCAAGACAGTGGCGTTCACTAGCTAAAGAGCTAGCTCTGGGGCCAGCCCTCCTGGGTTGGTGTCCCAGCTCTGCCTGATTAGCCGTGTGACCTTGGGCAAGTTAACCTTCCTGTGCCTCAGTTTCCTCATTTGATAAATGGGAGCAAATGCTTGTTCCACAGAGAAGTAAAAGTCTGTCATTGTCAAGTGCTCAGGACAGTGCCTGGCCCGTGGTGAGCGCTAGTAATGGGCCAAATCGGCGCCCATCAGATCTCGGTGTCTCCTCCCATTGGTCTGGGTATTGCCACCCAGTTGCTCATGGTGGAGATCATGGAGGAAGGTCCTCTAAACTGCAACGATGTTTCAGAGATGGTCTAAAGCTTAAAGAGAGGGTGACATGCTCCCATTTTTCTTTAAAATTGGGCTGCATTAAAATCCATCTTGTGGAACCATGCTTCCCTTTCCGTGTCCCTGCAGGTTCTCATCTGTCCACCTCGAGCATCTTTTCCTGACTTAATTAAGAGGACCTGGAGGAGCCAGGCACACATGAGGGTCAAGGTCTGAGACCCTCTGGTGGTCGTCACTCCACGGCCGGTGTCGGGCGGGAGGGGCTGGGCATTGGCTCCCAGCCCTGGAGGCGGTCCACCCAGATGACCATCCCGGCCTGCTCCTCCCACTCTTCCAGGGAGGCCCCACAGGGTGGCGGCACCTTCCCGGGGTTGGCGACATTCCCTGCCCACACCTCCAGGCCCTTCTCACCCCGTCCCGTGAAGGGTCCATGCTATCGATGTGATGTATGTCTGTCGACCTTGACTTCAATCTGGCTGCGGAGCTTGTCATCTTCCTTCTCTGTACAGTTTCCGCCTCCTCCTCCCCTTTCTACTGTCCTCTTCAGAAGGAAGAGGTGGACACCACACTTCGGGGAGGGGAGTGCAGTTATGCCCCCTCTTTGCGGGTGGAGTGTCTACGTAAAGTATGAGGAACTCTTCTACATCCGAGGTCAGTCTCTTCTCCCCATTTATTGAATTTATAATCACTTATTCCTGTGGGTATAAACTTGGATATTTATTTTATACTTTGGATTATGATCTAATATGAATGTATTCAATTTTTTGCTCAAATTATTCCACCTTTGGTCTTTGCGAGCATTTCTGTTAGCTTCTGTGTCCCTCTGAAATGCCTTTTTTTTGCATTTTTGCATCAATGCACTTTTGGTTTGGGGTTTGTTTGGTTTGTTAACACTTCTTCACTTACTGCTACAGGCACTTTAGTCATATAATTTCTTCCCCAGCCCTAGACTTGGAGCAGGCATTTCTCTAAGGAGCCCGGGTCCTTTTATTGGGAAATAGTGTCCGAAACCAAGATCTGAGCTCACAGTGTGCTCGCCGCTGCTGGAGTGACATTTCTTTAAGTCTCTCAAGAGCTGACAGAGCAAGGAAATATATGTTTGTACACCAACCTATGTACCTATGTACACACATAGCGACAAATATTTCTGTCTGTAACCATCTGTATTTATATTGAGTTAAATGTGACTTTGTATCGATTCTCCAACTCTATTCCATCAGCATGAGAATATTTCTAGTCTCCTTCCTTGTTTATCTGTGAATTTCCACTCCAACAGTGACAAACCTGGCTCCCGCCATCTGCTACCCATTTACTAACTTGTCCAATAGCAGAATTGCATGTACAGGAGTCTCAGAATGTCAGCCATCCTCCCTGGGGACTCCATCAACTGGAACGTGGCTCCCGTGTGGACCCTCTTTCCTTTATAGACTCTGCTCATGTCCAAGGCTACTTAGGTCAGCACCTCCCCCCATCCAGAGCAGTGAGGTCATTTCACCATTTGCAATATGGTTATCTTCACTTCTCACATTGCGTGAGAATTCCACTTCCTGGGATCTCATAATGTCCTAAATGATTTCTCAAATTTGCATACATTAAAGTTCACTCTTTATGCTGTAAAATTCTGTGAGTTTTGACAGATGCATCATATCATCTATTCACAGAATCTTTCATCCATCATACATTTATACATATTATACAGATAATTTATCATGCACACAGCTGTCCTACAGAAGAGTTTCACAACCCTAAAAAACCCCTGTGCTTCATCTATTCAAGTCTCTCCCCACTCCTACTGAAATCCTGGCCACCACTGATCTATTTACTGCCTCTATAATTTTGCCTATTTCAGAATATCATATAATTGGTACATAGTGTGCTGGTTTTTCAGGCTGGCTTCCTACGCTTAGTACTATGCTTTTGAGGTTGACCCCTGTTTTTCTTGGCTTCATAGCTCATTTGTTTTTTTTTACTTAATGGTATTCCATTGTCTGGACACACCGTGGGTTTTTTATCCATTCATCTATGGAGGGACATCTTGGTTGCTTACAGCTTTGGGTGATTATGAGTAAAGCTGCTATAAACATTCATGTGCAGGTTTCTGTGCAGACACAAGTCTTCAAATCAATTGAGTAAATACCACTAAGTATGATGGCTAGATTGTACAGTAAGGCGTAATTAGTTTTGTAAGAAACTTCTTAACTGTTTTCCAAATTGGCTGTCCCATTTTGCATCCCCGCCAGCCACGAATGAGATTTCCTGTTGTTCAACATCCTCACCAGCACTTAGTATCACTTGTTTGTGTGTATGTGTGTGTGTGCGCGTGCGCACTATAGCCATTACAGCAGGCTGTATTTGTATCTCATTATTGTTTTAATTTGCAACTCCATGAATGCAATTATGTTGAGCACTTTTTCATATGCTTAGTTCCTTATTATAGAGGAAATTATATAAGCTATATTATTATACAGCTTTTTTAGGTGCGGTGTCTGTTCAAACCTCTTTCCCATTTTTGAATTGGGTTGTTTTCTTATTGTTACATTCTAAGACTTCTTTGCATATTTTGTATGCAGTTCCTTTATAAGAGATGTTTTTACAAATATTTTCTCCCAGTCCATGACTTGTCTTTTCATCTTCTTATATTAGTCCTTTGCAGAACAGAAGTTTATCATTTTAATAAAGTTCAACTTATTTTTTTCTTTCATGGATCAGGTTAGGTTGTTGTAGCTTAAGTCTCATCACTAAACCCAAGGTCACCTTGATTTCTATGTTTCCTTCTAAAAGTTTGGTAGTTTTGCATTTTACCTCTAGATCTATGATTCATATTTAGTTAATTTTTGTGAAAGGTATAAGGTATGTGTCTAGTTTTGTTTTGTACTGCGTTTTTTACAGCACCATCAGTTAAAAAGACTATCCTTTCTGCATTGAATTGCCTTTGCTCTTTTCTCAAGGCTCAGTTGACTACATTTTGTGGGTCTTTTCTGGATTCTCTATTCTTTTTCCATCGATCTGTGTCTATCCTCTCACCAGGGCCATGCCATCCTGATTATTTTATAATGAGTCTTGAAATCAGCTATTGTGTGTCCTCCAAGTTTGTTTTCATCACTATTGTGTTGGCTATTCTAGTTCTTTTGCCTTTCTATATAAACTTTAGGATCACTTTGTCAATATCTACAAAATAGCTTCCAGGGATTTTTATGGGGGTAGCATTGAATCAACAGATCAAATTAGAAAGAGCTGACATTTAAAAAAATATTGAGTCTTCCAACTCATGAACATAGAATATCTGTTCATTTATTTAGGATTTTGCCTTCTCTCTTCATAGTTTTGTGGTTTATTGCCTATAGACCCTATACATATTCTGTTAAGTTTGTACCTAACTGTATCATTTTGGGGTTCTTTTGGGGGGAGATATGCTATTAAATGATATTGATTTTATTAATTTCAAATTTCAGTTTTTCATAGCTGGTACAAAAGAAATCAGTTGGCTTTTGTATATTAACCTAGTATACTGCAGCCTGCTATAATCGTACATTAGTTCTAGATGTTATTACGTTTACTCTTTGGAATTTACATAGATAATCATGTCATCTGTGAACAAATTTTTATTTCTTCCCAATCTTTATATTCGCCCTTCCCCAGTCTTGCCTTCTTGCACTAGCTAAGACTCCCAGTAAGATGTTTAATAGGAGTTTGAGAGAAGACATCTTTACTTTGTTCCCCCTCGAAGGGGAAAAGCATCTAGTTTCTCACCATTAAGTATGATGTTAGCTGTAGAGTTTTCATAGATAGTCTTTATCAAGTTGAGAGAGTTCCCTTCTGCTCCTAGGTTTCTGAGAGTTTTTATCACAGATGGATATTATCAAATTATCAAATGCTTTTTCTGAATAATTGATATGAACATATGATTTTTCTTTTTTACACTGTAGATGTGATAGATTACATTAACTGACTTTTTCAAAAGTTGAACCAACTTTGCATGCCTGAGACAAATCTCACTTGGTCATGGTGTATAATCTATTTTATACATAGCTGGATTCAACTTGCTAATATATTGCTGAGGTTATTTGCATCGATGGTCATGAGTGATATTGGCCTGAAGTTTTTCTTTCTTGTAATGTCTTGTCTGGTTTTGGTGTTAGGGTAATGTGGGCCTTATAGAATTACTTAAGGAATTATTCCCTTTTCTCCTCATTTCTAGAAGAGATGGGAGAGAATCAGTGTAAATCATTACTGAAATGTTTGGTAGAATTCATCAGGGAATCCATCTGAGCCTGGCATTTTCTGTAATGGAAAACTGTTAATTATTGATTCAAATTTTTAATAGATATAGGCCATTCCAATCATCTATTTTTCTTTCTGTTAATATCAAACACAAAAGGAGACCAGACTTGAAAACTCCCCGAACAGGCAAAATCAGCTTAGTTATTTATACAAGCAAAGCTTAATTTAGCTTATTTTGCAAGACGAGTGAGGTTAACTTGATCTGGGTCACTTCTTGCTTATGCCTCTGAAAATCATAAGCAAAACTTAATAGTTTCCCAAAAGTGACATTAGGTAACCACTAACCAATTCCCTTTCATTTAAGGAAATTCTAATATTGGTACCAATCCTGCAAAGAATAAACACACATTGCCTCAGACTATGTAAGTTGCTTTATAATAATATACCTGTGAGCCTCACTCCATGTTTTGTTTGGAGTACCCCCTGTTTACAAACTGTCTTTTTGGTGTGTGCACAATAAATTTTTACTAATTACTACTTCAGTGCTTCATTGGTTTTACTTCTGTGTTTTTCTGAACTTTTGACACTTCTATGAGTTTTGGTGGATTTTCTCTGTAAAGAAATTTTTCCATTTCATCTAAGGTGTTAAATTTGTGGACCTAAGGTTATACATAGTATTCTCTTAGTGTCCTTTTATTGTCCATGGTATCAATAATGATAACCTCTCTTACATTTCTGATTTTAAAACTTTGTGTCTCCCTCCCACACACACCTTTCTTTAATTAGCCTGGCTAGAGTTTTTTCAATTTTCTTGATCTCTTTTAAGAACCAGTTTTTGGTTTGAGTGGTCTATTGTTTTCCTGTTTTCAGTTTCATTGCTTTCTGCTATAGTTTTTATTATTTCTTCTCATCTGCTTTCTTTAGGCATAATTTGCTCTTCCTTCCTTTAGTCTGAGGTGGAAACTTAAATAATTGACTTTAGATCTTTCTTCTTTACTCATGTTTGCATTTAATGCTAAAAATTTCCCTCTAAACACTTCTTTTGCTGTATCTCTCAAGTTTTGATGAGTTGAATTTTCACTTAGTTTAAAATATATTATTTTAATTTCCATTGAGAGTTCTTTGACCTATGTGTTATTTAGGAGGGTGATGTTCAGTCTCCCAATATTTTGAGATACAGCAGCTTTTAATTCCTGGTTTCAATTTCTATGTTAATTCCACTTTGGTCTGAAAGTATACTTTGTATTATCTCTATTACTTTCAATTTGTTAAGGTGTGTTTTATGACCCAGAATGTGGTCTTTCTTGGTGAATGTTCCATTTGAGCTTAAGAACGATGTGTAACCATGCTGTTCCTGGATGGACTGTTCTATAGATGTCAGTTCGATCAAGCAGGTTGATGGAGACGTTCATGTCAACTCTTCTTACTGATCTCCTGCCTGCTGGATCTACCAGTTACTAGAGTCGGTGTTAAAGTCTCCCACTGTCACGGTGGATTTGTCTACTTCTCCTTTAAGTTCAATCAGCTGTTGCCTCACATATTTTGACATTCTGTTTTTAGGTGTGTGCAAATTAAGGATTGTTATATCTTCTTGGATAATTGACTTATTTATCATTATATAATGCCCCTCTTCATGCCTGAAAGCATACTTTGTCTGAGGTCTGTCCTGTCTAAAATTAATATAGCTACTCTGGCTTTCTTTGAACTAGTGCGGATATGGTATATCTTTCTCCATCCTTTTAATCTATCTCTGCCTTTATATGTAAAGCAGGTTTCTCACAGATGACATATAGCTGGACCTTATGTTTTTAATCCACTATGACATTCTCTGTCTTTGAATTGATGTCTTTAGACTGTTCACATTTAAAGTGATTATTGATATAGTTGAATTAATATCTACCATGTTTATAGCTCTTTCCTATTCATTGTACTTTGTTTTCTTTCTTTCCCTTTTTCTGCCTTCTCTGGTTTCACTTGAGCATTTCATATGACTCAATTTTCTCTCCTTTCTTAGCATATTAATCATAATCCTTATTTTAAATTTTATAGTGCTTTTCCTAGTGTTTTCAAGATGCATTTACAATGAATCCAAGTCTACTTTCAAATAACCCTATACTGTTTCAAATGTACCACAGGTACCTTATAACCGAGTGTTCCTAATTCAGCCTTCCTGCCCCGTATAACACTGCTGTCCTTCATTTCACATATCCACATGCTATAGTTAACCCAATACATCATTACTGGTACTGCTTTCAATGGTTATCTTTTAGATCAATGAAAAACAAGAAAAACATTTAAGTTACTTTACCTTTATTTATACATTTTCTGGTGCACTTCCTTTCTTTATGTGGATCTGAGTTTATGACCTACATCATTCTCCTTCTTCCTGAAGAAGTCCTAAGATTTCTTGCAAGGCAGGTCTGCTAGCTGCAAATTCATCCAGACTTTTTTGTTTTGTTTTTTGTTTGTTTGTCTGAGAAAATCCTTATTTCCATTTCACTTTTGAAAGATAACTCACTGGATATGGAATTTTAGGTTGGTATTTTTTTCTTTCAGCACGTTAAATATTTTGTTCCACCTCTTCTTACTCTCATGGTTTCTGAAGAGCTGTCCCATGGGATTCTTACCCTGGTTCCCCTAGGGGTGATGTTTTTTTTCTTTTGGCTTCTTTCAAGATACTCTTTTTTGTCTTTGAATTTCTGCAGTTCAAATATGATATGCCTAAGTATAGTTTTTTTAGTATTTATCCTGTTTTTCTCAGATCTATGGTTTTGTGTCTGTTCTTAATTTGGGGAAATTCTTAGCCATTAGTACTTTAAATATTCCTTCTGCTCCTTTCTTCTCCTTCTGTTATCCCATTAAATATATGTTATAATTGTTTTATTGTCTCAAAGTTCTTGGATATTCTTCCTTGCCGTCCCCCCCATTTTTAATTCATTATTTTTTTCTTTTGCATTTCAGTTTGGGAAGTTCCTATTGACATATCTTCAAACTCACTGATTCTTTTCTCAGCAGTCTACTTGTGAGTCCATCAGAGTCATTCTTTATTTCTGTTACAGGATGAAAGATGTCCTTCCTTGGGAACTATAGTTAATAATACTGTATTATAGGGCTTCCTTAGTGGTGCAGTGGTTGGGAGTCCATCTGCCAATGCAGGGGGCATGGGTTTGTGCCCTGGTCCAGGAAGATCCCACGTGCCGCGGAGCAGCTGGGCCCGTGAGCCATGGCCGCTGGGCCTGCGCGTCCGGAGCCTGTGCTCCGCAGCGGGAGAAGCCACAGCAGTGAGAGGCCCGCATACCACAAAAATAATAATAATAATAATAATAATAATAATAATACTGTATTACATATTTAAATGTTCCTAAGACAGTAAATCTTAAAAGTCCTCATCACAGGAAAAATAATTCTATAATTATGTGAGGTGGTGGATGTTAGCTAGACATTGTAGCAATCATTTTGCAGTATATACAGATGTCGAGTTGTTATATCATAACCTGAAACTGATATAATACTGTATGTCAATTATACCTCAAAAAAAAGAACGACCTTCCTAGCATTTCCTTTTGATTCTGTCTTGTAGTTTCCACCTCTTTGCTTAGCTTATTCATCTGTTCTTACCTGTGACAGCTCCTTTTCATTAGAGCCCTTAACATATTAATCATGATGATTTTAAATTCCCTACCTGATAATTTCAAAATCTGTGCTGTATTCTGCAACTTACTTGGTCTCTCTCTTTTTTTTTAAATAAATTTATTTATTTTTGGCTGCACTGGATCTTCGTTGCTGCGTGAGGGCTTTCTCTAGTTGCAGCGAGCAGGGGCTACTCTTCATTATGGTGTGCAGGCTTCTCATTGCGGTGGCTTCTCTTGTTGCGGATCATGGGCTCTAGGCACATGGGCTTCAGTAGTTGTGGCTCACAGGCTCTAGAGCACAGGTTCAGTAGTTGTGGTGCACGGGCTTAGCTGCTCTACAGCATGTGGGATCTTCCTGGACCAGGGCTCGAACCCGTGTCCTCTGCATTGGCAGGTGGATTCTTAACCACTGAACCACCAAGGAAGTCCTTATTTGTTCTCTTAAGATGGTGTTTTTCCTTGCCTTTCACATGCCTTGTAATTTTTTGCTGCAATCTGGGCATAGTATATTGGGTAGAAACTGAGATGAAAAGCCTTTAGTTGGTGTTATGTTAATCTGGTTAGGAGTTGGGCTATATTTAATGTTCACTGCAGCTCTGGGTACCAGAGCCTTCAAATTCCTGTAATGTCCTTGCTTCTGCCTCCCCTGATGTCTCTGGGTTTCCCTAAGAACTCCTTCTTACTATGAGCCTCCACATTTCAGCTCTTTTACCGTAATCCTCTGTTATTATGATGGAGTCCTATTGATGGGGTGTGAGGTGTGGGAATAGGGAAGAGTCTGGTCTTAATTCAAAATCCCAGTCTTTTAGTGGGGCTGTGTCCTGAGCTGTGATCCTCACAAGGGTTTCTTAGCTTCCTTCCTCCTCTTGGGTGATGCAAGAGGGCAAGAGGGTCTGGAGCTGGATAATCACAATTCCCCCTTCAGTCCAAGTGAGAGAAGTCTCTGCTAAAGCTGTTTCCTTACAGGGTCAGAAGTGTTATGGAAAATACTCTGAACTATTTCAGCAGGGTTACTTTCCCCCTCCTACTGCAGGAGCTACTGGGGGATTTTTCATGGCACCTCACTGTGTGGACCTACTGGGATGCCTACAGTAAAGCCCATGAAATATGGGGCCCCCTAGGGCTGAAGTCTCAGGACTTGTCCACATGCAGCTTCTGGCATTTGTCAAAATTAGTCTTTAAGTCTTGCTATCAATTTGCAGCTCTAGCAGCTCCTTCTCCAAATAAACTGACCTCAGCCATGTTTCTGTCTTTTTTTCTGCAGATTTTGGGTGACGGTTTATCCTGCCACCTCCACTCTCTGAAGGTTCATGGAAAGTCATTGGTTTTCATTTTGTTCAGCTTTTTTTGCTTAATATAAAGAGGAGAGTGACAACTTCCAAGCTTTCCTTGTCGTGGTTGAAACCGGATGTTCCTAAATAGACTTTTTATTTTAGAATTTAGAGAAAAGTTGCAAAAATAGCCCATTGAGTTCCCATACACACCCACGCTCAGTTTCCCCTATTGTTAACATCTTACATTACTGTGGCACATCAGTCACAAGTAAGCAGCCAGGATTGATAGATCATGCTTAACTAAAGTCCATGCTCGGCTGTCATTGGTTTTACTCTAACGTCCTTTTCTAGCTCAGGGTCCCATCCAGGATGCAGCGTGACATTCACTCTGCTCAGACTTCTCTACACTGGGACTGTTTGGGGAGTTTTCTTGTTTTTGACGACCCTAACTTAACAGTTTGAGGAGCACTGGCCAGGCATTTTGTAGAATGTCCCTCAGTCCGGATTTGTCTGACATTTTTCCCATGGTTAAACTGTGGTTATGGGTTTTGGGTTTGAAGACTAGAGAGGTACAGAACCTCGATGATACCATCACATCAGGGCACATGCTGTCAGCATGACTGATCTCTGTGAGGCTGACCTTGATCACCTGGCTGACGTGTGCTTGTCAGGTTTCCCCACTAGTTACTTTTCCCAACTTTTAACACTGTCCTCATTAGAAGGAAGTCACCAAGCATAGCCCACACTGAACAGGTGGGAAAGACATTGTCATTTGAACTAGTAAATGGAGGGGGTCATCAGAGATCCTTTAGGAGTGGGGAGAGAATGCGTATGTCCATATACTTACATACCATATAGTAGGTTTATTGTCTTTATGTATATATGTATCGATTTATACACAGACACAGGTGTCCCTCACTTTTCAAAAGTTCGCTTTACCCTACTTCACTTTTACGAAAGACCTATATTAGTATCTGTTTCGCTAACCAAAAGAAATCCAAAGATTTTCACTTTTATGCAAAAAGGCAAAAAGTGGAAACAGCGTCAGTGTTTGTTTTGCAGTGAGCATTACAGAGGCAGCGCCGCCTGAGCAGTGAGAACCGTCCCGTCAAGCTCCTTCTCGGGAACCACGCTCAGCATCCCAGCATCAGCTGCCAGAGCTGTGAACTGCGTCTGTGAGCATCTGTGCTTCATCTCCATTCGTTTTGTGCGTCTGTGAGCAAGACAGGTCCTCAAGTAAGTGCTTCTTTGCTTTATGCTGTTTCGGTTTATGAAAGGTTTCATAGGAACACTACTCTTGTTTGGCTGTGATACCTGGATATATATTATATAAACCTGGAAATATATATATATATATATATATATATATATATATATATATATATTCATTTAGCAGGTGGAAGGAAAAAAATATATATGTATGTTCTCAAATAGGTGTGTGTGTATATATATTCTCTCACCACCTATTAAAGAAATATATATACATATACATAAGCACACCTATTGAGCTCATCTACCATACTGCTGTATGTATTTATGTGTGTATATATGTATCTGTATACATATATATATACACATATAAAAATACATATAAACATATATAATTTATATGTATATATTTACATATATAAATACACATAAACATATATAAACATATAATACATATAAATTATTGTATAATTTATATGTTTACACGTATTTTATGTGTAGATGTAGATGTATATGGATACATACATATATACACATATATGTATATGTGTTTATTTATGTATATGTGTATGTATATATATGTATGATATGTATATATCAATGAGGTAGATGAACTCGAATAGGGCCAGCCGTCTACACACAGGGAAGGGCAGGATACCACAAGCTCAAACAGAGGCCGTGAGGATGGAGCTGTCAGTGCAGAGCTGAGAGATACCCCATCCTGAGTTCAGTCATTCATTTGTTCAATCAACAGCACGTTCTTGGTCGCTCACATGCCCCCGGTGCTGGGCTTGGTACTATGAGTATCGTGGCAGCTGAAAGGGGGAGATGCACCTGTCTTGTAGTTTAGGGACGACTGTAAAAAGCGGACACTTACAAACTGATCACGTGCACACCTGAGACTTGGGATCTTTGCTACGATCAGCTGTGACAGGGGCTCTGCCCCAGCCCAGGGGGTATGGAGGACTCCCTGAGTCGTGATCCTGAGCTGAGATGCCAAGTGAACACAGAGCAAGAGGAAGGCCATGGGGTGATCTAGGCAGAGGGGATGACTGCACAGATGCCTGGCAGGGTGTTAGAGGGACAGAAAGGAGACCATAGGGCTGGATCCTGAGGATGAGCAAGAGAGTGGAGGAGGGAAGGCTGGGGGTGCAGCCAGGGAACTGCAGAGCACAACAAGGCTGGCTTTACCAGTGAGCCAGAGAGAACCTTATGGGATCCACACCTGGGACCAGGGAGGAGATAAAAAAAGCAGGTGGAGAGGGGAGGGAAGGAAATCGTTCATAGCAGAACCTAGAGCCAGAGGTAAGAAAGCTGAGACCAACTGGGCACAGTGAATGAACTTCAGTACAATCCAGGGTTATAAATGGGGGGCAGGAGAGGAGGTGGTGCAGAGGCCTGTTGGATAGCCCAGGGAACTATATTCAATATCCTGTGATAAACCATGGTGGAAAAGAATATGGAAAAGAATGTATGTATGTAGAAATGAGTCACTTTGCTGTCCAGCAGAAATTAACACAATATTGTAAGTCAACTATACTTCAATTAAATTTAAAAAAAAAAAAAGAAAAGAGAAAAAGACCCATTGAGTCCAGGGTAAGGAAGTGAATGAAGGTGGAGAAGTGTACTGAGAGGGATTTCTGACTCTAATTCCATCCATTTGCTCATTCATGCAATATTTATTGAAAGCTCGACTCTGCTGACGTCACAATATTTCCTTCACCGACAGATACTGAGGGCTTTGCATGCCGAATGAAGAATCTGGTCTTAGTTCCGTTGATAACAAGTCAAATGGAGATTTCCAGATAAAGGAGTGATAAAGTGAAATAAATAACCAAGAATAAGGTCCAAGCCACAGGGATCTCGCCAGCCTTGCCCATTTTGGTCTCAGCACAGCAGAAGTGGGGATCCAGGAAAGACTTGCTGGATGGATGGGTCATCAGAGCTGGGCGTGGTGGGGCAGGTGCACTGGCAGGGGAGTGGGGAAGGTGGACCAAGACAAGGAGTCCCCGGGAAGCTGGTGGTATAGCCTGTGTGTGTGGAGAGTCATCTGCCCAGAGCAGGGCAGTGAGCCTGAAGGAAGCGGGCAGAGCCACAAGATTGCTGTCTCAGCCCGGCTCCCCAACAGACCCTGCAACCAGGATGTCTGTGTCAGGGCTGAGCAGTAATAAGGAAGAGTTGCTGGGAGCGGCTGGGGCCTGGAGGATGCAGGGTGGGAAGAGGAGGAAACCTGGCAGAGATGTGATTTCAGGCAAAAGGCTACGAGGGCATCTCCCGCCTGAGGCTTGGGGGGGCTCTCTGCAATGTAAGCCACACCTCTGAGATGTCCTGACCCAGACAGGGTGTGGGTCTTCCCACCCCACACAAGTCGGTCAGGCTTAGGGTACTCGGTGAAGGGGGCAGAGGCCAGGTCACCATGTTCCAGGCATGTCTGGCCCTTTAAGTGTGCAGGTGATGTAGTGCCGGAGCCCAAGGGCAGTCCCCACAGAGCTGCAGACACCAGCCACAGGCATGGAAGAGCACGTATCAGAAAGGAAAGGGGCCTGCGGGCATCCAGGCAACACCTGACCACGTAGACCACAGTAGGCAGGACCCGGAACGGAGGCAGCATGGAAGGCAATGCCAGATGGTCATGCCTGGAGGGTGGACAACCATGGGGATGGTCAGCAAAAGAGGAAGGATGAGAAAGGACACGTGGGGAAAAGAAGCGAGTCTGGCTTGGAAGAGAGCCGCTGATCTGTGTCCTACAGGTAGGGACAGCGTGCTAATTGACGGCCATTCTGTCCCTGGTGCTGAGAAGCTGGGCACATCACCCTCCCGTTCACGCTTCTCCTCAACCCTGTTACGGATGAGGAAGCTGGACCTGGGGGGCTCAGTATTTCACTCAAGCTCAGGAAACGTGCAAGGTAACTGATGGAGCTCGGATTCTAAGCCAGGCCCAGGTAACTCCAAAGCAGGTGCTCTCAGACACGTGGCACGTGGGTGTTTATGGTGGTAGGAATGCAATTGGCAACCTGGCCTCCCCTTACTAAGGGTTTGTGTTGAGTCTGGGGGCTTCTTCTCCAGGCACATCCCCTCTGGGTGCAGACGGAGGCCCACGTTTCCGCGAGGACAGCTGTCTCTAGCAGCCGGGTCCACCCAGCCCTGTGGCTCATGATCTATTTTACTCCAGTTGTTTCCACGGCCAAGTGTCCAGAGGCAGAGATGTTTCTGAGTCGTAGCTGTGGAATATAAACCAGGCAATGGCCAGAATACAGACTCCGGGCACTTGTTGCCCATTTTCTGGCACTCTCAGTGGGGTCTCCATCTGACACCACCTTTGGGTTGCGTTTCCTTCACCCCCCAAAAGCGAGTGTCCCCTTGTCAGACAGAAGGCCCCTAGGATGCAGCAGGGGACGTGGGGTGGCGGGCAGCCTGGATCCTAAGTCTGATCTTTCCTCCAACTCCGCTGTCTGCTCACTGCTGATATCGGGCCATGTTAGCCTTGGGTGAAAGCGTAGCCTTCCAGCTCTTTTACAAAGCACCTGTTTTCCATACTTAGAATGTTTTCATTTCCAGAATTCGGGCAAAAGGGTTTTTCTTGGTAATTTGGTATTTTCCTCCCTCTCTGCTTCCACGGATCTGTTCCCACTGGAAGCCATCTCTGGGTTCAGGGTCCCACGGAGCCACACATGTGTCACCCTGATGTTTCCATGTGTGCTGCCTTGGCCAGAGAACGCAAGACACCGGCTCACCTGCTGTCCTGCTGCTGCCCAGCCAGGAGTCCCCGTCACCCTGGGGCCACCTCGGTGAAGACGGCTCCACAGTGGGCCACCTCCTCGACCCCCCGGCCCTGTGCCAGCCACCACGGGCAGCAGGGTCCTTGGTGTAGCAGTGGAATCTGTCTCTGTCTGATATAAACAGAAGAACCTTGACTGAAAGTTCATCCTATAGCTCCAAGGTGAAGGGCAATTGGGAGCCTGGCTTGGATAAAGGCAGGGGCAAGCATCTCGGGGTTCACCTGGTAGGAAGGCCTCGAGTGATAAGCGGTGCAGCTCACCCCACAGGGCAAAGCCCGGGGCAAGCACTGTTCTGTCTGCATGCCCCCTCTCAAGACGTGTACACACGCACACACACACACATAGAGTTTTCACCCAGTTACAATCACAGCACGCATGCAACTTTGCACCATACACATTTTTATATGGCTTTGTGCTTTTTT
Organism: Mesoplodon densirostris; assembly: GCF_025265405.1. Taxonomy (NCBI): domain Eukaryota; kingdom Metazoa; phylum Chordata; class Mammalia; order Artiodactyla; family Ziphiidae; genus Mesoplodon; species Mesoplodon densirostris. The sequence continues at coordinate 62,063,105 of NC_082671.1, read as the reverse complement.
TGGAATTATAACTTCGAATGCCTGCATAATATTCCATCAAATGATGGCCCATAATTTACTAAATTAACTCTCTGCAGATGGTGTCTGGTCAGTTCCTCCACTTTGGAAACACGTCCTCAGGAGCCTGTCATCAGGGATGACCACTGTGAGGCCCATCCTCAGGGGTCGCTTGGCAGATGGCTGGCCCATGTCACATCCTTCCACACCCACACTGTGACATCACAGTAGCAGTTCTGACCCAGGCCCCCGGCCCCCAGGACTCCCCTGCATTGATTCTTCTCCCACCAGGAGGTCAGATATCAAGGGCAGGGCTGTTCCCTGTTTGGTTCACGGCTGTGTCCCTGGTCCCTAGAACCTGCTGGCTCACAGCAGGCACTCAGACAGATGTGTTGAATAAATTCACAAATTGTGGCTTTCTAAGGTAAGCCCATCCCCTGCCACCTTACACCTGAGGCTTCAGATTCTGAAGGAAGCAGCCTCATACGATGTCTCGTAATCAGTCATAAGCTGTCAGACGAGCCTGGCTCCAAACACCCATCTTCCTCCTCCTGCTTTCTGGAAGGTGTCCGTCTATCCCTGTGTTTTCTGTAAGTTAGTCATCGGAACATGGTCAGCCTCTGCATTACTTTTTGATGAGAACACCTCACAGGTAGGGCCGTGTCCTTTGGACGGCGTTAATTCAGGAGCCACATCAAAGATGGATCTGATGCACCCGTTATAAATCTCCCCCTCGGCCTCACACCTGCGTGGAGACAGACAGGCAGAGAGAAAGGAAGGAGGAAAGACTGACAGTCTCTGTCTCGCCCCTGGGCTGTGAGTGGAGACCCTGCAGGGGCTGTGGTTTGGTTTTGCTTTTGTATTTTCCCTGAATACCATCATCCATGACCACGATGCCCAGCGCCCGGTTGGTGCTCCATAAACATTGTCTAAAGCAGGGACAAATGTGTCTTATAAGGGGTTGAAGTTCAAAGGAAACCACATGAAAACGAAACCTCTCTATATCACAAATAGTGACCTAAAACCCTATTCTCATCATTTCCCTTTTACTCACAGGTAGTAAAATGCTGCTAATTGAATAGCAACAAGTTTCCTCCATGCACAGGCAGAAAAGGCCATGGTGCATCCTTCCAGGGACCTAGTGTCTGGAGGGGACGTGGGCGGAAAGGGCGGGCTGTGCATCTGGGTCAGGGAGCGGCCGGCGACCTCTCTGAGCAGCTCTGAGAGGCTGAGATCTCTGAGGCTGCAGTGTCTTCAGGAGCCCGGAGAGTTAAGGGAAGTTTTGCACAGGCTTCCAGTGGGGCACAAAGTGAGTTCCCGATGAACGGCTCCCTGGGCTCAGCGGTGTAGATGGCGTGGCCCCCGAGGGCTGGAGCTGAGTCCTGGGGTGGAGGTCTCCCTTGGCTCCCACAGCACCCCGTGATCAAACAGCACACCCCTAGCCCCACCCCAGCCCCACCCACCATGGTCAGCCTCACTGGACCACCAGCAGTATCTGATTTCACATTTTTATAAATTTCTAAGACCATTTTTCCCTCTAATAAATTTCTTCCCTGACTTGAAATCTGTACTGTCCCGGGTGGTTTTTTAGCCTCCCGTGATTAGCAATTCTTAATGAATGAGTTTTTAATCACTTCACCAGCATCTACTCTCAAGCACATTTATCATTCTTACCTCCCTCACCTCCCCAAAACATGCCCCATGGGATTTAATTTTCTCTGGCAAGTCTGTCTTGCCATAACATCCCTTTGAAATGATGGAAAAATTGAAGAGCTTATCCTGATGAGGTAAATATTATGATAGGACAGAAATTAGTTTTACAGGGATCCATGGAGAACCTAACAGATCCCAGAAACTGTGTCCTTCTCTAGGCCCGGGACCCACGCTCAGCCGGGCTGCTCTTGTCACTTTCAGAACAAAGCAGGAAGATGTTCTAAGGGGAAGCTGGTTCACTTAATGACTATTGCTGTTTCAAGCTCCAGAAATCTGCTCTCTTTACCCTCCAGGGAAAAGCCGTGTTCTACAAAAATCAGGCCACTTGCTTAAGAAAAGCAAGACAGAGCTGGAGAATCACATCACGCGTGTCGACCCGTGTTCCCATCATGCTGCCGACACTTCCGGGGCGAGGAGTTTGTTGGGATGTGAACCTGGACCAGCTCCCCCAGGAGGGCCACCCCCATACTGTGCCCCAGGCCCCAGGAGACCGGGGGCACTGCACGCACACGGGGGCCAGGCTGCAGCCCCCGACAACACAGCAACCCCTGCCTAAGGGACCCCAGGGGCAACCCCTGGTCCTCAGAGCTGGACTTGGACATGCCAGCCTTTGGAGTGGACTATGTCCGTGTCCCTGCACTCACCCCACTCAGGCAGCCTTCCTCCATGAGTGATGCTACTGGCCACCAGCTGCCCCCCGCCCCCAGATGCTGCCTGCTCCAGAATCTTTGGGGACATGAGCTTCTTCTTCCCAAATGGCTTCAACCCCCCCCCCCACCATGTGGGTCATGTCCCCACCCCTGACCACAGCGGCGAGGCTGGGGACCATGTGCACTAACTGGCCACATGCGTCAGGCAGCTTGGGTGGCATTAACAGAGCCCTATAGCCCAGGCAGCTTAAATAACAGAGGTTTATTCCCTCCCAGTCCTGGAGGCTAGATGTCCAAGATCAAGGTGTCAGCAGGGCTGGTTTCTCCTGAGGCCTCTCTTCCTGGTGGTGGACAGTCATCTTTTCCCTGTGTCCCCTCATGGTCTCCCCTCTGTGCCTGTCTTTTGGTCTCCCTTGTAATTTGTTGAAAGCTGAGCATGCTGTGTAGCATAATAGGTGCTGAGTGTTTTGTGTTCATCTGAGCCGAACCTTTGGGCGGCTGCAGGTACGGGAGGTTTCCTGCTCATCCAGGTCCTGGGTTTTGTCTCAGAATCCCCTTGACCTTGTGCCTAGTGCTCCTCCTCAGAAGGATCTGTGCCCTGCAGCACCTTTAGCTGTAATTATACTGAATAATTCACTGTCATTATACCAGAGCCCTATTATCATGGTGGTAGGGTGTTGGGTACAGAGAATGTTCTGTAATATTCTAGTTGAGTCTCAGCCTTTTGGTGAGTGTCCATTGTTGAATGGTGGCCCCACAAGATATGTTCACATCCTAACCCTCAAAACTTGTGAACGTGACCTCATTTGGAAAAAGGGCCTTTGCAGGTGTGATTAAGTTACAGATCTCCAGATGTTGTCTCCTGGATTATCTAGATGGATCCTGAATCCAATGATGTGTCCTTATGAGAGGAAAGGACACAGTCACACAGAGAAGATATGTGACAATGGAGGCAGGGATAAGCCTTATGAAATGAGACACCGAGGGCAGCCTGGAACCACCAGAAGCTGGAAAAGACAAGGAACGACCCTACCCTAGAGACCCTTAGGGCAGCATGACCCTGTCCACACCTTTATTTCAGAGAGAGAATAGATTTCTGATTTTGGAAGACACCACGTTTGTGGCACCTTGTTATGGCAGCCCAAGAAGCTGGAGCAGTGGATCCTGGCTGTGTTCTTCCCAAGTGTTTCTCTCCCTCCTCCATGGACACAAAGCATCCCAAGCTGTTTCCTTGAAGCTCTGTGCCATGGTTCCCCCTCAGGTCAGGCAGGAAGGCTGGATGGGGCTAGTGTGAGGATGCTTTTCTCCAGCCGGGACCAAAATTCAGAGCTGCCCCTGGCAGAGTCCTCCCTGGAGAGTAGGTATTTATACAGAGAATGTTGTGGGCATATTTCACGAGGATTTTCCTCCTTCCCCCGTCACAGCCACAGGGATCCTTCTCTGAGCCCCACTGTGAGAACCTGGTGAGGTTCCTGAAGAGAAAAACCTCAAAGGTGTGGGGTCCCCCAAACACATGACCCCCAGGAGTGTCTCACTCTCATGCTAGACCACACTCATCCTCCAGGAATTTGCTCAAACGACCATGTAAATATTCCTACCTGTCTATGGCTCAGGGGCTTCTGTTCCAGGTAAGTGGGTCTTAGCTGCATTTCTCGGATATGCCTTTCTCTCAAGGTGTTGTGTTGGAAGGTTTGCCCTGTGACCGTCATTCTCTGATGGGTCTTAAAAAAGATTTTCCAGTTTTCCAGTTTGTTCTTGTAAGGATGAGAATGCTGACGTCCAAGGTCTTTACATGTTGGAGCTGAAACTGTACATCCCCAATAGTCTTTGCTATATATTGTGATGTTTTTCTTTAACTATTAAATCTCAAAGACAATTAATTGGTTAGATGGTTAATTTGTCCATTCAATCAGTCCTTTCGTGACCATCCTCTGCGAGGCTCTGGGGATTCAGAAATGTCAAGATCTGTGCTGTCAAGGAACTTCCCTCAGGAGGGGTTGAAATCAAGAAAGAACTACTTGCTGTGAGGTTTGTGGCTCTAAGAGTAAGTTGTCCACAGTGTTTCTGCTCCAGCAGTAATGCGAAGAGCCTTTCCCAGGCTGGCCCTGGGGCAGGGAAGCTTCCTGGATGGGGTTAAGTTCCAACTGAGGACAGAGGCCAAGTCCCCACCTGCCACCAGCACATCAGAGAAGGAGGAAGGAAATCACCCCAGCAGAGGGATGGTACTTGGGAAAGTAGTTCTCACTCTGTGAGATGCTAGAAGTGTGCACAGAAGCCAAATTAGAAGGAGGAAAGATTTTCAAAGAGGAAAAGCCAATCATAAGGGTTTTTCCAGCTTCGCACTGAGCATACGTTGTGGGCACCTCCTACCATCAGCTTTGCACTGGGGACTCATTTGTGCTTCTGAGAGCCCAGCCCCATTGGCCTTCTCTGGTTAGTTTTATGTGTTTTTGGATTCAAGACTCATTTTTACGGAAGTTTTTTTTTAAGTTTATGAGCAATATACTTTGTGTGAGCAATTTTTAAATTAATTTCTAGTTTAATGCATTAGAATTAACTGATACTATTGTTGTGGTCTAACATCACTAATCACTATTTTGCAAATGTCTCATAGCAGCATAAAAGGATGAACCAATAATTTTGTATGATACTACGTTTGATAAAAATGCATTAATGCAACATTTTAGGAAGACTATTCAAACTTATGAGGTCTTTCATTTCTTCATTCTCTATTTGACACATAATCTCCTATAAATGGATTTCTGCTTACCTATATCTGTATTTCTAAAGGGTTTGGTTGTGTATTGAGATGTTGGTATTTAGTATAAAATATTCAACTGATCCATCCTCACTGAGCGATATCATGTCCTCTTGTCGACACAGCAACCCTCCTTGTCCACTAAATGATTGTGGCTGAATAATATTCCGTTGTGTATATATACCACATCTTCTTTATTCACTCCCCTGTCAATAGACATTTAGGTTGCTTCCATGTCTTGGCTATTGTAAACAGTACTGCTGCGAACATTGGGGTGCATGTGTCTTTTCGAATTAGAGTTTTCTCTGGATATATGCCCAGGAGTGGGATTGCCAGATCATATGGTAACTCTATGTTTAGTTTTTTAAGGAACCTCCATTCTGTTCTCCATGGTAGCTACACCAATTTACATTCCCACCAACAGTGTAGGTGGGTTCCCTTTTCTCCACAGCCTCTCCAGCATTTATTGTTTGTAGACTTTTTGATGATGGCCATTCTGACGGGTGTGAGGTGATACTTCATTGTAGCTTTGATTTGCTGACTTTTATTTTAAATTCATATAACCAGCCTTCCTTTTTTTCCCTTTGCTTCTGCTCAATGAATCTTTCCTGTTATTTTATCTCCAACCTTCCCATTGCAGTGACAGTGTTTTGCCATCAATCGAACGGGAGCTTCCAATCTGGCTGCATCACCTGGGATATGCACGACCTTAGGAAAATCACTTAACCTCTCAGAGCCGGGTCCTTCACTTGTACCTTGGTAGCAATAATAGCTATTTGCAGAGCTATTGTAAGAATTAACTGAGATCATGCATTTAGAGTCCATCAGTGACCAATTTCTGACTGAGCACACAAGTGCCAGGCCCCATCACAGATGCAGGAATCCAGGAGCAAACAACACTTGCTCTACTTTTAGGGACTTACAACAGGATGGAAAAGCATGTGAGGGTAAATGCTTCATAAAATTTCCATCAATACGAACGAAGAGGTGGTACAAGCATTTATGAGAAGGAAGATCAATTAAAAAAGGCTTCCCCAAGAAGTACCCCATGATTCATGCAGTCATTAAAGGCCAATGCATGGTAACATTTTCTTTATAATAACTAACATTAAATTACCTTTGTTTTATCTATGTTCTCTGTAAGTGTATTTTACATTTTACTCTAATCTGCTAGTCTTTGTCATTTAATCAAAGAGTTTAACTCATTAATATTTATTGTCATAAAGTAACATTTTGTCTTCCTTCTGTCATTAAAACACAGAGCATATTAAGAAAAATATTAGCATCAAAGATGGCAAAGGCTTAATATCCCCAGCATTTCATGGGGGGAATGGGGGCTTATCTACCACTAAGGAGACAAATGACTTGAACAGAAAACTCACAGAAGAAGTACCCAACATATGAAAAATGCTCAGCCTCACAAGTAATTTAAAATGCAAATAGGAACAATTATGGGACTTTTTTCCGTCTTTCAAATTGGCAATTTAGAAACATAATATTTGATGGAGAGTTGAGTGAAATAGCTATATTCTTCCCCGCTGGTGGAGATATCAACTAGAGAATTTCCTCTCTCCAAAGCAATTTGGTAATATATGGGAAGAGAGTTAAAAGAGCTTATACCCTTTAATGCCACAATCATACTTCCAAAAAACCCATCCTCAGCACTACACAGAGATGGGGGCAGGGACATTCACATGAGGATGCTAGGCACAGCTGCTGTGGGTGGATTCCCACCACCTGGAAGAGTCATGTTGGGAGTCTCACAAATCCATCCCAACCCAATCTTTTAGGGGGATTTCTGGCTAAATATCAGGAACCCCTTTCTTCCTCATGTATGCTAGTATAGAAAAAGTATCTCTTTATAAATTTGAGCAAATGATTCAGAATTCTACTAGAATTTGTTCAAAAGGTTTTTCCCATGTCTGTTTGCTGTTCAGAGTTGTATTCAATAATAATCAGATATTACCCCCACTGGTCTCTTTCATAAATGAGTTGTTGCAAAGATCCACACAGAGAGTCAGGTCTCCCCACACCCCTCCCCCTCTTGAGAATGTTGGTAATAAAGGAGTTTCTCTCAGGTCAAGAGCCATGGACCCAACCCAGTCATGACTTCTGCCCTGAATGAGATGTTCACCCTGTGTGACCATGACCATTTCTTTTCCTTTTAGGGCAACCAGAGGCAGGTCAGTTCAGCTCTCCCACTGGACCAGGAACTTCAGGGGCACACTGCTCCCCAGCCCTGCTTGGCTGCAACCCTCCATGGACATTGTTACCCAGAGCCTGTGTATCCCTCCTCCTATCCCATGTCCTGCCACCCAGGACCCAGAATTCTGACCAATGGAGTGGGCAGAATGGTCACAGGCCATCACCCAGGCCACGGACTGCTTCTCCACCTGTGGCCATGTTCCCACACGAGGATCTTGGGTATCTGAGAATTCTAAGTTCAACCCTTAACTTCCAGGTCATTATGATGACATATTCATCTAAGTTGGAGTTTAGAACAGAATGCCTTTAACAGATTCTTAACTCAGATATTCGGACACACAGTGTGGGTGCCTCTTTTTGTGTTCTTGCTTCAGGTCCCCAAAAGGTCAGCATCGGGGCTGCCGAGCCTCCCCCAAATTTGAGATATGGCAAACTAGCAGGAACTCAAGTATTTTTCATGATGTCTTCTGAGAGAAACCAATATAAAAATTAAAGATCCTCTTCTCTGTCTTCATTATAAACCATTTTCCAAATTGTCTGAGAGAATATATCACCTCTCTACTCCATATTTTAACAAGCTGGTTCTGTTTAAACAAAGAATGATAGCACATTCAAAATCCTTCTGTTTATCCAGAAACTTCAGGTTAAAAATTGAAACATTTAAGTTATGCATCTGGTGGCATTCTCCCACAGTTAACATATTGGATTGAGATTTTTCTGAGAAGGAAACATGAAATTCAAAATATATCTCAAGTCAGAGCATGATTATTTACCAGATAAATCGAGAGAGACATAATTTCCCTCTGTAGTTAGAAACTTCCCAGGGATGACACCAGCACAGATTCAAGCAGCAAGGTCTGCTCTGGGTGGAAAGTCTTTGATCTAATCCTTGATGCCCAGGCTGCAGAGAGAGATAGACAGCGGTGGCGGGGCTGGGAAGTTGGTGGGAATGTGGACCCCCCCACACACACACACCCCGAGTGACAGTTTGAGCTATTTTAATGCAACTGTTTATCCAATCAGTTGGGTCGCTGTCTCTCTGGACAGGGCAAGGCTTTTTTTTTTTTTTAATGCAATTTGACATCTGAATTTATGTTTTTACACCAAGTGGTTTTATGGCCAATATAAAGAATATATTTTGTGTATGTATAACTGATTCACTTTGTTATAAAGCAGAAACTAACATACCATTGTAAAGCAATTATACTCCAATAAAGATGTTTAAAAAAACAGAATATATTTTGCATTTAAAAAACATGTTCTTTCTGTTCCTTAACATTGGGACTAAAGCCCAGAGATCTTCCCAGTTTGCCCCCTCCTCCTTTGTCTTCCCACTCTGATAATCTCCTGAAGGCGCGCACAGTGTATCCAATTAATTTTTGAGTTGATTAGGTGTGAATTCCAGGCTGATAGCTATGCATCACTTAGCATTACAAAAATGTATCAAAGCCCCCCCATACACAATTGTTTTTACACTTCTCTTCATCTTCTGTCATACTTCTTTGCCCCAAGAGAAAGTTTTTATCACCTTTCTAAAGAATTTAATAGCTGTGAATTACAATCCCCACAGCTCTGCACACCTGTCTAAGCCACTAAGGAGCCAGAGCTGATTGTTTTTCCTTCTGCATATTCAACATCAAGTTTACAATGTCTAGAGTACTGGTACCCAGGCTCCAGTGAGTTTTACTCTTAAGGAAGACCAAGAAGAGAGGGGACTTTCAAATGAGTTCATTTGTCTCTGCGGTGATTTGCCTAAAGATTCACAAATGCAACCATTGATACAAAAACTGCCCTTTTCTCCAAAGCTCCATCCTCCATCTTCACCCTCCAAAGCTGCCACTTGACTTGGAACTTTGTTGTACTGCTTGTCATTACTTGGAGAACTGACTAGAACCTGACACACACGCAGTCTTCACACACACACACACACACACACACACACACACACACGCACACACAGGGTTGTGAGCACATGAGGTAGAAATTAGGATTTTATCTGGGAAAAGGAGAGAGTCCATGTGCAGTTCCTTTTTCTCTTTAGGACTCTTTTAGACTAGACTCTTTACAGACTAGACTTGTCTCTATTCACAGTTCATGTCAAGTTAAACTCCAGCCTTGCAAAGATGCCAGCGTCCATGCCAGACACAAATCCTCTTGTTCTTCTGTGGACTAAGAATGTCACCTGCCATAACAGTAAATGAAGGATGTTGCAGCCCTCAGCCACTACAGCCATCTTGATGGTGAGCCCTGAGAGATCTCAGGAAGGGAAAGCACTGGATACCAGCCCTAGAAGTTGAGGTGCACATCAAAGGAATGATTTCAATAAGCCCAGACTCTTCCATCTTCCCGTACATAGAAAACTATGAAATTCCTTAACTTGAGATGTCTGGTTTTCTTTAATAAACAATAATCTTTTGATGTTCCAACTACCTGCCCTTTATTGCAGAAACTCCTATAGATCCTGGCTCCTCCCTGACCTCTTTGGGGCAGTTCCTCAGAGCGATCTGAGATGCTGTGTCCCAGGCTTAAATCCTCAGTTTTGTCCACCAAATCAAACATAACTCTCAACTTTTAGGTTGTGCATTTTATTCAGTCAACACCTCAGATGAATCTCATGCCAGTGTCCCCAGTAGGCATTCATCTGAGGATCAATGTTGAAAACAACAGCTTCCTAACAAGCAGAAAGCAGGCCCTGCTCCTGACTTGGATCTGTGAACAGTTAGGTGATTCCAGCCTGCAGTCGGGCCACCATCAGGAGAGGAGAAATTGCCAAGCGCACAGCCTGACATCATAGGGGAACCTCTCACCCCTGCCTGGGAGTGGCACTCCCTCCCTCTGACATGGTCCCAGTGGACAGTGGACTGTATATGGGTGAGCTCATGAAGGCATCATGCACTCCGGGGCACTTAGTGGGACAGTGACAGAGATAAAGTCCTTGAACCAGGACCAAGAAAAGGGCAGCTCACTTCCAGGCGGCTGAGTGGGAGCTGTCTCTGAAATCCCAACTGCGGAGCCCTCTATTCAGGGCATGGCAGAGGAGGGGGCCAGGGGATCCAGCCAGAGAGGCCAAGGACCGAGGTGGGGTTCTGGTGAAACCTGCAGGGGAAGGGCATGGAGGGGACATGACCCACTCCAGCAAATTAATAAACAGCCTCTAAGGGCCACATCCATCAAGCAGGGGAGAGCAGAGAGAACCCAGGCAGGATCAGCAGCAGAGAGGCCCCAGCACTTCCTGAGCTCTGTCTGTGGGCCAGAGACTGAGATGCTCAATCTTGTTTAAGTCTCAGCCTGTGAGGAAGGTCCAATTGTCACCTGCCTTTGGAGGTGAGCAATTTTAAGATTAGGAATAAGTATCTGCTGAGGGCACTTAGCTTGATGCAGAGGCTGGACTTGACCTGGGTGTTGTTTCCTTCTTCTTTCCTTTCTTCCTTCCTTCCTTTCTTTCTTTCTTTCTTTCTTTCTTTCTTTCCTTCTTTCTTTCTTTCTTTTCTCTCTTTCTTATTGAAGTATAGTTGATTTACAATATTATGTTACTTTCAGGTATACAACATAGTAATTTGATATTTTTATAGATTATACCCCATACAAAGGTATTATAAAATATTGACAAGATTCCCTGTGCTATATATAATATCTTGTAACAAATCTGTAATATTTTTTGAAATTAAAAAGTATCTTCATATTCAGATAGTTAGGGATTGCTACTATATTAGAAACCTCAAATGTTCTGTAGTTTTCATGAGTAAAAATTCAAGCCTGAGTACAATTTTGGCAACTTTTAGAAGGAACACATATAAGGAAACATTGGTAGGAAAAAGAAAACAAAAACAGGCAAACTTGAGCAAAAACCTAGACTAAATGTAATGAATTAGAAAATAGTAAATGTATTTCCTATTGTCAAAACAGAACCAAAAGTTCCTTTTTATTCGTAAATGCAGACCTGGGCATTCTGATGGTGAGACCTTTCTCCTTGCTCTGCCTTGTCAGCCCCACAAGAGGAAATCTCGGCAGATGGCCTGGAACCTACATCTAGGAGCACAGCGCTGGGAGGAGCCCTCCTTCAGTGAGTTGAATGAGCCCCCAAAGGGCTTCGGGAAGGTGGAACTGCATCTAGGGAGCCTGTGAGCCGGGTCAGCCCAGCGAGGTCCCTCCTGGTCCCTGCTTCCCTCCAAGGTCACTGTGCTCCCCAATCGCTGGTGGCCAGCCAACCTCCCCCAGCTCATCACAGGTCATGTGCAAATATTTTCCTTGGTGACAGAGCTCAAAGATGGAGGCGTGAGTCTCAGGAGGGGAGTTCCCCTAACCCGGGCTGGTGAATTAGGAGAAAAGATAACAGTGCCATTCAAGGAAGATGGCCAAATTAAGATGGTGGTTTTTGGCCAGTTTCTGGCTTCGAGAGGAGAAGATGAAATACAGGCTCAGGGCAGGGGGGCTTCCCAGGCTCGAAGCCCTCTGGGGTGCAGGGTCTGCTCCCAGCTCTGTCCTGCAGAACGAATTCAACCAATGTGCTGAAGGGAGCAGAGACATATTATTCTCTGACATAAGAATGATTGGGAGCTGATTATTTTGAGCAACAGCAGATGTGGGCAGGAGAAGGTCTGAAATGTCCGCGTGCGAGGGGCTCTTCCGCTGCACCAGAAAGAGGACTGCGACTCGAAATCACAGGAGTCTCTCATCCACTGAGAAGGCCCTACTTGAATGTGCACAGTGAGTGCATCCTTGTTGGCGTTGCTTTTCTTGGTACCTCGCCTCACTGTCCACCCCCACAAAATATCTATTTTGTCTGTAGCTCAAGATGATTTATAAGCGCCATTTCGGGCAGTTACTCAGTTTCCCTGGGTCTCTCTCATGTGTGCATGAGGTATGTGTGAATGAACTTCTGTTTTTCTGTTGTTAATCGGCTTTTGATCACAGGGGGTCTCAGTCAAGAACTCAGAACGGTAGAGGAAAAACTGTTTTTGCTCTACTGGAACATGTTTCCAAACATGGCCCCAGGACATGAGTTTGGATGTGTTAGCAGGTGTTATCTATTTTTTAAACAAGCAAGTGATGAATTCAGGTGATTTTTTAAATTGTGGTATGTCTTGGAGTTTTTTGTTTTGTTTTGTTTACTTTTTTATTGAGGTATAGTTGATTTACAATGTTGTATTAGTTTTGGGTGTACAGCACAGTGATTCAGTTTTATGTGTGTGTGTGTGTGTGTGTGTGTGTATTCTTTTTCAGATTCTTTTCTCTATAGGTTATTATAAAATATTGAGTACAGTATCCTGTGCTATACAGTAGGTCCTTATTGTTTACCTGTTTTATATATAATTGTGTGTATATGTTAATCCCAAACTCCTGATTTATCCCCCCTTTTCCCTCTGGTAACCATAAATTTGTTTTCTATGTCTGTGGGTCTATTTCTGTTTTGTAAATAAGTTCATTTGTGTCATTCTTTTAAGATTCCACATATAAGTGATATCATCAAATATCATATGATATCACTTGGAGTTTTAAAATACTCCTGTTTGTGGCAGCCTCTCACAAAGGGGTCTGTGTGTTGGGATTCACACATGTTTTAGGGCAATAAGCCTGCTCCATGGTGTCTCTTCAGGGGGTGACTCTGTGAAATATCCAACCAGGATTTTCTGCTGTGGGGCCCCATGGTGCCGGGCTAGACTCCTGGTTGGACAGGCTTGGGTTAAATCCCTAATCTCATGACCTTGATCTTGAGAGGTCACCAAACCACTAATCCGTCCTCTGGGCAAAACCCAACAACACCTGTGTGGAAGCTGAAGTAAGTCCTGAAGGTGATGGGTACATGACACTAGGAGGGTCTCTGGGACTCAGCCATAGTCACAGGGTCATTGAGGAAGGTGGAATTGTAACACAAAAGGACCCCGTGGGGGCCTTCCCAGCACAGACCCCTCCCCCACCATGTCCTCTGCCTGCCTCTTGTTTGTAGAAATTCCTCCCCTGAGTCACAAATCCTGACTCAAGAATTAAGGATTGAAAGGATGTATCAGTTGGGCCAGGAGAACTGGTAACAATTTAAACAGTGAATCAGCCATAGGGCAGTCACAGAATCTTTAGTTCCTCCCTGAAGTACCTAGATAACAGTATTGGATGCACCTTCCTGATGTTGTTTTACAGATGTTAAAACCCCCACGAAATGAAAGAAGTTAACTGCATGATGACTGTGAGCATGTAGACCCCAGACCCTGGGGTCTGGCCCCTGAGGGTTGATGATGTTAACCCCTGTGACCCCACCCTGTTATCTCACCAGGAACAGATCAGAGAATTGTACGAGAGCTAATCACACACCTTTCAACTTCCTTCCCTCACCTGGCCTTTAAAAATGCTTTTCTGAAGCTCATCGGGGAGTTCAAGTTTTTTGAGCACTAGCTGTCTGGACCCCTTATCTGGCACCTACACTAAACACCACACTTTCCTTCACGAAAACCCGGTGTCAATAGATAGGATTTATGGCGTGTAGGCGAGCAGAATCAAGTTTGGTTCAGTAACAGGATGATGCAATTATTTATCTGCATACAGCTTCCAATCATCCCCTGAGTTCTGGAGCTCATTAATTCACTCTACTCAGTCCTGCTGTTTTTATATTCAGAGGATTGAGAGTAAAAGAAACAAATAAGTATAATATATAATAAATAACATATAATAAATAACAGAGATAGTGAGCCCATTGGATAAAGTATCTATTATTTTATAGGTTCCATTGAAAGGGTCTGAGGAGGTCCCTGTGGACCCACTAGAAGCTCCCAGAAGATGAGGTAGCCTGGCCGGGCTGAGAGGAGGCCGTGCCCCCATCTCAAGGTGGGACCAGGCCTCTCTAGCAGGCAGCAACAGGAGGGAACAGAAATCGTTCCCCGTTGCTTTGGAGCAGCTTTTTCGTAGCAAATAAATCTTCAGAAGTGAGAATTATAATTGAACCAAGTTCAGCATAGCCAAGTGTAATTTAAGCAACAAAAGTTGATGGTTCCAGAAAAGGAAGCTCAGGGAGACCCATCAAGTGGCAGCGAGATAATTGGATGAAGGCCGACCAGGCAGTGCTCTGGGTGCTGGGGGAGAAAACATCTTCGGGCAGGAGAAAAGGGTGCCTGCCTTGTAAGGACGAGGAAGAGGCAGGGGTGGTGTGTTCTTAAGTCTGAGGCTCAGACAGTTTTTGTCTTAAATCTCAGGAATTTCAAGACTCACCAAAAATTATCCAGGAAAAGGTGGTCCCTTTAATCCCAACACTGTCTCTACCTTAGACGTTCCCATGTTGACACACCTGTCACCCCACCTCTAATCCAGATCCAGACCAGCCTGAGGACTTGATCACCCCCTCCCTGCTGAGCAAACTCCTCCCTTACTCTCAGCCTCATCCCCTCCCTAATCACCCCCGTGCCGTCATCCCCAACACTGACACCACACCAAGGGCTTGGCATACAACAAACCTTCTACATTACTTAGTAGATGGGGACATATCATCAGCTTTTGGTCCAAGACATTGGAAGAGACAGTTTATCATTCTTTGCCTAGGTCCACCATCCTTATTTTAAGGTAGGTGGGCTTGGGGAAAGAAGAAAATCTCACAGAGATTGTGAGCCCATTAGAAAAACTATTTATTGTTTTGTAGACTTCTTTGACACTAGCTGGCATTCCTAATCCAAGGGCATCCATCTTCCACCTAAAGCGATGTTAACTAAACAAATACTTGAAACATGGTGTATTTGTTTCCTGGGGTTTCCATAACCAATGACCACAAACTGCAGTTCTGGAAGTCGGAAGGCCATGGTCAAGGGTTAGACAGAGCTACTCCCTCTGGAGACCCTGACGGAGCCTCTGCTGTGTCTCCAGCCTCTGGTGCTACAGGTGACCTGGTGCCTCTGGTCCTTATCGGGCATCCCTCCAATCCCTTCCTCCAACCTCACGACTTCACGTGGGCTTCTCCTACCTCTGTGTCTCCTCTTCTGTCCCATAGGAAGCCTTCCACAGATTCAGGCCCACCTGGAAACCCCAGGATGATCCCATCTTGAGATCTTTAATGTCATGATGTCTGATAGACCCTTTTTCCAAATAAGATCACATTCCAGGGTTCTAGGTAGACGTATTTTGGGGAAGGGGCACCGTCCTACCCACTACACCTGGTATCACTCACTCATCAATTAAACCATAATTTAAGGAGATAACCAGAGTGAGGGTCCAGGGACAGGGATAGTTTTTAGCAATCTGACCTCATCTCACTAATTCAAACTCATTATTGAAAAGATTGCTCTCAGGGATGGGAGAGTCTGAATGACTGCGTTTTACAAAGACATATAACTTCATCATATTGAGCTCTAGAGAGCAGATCTAAAGAGGCCAGAGGTTGCTCCCTCCTGCTGTGACCTGTTCTCACATCTTTCCATACTGAGAGGGTGCTACCACGGCTGCAGAGGGACCACACTTGCGTGGCCCAAGGGGGTGCTCAAAGGTACTATCTGCTCAATGATTGCCCCAGGGAGGCATCACAAATGGAAATGTGATCACGGATCTGAATGCCAAGCAAGGGTCTACTTTCCTTAACACACTAATACATTTTCTCCTAGTAGACAGTAAGGATACGTAACTGGCTGTCTTTTCTTTTTCCACCAAGAAGTTCAGAGCTGAATACATGGCTCCAATTTGGTGCTATTCCAGGACCCAAAGCCTAAAGTGCTTCTTTCCCATCTGCCCACTGGTCTGAGCTCTGATTCCTATGGTATTTTCCCATATTCTAACATACCAATTATTTTACTGATTACATATTTTCCTCTAAATGACTTCAAACTTTGCGGAATGAATTAAGGACTGAATGAATGTACAGCTGGCTGGATCGATGGATGATGGGCAGTGAGATGATTGGATGGATAAAAAACTGCATGGTTGAATGTGTGGATGAATGATTGGGTGGGTGGATGTAAGGCTTGATGGGTGGATGGTGAATGGATGATAGATGGGTGGATGGAGGGATGGATGAATAGATGGAAGACTATCTTACAGGAAGAGGATATTTTAAACCCATATGGGTATTTGAGTCAATTTTAATAAATATAAATATTAAAAATAGAACTATAACTATTGATCAAAGTTTGTCAAAACAGAATGTTTCCTCCTCTCAGCCATAAAAAGAAACGAAATTGAGTTATTTGTAGTGAGGTGGATGGACCTAGAGTCTGTCATACAGAGTGAAGTAAGTCAGAAAGAGAAAGACAAATACCGTATGCTAACACATATATATGGAATCTTCAAAAAAAAATGGTTATGAAGAACCTAGGGGCAGGACAGGAGTAAAGATGCAGACCTACTAGAGAATGGACTTGAGGATATGGGGAGGGGAAAGGGTAAGCTAGGACAAAGTGAGAGAGTGGCATGGACATATATACACTACCAAATGTAAAATCGATAGCTAGTGGGAAGCAGCTGCATAGCACAGGGAGATCAGCTCGGTGCTTTGTGACCACCTAGAGGGGTGGGATAGGGAGGGTGGGAGGGAGGGAGATGCAAGAGGGAAGAGATATGGGGATATATGTATATGTATAGCTGATTCATTTTGTTATAAAGCAGAAACTAACACACCATTGTAAAGTAATTATGCTCCAATAAAAATGTTAAAAAAATAAAGTAAAATATTAATTAATTAATTAATTAGCCAAGTTTGATTTTAAAAAACCCAGAACGTTTCCATCTACTATAATTCCTTGATTATTTTTTTCATGATTCATATAGCTAGTTTTGTCTTCATTTTTATTTTACCGAAATTAATTTTGTGAGTATCAGGTGTTTTGGTATAAATTTTATAACAAATATCTAGTTCAACAGTCAGCTTGACCATACAAGATTATGCCAATTATACCAAAGATAAACACTGCCTTTGCTTCTTAAGTGCATTATTTCCACACAGATCAAATTTTCTTAATTAAATTTTGTGAAAATGATCACGGTCCATTTTACTGTGTGAAGTTTTATTCTTTGCCACATTTATTTTATGTTATTTCTACCAGCAATTTTCCGTATGAAATAAATAAAATGGGCGGTCTATATGTCTCTCTTATTTTAAAAGAAAATTGTGAAAATTCCTCTCACATATTCTTGAGTTACTTTTGGTTCAGAATTTGTTTACATTGTTGCCAGGTCTTCTGGTGTTTTCTTTTTTTTTGGGGGGGAAGGTTGTTTATTTGTTTGTTTCTGAGGACCTAAAAGCAAATAGAGGGGTTAAAACAGGGGTCAGCACATCAAGGTCAGATGACAGTCAAGGGCTCACATGGGACTTGCCAAAAGCCGCATCCTGGGAGACTGAGCTCCTGGGGAGAAGTGGGTGCTTGTTAATTCCTTGTTGGCTATAAACACAGCAAGGGTCTCCCTACAAGGTGGGAACTATTGGCCACCAGCACCCCCACTAGCTTCTCCTCCTCATCTCCCACCCAGAAGCCCTTTAACTGTCCTGGGGCCACTCCTGGGCCCCCTCCCCTGCAAGGGGCAGGCTCAGAGCTCACCCTTCCCTCTGCATTCCTATAACTCAGCAAGTCTCTGTCCAGACTTAGAAACAGATTTTTCCTGATTTAGAGTTTTCCCCCAAAACTCAGCATGCACATTTTAAGGGTGAGTGTGTAGCTGAAATACCCCTTGCTGGGAGCACAGGTGACAGAAAGCAGCAGGAGGGAGGGGCCGAGGGGCCAGTTCCCACTCCCCAGTCCTGCCTCCTGCCCCAGACTTCCCCTCCCCCTGCCCCCGCCACACAGGGCATCCGTTCAGAAAGCCCTCCACCTGTTGGGACCTTGTCCCCACCCAGACGGGGTTCCTCTGTGTCCCCGCTTTCCAAGGAAATCCAGAAGTTGTTCTTGGGGTCTCCCAGGACTGAAATGTCATACAACCAAACCTATAAAAATGTTTCCAGCCACAGTGGCTTTGGGCAAGCTTGGCGACCACTGGATAAACCCAGTCTGTTGCTTTCTGGGCTCTGGGCACTTTTGGGACAGACCCTGAACATCCGAGTGGGATGTGATCCCAGGAGAAGCTGGAGAGAGTGGAGGAACAGGACTGGATGGAGTTGAAGGAAACAGAGGACACGACCTCCCTGTGGGTGCTGGGTACCATCCTATTGTCGTTCTTGAATGGTGCACCCCGAAAGGGGCCAGGCACAGTGGGCTCCAGCCCAGGAGCTGGCAGTGGCGGGGGGGGGCGGGGGGCTCTGGAGAGTGGAGGGAAAGGAAGTGGCTCACAGGGACAGTATCAGAAAATCCTTCATGTCTGGGGGACATGTGTCCTGGGCCTGAAGACGAACAGTTTCCTCTGGAAGAGCCTCTCAGGCAGAGAACTAGGACGTTCGAAGCAAGGAGTGAGTCATTGGGGCATCTCCCCGCAAGTCTCCACTGTGGCACTGGGGAAACTTAAGCAGGAGCCATACACGTTTCCTTAGAGACCAGAGAGTGAGCATCGTCAGCTCTGAGGACCACAAGTCGTCCTTTGCAACCAGCTCAAAAGCAGCCGTAGATAATGAGGGACAGGTGGGGGTGGGGCACGTGCCAATAAAGCTTTATTCACACAAACAGGCAGAGGCAGGCCAGAGTCTGCGGATCTCTGCCTTGGAGACCTTGGGGCTTTTCCAGGGAGCACATGAAATGAGGTCAAATGTCTCTCCAGCTCTCCGAAGAGGAAACAAATTGTAGCTGGGTCGTGGGCCCCCAGGGAGCTTAGGAAGGCAGTGAGCGTACCCTTGCCTGGTGATGGTTAATGGCACAGGCTGATTATTAATGGCACAGGGACAAGGCTCGCAGCAGAAACCTGGCCTGGGGACAGCACCAGGGACACCCAAACGCAGCGCTCAAGATGGAGAGGATGATGGAGAAAGTGAAAAGAATGAAAATGTATCCCCTCTTTTTTTCAGGCCTGTCTGGGTGTTAAAAGCCTTCAGGTGCCACACCTCTGATTCATGGCTTGGCAATTCTTTTGTGGAGTCACCTAAATACCGTGTAGCCAGTTTAGACTTGGAAATGCAGCATTTGAAATATCTTCACTTGACCAAGAGGCCCCCAATGACATTGGAATAATGATGATGGCATATTTTGCATTTCGTTGAGAAGCATATTGGAATAATACAGCTCACGTTGGTCTAGCCCGCAACGGTGATTTAGGAGCACAGCTCTGATTTGGGGTAGATGGCAGCGGGACCTCTGTCTACCTCCTCATAAAAGGCCCAGGAGGAAGAACGTTTCATTTTTACCATGGCTCTTCTGTCTGGAGGGAGCTTTATTTCTACTTAATACTCTTTCAGAAACTCTGCTGTTGACTAAATTTATGAACCGGATAGAAGGTCCCTGTGAGCACAGGGACGTTTGACCCGCGGGCTTCTCCCGCAGCCAGAGCCCAGCACAGGCTTCACTCTGATATTTTGCTTTGCAGAAGCCATCTTCAGATACGGTACAAGGCTGGCGTCTGGGTTCCAAGACTTTAGACCAAGGATGAGCCACATTCTGGATCTTCCTTTTTTGGGCCAAAGGTGTGTTTTCATTATTTCACTCCTTTGTTCATTCATTTCCTCAGCACACTTTCCTGCGCACGTGGCTGTTCCAGGCCCGGAGATTCTGGATCAGACGAGCATCCCCACCGGGCCTTGGAGCTGAGCCCACCGGGAGGAGACGGCAGCACGTGGAGAGACAGACGGGGGCTGGTGCTGGGGAGAAGCTCGGGCAGGAAAAGGGAGGGGAGCATAGGGGGGTCGCGTGCCATTTTAGATGGAATAATCAAAGCCCCCCACCCCAAAAGGTAGCCCTTGAACCCAAACCAGGAGGGCTGAGGGTGCAGACAGACAGAGCCCAGGCAGGGGTCGGGGGGAGCAAGTGAGGTGATGTGTACGTGATGTGCTGAAGGAACAGCGGGGAGGGCGTCCCACAGGAGGAAGATGAGCACAGAGGGGTCTCGGGCCTGGAGGGTCTTTGCAGGGATCTGGTAGGTTCTCAGAGAAGAATGGGGCCACAGAAGGGTGTGGAGCTGTCTCTTGGCCACAGCATTTTAAAGAGGTCCTGAGGCTAATGCTTATGTGCATGTTCTTTGGAGACCCCCTGAGGATGTGGTCCCAGTGTCTGGAGAGCCGGCATCACACAGGATGTCAAGTCGGTGGGTTTCCCAGCCCTCGAAGGAAGGCAGCCTTCGCTGTTCACAGCAGCCAGATGCAGAAGGGAAAAATCTCAGGGCTTCACCTCCACCTAAGCTGATGGAGAGCATCTGGGAGGGCCACATCCTGCTCCATTCTGTAAACAGGACCCCACAGAACAGGCAGGGAGAGAGGAGAGGTGGCGGCGTGTCCTGGAGCCTGCATCGTGGGGGGCCTCCAGGACCTGGGACCTCTGACACTTAGGTTCTCCCAGGGGTTTGGGAAAGGAGGAGGGTGATTGGAAAAGGGGAAGGACCTAGGAGGGAGGGGGGATGAGGCGGAGGGGGAGGGAGGGAGAAAAAGAAGAAGGGAGGGACTGAGGGAGGATGGAGGGAGGGAGGGGGGGAGTCAAGCCTAGTGCAACTTCAATGCACAGAAACCCTGTGCATTTCCCTTGTTTCTCATCTGTCCTCTGTTTTCTTTGGAAGGAGTCTGCATCTGTGGACACATCTGAACTTAGAGGGTCCTTCGGCCAGAGCCCAGGAGGTGCTGCCCTGGGTTTTCCCGTTCATTCCACCCATCTGGCAGGGCCAGAGCAGCAGCGGTTAGAAGCAGTTTCTAGGTGGCAGCCGGCTACCAGAGATGGATGGTGGTCCGTGGCACTCGGTGGTGGGTGGATGGTGCCGGGAGGCTGAGGGCCTCCATGTGGGTCTGGTGTGTGCGATGGCTGCACAAGGGCCCACTGGCTTCCTGTCCCACAGAACCCATCCTTCCCAAACTGGAGCAAGGCCACTATGGAACAGAGCCTGGTAAGGTAAGGAAGCAAGAGAGCAAATGGAAATCTGATAAGAGAACAAAACAGACCACAGCAGGCTGGACTCACTGGAAGCTTCCTTCTTATCATCATCATTAACTCATGTCATTAGGAAACAGCAGTGCTTAGGGCTGCCAGGAAGGAAGAGCATAGCCCCTCCTTAGGACATCCATTTGCAGCAGGGGGGTGTCACCAGGCAGTAAGGACCCTTGGAGCCCAGCCCCTGCAGGGTTGATCATTTGCAGGATGCCTTTGAGATCCTTAGAGCAGGTGGTCCCATAAGTTTTGTCAGCACCGATGCTCCATGAAAGATGCAATAGTCGTATGGTCAATGTGCTTTACGCTCAAGGTCAAGCACCCAAATTGAATTAAAACCCAGTTCTCTTTGGCTTATGGTTGTTGTGCAGCACAGCGGCCAGTCTCTGCACTGATCTTTTTCACACAGTGCAGGTCAGACAGTATTAGTTTCCAGGGGCCACTGTAACAAATGTAGCTCAAAACAATATAGATTTATCATCTCAGAGTTCTGGACATCAGAAGTCCAAGAGGGGTCAGTAGGGCTGCGTTCCTTCTGGGGTCTCTAGAGGGAAATCTGACAAAAATCTAGAAGCCAGAGACTCAGTTTACGAGCAAATCCCTGGATGGAACCACCACATGGGATCATAATGCACTTCCTCCCTTAGAAAGCCAAGAGCAATCCATGATCTTGTAGACAGATGACATGAATTCACAATCATTGAGTTCAGTCCTCACCCAAAACTCAGACAGTACGTAATCAAACAAGAAGAGGAAAACAAAGTCTATTTAAAAGACACACATCTACATCATTATGAAATTAACAAAGTATGAATCAAACCGTGTATTATTTGAGGAAAAAAGTCATTGGGGCTGATCTGTCTTGAGGATTAAGAGATATGTGGTTAGAAAGCAGGGCTCCATCCCTGAGTCAGTCTCTGATGGATGCTGTGACAAAGGACCACAAACTGAGGGGCTACGAACCATATGGATTTATTGTCTGGCTCTTCTGGAGGCCAGAGATCCAACACTGGTCTTGTGGGGCTAAAATCCAGGTATCAGGTGAGCTGGGTTCCTTTTCCAGGCTCTGGGGGGTGGGGGGAGAATCCTTGCTATGCTGTTGTGATGTGAGATAAGAAACGTATGTTTGGTTTTTCTCCCTAATGACACAGAGCTCCTAAAACACTCAGGATTTCCTAAGTCATCAGAGTGATGAAGGTGCAATGGGTCTGTTTGCTAATCATATAACAACCAGCAACCACACCAGGGTTTATGGTACCTAAGCGACTTTTGGAAAGTCTCTAAAGATGAGGGTTGGTTGCCAGGGGAACCAACCAAGCGATCAGGGGCTGGAACCTCCAGGGAGGGGAGAGGAGCTGAAGGTTGAATCAATCAGCAGTGGCCAGTGATTCGATCAGCCACTCCGAAGTAATGAGGGGTCCACAAAAATCCCTACAGTATGGGGTTTGCTGAGCAGTTGGAGGGGCTGGGAGGGTCATATGTTGAGAGGGTGCATGGAGGTCTGCCCACGCACCTGTCCCACACCTGGCCCCGTGCATCTCTCCCATCCCGCTGTTCCTGAGTTGTAGCCCTTATAGTAAATTGGTCACCTCATAAGTAAACTGGTTTCCTGAGTTTTGGGAGCTGCACTAGCAAATTACTGACCCCAAGGAGGAGATCACGAGACCTCTGATGTGCAGCCGGCTGGTTAGAAGCACAGGTGACAAACTTTTATTTTGTTTCTAGTATTTTTAGTTTTTATTTGGTGTGTTCTACATCATTACATTCTCCTCTTGGATATTAGAAATTCCTTATTTTCTTTATAAATATGAGATCCAATCTTTCTAATTCCAAAATAAGTCATTTTATTATTTTATTGGTATTTATGTTGGTATTCTTTTCCATGGCATAAAATGAACATGGTTTACTTTCTTTTACATATATATTTTAAATGAACTGTTTTCTGTCATGTTATTACTTCATACAATTTATTTTGTACATTTAAATAATTATCTTAATATTTGCACTCATTGGGGAAATACTTTCCAGAATTTAATAGTTTTAACTTATAACACTTTATTACATTTTCTTGCATCATCCTTGTTTGAAATATTCACTCTGAAATAAGATCACACATTATCTTGATTTTCTTGTACTGAATATTTCTTCTCTTTGATCCAAAAAGCACATTCACTACTCTAATTTTTTCTAACAACAGAATTACTTTATTTCTTAAATTTTTTTTAAGCTGTGTGTGTCAACAGTTTTTTTTTTTTCCCTTTGAGATTGAACTACTGTTAGCACTAGGGAAAAGAAATATTTCAATTGACAGTTGAAATTTTTAATCAGCTCTACACTCTGTATATATGAGAGTCTCTTTAACTTTAAAGACAATTCCTCTGTTGTCCCACTGGATGAGGTGTGAGCTCTAACATGGCCGGATCATGACTCCCACCTGTTCTTACAGAGGTAACATAGCTCGCTAGCAAAAAGGTAACAATATTCCCCTTAAATCTGACTGTCTTAGCTTACATCTTTCATATTTTCTTTAGTAGACTTATACTGAATTGAACTTCCGCCTGTGAAGAGGAATGAGGAAGATAAAAAAATTGCATCCATTGATCATTCATTTTGTGAAAGTGATTCTCAAGGCATCCCATACAATTTCCACAGACCCCCAGGTTAAGGTGACAACCTTAACCTGGGGGTCTGTGCTCACTCCTGTTAGTGTCACGATCACGCGGTGTGGAAACTCACACACCTGGTGTCTGTCGGGAGGGCTGGGAGCTCCAGCCGGTGCAGAGAAGGAAACACTTTGCTTTGCACCCTCCTTTCCCAGCTTCAGAGGCCACCTGCTTTCATTGGCTGGTGGCACCTCGTCCCATGGCACTTTTTCCTGCTTCTTCCATCATCATTCCTCCTTCTCTGATGACTCTCCTGCCTCCCTGTGACAAGAACCCATGTGGTTACATTTAGGGCCCCTGAGAGAGTCCAGGCCCCCCCGCATCTCAGATCCTTAGCCCATTCACCCATCAAAGCCCCTTTTGCCATGAATGGAGGCTTGTTCCTAGGTTCTGAGGATGGGAACCTGGGCATCTTTCAGGAGGCAGCCGGTTCCTGGAGGGCAGGTGGGGGCCATGCCTGCTGCTGTGCTCGGAGGCCTGAAGAGGTGCCCGCTGACACTGGATCATTTCTCCAGGGAGCCAGGTGAGTGCCAGCATCACGCAGGCCCCAGGAAAATCAGGACATGGCACCAGGCAGCACGCAGGGCGAGACAGTGCAGTGTAAGACTTTACATCTCTCTCCAGTTCTGTTTTCTATTTCGTAAAGAAGAGGTGGCGCTTCCACAGCACAGAGTAAACAGGAGCAGGACTGAGGTTCAGCAGGGCATGCGGCTCCTTTCCTGGCTCTGGGCAAGTCCACCTTGTGCTCAGCTGTTGTTATTCATCTGGTGTGTGGGTGTGAGTTCCTGGTGTGAGTGTGAGTTCCAGGAGCGTAAGTGTGTGAGTTCCTGGTGTGTGAGTGTGTGACTTCCTGGTGTGAGTGTGTGAGTTCCTGGTGTGTGAGTGTGAGTTCCGAGTGTGTGAGTTTCTGGTGTGTGTGAGTTCCTGGTGTGTGAGTGTGAGTTCCTGGTGTGAGCGTGTGAGTTCCTGGTGTGTGAGTGTGAGGTCCTGGTCTGAGTGTGTGAGTTCCTGGTGTGTGTGTGAGTTCCGAGTATGTGAGTTTCTGGTGTGTGAGTGTGAGTTCCTGGTGTGAGCGTGTGAGTTCCTGGTGTGTGTGTGAGTTCCGAGTGTGTGAGTTTCTGGTGTGCGTGAGTTCCTGGTGTGTGAGTGTGAGTTCCTGGTGTGAGCGTGTGAGTTCCTGGTGTGTGTCAGGTCAGTGAAGCTGCTCCCATGACCATCACTGTGGGGACATCAGGGCCACCCTTGCTGCTCCATGCTCATGTTCCCCGTGCCCCCATGCCGACAGACCCCATGAACCAGGTGTCTCTTTTGTGACCATAGAAGCATCTCAGGGCTTTGCCCTGTTCCCAAGACTACACCAGTGGCCCTGTACTTTGTCCCCACAGGGCTCTCTTTTTGGTGTCCAAATGCCATCCAGCACCTTGTCTGGGCCATGAGCCAAGGGGGTAGGAGTCTGACAGCTGTGGGTGTGGCATCATAGCATGGCAGGTCCTGGCACACATTGCAGCAGCCTTTGAAAGCAGGAGGGACACAGGACGACCTCATGTGAACATGACGAGGCCGCCACGTGGAAGAGCCGGGGCCCTAGAACTACCTTGCCAGATAGCAGGTGGGGCGGGGTGGGCAGGTGTGTGCCCCAGAACCTTGCTGTGGCCTGGGCTCCCTTCCCCCCCAAATCCCACCCAGGCCTGGAGAAGGGCTGGGGTCTGGGAGGAGCTGCCCAGGACTGATATCTAGGACGAATTGCCCCCCACCAGCATGTTCCCTGGGGAGGGGGCATCGGTGGAACTGAGAACCACATAGCAAACAGGAGCGACTGGCCCACATCTGTCAAGCAGGGTAATGAGCTGGATTTATAGAAAAGGAAACACAATATGATTCCGCATAACGGCTGTTGACAGAGATTCAGGCTGTTTGTTCTAGGATATTAAACTGACAAACAGCAAGGGTTCGCTGGGCTCCCCTCTCTGATTTGCGGGCTCCTGTCAAAAGGTGTGTGCGTGGCTGTGCCAGTCCGATGGCCAGACCAAGCAGAAGGGTGAGGAGGGCCATCCTGGTGGTGATCTGCATTCGAACACCTCCCAGGACCTGCTCCCCAGATGAGCTGTTCACCAAGGAAATGGGGTAGAAATGTTACTGCTTTGCTGTCAGACAGAACAGGCCATATTTTTTTAAATTTAATTAAGACCCAAAACCAGGTTTGCATAATTAAATTTAGGCTGTGAGTAAGCACGAAGACAGATGGACTGGGTGTCATCGCTGACACCCTGGAGGTGAGGATCTCCCCCACCCCACCCCCCCGGCAGCTCCCCGCTGGCCACGGTCCTAAATTCTGTGGCTGCGTCTCAAGTATGCAAAATACTCCAACCACTTTGTTGCTTTGTTTTGGTTTGTTTTTTAATCTCTGAGGAATGTTCTCCGGGTGCAAGCAAGCCAGAGAGGGTAAAACGTGGATCACTTTTCCTGACGTCCTCGCACTCACTCAGCACCTCTCTGCATGCGAGTCTGTTCTGCAGAGCATCCTTGTCCTGGCGGGAAGCAGCCCAGAGTCGGAAGTCCCCCACAGACCCCGGGCAGCCTGCGGGGATGGGCCACATGCCTGGAAAAACCTCTGTCAGCAAATAACAGACACTTAGCTGGAGAGATTCAATAAGATGGGAAATTATTGTTTCGACCATAATTTACTTAAGGAAATGGAAAAGATGAGTCAAAGACCCTGGCAATGGGGTGAGGAAGATGGCATCTGGCCTTTTTAAAAGAAAAAGAACACACGTAGGGGGGAAGGAAGGAAGAAAGACAGAGCAGAGACGGGGGAAGAAGGGTGGAGGGGGAAGGAGCAGGTGGGCAGAGACAGACAGACCTCACCTCGGGACAGCAAAGCCTTCCTGTCCACTGGGAACTTGCCCCCCATGGGAGCAGCGGCCCCAAAAAGCCACAGAGCCTAGAGGAGACCTCTCTTGGGATCCAGAGCCCTCACCCCACGGCTTGAGGCTTGTGTGGCTTTGGGAAGTCCGATAGGCCCATCTCAGGAGCAGAGAGCAGCCGTGATCAGCTTCATCGTAGCAGCTCTAAGGGATGTGGGCAGAGAAACATTTTCCCATGGAATTTACAGAACAAGGAAAGGCAAGCTGAGGATGAGCCAGGCTCAGGAGTCTGTCCAAATCCCCCTGTCCCTTGAGCTTCACTGCCGCCCTTGTCTGCCCGCAGGTAAACTAGATCCAGGCTGGTGGGAAGGGGTGGCTGGAAAGCGTGAAAGGGCTCAGGGACAGATGGTTTGCAGAAACTGTCTGTTAAAGGCTGTGAATGAGAGACCCATACTCAATTCAAAACCAAACAAAGTGTGTTCTTTGTTAAAGTTATCCTCTGACCCTAGCAAGACGGTAGGACAGTGTCCTTCCTTGCTCTTGGAGGAAGCTGCCTCAACGTTCAGAGGCCCTCTCACCAAACACACACCTGCACTCTGCCTTTTAGGGTCATGTGACAGCGTAATCCTAGGAGTCCCGAGAAAGCGTCAAGGTGAGAAGGGCCTTCGATCGACCGACCTGGTGTTTGTGGATCAAAGGGCGTTTCAAGAACATGGGTGAATTGTGCTACCCGGGTGGGTTAAACCCTCACCCTGGAACAATGCTTACACCAGAACATTGCTAAACAGGAGTGCTACGCTGGCATTCCTTCCCACACCCTGATACACCCCAAGGCGCCCTCTCCTGATCTCTGTGTGGACCCAACTTCCTCCCTTTTCCTCTTTCTCTTGCCCTGCTCTGCCTTCCTGTCCATGAAGGATCCCTCCGCCTGCCTTAGAAGCACACATTTTACCTTTTTTGGTGGAGGGCTCGCTTGGACGGGTCCACACTTTGGCTACAAATTCAAATCTAACAAAAGAGCTGGTCCACCAAACACGCCCATTCATTGGAGTACACAGGGCTTGACTCCATCAAAAACTGGGGACAAGGCACCATCACAATCAACACGGCAGAGAAGCAGTTTGCAGGAATATTTTGCAGCTCATCAGGAAAGTTCTGGTCGAGAGCATGAGCTTCTTTCTAAAAAGAAGCCCTGGGAAGCCCCCTCCTCATTTCTGAGTTCGCTCGGTTCCAGAGGGATTTATGGTTGTATTATTCGTAAATCTCTTCAAAGATGTAAACAGGGTGATTGTGCCTTTGTAAGATATTAATAACTTAATGAGTCTGTGCCATTTGTTTATGTAAATGGATAATGGAATCTCTACAGGGGCCAAATATAGTATTACAATCTGGTAATTCAATGACTGTTATCACACACACACAAATACTGTGCTGTTGGAGAGACCAAGTCCTGAGTGCTAACGGAATAATCATAGCTCAGGTTTCCCTCCAGGCTCCTGGAAAGAGCCAGGGTTGAAGCTTCCCCTGAAGGGCTGAGACCCCCAGGGCCCTCAGGGAGGGCATGCCGGACCCATGTTTCCTCCTCTCAGCCTCCCACTCCTCCTGGGAAGCTCCCAGGCCTCTGGGCCACCCTCCACCCTGTCCTCAGCCGGAGATGGGCCCTGCTGTTTCCCAGCCCTAGGCCATCCTCCTCTGCCCGCAGCCAGCAAAGCTGGACCAGTGTCCACATCCTCCTTCTCAGAGCATCACTGGTCCCTGATCCTCCAAGCAACTCAGCCTTCGGGTCCTGATATGGCTGAAGTGTGACCCTCCAAATCCATAGACTCGAGTCCTAAACCCCAGGGCCTCAGAATGTGGCTGTATTTGGAGATGGGCCTTTGAAGATGTAATTAGGTTACAGTGAGGTCATGTGGGTCCTAATCCTCTGATGGGGGTCCTTGTAAGAAGAGGAGATCAGAACACAGACACACACAGAAGGACGACCATGTGAAGACACAGGGAGAAGTCAGCGTCTACAAACCCAGGAGAGACGTTGGGAGGAAACAGCCCTGCGACACCTAGATCTTGCACTTTCAGCCTCCAGACTGTCCAAACTCCATCTGGGGTGCTGTGTGGGGCAGTCCTTCCGAGGAAGACAAGGCCCTCTGCCCCCAACCCGGTCCCAGCTGCTTTTCCAGCCCACCCATCACTCTTCCCTCCCTGAGCCCCTTGCCCAGGGAGACAGGACAAAGGCCAAGCACAAGCACAGAGAAAGCTGTTGCTCTGGGCACCCGACTGCAGAGGACCAGGCAGGCGTGGGGCTGTGGGCAGGGATGCACCCAGCCGGGTGCTGCAGGACTCAGACACTGTGTCAGCTGGACAAGACAGTGCTGGGAAAGCAGACAGTCGCCGTCCCGGCCCCGCACGGGGTAAAATGGGATCCTGGTGGGGCCAATGCCTACTCCTTGGCTGGGTGACTTGGGGTCGTCCCACAGGAAGGTTCTGCAGGGCTGTCACAGAATTAAGTAGCACTACCCCCGCTACAGAGCCGGTGTCCAGAGAAGGATGGGGCCCATGGGTGTCTCTGCAGCTCACTCTCTTGCTGGAGACTAGGGAGGCTCAGTGAAATGACCCCTGGGTCCCTTCCACACCCCAAGAGCGAGGGCGGGGAGGACCTCAGTGGTGGGCTGTCACCTCCTCCTCCCTCCGCTGCCCCATCTTCCACTCTTGCTCTGTGGCTCAGAGAGGGTGGTTCCATTGCCCCCATCCCAGCTTCCTTGTCTCTAGATCCCAGGGATCGCTGGGTGGTCCCTTCCCTCAACTTCAATCATCTGAAGTTAAAAAACGAGAAAGAAAGGGAAAAAAAATTACCCACTCACCATTAATCTCAGAATGACAGGGCTTCTTGGAATTTAACTCTGAAGATGAGCAGCTCTGTACAGAGACATCCTTTGGGGGCTCAACCACCACCCACAGCCCCTCCCTTGGGGTCCCGGCTCCTCTCAGGTAACCAGGTAACAGGGTCTCAACTGCACCAACCTCTGGAGCCAGCTTGAAGGGCTGTTGGCAGGGTCACCCCACCCACTGCAGGGTGCGAAGCAGCACCTCCCCGCGGCGTACTCCATCCCTGGCCGGCCCCACTGCACTCCAGTAGTCCAGCAGCACCCTGCCCCAGGGTGGAACACCCCAAACTATCTCCAGAAGTTACCAGGTGTCCCTGGGCAAAGTCACCAAGCTCTAAGTCTCGTCTCCTGTCTCCCCACTCCCTTCTGGTGTTATGTTCAGATGTCTCACAGGTCTGCCCCTTTCGCCCCAAGGAAAAGTCAGCTCTGGTCGCACATGTGCACACACTTACACATGTGTGTTTGCACACTCACACACACACAGCTTTCCCTCCCAAGCCTCTTTGTCTTCTCTGTAAGATGAGGTGACAATGCTCTTCACAGTGTTAGGACGGAGATTATCTGAGATGACACCGGCACTTTCTGGGTCTTTTATAGACTGAAAGTTTGTGCCCCAAATTCCTATGTTGAAGCCCTAACTCTCCCAGTGGGATGGTGTCAGGAGGGGGGTGGTCTTTGGGCAGTGACTAGGTCATGAGGGTGGGCCCCCACAATGGGATTAGTGTCTTGTGTCCCACAAGAATGAGAAAAGAAAAGAATGAGATGCCAGATCCCCCTCTCTCTCTGCATGAGGGGACACGGCAAATAGGCAATGGGACCAGGGCCCTCCCCAGCACTGAGTCTGGGCTTTAGCCTCGGAGCTGTGGGCCCATGTGTCTGCTCAAGTCAGCCCCCATAATGTATTTGGCCATTGCTGCCGGAGCTGAGACGTGAGGTGGGTGTGCTCTGGGTGCCTCCCCGCTCATCCAGGGGGTGTGCACTCAGGCCCTACTGGCTGTCTTCACCCTCGGGAACCTACTGGCCACGAGCTCATCCTCCATCCTCACCAAGTCCTTGTCACCCCGGGGGCTGGGAGGGGAAGCTGGGCCATGTGATGGCCTCTGGCTCCATTGGAGCTAAGCCTGGGGTGAAGAGGACTCAACCCCCTTCCTCCCTTGGGGTCTCAAGCTCTGTAAAACCAGGGGCATGGAATCCAGCCAGGGGCTTTGTGTGTCCCCCCTCCCTGTGTCCACACACCGCTCCCTCGCCTGCATCTCAGCACTCGCCTTCTCCTCTGCAACCTCCTCCCTCCGTCCCCACCTTTCTCCGACTGCCCGCTTACCTGCGTGATGACATTAACTCTCATCTTCTCTGAGTCCTTCTGTTGTGTTGTTTCCTCCTGTTTATTTGTGAGCTGCCAAGTGAAACAGTTACCAGCTCGAATTTCTACTGTGGATAAACAAATACAGAAAATTAACAGATGTGTTTTGCAGATGCACTTCACAAAAATAATCTCCCTCCTGATGAGGAGAAGCATCAGGAAGCTGAGCCGTGAGGGGCCCTGAGCACCCATGGATGCCCTTCCCGGCTCTGATGGCAGGAATTTGAGAATCAAGGAGGAGAAGGGACCAGCCCAAGACTGGAGCTGGTGGCCAAGTGTGATGTGGGCACATGGGAGGGCGGCTGTGAGGGGACCGAAGATGGGGAACTGATGGGGGAGAGGTGGGCAGCAAGCCAGGGCCTCGGGGTTACGGGCTGGACCAGGTGGCTGTGAGGTTCCCTGGAGCCCACAGGGTGGAGGAGGGGGAGATAGAAGACCCTGGAGAAGATACAGAAGTCAGGTTTCAGGACGTCAGGAGGGACTCAGGCCAGGAGAGCTTTGACCCCTGGAATGGAAACTCACATGAGAGTCTGAAAGCAGCCCTGACGTGGCGGGACATGGCCCCTGTGACACCCAGCCCCACAGCAGGTGGTCCCGCGATTCAAGATGCCCCCAGACCACAGGTAGATGTCCTCACAGCCCTGGGGGATGAGGGGATGCAGGGAAGGGAATCAGATAGGTGCGCCCCCCACGCTCATTCCTTCTAAACCCCTAGCCCTTCATCCAGCTGCTCTGAGTGTCCTGACCCTGGTCCCCAGCAGAGCCCCACCCAGAACCACGGACCAGGATGCCAGGAGCAGCTGGGACCTTTTTCTGCTCTCGTCTTCCTGGTAGGAGCCACCTCCCCAAATCCCATCCCCGGGATGCTGCCGGGCAGGCCCTGCCCAGAGTGGGTGGAGTCTGGGCTCCCAGCCCGCGTTTGCAGGAGATTCAGGGCAGCAGAGCTGGCGGGGGTCTCCCATGGGCTCGGGGCGGCCTCAGTGAGCCAAGCTCCTTTTCCGCTGACTCGGTGTCTGCACGTGGACCTGTGCGTATCCTTTGCATTTTTACTCTTTTTACGCAAAATGGGTTAGTCTCCCAGCTTTAACCTACAAACACCTGGAATGTTTGTGTTTCTCTCCTGCTGAATAGAAGACACAAAGCCCAGTGCTCCGGTTTCCCTCCTCTGGGTCGTCTGCCATAGATGTCAGGTACCCGTCCTCCCCCGAGGGTCTGGACCCCCCACGGGCACACGACGTGCCCACCTGCACACAGACACACAGTCACACCTGTGTGCACACACACACACACCTTAATTCACTCCCAGCCTAGACGCCATCCTGCAGGTGCTGAGACTTGCTCAGTGAGTGAATGAGGCCTTCTCAGCATGCAGGTCTGGTCCTGGGGAGGAAATGCTCTGTACAGATTTTATTTCTTCTTACATGAAAGGCGACAGAGGCTCATAGGAAGAATTTAATTTGCCTTTTCTTTCAGGAGTGACTGTTACACAGAGGTGGCTTTCTTCTCATCTAATTTTACCCACAAATAAAATAAAAGACTCAAAGAATATCAGAACTGAAAGAGTTTAGTCCAAGCCCATCACCTGATACCCGGGGAGAGAGACAGGAACAGTCCAGTGCCAGGCTATCTCCTGTCCAGGAGCGGGTGGGAGACCAGGGACACGGAGGGGACTGAGGAATGGGGTGCGGACCAAGAAATGGGGTGGGGGTCCAGGGACGGTGGGTCCCCTTGGGGGTCCCACACAACTTGGGGACCACCTGCCTGCCAGGTATGAGGCAAAGTAAAGTACAGGGGCCTCTGGAACGTCCTCCCTGTCCTTGGGAGGGCGGCTGCCGCAGAGCCACACCAGAGGTGGGGCCCCTGCAGCCAAGATCCTAGCAGACAGGCGAGGGGACTAACAGGTTCCAAGAGATACGAGGTTTGGGAGGTTAACAGGCTGGCCTGGCTGCTGTCCTCCCAGAGGCCTGCTGCGCACTTGGCCCCAGCACCTGGGCACTTGGATTCTGAGGGTCCTAGCCCTCCCATTAGGAGGGGCGCTCTGCACCTGGACTGTCAGACCGTGTGGTTTGGGCTGAGTGCAGGGTCTCCTGGAGTCTGGAGTTTGGGTGCCCGCCAGGCATGACCAGCCCTCTGACACATCCTGGGCACAAGCGTCTGATGGGCTCCTCTGGTAGACAGCATCTCACATGTGAGGTCACTACTCATTGCTGGGGCATTGAACACAGCCTGGTGACTCTCCGAGCAGGACCCTGGGAGCCTGCCCTGGTCCTCGGGCTTCACCTGTGCACTTGCCAACTTTGCTGTGTCATGTCGCCCTGATAAATCTTAGCTCTGAGGACTACAGGCTGAGTCCTGTGGGTCCTTCTAGCAAATCAAGGAGCCTGGGGGTGGTCCTGCGGACCCTGACACATGCTTCAGGATCTCAGAGAAAAATGACAAAGTTTCCTAGAGGTTGAGGTGCCTGGCCAGCAACTTGGGGTGAATGACAGCCAGTGACAAGTGATCACCTCAGTGGGCCTGCATTTGTACCCACAGACTGGTCTGGCCTGGGGCCGCGGCTGATGTGCATCTCATGTCTGTGATCCCAGGGGGCTTGTGCAGTTCTGGAGCCTACGGTTTTCTTTAACATTGTCTCCCGAACATTTGCTCTCATTGTTCGAACTCTTTTAAAAACATAACTTAAATAGGTGTCTA
Organism: Mesoplodon densirostris; assembly: GCF_025265405.1. Lineage (NCBI taxonomy): Eukaryota > Metazoa > Chordata > Mammalia > Artiodactyla > Ziphiidae > Mesoplodon > Mesoplodon densirostris. The sequence continues at coordinate 62,029,373 of NC_082671.1, read as the reverse complement.
AGGATCTACAGAGTATAACTGATTGTTGTTACTGGTCATTCATTCTTCTAAGAAAAATCACCATTTTCCTGTGCTGTTCTTGGGGAGAAGAATGTGGACAGACCAGACCCCACTGTCCCGGGTGCACATCCAGGGGCGGGAAAGATGACAAACAAGTGGACGAGGAAGATAAAACAGGATCATGAGATGGACATAAACCAGAAATCATTTAGGCCACTGACCTTTTTACCTGCTAAGTATCAAAGGAATTAATATCTTTGTGTGAAAATCTGTGAGTGCATCTCAGATCATGTCCTGAAGATAAATTCCTAGACATGAAATCCCTGGCAGAGAAGTATGAGCATTTACAGCTCAACACACGCTGTTCGGGCAACTCTTGCAACTTTCCCCTCTCTGGAGAGCTCTTCAGGTCAATAACTCACCCCTGAGAACCTCCTTTCCTGTTTTCAGGTGGGCCTCGGGGTTCCCCTGCACCTGGTTGTACACGTGGGCCCAAATTGTCCACCACGGTCTCTGCCGCAAGGACACGACTGCACTCGCCCCACAGATTCACAGTTCTCCATCAGGTCGGGGCAGGGAGAGGCCTCCAGAAGGAAGTGGAATCCGTGTTCCCTCTTCTCCGAATCCCAGCGCTCGGGCCCCTTGGTCCCGGCAGGAGAGCAGAATCACCAACAAGGATGAAGTGTTCACCTTTCAAAGGGATATCGGCACTGTTCTGGGCTTCCCGTTTTTATCATGTAGTAAAGTAGCCCCTTCCCTGTCTTTTACCCTTTGCGTTCACGTAAGGTCGCTTACTCTCACCAAGTTTAAGTTCTTCTGAAGAACACGTGTGCCGTCAAGCAGCTCACAGTCCCCACCCCGCCTGTCCCAGACTCCGTGCCGGCCACCGGGGCTTTACCTGCATAACTGGGGAATCACGGGCGTGTGTCACGCACTCTCCCTAAAGTGGCTTTTAAGCGTACAACGGACAAATCACAGGGAGCCTCGTCCCCCGCTGTTTGACTGACTGATGCTCACAAGTGGTGGTGTCATCTCCTTGGCACAGCATCTTAAAGGGTCCTGATGCTCATGCATCATCGGGGTCTCCAGAGGAAGACAGATGAGCCTGTGATGAAACTGTCACCGTGGACCATCTGCCACGCCGTCCCGGTCACTGTCTCCTCCGAGTATTCGCTCAGTTTCCCTATAGGGCGGCTCCCTGGACGTGCATCCCGTTAAGCCCCTCTGCAGTCCCCACGTCCACCCCGCCCCTTTTCTGCTTATCGCCCCCCCCCCCTTGGCCTCCCATCCACTGGTCCACACGGCCGGCACAAACCGGGCTGCCCGCCGTGGCACAGGAAGCCAGCCGGTTCCTCAGCGGCCGCTCTGGCCACGGCATCAGTAAAGATTCCCACCTGCTGCCGCCCCCGACCTGCTCACGGTGACCCCCGGGGGAAGCCCTTGTCCTAGCCCTTCTGGCCCCTTGAAAAGAGACACTGGTTGGCAAAGAGGAAGAGAACATGAGCCTCAGACATGGCTGCCAGCCAAGAACCTCTCCCGGCCTCTCAAAAATGCACTTGAACTTGCATTACTGGAATGGCTTCCAGTAACTCAGCCAGGTTGACTTGAAGGCTGAAATAACAGGCTTTGCCTCAAATCTGTTGATAAATCTTGGGACGATGCAGCCCGGCTTGGCAGGCTCCATGTGTGGCCTGGAATTGTGCCATGTGCCACGGAATCCACAAAGCCTGGTTTCCAAAACACAAACCTGCTGTTCCACACACCAGCCTCCATGATCCATGCAACGTTTCTCCACCTCCGCCTTGAGTCGCTGGGCCGGGCAGGTCACTCTCTGCAGTGGGACCGTCCTGAGCACTGCAGGCCAGCGGCTTCCCTGCCCTCTGTCCAATGGCCGCCAGTGGCACCCCGCTCCAGTCGTGATGACCCAGACTGTCTGCAGATGTTGCCACCTGCCCCCCGGGAGGGAGCAGACTGGTCCCCAGCTGAGCGCTGCTGGGCTAGTGGGATCTGACCCTGGCCACCTTCCCGGGGCCCCTCATCTTCCCAGCGGGCATGCCGCACGTTCTGCCGTGGTTCCTAGCAGCTCTCCCCACGGCTGCATCCTGGGGCCTCTGCTGCCTTGATGGCACAGCTGAGTCGAAGCCGTCCAGGTCCCCATCACAGGGTCTGGGACAGGGAGTGCCTGACCAGCGCACACAGCGTCCCCCTCCTTCACACGTGGCCCCTCCGCACGGCCTCCCCGCCGCCAGCTTCCATGTAGTTCCCCCGACCCAAACCCCAAGGGAGAGGCCTCAGACCAGGTCTGGGTGATGCAGGGGCCACCTGCACCTTGGGAGCAGGCCTCCCTCCCTCTGCACCAGCCTGGGGGTGCATCAGGGGCTCGCCTCGTAGGTGAGCTCCTGGGTCCAGGCCAAGAGCAGACCCTGTGGGTACAGCCGGGCACCCAAGGCCCCAGCCCCAGCCCGTGCCTTCTCACATTGGCCACAAGGCTCCTCCTTGCCAGGCCCCAGGACCCCTGCCCCTCCAGAGGGACTGCCTGTTCCCTCTCTTCCCCGACCGCCGGGCAGTCAGCCCTCACTGGATGTCTGGTAAGAAGGTGGGAGAGCCTGAGTGAATGTGACCTGCAGCCATGGGCTCGGTTCCAAGCTGGCTCAGCCAGGGCTGCACGTGGCTCCTGGAACCGGCCCGTCCTGTGTCTGCGGGTGCCTGGGGAAAGTCGGGGTTCCACGCTGACCGGCCGCTGCCTCCCAGCCCGAGGGTCTGCATGTCTGCCTGGACGCGTCCCTCCAGATGCTCCTGGCTGCCCCTCCAGGCAGGTTCCAAGCTGGAGGCACAGCAGTGAACAAACCGGGGACGTCCAGAGCCCTGGCCCCTCACCCATGGGGCCTCCCTAGTAATACCATGGCCCCATATGATTATTCCATTGATACCCATGACTGTCATGTTATATCAACACCGGATAATAAATAACCTAGTCATTACAACGGTGGCAGCAAGAAGTCACTTTGGCACCAAATGAACAGCAGTGTGGTTCTCTCTGCTTCTCAGATGTGAAAGAGCAGGCAGCTGCCCGGGTCCCATGGGAAGAAGACAAGGCCCAGGGGCGGGCTGGGCACCCACTGCATCCCTGGGTCCCCTCTACTTGTCTCCACCCCCCTCCCCTGGAAGATCCTCGGGGAGAGACCACAGGGAGAGGTCTGGGCCAGGCTGGGGTGTGTTAGTGGGCGCCTGAGTCCCCAGCCTGTGCTTCCTGTGTCTGGCAGTGTAGACACAGCCAGCAAGGGCCTCTGGGGGAAATTAACTGGAGGTGGGTCACGTTTTGGAGCCCTTACCCAGTCACCGTTCCTTCCCTTCTCCTGAATCATCACCTCCACCCCCCCACAGGTGTGATGACCACCCCTCTTAAAGGTGAGGAAGGGGCGGCCCAGCCAGGCCCCATGGCTGGGAAGGGAGGACCCAGCTCAGGGGTGTTTCTTCATCCCTTCCTTCCTCTACCCTGGCCACTGGGCCCGGGCCCCGAGCCCTGAGCTGCAAGTTCAGGGCCACCCCAGGCAGGGTCTGTGCTCCACTCTCTTCTGTGTCCTCGGTGGGCAGAGCAGACCTTCCTGCCCCGAGACGGCCCCGGACTGTGGTCCCCGCAGCCTCCTGAGCAGGGCCGTGCTCGGCAAAGAGAAGGAAGACCCCTCATAGAGGACAGAAGTACCTGTGACTGCCTGTCCCTAACCAGCCTGTGACATGAGGATGGAAGGACACTTCCATTCCCGTCTGCTTCCCCAGAGGGACCTGACAGACCTGCCATCCCGGGTTAGGGACAGGAGGCCACAGAGGGAGGAGGAGAGAGGGCGGGAGGGCCGGGGAGAGAGGCAGAACCAGCGCTGCCCTCGAGGAGCCCCCGCCCGGCTCCGTCACCCGCTTTCTCCAACTCTTCGGGGGCCTCGGGGGGTCTCTGTGTCTGGTGCCAAGTTGCGGGGAGCTGTGGCTGTTGGTAGTTCAGGCCTGATTTAAACTTTTTCCATGTAAATAAACAATAGTCATAAAAAGGAAAATTGCATTTGCTTTGAGTGGGCAGGAGATGCATTTAAGTCAGAGTGAGGAATATTCTGGGTGCATGGCTTCAGCCCGTGAAGAATGACACTAGATTACTTTTTCCTGAGGCTGCTTGCTGGGCAAAGCTGTTCGCCCTCACCTACTGGTGCAAAACAATTATACTATTTAATGAAAAATGGCCCAGACCCTGCTCCTGAGGCAAACACGCTGCCAGTACCAGCAGTAGCATCATTAGCGCTCCTGGACCCAAGGATCCACCTGCAGCCCCTGGGGATGCCCGCGACGAGGGGTCAACCATAGAACCCAGCAGCCTCCTGACTCAGACCTCAGGGACAATGAAGGGAAACTGGCTCGGTGGCTAGAGCTGCCCCAAGTGACCCAACTGACAACATCCTGCTAGGCCTGGAGTACGATTTCCATCAAGCGTGTCTTGGTTGCCACCCTACCTTGGGTGAAGTCCTCAGCAGAGCCAAGCCCACAGCATATGTTTTAGCTCTTACTTCCATGGCAGGTTTTACTCCCATTAAAGAGATGGGGAAACTGAGGCCAGGCCAAGTCAGGGGCTTCCTGACGACAACAGCCCACAGGTGTCAGGGCACAGACAAGACACTCATGCCCCAGCTGCATAAACCAGGGTGTGGTCGGATCGGAGCTTTCACTTTTCACACCCACATCCAGAATGGGGTGGTGGCCAGTCTGCTTTGCTTGGGACTGAGGGTTCCCCAGATCCGGGACCTTCAGTTTTCAAACAAGGAACATCCAGGATAAATCAGGATGCATTGCCCGTCGTAATTCAGAACCATGTGAGATATGAAGAATTCAAGAAGTTGGAAGTTAAATTAAAATAATATTTCCATAGATAAGAAACATACCACCACCAATGATGGAAAACAGCCTTCTGCTGCTGGACACAGACTCCGGGCACTGGCTGAGTTCCCGGCACTGGCCTCCCGCTCTGAGCACAGGTGGCACGGGGTGGTTCAGGGCCCCTGGATGGGCAAGGAACTTCTGGGCAGGCGCAGACAGCCTTCTGAGGTGGGGAGGACCCCCAGAGAAGAGACAGATGCCGAGGGTCCATGCCCAGGCCCCCCAGGTGGGCGACTTTCAGCAGCGTAGGAGGGCGGCAGGTCTGCACTCAAGACAGCGATCTGGGGAGACCCTCATGGAAACCGGGGAGCTGGGAGACCCATTCTACCCCACACGCACACCCCGCACTGCCCCCTGCAGCACACAGGCCCACATGCCTTTAGAGACACAGACGTCATCTCCTCTGCATCTTGATGAGCACATACTTCCCCTTGTGAGTCAGGGGGACTCTGGCCTTTGTCGACTGCTATGTCCAAGCCTGGTGTGTCCTGAAGCACATACCGAGGGCAGGGTGGGTCTTCCCTCCTTCCTTTCCCTCTTGGGGCTCTAGAGCCTAGAGATGGAGCAGCAGGTGCCGAGGCAAGTCCCAAGAGGCCTTTGCTTCTCTGAGACCCTCCCAGACCCCGAGACTTCACATGACCCAGGAAGCTCAATGCTGGGTTCTAAAAATTTACATGATTAGTCATAAATTTCCACCACTGATTTTTTTTTTAAATAAGCACTCAAATTTATGGGTGGTCATGAAAATCTCCCATCAGATATGAGTCAGAGCCACAAAAACAATGAAGCAGGAATTCTAATGTTTAATGAACTAGCTGATCCAGGCTGAGTAATAAAAATCAGGCACCGTCCTATCTATGCATCTCACGATGAGTCCACCCCTCCGATTCTCACGAGCGGCCTCAATTGTGTGACGGCTATGGACAGCCCTGAGCCCTGAGCCCCAGCCACTGAGGCTCCTCATGGTGTAGAGAAGTGACCTGAGGGTCTATCCACCGTGTCCTACCAGACAGAGGGACTGTGACCTTTCATCAGGACCTTGACCCCATGGAGTATATCAGCTCTTCAGTGTCCATTATCTGAGTGTATTAGTCAGGGGCCTCCAGAGAAACAGACCAGTAGGATATAGATACATAAATAGGTCTATTACAGGAACTGTCTGAGACGTCCCAAGTTGTGCTATCTGCAAGCTGGACGCCAAGGGAGCCAGTGGCTTAGTTCCAGTCCAAGCTGGAAGTTGACAGCCAGGAGCCCCGGTGGGCAAGTCTGAGTGGGAGGCAGGAGAAAATGGATGTCCCAGCTCAGGAGAGAGTCAACTCTCCCTTCCTCCATGTTTTTGGTCTATGCAGGCCCTTGATGGATCAGATGAGGCTCCCACACTGGGGAGGACCATCTGCACTGCAGACAAACACACCTAGAACAATGAGATGCCTGGACACTCCGTGGCCAATCAGCTGACACGTAAAATGAACCATCACGCCGAGCAACGGGCCCACCCCGGGAAGTCCAAGAAGGCACAGAACGTGGGCACTGGTTCCCCAGAGGTGCCTCCAGCCTGGGCCCCTCTGCCACTTAGCTCAGACCAGCCTTGGGGACAACGAGGTCCTCATGGCCAGAAATCTCTGCCTCAGGCTCCTGACGCACCGGCTCCACACCAGACAGACTTTGCCACACACACAACCTGAGACAGTGTGATGGAAGAACACTCTCTACCCCGAGAGTTCACGGACCCTCGGAAGCCCCTATTTCTTCACCTGAAACACAAAGATGCCCACAACAGTACAGGACAGCTGCTGGTGATTGCCTCGGGGCCAGTGGGAGTCAGCGCTGGGTCATGGTCAGCATCCTCCTGTCACACTAACCCACATGCGTGTGAACACAGGCTGTGTGTGTGCATTTGCTGGCTTTGCTTCCATATGCTATGAGGGATGTTCTTTCTAAATAATCCAGCAGCAACGCCACTCTCTGCCTGTGTCTGAGAAAGTTAGACAGTTCAAGCACCTCCCAGCATGAGGAGGAATCCAGACACTTGCCAGGCACTCGGGAAACATATGCTACCACGTGATGAAGAGAAATGGGTAAATCCATAGATTTATTGACAGATCTCGGAGCTGACTTGGGTCTGCATCACAGCCCGTTTCACAGCTGTTAAAAGCTGACCTCCAGGGAGACCTGGTCACTTGTCTGAGATGGCCAGGGGCTGAGGGGGAGAGCCAGGGCTGGCCCAGCCAAGGCCACTCCAGATCCACATGCAAAGTTCCCCAGAGATGGCCTGAATTCTAGAGGTTGGAGTGCACTTTTAAGGGTTATCAAGTGAAGGGCGACGCAGCACCAGCAACCGGCATGGCTTCTAAATCTAGACACCAAGATCAGCAACCAGCACTCCATGGCCAGGAATCCTCTTCCCTTTCCAGCATCTCTGCGAACACGCTATACTGGACCACACCTCCCTCCCAGGCTGCTTTGTCCCCCAGCCCGGACCACCACCTGTCCTTCACAGGTTGTGTTGCCCTCCCCCTGCCTGGTCCAGGGAGACCCAGATGTACCGAAGCAGCCCTTTGTCCACATTCTAGCTGTGAGGACAGACGGCCACAGAGGCAGCAGCCGGGCGGTCAGCTCTGTCCCTGCTCTGTCACGCACAGGCTGTGTCCTTCAGTCCAGCCTCCAGCTTGCTGACCTTAGGGGTTCTCTGTAGATGGAACCAATGGCTCTGGCCTCAGGGCCAGGGGTGGGAGGAGGGCAGAGAAGCCAGAGACATGGCAAAGGCACAGCGCAGCAGCGTCCTGGCACTGGGAGCGGTGTTGTCCACCACACCCCTCATGCAGAACCAGGGGCCACGGCCCAGACCACAAGCCTGGCCAAGGGTGTGGGGAGGGAGAAGGGGGGTGTGATCTCTTTGAAAGTGCAGGGTCCGAGAACCGTCAGGGGATGGAGGAACAGCTGGGATGTGGGTGAGATGTGGGTGCGTCTACGGCTCAGAGGCGTGACTGTGCTCAGGGACCTGAGGGTCCTGAGCAGAGGGGAGCCGCAGGACAGAGGAGGAGGAGCCTTTGCCCTACTCCGTCCGGCCACGTGGGCTGTGGACCAACCCCAGGACTGGAGTTGCCCCTTGGACACTGCGGAATCTGCCCGGAAACTTTCCTGCAGCACAAGCGGAGAGGCGGTTGTAGCTGCAGTTAGAACCCAGGTAGGGGCAGCAAGCCTGGACTCAGAGGCCTGCTTCCAGGATACTCTGTGGATCGTCAGCACTGACCCCAAGAAAGTCACCAGTGGTCCCGCAGCCTTGGAAACAGCATGGCGTCAAATTCAGGGCACCTCCCTGCCCACCGTCACCCTCCTCTGGCCGAGGGCCACCACCCTCAAGTGTTTAGAGGTGCCTGCAATGCGTGTCAGGGCCTAGAAATGAAGAAACAGAGGAGGTGGGCGGGAGCAGCACCTCCCCAACGCTGGACAGGCCGGGCCTGGCAGATCTTCCCGGATGCGGCCTGAGGCTACGGGACTGGCCAGCTTCCCCGGCCGCTGCCACCCCCGTGACAGTTTGCCCAATACTGGGTGATGAAATACCATCATCTCCACACTTATTTTTGTCTTCTCCATCTATTTTGGGAAGCGGATTCTTAGATCAGCAATTAGAAATGTCACTTGTACTTTGGGAAAGGGGGAATTTGCAAAGTCTATAATTGAGAATAGTAATCAACTTCGTTGACAACTTCAATGGTATGAAAATGGTAATTAATTGTAAATTTTTGATGGAATGTATAATATTTATCTATTTTTGAACTTTCTCCTGATCAGCAACAAGCTCTGGTGTCTTACTTCCTTTTTTATCTGATTTCTATAGTTAGCATCTTCATTATTTTTTCATTAAAATTTCCAGGTGGAAAGAGGAAGCTACTTAATAGTAAATGTCAGGGTCAAGGAAACCTTCGGCGTCTAATCAGGAGGCTGAGAAATGGGCACACGTTGTTCTCTGGGGCCTGGGGCTTTGCTGGAGCAGGCGTGGGGTGAGGACAAAGAGGCCTGAGATGGGAGAGCAGAACTGGGATTCACCCAGACCCTGCAGCCAGGGTAGCCCAAGAGAGACAGACGGTGACACATCCAGATTGCCGGCCATCCCAGGGTTAGCACCTGCCTTCAACCTGCTCTGGCTTTTACATGCCTGTCAGTCACTACAGGTCGGTCCCTGTGCAGGTGACAAGACCATGTCTGAGTGGGTGTCAGGCAGTGCAGTGGCTGCAACAAAGCCACAGACTGGGGGGCTACAATGGACATTAATTGTCTCCCAGTCCTGGAGGCTGGAATCTGAGATGCAGGTGGGGTAGGGTTGGTTCCTCCTGAGACCTCTCCTTGGCGTGTAGACAGCCATCTTCCCCCTGTGTCCACACATGGTCGTCCCTATGTGTGTGTCTGTGTCCTGATCTCCTCCTCTTATAATGATTCCAGTCCTGTTGGATCAGGGCCCACCCCTGTGACCTCATTTTACTTTAATCACCTTTTAAAGACCCCAGCTCCGAGTTAGAAGGTCAACACATGAATCTGGAAGGACACCGCTGAGCCCATAACGGATGGCGGGGGACCAGCAAACTAAGAGATGCTCACACCTCCCGGGGAGCTGATGGGAATCTGGCAGGGGCGCCTCGGGTCCTGCTGCAGGATGCCCGCCTTCAGGGGCCTTGAAGGATGGACTCTGAGCCCTAGCTCAGTGGCAGCTCTGAGCTCCACCTCCTGGTTTTCATCATAGTCACGATGTTCTAAAGGGGATTGGAGGAAAGAAGGAGAAAGCCTTGCCCAGCTCTTGCCAGGTCGGGAGACAGAGGACCTGAGACCAGCCTGCATATTTCCTGCTGCAGGTCACACTCGGTGGTCCTGGGGGCCCTGCTGTTACTCCCCCACCCCACAGACAACGGACCAAGGATGCCTGTTGTCAGGTGGTGGAGGCGATGGTGGAATCTAACCCCCAGGGTTGACCATCCCACCCAGGGCTGAAGGGAGATGGGGATGCTGGGGAGATAGAGTATCCTCCATGCACTGGGAGGTCCTGCCTTCGGGGCAGAATGTCCGCGTCTCACTTCAGGACCACTTACAGGTCTCTGCACCCACGACCCCAGCCGGCCTCAGCTGTCCAGGGTCTTGTTTTCCTTTTCTAGGGCCCTTGCTTCCGCCACCAGCCAGGGCTCTGACCTCGGCACGGATGGGGTTGCAGGAGTTGCAATCATGGCCCCTCGAGATATTGTTCCATCGGGGTCAGAGGAGAGGGCTGCAAAGCCTGCTGGTGGAGATGCTCCAGGCCAGGGGTACCCTGAGGGGCTAGAGCCCGGGTTCCCGTGTGCAGCACCCAGGTCTCTATGTTGGTGATGTCAGCCCTCAGTCCCAGGGCACACCTTCACCATCCACCTACTGCTCCCCTCCCCCCTGCCCAATCACCCACCGAACTCCAACCCCCTCTTCCAGGAGCTCTGACCAGGGCTGCCAGGTGGTCTTAAAAGAGGGACGAGCAGGCAGCACAAACCAGCCATCCAAGAGCAGAAAAAATGCACGTCAGTGCACGTACGCGCTCGTGCCCTTGGAAGGCAGTGAGCCTACTGGCCACCATCTACACTGAATCTCATACTTCACATTATAAATTAAGAATGTTTTTCAATCTAATTTTTCATAATGTCTTCAAGTCTCTTTTGCTCCCAGCGAGTTGGTAGCACACATTTGGAATTTTCTCCAGCCCAGCACTCAGTCTGCTGCTTCATCAGCCCTCAGCTGTCAGACTCCTTCCACAAAGGCATTTGACAGAGGAATTGAAACAGAACAGTAGATGAGGCTGAAGAAATTTGGAATCGCATATTTGCAGCTGAAAACGAAATCTATTTGCACTCACCCAGATAGGCTGTTCCGCAAGTAATGAGAACAAGTACTCAGGGCTCAAGAGACGCCTTACGGACTTTGGAGGATGTTCTCTGTTCTGGGGGAGATTCTGACAATTAGCCAAATCCCAGGCACTCCCGAGATTGAGCTGGAGAAGAAGCAGAGGCAACTGCTCTGTAGAGATGTGGACCTGCGTGACTGTCCATCCTCTCACTGGACGTATCCTGGCCCGCTGTGGTCCAACCCTGGTCCGGTTGCTGGGCAGCATCCGTGGGCACAGAAGCCCTGCCTTGGAGGGGGTGGATCCTCACCCCCAGGGCACGAGCTGATTAGCGTGAGCGAAGCAAGCCTGGGGAGGTAGCCGTCCAGATCCCAGCTGCCCCTGAGTCCTGTGATGTGAGGGACCCCTGAGGGTTCACCGGAGCCTGAACTTCTGGTGCCCAAGGAGCTCTGCGTTGAGGCCAGAGGGCTAAGTGCAAGGAGGAGAGAGCAGAGGGCCCCTCACTGCGTCTTTGAGGCAGACAGTCGAGTCCAGCTTATATACTGAGACGCCAGGGACATGGCTCTGTCTTGAAACTCCAGGGCCATCAGTTCTGACAGGGGACAGAATCGGAACCCCCAGCATGGCCATTGGCATTTAGAGCAGACACAGAGAGCTGTGTAGTGAAGTAGTGTCTGGCCCTCCCAGGCATGGGGACTCCCAGTAACAGCTCCATAAGTTGTAGGAGAACAAAGGTCCTGGGGAGCAGGTGGGGCAAGATCCGGGGACATTTGGGTTCTTCCCCATCAAGGCACCCGATCTCATATCTATGGCTGGAGAAAGTGAGAAGGTGTGTCTGCAGAAGTGGGGGCAAGCTTTGCTTCTTCTGGGGTCTAGTGAGCATCTTGTTGGCCCTTGGAGAGGACTTCACCTTGGCCTCCCACTTGGGCTGTTGCCCTTTACGATGCAAATTGATGTATCACCAACATTAGCTGCTACAGACCCAATGCAAGATGGCACCTGGCAGAGAAGGGCCTTGATCAGGCCAGGAAATCGGGATCTGATCCTGTAACTAAAATGAGCTCCTGCTGAGACACTGGGTCCCTGAGTCTCCCTGGCAGAAGGTGGGGTCCGCTCAGACCTGAGCAGCCTGGGCAGCCCGACAGCCATCCATCCATCCACCAGCCATCGCGCTAATCACCCCGGACAGGCCCCTGTTCCCGCTGCAGCACAAGCACACTCTAAATCCAATTGATAAGATGTAAAACATCGCCTCCCCCACCTTCTGTGCACGGTCGGGTCAAAAATAGGTGACGTTCATTGCATTACTTGGCATAAACATGATTTTAATAATTACCATGGGCCAGAACCCATGCCTACTCTTGAATAATGAGCATTGAATCCTATTATCGTTGAGTATTAAATATCTTCCAGCGCAGTTCCTCTCATCGGCTGGCAAGGAGATGTCCATGGCACAAAGCATCCCTCCGTAAGGCGTGTGGCCACAGATGAAAAATCTCTGCTGTTATTCTGAGGCCCTAATAACATATCATGTTGCAGCCGTAGAAAACCACATCTGAATTATATTCCTTCTTTTGTAATCAAGGGGATTTGCTTGAATTTGTTATAATTTCAGGTAGTTTTCTTGTTCACTGAAGATTATAATTATTCTCTACCTGAAGCTACATATTAGTCTTATGACAACATCTTCACGTTGGAAACAGTTTATTTATGGTTCTTACTTGTGCCATCAGCACCAGGAATCCGTGCACCTTGAGGAACTGAACCCCCGTATCAGAGCACAGAAGCCAGGCAGGAGCTCAGAAACCATCATGCAGCCCATCTCCTGCAGCCCCTTCATCTTCCAGATAAAGACAGTGGAGCCCAGAGAGGTTAATTGACTCATCCAAGGTTACCTGAATAATTTAAGACCCTTTGGTAACACGAATTAAGTCTGCATTTCAAACAGCTAACTCCCAAGTGTACTTAACCAGTCAGTTTGCCTCACCAGCCTGCATCTCAAGGAAGTGGAAAAAGCTGATGGACAGGTCAGGAGCCCCTGAAAGATGCTCGCTGGTAGAAAAGTCCAGAGAATTGTCTCCACAGTGTAGTTTTAGAAAGCACAGAGTTTTCTCCTGAGAAATTATGAGGAGGAATTATTCATTGAGAAGTTCATAAAGTGAAGATTGCTCACAATGGGTACATGCACACACATGTGCACACGCAGAGACAAAGTGGCATGACTCCTATCTGATGCTCCTTCATGATGTTCGCGCTCCAGCCACGGAAACTTATTTTGCAGATTACACAGTGGTTTCCTTAGAATATTCCATTCAATTCCTTAAAAAAAAAAAAAAAAAAAAAACATATGGGTAAAGAGGTAGGTGTTACGATGACCATTTTCAAGGAAAAGAAAAATTGAGATCCATGGAGTTTAAAGAACTAACTCCAAAACACTAGGGCAGGAGGGACCCTCATGGGGCCCATGGGCATGTGGTCCTGTATCATCTCCAGCATTCCTGCCAGTGTAGCCACCCCACCCTGCATGAGTTTCTGGAATTATCCCTGACCTGAATGTCTGCCTGTCTGGGTGCCTGATACCCACCATCTAGAAAGGACACATCTCCCACAATTTAACCAGATGTTATGATATTCTACACGTCAGGGCTACACCTTCTGGATTCAATGCATTCTTAGAAATTTTATGGTTATTTTGTTATTATGGATGGGATTTTCTGTCTACTTCCACTTGAAATTGGATGTTTCTGCAAAACAATGTTTTTTTGTTCACTTACCTTGTACTCCAGCTGTGTTACCACATCCATCATGTATAATTTTGATGGTATTTTCAGTGCAGTCTCTTTGGTTTTCTAGCAATGCAATTGTATGGTTGGCAAATGAGTATGAGTCCTTTCTATGTTAACTGTGCATTTAATAGCATCCCAACCAGATCCTTAATGTGGTATTTTGGGGAACAGGACAAAATGATTGAAAATTACACTTGGAAGATAGAGTCTCCAAGGATTGCTTTTTTTTTTTTTTTTTTTTTTTGCGGTTCATGGACCTCTCACTGTTGTGGCCTCTCCCGTTGCAGAGCACAGGCTCTGGACGCACAGGCTCAGCGGCCATGGCTCACGGGCCTAGCCGCTCCGCTGCATGTGGGATCTTCCCAGACTGGGGCACGAACCCGGTGTCCCCTGCATCGGCAGGCGGACTCTCAGCCACTGCACCACCAGGGAAGCCCCAAGGATTGCTATTTTTAACATGAAGTATAAATAACTCCTTCAATCAAAATAGGATGACATTGTCACAGATAGACAAACAGATCAATGCAACATAATAAAATGTTTAGAATTAGTCACTATGAAGGTGAGTTTTCTGTGTCAGCTTGGCTGGGCTCCAGTCCCCAGTTATTTTATCAAACATGAATTCAGGCGCCACTGTGCAGGTATTTTGTGGATGTGGTTGACATCAACAATCGGTTGACTCTGAGTAGGAAGATGACCGTTTGTTGTGTGAGTGGACCTCCTCCAATCAGTTGAAGGCTTTTAGAACAAAACCTGAGATTTCCTGCAAAAGAAGAAATTCTACCTCGAGTTCATCATCAACACCTGCACCTGAGTTCCTCACCAGCTGGCCTCCCTACGGATTTCAGACGTGCCAGCCCCTCAGTCACGTGACCCCATTCCTATAAATGCTCTTGTGAGTCCTATTTGTTGTGTTTCTTGGGAGAACCCTGACTGATACAGACTTTGATATGAAGAGTGGTCCTAGAGGAATGAAATCTTAAGGATATGTTTTCTGAATTGCTTCCAGGCTTTCTGGAATTGGTTCTTGAATTGGATTCAATTTAAAGGCACTACTGGCTCTATTTCTGTGGTGTGACATAGCAGCAGAGAGCCAAAAAAATATCAGGACTGGATACTCCTGATCAAACACCTAACAAGGGGCAAGGCTCTGGGTGGCCATTGATTTGATGCCTCAGAACATTTTGTCAAACTAACAAGCGTGGCAAGATTGGCTGTTTTTTCCCAATTTTGTTCAGCAGAGTGGGGAAAGAGGGGCCTCCCAGCTCACACACCACACACAACCAGAAGACCCCACATCTGCTCTAAGAAAGAGACCCTTTACTCCTGCTGCCACAGAGCTGAGACTTCCAAAACCAAACTCAGAGGCTCACCCTGCCAGGGGTGGCATGACAACAAGAGTTGAATTCTCGACGTTGTGGAGGGTCTGCTGATGTTTGGGAAGGTCTGCCTTGCAAGACGCTGCTGATTCTCAGGACCCACCCACAGCCTCTAATGGCCTCCAGACCAAGGACTAGACTCAAGGCCCAGCAGACCCCACAAGCTGAGGTTCAGAGAGTAATCCAAGAGGAGGTGGGTTCACTGTACCCCAAAAGAACTGTGCTTCCCAACTTCTACAGACAGAAACTGGAGAGTATGTATGGGATGGAAGTTAAGGGTGTGGAAAATGGTGGAAGGAACGTAAAGCTGGACCAGGCTGAGTTTCCTGATATGGGCCCACTCAGCAGAGAGCCTGGAACCAGGGCTGTAGCCCCCAGGGTTTGCTTGGATGGGTGGCTGAGACATGGACCAAAAGGTGGCCGACACTCAGAGAGCTTGAAATGCCAGGACCACCTTGGGATACGGCAGACGAAGGGGTTCAAAGGCTCAGTGAGATCTCAAAGTGGATCTGTCACTTGAGGCTGCTCACCCATTTGGGAGGGTCCAGAAGGCACACCTTTCACCCTGATGTGAGAAGTGAATTCGTGTTGGAGCCCCCAGACTTATGAAGCCCTCTGTTGTCACCCTTCTCTGTAAGGGAGAAATTACAACAAGAACTAAAGGGGGTTCTCAAATGCAATAGGGGTAATTGAATCTTAGGGGGAGGGGCCCAAGTAACATGAGATGTGCTGAAGAGAAACAGCCTCCTCGTGCCTGGCCTCTGTACACTTGGACTGGAGCAAAGAGCCTAGAAGCTGTTTGGGTCTGAAAAAGGGATGGGCCTTGAGAGCCAGGAGCAGCAGAGGACACAGTGATGCTGGCTAACATTGAGGTGTGGGATCTAGGCCACGTGCCAGCCTTGGTCTGAGGGCCCATGTGTATATCCATTCCCCTAAGAACGCTCCAAGGTGGGGGTTATCAGGCACCTCCTTTGACCAATGAGGAAGACCAGCCTCCAAGAGATTAGGGACTTACTGCTCCCACCACCACCCCGGTCTTGTAGGTGGGAAGAGGAAATGCCAGAATTGAATGTCAGATGGTCTGGCATTAACCATGACTCAATACTGCTGTCTGGTCAAGCAAAGAGAAAGGCAGCTACAGAGAGAACAGAGAGTTTCTCCACCAACAGGGGACACAGGGCCATGCTTCTCTGGCTCCTGGCTGAGAGCCAGACTTGAGCCCTTGTGAAGAAGCCCTGCCCCAGGAGAATGTGATACAGAATTGGGGCAGGTGAAGGGCGATGGGTGGCCAGCAGAGGAGGGCTGTCACCCACTCCAGAGGCTGGGCTCTAGGTCCCATAGGAATATGCCTAAGGAGAACCTCGTCTGAAAGCAAGTTAACAGAGAGAACGCTGACAACCCATCACAGCCCCTGCATTCCCAGAGCCTGCGCCCTTGCCCTCTGACTCATTAATTCTGGGTAGACCTAGAAGGGTCTTGAAGAGCAGTTATGAGATGGGGACAGAAAATCGAGCCTGGAGGAGAGAAGACAAGGATACCTCTCCCCACCATAAGCCGCCTGACAACCCCCCTGGAGATGCCACTGGGGAGAAGATTTACTTTGGATGAGGGCTTGAAGTGAAGCTTTTGGACTACATGGGTGTTGAAGATCTGAAAGTAACCAGAAGAGAGACCAGATCTGCCAACATCTCATCCAGGAAGCAAGGATGAGCAGCTGAGCTGTTCATAGGAGCAGCCATGAGAATGAATGGCATCCACCAAGGCCAGCTTCTCGGTTCCCGGAAAAAACTCTGCTCATCCGTGACTGGTCATCCTTTTAAATACACTAACCAGCCTGATTTCATGTCTACATTTTATTGAAGAGTTTTGCATCTAGGTATAGAAATGAAACTAACATATAATTATATAATTTGTTTCTTCCTTGACTATTATTATCCAGTATATTATCCACATTAAGTTTTCCGTCTTTTTGTGTGATCTGCAATAGTTTAAATATCACAGGAAGTAAAGAGCGAGAATACAGTTTAGAGATCATGAGGAGTCATTTACATTATGCAATACTCAAAACATTCCCTAGCTCCAAAAGTCTATGTTAATATGACGAGCACCTTCCAGAGGAAAAGGCAGTATTCTGGATACGAAATTACTGTCAGATGTTGCCTTACAGAGGGACTGGGAGAGAGGGTTAGATAGATAAAACGGTATGAAATTTTCACTGCTCATTTTCTATATGTATTTATTTTATTAAAATTATCTCAAATGTAGGACAAGAATGTAGAGGAAAATAATAAAAATCCTCGGACTGTCAACAAAACTTTAGCAAATCAAAATATGACATTAAAAATAAAATCTCTTCTAACAAGATTTTGCTGCATAATCGTAAAGGTATCAAAGGGTCTGATTTGCTGAATTTTCACAGACAGAATCCACACACGGAACCAAAACTCAGATCAAGAAGCAGGGCATGGTGACCCCCCCAGGAGCCCCTGGTGCTCCCTTCAGGTCACCACCCCATCCTCCTAAGGGGGTACCCCCTTAATGCCTTTTACAGAAAGGACTGCTCTCACCTGGCCTATACTTTAGGTAAATGGGCTCCAACATACATAGTGTCTTTTACATTCAGCTTCCTTTGCTCAAAGTAGTATTTGTGAGATTCCTCCATGTTGTTGCATGAAGTGCGTCTCATCCATTCCACTGTGGTAAAAGATTCCATCGTGTGAATATATCAACATGTCTGTGCCCATTCTATTCATGGGCAAGTAGGTAGCCACCAACTGGGGGCCACAAGAAGCCCTTTTCTGAATATTCCTGTATGTGGTTCTTGGTGAACACATGCCCACATGTCTATCAGTACCTCACCTGGGAATGAAATAGCTCCATCACAGAGTGTGTTTAGTTGGGGCTTTAGTAGATACTGCCAAGTGGTTTCCCAAAGGGATTGGAGGGCACACATCCACTTGCAGCAATTAAGAGATGGCGTTGCCCCATTTCCTCACCATCTTTGGGTGCTCTGGGTTTTTGCCCATTCTGGTGCACAGATCGTGAGAAATCACCAAAGTTGCAGAGGCCACTTGGAAGCCCACTTCTTGTGAAGTGCTTAGTCAAACATTTTGTCCCTTTTTCTGATGGGTTATCTTTTCTTGCCTATTAATTTGAAGTTCTTTACATATTGTGGATATGAGTCCCGTGTTGGACACACATGTTGCAAATATCTCCTCCCACTCTGCTAGATGCCTTCTCACTCCCCTAACAGTATCTTCTGATAAAAAGAGATTCCTAATTTCACTATAATCCAATTCTTCCACTTTCCCAGTTTAGGTCTTGGTTAAGAAATCTGCCTACACTGAGACCGTAAAGATAGGCTCCTGTGCTTTCTTCTAAAAGCTTCCTTGTTCTCACATTTAGATCTGTAATCCATCTGAAATGGTTTTTTATGTAAGGTAAAGTGTGGGGATCCATACAGATATCCAACTGATCTCACCCCATTTATTGGAGAGTCTATCCTTTCTTCTCTACTGCAGTGTGGGCTATGTTTCAAATCATTTTTTAAATGAAACTCCAGCTTATTCACCAGTTTTTCCATTAATGTCCTCTTTCTGTTCTAGGATCTAATCCAGGATCCTGTGTGATGTTTAGTGGTCATATCTCAGTCTCATCTGTCTGCCGCAGTTTCTATATCTTTCCTTATTGTTTATGACCTTGAAGGTCTGGAAGAGTACAGGCCATGTACCCTGTAGAATATCCTTGAACCTGGGTTTTTCTGTTGTTTCACTCATAATTAGACTAGGGTTATGGATTTCTGGAAATAATAGTGCAGAGGGGAAGTGCCCTTCTCATCATGTCATATCAGGGGGCACATGGTATCACATGACTTATCATTGGTGATGTTGACCTCCATCACTTGGTTACGGTGGTATTTGCCAGGTTCTCCACTGTACAGTTACTGTTTTTCCTTTCCTAGCCTATTCTTTGGAAACCAATCCCTGAGACTAACCCACCCTTCGGGATGAATCTCTACCTCCCAGAGGGAGGATTATCTACATATAATGTTTGGGATTATTCTACAATGAAGATTTGTCTCTTCTCTCTCATTTGTTTATTTATTCAGTCATTTATTTATATCCATATGGGCTCAGGTGTATTTATTTTCTATATTGTCATATTGTCACATCTTTTAAAAAAGTTCAGAGTTGATGTTCATTTATGACAGAGATGGAGTAAAGGGGGTCAGATTTAACCTCTTGCCTAAAACAACAACAAAGCCAGACACAGTACATGAAAAATTAAAAACAAGTATGGTTTTCAAGATACTGGACACCAGGCAATGAAAGACAGGGATCCCTGAGAGATGGAAAACCAGTGAGGTGATCTCCCCAACTGCTCCAGCTGACTGCCTAAAGAGTTTCCCATCACTGAGAGTACAGAGAAAGAAAATCCACAAGGAGCCTGGCAGATGCTTGAGTTGAGTAGACAAAGCCTAGAATCCAAGCTGACTAAAGCAGCTGGAATTTGTAGGACAGAGTATTTAAGAGAGTGACACAGAAAGAGGGGGCAGAATATTGATTAGTACATAAAAGTGAGGAAACTACTTAAGTTCAGGAAGAACAAAAAGAACAGTGAGAAAAATACCCAAACCTCACGTAGGACCAGGAATATTACCTGTTCCTAGAAGTCAGCTAAAAACCTCCTAATTTATGGGACACTAGATAGATTACTCAGAAAGGTCATGCCCCAGTGATAGGGGAAAATTGCCCTAACTCAGTGTTGCTCTGGTCCTGCCTAATAAATGTGGAATAATTACTGAAAGAATAAAACTGTTTCCAAGTAACATAACTATACATCAGAACAAAGCTCAAGAACATTTTAAGAATATAAAAACATTCAACACTCAACAAGGTAAAGTTAATAATGTCTGGTATCTAATCAAAAATTATCAGGCAGGGCTTCCCTGGTGGCGCAGTGGTTGAGAGTCCACCTGCCAATGCAGGGGACACGGGTTCATGCCCCGGTCCGGGAGGATCCCACATGCCACGGAGCGGCTGGGCCCGTGAGCCATGGCTGCTGAGCCTGCACGTCCGGAGTCTGTGCTCCGCAACAGGAGAGGCCACAACAGTGAGAGGCCCACGTACCGCAAAAAAAAAAAAAAAAAAAAAAAATATATATATATATATATATATATATATGACACATAGGAATAACAAAACAGGTGAGATACTATTATTTGAAAACTATAAAATTCTGATTAAATAAATCAAAGAAACCTAAAGAAATGGAAAGACACACACTGGTAATGGATTGAAAGACTAACGTAATAAAGGTGTTATTCTCCTCAAAATGATCAATAGGTTTATATGCAATTACTATCAAAATGCCAGCAGGAATTTTTGTGGCCAATTCTAAAATTTATATAAGAAAGCAAAAGGACCAGAATAGCTAAATGTGTTTTCAAAAGGGAAGAATATAATTAGAGGAATTACACTACCTGATTTTAATACTTAAAGACTGACTCTGGTGTTATAGTAATGAAGATGGTGTTTTATTGATATAAAGATATTCAAGTAGATCCATGGAACAGAATAGAGTCCAGTATCAGACCCTTACATGGATGACCTACTGATTTTTTTGACAAAGGTACAAAGAAGGTGCAGTGGAGAAAGGAGAGCCTTCTTTATTTTAACTATATAGAAAGGCAAATTTTTTTCAAGATTAAAAATGTCAGAAACAATGACAGAACACAGATAATAGAGAGGGAAATGTTTTTCAATACGTATGGCCAACACATGATTGTGTCTTAATTTACAATGTGTGTATAAGCCCAAAGTAAAACATGAACTACCCAAAAGAGAACCAGGCAAAGAACCAAAAGAGATAGTTTTCAGATAAAAGAAATACAAGTGTCCATTGAACACATGAAAAGATGCTCAGCATTATTCATACTTAACAGAATTCAAATAAAAATAAGGAAAATCCCCACCACTTTTCACCCATCTGATTGCAAGTCACAGGAACTCTTACACCCTGGGGGTGGAAATGTGAATTGAATTGGTGCTGCCTTGGGGAGGGTATTGGTCAGTGTAGGCAACCCACATGTCCAAGAAACACTAGTCCTGAAAAAGGACCCCTTACTCAAAGAAAATCTAAATACAACCTGGAATATCACAGCAGATTATTTTAAAGTTGAATTTGGGTTTAAGAATATGTATAAACTATGAATACAATTTTATCTTATATTTTACACAATAAAGTTTATAAGACAATTATGTCCTCATTTTCCAAAGGAACAATGAAGGATTCAAATGTTGACTGTGGGTTTTCAAGAATAATTCTTCTAAACAAATGTTATAAGGGTACAGTGAGAAACCTCTTCCTTTTTGTCAGAGAAGGAACATAGCTGAAATTTGACATGCTATTCAAAGGCTTCATCACTTTTCCCCAGGGCTCTCGACCTGCGATCTCCTGCTCATTCTGTCTCTGAGTGTGTGAATGTGTTCCCTCCTCCACAACTGAGAAACATGTTCTCATCTGTCAGTGGGATCCAAGTTCCCCAATGTCACTTCACATTTGATTTGCACTTTCCTTTCTTTTGATGCCGCATCTCCTTTTCAAGCTCTCTTATATATCATCTGTGCATATGGCTTTTCATTTTAGTTACTACATTTTTCATTTCTAGGGATTAACTAGTTTTTGTTTGTTTGCTTGTTTAATTACTAAGCTCCCATTTTTAATTGAGTTTTGTTCCCTGCCCATGTTTTATGTTCCATCTTACACTGAAACACGTGACGCATATGTATTTATAATCTATACCTGCCAATCTGCCAAATCTGACATCTCTGTGGGGTGGTGTTGCTGCCGTGTGTGTTTCCCTACCTGGTGGTACCCTGTGTCTTTGTGTGTTTATGGTGTTTTCAATGGGCCATTCGCTGGGCAGGCCCTGAGGTTGGGTTTGTGGGTGTATACTTACAGAGAATATTGTGTTTTTTTCAGCCAGGACCTTTGAGCCCTCTGAACCTGGGACCATGTTTAAACATTGACAGACAAATAAACCAATGGAAGGCAATAACCCAGGATAGACCCAAGATACACATAATCAATATATGGCAGGGCTGAGATAGCCTCAATGAGAAAAAGATAGATTTTTTTTCAATACATGGGCAATTGCTTATCAGTACAGAAAAAGTATCATTATTTCATATCATACTCAAAAATTATATCCAGGTGGACTGAATACTAAGTATTAAAAAGCAAACTTTAAAATACTTTAAAATACAAGCAAATTATCAGCTACAATTTTGTAGGACTCTACAGAAAATGTGTATTCAAGTTTTGAGATATATGGATTTTCAAAGGAATCTACATTTTTTCCTCTACCAAGAACCAGAGTTGATACAACAATTGTCTGTTTCTTCTCTTCTTCAGGAAAAATTCATCTCCAGACTCCTCCCTTACTGAGCACGTCCCAACCACAGACAGGGACACATACTTGGCTCCTCATTTTGGGTCCTATCTGTACCACGATCAGACATGCAAACTCCACATTACAATAGCTGGGAGATTCCTATATGGGCAACCGATCTCTTTAGAGCCTGTTTTTTTACTTTCCTGTTATTTTTTTATTCCTGAAGATTTTTATTGCTACCTTTGAGTAGAGACAAGCATTTAAGTGCATGTATTTTACACTTTATTCCCCATTCTGAGGGCTATTATAACAGGATATTTCATCCATTATGTTGCTTATCAAAAGAGATCTAAAGTATTTTAAAGTTTGCTTTTTAATACTTAGTATTCAGTCCACCTGGATATAATTTTTGAGTATGATATGAAATAATGATACTTTTTCCGTATTGATAAGCAATTGCCCATGTATTGAAAAAAAATCTATCTTTTTCTCATTGAGGCTATCTCAGCCCTGCCATATATTGATTACGTGTATCTTGGGTCTATCCTGGGTTATTGCCTTCCACTGGTTTATTTGTCTGTCACAGGACTCTCAATATATTGTCTTAATTCTATAGCCATCCAATATGTGCTAAAACATGGTAGGATAAGCCCTTCATCTTTTTTTTTCACAATTAACTCCACTATTGTCTGTCCTTCTCCAATATATAATAACAAACTTGTCATGCTCCATGAAAAATACTACTGGAATTTTGACTGGAATTACATTAAATTTAAAGACTAGTTGAAGGAGAATTGACTTGTGTACACCACTAAGACTTCCAGCTCATAAACATATCTAACCATTTATCCAGATCTATATTTTTGTCCTTTTAAGTTTATAATCTATGTAGAGGCCTGGTAACTCTTTGTCACCTTATAGTGTTTTTGGGGGGGATAAATGGGAACTTTTTCTTTTATGTTTTCTATAATTGTTTTGGAAAGCAATTGAAATTTTGTAAAATCACATATCCTGACACCTTCTTGGTAGTTTTGTTCATTTTATTTTTTTGTTTTGTTTTGTTTTATTTTTTGCGGTACGCGGGCCTCTCACTGTTGTGGCCTCTCCCATTGCAGAGCACAGGCTCCGGACGCGCAGGCTCAGCGGCCATGGCTCACGGGCTTAGCCGCTCCACGGCATGTGGGATCTTCCCGGACCGGGGCACGAACCCGTGTCCCCTGCATTGGCAGGCGGACTCTCAACCACTGCGCCACCAGGGAAGCCCCAGTTTTGTTTATTTGATTGTTTTGTTTCTTTGATTTATAAAATCATATCTTCTGCAAACAGATATAATTGTACAATTTTTTATCATTTCTGAATTCAATTTTTTTCTTGTCTAATTGCATTGGCTTGAATTCAGTGAAAATTTGAAGAGAAGCAGTGAGAGCTGGCCCTCATCTTGTTCCCGAATTCAAAAGGAATGTTTTTAAAATGTTGTCACTAAGTATGATTCTTGTTTTTATTTCTGATATATGCCCTTCAGGCTAAGAAGTTACTTTCAATTCCAAGTTGACAAGTCATTTGTCATTCAGAATGGATATTGGCTTTTTCAGTACCTTTTTCTGAGTCTCTTGTGATGAATTTTTTAAACTTTAATCTCTTAGTAAAGTGGGCAGTAGTCACTGTGGGGAATTTTGAGATACTGATAGGTCTCTTCAAAAATTCTCAAAAGCCCTCCTGAACCTCCACTTCCCTGACCTTCTGCAACCTTGAGGTTGGTGATGCTTTTAAGAATTATTCCATTAGTTCTCGACCATTAACTTTGAGATTTCTGTTTGGTGGTCTCACTTTGAAATGAAGAATTTGCTGTCATGCATCTAATCTAAAGCTGAAACAGGCTCATTTCAGTACATGTCTGGATTTTGTATTTTGGATGACTTCCTTTGTGCTACCTTCCAATTCAGTACTTCTCATCTTGACTGCATTCAAGCAGGCTAAAGTTCAACATGTCTTCCTTTTTTATAAAGTTTATTTTTTCATTTTCTTTTTTGTAAATTTATTTTTTATTGAAGTATAGCTGAATTACAATGCTGTGTTAATTACTGCTGTACAGCAAAGTGACTCAGTCATGCATATATATACACATTCTTTTCCATATTCTTTTCCATTATGGTTTATCAGAGGATACTGAACATAGTTCCCTGTGCTATACAGTAGGACCTTGTTGTTTATCTATTCTATATATACCAGTTTGCATCTGCTAATCCCCAAATCCCCCTACTACCCTCTCCCACCCCCCTCCTCCTTGGCAACCACAAGTCTATTCTCTATGTCCCTGATTTTGTTATTGTTTCATAAATGTGTTCATTTGTGTCATATTTTAGATTCTACTTATAAGTGATATCATATGGTATTCGTCTTTCTCTTTCTGACTTACTTCACTTAGTATGATAATATCTAGTTGCATCCATGTTGCTGCAAATGACATTATTTCATTCTTTTTTATGGCTGAGTAATATTCTGTTGTATGTACCACATCTTCTTTGAATATACAATGGGAAAAGACAGTCTCTTCAGCAAATGGTGTTGGGAAAGCTGAACAGCCACATGTAAAGCAACGAAGTTAGAATACGCCCTCTCACCATACACAAAAATAAACTCAAAATGGCTTAAAGACTTAAACATAAGACATGACACCATAAAACTCCTAGAAGAGAACATAGGCAAAACATTCTCTGACATAAATCGTACCAATGTTTTATTAGGTCAGTCTCCCAAGGCAATAGAAACAAAAACAAAAATAAAAAAATGGGACCTAATCAAACTTATAAGATTTTGCACAGCAAAGGAAACCATAAACAAAATGAGAAGACAACCTACAGAGTATAAAGTTTATTTTAATGACTCCCTTTTAATCAATATTTAAGGTCTCCAGCTAGTTATTTTTCACAAAAATCAGTTCTGCTAGCATTTTCTCTGTTTTCTCCTTGTTTTTTATTCTTTTTTGATTGAAACTGTACATTCAATTATCTCTGTAAACACCTTCAACATACTTGTTTTGATGTTTCTGTTCATCTCTCTGTGAAGGTCTGAATGATTTTAACCTAGAGCCCATTTCTATGGCAGGAGTTTATTTTCTTGGTTCTATTTCTAAGAATTATACATTTGTAGGACTTTCTCAGTTTGGGTTTCCAAGTCAAATCTGATGGGTGGAGTTTGGGGCTGTTTTCCCTTTGTTTCTGTGTCTCTCCTGCCTCCTTCTCCCTGCTCTCACCTCCCCACTTGAGGACCATGCCTCCACTCCACCTGAGGTACATCCAGATCCAGGTCTTACACAGGATTGTGTGCGGGCTGGCAGGGATGCTGGAGACAAGGCAGGCCCATCCGTGATGCCAGCGGGTACCAGGCTCAGATCCCAGCCGCACGGTTATGTCTGTTTCCTCTCATCTCCCCAGGCCTGCAGCTCCGTTCAAATTAGGGTCCTTGGATCTTAGAGCAAGCTGTTTGCAGTCTTATTTCATGGGGCTCCTTCCACTCCTTGGCTATAGCCCGACTCTCATCTCCAGTCTGATATTCTGGTCTCCATTATACAGCAGGTGTCAACCATTTTCCTCCTTGTGTGGACCCAGAGACCAGTGGCCCTCATTCACCCCACTCAACAGTCACACTCTCCCCTCCCCACCCTGCCCCCCACCTCTTGAAATGAAACTCAGAGGCGCATCTCCTGGTTTCAGAGCCTGACACTGTCTGCATTTTCTCTGTTCACACGTGGTTCATCATTTCTATGAGTGCAGAGCAAAGGCAGTTGTTGCAATGCAAACTTGCTGCCCTGTCCTGACAGGAAATCCTTGTGATTGCTGTTAAGTGATAGGATTTTAAATTATTTATATTTTTGTCTTTTATTTAGAATTTTTTGAGCAAAAACACATTGTAAAGACTATAAAGCAAAAATAATGGTTATTTTTGTAGGATGAAGTAGAAAAAAATACAGAATTAGTACAAAATGAATGTATAATAACAAGAATTATACATGCATATGGACAGAGCCTGAGAGAGAACTTAGAAAAAAAAAAGAAGACCCTTAATGCGTAGGTGTTCTAGGATTCTGGGTAAATTTCCCTGATTTTTATTGTGGCTAATATTACAATCATCAAGAGTGTGTAAGAGTTGGGTAGATTGAAGAGATAGAAGAGTGAAGTAATAATTGTATTTAATGACTAGGTGATTTTTTTTTAACTGCAAGAAATAGGTCAAAATCTACAGGCTAACAGGATTCCTATTAAAATAATCCTAGTATATATAATGAAAATAAAAAGGGTAAACAAAACATTAGCCTTTGAAAGAGGGGGAAAGCTTTCTGAACAAAGCAGGAGGTGAAGCCACAGAGTTCTAAAGAAGCTTCACTGTTGGGCACTTGCTGCACTCAGTGTTTGCAGAGGCCATGGAGGGGGCAGTGAGGTCCCACGCCAAAGAGAGAGACAGCAGCACCGGGTCCCACTGGGGACCACCAGCCTGGGAACAGGGAGCCCAGGGTGAGATGGACACACAGGAGGTGGTAGGAGGCCATCCTGGAGGAGGTGAGACCCACAGGGTTGTAAAGGGCAGCCAAAAAGCAGGAAGAGGTCTCCAGGCGTTGATCCAATGAGAGGATAAGAAACTCTATCTTTCATAATCACAACGATGATAAAAGCCTTCTGTTTCTGCCTGTGGGCAAAATTAGGATTCCACTTTGCACATTTCAGACAACGATCCCAGGAGGCAACTTGGTCACAAGCCTCACCCCTCTGCCCTTCCTGGGACCCACAGGACCAGGGCTGATGTCAGGCCTGCTGGTCAACCCCTGCAGCATTTCCCACAGGCTCCAGGGTGGGCGCTGTGGGACCTGAGGAATGAAACACACCCTTCCAGGCGCACCAGAACCCCTGCCCCTTCCCTCTGTGTCACAGTCCCCCCGGGAGTGGAGGGCGGAGGCCGCACCTGATGTCCATCAGTGCGGGCTCCCGCCCCAGGTGCACACCCAGGTGTCTGCAGGTGCAGGGCTCACGTACCCTGGGGATGGGGTCTGGCCGCTGATGTCCCCACAGTCCTGTGCGGGGGACCCTATGGCTCCTTGTTCACGGGGTCCCACTCTGCTTCTGTGGTTTTGTCGGTTGGCTACTTTAAGTCACAATGTCAACCATAGGACATCCCCGACCCAAGGACCAGCAGATAGGTTTCAAGTGTGGGTGCTTCTAACGTGACGTGTTAGGAAGCTGGCCTGTGTGCCAATATTCTGTTCATCTATCTCTGTTCTCTGCTGATTTACGTATTGAATGCAACTAGTTTTACTTTCTTAAGGTAGAATCTTATTTTAGGTATCAAATGTTAATATATGTCAAGGATTTTTTTTGTTTGTTTCTTTTGACCCAACAATAACGTGCTCATGGCTCATAGAAATTCAGCGGATGGGAACAGCTTTACCTTAGAGTGAGGTCAATGCGCCTGGGGCAGCTCCAGGGCTCTGAGATGCCGTGCAAGATCCACTGTTTTATTCCAACTTTGATGTGTGCCCTGTACCAGCCAAATGGCCCAGCCAGACGCTCTGACAGCTGCCGCCCCCCCACCGCACACGCCTTACCTCAGTTATTCACCCTTCTTGCACATGTTGATGGAGCCCGGGGCGGTGCACATGCCTTGCGATGCATTTCATCCAACCTCTTAAAGCCCTATGAGGATGTCCTAGTGACCAACTGCTTAGAGACGAAAGCTGAACTCAGAAGTGAGGTGAAGACCTTGAGTTTCCACAGCTAATGGTGAAACCATTTTGTCTGACAACAAACCCTGAGTCACAAGAGATCATGGTGGTGAGCACGGGGGAGGGGTGGGCAGGAGGGAGGGCTGAATTGGCGGGAGACTGGCCACAGCTGCAGCAAATGGGGGCCCTTCAGGATGGCACTGCTAGGCTGTCAGGGGTGGGCAATAAACACCACAGTCTGGAAAAGCAGATGGAGAAAATCTATTACAGATAAAAGCGGCTGAGTGGGTTGAATGGGGGCCCCTACATCCTAATCCCAGGCCTGTGCAGGTGACCCTATTTGGAAAAAGCAACTTTGCAGATGTACCTAAGGATCTCAAGATGGGATCATCCTGGATTACTCAGGGGGCCCTAAATCCAATGGCAAGTGTCCTTATAAAAGACTAAGATGCAGAAGAAGAGAAGATGAAGACTCCGAGGAGGGGCCACGTGACAACGAGGGCAGGGATGGGTGATGTGGCCACAAGCCAAGGAGCCCCCCAGCCTCCAGGATCTGGAGGACCCTCCACTGGAGCCTTGGGAGGGAGCATGGCCCTGCAGACAACTTGATTTATGACTTCTGGCTCCAGAACCACAAGTAAACACATTTTGGGGGGGTGGCGGGTTAGGGGCCAAAGCACACAGAGCAGTCCCAGGGAAGTTTTGTCCGGCTCTGCCCATGCTGGTCACTGCACTTTTGATGGGCAAATATAGCCATCCAGATGCCTGTTCGTGATCATGCACTCCCTCCCCGATGGTGGGGCTTGGGCTGGAAGCAGCCGGAGGAAAGGACTTGAGAAGGAACATAGCTGCTTTGAATCTAAGGAGAAGTGGCAGCCACTTCAGGATGGAGGGATGGAGAAGGGAGCCTGGTGCAGGGCCCAGGCCTGCCTGTGGCTCATGGGTCACCTTCACAGGCCGCTCGGCCTCAAGTCTGTCCCTAGAATGAGCGGGATGTGGGCCCTGGGTCCCCGGGCGAGGAGGGCCCTGCACTTTCAGGGTCAGCTGGTCCTGGGCAGGCAGGGCCACCAGGGAGTTTTGTTTCCAGCCCCGGAGCTGCGACCACAGGCTGACCTCGCTCCAACCCCGCAAACTCACGAAATGTTTTTCTGAATGAGGTTGGCGAAGCATCTTTTTTTAAGACTTTGATTAAGAAGCTGTTCTCTTAGGGCATTGTCCAACAGCCCAGAAAGGAATGAAGGTGTTTATCCTCACTCACAAAGGAAATGGGCTGTGGGGAGAAGAATTCCCTACAATTTATTCACACCACAAAAAAATTAATGAGCATTAGTAAATTCCTTTTTAGTGTAAGGAAAAAAAGATGCAAACTGTGATTTAATGAAGGATTCTGCTCTCAATGCCACTTTCCACCATAACAAAGAGGACGGTCCTTGTTATTCAGAAAGCAGTTGGGCTCAGAAGGAGAAGGTTTTATAAACAGCCATTAGCATCTTAACTACACGACCATTCAAAAGGCAGCGCCCCTGAAAAAAAAAAAAAAAAAAAACTTCAGCCCATAAATCTTGGTCTCAAAGTCCAAGAAGTGAAACAGCCTCCTGAGAATATGTTCCAGGCCGGGTGGGAGTCGGGGGGGGGTCTTCAGGGAGCAGGGTCCCCGGATGCGTCCTCCCTATGGATAGCGGGCAAGCGGGATGAAGCCTGGTTTCTCCAGGCTTGTGTCTCGGTGGGGCAAGCCTCTCATGGCAGGAATCTTTCACTGGAAGTGGGCGACCTCATTCAAACCCACTCCTTCCTAAAGGAGTGTGTGTATTTGCACAGCTGAAAAAAAGAGAAAAGATGGACAGTGTTCCTTCTGAGCTGAGTCTGGCTTTGGAAACCAAGGGGTGAGCAACATCCCCTGTGGTCCCTCCAGGTCCCCACCTTGGGCTCTGGGTGACAAGGTCCTGGGGACAGGACCTCTCCATGCAGTGCCTCTCAACAGCCCCACGCATTTGTCCCATGTGTGGAGGCCGCTGTGAACAATTTCTTTCCCAATCATTTCTGCAAAAGCCCTAGAATTGGCTGGTATAGGAACTGATCACTGGTTTGGGGGAAATCCTGCCAATTTGGGGTGAGGGGATGGACCAGCCGGTCCCAAACACACAGGCAAAGACATGGGGACAGTTCCCTGCGGGAGACTGCAATTGGGGTGATGCCATCAGAATTAGGGGCCAGGGCTGGGCAGCAAGGGGACGGATAGCCACTGCAGGGTGACTGAGGCCTCCGAGAGACACTCAGAGCTGTGGCTTTGGATTTTTCTTCAAGTGGCATTTCAGGGCAACTCAAGGCTCAAAGCAACAGAAGCTGCCCCTGTTGACGTGATAGTGGGAACGCCGGCTGGTCAAATCCATCCCATCTTCCCCTTCCGTGGGGTCCGAGGCCCTACCCTGAACCCGCAGGGCTCTGAGGAACAGGGTGAAACTGGCAACATAGCCCTCCCTCCATCATAATACGAATAAACTGTGACAGAGTGGGGAGGGCACCCCAGTCAGTGTCCAGAGAAAATCACCTGGAACTCGGGTCCCAGAGACCTTCACCCGAAGGTGACCCCCAGAGCAGTCAGCTGGGACCGTCCTCGAGCCCTGCCCTGAGGCCTGCAGCTGGGGGTCTGGAAGCTGGTAATGGGGCTGGGGTCTCTTTTTATCATGTCAAAAGATGAAAAAGCACCAATTGATTCTCTCTTTCTATGAGTTTGTTTTTTTCAGATTCCACATGTGAGTGAGATCATACAGTATTTGTCTTCCTCTGACTTACTTCACTGAGCATAACACCGTTAAGGTCCATCCATGTTGTTGTAAATGGCAGGATGTGTCATTCTTCCTCACGGATGAATAATATTCCATCATATTTATATACGTCTTCTTTACCCATCCATCTGCAAGTGGACACTTAGGGTGTCTCTGTGTCTTGACTACTGTGAATAATGCTACAATGAACATGAAGGTGCAGATATGTCTTCAAGATCCTGATTCCAGCTCCTTTCAATATATACTCAGAAGTGGGCTTGCTGGATCATAAGGTAGTTCTATTTTTAATCTTTTGAGGAACCTCTATATTAACCAATCTTATCGTGACCATCATCCTGCCATATATGCATACATACAATCACTGCATTATACACCTTACACTTACACAGTGTTATATGTCAATTCTATCCCATAGAGCTGGAAAAAGCCCAGCAGGAAATATAATTCCATCTACAATAAACCAGCTGTGATTTTCCTAGGGCTGCCCTGACGCAGGGTCTGCTCCCAGGTTGTCTTCCACTTATAGATGTTTTGTTGTACAGACCGGTGGACAGATGGGTAAAATCATAACTTGAAAATACTGAATAAGCTGCTAAAGACATAACACCCGCAGTGATGAGGGTATGCCAAAGGGATACAGGAGCTGCTGAGAGAGCGCCCAATGGCCAGAGCAACAAAATAAATCAGGTAGCTTTAAATCATAACTTGTGTAAATAAATAGCCCTGAGTCCATGCTAATATAAATACGTAATTGAGGAAATAAAGAGGACAAGAGACACATCTCTCAGGCAGAAACATTCCACATAATTTGTAGATGCTTCATGCTCAAGGAGCCGGCACAGAACGCCCACCCCTTAAGTGTGGGCCTTGCATAGTGACAGCCTCCCAAGGAGGAGTAAAATGAGGAGAAGCCTGACAAGCATACCTGAGCCAAGTGACAGAGGCCAGCACCACATCGATCAGCCAGGTTGACAGCGTGGGCCCAGATGTGATGTGATGAGGACACTTCACCTCTGTGGTCCACCTCCCAAAACCCAGGACCCCAGTCTAACCCTGAGAAAAACATCAGACAAATCCCAATAGATGGGGCACTACACAACACCTCCCCAGCACTTCTCAAGAAGCTGCCAAGGTCTTCAAAAGCAAAGAAGATTTGAGAAACTGTCACGACCCAGTGAGCCTAAGGAGACATAATGACCAAATGTCATGTGGGACCTCAGTGGGGTCCTGGGACCAAACAATAAGAAAAGCAAAAGGCATCGGGTGAAAATGAAGCAGATCTGAAGAAAATATGGATTTTAGTGTAAAATAAGGTATCAGCACGGTAACAAATGCACTGCACTAACCTAAGGTGTTGACAGCTGGGGAAATGAGTGCTGGGTATATGGGAACTCTGTATTATCATCACCATTTTTCTATAAATCTAAAACTGTTTTAAAATTTAAAGTTGATGTTTAAAAGTACTTAATAAAAGCAATTTGGGGGAGAAAATCCTTGCAAGGCTATGCACCCATCAGCAGCAGGGCCTGCCAGCCCAGCAGCTTTCTAGCACCATCTTCACACCTCAACACCTGGATGGTGCCCAGGGCCCCCAGCAGACATGTCCTCAGCTTTGTGGAGCCTCTGGACACAAGCGAGTCCACCTGCTTCAGCGCTAGGGCCATTTCTGGAAAGTGCAGGAAGGGCCTTTAGACAGACAAGATGAACCAAAGTGGGCAGGAGCCCCGTGATGGGAAGGGGCTCACTGAACAGTCCATGACTGCATGCATTTGGAAATGTTCAAAATGAAAATCCAAGAAGGCCAGAAGAGTGGTCCAGAAGGGCTGACCGCCCACATAGGCTGGGAGATGACCCACGACGAAGGCCATGTGGGTCGAGCCCAGGGGTGTGATCCAGTGCCCGCAGGGGGCTGGTTGGTTGAGTCCGGGGTGGAGGCCTCCCAAGTGTAAAGGTGATGCTGTAAGGTCTTGGCCACAGAGAGGAGGACTGTGGGCAGTGGGTAGACGCTCAGGGTCCCTTGTCCTTGGGCCCAGGGCTGGACATGGACCCTCTGAGATGCTGGGTCTGTTTAACAGGCCTGTTCTCTCTGGGCCTGAGACGCTGCATCACTTACCCAGTGCAGCATGACAACCCCACGATCTGAGTAGTGGATGGCGGTAGAGAAGCAGGGCAGCTGGGGATGGCTCCTCAGGCTGGGCTGGGCTGGATTCAACTTCAACATCCATCGACCTATCTACTCCCCTTCACCTGTTTGTTTATTTATGCATTTATTCATGCTTTATTTTTTTCTCTGTATCATTTTCTATTAAATCTCAGGTATCCTGTTAATTTACCCCTGATCAATGCAGTAGGTGCTTCAAAATAATGACATATTTATTATAAAACCAGCAGCGATATCACACCTAACAAAATAGTAGCCAAATATTATTAAATATCTAGTCATGATGACGTTGGCTGAGAACTGTCTTCTGACACCAAGCTTAGGGAGACCTTCGGGGTGAGGGCGGCTCCTGAAACACCTCATCCCTGACTCTGGGGCCTTCTTTCAGCCCTCAACCCACCAAACACACCCTTTGGCACCCCTGTCTTACTGTGGGTTGGGACACCTGCCCAAGGCCACTGGGACCTCTAGGATTAACTCCTCGTTAACGATGAATGAATGGATGCTTTCATTTTAAGTCCTGATGCTCCTTCCCACACACACTAAGCTCCAGTCTTGCCAAATGATTTATCTTTACCTGGACATCCTTCTGTCCCTGGGTGTCTGCACAGCTGCTTCTTCTGCCTTCAGTGTCCTCTCTCAGCAGTCACCTTCTCATCCATTCTGGAAGCAGCCAGTGCCTCCTGCTCAGAACCCTGCCCCGAACTGGCATGGCAATGCCTGCCCCCCATGCTCACCTGTTGGTTGTTGAAGTGCCTGTCGCATCTGCTGTGACTGTTCCCCAGGGGTCTAGGGGTTGTGCTGGTGATCTTCCCTCTCCAGGGCTCAGCACAGCATTAAGCACTGAGTAACTGAAAGGATGACTATTTTATCACATATTTTGCACAGTAAAGGACTTTTATAAAAAATACAAACACGAAGAGTTTTGCTTTCAAAAATGATGGACTAACAGTGATAGAATATACCGTTCCACATGAATCAATCAAAAAGTGGACAAAGTATATGAAACGATGGTCTGCAAGATACTGGTCATCAGGCAACAAAGGACAGTGACCCCTGGAAGATGCAAAACAAACAAAGGGAGTCCTGGGGTTGTCCCAGCTTCCTGCCTAGAAAGAGTTGCCAGGCTGCACTGCAGGGAGCAGGACCCAGGTGGAGCTGGGCGGGTTCTCAGAGCTGAGGACATAGAGCCAGAGTACAGAGGGACCAGGATGGCTACAGGTCACCCACAGAATGCCTAGGAGGAGAGATCTGCCCAGAGAGAGAACCCAAGATCGACGGAGTGTCCCCCCTCTCAGCTGAGAATTAGCCAGCTCATGTGGGTGGAAACTGCCCCAGGCCAGAGAAAGAACCACAAGAGGATCAGAGGTATTGGTCCCCATTGTTCACACAGGGCCCAATATTAGTGCTTGTTCCTATTACTTTGTCCCAGAGGACAGAACCTCAAGGTTCATGGGGCAATGGGTAGAGTGCTCAAAATCTGGGACTTGCCTTAACAGTGGAAAATAATTACTTCTTGACTATGTACTGCTCTTGCCCCCCACCCCAAATAATCTCCAAAAGCAAGACCCAAAAGGATCAAACTTCTTCCAAGTAAATTAGCTGCAACCTAGAACAAAGCTCAAGAATATTCATAGAAACACAAAACTATCCAGCACCCGACAAGGAAAACTCATAATGTCTGTTGTCCAGTTAAAAATCACTAGGACTGCTATATAGAGGACATCTCAACACATAAGGAGGAGGTATATCAATCAATTGAAACCATGCCAGAACTGATACAGGTGTTAGAATTAGCAGACAAAGCATTTTAAAAGTTGTTAAAACAGCAATGCATATGGTCACAAAGCTAAGCAGAGACATGGAAGATATTTTTAAAAGACCCAAAAGGAAATTCCAGAGATACAACGATAATGTCTGAGATGAAAACTACACCAGTGGGATTAATGGTAGATTAGAAATTAAGAAAAAAAGATTAATGAATTTGAAGACATAGCAGTAGAAACTATTCAAAAGGAAACAGAGGGAAAACATTTTTAAAATTAGAGCATTATCAAGCTGTGGGCTAACTTTCGGTGGTGTGTAATGGTAATCCTCGAGGAATATGAATAGAAGAGTTATTTAAAGAAATAATGGCTAAACCATTGGCAAATTTGAGGAAAACTGTGAATGCATAAATCCAGGAAGCTCAGAGAACTCCAAGCACAAGGAAGCTACACCAAGACACATAATAATCAGTTTTCTAAAACCACTGTTAAACAGAAAATCCCCAAAGCAGCCAGAAACAAATGATACGTTACATACAGAGGAACACATGTAAGAAAGACAACAGATTTCTTGTTGAAAACAATGTGGGAGGGAAGATAGTGACAAAACATCTTTAAAGTGCTAAAAGAAAACACATAAATAAGCAAATATCAGTAAACCTACAATTCTATACTTAAAAAATATTATTCAAGAATGGAGGTGAAATAAATGTTTTTTAAGACATTCAAGAGATGAAAGAATATATTACTAACAGATCTGTTCTGTAAGAAATGGTAAAAGGAGTACTTCGAGCAGAATGAAATAATACTAAATGGAATAATTGATCTACTCAAATAAGGACATCAGAAATAGCAGGTATGTGTGTTACTTATACTGTAAATGAAGTGGTGTAATAATATACCTTCAGTGTGGTATAATAAAGCTACACTGTGAGAAGCAGACACTAATATAATAAAACAAAGAGTTGAAGCTGAAAAAAAACATAAAATTGAATCATAAAAATATTCAATTAATCCATAGGAAGGCAGAAAAAGAGAGTAATGGGAAAAAAAGAACAGCTGAGAAAAACAGAAAACATTTGCCAGTGTGGTAGTTTAAAATCTAACTAATAAATATTCACATTAAATGTAAATTATCTAAATGCCCACTGAAAAGCAGATATTGTCAGATTGGATAGAAAAGTGAGGTCCAACAGTATACTGTTTTGAAGTAATTCACCCCCAAAATAAAGACACAAATAAGTAAAAAGTAATAAGATATGCTATATTAATAGAGTGGATATGTCAATTTCAGGCAGAATAGATTTCATAGCAAACTATTATTGGGAATAAGTATGGCCATTTTATAATGATAGAAGGATCAATTTATCAAGAATCCACAACAATCCTAAGTGCTCATGTACTTAATTACAAAATTTCACAATATGATACTTGAGGTAAAAACTGATAGAACTGCAAGGATAAATAGAAATCCACAATTATAGGCAAAGACTGCAATGACTCTCAGTAACTGATAGAACAAGTAGACAGATCAGTAAAGATACAGATGATGTGAATAATGCTGAACACTTACTCAGTGTGACAGAAGTTTGTTCAACATCCCACCCAACAAGAGCAGTGTTCCATTCTTATCAAGGACAAATGAAACATTTACCATGATAGACCATATTCTAGGCATAAAACATGTCTCAGATTATTTTAAAGGACTCAAGTCAGGCAAACTATGTTCTTTGTCAACAAAACTAAATTAGAAATCAATAAAAGAAAATCTCTAGAAAATCTTCTGAATGTTTAGAGACTAAATGACCCCCTTCCAAATAACTTACGGTTCAAAGAAGAAATTAAAAGGGAAATGAGAGAGTATTTTGTACTGAATGGAAATGAAAACACAACTAAAATAGTAATTGAAGGAAGTGATGATGTGATTGTCTCAGTAAACACAGAAACAATATTTAGAAAATTTAATATCCATTTCTGACAAAACCCTCCAAAATCTGGGCATGGAAGGGAACTTCCTCAACCTGAAAGAGCACCTGTGCAAAAACTTCAGCTAACAACAGGCATAATGGAAAAGACTGAAAGGTTTACTTCTAAGATCAGAAATAAGACAATGATGTCTGTTCCAACTACTTACATTCAAAACTGTGTTGGCATTTCTGGCCAATGCAATAAAGTAAGAAAAAGAAATAAAAGCCATCCAGATTAGAAAGGAAGAAGTAAAACTGTCTTTATTCACAGAAGTTAGGATCCTGAAGGAACTTGATGGAATCAAAAAAACGATAATAGATCTGATATCTGAGTTTATCAAGTTTGCAGGATATAAGATCAATATAAAAAGTCGAATGAAACTCTGTAGTGTAGGAACAATCAAAAATTGAAATAAAAATTATTTTAAAAATTAATAAAATATCATTTTGTACCAAAAATATGATAAATATGGCAAAAGGTGGGAAGACCTGTATACTGAAAACTACAAAATATTGCTGAGGGAAATTAAATAAGATCTGAATGGAAAGATACACAGTGTCCATGGGTCAGTAGGCTCAAAACTGTTAAGTTGACAATTACACCCTAAACTGATTCTAAAATTCATATGGAAATGCAAATAATCTAGAAAAGTTAAAGGAAAAAAATGGAGAACTAACCCTATTTCATTTTAAGACTTTCTGTAAAGCTACAGTAATCAAATCAGTGCATAAAGACAGATAAATAGATTAGTGGTGCAGAGTGGAGAGTTTAGAAATAGAGCCACGCAAATGCTGTCAGCCAATTTTTCACAAAGCTGCAGAGAAAATTCAGTGGAGAAAGGATAGTCTTTCAAACAAATGGTGACAGAACAACTGAAATATTCATATTCAAAAACATAAGTTTGTATGTGTAACTCACACCATGTACAAAATTATCTCAAAATGAATCATAGATCTAAATGAAAAACCTAAAACTATAAAACTTCTAGAAGAAAACATGCTTGAAACATTTTTGGTCTGGGGCTAGGCAAAATTTTCTTAAATAAGACACCAAAATATGTACTTTATAGAGCAAACTGATGTACAGGACTTCATCAAAATTAAAAACTTGTGTTCTTCAAGTGGCACTGTTCGGAGAATGAAAAGGCAAATAATAGACTGGGAGAAAATATTTGCAAGTTACATGTCTGATAAAAGATTGTGTCTAGAATATACAAAGAACTATCAAAAATCAAGAAAACCAACAACTCAGTAAAAAATTGTGGGTACTTTCCATAGAAATGTTTATTTGCACATATGCAAGTAAGCCCATTCTTAACATTATTAGTCATTAGGGAAATGCAAAATAAAACCACATGAAATACTGCTTTATACCCAATAGGATGATGACAATAAAAAAGACACCAAGATGTGAGAATATGCAGCACATAGAACTCTCATACACTGCTGGTGCAGATGTAAAGTGGGACAATCATGTTGGAAAAGAGTTTGCCATTTCATACAAAGTTAAGTTTGTAGCTGTGATATGATCCAGCCATTCTACTCCTTAATATTTACCCACAGGAAATGAAAACATGTGCTTATATAAAAACTACACATGAATGTTCACAGCAGCTTGATTTGTGATAGCCCAAACTGTAGGCAACCCAAATGTCCATCAACAGGTGAATTCATGAAAAACAGTTGTATCTATGCAACGGAACATTATTTGGCAGTAAAAAGGAATGATTTATTGAGCTCTTCAGTAACGTGGATGAATCTCAAAATAATTTTACTGAGTGAAACAAGCCAGAAAAAAAGGAGGAAATACTGTATAAGTCCATTTTTATAGGTATCTAGGAAATGCAAACTAACATATCATGACAGAAACCATGGTTGGATTGGGCAAGGAGGTGTGGGATGGAGGAATTGCAAATGGCCAGTGGAAATAGTTTCATGAGATGGATGTGAATATGTTCTTTCTCTTGATTGTGGTGATGTTTTCACTGGCACACACACGCCAAAATTTATTAAAAATGTCCTCTTCAAATGTGTGCTATTTATTGTATGACAATTACTTCTTTTGTGATGGTTAATTTCATGTCCACTTGGCTGGACTATGGTGCCCAGTTGTTTGGTCAAACACCTGTCTAAATATTGCTGTGAAGTTATTTTTAAGGTATGATTAACATTTAAAACAGCAGACTTTGAGAAAATAGATGACCTTCCATTACGTGGGTGGGACTCATCCAATCAATTGAAGGCCTTAAGAGAAAACACTCTGATGTCCCGCAAGAAGAGGGAATTCTGCCTCTGGATGGACTTTGGACTCCAGCTGCGACATCATCTCTTCCCTGGGTCTCCAGCCCGCCTTGTCCTGCAAATTCTGGACTTGCCAGCCTTCACACTTGCATGACCCCTTCCTAAAATCAATCTCTCTCTCTCTCTCTCTCTCTCTCTCTGCCTCTCTCTCTCATTGGTTCTGTTTCTCTGGAGAACCCTGACTAATACACCTCTGTAAAGCTGTTATAAATATCAAAAGATACAAAAGATGAAAACCCGTATTCCCGTTGATAGCATATTTAAAATTACAAATGGAAAAATTGTCCCATGATCCATTCAACAGCTGAAAAAAAATATTTATAATATAGGTGAAAGACTGGTAATACCTGTTTTTGTCTTATTTATACCTTTCTGTATTTTTTACATTTCAAAAAATTGAAATAAATGAATTGCAAAGTTAAAAGAGCTCTTACTCATCAATAATAAAAAGGCAAAACACCAGGAGAAAACTTGGCAAAGGATATAAACAGTTGATTCACAAAAGATGTTAAAATTACATATACATGTCAATCTTCATTAGAGCAAATAAATGCAAATGGAAAAACTAATAGGAACTTTTTATCAACTAAGTAATTGTCCAAGTTACTTGAGTCAATAATAATAACCAGGCTGATGTGGGTTGACTGAAATGGTTACTGTCAGGTACTGTCCAGAGAAATGTAAATTAATATAACATTATTCGGAAATTCATTTAGTAATATATAGCAAGACCTTAAACCAGTGTCCTTATTTTGACCTAACAATTCTAGTTCTACAATATTTTTCTACAAATAACCATAACTACAGGAAATGATTTACGTACAAGTGTGTTCATTGCTGAAATTCTTAAATAGTCTAAATGCTTTCTAAATGCTTAGAAATAGTCTAAATGTCCAAAAAAATGATTGATTAAAAAAGAGGTGGTATTTATGCATTACAGAATTTCAGACTGCATGGAAACCATGTTCTGGAAGAGTATGTGGTGCCATGAAATAATGTCCACTACATATAAAGAGCCTGTTTACTAAAAAGTTATGGACCCAGCAATTTCACTCCTAGGTATGTCTCTGAGAGTAATGAAAACATATGTCTACACAAAAACTTGTTCATAATGTGACTAACAGCATTACTCATAATAGCCAAATGGCAGAAGGAACCCAATGTCTATGAATTAATGAATGAATAAACAAAAGGGGTCAAGCCATACAATGGAATATTACTCAGGCATTAAAAGGAGAGTAGTATTGATGCCAGCCTACAACATGGATGAACCTTGAAAACATTATGCTAAAAGAGAGAAGCCAGTCACAAAAGACCACATATTACATGATTTCATTTATATGAAATGTCCAGATTAGGCAAATCTATAAAGAAATCTATAAATCAGAAAGTAAATTAGTGGTTATCTAGGGCTTGCTAGGATGGTATGGAGGGCTCTGGGGTAACAGAGGGTCTGGGATTTTTTTGGGGGGGTCATAAAAATGTTCCAAAATTGATTGTGATGATTGCACAGGTGTTAAAAATGATTGTATTATACACTATTTAAATGGGTGAATCCTACAGTTTGTAAATTATATTTCAATTAAGCTGATACAAAAATAAGAAAAAATAAAGATCTATGGAGTGAATGTGCCAAAAGAAGTATAAAGTTACTAACAAAATGCCAAGTGTGGTTAACTGAGTGGTGGAAGGAAGGAACATTTGATTTTCTTTTTGCTTATCTGTCCATTTGACAAATTCTTCTATAAGTGAACTTAACTGAGTAATGAGAGGTAGGGGAGCAACAGTGCTGAAAAGCACCCTGTCTGGAGTCAGACTGCCTGGGTCCAGCCTCTGCTAGCCCTTACCAGCTAAAAATACTGCAGCAATCCCCTTACCTCCTTCCTGCCCCAGCTGTCCCACTTGTAAATTCAGGAACGGAGTGCTTCAGGGGATGGTCCTGAAGGCTGAGTCAACCATCTCTACCTGCCCAGAACATGGAATAGAGCCTGGCACAAAGTACAGAAAAAGCACCACTTATCATTATTAAGACTGAATCGATAAAATGGATAATTGTTCATAAAAAATGACACATGGCTTCCCTGTACCAAGTCCCTGGAAAGCACTGTTCCAGGGGCTGAGAGTTCCACCAGGTT
This sequence comes from Mesoplodon densirostris, assembly GCF_025265405.1. NCBI lineage: Eukaryota > Metazoa > Chordata > Mammalia > Artiodactyla > Ziphiidae > Mesoplodon > Mesoplodon densirostris. The sequence goes on along the minus strand of NC_082671.1, from coordinate 61,988,212 downwards.
GCTCTCCATCTCCTTGGAGATTACAGCCTGCACCTGCCTAAACTTCCCACTCCTGCTTCTGTATCTTCTGCCCTCTGATGCTTCCTTCTGGGCTGCAGCTTCCCCATCAGCCTGAAAGCTCACAGAGGAAGCGGCTGACCTCACTTATTTGCCGTCTGCAAGGAGACACCGCTGCCCTCTTCCCAGTTTTCTAGCCAGAATCTTGGAGTCACTCAGGACACGTCCATCCTGGTCCTCCACTGCCCATTTCTCATGGCTGGTCAATCCCATCTCCTGAACAGCTCCTGAGTGCACCTGGGTCCCCTCATCCTCTCTCTCTCCCAGAGAAGCAGCCAGCCCGCCTCTCACATGGACTTGTACACCTGCTGCCGACTGACTGCTGTCCTGCCTCCCCTCCCCCACCCTCCCCCTGCACTCACTTTGGAAGTGATGTCTTTCCAAACGCACATGGGAGACAAGGGTGTCAGCCCTCAAAGGGAAACCGGCCGTGTTTCCAGAGGCGGAGCAGCCAGGCCCACCACAGTCCAGCCCTTTAGCTGCCTGCTACCCAGACCCACGTGTATTCTTCACAGAAGAGGACCTGCTTTTTCATACCAAAGTCCCTCCCCATTGTCCCAGTGGAGACATCCCATTTCACCCAGTTAAAACATCCTGCTCGGTTCAGGAGCTCTGGGAGCTGCCGGGGAGCCTGGCAGCCCATGACTGAGTGACAAATACGACATTCAGTATGGAGGAGAAAAAGTGAATGGGAAAACCACAACCAATATTTCTGTTTTTAAAAGCAGAGCGGGGAAAATGAGGCACACTTATCTCTAAGAAGAGCCAAGATTTCCTGCCCAGACTTGGAAGGAGTGCCTTGGTGACCCACCCTCACGAGCCACGCCTCCTCTACGGGGTCTGTCCATTCCTGCCTCCGTGGTCACCTGAGCCACCCACGGTGCAGGGCATCCCTCCCCGGGCCAGGTCTCAGCAGCCCTGTGACTGTCCACTTGATGTGGGGTGAGACCCAAGGATTTCCTCGGGGTTGAACACCTACATCCCTTGTTTCCTAGGCTTGAAGTGAAGGTGGTGGTGTGATTCTCTAATAAACTCACCCGAGTTTCAAAATTTAATGTTCTATCAGTTCTGGCTAGTAATCAAAACCAGCCAGTCAACAACAAACTGTCACTGGGTAGTATGCTTGGATCCAGAGCTGAGCTTTCTGTTGCCTAGCAACAGAATTCAGCGCTCTGCTCATCCCCATCCTGTTTCCATCTTGGTCTCTCACGGGGCCTCCAGGAACCACCGGTGTCTGCCCCTACCTCTGGGCTGCATCCTAGCTGTGCCGCTGTGATCAGATCAGGATCGTCGTCCTCTGGTCAGGAGGCCTCAACCTTGTCTGTTTTCCCACCACCTTACCCCTTCCGGCCTCACTGGGTTTCCAGCTCTCCATGTCTCTGGATTCCGAGTCATAAGCACCAAGAACTCCATTATTCTTCCTCTCTCTGGTAAGAGTTTTCAGTACACAGCATGAACTAGTCGATCCACTCTGACTTCCTAAAGTTTTCCACCTGACAAAGGTTCTTTGCTTGAGCAATCTTTAGTCAGGCTCCAGAACCTTCTCTAGGCCCTACTTCCTTGTAGGATCCACTTTTACCAAGAATGCTGCTAAGTCTGTTTATTCAGAACCTGATCAGGCTCCTTACCCTCCCCCCACTCCCCCAGGTGATCTCTGACCACCTGGCCTGCCTGCAGCAAGAATCCTGTTGGGTCCGCTTCACCAGAAGCACCCCCCCCCCAACCCCTGATGTTTCCTTTTAGTCATTTTCCATCTGCTGACTCTCACTGGCTCCCTGGCCATAAATGTCCACTCACCCATGTGGCAGGCAGGCTTGAGCCCAGTCTGTTTCCCCCACTGCAAAATCCTGCCCCAGTGGTCCCTGTACACATCATGATGGTCCTGAATAAAGCCTGCCTTACCGTCTTCAACAAGTGTCACTGAATTTTCTTTTTTTTTTTTGATACACGTCAAACTCCTCACATTGCGGCCACAAAAATCTCCTGGCCTGAGTTTCAGGATGAAGGAGACTGTTTCATTCAGCGTGTCCCCTCCCTCTGCTCAGACCACCCTCCCCAACCATCCACCATCACCATCTCCTGCATCCTTCGCAGGACAGCCCCGATTTATCCTTCCGAGTTCAACACAGACCACATCTCTCTATAGAACAGTGTTTGTCAAGCAAAGAAAATTACAGTGAACAAAAATTATTGAGTGGGCAGCCAGCACTTTAAGAAATGAATTAGGATAGAATCGAACATACCAGAGAGTATTGAGGGTATAAGTATTGTTCTGTGAAACTTTCAAGTGTTTGTCTGCCTGTGTGTGTGAGTGTGTGTGTGTGTGTGTCTTAAGGATGGCACCAAAAATGTTTGAAAACCACTGGAAGCTTCCCTGGGACGCCCTTATGGAACCCCACAACCTGATTTGGGCCAACTCTCCTCTCCTCTGCCCCAGCGGGCTCTCTAACGGCCCTCCCCCCTTCACAGCACCGGCCACACTGCACTGTAGTGGCTGGTTTCCTAAATCAGCCATACATTTCCAGGGGACAGAAAGTGCATGCCTGGTCCACTTTCCCTCCTCCAGCACCTGGCATCTCGTAGGTGCTCAGTAAATTGACATTGAGTAAATGAATGTCCAGAACAGGAGTTCAGAATGCACAGGATGAAATGCAAGGTGTAACATTTTTACAAGGTACATCCTTCTAACAGGATGAAATCAAATGAATGAATTGTGAAGGTGATGCAGGCATCCATGGTGGCTCCATGTACTCCGGTTGAGGGGCCCCTCCCTGAGCCAGAGGCAGAGGAGACAAGGGGTCCTGCCCTCATGCCCACCCCCCCACCCCCAGTTCTCAGGGGTCCAGGTTCTGCAGCACCTCCCTGCCAGCCAAGGGAGATGGGCAGCCACAGTTGGGAAGACACTGAGACGGGAAGTCAGAGGATTGTAATTAAACAGGACCAGAAAATTTATGAAGAAAATCAGCCTGGATACAACCATATTACAACACCAGCCCTGCCCGAGCTCCTGGCCAAGGCGCCCACGGAGCCGACCCCTGGGTCCAGACAGACCACCTGGCCTGAGTCTTCCGCTCGCTGCGTGCTTGCTTCCCCCACTGTGTGTGTGTGTGTGTGTGTGCGTATATGCATGTATGTTGTGTGTGTGGTGTAAATGTGTGTATATGCTGTGTGCACATGTGTGTGATGTGCGCGTGTGCGTGCTCCTGGGAGAGCTGTCCCCTCACGCCCTCACGGCAGGCTCCCTGGTTCCTCAGGGGCCTCCCCAGCCAGGACTCAGGCGAAAGGAGTGAACTTCTTCCATCTCTGCTTCTCCCAGCTATTCAATCAGCGCTCAGGCCCTCTAGTGGCTCCTGAGAAAGGGTCCCCAGCTCCAACAGGACCTCATGGGTCTCCAGCTCCCCGTCCTCACGCAGAATCCGGAAGACCCCCTGAATTGGGAAGGATGTGTTTCTATGGCGTGTCCACGAACCGGCAGGGAGGCAGTGCTCAGGTGGACGGTGTGTCTGGGCACCGCAGGGTCAGAGCCTCCCCGGGTAGCTGGACCATCTGGTCAGCACCTGGACTTGGGAGCTTGTCTTGCCAAGGGGACCCGAGAGGGAGGAGTGGGGATGGGGAAAGTGACCTCAGAGGACGCACTTTCTCCATCCTCGGCATTAACACAGGAGACCAGTCCGAAGTGGGGAATTTAGAGACACAAGACTGGAGTCTTGTGAATGGTGCGCACGGAGACGGCTCACCAAGGCCAGGACAGTAGGCAGAGGTGGAGGTCCTGCAGAGGGGCCGAGGACAGGGCTCCTGGACGTCTGTCCTGGCCTGGCAGTGCCCGGCCTGGGGAAAGGAGCAGCCTTTCCTGGGTGCTCAGCTGACTCTGCGCGGGTCCAAGGCTGTGCTCTCCAGGGGTTTGAGGACAAAAAACCCAGAACAGGGATGACAAGGCCCATCCGCGGAAAGGGTCCAAAGCCCCCTATACTTGGAATAAACTCCGGTAACCCCAGCCCAGGCAAGGTCTGGGACCCAGCGTTGCAGGCAGGGGCGGGGAAAGGATGTAGGCGCCGAGGGCCTAAGGGCCACACAGACCCAGTCCACAAACTTCACGCTGGCCGGCCCGTCCCCCACGCGAGGTGCCCAGGCCGCGGGCGCGCCGCGCCGTCTCTGTCGCCATCCAGAGGCGCGGTTCCGGCGCTTCGTCCGCTCCGCCGCCGCCGGCCTCCCCAGCCAGCACCGGGGCCCCCGCGGGGCCCCCGCGGCGCCGGGCACGCGCATCGGGGGCGCCTCTCGCATTGGTGGCCGGCGCGCCGAGCCCTGGCGCGCAGCGACGCCCAGAGCGGCAGGGCCGGCGTCCCCGGGCTCGGCGGGCACGGGCGCGGGCGCGGGCGCGGCGCGGGGCGGGCCGGCGCAGGGCGCAGTGGGCCGGAGCCCGGGCGCGGCGGCGGCGGCGGCGGCGGCGGCGGAGGATGGCGCGCGCGGGGCCCGCACGTGGAGGCCGGCGCGGGGGCGCGGGCAGGGCCGGCTGCTGAGACGCGCTGCTGCCCCCCGCGCGGGCGCCGCGGCTTCAATGGCGCCATCGCCCAGGACCAGCAGCCGGCAAGATGCGACCGCCCTGCCCAGCATGTCCTCAACTTTTTGGGCGTTCATGATCCTGGCCAGCCTGCTCATCGCTTACTGCAGTGAGTACCGCGCGGCCCGGGTCCTCAGCCGGCCCTCCGGTCCCGGCCCCGGTCCCCGTTCCCCGTTCCCGGGCCGCGGCTCCGGCGGGGCTCCCCGCGGGCCGCCCGGAGTCCGTGCGGAGTTGCGAGCTCGGGGCGCGCCGTCCCCCGGGTCCCCGCCGGTCCTGCGCTGGGCCGGGAGGGAGAGGGGCCGGCACTTCGGAGGCCGGCGCCACCGCTGAGCCTCCCTCCTCCGACTCTGGGGCAGGGCCCGGGCACCAGGCCCCGGGTGGCGCGGCGCGTCCCTGCGCGGCGATGCCCGCGGCTGCCCGGCGTGCCGCCGCCACTCTCGGCCCAGGCCCGCGATCCGATCCGAGCCGGCGGCTTCCCGGCCGAGCCGAGCCGCGCGCTCCGGCGGCGGCGGCAGGTCCGGGGCGGGCGGGCAGCGCTGCCTGGGCTGTCGGTGGAGCGCCTTGCCCTGAGCTTTCCGCTGGCGACACTCCGGCGGGGGACGTGCGGGGGACGCGGCGGCCGAGTCCGGAGCGGGGTGCCTGGGGCAGGAGCGGGGCTCGGGCTAGGACGCGCGGCTGGAGCTTCTGCCTTCCCGGGAAGCAGGCTCGCCGGCGCTTTCCTAAAAAAGAAGTGAGGGCTGGGGTGCCCGGAGAGGGCTCGCCGCTTCCGCCGGCATTTCGCGAGTAGGGTCCGGGGACCCGAGCCGGTGAACCAGTGGGTCTGGCGCGGGGCCACGGGCTCGGGGCTGGGGTGGCGCGGGCTGGCGGGCACCCGGGGCACAGGCTGGGGGCTGGGGGAACGGGAGCAGGGTCGGGGTCTGTCTGGGTGTGTCGGGGTGGGCTGCGCCCGGGTCACAGGCTGGGGGCTGGGGGAATGGAGGCTGGTGGGACGCTGGGCACAGCCTAGGGACTGCGATGGGGGTGGATGGTCAATGCTCCGGACACGGGTTCGCGGCTGGCTGGATGGGTGGGGAGTGGTCAGCGTCCCGGGCACAGGCTCCGGGCTGGGATGGCGCGGGCAGGTGGGCTTCCCCCGCCGACCGCCTGGCACAGGGTCCGGGTCCCTTCCTATCCCAGCGGGAGGAAAGGACGGGCGCTGAGCAACACCTGTCATGGAGAATTGCCATGGGCGATGGAAAAATATGGATTCTTTACAAAAAAAAAAAAAAAGAGAGAGAGAGAGAGAGAGAGAGGGAGAGGGAGAGAGAGAGGCCGGCGCGGAGCCTCGCTCCCCGCCACCACCTCGCAGCCCTCGGCCACCTAGCTCCCAGCGCGAGCCTTCGCTCTCTCCAAAATGGGACCGCGGCGGGCCATGGAGACGCGGGGCGCGCGCGGTCGCGGAGTCCTGGGACAACCCAGCCCCCCCCCCCCATCCTCCCCGAATGGCGGGGGAAACCCGGTGCTCAGAGCAGCAGTCGTGCTGCTGGTCTCAGCCGGGTTGTGCATTTCGCTGCAGTTGCTGGCGACGCGTGGGGACGCGTGGGGAGGGGTCTCCGAGCGGGAAGATTCCCCGTGGGGCCGCAAGCCCCACTGCCCAGACTGGCACCGCCATCCCGGCTGCACCCTGCCTGCCCCTCCGAATGTGTTCCTGCGCTGGCTGCCTCGAAGGGGGCTGTTCTAGGGGTTTGAGCGAGGTCTGTGCCCTCTCCCCAGCTCCTCGCGGCCATCTCGGGGCCCTGGGGCAGCGTTCCCAGGGTTCCAGAGAAGAGCCTCAGCCGGCTTCCTTGGCCATGGGGAACAGGTGAAAGGCAGGTAAACTCGGGGCTCACCGAGGAGGTGTCATTTAAATGCACTTCCTGGTGGCAGCACGGGAGGGGGGCTCATCCAGCAGTGTTTGGGAAGGGGATTGTTGTGCCCCAAGTCCCCAGGCTGCTGTCCCTCCCCGGCTCTGGGGACAACATCGTTGGTGCCAAGACCCGGCAACAACAGGCTGGCTGGGGAGGCAGCCCTCCGGGTACTGGAGAGGAGCAACTGCTAATTGTTGTTAAGTATGTGACACCTCCGCCCTGCCCTGTGGCTTCAACACTTCCCACCCCAGGTGCCCCAGCCAGGGCCTTTCCTTTCTCACCTTCTGTGTGCAATCTCTGCTCACTCCACCCCCCGACCCAGCACCTCCTGAACCTGAAGGGGGACCCGCTATGTCTGTCCTGACACTCACACCTTTGCCAGACTGCTGCCTGCTCCAGGTGGCGGTCCGGGCCTGCCCGCTGCTCAGGCACTTCGTGGAACCCGAGATCCCACTGGACACTCAGGCTGCTTTGTGGAGGCCTCCCTGGCATTCTGGAAACAGCTCTTCCACCAGGATGAGGACATTTGGTAAAAAAAAAAAAGGTCTCATCCAGAATGGCAGAAATCATTAATAGCAGAAGCTTGGGTTAACCACATTGTTATGGTTGTTTCCATCTCCATGGAATGGAATAACTGACAATAAGATAACGTTTTTGGACACACCCCATTACACCAGAAAGGCACTTGCAGACATTAAAACATTTCACTAATATACAAAATAGACATATGCACTTGGAGGAATTAAAACACTGCACTAAAATAAGAAATAGACATAATCATAATTGATAGCTTGGAACATCAGTCCTAGAGAAAAAAGAACTTCTTATTTTTAGAATTGATAAAGCAAATAAAATGCAAATGGAAGAGTTCCTGTGATTTCATTCTCTTTTCCAGTATATCTGGGATGAAGAAGAATAGTTAGCATCCATGTCTGTAAATTGTTTTTGTTATCAGTAAGGATTTTTATTACCCAAAATGTTTCTGTGTTTTGGAGCAGATCTATTTGTATCATTCGTTAGGGAGACTGATAAGCGTCATACAGGATTCAGTTATCCTGCGTATTAAACCTGTGCATTTCTCTGCAGCACAAAAGGTGTTCACTTCCTGGCGCTGCTGGAAGAAAACTGGAATCTTTCTTGGCCTCGTTTTCGGTTAGGGGTGTTCTACTGTTCTTGGCCCCATGAAAGCCCTCCCTTCTTTGCCGCCTGCTGACATTCATATTTAAGGAGATGGGCTCCACCCTCTGGCTGGAGAAAGACCTGCAGTCCACCAATTAACTTAGTTGCTATAGTGACACAGCCTTGTCATTTTTCTCCTATTGGGGAACAATTGACAGGAGAAACAGAAAGAGGAAGGGGGCCCTTGATGGCTTTCTTTAGAGATGCATACTCCATCTCTGTGTCCGTTCCCATTACATCAGGGATGGACGCTTGGTAAAGACTTATCCTGGGGAGGTGATGAGCTCCGATGAGAAAATTGAAACTCTCCTTCTTTCTGGTCTGGGGAAACCTCTGTCCTCACGGCTTGGAAAACGCTGATTTAGATCGTCTTCCCCTTAGCATATCTGGAGAGGAGAGTTCTGCCTGGACCTGGTTCTTGGATGGAGTGGGACGGCTCTGGCGAAATCAGAGTGGTTTGCCTGTGTGCTGGGCTCATCTCCGAGACCCCGAAGATGCGGTCTATTGTGCTGGCTGACAACATACTGGCTGTAATAACTGGGAGGGAGGTGGAGAGAATGATGATCTAGTGGCTGCCTTAGGACACTAAGCCTTGACTTGACACTTGTTCACGGTGTTTATTTCGAAGTCCGAGACGGCTCTGCTTTCACGTAGATTGCCCGTCTCCTATTTGGACGGGCTTGGTGGACAGCTGCTCCTGGCATGTAAACGGTGGGTGGGAGGAAAGTCTTATATTTTAAAGTACCAGGGAGTAGGGTGCGAGAGGCAATGTGACTCTGTGTTTGACTTTTTTTTTTCAAATAAATCTCATCCAAATTGAATAGTAGCTTTAAGTTAAATCTCATGTCATAGTCCTCATGCAACTACGAGAAGAAATTACAAACAACTTCTGAATTGCTTTTTAATCCATTAGAATACTAAAGAAGCATAGGCTTTCTGATGCTGCATTTTCCTTATAAATACAATTTATTGCATATTTAGGAGAGATTAGAATATACCACTTTCCTGCTGTTGAAATTTGATTTCTGGGATTTTCCAAGAGGTGAAATTGGAAATACTGGAAACTTAATGAAGTGATGACATTCAGAAGTTTATTTCTCATCTTTTTTTTTTTTTCTCCTACTGTGTTTTTTATTTGATGAATTTCTGGCCGGAGAAGATGTGCTGTGTGTTTCTTTCAACTACATAAAGATAGGTTGCCTGTTTGTGGGATTTGTATTAGTGGAACTCCACGCCCAAGGATCGGCGAGCTGGGGGAGGTTATGCCCCTGGAAGCCAACCAGACTGATTGGTGCTCCTCTCAGCCCCACACCCCTCACCCCCACCCAGACACCGCCAGGAGGGGCCACGCCCTCCAGGACTCCCCTGGCATCTCACTCTTTGCAGCGAGGCTAGAGGACAGCGCCCCCCAAACGGGGGCTGTGTGTCACAACTCAGCTGGCCGGGTCTTCGGTACCAGGCGTCTGGGCTGAATTCCGCCCTGGAATTTCTCGCTCAGGACCTGCCACTTGACATCCCCGGGGGGAAATATGGAGATCAGCTTTTGTGGCATGAAGTATTTTCAGGTGACTTTTATGGGCGTGATTACGGGAAAATGTTATGATAATGTGGCACGAGAAATGGGAAGAAAAGCAAAACATTAAAATCCCCATTTCTTTATATAGCTTCGCAGCTGCGCTGATTTACAAGGGCTCATTTTTGCATTAAAATGTGGTGCTCTGGAGTTAATGACCTCTACAGAACGCCACCTGTCACCCAGAGCCGTGGGTGCCGGCCGAGTGTTGGGGAGGAGATGGGTTGACGAGGAGGATGTGGGTCAGGGTTCCTGCGTGAGACGGATCGATCGGATGCTGGGGGCAGAGGAGGCTGGCCGCTGGATCTGCTGGATTTTATTTTTTGGGGGGATTGTCACTGGCTGTCCTCTCAGGGGCCGGGGCTGGCACACGGGGCTGAGAGTGCCTGGTGGTGTCCCTTTTTGCAGGCAACCTTGCACGCCATCCGTGAACCCCAGAGCCGAGCTCGGGCTGCCCGGGCTGCCCCAGGGCTCCCACAGCTTCTGGTGAAGCGTCCAGCAATGGCCTGCTCCTCCTTCCATGTCCCCCTCCCCACGGTTTCCAGATCTGGGCCCTGGAGTGGCGCTAACCGAAGCTCCCAGCAGGCAGCACAAGCTGTCTGATGGCTGGGCTTTCCAGAAACGGCCCAGCAGCTGGCAGCAGATCTGGGCAAGCCGCCCCATCTCTCCTTCACCCCGCAGACGTGGTGGAGGGCTCCCGCAGGCTTTGTAACGTTTACTTATTTATTCCAATGGCTGGCAGGAGTCGAGTGTGGAATCACTTTTGTCTCCAACTAGGCCGGCGGGACTCCTCCGGCATCCCCTGGTCCTCCTGGCTCTCGGGAGGCCCAGCTCCAAGTTGGCGTGCCTGCGGCGTCCTCGGGAATGGTGGGTGTAGGCCTGGTGGGCCAGTGACTGCTTGGTGAGATGTCCCCTGGGGAAGACCCCACTCATCTTACGATGTTCCCGCCTCCAGGTCCTGGGCCCTGGTGTGTCACCTGCTGCGGAGTCGGCCTCCCCCGTGGAGGGGCTGGCCTCTGTGGGGTCCCACCTGGGGACCTGGCCCTCCTTCTAAGTGTGCTGGAGGCAAGAGCGGTGGAGAGGCGGCCCCTGGCGTCTGTTCCTCAGCTTGTTCACGTGATGAGGAATTAGGAAGCCTGGGGACACAGAGATGGGCAAGACCGTGGCCTCCTGGGCTTGCGTCCCAGTGTGGGGGGGCTGGACAGTTAGCACAAAGCAAAGACAGTAGAGAACGGGGCACCCAGCTGGGCCCGGCACCCTGTTCTGCTGGGGTCCTTGCCTGCCTTCTCTCAGATCACCACCTGCCCCAACCTCTCAGCCCAGGGTCTGGCCCTGAATCCCCTTCCAGCCTTGGAGCCTCCTCTTGCCCTGCCCGGCCTTCGCCAGGGCCTCTGCATTGCAGGGCAGCCTCCAGCTCTGTCCCTGTGCCCAGCCTCCTGTGAGCCCTTCTCCAAAACACACCTAGCCATCCTCCAGGTCTGTCTTCCCCACCGTCACCCGAGTCCCTCCTGCGTACATCAGCATCGTCCTTGGTGGCCCCTCTGCCTCCAGGCTGGCTGATGGGAGATCCGCACGTGTGGCTTCCCTTAGAATGGAGCCGGCACCAGTCCTCTCCTCCCCATCTCGCCACCTCCCCGCTCACATCACTCAGGGCCTCACAAAGCCCATCTTTCCTGCCCTGGTGGCCCTCTCCATCCCTCTGTGCTGGCCTGGCAGAGTTCAGCCCGGGGCCGGCACCCTAGGGCTCCCTTCGTGGGAATGTGATGTGTGTGCCCATTCTCTTCTGCATGCCCTGGCCTTACTCACTTCGATACCCCACTGTCCGTGGGGTCTCTCTCACGGTAACTCCCTCACAGTGCTGCTGAATGCAGCAAGGGAACCCTGAGCTGGACTGGTCTCCAGAACATGCCCTGCCCGCAGTGTTGGAGAACTCCTCTTCCAGGAAGCCTCCCCTGAATGCACTGCTTCCTTGCCCTCTCCAGCGCTCTGTGTATTCATCTGGATGCCGGCTGTCACAGCTCTGGGCCTTCGGGCATTGACTGCCCCATTCTCTGAGAAAACACTCGTTGATCCTGGCGCCCTGGGCAGTGAGCTATGACCGGGGCGGGGCTGAAGGTCTGGGTCCTAAGGACTTGGGGTGCCCCGAAGGCCTGGGGGCAAGGCCTAAGGGCTAGGGGTGGGGCTGAGGGTCTGGGTGTGGCCAAAGGACTGGGGGCGGGGCCGGAGAGATGTATTCTGAAAAAAATGAATTTGTTGGATCCAGAGCATCAAATCTGGTTCTAACACCATCTGATTGAAAAGGAGAAAAAAGAAAACTGTGTGGAATCTCAATGAAACGTTCACTGTTTTCAAAGTGTCCTTGTAGGCTTTCACACTGCCAGAGTGGAAAGCTCTCCAGACCCTCCCGTCAGCCTCACCTCCTTTCCTTAGCTTCTACTTCATCCTTATTTTCCTTGAATACTTACTTCCTCATGACATCCCTGGGGTTTCTTCCCCGTAGCACTGTGGACGTTTGGACCAGGTTGCTCTTCAGGGTGGACTTTCCTCATGGTGGGGAGTTGGGCAGCATCCCTGGCCACCACGTACTGGGTGCCCGTAGTCCCCACCCCCCCGGGGTGATAACCAAGCCCTTGCTGTGTGTCCCCTGGGGGTAGAATCCCCCCCATCCTTAGGACCTCTGATTTAGTTTGTGGGTCTGCAGTCCACAGGCTTGTTCTGGAGTTTCCTGGTTTTGTTGAATCGGGACTCTGGTCCTGGGGCTCAGTGCCAGCAGCGTGACAACCTCATGACCACGTCTGTAGCTGAACAGCCAGCACAGGGGTGGGAGGACATTCAGCCGGTCGCCTTCTCTGGCAGGTGCCTCTCCCCAGTCGTGCCCAGACGGGCTGGGCTGTGGGAAAGTCTGTCTGCTGGGAGGGGACAGTGTCTCCCCACGCTTCTGTCTCCAGAGCTTGGAACCAGCCTTAGGGCTTGAGGTCGGTCTCAGACTCTTCTCCACATCCTGATTTCTCCATATCTCACATGTAACTTTATTGCTGATGGTGATAAAGCCATTTAGAGGCAATAAAACATTCCCGATCCAACGGGGACAGGGAGCCCACTCCCTGTCCGTCATCTACCCACTGGCTTGATGATGCTCGCCTTTTCAGGAGGCGTGATTTCGGAGATTTCTGTCTAGAACCCATTGGAGCAAATTCATAAACGCCATTCCCTCCAAAAGTTCTGCTGCCCTTGGGACCTTGGCTGCCTGGAAGCTGCCTTTACTCAGTCCTTTCTGGGGGACGCCAGAGCCTGCTGCCTGTATCCCTGATGGGGCTCCGCCAGGCTCTTTCTGTTCCAGCCTGTGCCCGCCAGCCTTGTCACTGGGCCCTGGCTGGGCCCTAGGAGCCCCTGCACGGGGATGGTGCCCGGGGTCAGCAGGCCTGTGCTGGCAGGTGGAGCATGCAGACCCCCTATGCCTTAGGATGTGCCCCTGCCCACCCCCCTCCCCAACAGGCAGCGTGTTCTAGTCCCTGGGCAGCCTGTTGCTGCCTTCCCTCGGGAGCCCTACCCCATCGCCATCCTCATGCCATCTGTGACCGCGGGGCGGCAGGGATGTGCTGCTGTGTGTGTGGGTGCAGCTCGTGAAGATGCACATCCCGCTGTATCAGGCAGCACTCCTGCACGCACTCACACACGCACACGCACACTTGTGCGGGTCTCCCCGCAGCCCCCAGCCTCAGCCTGCATGTTGCTCTTCAGTCTCAGACTCGCGTGTCATGAGCCAAAGCCATTGACGGCCCCGCCACAGTCCTAGTCCCGGGAGACCCCAGGTGGTGAGCCCAGGGCAGGGCGGGGATGGGGGTGGTTGGGGACTTGACTATCCCTAGAGCTTTTCCTCACTGGTTCCTTTTTAACCAGAGAAGTGGGATGCACAGGTGTGGCCTGGCGGCTTCCTTGGAGGATACAGGCCTGGGGACCAGGCACTGAAGAGCAGGAGGGGACAGAGCTCAGGGCTCCCTCCCTGTGCCAGCTGCTTCCGCTTCCCTGTCCCTTCGTGCCGTGTCCCTGTTTTTGTGCACGCACGTGTGTACACACGCCACAGACACGCATCCCTTCTGAGTTGGGGCCTCCGTCTCTGCCCCTGATGGTGATGGCGCTAATGGTCTTTCCAGGCCCCAGTCGCCACGAGGATCAGAACGGAGTGAGTCTCGTACTTGGCAGGGATCTGACCTGCGATCCCAGGACCAGCTCATCCCAGGGTGACAGAGGGCAGCGTACGCTCACCTGGACTTGGGGTCCTTGGGCTGAAGGACCAGTGAGATTTCGCTGTAGTTCACACAAGGAAGTTGCAATATCGCTGGACAGACACCTCGAGTGCACTTGCAAAGAGGGCGTTGGTCGCTCAGGCCGCCTGGTGCCCAGTGGGCTGGGCCTGATGACCAGGTGTCCCTGAGCACAGGGAGCATGCGGCCACGTCCTCGGGGTGGGGGGCCCTCCATGCAGATCAGGGACTGCGGAAGGTTTGCTGCTGTGCCTGCTTCCACCCTGGCTGAGCTGGAGAGCAAACCTGTCAGGACACTCCCTGACACCGAGTGGGCCTGCAAGGACCTTGCTGATTGAGCAGTGAGTCCTTGGGACCCGGCTGGCAGTGAACTCGGGGGCTGGGTTCCGCCTCCCGTGGTCCCTCCCCAGGCTGACATCCTCCCACATCCCGGAGCCACCTGCCACGGCACCTCAGGGCGCCCACGGCAGACAGGGCTGGGGGAGGTCAGCGGGTGGGCCTGGGCCCAGCAGCTCTGCCCAAGGGCAGGCAATGGGTGTGTCAGTCGCCCTGCACGGGGTGAGGGTGGAGGACAGCTGGGGACTCACACTTGGGGTCCTGGCAGGGGAACAGCCCGGAAGGGCCAGCATTGCCTTCCCCGCCCACTGCCTTCCTAAGGCCTCTTCTTTTGGTGGCACATTCCCTCTGACCTCCTCCCCGACGCCTAGGGCGCCCCCGGCTCCAGAGCTGCCAGGCACTCGGCCCTACCCCCATGGCCAGCCCCTTGGCCACAGCCCGTCCTTGCACCCACCCTCTGGACGTTCAGAGCAACCATGAACTCTCAAGACCACACTGTTGAAACAGAGTCACAGATGTGGACAACAAACTTATGGTTACCAAAGGGGTCAGGGGGGAGGGTAAACTGGGAGACTGGGACACTGACATACACACACTACCATACATAAAACACGTAACTAATAAGGCCCTGCTGTAGGACACAGGGAACTCCACCCAGTACTCTGTAATGGCCTGTATGGGAACAGAGTCTGAAACGGAGGGGATAGGTGGGTACGTGTGACGGATCCACTTGGCCGTACAGCAGAAGCTGACACAACCCTGTACAGCAACTCTGCTCCAACAGACACTAGAAAAGAAAGACCCCGCCCCCCGCCCCCAGCCGCCTCAAGCCCGCAGCCCCTGTCTGGCTTGCTTGGCCTCCATCCTGGGGCCGCCCCCCGCCCCCTGCAGAACAGGCTCACGTTCTATGTGGAGAGTTGCTGGGGAGGAAACGCACGGATTGACCTGAGGGGCGTCCTCGCCTGGGGCCGGCCCTGCCCCAGCCGTGGGTTCCCCCAGGCCTGTTTGTCTGCGCTCAGATCCTCCGCCCTGGCTGCCAGGTCCAGCAGCTGAGATGCTCTGGCCGCCCGAACACCCCTCTGGTCCAGACTCATCTCTCCAGAGAAGGGAGTGCCTGAGGTGCCCAGGGCGGGGTGGGGCAGACACGGGGCCGGGCAGGGGGAGACAGCTGCTCCTCGGAGGGCTGAACTCTGCTGACCTCACCGTCTGGCCCCCGTGAATCCTCCCAGGGATCCGGGGCTGTGGCTGGAGAGAGGTGGTGGATACACCTCGCGGGCACACGTAAACACTCGCCGCATGAAGGAGGCCCTCTCCCTCTGACCCGGGCTCACAGGCCCTGACAGTTCTAGCAGGGCGGCCAGCAGAGCCTGACGGGCCACCGGGCCCGCACACTGTGAGTGGTGTCCGCCGGTGGGAGGATGTCGTGGGCCTGGATGGGGACAGAGCCGGGGGCCCTGCAAGGGCCTCCTTTCTCCCCTGGGAGGCCCAGGCGTGAGCTGGAGGAGGGCTGGGCAGGAGGTGTGTGGCCCCGTTCTCATGGCCCCTCTCTGTGCCCCCGGGTCTGGGGCTGTGGACTCACCGCAGCCCCTCGCTGTCATGGTCACAGTCGTGCTCGGTCCATGGCATGGGCCTCTCCAGGGCAGGGCCCCCAGCACAGCACCCCTGGTTTACTGATGGCTCCGGAATGGTTTCCCAAAAGAACAAACAGAATCAAGTCCCTGCAGAGATGGGAGCGGGGTAGCCAGGGCCCTGAACTTTTCAGGACACCCCCTTCCCCAAGTTGTCCCCATCTGCCTTGTCTTGGTGTCTTGAATGTCCAGCAAGGGGGGCTGATTAATACAGCCGGGCAGGCTCTCCCGGTGTCCTTGCTGACAGCCTGTGATGGGCCGCTTCCTCCTAAGTTCTATTCGGAGGGTTTCACCTGATGTTTAGGAAAGTCAGTACCAGCATTGCGAACATCTCTGAGCTTACCTACTTGTTACTAAAATCCACCAATGATGAAGTGATGGCGGAGTCTTCCTGGCCTGCTTGACCGGACCGTGAACAAGTCGGCTGGAGCCGGGCTAGGCCATGGTCTCCTGCTGTCAGGTACCTGGGTGACCTCGGGGGGCAGGGCGTTGCTAGTTTTCCAAGACCTGCCTCGCATCTGATTTTAACTGAGCGTTGAGGAAGGCAGTTTTAAAGCACACCCATTGCCTGAAGCCTTGTGGTTTGGGGAGGGGTATCCGGACAGTTCTCTGGAGGGCTTTCCTATCAGGACGTCCACGGTTAAAATGCTAATGCCTCCGTGCCACCCTGAATGCCACTGGATGAAGGGGAGAGACCTCTCTCTGGCTCTGTTTCTAAGTTATTTTTCTCCTTAGCAGTTCCATTACCTAATAGCACTTCCCCGGGTATAGCTGAATGCCATTAATGGGTTGATAGGACGCGCGTTAATCAACTGATGCTAATTTATGGTCCTCGTTGCAGTGGCTGAAGGAGGCCAGCCACGGAGCCACGCTGGGCCTTCCGTGCATCTTCCTGTGTCTCTTTTCGTGTCTCTTTTCTTCCCCGGCTCGTGTTAGGCTCTGTGGCCGTAGGAGTGAACCCTGCAGGGAGGCAGAGGCGGCCCTCTGGGCTGTGTTTCGGAGGACGTGTCACATCCATGTTTGCAAGCTGGAGAGGAGAGGCCTCTGCTCTCTCAGTGCGGGAGAGCAGGGGCACCGTCTAGGGAGACAGTCACCTTGAGATGACCACGGGGGTGGCATGTGTTTCCAGAATTCACCGGGTCTGGAAACACGCGTCTGAGTCGGGCCAGCTCTGTCGGGAGCCACCTCATTGTGACCCCCGGAGACCTTTGCTCTGGCGTCCTGGTCGGCCCGAACAACATGCATTCCACACATTAAAAATTGTCAGGACCCAGACCTGGGAGCAGGTGTGTGTTAATGAACTTGGGGAGGTTTCTGTACCCCACCACAGTGAGACGTGAGCTCTCAAGCTAAGAAAACAGCAAAACTTCTCACCATCAGCATCTGGGACATTGGACGTGGGCACCAAGGGCTTCTGAAACCTTCTGGCAGGCTTAGGTCTTGTGAGACAAAGGCCACTGTCACGTGGCAACCCATATGCTTCTTTACAAGGACTTTGATTTAGTCAAAATCAGTGTTCCATGGTCAACAGAAATGTGTTTGCTGAGTGTGGTCAGAGTTCAGTCTGTTTTAGCTCTGTCTTCATCTTAAGGTTCCAGCATGAAAAAGGAACAGATTTTAAAGACAGGAGCAGTAGAAGCCCACGTGGTACAGCCGGGTGGCCAATGGCCACCTCCAGCTCCGAAGCCCAGTGCGTATGGAGAGGATGCAGACAGCTTCATTGGACGCTGTCGTCATGGAGATTTTGCAAGATGCTCCAGTCACCCCCACTGTCTCAGGTGGTCAGGAGGTTTCTGTCTGTTAGACCCTGGGAGGTGGGCAGGATACCCAAAGGCCTCTATCCACTCAGCATGTCAGCCCCCACCCACTGTGACCTGGAGGATGTGGGGTGCTGAGCCTGCTGGAGGGGCCAGGACCCTTGGGGAAGAGGCTTCCTGCACACAGGCCGGGCGTGAGATCTTCCTCCCAGTGTCACGCCAGGCTTGGATTGGCCCGCTCAAACCTGATACCCAGTTTGCTCAAGCTCTATTCTTGGGGCTAGCAGTGGGGTGGGACGCTTCTGAGAAACAGGGGAGCCGATTCCATGCCATGGAGCAGTCGTGACACATACTGGAGTGTCCCTAGTGGGAGTCCGCGGGGCCGGGAAAGTTCCCTGGGGCGGGCCAGGCCACCTGTGATTACGGACACTCCACACAGCCTTGCCCATGGCCAGAGCCAGGCGGGACACCGCTCTGGCTTTGGGTGCCCAGAGCCTTCGCCGGCCAGGTTCCCATCAGGGTGGCCGAAACCTTAGCACGTCCTCTCCTGGGACTCAGGTGGACGCCGTGTGGGAAGGTCAGGAGCCAGCCCAGGCCCTGCAGGGCTTTGTGGCCTTGAACTCAGGGCCCTCCAAGCCAGCGTTTGCTGAGTGTGGCCACGTGTGGGAGGGCCCAGGCCTTGTTCCTGTGACCTGTGTGCACCTGGAAGGTGGGGACGTCTCCATTCACAGGAGCTCCCCCAGAAGTGGGGGGCTGTGGGCCTGCCAGCTCCACGCCGTGTGGCCCTGCGTTCACCCAGGGATGGGAGCCCCTCTGGGGCAGGACCTGGGCCTCCCATTGTCAGCTTGGCCCTGAGGGCTGGGTCAGGGCCTGCAAAGAGCAGGTGCCGCGGATGAGTTAACCCAGGATTACTGCTGCCGTCAGCCATTTACGCATGTGTGCGAAAAAGGCTCTGATGTTGATTTGGCTGACAGGGTGGGGTGGATGTGGGGTGACCTGCCCGTTCGACCCTGACTTGGAAGACTACCTCTGGCAAGTGTTTTTACCTGGGTGGCGGAAGTGCCTTTAGCAACTTTTGAATCCACTAAAGTTCCAAAAGGAGACAGATCGTCCAGGCCACGGGGTCCTTGTGGCCAGCACCTTGTTTTCCTGCCCAACTGTAACCCAGACGAAGGCCTTGTTGGCCCCAGGAGTCTCCCCTCTGGGGCGCCTCTCGCTCCTGTTCCACCACAAGTCCCCACGTCGTTCTGGAATCCTTCCTCCAGGGTCCCGATTGAAGCCCCCATATTCCCCAACCCTGGCAGACTCCCCCTCTTGGGGCTTTGGTGACCACGGCTGGATCTGCTGCCCAGACAGACATGTGCTGTCACCCCAGGGCTTGTCCATGCAGTGATGCTTCCCTGTCCATGTGGGCCATCCTTGGAGAGGTGGGCGCTGGCCCTGCTATGTCACTCAGCTGCAGTCCTGGTGGATGGACATCCTGCCAGATGCCCAGCAAACCGTGTCCACTTCCTCCTAGATCTTCACGGCAACCCTCCCAGCTCAGTGTTTGTTTTCTCTTCATTGTAGAGGGAAGTGAGGCTCAGGGAAGGCAGGGGACGCGTCCAGGGTTCCTGGTGGGAGAGGTGGAAACAAAGCCGGGCGGTCTTCTGGGGCCCCGAGGGGTTTGGGAGGCTTGGAGAGGAGACCCGTGATGGAGTTTGCAGCCAGCCTTGGGGGCAGCAGGGGATGCTCCAGACACCACGCCAAGAGGGGCAGGTGGGTCTTGGACCTCAGGGTCTGGACAAGTTGGGGGAGCCTACTGATGATATATCTGCTGTTTCCAAGTTAAGTTCCAATCGCAACTTTAAAAAGAGAGGGGAGAGAAAGAGGGGATGGAGGAGGGAAGGAGGTGGGGAAGGGAAGGAGGGGACGGGGGAGAGAAAGAGCTACAGTCACAGGGTGGGGTTCCCGAATGGAATCTCAGAGGCCACTGCAGGGGTCCCTTCAGCTGGCAGGGTGCGGCCAAGGGTCTGCACTGGGGAGACTTTGGGTGCTTGGGTGCCTTCCATACCCCACCCCACCCAAGCCTCCTTGTGAGCTCTCTGGGCAGGGCAGTCGTGGACACTGTCCCCCACTGTGGGCATGTCTGCCTGCAGGTGGGGCACACATTATTTGCCTTTGGGATTGAACCAGTTGCATCCGGAATGCTCCTGTGCTCAGGAACCCACACAAAAGCCTGTAGCCCTCCCAGAGAGGACATTTCTTTTTTTTTTTTTTTTTTTTTTTTTTTAAGTTTTGTTTCAGTGACTTATTCTTTTTTTCTAATCTTTTTTTTTTTTTTTTGACTGCATTGGGTCTTCATTGCTGAACGCTGGCTTTCTCCAGTTGCAGCGAACGAGCATGGGCTACTCTTCATTGTGGTGCACGGGCTTCTCATTGTGGTGGCTTCTCTTGCTGAGGAGTGCAGGCTCTAGGCCCGCGGGCTTCAGCAGTTGTGGTTTGTGGGCTCTAGAGCTCAGGCTCAGTAGTTGTGGTGCACGGGCTTAGTTGCTCCGCGGCATGTGGGATCTTCCCGGACCAGGGTTCGAACCCATGTCCCCTTCATTGGCAAGTGGATTCTTAACCACTGTGCCACTAGGGAAGTCCCCAAGAGGACATTTCTTGAACCACTGCTGGGTGCCAGTCAGGTGCCAGGCACTTCTCATACTTTGTGGCATTGAGTCTTCTCAGCAGGAGATGGGATATATGATTCCCTTTTTATAGAAGAAGAAACTGAGGGTCTCAGAGGCCCACAGTGTCTCCCTGTCTTGCCCAAGTGTGATGAGCTGGGATTTGAACATGGCTGCTGGCCTCTTCAGCTCTGGATCTTGCCATTAACCTTGTGAAACACCTACTGCCCCATGGGGGTGTGGAATCGGGTGGTCACCATCTGGCTGACCAGGGCTGCGCCACGCAGAGCGCTGCCTGCAGGCTATGGTGATGTCTGTCTGGAGACTGAGGAAGAACGTTTACCCAAAGGCATCCGGACAGCCTTGGCAGTTGGCACTATGTCTACAGAAACGTCATCCTAAGCACACCCAGTGCAGACCATTGCCGCTGCCCATGGGTCAGGGTCTGTGAGACCACTGTCAGATTCAGAAAAGCTGTGACAGTCTCGGGGATGGTTTGTTAGACCGAAAGGAGATTAAATTGGCAAAAGGGAAAGGTTCACGGAGACACCGTCTCCAGGAGACACCAGGCATGAGCTCCAGGCCCCGGGGGGTGGCACAGATGACACTTAGTTCCCCAGTGAGGATGTGTGACAGCCTGTGTAGTGTCACTGAGCAGGGGCACGCCCCTGAGCCCTGGGGCCCAAGGTGGTTATTGGGGGTCACTTGGTGGGTAGGCTCCAGTCCCCTAGACCCAAACCAGGAAGAGGTAGAAAATATGAACTGACCAATTGCCAGTAATAAAGTTGAATCAGTAAGTTTAAAACTTGCAACAAACAAAAGTCCAGGACCAGATGGCTCCACAGGTAAATTCTATGAAACATTTAGAGAAGAGTTAACACCTGTCCTTCTGAAGCTATTCCAAAAATTTTCAGAGGAAGGAGCACTTTCCGAACTCATTCTGTGAGGCCAGCATCACCCTGATACCAAAACCAATCAAAGATATCACACACAAAAAGAGAAAATTACAGGCCAACATGATGAACATCTTTGCAAAAGTCCTCAACAAAATACTAGCAAACCGACTCCAACAATACAATAAAAGGATCATACACCACTGTCAAGTGGGATTTATTCCAGGGGTGCAAACATTTTTCAATATCCGCAAATCGATCAGTGTGATACACCACATTAACAAAGTGAATAAATAAAAAACATGTGGTCATCTCAATAGATGCAGAAAAAGCTTTTTATAAAATGTAACATCTATTTATGATAAAAACTCTCCAGAAAGCAGGCATAGAGGGAACTTACCTCAACATAATAAAGGCCATAAAGGACAAACCCACAGCCAAAATCATACTCAATGGTGAAAAGCTGAAAGCATTTCCTCTAAGATCAGGAATAAGACAAGGATGCCCACACTCACCACTTTTATTCAACATAGTTTTGGAGGTCCTAGCCACAGAAGAAAAAGAAATAAAAGGAATCCAAATTGGAAAAGAAGATAAACTGTCACTGTTTGCAGATGACACAATACTATACATAGAAAATCCTAAAGATGCTACCAGAAAATGACTAGAGCTCATCAATGAATTTGGTAAAGTTGCAGGTTACAAAATTAATATACAGAAATCTGTTGCATTTCTATACACTAACAATGAAGTACCAGAAAAAGAAATTAAGGAAGCAATCCCATTTACCATTGAACCAAAAAGAATAAAATACCTAGGAATAAACCTACCTAAGGAGGCAAAAGACCTGTGCATGGAAAACTATAAGATGCTGATGAAAGAAATTGAAGATGACACAGACAGATGGAAAGATACACTGTGTTCTTGGATTGGAAGAATTAATATTGTTAAGATGACCATACTACTCAAGGCAGCCTGCAGATTCAATGCAATCCCTATCAAAATACCAATGGAAGTTTTCACAGAACTAGAACAAATAATTTTAAAAGTTGTATGGAAACATAAAAGACCCAGAATAGCCAAAACAATCTTGAGAAAAAAGAACAGAGCTGGAGGAATCACCCTTCCTGACTTCAGACTATAGTACAAAGCTACAGTCATCAAAACAGCATGGTACTGGCACAAAAACAGACACATAGATCAGTGGAACAGGAGAGAGAGCCCAGAAATAAACCCACATACTTATGGTCAATTTGCAACAAAGGAGGCAAGAATATACAATGGAGAAAAGACAGTCTCTTCAATGAGTGGTGCTGAGAACACTGGACAGCTACAGGTAAAAAAAATGAAACTAGAACATTCTCTACATCATATACAAATGTAAACTCAAAAAGGATCGAACACCTAAATGTAAGACTGGATACTGTAAAACTCCTAGAGGAAAACATAGGCAGAACACTGTGACATAAATTACAGCAAGATCTCTTTGGATCCGTCTCCTAAAGTAAAGGAAATAAAAGCAAAAATAAACAAATGGGACCTAATTAAACCTAAAAGCTTTTGTACAACAAAGGAAACCATTGACAAAACGAAAAGGCAACCTACTGAACGGGAGAAAATATTTGCAAGTGATATGATCAATAAGGGATTAATATCCAATATCTATAAACAGCTCCTACAACTCAACATCAAAAAAACAACCTTATTAAAAAATGGGCAGAAGAACTGTATAGACAATTTTCCAAAGAGGAACTGCAGACGGTCAACAGGCAAATGAAAAGATACTCAACATCGCTAATCATCGGGGAAACTCAAATCAACACCAAAATGAGATATCACCTCACACCTATCAGAGTGGCTAACATCAAAAAGAACACAAATAACAATTGTTGGCGAGGATGTGAAGAAAAGGGAACCCTGGTACACTGTTGGTGTATGTAAATTTGTGCAGCCACTGTGGAAAACAGTGTGGAGGTTTCTCAAAAAGCTAAAAATAGAACTACCATATGACCCAGCAATCCTCCTGGGTATATATCTGAAAAACAAAAACAAAACAAACACTAATTCAAAAAGATACATGTCCCCTAATGTTCATAGGAGCATTATGTACAATTGCCAAGGTATGGAAGCATCTTAAGTGTCCATCAATAGACCAAGGGATAAAGAAGATGTGGTATATTTATACATAATGGAATACTATTCAGCCATAAAAATGAATGAAATATTGTCATTTGCAGCAACATGGGTGGATGTTAAGTGAAATAAGCCAGACAGAGAAAGACAAATACTGTATGATATCACTTTTACGTGGAATCTAAAAAAAAAACCAACATATAGAGAATATAAAGAACAAACTAATGGTTACCAATGGGGAGGGGGAAGGGGGAGGGGCACTACAGGGCTGGGGTGGGGGGAGGTACAAACTATTGGGTATAAGATAAGCTCAAGAACGTATTGTACAACACGGGGAATAGAGCCAATGTTTTGTAATAACTATAAATGGAATGTAACCCTTAAAATTCTATAAACAAAGAAGAAAATCCTCAGTCCTGAGGGACCATCCTCCCCTGACCTGGGTGGAGGGGGTGTTGCTGTGTACATCCTGGCCAGCACGGGCACTGCTGTCATCTGTTGTGGGGTGACACGCTGGGGTGGCCAGGACCCTGAAATTCACAGCGCAGGGCTGATCTGGGAGCCAGAGGTGCAGAGTCTCGGGAGCTGGGGGCAGCCGGGGCGCCCCCTAGGGGGCGAGCTGATCAGCAGGTAGCCTCGGGGCTTGTGCTGTGCTTGGTACTCCATGGGGCCCCATCACCCCTCTGGGTGCTTTTGTTTTGCGCCTGTGGATGGCCTGGCCTCTTTGACTCCTGCTTGGGCCAACCTGGCCGGGGGTGGCTCAGGCTTCCAGGAGGTGGGAGCGTTCTCCTCGCTGGTACCTTCCAGGGTCCAGCCCTCCTGGGCTCCTTTAGCTCCCAGAGGCCTGCCCACCCTGGGAGGCAGTTGACAAAGCCCTGAGCGCCTTCCTTTTGGAAAATGCGCTTCATTCAGCAGCACCTGGGTCTGCAGAGAAGCCGTTTCATTGTGAGTTTTGATTTTACAAAACACACTTGCAGAGACCAAGTCAAATGTAGTGCTTGCCTCCCAGGACAGAGAGGGCTCTGCTCTTCCAGCCCCTTTGCTGGACCAGCCAGACCCCTGAAGCTCTGAAGGGCCATTCCCTGAGGCTGGCTCGTGCAGGCCTGCGTGTGGGTGTCGTGGACTCCTCACGTGGCCGGTGGGGACAGCCTCTCCCCGTGCACGCATCCAGGGGCTGATCTGCTGGGTGGAAGGGAAGGGGAAACCTGCTTCTGTGTGCCTCCTCTCCCAGGGCTCTGTGGGGTCTCCCCAAGCTGGGTGGGCTCCCCTCCCTCCTTGCATGCTACTCAGGGCAGGGAGAGGGGCGTCTGCTGGGCGTCCCCAGGCTGCAGCTGGTGATGGGTGTGACGGGTCCCCAGGGCACAGCGTGGTGTGCAGGCAGCAAGCAGCCAGCCCAGGGATGCTGGCCACGGCGCAGGTGGGACGCGGGGAGGGTGGCTGGTGGCCCACGTTGCACACGCGCCTGCATCTGTTGGCCCAGGAGGCAAGGTGACCGGAGCCCCCTGCCCTCAACTCCCTCTCACTTTCACGGCCTCACTCCAGCCAGGAAATAGCCCCCTTCTGCTCTGCCCCGGAGACAGGTGGTAATTTTAAAGGAAGACTTTAAGCAAAAACTAAAGGAAAATAACAAAGTCCTAAATGAGGACAATACCAACACCTAGACGGTTTCTAGGGTGTGTATGTGTGTGCGTGCGTGTGTATGCGCGCAGGTGTACATTCGAACATAACTCCTCTCAATGTGCTTTTCTTCCCTCGTGGTGGGTCATCAGGGCTCAGCACCCATTACAGACACGAGGCCAGAGGCTTCCCCAGGCCAGACGTCAGCTTGGGGCCTCAGAGCAGAGCTCGGCCGAGAGAGGCCGAGGCCCTGACCGGGCCTGACTCTGGAGCCAAGTCCACGTTGTCGCTGCGCCGGGGCACCTGGCTTTGGCCGGTCTCTGCAATCTCTGGCGCTGCCTCTCCCCCGGGGGCCATGTGTGTGTCCTGTGCATGGCGCCCTTTAGTCTTGTTGGGGACTCGCTGTGCAGACAGTTTCGTCTGTCTACTGGCTTCCTCTCCAGGATGCTAGGGAGCAGTCAGGTAGGGATGCTTTGTCCAGGCGGCCTTGGTGTGGACAAGGGCTCACGGCTGCCGGGTGGGACGGGACAGAGGGAAGACCCAGCCCTCCTTCCCTTCCCTTCGCTTTTGGGAGGCTCAGGTCTCCTGCGGGAACCTGCTCCATCTTGGACACTCCTTGTTGGCCCGTGGTTACAGCCGGCCTCAGGGTCTTCCCTGCGTCCCAGGAGTGGAATCCGGTACGGACCACCAAGCCGCTGCCTGTCTGTGCGCACAGGATCCAGACGGAACGAACACATGCTCTTCTGAAGTTCCAAATTGAAAAATTTTCATCTCAATTAATGTAACAATAAGTTTGGAAAGGTGGCAGTCGGCATTGGGAAATTAAATGACACCTTCTTGGCGTCTCACATTGGTAAGAAGGCCAACTGATTATTTTTATATTACAATCCCCAGGCATTGTCAAATTGATTAATAAATTCGCTAAAAACCCGTTACCTCTTAATACGTTTAATTTGGGTAGTTGGGGATAACTTTCCTATGACTTCAGAGTGTGGGCTCTCTGGGCGTCAGCGGTGTGCACGTGAGCTGGCGTGGCAGCCATCTATTGTCCCACAGAAATGCACTGGAGCCAAGGGGACAGTTCTGTCAGTTACCTTTCCATGGACATGGCTCAGGGTCTCGAGGCTGCATGGGGAGGGCCCCTTGGATCTCCCCAGGTGGCTTCTGTGCTGGGCAGAGCTAGAGCCTGCAGGGCCAGTCCCCTCACCTGTCAGCCAGGTGACTCATCCCAGCTGAGAATTACCAGCCCAGACAGAGGGAGCTCCTGAAACTGAGCACAGAGCTTAGCTCTGAGCTTCCTGGCAGACAAGGCAAAAAGGGAAAATCCACTGGGTGTAAGCCTCTCAGTGTCCGTTAAGGACGCATCTCAGAAGGTTGAAATGACACCAGCAGGACTGCTAACTCTGGGCCGTCACTCTGGCTGTCCTGGCATCTCAACAAATCATCTTCAACCTCCAAAACCAGGCAAGGTAGGCTCTGTCATTTCCATTTTTAGGGTGAAACCCGAGAGGCCCAGACCTCCCATGCGGCAGGGTGGACGTGACCCTGAGAGAGGGGCCGGGCCCTCCCAGGGTGGGGAGCGGTGGTGCAGAGCTGCCCTGGGTCGGTGACACCCCAGCACAGGGCCAGCAGTGGGAACTTCATGGGGCTGGACCTGCCAGACTGCAGCTTCCTGTCCTGCGAAATGGGGCTTTGGGGTGCTGGTCTTGCCTGAGCCCTGCCCGATGACCCCTTCCCCTGGTCATCTCCGCCTCTCCCTCCTCTGGCACCTTGGCCTCGGACCAGTGGACCTCAACTCCCCCCACCCGTCTCCTCCTGCCTTCTGTGCAGGCGTCACGCCCGCTTTCCCGTGGCCCTGTTCCCTCCTTTCCCAGGATCGCACTTGTCAAAGTCACCATCACAGTTGCCAACCGCGAGGTCTTCTGAGGCCTCGTGGCGCCGGGGGCCCTGCTCATGTAGCCCCTCCCCATCTCCTCGCCCCCAGGCTGGTCCTGGCCTGTGTCCTGCCCGCCTCGTTCCTCTGGGATGGTCCTTCTGTCATCTGTTCAGGGAGCGCTGCTCACCCCCTGCCAGGCACTGGCTTCCAGCCTGATGGGAGAAGCGAATCCGGGGCCACCTGAGGCCTCCATCAGCTTGTGGGCAGGAGTCCATCCTCTAGGGGTCTGAACCCAGAGACCCCTCCCTGCCCAGGGCGACCCTGGCAGCCGTCCTGCCAGCGCCCAGCCTCACACACCCAGTCCACCTCCGGGCCCACCCCCCGCACCCACCGCCGCGTCCTCGGCCACCACAGCCTTGACCCCTTCCATCGGGTCGAGGAGAAAGGACGAGGTGAGGTGCGGCCCCAGCAGCTGCCGCAATCAGCCCGGCGTGTTCCGTCATTAACTCGGCGGCACAATACCCGAGGACTAATTAAACCAGATGGCGGTAAAACCCAAGCGGAGGCACAGAGATGTTTTTACATTTAAGTTGATCAAAATTAGGTGGAACGGCATATGCTGGTGGAGATTAAGAATTTTTTAAGTACATATTAACGGCTCTTCTGAACGCCCTTCCTGGTGATCTCAGCACAGATCTCTCCTCTTGCGCCGCTTGATTCTGGCTGCTCCTGTTCTCCTGTTGCCGAAACCTCGGGGCCCCTTGGTTTGGGTTTAATTTAAGCCAGCAGCATATTTGGTGCAGACGTCACTGCTGTGGGTGGCATTCTGGCTGAGGGGACGGACACCGACCCCCAACCCTCATCGGGAGCCGGTGGGCATTTCCCGGCCGGGGCCCAGGGACCCCACAGATGACCATCTCCATGGCGATGTGCTGACCACTTGGACCACTTGTCGGGCATCCCTGTGCACTTACGTTGCCCTGTTTTGTTCTTGAGCCCCTGGCTGGGGGGGCTTTGCGCTCAGGCAGTGCTGATGCCCAGCCAAGGATGGAGGGGAGGCCGCCCCCCACTGGAGGCTAGTGCTTTCTGGGAGGATGGTGGCTGCAGCCCCGGCCAGGCCCCTGCTGAGCCCCCACCCAGTGCAGCCCCAGGGATTGCGCCCCGGTGCGCAGTGGAGGGTGGGGCGGGGCCTTGGGGGCTCCGGGGAAGTGCGTGCTCCTTGTTCAGGCCTGATCTCTGGGCCAGGGGACCTCACTCCTGCTTTTTCAGGGAGAGCCTGGTTGCTCCGACAGCCCTTTTAAAAGTTTTCTTGTTTTATTTTTTTATTGAGGTGAAACTCACATAACAAAACTAACCTTTTTTTTTTTTTTTTTTTTTTCTTTTTGCGGTATGTGGGCCTCTCACTGTTGTGGCCTCTCCCGTTGCGGAGCACAGGCTCCGGATGCGCAGGCCCAGCAGCCATGGCTCACGGGCCCAGCCGCTCCGCGGCATATGGGATCCTCCCAGACCGGGGCACGAACCCGTATCCCCTGCATCGGCAGGCGGACTCTTAACCACTTGCGCCACCAGGGAGGCCCAAAACTAACCATTTTTAAGTGTGCCTTTTGTCGGCATTTAGCAGTTCACAGCGTCCTACAGCCACTGTCACCATCACGTTCTCATTTTCATCACCCCAAGAGGAAACTCCAGATGCATTAAGCAGTCACTCCCTGTCCCCACCTCCTCCCACCCCAGAAACCCTCAGACTCACAACCTTTGTGAAGCAAAGGCCCAGAGACCCCTCAGTTCCTCTCAGGTGGAGGTTGATGAGAAGGAAAACAAAGATCCTGGCTTTGTCCCGGCTGCCAGGCTCCCCAGATGTGCCTGACCTAGGGAGAAGCTCCTGGGCACGGTGGTGCTGGGGGCATTCAACAGGCTGGTGTCGCATTGGCATGGCAGCTCTCCCCAGGGGGGTGAGCACAAGCTGCCCGCGGGCAGCAGGCACACAGTAGAAGCATCCCTCCACTCTACACACCCCCAGGACGCTTGGCCCCGCCTGCTTCCTGTCCCCCTTCCCCAGATGTTGAGGGCCTACTCTGTGGGCCTGGGATCCAGATGATGGAGCAGCATCAAACTCCGACCCGGCCCTGGGCCCTGGAGCTGGCACCGAGGCTCTGCCTGGCTGGTGAGCCCAGCACACTGACATCCGGGGCTTCTGCCCGAGGGCTTGGCTCTGGGCCACCTGGGGGCCCTGAATCGTGTCCTAGTGGAAAGCAGCCCCTCGCCAGGGAGCAGCAGACCCTGGGCTCCGGCTGCCTGGACACCTGGATCCCTTCACCTGGTGGCAGCAGTGTGACCGGAGACGTGATTCCCGGGACCAGGGTCCTCTGCCGCAGCCAGCCTGGGGGGGCCAGGCCAGCCTCCCTCCCCGGCCTCTCCTCCCTGCCCATCTTCTCTGGGCAGGCACGGTGGGGGTGAAGTCCTGGCAAAGCCCACTCTGTTTTCCAGCCCAGTGGTGCCCACATGTGACAGCCCAGGGGACAGTGCCCATGAAAAGCCCCTTTGTCTGGTCGGGCTAATTAAGAAATAGCAGCAGGCCTCAAAAGGGGCCCAGGCCCAGGCCCTCTCTGGACATCAGCCAGGGTCCCGAGGGGCTGGACAGGAACGTCCAGGAGTTGAGTGGGATTCAAGGAAGACCTTCCAGGCCGAACCGAGCGTCCTACCAGCCCTGGGGGGCCTCTAGGCCGCAGTCAGCATGCTGTCCCTCTGAGTCTGGGAAGCTGACGTGGTCCTGGGAACAGGCCCAGGATCTGAGGCTGCTGCTCTGTCTGTGCTGGGAGCCAGGCAGGGCACAGCGTCTGAGGCTCCGCTTTTCTCTGTGAAACAGGGCAGACTCGCTGCTGAGTCCACAGGGCAGAGGCTGCAGAGGCCGAGGCTGCTTCCAGGCCCTCGCTGAGCACACCAAGGCCCGGGTCCCCAAATGGGCCGCCGTCTCCGCACCGGCTGCAGGGTCGTCTGAAGTGGCACGTGGCACCTGGCGTGCCGTCCCCCTGCCCACCTGGGCGTCCTTCACGCTCCTGTCTGCACAGCCAGTGTGCCTCCAGGGACAGGGACCAGAGATTCCATGTGAGGCTCACACAGGATCCGTGATGGTTGCTGGGCTCCCACCTCCTGCCGAGTCGTCTGGGAGCAGCAGGGCGGTGCCCAGCACGGAGCGCCGGCCCAGGGAGCCCCACTGTGCTCGCCCTACTCCAGTCATGGCCAAAGCTGAGGATGAGCTGACAGGTTGTGATTTGCTTCAAGACGAAAGTCTTCCAACCTCAGAGAATCCGATGGATGCCGCACGGGCTTTGGCGTTTGGGCCCCATGACCCACAGACTCACGGAAGCTGGTCCAGGTCTCGGCTTGGACACGCAGTGATGGGACCAGGCAAGCTGCTCGGCCTCTGGGTCCTCGGTTTACTGGTCTGTGTAATGGGAGCAGGAGCCCAGGAACACCCACCCCCGAGGCTCGTGGCCTCAGCGGGTTGACGTAGGTGAGTGAGGGCCTCACAACGCCCCCTCCCACCTGAATGGCAGCTCAGCCGTGTCCCCATCAGCACCATCACCACCAGTAACCTTACCAGACACGGGGGCCCGGCAAGGATGCCTGGCTGTGGACGGGATGGCCCTGGGGCCCCTCCTGCCTGACAGGCATCCTGCGTGTCCCCACGAGGTCCCGCCTGGGAACTCCTACAGCTTCGAGGGTCCTCCGGAGGCCGGCTGAGCTGGGCGATGGTAGCCAGTGTGAAGATGAATGAGAAGACCGAGGCTCCCAGGAGAAACTGATTACCCCGGGGCACCATAATGCTGAGGGGTGTCCTGCCCAGTGTCCCCCAAGCACTGTGTAGACGGTCACTCTGAGCCGGGCAAGGGCCCTCACCTCCTTCCCTGGAGCAGTTTTCACCTGCATGGAAGCCGAACCTGCTCCCACATCTGCAAGGCAGGCCAGGAGGGTGCCCGTGATGACCCGGACCTCATGCAATCAACAGGCTCTTAGGGGCGGACCCCAAGCAGAGAGCTTTAGGGTAGTTTAAATTTGAAAATTAACATGAAATCAAAAGAGACAGAATAATTTTTCATTCTGCTTGAAAGGTTATTTGCTTTCTCAGCCGATGCTTAGTGCACTGATACGTGATGTCAAAAGGTAAATGATTTTAAACCAGATTCAATTTAAATTTCATTACATATTTGTAGGAGATAGAGGCTCCAAGCATCCCTCGCCTTCTCTTGGAGGATCTTTCACTTTTAATAACTCTGGTGCCTAATGCCCTAATCTGTTTATTATACAATCATGTAGCAGGGGTGACGCTTCTCATGCTCCCCAGAAACCCCCTCGAGTGTCTGTGAAACAGGCCTGCGTCTCGAAGGGCAGCTGTGCAGGGGACTGAGCACAGCCTGGTAGTCCCAGGGGAGGCAGGCTGGAGACCCCAGTCCCAGGAGCCGCTCGGCCCAAACATGGTGTGACGACAGGCAAGCAGCACCCTTCTAAGCTCTGTCTCCCCATCTGCAACGTGGACCGTTGAGTGGCTGAACTCCCGTGACAGCGAGGACAAGGGCCAGGCTCCAAGTGTCCTGCCAGGGTCTGGTCTTGGCTTGACCACATAGCAGCTGTGCAACCTTGGACCAGTTGCTCAACCTGTCTGGGCATGCTCTCCTCCCTGACACAGAGATTACCACTCTTATAGGCTGAGTAGCATCCTCTCAAAAATTCATATCTACCCGGGACCTGAAAACGTGACCGTATTTGGAAATAGGGTGTTTGCAGATGTAATTGTTAAGATGCAGTCATACTGGAGAAGGGTGGCCCTAAACCCAGTGACTGGGGTCCTTGGAAAAAGAGGAGTGGACACAGAGACACAGGGAGAAGCCACGTGACTGCTGAGGCAGAGATGAGAGTGATGCCTCTACAAGCCATGGGACGCCAAGGATGCTGGCAAACACCAGAAGCCAGGGGAGAGGCCGCAGAAGGAACGAGCTTTGCCGATTCCCTGATCTCACGTGAGAGGATGGATGTCTGCTGTGTCGTCTGGGGCATCCGTGGCAGCTGCCCCAGGGGCAGATGCACACGCCTGGGGTCGGTGTGAGGCTGCCCTGAGCATGTGCTACCGTGTGTGTGGCCGGGAGACCAGGCCTGGCCCCAGGCAGCGTCGTGGACGCTTTGGCTGCATCCGTCCTCCGTTTTCCCGACTCACCATCTCCATCGCCCCCTGCCCACGGCCACGGCCAGTCACAGCTCTGCTCTGAGTGCCTGCCCCACATCTGAATGCCGGGGAGCGGGACATGGGGCAGGGCATGCCAGCAAGCACAGCTTGTGTTCTGGTTGGTGGAGTGACCGCCCGCACCCCGTCCAGGGTGAGGCAGCACATCATGAGGACGTGTCCGGGATGGGACGCCAGGTGGACGGCATCGCTGGGAAGAGGGAATCGGAGCCAGAGCATCTGCCTCTGGGAGTGCGGCTTATCCCTGGAGACGAAACCGTGATTTGAGGCTGATCCCGTGGGCGGACCTGAAGCGACACAGGGCTTCACTGCAGGATGTGGGTGGCTGGACAGGCTCGGGAGGGCACCTGGGCCGGAGCACGGAGATGGGAGAGCCTGGTGGGCTGGGGTGTGCCAACATGTCCAGGCCCCACTGACCCCCCTGGCCTCAGCCAGCCTGGGGCCCCGCCCTGAGCTTCGTCTGGGGAGTGAGCAGCGGGAGTGATCTCTTCAGATGGCCCAGGGCTGCTGAGTGACCGCAGGGGGAGGCCCAGCTGCAGGGCTGCACAGAGCTTTCTGGACAGCCAGGGAGAGGTGGACAGGACGCAGCTCAAATGAGAGTACAGACGCCCTGGGTCTGGACATTTCCCTCAGGACCGGCCTGCCTTTGCTGCATCGGATCCCAAAGGCCAGGGCAGACCCGAGGGCGGGGCTGGGCTGGGCCTGCAGAGCAGTGTGGGAGGAGCGGTCCACACTCTCAGCATGCAGCCCCGCCCACATTGCTGGAAGAACCCGGCGGGGTCGGGGGTTGGGGACCCTACACTCATGAGGACGTCTGTTTGTGGGGGAACGTGAGTGTGGATGGAATTTTCTTTGGAAAGTAATTGCCTGCTGAATTCTTCCCACCTCGGCTGCAACAGTGCAGAATCCAGGGCATGGAAACAAGGGCTGTAAATGGGTTTTCTTTGGCCCATTTCACCAATTACTGCCTTCTCGCCATCCTCTGGCTTTATTTACCCAGCAGGATGCTGCTCTTAAATGCACATCTGGGCACTTTTAAAAAGTAACGTTAGTGCGTCTCAGGAACTCTTTTCCCCGATTTGGGCTTGTTTTATTTTGCAACATCAAACAGTGAGGAATGGAAGGTTCCAGATCAAGGCCTGCGGGGGCCCCCGGGGTTAAGCGTGCAGACTCTCCCCAAGCTTGTCTCCGCCTGATGCCAGATTCCATTCCCGCTGCCTCTGTCTCCCGTTTTCTCTCCTGTTCTGTGGTGCTAATGGTATCGTTTGTTCCAGGTGCCAGGTAAAAAAAGCACAAGATAATCACCCAGGCATTAGTCATCATTAAGTTGAAGATAAAAACAAAGCTATTCTGAAGCTCTGTTTCCAGGATGGGCATTGTGTCTTCGATGAACAGAGTTTGTTACACATGTAGGGTTTCGGGAATCCAGGGCGGCCCCGCGGGGTCGAGGGGGAGCCAGTGTGGCTGCGTGGCTCTGGACCGTCAGGCCTGAAGGTAGATGGGTGAGGAGGTAAAATTGCTGCTTGGAACTGCCCTGGCGGTATTGGGTTTGTCCTTAAGCAGTGCATTCATTGCTGGGTGGCCTTGGCCTGCATCTGTGAACTTGGGATGGCGTTAGAGGCCCCTCCTCTACAGCTGCTGGGAGGAGGGTCCATGTTTGCTCCACCCCTGTGCTCTGCTTCTACTCAGAGCAAAGCTGGGTCATGAGCTTGGCCTCAGAGGGGACTGGGACCCATCTGGAGGGAAACTCTGTTCCAGAAACAGGGCTCAGGCTGCACAGGGGCAGGGACCGCTCTGAGTCTTCCTGGCTCCTGTCACTGGCTGCCGCTTTCCTTAGGAAGGAGCAGGCGTCCAACCAGCATTGGTGTCAACGCTGGAGTTTAGGCTTTCACGCGAAGAATTGGATGTGAGCAGCCCAGAGCCGACGCGAGGCTGACGGGGTTAAGAAGACGAGACCCACCCATCCCTTACGTCTGGCTCAGGGTCGGTCGGTGCAGGCAGCACCCCCTACCCCCCAGGCCACTGGAGCCGCTCCATCCTTGAGCCGTCTGGGTTTCCAGTTCCCTATCTTGGTGGTCGGCTTCCAACAGCACGGGCTCTGGCCAATGACATGCCACACTCCCTTCTCCATTTGCTGAAATGATGCTTCTGGGGCGTGTGGAGGACCTGGGAGGTGGGGTAGGGCCCAGCCACGCCAGGTGGGTGAGCCTACATCTGCCCGGGAACGTCACCCCTCCAAGTCCCAGGGAAGGTGAGATGCTCGGGGATGCTCAGAGATGCGCAGGGTGCAGGAGGGTGCCCTGGAAACCAAGTCCGTCCTGCTGGGGTGTCCTGCCTTGGACTCCATGTCCACTCATTTGGGTGACCTGGTGCAGTTCAGGAGGCATCTTCTAGTCACCCCAGGTGATTTCGTGGCACTGAGACCAGAGCAAGCAGGGGGCCTGGTGAGGCAGGAAGCGCCCTTCAGTGACCCCTGGGACCTGCCTGGTGTCCAGCGTGTCCTAGGGGATGGACAACAGGGCTGCCTCGGGCCACCAGGAGCAGCCTGAGGTGGCTCAAGTGCCAGAGACCCCAGGAGGGGCTGGAGGGCACGGGTCACCTCCTTCCAGAAGGAGACCTAGAGCTGGCAGGTCCTCACAGAGGGTGGCTGGGGCTGGACGTAACAGCCTAGGGGCAGCGCTTCAGCCCCTGAACCGCAGGTCACCCCAGAGCTGAGATCCCCAGCTCGAGGGTCTCCATCTAGTTCTCTGAAGCTCGTGCTCCAGCACTGCTCAGGGCCTGGTTGACCCAACACAGGCCCGGGATCCAGTTGTCCTGGGACAGCAGTGGCCATGGCCAGGGGTCTCCTATGAGCCGCGGGCCATCACAGCCGGGAAAGTGACTGTGGCCTAGGGCACTGGGTGGGCTCGTTCAGGGTGGGGCTTAGAGCCTGCGGGTTTTAGGTAGGAGGGGTCTGAGCACCTCTGCAGGGAGCACCGATGGCTATAGGCCCGTTTCCGGCCCTGTGCTCAGGCAGTGGTGTCTGGAAGGCGGTCACTGAAGACTCACCAGCTGACAACCCATTAGCGCTGTGGTGGGGACGAAGGAACGTGTGACCTAATGAGTTAAGACGGCTCGTGTTGAAGGCGGGGCTGGCGAGGGGTCCGGATGGAGAGGGTGATGGAGCACCTGGGCCCAGGCTGGGCTTGCATGGTGGACCCAGGTTGGGGACTCACTCACCCCGGCCGGACCGTGATGCCCACAAGTGGTCTCGTGGCCTAGCCCTCAGCCGTCCCCCGGGGGAGTCTCAGGGGTGCAGCCCCTGCCCCCTTCCCCAGCCCACCTGTGGGAGACACAGGGCATCAGCCTTTGCACCGAACATCTTTCCGTAGATGAAAAGATGGCCTCTCTCCCCGCCTCTGTCTCTGTCTCTCTGTCCCTCTGTCTCTCTCATCATCATCACCATTGTCCCCCACAGCACCCAGAGTCTTCCCGTCCAGGGATCTTGGCCCGTAGACTTTAGGAGAACCCGACACATTCAGTCCCTCCCTGCCCCTCCCAGGAGTCCGTCCTCTACAGGCTCTAGGACCCGCTCAGCCCAGCATTTCTCACACTGTGGCTCGTGACCCCTTCTTGATGTTGAATCAATCTGGTGGGCTGGGGTCATCTTTAATAATGTAAAATATTTACCCAGAATTAGACTCCCTTTTGTGGCCTGCAGCTCTGTGAGGTTTGGCCCACGCATAGGTCTTTGTGGAGACCACAAACGGGACACAGAGGGTGCTCCCCACCCCAGAGCATTCCCTGGGGAGGCCTCTGCGCAGGTGCACTGACCACTGATCTGTTCTTGGCTCCCAAGGTTTGCCTTTTCTGGGACCCACGTCGTGCCTTCTGCACGGCCGCTGCCCCACTGAGCATAACCGTGGGAGGTCAGTGCACCTGCGCAGAGGGCACGCCTCTCTCTGGCCAAGGAGGTTCCGCGTGGGTGCCTGGACTGTTCGCCCACCGCAGGGCATCTAGCTGCCTCCACTCGGGGCGATTGGAATGAGCTGCTGCGAACATTCGTGTGCAGGGCTTTGCGGGCACACACACTGCTGTTTCTCCAGGGGTCCGGCTCTTTGCTGTGCACTGGCCTCAGGCGGGGCGGGGCACAGGGCTGCGAGTACAGGGCCCAGAAGGGCCAGGGGCACCAGCCCTGAGAGTTTCCCTGGACACCCGGAACATGGCCGCTTCCCATGTTTGAGCCGCCGTGTTCCTTCAAACCCAGTTTCCTTTGCGACGTGGATGCTGTAGGGTCTGCCTGGGAGGGAGGACGCAGCTTGTGTGATTGAGTCGTGAGCGGGAAGCTGGGGGGGGGCGAGTGGGATCACAGCTCCCTAATAAACAAGATAGGAGTGGGAACTCAAGGGGGGCCAAGTCCCATGGGACCCGAGGCTCTCCTGGCACTGGGCCACGTTGTCCATGGATATGCTCGTTCCACAGATGATTCTGGAGCACTGTCTGCCTGCCTGCCCGGGGGTCCAGGGGTAATCACAGATTAGAGGTGGGCAGCTCACGGGTGGGGTGTCCTGGGCCGGGCATCGCCGTGACCTGCCTCCGCCCTTCCCCTCTGAACCCCTCTCCTTCTTCCTGCTTCTCTGTACCTGGCACCCTCCAGCCTGGGCCCCCTCTGCCCTCTGCCGTGGACCGCCCCCTTATGCCCTCCTTCCAGCACTCAGATTCCCCCCACCCCGCCCACCAGGACTCCCAGCTGCTTCTTGCCACCCCGCCCTCACCATGCTTCTCCTCCCAGAACCGCTCACCTGCTCACATCTGGAATCGGGCACCGCACGCTCTTTCTCTAAAGATCAGAAATACGTGAAAGCTTTGAGGGCCCCGCGTGTCCAGCACAGCTCCTCCGCTTGGCCTGTCCTGACATCTCCATGGGTTATTTCCAGTGGGTGACTCTGCCCCGTCTGCCCTGCTGTGGGAAGGGCTGACCCTGACCCTCCACCCAGAGCACCTCCGGGCAGTTGGCTAGGTGCCAGCCTGAAGGGCTGAGTGGAGAAGGGCTCGGGGCACAGGGTGCAATCCGAGTCAGCACCCCAAGAGCCACGAGGCAGGGCCTGGGGAGCAGAGACAGGGCTGGGGGTCAGCACAGACTGAGGGCCGGCGGGGACATAGAGCACAGGGGTCACGGGCGGAAGGCAGGAGGCGGCCAGAACCACTCCCTGACCGGCCAGAAATCAACAAGACAGGAGGTACATTCATGCCTGCAATGCACGACACAGTGCGCACCCGTGTGGGCACAAACACGGTGCACATGCACGCGCCATGCATGTACCCATCCTGACATTTACCCTCGACACACACACACGCGCGCACACACACACACACACACACACACACACGGGAGGTGAAGCTGACAGTGGAGACCTGGCATCCAGCCACCTTGGCCAGAGGCACAGCCACCAGCCGCCACCTGTTGAGTTTATCCACTTGACCTGCAAGACCCCGGCAGCCTCCTGACGTTGTTTGAAAGAGAGCTGCCTTTCAGCTGTTGGAGGGCCCACAAACCTTTCCTCAGGTGGGGGGACTGTCTTTTGGGGACTCCTTGCCCCCTGAGGTCTCAGCGGGTGACCCGGCCTCAGAATCAGAAACCTTCCCGCTAGGGGTGGATGCAGACGTTTTAAAACCACAACTCGTTTTCCTTTATTGTGCTTGTGGAGCGCCGGTCCTTGGGTTAATGACATGGCATTCCGTAAGTTTCCCTGCCTCCTGAGCCCATGCCTGCCATCAGCTAGATGCTCCGGAGGATGCTTGTTCTGGCTGAGCTCAGATCACAGTCGAACGGACGAGGGCACCAGGCCACCTCAGTGGAGCCCTGGGGCAGGCACGCCTGGCTGCCGGCCCTGGAGGTTTTCGGGAACCCCTGCACCAGCCTTCCTGTGGCTGGTGGGTGTGAGGGCTCCGTGCCGCCGGCCTCCCAGTACAGGTGGGAAACAGGGCACACCTGTGAGGGCCCAGGTGACGGGGACACCGGCTGTGTGTGCACCAGTGGGGAGGTCCCTGCACCCTTGCCAGGATCCTAGGGCAGCTCCCGCCTCAGGGCCCTTATATGTAGGGACGACTGACTGCAAAATCCTCCGTGGGCACAGTGGAAGGAGGTGCAGTGGCCAAACCTTCCAAGAGCTGCCGCTCGCAGCCCCGTCTGGGGGTGGCTGTGCAGAGCCCATGAGCCCCCGGACCCCGATCCCTGAGCTTTTGTCCTAAGGAAAGGAACGGACATCTGAGCGCCACTCACTCCCATTCACTCTGCGCGTGCCAGCTTTGCACAGCAGATTGTGTAGGGTGCCCGCTGTGCGGAGCTCCCGGGGGAGCATCTCCCCTTGTTCCTCCTTCCTGGTCCCTGCGGGAGGAGACGACATCCCGTGAACACATTTGCATGTTGATCATGCCGCCATTATGTATCTCAGAGTTTTTATCGTGAGAAGAATGAGATAATCATGTTGGTATATACTGAATAGACTTTAAAAGATTGCAAGATGGCACTTTCATTGGAAGAGGGGAATTCGTTTAAAAATATGCTGTCAAAATATGTTGTTCTAAATGCTGAGTTGATGGTTCTTTTGTTTTGCTTTGTCTTTTGAATGTGTCATTAGAAGAAATTAACAATGGCATCGACTGGGAGACGTGCTGCGCTCCACTGAAAGGCAGGCATTGAGCTGTCCTTGTAATTTTTTTAAAACGATTCCTTTGCCTTGAAATATTATATCTCACGTGATGAAGGCCCATCATGACTTGGGTATTCATTTTGTGAAAGTCAGGTGTGTGTGTTTGGAGAACTCAGAGATCAGGTGCTGCGAAGGGGCAGGCGGGCCCCAGGGCCCCTCCCAGGCTCCGCGCCAGCCTCCTTCCTGCCCCCCATTGTGGGCCCGGCTCCAGCCCTGGGGGAGCGTGGGCCCCGGGCTGTGCTGTGCTGTGCTGATGACTTGCCCTGCTAACTCTCATCCGAGAGCACTGCGTTTCGCAGCCCGGCCAAGTCCTCCCTCTGAGGACACAAGAGCAGACGAACGGATGCGTGTGTGTTACGTGGAGACGGATGTGTGTCTGCATCAGTTGGTGAACCAGTGAATGGATGAACGGATGAATGAATCAGTGAATGTGGGGCCACCAGGGGAGCTGTGGCCTCCGGCCTGGGGGGTCCCCGGGAGCCGTCTTGCGCAGACATATTCTTTCCGAGAAAGCTCTACAGAGGACATGCTCTTCCAGTGTCGGGCTCCACGGCAGAGGACAGAGCTCCCTGCTCCATCCCATCATGGCTGCTTTCACCCAGAATCTTCTCCCGGGGAGATACCAGGATCTCAGAGGCCGAGGGGGTCCCAGAGCAGGGAAGGCAGCGCGCTGACCCAGGCCGGGGCTCCGAGCAGAGGTGGGATGGCCGCTCCCAGCAGCCCACAGGCCATCCCTCCTGCCTGGAGGATTGGCCACCCTGGCCTTGGACACTGGAACCTTCCAGAAGGCAGACCAGGGCATGGCTCTGGGAAGAGGGGCAGGCAGAGGTGGTGTCCAGGCAGGAGGTGAGGGCCTTCCACTAGGCTGGACCATGTGAGTTGGGATTTTGAACCCCAGTGCAGCCATGGGTTGGGGGAGGGGTGCAGGGAGGAGCCGTGGGTGATGCCAGGGTGACGGCCCAGCTCACAGTGAGACTGCACGGGGCGCATGGGGGAGGACTCTGGAAGGAAGCGCGGCCAGGGTGAGCAGGCGGCTAGGACGAACTGGACCGGCTTCCACGTGTGGCCGGCCACCAGGCAGGGGAGCCACAGCCCCCTCCGGTGTCGGTGGCCCTGCAGCCACCTCGGTCGCCATGGAGACCTGAGGGGGAGGCGGGGCTGCACCCGCATTCCTGCAGCAGCAGCAGTGCCGCGAGGCTCCTCTGCCCATGACGTCCCTGTGCACGCGGCCCACCTGAGCAGCAGGCAGTGGAGAGCTGTGCACTCCCCGCGCTGCGCCCTCCTGAGGAGACATGGGCCCGGGCATCACCTGGTTCAACCTGCTGCCATATTACAGAGAGAACCTGAAGGCCAGGGCAGACTCCGGGGCGGCAGGGGCCTCCCGTCTCCTCGCCCTGCTCACAGGTGGGATGGGAACCCCCAGGGCCCTTGGCTGGCGCTTTTTCTCCAGCCGGCGTGCTGCTCCTGGGACGGGGTGACCTTGGGGGTCCTGAGCAGGTGCACTCATGGGGCAGTTACTCGGGTCCATCACTGCGTCAGGTGCCCTGGACCTGCGGCTTCTCCCCTGTCCCCAAGGGTCAGAGCGGGACTTCCCTCCGGCTGCTGTGCAGGGACAAGGGGACGAGCCTGCCAAGGGCCCAGACGCTAAGCCCTCGACTTTGCACTTGAGTCCACTAGGCTGCCAGGAACACTTGGGCACAGAAAGGGGTGAGCACCCCCGGGCTGTCCAGGCCTGTCTGAGGACTCATGTCCCCTGGGGAGACCCGGGGGCGACGGAGCCTGGAGAAGAGGAGACCAGGGGCCCCCAATCCCGGGAAGGAGCCCATCCGTCCGCAGGGCAGGCAGAGCAAGGCCGCACAGCGGCGGGCCGGCCAGTGGGCTCTGGGGGGCGGCCCTCTGGTCCTTCGAGCCTGCAGGCCAGGCTCCACAGCTGTCACTATCCCCCAGGCGGAGTGGATGCCTTTCCCCTGGAGGCCAGCCCAGGCCTGCCTGCACCCCTCCCCTCCTGCCTGTCCCCCTGAGGCCCCTCCTGTCATGCCCTTTGCTCCCTGTGAAGAGGAGGTCCCCTCCCCTTTTCTTTCCGCAGAAAGGCTGTAAGCTCGGCCCTGCGGGGATTTTCCACGAGGATGCTGCTGCCAGCACCCCAGCCTGGGCACTGGGGCCAGAGCTCCAGGAGGCTCGCAGGATAGAAACCGAATCTTCAAGTATTTACATCCTTTTGCTTCGTGGCCCCTTTCGGGCCATGGGCTGTCCCGGCGGCTCCTGCTGGGGCTCGTCTCTGGGTAGGGCTTCCCCTGGGGAAACAGGTGCTGCGTTTTCTCAGGAGACCATGTCCCTCTCTCCAGCCCCATGCTGAGCACATGCTCACAGGCACTGCTTGTGTTTCTAGGACAGTCTCTTTGGGGTTTCAGTTTCAGGGGTTAAAGGGATGACTTTGGGGCCAAGGCAACGATTATGCATTAAGTGCCACTGGCTAGTGCAGGGAAGGGGGCCCGGAGACTGCTCTCTGCCCTGAAGGAGGGTGAGTGGCAGACAAATCTACATCCGCATTCACGGGCTGGCGGTCCCAGGTGCCCCCCGCCCAGTGGCTCAGCCTGATCCCAGTGGGTTTCAGCTCCCTTCCCAGCCCAGAGAGGGTCACAGGGCCCATGGCCAAGGCAGCCCCAGGGACCCTCTCATGCCATCTGGTGAGGCTGTGAGGCCGCCATCCAACATGGTCCCCGCAGAAGGGGGCGGAGCAAAGGAGGACGCGTGGGAGAGGAGGGGCAGGCGGGCAGAACCACATGCCCTCTGGTCACACTCCTTCCCTCAGAGTGACTCCCAGGTCCAGCTCCACGAAAGGCTGTCTGGGAGACGTGGTTGTCCCGTGCGTCCAGAGGAAGCTGTCTGACCTTGGAGAAGGCGGTGCTGTTTCTCCACCTGCCAGGGAGGAGGGGGAGGCAGGCGTGAAGAGGCTGTTCCTGTCCTTCTGTCTGTGAGTCTCCCCTCCCTCATCCAAGGCAGCCCCTCCCCTGCCCCTGGGCTGCTGGGTGTGGGGTTTCCACCCCCTGAGTGTGTGTCGCGGGCAGGGACACCGCTGGCCAGTCTCCAGGGCCTGGTGGAGCTGATGCGGGGGGGCGCGGTGAGGGCAGAACCTTTCTCATGGAATGTTCTGGTTCTGATTGTGGGTGTGTGTGTATGCGCATGACTCCTGAGAAGATGGGACGTTTCTATAGGATTGTGTGACAATGACAGACCTACTCTACCTGCATATGGCTCAGAAAAGTGTCTTCTACACACACATACATATTCCACGTCATCTAACATGTGTGCTATGGGGGTGGGTGGGTGTAGAAGGTACACATTTATGGGTCCGGTGCACTTATAATAAGAGCAAAGAGCACGGGGCCACCTTTGGGTGGAGATGAACTATCTGACATCAGTGCCACCTGGTGTGTGTACATCACAGACGTGTATCAGAGACACACATGCAAAGGCTGCTCGATTGCATCATGTGTGAGTGCGTGCTGACCCCCATGCACACACACAACAGGGGCCACACGTGTGCGCACATCTGCTGGGGAGGGAGGCCCCCTGCTGTCTGATCCATGCCGTGAGGCTGACCCTGGACCGGCAGCGTTTTCCAGCATCCAGTGGTGTTTTCTCTTGACGCTCGGCAGAGGCAGCATCCGTAAGTGGGTGCAGCACTGCGTCTGTGCATCCTCCACACCCCTGTGCATGCACGCCCGTGCACGGACCTGGGCTCCCCCGGCTCAGGGCAGGCGGGCAGCCCAGGCTTTGTTGGGATGCACAGAGGAGACTTGTCCGTCCCAGGGCTTTCCCTTCCTCAAGCCAGGAAACAAGTGGTTTCCTTTGTTCGCCTGCAAGTTCAGGTCCACGACAGGGGAGCCTGCTCAGCAGCTGTCCTTGCAGTGCTGACGGCGTGTCAGCCCAGGGAGCCCCCGGGGACGGCGCGCCTGCCCGCGAACAGATACAGAGCCCGCGTGCACCAACGTGACACGTTGGCAGGGATCCGTGGCCGAGCTTGCTGTGCCCAGCACTTTACTGGAGGAACATGACTCCAGCCTGGTTATCAACATGTGACATTTTGAAAACGTGCCGAGGAGTTGTTAACTTTGGGTTTCCATGGCAACAGCGTCCTGTCCTCAGTGACGGCCGCTGCCTGAGTGGGTGAACGTGGCCAAGGGAGCGGGGAGCAGAGGCGGGGGCTTGCTGGTTCTGAGAAGTTCCTCATGCCGGTGTCAGGGCTGGGGAATGAGGACGGGGTGGCAGAGGCTTGGCGCCCTCAACTTCCCAAACGGTAGATCATTCAGTGAGTCTTGGGCATGGTGGGCGAGGCCCACGAGGGCAGGCTTGCTGGGGGCAGGGAGCGGAGATGAGGGAGGTCACAGCGGCGTCTGTGTGGACGCCCCGTGGTTTCCGGGCAGCACACAGATGTCATTGCCACCTACTGCGTGGCACTTCTGCCTGTGGCCAGCTTTTATATTTCCAGGGAGCTAAGAATGGATTTTATCGTCTCTTTCTTATTTATTTATTTATTTATTTATTTTTGGCTGTGTTGGTTCTTCGTTGCTGCGCGCGGGCTTTCTCTAGTTGCGGCGAGTGGGGGCTACTCTTTGCTGCGGTGCGTGGGCTTCTCATTGCGGTGGCTTCTCTTGTTGTGGAGCACAGGCTCAGTAGTTGTGGCGCATGGGCTTAGCTGCTCCGCGGCGTGTGGGATCTTCCCGGACCAGGGCTCGAACCCGTGCCCCCTGCATTGGCAGGCATATTCTTAATCACTGTGCCACCAGGGAAGTCCAGGTTTTATATTCTTAAAGGGTTATAACCACAACAAAAAAGAAAAATGTGTGAAGCAACAGGGACGGTGTGTGACCTGCACAACCTGACTCCTGGTTTTAGGGTGGTCTCTAGGTGCCATGGAGACGAGCCACTGGGGTCCACAAAGAGAGTTCCTTCATGTTTATCTCCTTTTTTATGTCTCTTTTTTTAGCGTATGTTTCGTGAAGTGTGCAGTAGATTTAAATGCTCAGACATGTATAAATACACATTTTGGGGGACACACTCATTTTGGGAAACTGATCAGAT
The DNA here is from genome assembly GCF_025265405.1 of Mesoplodon densirostris. Classification (NCBI taxonomy): domain Eukaryota; kingdom Metazoa; phylum Chordata; class Mammalia; order Artiodactyla; family Ziphiidae; genus Mesoplodon; species Mesoplodon densirostris. The sequence goes on along the minus strand of NC_082671.1, from coordinate 61,944,788 downwards.
GCCAGTGCCCAAAGGTTTGGAGAGTCCTGGACTGAAGCAGCAGCTCCGATCAGGCCAGGCCAGATTCCTTTGAGATAAGCACCCCGGGGCCTTCTGTGACCTGCCAAGTAATTGCTGTTTTCAGACCCTGCTTTCTTGGTGCATAATGACATTTCTCTGTCTCACGGCAGATGCCGGCTCTATGGTAATGAAGGCAAGGCCTTGGAGAGGTGGCCAGAAAGACCCCAGTGGGCCCCCAAATTGGTTTATTTGCCAGGTAATCAGAGGCAACTAGGTGCCATAATAGGACACGGGCTCTTGTGTAGACTGTGCGCGGTCGGGCCCCCGCGGGACGGGCCTGGCGGGACGAGCAAGGGCGCGTGGCCTCCCTCCAAAGTGGCTGCTACAGTTTCCCAGGCAAGAAAAGCTATTTGATTTCCCTTTGGGCACCTGGTCTGAAACAAAGAGAATTATTATTTTGACTTTTCCTAAAGACAGAGTTACGTTGAGATGGGTGTAGTTTGTCAATGCAGCTTTTCTTTCCCATCTTCTGCTTTTTTGTTTCGAGCCAGCACAGCATTTATGAAAAATGCGAGCGCATTAGGCAGCAATCAGGAACGAAGAATAACGAGCATTCTGGGGAGGTGGCACAGCGCGACTGCCAGGCTGTCTGGGCCTGGGCTCACCACCCCTGTCGCCATGACATGGGCAGAGGTTCCCAAGAGACCTGTCGGTGCCAGTGCTCCTGTAAAGCCCGGGGCACCAGTACCCATAGCCTCACCAGCCGGCACTGGAGACCCTGGTCCACGGAGGAGAAGCCAGAAGCAGATAAATAAGTACGCGGCAGGTACATCCGGCGGCTGCATGGTCCCTTCAAAGAACTGCAACAGTGGAGCTTGAAGGTGGCAGGGAAGTTGCAGGGGGCGGGTGATCAGGGAGGGCCGCTCCCTGTAGGTGACATTTTAGTAAGCACTGGATGACAAGAAGCCAGGAGTGGTCTTCCATGGGGACACGGCTAAGTCCTAAACACTCAGTGAGTCCGGGAGCAAGTCCATTGAGAGAGGCAGCTTCCGAGGTCCCAGATCCTGCATCTTCCAGCCAGGAAAGCACACAGACATCAAGCAAAATTCTGGGTCCCTGCACGCAGCCCCGTAGAGCAGGGGGCATTGGATCTCTGGGTCCCTGTGCACACATCCCCGGAGGGCATGGGCAGGGACCCCCTGTCACTGTATAGCCAGGGGTGCGGACAGGCAGTCCTGGGGCCAAGGGGGCAGGAGAGGGCTTTGGTTTGGTTCCATGGGTGATGGAACCTCGGGAGGAACACAGTCTGATTCAGCCCACCAAAGGCTCCCGTGGCTGCTAGCGATTGTGGATTGTGGGGTGGGGAGTGGAACGTGGGCCACTGGGGAGGCGGAGGAAACAAGGCAGATGGCGGTGCTTGGGTGGGGGAGAAGGGTCCCTGCTGGGTCCGTGCCACCTCATCCCAGCCCTGCTCAGGGCAGTGTGATGCCTGTTAGAGCTGAGCCCCAGGAGGTCGTAGCATCTGAGATGTTATGGGTCACAGGTGACAAGGAGCTTAACTCAAACTGGCTTAAACAGCAAGGGGGCCATTGGCTCGTGGAATGGGAGAGCGTCCAAGTCCAGAGGCAGGTGGGCTGCTGGTACCCCTGCCCCTCTCAGGTGGCTCCAACGAGCTTGCCAGACGTAGCCAGGGCCGTGCCTTCCCTCCCAGCACTGGGCCCGGACCTGGGGAGGCCGGGGTGTGTCCTGGATGGACCAGCGAGGGACACAAACCCAGTCTTGAACCTCGGACTGAGGGTGGGAAATGGAGGATGCTGATGGGCTGTAGGTGGTAGGGCCGCCCCTGGGGATGGACCAGCTACCCTGGACCACGGCTGCCCGGGCAGGGGGATGGCCGCAGTGGGAAACCTATAGACACCAGGAGCGGCTGGGGAGGTAGACGCTGCCTGACAGAGTCCCTTTCCTGGGGTGCCCCATGTGGCCTCAAACATGCCCTTTGTTCTTTCCATGAATCCAAGCGTTGATGTGCTTGCTTTCAGCTCTCTCTCAAGTTACTGTGCTGACATAATCTCATAATTCACCAATTCTTCCTTCTTTACAAAATGGTGTTATTCAGAATTTAGTCACTAACATCTATGAACACGTGGCCTTGGTTCCAGCTTCCCTCCGACGTTTGGATGAAGATTTGTGGTACTCGGGGTATGGCTTTGCTCGGTGTTTGCTGTCGGACCATTTTTCGTCACCAGTAATAAAAGCAGCCATTTATTAAAGGCCGGCCAGGTAGTGCTGGGCCGGATGGGTGATTTATCTGTGGATGTGAAGCTCTGGTCCTCAAAAGAACCCTGGAAAGCATCTCCCACGGGGAAAGAGGGACCCAGGGCTGAGGGATGTGCCCAAGGACCCTCAGCCAGAGAGACGCGGGGGCAGAGGTCAGGCCCCAGCGTACGCGGCCCACCTGCAGCCCTTCCCCCGCCAGCACCGCCAGCGCTTCCTGAGGTGTGTACACAGGGACAGGGACCCTGCCCATGCTTCCTGGGTGTGTGCAGGGACCCAGGGATCCCATTACCCTGTCCCTTATGGGTGTATATGCAGAGACCCAGAATTTTGCTTGAGGCCTGTCCCGTCTCTGGCCCAGGTGTAAAGTCTGGCAGATTGTCTGGTCCACATGGTCACACTTACCTGTCGGCCACAGGGACTGTGGGTGGCTCCCCTCTGTGCTGTGAGATGGAGGGTCCCTGGACGCAGCCTGTGCTGGGGGCTCAGCTCGCCCCTCGTCTTGGTCCCGGGCTCCAAACCCTTCACGGTGGGGCTCTTCTCCAAGCCTAGGGACAAGCGGCCGGCCGGGCCCGCAGCCCTGCAGCTCTGGGCTTGGGGAGCTGCTCCCTGTGCCTTGGGCAGCCTGGTGGGGCCCACGGCCCCGGGTTCACAGGCTGCGAAGCGTCCCCCGGCTCAGCCCTGCTTGTTTAGGTTGCCTGAGTGTCCGTCCCAGCCCACTGTCTCCAGCTGTTTCCAGTGGCCTTGGGTGCCCTGTGGGCTTCCCGGGGCCTCTGTAACAAAGCACCGCACACGGGGTGGCTTCAGACAGCAGACATTTACTGCGCCACTGTCAGAAAAGATGCCAGAAGCCTGAGAGGCAGGGCTGTTTTCCCCGAGGAGGAGTCCGTTCTCTCCCAGCTTCTGGAGGCTCCTTGGCCTGTGGCTGCATCACTCCAGTCTCTGCCGCCGTCCTCACAGGGACATCTCTGTCTCTGCGTCTCTCAGTGGATCCGGGCCCCAGCCCACTCTGGTAAGGCTTCATCTTCACTAATTATGTCTGCAGCAGCCCTATATCCAAATAAGGACATCTGGGCTCTGGAGGTTTCTGAGGGTCCGGACTTGAACATGTCTTTTCTAGGGGATACAGTTCAACCCATAAAGGTAGGCTGACATCTCTGCACCCCAGTTTCCTCATCCAGCGCCGCCCTTTCTGGCTGTTGGGAGGTGACGTAGCTGCATTTTGGAAGGTGGCATCTATTATTTTCTGACAAAGCTGACCTGCCTGGTAGTTAGTATCAACCCAGTGTGACCGGGGGACCGTGACTGGGCCCTGCTTCCCACCCCGCCAGGGTGCGGGGTGTCCCTATGAGCAGACCAGGGAAGCAGCTGCTTTCCCAGCAACCCCACTGCCAGGAACTCCGTGGGACCCTGGCCTCAGGGCATGGAGGTAAGTGTGGTCCTGGTGGGTCTGTGATGCTCTGGACCAGGAGGGGAGAAGAGAGATCAGGACGGCCTCGGGAGGGGAAAGGGCCTTGAGGGGCATGGAGGGGGGAGGCTCGACCTTGCTCCAGGGAGGGTGGACGTTCCCTTCTTCCAGTCCCTTCCCCTCTAGGAGAGGACAGCCCCACCACGTGGAGCTAGGCTCGCGTGCAAGGGCCAGATGGAGGGGCTGTGGGAACTACAGGGCGGGAGCAGGGAGGGGGCAGAGCCTGCTGGGAGCGCTGCGTGGACGGCATGTCTCCGTCCTGCTTTGCGGGGCGCACAGGAGTGACCCTGTGCCCGCCACTGTGCATCCCTTCCTGGGAGGCAAGCAGGAGGCGGCGCATCCTGGCCCCTCCGCAGACCCAGCGCCCGCGAGCCTCGGGTGAGCGGCTCCACCTCCCAAGCCCCTGCCTGGCGCCTGGCACCCACCCGTGTCTACTCTTTCCAGGGAAGCGATCGGGGTCGCGTCTACCTGTTTGTGATCCGTCCTTTGGCTCTGCTGCATGTTAGGATTTTGAATGGTGTTAACTGTGATTACCAAATACCAAATACCAAATTCCTTCAGTCAAGACACGCAGCCTCCCCAGAGCGGGAGGTCGGGCCCGAGTCATTTTTCGCAATAACATTTGTGGAACGTAAAGACAAAATGTTCATAAAAGGATCATAAAATGTAATCCTGGCTGTGAAGCCGGCCTGCCTGGACGGGAGGTGACCTTTCCAGTTACTCTGGAGGAAATGTCGCCCAGGAGAGCGGGCGGTGGGGTCTGATGTCTGAGGAGAGCCTTCCTGCCGGGCGAGCCCTTACCTGCGGCCACCCTGCTAGACGCTGCCTCTGCAACTGAGCGATGCCTGGACGGGGACAGAATCTGTGCTACAAACAGGGAGTCTGGCACTCTGGGTGCAGCCCTCCCGCCTCTCTGCCCTTCCCATCACTGGCCAGCTGTGTTCCTGCCTTCCTGGGGGGACGGTGGCCCCATCTGGGCAGAGTCCCTGACTCCGAGGTCTGGGCCAGGTGGGGTTTACTCAGACCCTGCCCTCGGTTGGGGGCTAGACAGGCAGGATCTGGGCCAGGAGGGTGGCTTCCCTCCACGCGTGTCCTGGCTAATGAGACCATGCCCCCGCACCGCCAGGAGAGGTTGGAGCGGCCCCCAGGACTCCAGCCGACCTGGAGCTGCAGGGAAGCGGGGCCGAGTGTCACAGTGGGAGCTGCTCCCTTAGCAACCAGGCAGGGCTCACCTGCGATGCCAGGACCTGACACTTGAGGGGGCTGGGATCTGGCCAGCTGTGGCCTGTGGACACTGGGAGGCCTCTCCCAGGTGCCCACACCAGGGGGCATCCGACTGTGGTGGCGTGGCCAGTGAGGGGGAGCCTCCTAAAGGAAGGGCTCCCCGTGGGTCCCGAGACGAACCTAGCACCTCCGGGTCCCCGACTTTCCCCAGAACTCCCGGCCCTGGCCCCGACAGCTGCTTCCGTGCTTCACCCTGGGGGACCCGTCAGGGCTGGGGGGCACCCCCCGCACCCCCGCCCACTTTTCTGGAGGGTTTGCCGGGGACTCCATCGGCCCTCAGTGGAGGTGACATCTGAGCGGGCAGCGTTTCACTGATGTACGCAGACCTCTGCGCCGAATGCTGACGTGGGCTTTGCTCGCATGAGCGGCGGCGCCAGGGGGTGAGGGTGCACTCGGCGTTCATTGTGTTGACGTCACACCAGCTCCCCCCGGGCTGCAGAGAGTGGGCCCAGCGGTGCTTCCGTGGCTGCATCTCTACCCACTTTCCTTAGGGCTCCGACTTGCACTAAGCCCCCGCGTGGAGGATTTGCCACGTCCATGTGTGGCCCACACTTTGGGTTGTCGTGTGCCTTGTGCAGATGAGAAGGCCCGTGGCCCCGTCGCCCCTCCGGGCCTTGGGGAGACCTGCATGTCCAAAGCCCTGAGTTCCCACTTTTATGGCCACCAGGGCAGCATCGAGCAGCCCATACAGGGCGAGTGTGGGGTCTCAGGTTGAAATCCAGGTGAGAGAGAGCTCTGGGGGTGTCCAGGCGGAGGTCAGGCACAGAGCTGATAGCCCAAACCTCCCCCCACCCGCCCCCCAGCCCTAAAGGGTTAATGAGCAGAGTGAACGGGATGGAGGTTAGAGGCTCCCTTTCAACTGGCAACAGCTGCCCCAAGTGTGACACCTCCTCTGAGCGGGTGCAGCCCGCCCAGCCCCCAGCGGGTCAGACGGCAGAGAAAAGACTCCCAGAAGCAATGACTCGCCACCTCCAGACTTATTTCTGAACACTTGGGTTCCACAGGAGTTTTCAAGTCCTAAGGATCTGTTATGTTTTCCGGACGTGCCATCCTTTCTCTCTCTGCCCTTGTCCCGCCTTTCCATCTGCGCACTGACCCCCATCACCCTACACACAGCCACAGCCGTGGCCACAGCCACCACGTTGCTGAAGGCCTCTGGGTTTCAGGGTTCTCAGGGATGGTACTCTTGATGCCCCCCTGCCCTCCTGTGCAAGCGTCCTGGCAGCCCTGCCTTGGGGCCTGCAAATTCCTCCCTGACTCACTGCAGTTTATTCTCACTGGTGTTACTTACTCCGTGACTAGAGTAGGATACCCAAGAGGACAGCAACCCTGAGGCCCTGAGGCCCAGTGGTCAGCCCAGTAGCCAGTCACAGTGCACAGTAGGTGCTCAATGCATGTTTGTGGAGCTCCAGGGCTTAGGCAGCCCCGGCCGTGCCTCTCAGTTTCTGGAGCCGGCTTGGGCATCACGGACGCCCCTGTGCTGACGCTGGCAGAGGATCAGGGGTTCACCGTCTCCCCTGCTCCCCAGAGGTCTCTCGGAGACACAGGGCTGACACCCAGAACTGATCACGCACCGGAACCAGGGGGGCTGCTAGGGACGCAGGTGGCCAGGCAGGTAGCTGTGCAGAGAACTGCCACCGGGCGAGGAGATCTGGCCGGGCCTTCAGAGGAGCGGGGGGAGCTGCGGGGGCCAGAGCCCCACTCAGGCTGCTGTGCTGTTCCCGAAAGAGCCCAGAGCAGCATCCTTGCTGCCTGTCCCTGTTAGAGGCGCTTTGTCCCAGGATGCCACCCCAAATGCAGCCGGGCCAAGGCCCACAGTGTCTGCTCAATGGGGTGGGGTGAGTGGGTGCCCCGTGTCATGTGTTGGATTGTGGGTGGGTGGCTCCTGGTCTGTGGGCCAGCAGGTCCTACCCTAGGGAGCCGTTCCTGAGGCTCCTGGAAGCCCAGCCAGTGTGAGGGTGGGGAGAGCAGGTGCCACCCTGGGGCACCAGGGCAGACCTGGGCCCTCCATCCTCCATCAGTCCCTGGAGCAGCCCAGGCGGGCACCTGGAGGAGCCAGGGCTGCGGACGTAGCAGGCAGGGAGGAGGGAGGAGGGCTGGCCCGGGCAGCCGGGGGAGGACTGTCCCCCCACCATGGGCCAGTGGGCCTGGCTCCCTCCTGCCTCTCCCCCTCTGTCTTCAGCGCTTCCTCTGCACCTGTGTATCCTCTACTCAGGCCTCCGTCCTTGGTCCTCACTGACAGCCACTCTGCTCAGCATCAGGGTGCTTTCTTTCCTCATTTTGTGCTCACCTGTCCCAGGTTGTGGGTGTTCCAGCCAGGCGTGCAAAGTGGTTCACTCACAAGCCCTTGTCGTGCACATGGATGGCCCGCGGAGACCCCTCTGCGCCCACCGCCCACCCTCGGAGCTCTCAGAGGAAGAGGCACCTGGGATGAGATCCTTCCTGCCTGGGGCATCCTACAGGCCCGGGCGGTCTCTTGTTCTGTTCCTTAGGCCCGTCTGTGGGCTGCAGGGCTGTGCTCATTGCGCAAAGCCCGGTGAGCAGCATGCCCATCCCCCAACCGGAGGCGTCTCTGTGGTTCTGAAAGACCCCCCCCCCCCAGCGGTGCCAGTGTCAGGCTGGCTGGTTCCAGAACCCTGTGGCCCTGGAGGCTCCCAGGAAGCCCCCAGCCTCATGGGGGAGGGCCGGGGCTGCCTGCAGTGGGCTGTTCCAACCAACAGCTCATGAAGGCTACAAATAGCCAGTTGGCCAGACTCAATCTTCGTCTTGTTTCAGAAGAGTTTGTTTTTCCAGACTCTGTCCAAGTCTGTTTTAATCCACCAAAAGAGGAGCTAAGTTTGATAAATAAAAGAAGATTAAAAATGGTAGAGAAAAATGTGTTTTTTCCCCCAGCTCCTAGGAGAGGACTGCCAAAATTGAGGTGTAGAAACAAAAACAGAAATGATCAAAACGTCTGATGGCATCTCTATCTTCAGATGAAAAGGCAGTGAGTCCCCCAGCCGAGCCCCTTGCGGCCTGGGAGCCACCTTGCCTCCCACACTTCACGCCGGTCGGGATCCCTTCGTCTGCTGGGCGGGACTGTGACGGGTCCCCGGGGTGTCCGTGGGAGGTTGGGCCCCATGGTTTGGACCTGTCAGGGGAAACCTTGGGTTTGGGGTCCCCCATGTCCCAGCCCTCCCCTTGGTGTCCCAGGTCTTTGCCTTTCGAGACGTGCCCGTGACATTCAAGGCGCTGAAAGTGCAATGGTTGGGGTGGGGGGCAGAGGGGACCTTGAACTTGGCCCTGGTCACTCAGCTGCCCCTGGGTGGTGCGGAGAACTTTGCTTAAGTGATCACAGTGGAGGTGGCAGCAACCTTCCTCCGGAGGCTCGGTGTCACCTGGCAGCCCCGCCTGCCACTTCACAGGTACCACCTCCTGGAACCTTCATGACCTCTTCTAAGCGGGTGGTTCTCAGAGTGGGGCCTTGGCCTCGCGTGGGAGCCAGTTAGAAAAGCAGATTCTGGGCCCATCCCAGACCCCCTGAATCGGAGACTCCCAAGTGGGACTCGTTCCATCTTTCTCCAGGGGGTCTGATGCACGTGCACGTCTGAAAGCCACTGCTCTACAGTGGGTAATGTGCCCCCCACCCCATTTTCTAAGTGGGGAGAATTGAGAACGTTGCTATTTGGCATCTAACTAACTTGCCTGACATCTGACGTCTCGTCAGTGACAGAAACAGGAGCAAGAGAAGTCTGCTCATCCAGAGCCGAACCAGGGATCCCTTGCTATGGGCCATGCCCACACCACGTGCTCTCCCTTCTGGATCCTTCCATGTCCTAGGACGGGTGGGGACCCTGAAGTCCCCAGTCCCAGGGATGACGTGGCCACTGGGGCTGCGACTGGAAGGGCCGCTTCCAAGTTGAGGAGGTGTTGACAGCGGCCCCTGGAGGTTTCCCCGAACCCACCAGCGCTCCCGGGATGTTGATCCCTGGTGGGCACGCTCTTGCTTTTAGCGAAAACGATTGAGGAAGATGTGGGGGATTTAGCTGAGTCTCCGGAGATGATTTGAAAGGCCATTTGCTTCCCCGCTCTCCCTGCCTCCCTACCTCCCCCACCTCCTGCCGTGGACAGTAAGCTGACCGTTCTTCAGGTCAGCCAAGCTCGATTCTCAGCCAGCCTACATTCGAAATTAAGGGCCTGCTCCAGTTAGCTGCCGCTGTGCAGTGCTGTGTAACAAGCGGGCCACTCAGTGGCTCGATGTGGCAGGCAGGGGTCTGTGGGTCAGCTGGGTGGCTCTGGCTATGGGTCTGGGGTCAGCTACAGCAGGGCTAGCCTAGACCCAGCCCCGGGCTTCAAGACAGGGCTGTGGATCCCCTGGGGTTCTGCTGGTCTCAGCAGGCTGGGCCCAGGGTTGTGGGCTGCTCTGTGCATGAAGCACCAGGGCCCAACCTCAGAGGCCCACGCCAGGCCCCTGGTCACTCCTGCCCCTGCCCGTCACTACATCCCACTGGCTTAAGCAGCCGACGCAGGATGCGGGTGTTTCCCCCACCATCCATCACTGTCCTCAGCTCCTTGGTCCTCCATCCAGTCCCCTGTAAGGCCTGTTGTACAGCAGGTGTTCAATGCAGGCCTGGCTGCTTGCTGGCCTGCAGTCAGTTGTTTTCACTGAATTCATTGTCTTTCTGGGAATGAGATTATATGATGCCATCACACCCACGCTGAGGCTTTTGGCCAAAGAGACCTTCTTTATAGAAATCAAATTGACCCAAAGAAGAGTTTTCAAATGTAAAATGTAAATTAATTGGCATGAAATGGCACTGTCCATCTTGTCGTAAATTGTCTCCGAAATGGAATTATGAAGAGTAGACACGCAGCCCTCCCTTCCCGACTAGAACTGAGCTAACTCTTTCAGACAAATGCAGGATCCGTCATCCATTCCTCTGCCTCTGAGACTCACTGCTGAGTTGTCTGGGATTGGTGGAGGTTCCGCCCTTGCAGCTGGGCCTGATATCGAAGCCCACACGCCAGCATGTTGGCACCCCGGGGACCATCAGTGATGCTGGGAACGGTGTGAACCTTGGGTGGGTGCGTCCTTCCTTGTCCCAGAGCTTGAGGTGGACTTCTAGTTTCACATCCACACTAATCCTGAACTTGTGGTGCAGCAGTGATTCTGCATGCATTTCAGAGAGGGGCCCTCATTTGAATTTAAATCTTATTCACTGTATTCATGCGGTGGCATTTGGAGAAGGGGACCCGCAGCCATACCAAGCAGGCTACAGGAACTCAACCAACATGGTGCCACCGAGGGCTCGGGCTGGCTTTTGTCCAGTCTGTCCACTCTTCTGGAAGTGACAGCCTCTGATCGGGCATTCCTGGGGAGGGATGTGGCAGGAGCAGGGCCAGGCACCGGCAGCTCTGGGGCCACTGCATGGTATCGGGATCTGTCTCTGGCCCTCACTGCCCATGTGGCCTTGAGAAGTGGACGAGCCTCAGGTCCCCTGCCCAGGTGTAAGAACTGGACTCAACCTCAGACTGACAGGGCCAAGCCCACTGCTGGCCACTCAGGTTCTGATCTGGATGCTCCCAGACTGGCAGCTCAATCTGCACCAGGCGCAAGTCCAAGTGGTTTACATGCAGTGACTCATTCATGGCTGCAACGCCCCATGAGGTGCTATCATGGTCCTGTTTCTCCCAAGGAGGAACGGAGCCACAGAGTGTTGAAATACCCCGAGCACTTGGCCCACTGATCTCAGAAGCCCAGCACTTTGGTGCCAATGCTGTGAGGTTGCCCACGGGGCCCACTGCTGTTGGGGCAGCGACTTCTCTGGACCTCCCTGTCTTCCCTGTCACCCCACACACAGCACTGGGAACCACACAGCAGTGGGAACCACATGCTTGGGGTTATGTGCCAGCCTCATGTCCTCTTCTGAATGGCTCAAGGGCCTCCCCAAGCAAGGCTGCGTTCCCAGGGCCAGCACAGGACCTGGCACTTAGTAGGGGCTCGGCCAGCCTGGGGTGAGTGAAAAACCTGGGTGCTTCCTGATGTCAGGAGTGGATGCTTCTCTACGTGGTGTCCTGTGGTCCAAGCCCCAGGAGGCCAGAACCGCCCAGAGACTGCTGGAATAAAGGAGAGCCATCTCAGCCTAAGGAGACCTCCCTGAGCGTCCGTTCCCCCTCCGGGTAGGCTGCAGGAACAGAACCCTCTGAAAACTCCCACTGTCTCTCACTAGCCTGGGAGTCCCGGAGTCAGGACTTCAGAGTTTCCAGTCCAAGTTGTCAGAAGAGCTCTGGCCTGAGTGTGCTCTGGTGGACAGAAGCAGAGGCCTCTGTGGGCTGTTCCAATCGCAGGCAGCGACCGTGGGTCCAGAGCAGACTCAACTGCCATTTCTGGATTGACTGATGACCAGCCTGCCCATGCTGAGTGGGAGGATGCCAGGCCATGCCAGGGGAGGGTATGATCGATTTTGGCTTTTTGTAGCAGGACACACACACACACATACCACAGGGCAAGGGGTGGGGGGAGAGGCAGTGGTGGACAAGAGGGCGCAGTGGGTTGGTGGTGGTGTCCAGGGATGGTGCACGTTTATCTCGTTCAGCCACCAATCATCTCGTCTTAGAGGCCTGACAGGCTCTCTTGAGAAGGGTTCTGGAATCTTCTGGGCCTGGTAGGAGATGGATTAGCGATGTCTGCCATGGGCACAGGCCGGGGGAATCACCTGGGAGCCTTTGCTATTTCAGGGCAGCAGGCAGGTGGGTCCAGGATCCAGGACAGCACCCTGGAGTCGGGATGAGGTTGTCAAGGCCGCGTGGCATGCAGGTTTTGACCTCTGAGAGCTGGGAGCTGCCCAGTGGCCCAGCCAGGTTGGGGGATCAGGTGTGGGGCGCAAGTCACAGGAAGGTTGAGCGTCAGCCCCGGCTTTTCCCCCACCCCCCGCAGTGCTGAGACCAGGCGGTGCTGGGTGTTGGGCGTTTTCCATCTGTCCACGCTCTTCCTCTTGTCCTGGACTGAGGGGAATGATGCGGGGGCAGTGCTAGCCTGTCTGCCCTGGTGGGAGAAGGGGGCCTTGGCGGGGAGGCCTCGGGGAGGACGCGGGGCGCCACCAGTCCCTTCCTGCCTTCTGCTGAGCTCCGGGTCAGCAGCTGAGGTCTGTGTTCTCCCGTCCTCCTGCTCTGTTGGAAGGAGAAATGCATCTGATGAAGGGACGTACCGGGGAGACTTCCCCTTCTGACTTACACACTCAGCTCGAAAGGAGGGTCTTACTCCAAGGAGACCCACCCCGATGGTCTCTCACAGTCCCAACACCTTTTGGACTTGGATGCCCTGGGCCCTCCGTGTGGATGGAGGCCTTGACGGGGCCCTGGAACCTGGACCACTGGGTCCTGGTTCAGGGCCCTCTGCTTTGACGGGAACACGTTCTCTGACCTTCTCCCTCCTGGGACTGAAGCAGGATCTTCCAGACCAATGTGTGTCCAGAACCAGCAGACTCACTTCTGTTTGTGCAGAAAATTGCTGTTGTTGAAAAGGGTCCCTCAAGTCTTAGCCGATGTTCCTGCCCCGGGCCTTCATGAGGTGGGTCCACGTGCATTGCTGACCCACTGTCCCCTGCGGCCACTGGGGCTCCTCTGGGTCCCTGTACAGTGTCATTCTAAGCCCTCCACACCCCAGGATGCAGGGGTCTCGGCAAGCAGAAGGTGCCCGCTCTGGCTTGAGTGCCTCCTAGTGGAAGGACAGCCTTCCCCTCTCCTCTCACCCCCAGCGACAGGCAGGGGACCGTCCAGTGTGGGGCTTCCCAGATGGAGGAGCAGCTGAAGCGCCCCCCCCAGAGGTGGGGCAGGTAACAGCAACCTCACTGGTTTTCTAAGCACACGCTGGGTGGACGAGCCCATCAAGAATTCCGTCCCAGAACTCCTTGATATTTGACTTAAAGTTCAGCTCTAAATATAGACCCACTGGGCTACGTCACCACGTGTTGTTTCTGGGGTGTGTGTGTGTGTGATCACGTGCGTGATGTAGTAGCAGGCAGGCAGTGCTTGTGCATCTTTCTTACACGCGTTCTGCAGCATCTTACAAGGAGAGAGACACCCACGTCAGAGGCCCCAGGGACAGGACCCTCCCCCATGTGGCCCTTCTGAAGATGCTGGTCCAGCAGAGCCAGGCCACAGCCTCGCCGGCTCCCCAGGCTGGAGCGACCTCGCCCCAGCCGACCCCACCCACCTCTGCTCAGGTGGAAGCTGTTGGCGCAGAGTTGCAGGATCAGGGGCTTCTGGGCCAGTCGAGGAAGTTGGAGTAGACGGTGAGTGGACAGTAGTTAAGATCACGAGGCCCCTGTGGGAAGGCGGTGCCACTTGAGGAAACTTTGGAGGAAACAAAATGCTCTGACTGTCTGGCTGGCAGCCGAATCGGGTCATCGTGGGAGGGAGGGTTCTTGTGGCCGCAGCCCTCAAGGGCCGTGTGTCCGGGGGCTGCGTGCTGGACGCCGTGCCAAGAGTGCCCGCTCGTCTCTGTCCCATCCTGGGAGGGTCCCCGAGAGGGCCAGCCCGCGCTTCCTCCATCAGAGGGGCCTCTGGCTCACAGGCCTCCCCAGGGCCACGGCCAGGAACCTGCACTGCCTGGGGCACCTGGCCTGTGCTCTCTGCACATCTGAGATTGGTCTGGGCCGGTGGGGGGCCCCGACCCCTGTGGGCTGCTCTCTGAGTTCCCGCAGCTGGGAAGCAGGGGTTCCAGGGATTCACCGGCTCTTCGTGACTCTTCTCGCCACCTTCAGGTCCCAGCGGGGTCACCGTGGGATGCTCTCTGCCACCAGGTGGGGGACCCAGAGGCCAGCCAAGCCAGTGCAGCCTCCTGCGGTCGGGGGTGGGGGGTGTCCTGGCAGGGCTGGGCTGGTACTGGGGGCTGCCCTGAGGGCTGAGTTGAGGCCAGGTCATCCTCCGCCCTCACAGCCATCTTGGTGTCCAGGACAGTCCACCTGGGGACACTGGGGTACACTGCCCGGTGCAGCAGGGGCTGGGGTGTGAAGTGGACCCTGCTGGTGAAGGGGGGGCGTGGTCCCGGGAACGGGGCCTGGCTGTCCCCTCTGTATGGGACCTTATGCTTTAATGCGTGAGGTCTCAGTCGCTGGAGGCCCAGCTCAGGGGGTGTGGGCAGGTTGAGAGGGTCGGCTTGCTTCAGCTTCAGGACCGTGCTGGGGGCCGGGAGAGACATCGGTGGGTGTGAGCTTCCTTGTGGTACTCTTTGTGTCCACCCAGGGCTGGGATGCATCAGGACCCCCCTCTCCTGGGACGATGGTGTCTGGAGAACGGCCACATACAGGCTGGCCAGTCTCGGGGAGCTCCTCAGAAGTCCGTGTCCTCCCTGCTCCCCACCCCGCACGAAGACTGGACTTCCTGGGCCCCTCAGCTCCACGTCTGGCATTGGGGGACCTCTCCGTGCTGGGTCTCAGTGCCCCACTCTGTCGCCCCAGGTCAGGGCAAGGCCTTAACACCCCCTCGGCTCCTAGGACAGATTTGGGCGCACACGGAGGCCACTTTAATGTTTGCCGCCTGCCAATGGCTACTCGGGCGCCGCCGTGCTGATGGTCAGAGACCCTGCAGGGAGGCACAGTGCCCAGCCTCTGCTCCCAGGAAGGCCTGCGTGGGGCTCCTGCGTCATCGTGGACTGCTGGGGTCACAGGTCCCCACCCCAGAGACCCCCCCATTAGGCCTCGCTCTCGAGCAGCTCAGGATCCCGAGTTCTGGCTGGGTTCTGGGGCTGGGGGATGGGCCCAGTGGCACAGAGCTGAGGGCCCTTTGGGGATGGAGGGACCCGGGGTGTGGCCCGCGGGTCAGCCGACCCTCCTGTCCAGCCAGATGGGAAACAGTTTTGGCTTGGCAGTCCACAGCCCCCATCCAACTGCTTCCTGCTGCCAGAAAGGAACAAGGAGCATCCCTGTACCCGTTAACCTTTATTTACAAGAACCGGCCGTGGTCCCATGGGGGCGGGAGGGGACGGGTGCATTAAATTCTGGTCCAGAAGCACCTGAGGGGCCAGTGTGGCCACAGGGAGGGGACAGTCAGCTCATTCCAGGGGCTGCCGGGGGTTCCACCGAGGTGACAGCGTCGCTGGGTCTGGAGAAGGGAATGCACTGGAGGAATTTTTTAAACCTGTCAGTCAGATTGCATGGTTTTCCACCGCATTGTGTTGATTTAACTGAGTTGGTTGGAAATGAACTGAACTCAGCTTGGCCTTCTATAGAGGCAGGCAGGTTTAGGTGAGGTTTGGCCCCAAACTCAGCCCCTGCCCAGGGGTGCCTTCACGGACAAGCCTACCGGGGTCTTCCTGATTCTGCGTCTGTATGACCGCAGCCCTGATGCCCCATGGCTCTGTCCCACCCGGCCAGCCTGGGATCACCTCCTGCCAGCAGCTGATCCTTTGCAAGGCGTCGCCCTGTGACTGGAATCTCTCCATTCCTGAGCAGCTGTTCACAATAGACCCCGTCCTGGGCCCTGTCCCTTTGCCTGGTCCTTGCCCTGTATGGGGACTTGCCTCTCAGCCCAGTGCCTGGAGCCCGCAGTGCCCGGCTCTGGGCATAATCGGAAGCTCACCTTCACCTCTTCTCTGTGCTCCGAGTGGCAGGCAGAGTGGGACACGCCCTCAGAGGGTCTCCTGTAGATTAACTCGGCTTACTTGATTCATTGGTTTTGTCAAGGGTCCGTTTACCACGCTGACAACTGAAAAGACCTTAAATAAATATTTAGTGTGCACAGTGGGGTCTGCCGGGCTCCTGGGGAAGAGATCGCACCCTCTTGGGCCCACCCTCCGGGCTCGGCCCTGAGGGAAGAGGCTGAGAACTGGGGGCCTGGGGCCTGGGGCCCAAGGTCGGCCCGCGCCCCCTGCCTGGGGGAGGCTCTGCCGGTCCTGCGTTGCTGCTCAGGGCTGCTCTTCATGCCTCCTTCACGCATTCACTTAACATCCCCGAGACCTAGTCTGCCAGGCCCTGTGCTGGGACAGGAGAGATGTCCAGAGCCGCTCTGGGTGGAGGCCGCCAGGCTGCAGGTATGTCAGTGGGTGACAGTAGTCAGGCAGACGGGGAGAGGAGACCCCGAGGGGAATGGCCTGGACCGCAGTGCATCCTTCTCTGCTCAGGCATCCTTGCTCAGAGGCATCTCAGGGTCATGGCACCTGGCCGAGAACTTGGCGCTTAGCAGGTGGCAATGCCTGTAGTTGGACACACTTAACCTGCCCGGCTCCCGTTTCCTTTTCTGCCGGGTGGGGACGGTCATGTTCTCCAGGCCGCTGTCCTCCAAATGTGAGCATCTGGGGGGATGGGGAACTAGCCCCAATATGGGGCACGCAGTGCGCTTCCCTTGTCTGGTGCCCCAGAGCTGGTCCTTATCCTCAGGGGGCTGCTCAGAGGTACCCCCGGGGGGCTGGGAAGGACCTTTGAAGAGTTGGGAAGAGGCTCATCTTCCAGATATTCTGAAAGGGCCGCCCACCAGGTCTCGTCTCTGGGGAAGGTGCCCGGGAGCCTGGGCTACGTCTCTGAAGGGGCAGAAGTTTGACAAGTTCGTTTAGTTCATCACTTTTTCCATTAATAAAAATTAGGATGGGAAAGAAATGATCATAATCCAACACTGACAATGAAGCTTTCCCATTTACTTCTCGTTCTGGGAGGGTTTTTTTTTTTTTTTTTTTTTTTTTTTTGCGGTATGCGGGCCTCTCACTGTTGTGGCCTCCCCCTTTGCGGAGCACAGGCTCCGGACGCGCAGGCTCAGCGGCCATGGCTCACGGGCCCAGCCGCTCCGCGGCATATGGGATCCTCCCAGACCGGGGCACGAACCCGTATCCCCTGCATCGGCAGGCGGACTCTCAACCACTTGCGCCACCAGGGAGGCCCTGGGAGGGTTTTTTTTTTAATCAAAATGATTTATGATGAATACAGTGCATATTAAAACTTTTAACCTGGTACCTTCCTAAGTTAGAAATGTTCCCTACATATTACATTTTTAATCACATGAGTTAATTACTCTTTAGGGAGGCTTTGGAAATTCTGGGAAGGAGAGTATTACGGATTTCAAAGAATGAGACTGAAACTGTCTTTTTAATGAGAATGCAAATGAGAATTGTTAAGGTTCAGTGAAAGTCACAGCGGCTTAATCATCAAATTATTATGGCCATTTATTGCCAGTAACAAGTGAATATTAAAAGCTATTGTTTTAACAGATTAGACCTCCAAATGATTGTTATTTCAAACTTTCCCAGGTGTTTGGGGTGTGATTTAAGAGTTACTAAATGCTGGCATCCCCTTCACACCTAGAATCCCCTCCTGCACGTGTTCGTTTTCCCAAAGAGGTGGGCGCATCTGTCCCCAGATGTCAGAGTTTCCGGGATGGGCTCTGCGGAGATGCTGTGGGCAGGCGTGTCATCCACCGGTGGTCCTGCCCCCTCTCGGGTGGCTGCTCTGTGTCCGAGGAGGTGGCTGGACAGTGTTGTTGGGGAGTGGGCCCCAGGGGGGCCATGTGGCCGTCGCGGCCAGGACTCAGGGTCAGCGGGGGTGGAGGCCAGGGGACACTCAGGTAGCCGCCAGCATCAGAGGGAGCGGAAGGGGATGGGGTCACCCCGTCGTGGGACCCGAGCCCTTGGGCAGCCTGTCTCCTTCCACTCACTGCTGACTCCTGGGCATGGCCCAGGGTGTGGCACCTGGCACGTGGTGGGCGGGGTGGGGCCTCTGTGAGTGTCTGAGGGTGGCGTGCAGGCTGGTGGCACGGGGTGACTGTGGGGTCAGTGCTGTTCGTGGTCCTGCGGTGTGGCTGGCTTGCTGGGCTCATCCCACCCACATAGGTGGTTCACCCCTCCTGTGAGGTCAGAGCAGCCCCCTCTGTTCCAGCAGTGCCAGGGGCCCAGACCCTCTCCTTCTGGGGCCTTGGGGTATTGCTCCGAGGCAGGGAGCATCACCTCTAGCTCATCCCCATGGCCTTGTCTTGCATATTTACCTTCATGCAGTGGAAGTTCGAGGGCATCTGTGTCTTCAGAAGGACGGAGGGAGGAAAGGAGATAGGCAGAAGGGAATAGTTAACCTCGGAAGTGCCCGGGGGCCCTGGAGCACCCCCAGGCTGTGGGCACCCAGTGGACTGAGGCCTCCTGCAGCCAGGTGACCCCCTCTCCAGAGGGCTTAGAGGAGGGGTGACCTTTGCTGGGGGCACCTTGCCTGAGCCCCTCCCCCATAGCTGAGGAGGCAGGGGTTGGGGCTGCAGGAGACCTGCCCGAGGGCCCAAGGCTGAGGGCCCGGGGTCATGTCCATCTCTCCAGGGGCAGCAGCAGCATTCTCCAAGACTGAGGCCCCTGGACAGCCAGTGGGGCTGGTCTGAGACCGCCCCCCAGACCGGACCTCCACTCTCCTTGCCCGAGAGCTCTCCAAGCTGGGTGTCCTGGTGCCTGGGACTCGTGTCCTGGCTAAGACCTCAATCTCTGAAGGCTGTTCCTCGGGGCAATCAGGTGTGTTGGTAGTTTAGAAAGGGTGACCTAGGGGACCACCCATGGGATCTGGTAGTGGCACAGAGGGAAGCCTCGGGCAGAGGAGGTGAGTCTATCTTGGCCAGTGGGGGGCTCCAAGGGGCCTGGGGGAAGAGGCAGGGTCCCTCGGAGCACGTGCTCCCCAGCCCCTGCCCCCAGCCCCCCGTCCCTAGGCTGCATGGAGGCTGGGGGAAGCCGGCCAGCCCCTGCCACGGAGCAGCCCCCTGGGGTTTGGTGGGGCAGCGTGGCTATCTGTGTCTCGATCCCACGTACCGCAGGGAGAAGTAATTCAATGTAATAGATGCTGAGGCTTCCGAAATTACATTATTTAGGAGCTGCAGCTTGCACACATACACACACATGCTAAGCTGCGGATAATTAATAGATTTATTTAAATCGGCCTCTACCATCTGTATTCATCCGGAGAGGGATGTGTCCCAGGCAGGCCCACGCTGGGACACCTTTGGTTTGTGAGAGGAAAGCTTGGAATCCTGAGAGGGGCCAGGGCAGCAGGGCATGTGGGGACCACAGAGCTGGATCCCCAGTGGGTGTGATGGGGCTGTGACCCTGGACCACTGGATGCGGCTCCCTCAGATGGCCAGGTGGGCTACAGAGTCCAGCGGGTGGACAGGGATGCAGGTCCCTCGGGGGTGCTCCCGGTGGGGGATAGATCCCCGGTGAGAAGAGCCACAGGGACACGGGGGCACCTGCCCTCTCCTGGTTGGGCTGCAGCCGGGCCCCTTGCTGGTCCCGGCTCCGTGTGCAGCCGCAGGGGCCTCACATTAGGATCTGACAGGAAGCATCTCGGGCAGCTGGTTCTCAGCCTCCATCCGCTGCCCACATCCCACCTCTGGGTGCTGGTCACTGCCTGGAAGCAGCCACAGGCCCTAAAAGGACGCACCCAACTTCCTGCGGACCAGACACCAGTTAGCTTCCAGAACCTGGCATGTGGGTCTCCCTCCTGAGCTGCCAGCCCAGGCACGTGCGGCTAACAGGGATGCAGCCACGGCCTCCCCTGGACCTCACGGCTGGCCCTGGACCGCAGTGTCAGTCTGTGCTGCCGGAGGCCTCTGCTGGTGCCAGGCAGACAGCGTCTGAGTCTGAGGGTCCTGCCCAGCTTTGAAGTGGGTGTGGGGGGGTGTTTGCTGCAAAGGCCGTGGTCATCCGTCTCTGTTGATGGGGGCCTGGGGATGAGGGCAGCGTGGGCCGGGGTCCGGTACCCCCTTTGGCCCCATGGCTGGTTGTTCACAGGCAGTTTCTGGGCTCCCATTACACCTGCTTGCTCCCCAGAACATGCTAAAAGGATGCAGTGCCAGCAGCCCTGCCCCCCGGCGGGGCGTCTCCATCTCCTGCCCCTCCTCCCCTGCTCGCCCTCTGCCAGCCATGTGGGGTCAGCACCTCATCGCACCCCATGGCACCTGCCATCTCTTCCCTAAGCCCTGATGCTGGATGGTGCCTTGGGCCCTGCTGTGCCCCCTGTTAGATCACGAGCTCTTTCCCCGGGGGCCGGATCAGCTGTGTCCCCACCCAGCCCCTGCAACCATCAGGTGCTCTGTAGGTATGGGGGGAAGGGCTGAGCAGTGCAAAGAAGCTGGGGAGCTCCCAGGACAGCCTGCAGGGTGCGGGGTGCAGGGTGTGCGGTTCTGGAAGGAGCCCTGCATGCCTGGAGCCTGAGGCTTCTTTGAGAACCAGATCCTCTGGACCAAAAGGCTGCTGCGTGTTTGCTGTAACGTCCCCATTCTGAGGGTCTCTAGATGGGGAGACTGGTGTGAGAGAGACCCCTGATGCCTCGGGAGGAACCTGGGGTCCCAGACTCAAGTTGTGACTTGAAATCTCATAAAACAGCCAAAACCCGTTACGAGTGTCTCCCTCTGGAGGTGGCCATGGGGAATTCTGCGCGTGCTGTCAGCAGCAGAACGGGAGAGGGGAGTGTCTGTGGGGGGCTGTCGTGTGGCGCTGGCCCCCTGGGTCGTCCCTGTGCATCCCACGTGGACCCAGGGAAGTGGGCCCCAGAGTTTACCTGGAGGCCTTTTACCCGGTGAGGGTGGAGCTGGCCCAGAGCCTGTTCTGACTGTCCTCCTGGGGAGCGCCATTCTGAGGACTTTGCCTGGGCACCTCCTGACCCCTCTCTGTCCCACGCCCCTGCACAGTCATGGGGGAGGCCAGGCCTGGACCCACATCCTCCTGCTGAATCCTCACTGTGACCTTGCAGAGTGACCTTTCCCACCCGTGGGCACTAGGGGAGCTCTGAGCACGGCCAGTGCCTTCCTGGAGCGAGTCCTGGGGATGGAGGGTCTCCCTCATGGGCCTGAGGAAGGCCACTGGGACCAGAAAACTGGGACGGAGTTAGGGAGGCCCACGCAGCGGGCTCAGAGGGAGCCGTCAGTCCCACCTGGCCTGGGGGAGCGTGTCTGGGAGATGCTTCCTTCCACCGAGCGTCCGACACCGGCTCACAGGGTCATGCACGCACTCCCTGCTCTGTCCTGGGGGAAGAGCAGAGGATGACACAGTGCACTGGTCCTCGGACGGAGGAAGACAGCACATGCAGAGCTGGTGTGGCACCTGCACCCACGGTCACAGGGACCAGGGGCGAGCGCCCAGCTGTGGGGTCCGGGCCAGGTGACAACAGCAGAAATGACATGGGAAGTGTGTCGTGGGCTGATTCTGTCCCCCAGACTCACATGTGGAAGCCCTAATCCCCCAGCACCTCAGTTGGAGAGGGGTCTTTACAGAGGCGATTAAGGTAAAATGAGGTCACAGGGGTGACCTCACACACAGAGGCAACCACGTGAGGACACGGGGAAGAGGACGGCGTCTACAGCCCAGGAGAGAGGCCTTGGGAGAAACCAGCCCTGAGACACCTGGATCTCAGATTCTAGCCTCTACGACTGGGAGACAATAAGTGTCTGTGGTTTAGGCCACCCCATCTGGCCCATGGCGCCCGAATGGGAGATTCGCCCCCCACACCCCCAACAGCGGTGCCCCATCTCTAACCTCCCTAGGGCAGAGGGTGGAGGGAGGGCCACCTGCCCATCGGAGGGATCGGCACAAGCTCCTGGGGGACGAGGAAGGCGACGGGAACCCCCAGATGGACGGGGGCGGGGCTGGTGCCAGTTCACGCTCGCCACGTGCCACCTTCCCGCCATCCCAATATGGTCGTTATTGCGTTTTCGCTTTCTGTGGCTGCATTGTAATGTGAGCTTATGCTCACTTTGCTGGGAGCTGGCAAATCGTTGTCTGCTTCTCCGCAGCACGCACTCATTTGCTACTTGCCCTGGGTGTTTCTTGAAGTCGCGCATTTTCCACCCAGACAAATTAAATCTCGGTTTGAAGGCGTCCCTCTCCGGAGCTGACGTCATGTGAGTTAATAGCCATTGCACCTCTCAGGGTGCCAGAGCTGGGGTCATCTGCATCTTCAAGCAGCCGATTACTTACAGGGATGCAGCCTCAAAGCCAAAAATGAAGTAATCAGGTGGAGTCACGGCCCATATGCATTTTTGCTGCGCTCCTGCCAGGGCCAGTTTGAGGGTGCACTTTGGGAGCGGTGGCAGTTGGGGAGAAGTCTCTCTTTGTTCCTGTGTGTCTTAATCCATGTGGCCGACCAAGACATGTGTCCTGAGCATGGTCAGTGTGCAGACACTGGGAGACAGGAACCTGGAGATGGGGTCCAGGAGCCGCAGGCAGGCGAGCCCCAGCGGGCATGCGGACTGGACACTGAGGACCGAAGTGTGAGCAGGTGCTCTGGGAGGGCTGGCCGCTCAGGAGGCCCAGAGAGACCCTGAATGCCTTGTGAGCCAGAGTGACGGGAGAAGTGTGGTCCACCTGCGGGCATCCACTCACGGCCACCAGGGCTCCAAGGGAGGGCATGTGAATAGATGCTCAGCGCTAAGTATACAATTAGCAGGTGTTGTATGTGGACTGAATCATGTCCC
This sequence comes from Mesoplodon densirostris, assembly GCF_025265405.1. Classification (NCBI taxonomy): domain Eukaryota; kingdom Metazoa; phylum Chordata; class Mammalia; order Artiodactyla; family Ziphiidae; genus Mesoplodon; species Mesoplodon densirostris. The sequence continues at coordinate 61,922,362 of NC_082671.1, read as the reverse complement.
CAAATTCATAGGCTGCAGCCCTAACCCCCAGTGTGATGGCGCTGGGAGGTGATTAGGTCACAAATTGGGGCCCCCATAGGGGGACTAAGGGAGAAAGAAGATGGCTGTCTGCAGCCGCAGGAGACCCAGGAGGAGAACTGTCTCCAGAAACCGAGCCAGCAGCGCCTGGATCTTAGATGTCCAGTCTCCAGAGCTGTGAGAAATGAAGGTCTGCTGTTTCAGCCTCTGTCTGTGCTGTTTGTCCCGCAGCCCGGCTAAGCAGGGCAGCAGACACTCCGTTACCCGACGTGGGCCCCCAGCAGCGGATCTGCTCTGAAGCCGATGAGGATGGATGGCTGCCGGGGATGCTTTGAGGAGGGTTGTCCTGATAGCCCCCTGGCGAGTGGGTGACTGGCCCTCAGAGCCTCTGTGACCCCTCCCCCCCAGCCCCTCCTGACCATGGCCTTCCCATGGCCTTGTGGTGGCTGCCCCGTCTCTGTGGCAGGATGGAACCGTGCCAGGAGTAGGGGCCCAAGGAAGGCGATGTCCTCTTCTCACTCCCAGGTTCTCAGGGCCTCTTGCTGTGGTCCCCGCAGACCACAGTGGGTCTTCTGGGGCCGACAACTTGGGGAAGGCTAACTTGTCCAGGGAACTGGGGCTGGTCTGAGCTGAGCCTTCAGGAGGAGTAAGGAACCCCGGGTGGGGTCCGGGCGAGGGCACGGCGTGAGCAGGGCTGTGGATGTGTGTGTGGGTGCAGCGTGACCGGAGCCCTGGGGGTGACGGAAGCGAGGTCCTGAGGAGGGGGCTGGCGGGATGGGGCACAGTGCCTCGAGGCTTCAGGAGGTACGCAGAGTCTCAGCCTCACAGATGAGCGTCTGGGCAGCAGCCGACGGCCACTGTCTTCTTTCCTGGGACGCTGAAGCTTCCTGGCCACAGTGCCTTTGCAATCAGGATGCAGGAACTGTGTCCCCATGGGAGGGGCGTCCCCATCGTCTCAGCAGGAAGCCATGTCTGTAGTTCTGGCCCCGTCGCTTCCTGGGGCCGTGTTCCCCTGAGCCTCTAGGTTGGTGCCAGCCCGGCTCTTCAGCAGTGATCCGTCGGGACCCCGACAAAGCACCCGTGTTCTCATCCACAGTCCCCAGTCACTGGAGGCCACGGCTGGGTGCCCAGGAGCCCAGAGGGACGGGCGCATCAGCAGAGCAGGGGCGGTGGCCTAGGGGAGAGCCAGAGTCTGGAATGGACACCAGGCCCTCATCACGCAGCAGAAAGCACACCTGAGACCCGAGGTGGCCGTGAAAGCTGTGCCGGCAGCTGGCCATTCTCAGTGGTTCACAGATTGCATGCTGTGCCTGCCCCTGCATCCCCAGGGGAAGGTCCGTGTTGTGGGAAAAACTGGGCTCCTGTGGGCATGGCCATCGCAGAGCCCTGCTTCTCAAGCTTGGAGCGGCCGTCAGGTGTGGGGTCCTGGGGGTCCTGGCGTCCCAGGGACGGGAGAAGGTGCACATGTGATGATGACAGAGGACACCTCACCCGCCTGTTCCATCAGGAAAGCTGTCCTGCCAGTGTGGCCTGAGGGCTGCTGGCCTGACCAGGTAATGAGGGTCCACCTGCTCCTGCTCTGTGGTTCTACGGGATGTTTGTGCCGCTCGGTGCCTGGCCAGGTGCACCCGTCACATGCGCTCAGAGCAGCCTTCCCATTTTAAAGGTGGAAACGACACAACACTCGGAGAGCAGAGTCCTTCCCTTCTGTGCGGCTGTAGGAGCTTCCTCCCCTGTATCCCTGTGGTCAGACAGCCGGCTGGATCCCTGTGGCCCCAAGGCCGGATGTGGGAATCTTCTCTCTGCTCTGTGGACCATGAGGCTGATCCGGAAGTGAGCTGGGGCTGCTGATGTCAGCACCCAGCGGGCAGCAGTGGGTGGGTTTCTACCACATTTAGGTGAAAAATGCACCCAAACTCTCGGTGCCTTGTCTGCCCAGGCCCTCAAGGACACCCACGTTGTCATTTATGGCCTTGTTTGGTTCATGACCATGGTTTTCAAGGCCCACCTCGGGTCTCAGGTGTTCTTTCCACTGTGTGAAGAGGTCCTGGTGTCCGCGCCAGATGGCTCTCCGCTGGGCCTCCGCCCCTGCCCTGCTGATGTGCCCGCCCCTCTGGGCTCCTGGGCACCCGGCTGTGGCCTCTGGGGACTGGGGGCCGTGGATGAGAACATGTGAGCTTTGTCAGTTTATAAACCTGACAGTTTATAAAAAGTTTACACCCACTTTCTTATTCACTCCTGTCAGTAGCTTGCAGGTTGGCCGGGGCCGAGGTGATGGATTTTTGTTATTACCGAGGTGGGGACGGTGACACCAAGGCCCAGCATTCCTGCTGGGGGCCCTAGAGGGCCTCAGGGTGGGCTTCAGTGAATGGTCTCTGGGGGTCCCGCCCTGCACAGCCTCCGTTTCTTTTTATCAGGGATTAGTGATAGTAATTACCTCTTAGGGCCGAGGCAGGGACTGGATCAGCTCCGGGCACACAGGAAGCGCCCAGTAAAGGTCAGCATGTCGCTCCCGCTGCCACTACTGTTAATATCCCCAAATCCTCACTCCCAAGTCCCTTTCTGGAAAGTGGGGTGCGTGGGATACTCCCCAGCAGCACTGTGGACCCCACAGCGTGGCCCGTGACTCTGGTGGGGTGACCACATCTCAGTGGGAAGCCTGGCCTCCCCGGAAGGGCGGGCATCACACCCGAGGAGGGGTGGCCTGCACCCTGGCTGGGGAACCCCAGGGCCAGATCACAGCCTCGAGGGCCATGGTGCCCCCATTTCCGGTTCTTCCCCAGCAGGCGTGTGTCTGGTCACTGGGGGTCAGCACAGGGCCTGACCCCTTCTCCACAGGGAGAGGGGTCACTCGCAAGATTTGCAGCATTCCCCAAACCCACCGGGGCCACACCCGAGGGCAGATGCGGCCTTTCTCTTCCTCTCCCCTCTGTATAGGGAGTGGTGCCGGGGGTGGGGCCCTGGGTGGACCCCAGGCCAGCACCTGGGACAGCTCCATGCCCAGCAGGCAGGGCTGCCTCCAGGCCCGATGCTGGGCTGGATCTGGCCTCCTGCTATCCTGCAGCCAAGCCACAGCCCCTGACCTTCAGCCCTTTCTCTGACATTTAGCAAACAGTGCCAGCTGCCACCTCCTTCTCAGATTCTCAGCCGGGCCTTTGTGTGGACCCCATGAGGATTCCTGCAGATGAGTGGCCGATCCTCGCCCTGGGGCTCATTTGTGCATTTCTCCAGAGGGAATGGCCGTGGGCATTTAGGCTGAAAAGACAAAGGGATAGTGTCCTGAGTCTTGAATGATCTGTCTGGCCTCGCCAGCAGCTTGGGGGGGTGAGCACCGAACTCTTGAGGGGACGGGAGAAGCTGGCCCAGACATCTGAGTCCCTGGATGCAGGATGGTGGGCGGTGATGCTCCCAGCGTCTCCTTCTGGGAGGTCTGGTCCCCGGAGGCAGCCTGCACCTCTGCTCAGGTGAAGAGCTCTTGCTGCCCTGGCGGGTCAGCACGTGCCCGGAGGAGCCGCTCCCGGGAGTGAGGGATGCCCGGCTCCCTCCGCCTCTCGCCCCCACTACTGGAGCGGGCCTCACCCGCAGCAGGAGTGGCCGCCCTCCTAGGAGCAGTGGTCACGGCGCATTTGGTCTTGCTTCCAGCTCACCGAGCAGGGTTGCGGGAGTACCGGCTCCTGGATGGACAGCTTCTGCGGGTCCAGGAGGCTGAGGATCAGGGGCCCCGGGGGAGCTGCTGGGTGGCGTCCTGACTGCCCTGCCGCGAGTGAAGGCTGCTCTCCCACCCACCTGTCTTGGGCAGTGCCCCCAGGACCACGTCGGGCTCCTTGCCTAGGACTGCCCCTCCTGAACCCAGCCACTCTGGGAGGGCAGCGCAGGCTGCTCCGCAGCTGTTCTCTTTAGAAAGGGTGCCCTGGATGGCAAGGGTGCCTCGGCCAGGGCTCCCCAAAGCAGCCCGAGACGAGGCCAGGCCTGCAGGTGGTGTTTGGGGGTGAGTGGAGGGAATGGCTGTGAGGACGGGCTTCGGGGGTCGGGAGTGGGGGCAGTGAACGGCGGGGGGAGGGTGGTCTCAAGTCCCCGCTGTGGGCAGCTGGGCTCTGCCCTGCTGGGAGCAGAGGAAGGCTGCCCACAGGAGAATAAGCAGAGACTGTTACTCAGAGACTGGGGCCCGGCGGGGGGCTGGGGAGGCAGCTGTACCAGAGAACGGAGGCCGGGTTCCAGGTGCCTGGCAGAGGCTGGGCCTGGGGAGGCTGGGCTGCCAACCAGAGCGGGGCGTCCCTGTGACTCGCTAAGGGCACGTTTGGCTTCTCCCGGGTGGTCCTACGTTGGGTTCAGGGAAAGAAACAAGGGAAGCTGGGGGTCACGGCCCACATGCTGAGCGTCTGGGCTGATAGCCATAACGTGGGCTGGGGGTCAGAGTTCCGTCGTCACGTGTGGTCTGGCCAGTGTCCGTACAATGCCACCTGCCTCCTAGTGACCAGGGCAGGACGGATGACAGGGGTTGGGGCCTGCGGTGGCGAGATGGAGGTGGAGCAGGAACCAGAGCCTGCCAGCTTGGAACTTCTCTGGGGGACACTGGCCATGGTCAGGGGCGGGTGGGAGGTTGGCTGGAGCCCCTGGAGGGCCCATAGCCTCAGGCTTGGGGTGGGCATGGGAACATGTGAGGGCTCACTCAAGGCCAAGTGCTGGGCAGGGGCTTGGGGCCCGAGAACACACAGTGGGCGTGGCCCTCCTCATGTGCCGGCGCGGGGGACAGGCGAGCTCTCCCAGATGTGGATAGTAGAACAGGAACACAGATGTCCCCAGATCCGGTTCCTATTACAACAGCAGCTGTGGGGAAGCCTCCGGTTCTAGCTTGAAAAGCACAAGATGCTCAATCCTAGCAGCATTTACAGAAATGTTCAAAAGGCTGGGGCCGCCAGTCTTTCACCATTTCTGGCTCTGCTTGGCTCAACCTGGCTTTCTTTGCCTGCTTTCAGCAGAATCTGGCATTTTTCTCCCTCAGATGGAGGCCTTGCAATGTCTGCATAGAAGGCTCCTTATTCTCAGGTCTTAGCTTTGGGAAGTCCTCTGTCACATTAGACCTCCATCTTGCCACCCACCCAGCCCCCTGTTCAGCCCTCAGGAAGTCCCTGTTGGCCCCAATCACAGCATGTGCCTCATGGGGCTGGGATTGCCCAGGAGGAGCATCCATTCCCTCCAAGCACAGGCTTAGGAGAATGGGTCTGGGTCTTTTTCCCTCCTGAATGCTCCTTGCCTGGACCAGAGCTAGGCATAGGTAGGGGATAGATGGATGTACAGCTGGGTGGATAGAAGAATGGAAAGATATATAGATGGATGGATGGGTGGACGGGTAGATGAATGGTTGGATGAATAGATGTATGATGGATGTACTGATGGATGAATAGATGATGGATGGATGTACAGTTGGGTAGATAGAGGGAAAGATGGATAGGTAGATGGATGGATGAATGGGTGGACAGATGGATGGATGATGGATGGATAGATGAGTGATGGATGTATGATGGATATACAGATGGATGAATAGATGGACGGATGGATGGATGTACGGTTGGGTAGATAGAAGGAGATGGATAGGTAGATGGATGGATGGATGGCTGGATGGATAATGAATGAAGGATGGATGGATGATGGATGGATAATGAATCATGTATGGGTGGATGGATAGATAGATGGATGAATACATGTGTGGATGGATGTACAAATGGGTAGATAGAAGGAAAGATGGATAGGTAGATGGATAGATGTGTGGATGGATGGATGGATGGATGGATGGGTGGATGGATAATGAATGATGTATGGGTGGATGGATGGCTGTATGGACAAATGGATGGATGGGTGGGTGGGTGGGTGGACAGGTGGAGGGATCATGAGTGGATAAATGGATGATGGATGGTGGACTGATGGATGGACAGATGGATGATGGATGGGTGAAGAGATGCAGTAGCTCTGAGAATGGTATAGCCTCTTTGGGTAGCAAGGACTGGCAGGTGGACCCAGCCCTAGCCCAGCCCTTCCTTGCCTGACTCTAGGCAGACCCTGAGCTCCCTGAGCCTCCGTTTCCTCAGAAGCAAGTGGGAACCTCTGCCTCAGGAGGTCTCTGTGAGGACCACCTGTGATGAGCAGCACAGGGCAGGGCTCCAGCCATGACTACAGCCCGGTGCCTGTGCCCAGGGGCCACCCTGCCTGCTCTTCTGCTCACCTCAGTGGTCTGGGGGCTCATGCTTGTTGACACAGTGGGTCTAGTTCCTTCCTTTCCCTGTGTCCCGCCATGTCCCCTCCCATGGTTTGGCGGCAGCCATCACCCTTCCCCGTAGGAAGGGGCTCCTGTTGTTTCGAAGGTTTTGCTACAAAGAAGCTGCCCTGAGTCACGTGTGAAGGGCTTTGTGCTGCGCCTGCAGCCTGCTCTGGGCATATTCTGAGGATGCGACTTTCAGATTTAGGGTTGGGACATCTTGAATTTGACTATATTTCCTCAAGGACTCTTCAACAGGAAATCATTGTTTTTAAACAACACCAAAATCTCCATGTTTGCTTCCCAGAGGGGCAGGTGAACCCTCACTTGGATGATATGAGCCGGCTGCAGGCATCCTGCCCCTCGCTGCCCCCGAGGCCCGCAGGAGGGCAGCGTGTGCACAGCTGTTTCAGGGGCTGGGAGCACCAGCAGCCCGCCGCGGGCAGCGGTTCCCTCCCAGGCTCATTAGGAGACACTTTGGGCGAACAGGAGGTATCAAGTTCACCTAAAGTGTGAGAGTGTGATTTACTGCTTGATTTCACAGGGGAGGGCGGGGCAGCCGTGGTTAGGGCAGAGAGCTGCGCAGGTGGGCTAGTGGAGCGGGCGAGCCGGCCAGGTGAGGGGGAGACGCCAGCCCCCAGGAGGCCGGCCTGGGGCGGCATGTCTGCTCCTCCACGAAGCCCCCGCTCCCCTTGCCCACCCCTCACACAGTCCTCACCCAGGCGTCACACCCTCTGGGCGGGCGAGGTCCTCAGGGTGCAAAGCTCCCAGACGCAGCCCTGCTCGCTTGGCGGCCCGGGCCATGGCTGTCGGGGTGCGGGCGGGGACGGGGTGCCAGGAGGCGGGTTCAGCACGTGGCTCCTGCCTGAACCTGGCCGGATGGTGAGCTCCAGGAACCGGTAATGTGGTCCCAGAGCAGGGAGCCGAGGGCTCAGCATGGGCAGCTGTGAGTGCCGGGCAGGGCGGTTCAGCGCCAGCTGGTGGGTTTTGCTGGGTTCATCACCTTTCTCTTCTCGGGGTGCTGGAGGGGCCCACAGGAGAAGTGAGAGTGAAGAGCAAACACTCCCTGCCGTGCGGGTCTGTCTGCGTCTGAGGCTGACCCTCCCTCTGGCCTCAGACGTCCTGAAGCGCAGCTGGTGGCGAGAGAAACTGACCCGCACGCCCGCCCCCAGCCCCAGCCTCAGCGTTCCAGTCACCCTCCCTCCACTAGCGGCCTTGCCATCCACCACATCCTCCATCTCCTCCTGGGCATCTTCTGTGCGCCCTCCTTCTGCTCTAGAGAGAGGAGAGAGGCGGTCTGGAGCTCACTCCCCCCACTCCAGCGCTGGATGTGAAGGGCTAATGGAGGAGTGAGCACTGCCGGGGAATCTGCCCTTTACCCTTTACACAGAATCAAAACTTGAGCTCAAAGATGCCGTTCTGGGGGTGACTCCAGACAAGGGCTGCCTGGCACGTCTTGCTAGGGCTGCCACACGATGAGCCCCGCCCGCAGACCTCCCTGGGGGTTGGATGCTGCCCCTTCCACGCGTGCAGAGGGAACGGAGGGAAGAAGACACAGCTGGGGGCCAACTCTGTGCAGTGCCCTCTGCCTGATTAGCTCCGACCCAAGTCCCGAGCTCTCATGAGGGATCAAAGGGCACAGGGACTAACAGCTGGTCAGCAGTCACACCTCTGGCCAGTGCTGAGTTGGGCCTGGTGCTGTGGCCCTCCCAGCCAGAGCCCTAGCCCTTTTCTTTCTTTCTTTTTTTTTTTTTTTTTTTTTTTTTTGCGGTACGCGGGCCTCTCACTGTTGTGGCCTCTCCCGTTGCGAAGCACAGGCTCCGGACGCGCAGGCTCAGCGGCCATGGCTCACGGGCCCAGCCGCTCCGCAGCATGTGGGATCTTCCCGGACCGGGGCACGAACCCGTGTCCCCTGCATCGGCAGGTGGACTTTCAACCACTGCGCCACCAGGGAAGCCCCCTAGCCCTTTTCTTAACCTCAGGCTGCTGCTGGCTGCTGGTTGGACCCCTTTCCCTGGCCCCATCGCCCTCTCTGATCTCCTTCAACCGTGCGGCAGTGCTAGGGACCCAGCCTCCTGCTCTTGGGGACAGGGCCACGGGTGGCTCCGTGTATCCTGAACCCCAGTCAGCCTGAAGGAGAGGCAGCCTGGGCGTGGGGTCCATCCCCGCTTGACCCCCAGGTGCATAACTAAGTGGGCACTGATAACAGACGGCCCTGCCCTCACCACTCAGCTTTCCCATCTGTGGGATGGGGACCCTTGCTGCTGTGTGCACAGCACTTAGCACAGTCCCGGGACGTGGTGAGGACTCAGGGTGGGGCAGGTAATCAGGGAGGGGTCGTCGTGGGTAATCAGTGAGCATGTGGCCAAGCTCGGTGGATGCACAGACTTCTGCTCAGAGGATTGTGGGGACTTGCAGTCCTAGGAGTTCCTGGCAACCACAGGGCCTGGCCCAGCCCGATGCCTGAAGTGATGCCTGTGGGTGATGGGGCCCTGCAGTCACCGGGGGGGCACAAGGGCGACGCGAGCAAGACCCTGCCTCGGGCACACATGGACCTGGCTCCCACGCAGGATCTAGAGCTCCAGGAGGTGGGCTCCGTCCGGGCTGCAGGATGACAGAGCTGGCTGTCCTGTCAATTCTCAGGTGCTGGGAGAGTGGCCTGGGAGCTGCCAGCACCCGCCAGGGGGTGGCCGGGGGCCGTCCTTTCCTCATTGACCTCCTGCCAGGTGAGCCCTCTGCTGAGGTCTACCCTCCCTCCCTGGCTTCTGCCTACTCTGCCTTATCCTCCCTGGCACCTCCTGGAACCCACCCCAGATCTTTTCTCAACCGACCCCCTCTGGACCCAAGAGATGTTGTGTGGTGTCTCAGCCTCAAAAGCCCCCATAGGGAGGCCCTCACGTTGCCCCCCTGCCAGGTCTCCTCCATCAATTCCAGACCCTGCCATCTGCCCACTCCCATCTCCCCTTAGATACCTATAGTTGGCCCCAAACTGAGCTTGTCTGAAACCAAACACTCCACCCGGTCCCAACGGCCAGCCCCTCACACATCTACTCGCCAGTATCCAGGCCTCCTATGGATCTTTCCATAACTATCTCTAAACCATTGCCCGTGTCTGACCACTTCCGAGTGACTCCCCCATGGTATCGCCGGTCGTCTGGATTATCGGTGACCTGAGCGGCCTCCTTGCATCCTCCCTGGTGAGCTGATGGTCTCTTCTCTTTAGGACACCCACCCTGGTCCTATTCGAGCTTTGCTGTGGTTCAGCCGTGAGCACAGAGGCCTGTGGATTCGGCAGCACGATGGCTGAGCCTGGGATTCCTGAGAGTGGCCCCTCCTCCGCCTTCCCTATCCTTGCTAACCTGCCCTATTTCACCCCTTGCCCCTTCTATGTGCTCTTGGCCAATTCAGGTAACCATGCAATTTGAGCATCACAGTTTGGTCTGGGTGCCCTTCTGTTTTGTGGCCTCTGGGATGGCTTATCTGGGGGTGAAGCTGGAACCTTCCAAGGATACTAGGACCATGGAGGGGAGGCAGTCAAGCTCAGGGTTTCCTTTTTGAGCAGGCTGGCCCAGCCCTCCTGTCCCGGGTGCGTGTCTGCAGCTCCCAGGGAACCTCTCCTCTGTGTTTCCCAGGGTCAGGCCCTGCTTACTTGTCACATTAATTAATTATTCTTGCTGACGGGGGGCCAGGTCCTCTAAAGTGACCTGCAGATGCAGGCTCATCCATGTAAATGGTGGTGGTCACTTTCCAGCCGTCCCCACAGCCCTTGCTTTGAACCCGGTGAGGGTGAGGCCCGCAGCTCTGGGCGCTGCCCTCCAGGCCTGTTCTCCTCGCCCACACCCAGGAAGAGGCAGAGCTATGGCCCAGTGTTCTGGTCCTTCCCAGGGCATCTGCAGCCCCCAAGGCTGCACTGGATTTGCCCCAGGTCTGGATCCCCAACTCCTCCCCCTCGTGGCTTCCTGTGCCTGAGGCCTCCACAAGGCTGCAGTTTCCTTGTCTGGCATGCTCACCGGCAAATCGGTCCTCCCTGAGAACCCTAGACTCAAGTCCCCTGGCCCCTGAGCCTGCCAGCTGGGTCCCCACCTGCTGCATCTTCCTGGTCCTCCCCGCTCCTGGGACACTCCACTGATTCTCTTCCCCTTGGGTGACTTCTCCCTATCAGCCAAGGCCAACACTCCTACCCCTTCTGCTGTCATGGCCTTTGGTTGTTAGAGTGTGACACTTATTTAACAACATAGCTGTGACAGTTTTTATTTTGTTTGTATCTTTATCTTTCTAGATAAATATTACTGCCTTATTCTCCTCAACAAGTGCAGACTATTACATTATATGGACAAAACACAATTTATTTACAGTATTTTTATGATACTAGGTTTTCTCAAATCACAGAGCTTAAATGACTCATGTTAGAAAAAAAATCAAATAACAAATGAGGGTTCAAAATGAAAAGCAAGATTCTGCCTGTCTTCCCCACACCCTGACCTTTTCCCCAGAGACAAAACCGTTCATCATCTGGTCCTTCCTGCTGTAAATTTTATTTATTTATTTTTACCCAGTGTTGTGGCTGTAAGTGCTGATTTAAATGTAAATGTTTATTCCTTGACCCACCACCTCTGATCACCCTGGTCAGGGCCTCAGCACCCCTCACTCTGAGCCAGAAGAAAGCAGAAGGCCTGCTTCAACACCATACCTTCCTTTATTCCACATAATTTAAAAAAAAAATCAAGGTTTAAGAATGTATATTTATCTTTCTACTATAAACATTTTTCTGCGCTTTGTCTACTTGTGGATTTAAAAACTTATAAAGAAATCAATGGCATTTACAATACTACTCCATAAATATTGTTCAGCAAAGATACTGGATTTGTGACCAGAACTATGAAGAAAGAGATATAACATTTTACAGTGAAGGTTTTACCAGTCGAAGATTCTTCCAAGTGTGAGGGCCTAATGTGTTTTTAAGCACATTCTTCACAGCTTATTTCTTTTCTAAAGAGTCAAAGATGCTAGATTTTCTTTTATCCCATATTCCTACATCTGATTCCTTGATTCCTTTCTCTGCTGGAGTGTCTCTCAGGTCAACTTTTGTCTCAGGTGCATGGCCAGTCAACTGAACTCTTGTGTGCCCTTAAGTGGGAAACTGTGTTGGCAGTCTAGCTGGGTATAAAATTCTAGATGCTGAAACTTTTCCCTTTAGCACCCAACGACCTGCTCCAGTGTCTTCTAGAAGCCGTGTTGCTAATGGAAACCCTGGCGTCTCCATCTGTTTCTGACTTCACAAAACACACCTTATTGGTTCTTTTTATTCTGCCAGCGTCTCAGAGTTTCTTGCATTTCTTGGGTCTCAGTCTGTCTGTTCAACCTACTCTGAGTCTGGGGGCTGCAATCCGAGTATGTGTGTTCAGTTGTCTGAGTTTTCTCCTCTGTGTTGCATTTTTCCTTCTCCTTTAGAATTTCTATAAGTGAAAGTTTGACGCCCAGGATATGCCCTGCGTGTTTCAATTTTTACCAACCTTCCCATCTCTCTCTCCATGTGCTCTCTGTCTGGGAAGTGTCCTTTATTTTCCACACACCCCTGTTTCCAGTCATGCCCATTTTACTCCTCAGGGCATCCCCTGGAGCCTAAAATTGGTTAGTCCTGTTGATTCCCAAGACTTTCTTCTTGTTCTCCTGTTTCCCTTTTTTTTTCATGGTACCTTATTTTTTTTTTACTGGTGCCACATTCTCTCAAATTTCTTTGAGAAAGATGTTATTTAGAATTATTATTATTACCTTACTTTTCCCTGAGTCGTTACTGATTCCTGCCTCCTAAGGGTTAAGTGTTAGAGTATACCTATCCTGGGTCTTCCTTCTCTTTCTGTAAACACCTGGTGGCCCTTCCTGCCAGGTCCTCTCTGTACAGGAATAAAGGTTGATGTGAGTACAGGCACTGGTCAGTGCGAGTCACCCTTGTCCTGGGTAGCAGCTGGCTTCTTGCTTAACCAGGAGAGTTGACCGTAGTTTCTCTGGGAACAGGCAGGGTGTATGGACAGATGGGCATCCCTGGAAGAAGCAGGGGAGCTGGTGGGGAAGCAAGATCCCAGGCTACCCTGATGCTGGCTGGCTATAACCTGGGGATATTTGTCCACCTCCCCCCTGGGGGATGGTCCTGTCTCTGACCTCCGTCCCTGCTTGCTGTGGATGGCCAAAGATCTCCACTCTGCCCTGCACTGTCTCTCTCCTGCTCTCACTTTCTCAGGAAAGCAGGGGGGCACTCCAGGCCTTGTTTGTGCCAGAGGCCTTTTTGGCAATCTGATGATGCCTGTGAAACCTTTCTCAGAACACCATAAAAATATATAAGATTACTAAGGAAACCGGTTATACCAAAATGCAATTTCAAATGTTGGGAAACCTATTTTGATATAGTAATATGTTTGCTTCTTTATTAAAACATTACATAAAGATGTCTGGCGGTGGGACAACCATAATTTGAAGTCAGGGTGATATTTCAAGCTGTCTGCAAGAGCTGTAATGTGATATGAAGATGCCTGCAATTTCTGGTAGTGACAAAATCACAGTTACACCTAAACTCTTGTGAGCCTGCATGCTCACTTGAAGGGAGTGTCAAACTTCAGTTAAAGACACATTAAACAAAAGGCACATTTGCCCCATCTGGTCCTTACCTCCAGCCCTCTGGGGACTGTCCCCACGCAGAAGACCCCTCCCTTTTTGGACAGCATTCTTCTGGCTCTGGCCTGAGCTAAACCTGCCTGACAGCAGCTGTCTCCACGATGCCCCCCGAGAGCACCTGGCCTGAACCTCTTGGAGGCATTGCCTCCCCTTTGGAGTCACAGGTGCTGACGCTGGAGGACCTGGACCTCCTTCCAACGTCTCTGGCTGCAGCCCCTCCTCTTCCCTCCAGCAACTGGCCCCAGGACTCCCCACCCTTCCTGGCCTGCAGATTGTCCTCATTTTGATTCCTGACACCATTATGGTTTTATTTTATTTTTTTTAAGCATCTCTCCGATCAGACCCTGGGTGTACCCTCCCGAGGTATGTGTGGTGTTCACTCTGCCATCTTAAACTCAGTTCCCAGCGGCACCATGGGCCTCCATGGTGTGCACGGCTAACCCACTCCTGTGGGCACCAGCCATGGGGCCCCCCGGTTGTCACCTGTTACCTCTTCTAAGGGCACAAGCTATGCCACACACGTTTCCTTGCAGAAGGTCTCAGAGCCGGAGGAGGATGCTCTGGTCCCCATGGCACAGCACCTCCTGTTGCACTTGTTGAAAATAGATTTACACCACGTTTCTCCTTACAAACTTTCTTTTCTTAATTCCCTTTACAGAAGGATCCTCCAAATGGTTAGTTTGTTTGTAAACGTTCCCCTGGGGAATTTAGAATACTTTAAATTTTCAAAATTTCAAGTAGTAGGCACCAGATCAGGGCCCATTGGATGTCAGAGGCTGGCCTTGTTTCCTGCTTGAGGTCCCTTTGGGGTCCTGGGTGTGCGTGTGTAATAAGCACTGGGTGACCCTTAAGCCTTCTGAGGAGGAGAGCACTGTACCAGGTGAGGACTGAACGCCAGTGACCTTGGTGGAGGTCAGGTCCTGTAGTGTCTGGAAGGGCGGCTCTTCAGAGGCTGCTGCAGGTGGGGTTTCCTACAAAGTGCCTGGGGGTGAAGGCCAAGGACCAGGGTGAGGCTGTTACAGGACATGGGGGTCTGAGGGGCTGTGCAAGGGGAGAGAGCTCCCCACCAGGGCAGGGCCTGAGCTGCTTGGCCTGTCGGAGGCTACGGCCCCTTCTCCAGGTGGGGTCTCAGACCCGGCGTTCCCGTCTCGCGGACTTGATGCAGCTGGAGTGTGGGATCGCTTCTGGGCTGGCCTCCCCTCTGACCTGGGGCTGGCACAGCACCTCAGGCCAGGCAAGCTTGGAACTGGTCCTGGAGGACTTGGTGTCAGTGTGCCCAAGTGTACACGGAGGGCCTTGACCTGTCTGACCTCTAGGAGCCCTCCCAGGACCGGCCTCTTTCCCTTCCTGGCACTTAAATGTCTGTGCAGGAAGGAAGCAGCTTTCATGGGCACCCTTGGGCCTGCTCTCCAGGCCTGACGCTCACCAGGGCCCTCTGAGGGTGGGTCCCGTCCTGTCCTTGTCCTCCACCCACCCCACACGGTGGGGTTAGGTTCCCCCCAGAGGCTTCCACCCTCACCCCCAGCCAAAGCTCTTTGCTGGGCATTTGGAATTGAATTGGAAATTCAATGCAGGAAAAAAACTGCCTTGAGGCCTAGATACTGGCCTCTGGGGCGACTCTAAACAGGACCCAGATGCCCCAGCTCTGGGGCTCAGGGATGGTGAGGAAAATCGGCTGCAAGCGAATACCGGCCCTTCCCAGAGGCCGGAGGAGGCCAGGCCAGGAAGGGGCCCGCTGTTGCACGTGGAGCCGCCCCGGGCACTGTCTGTGCGCCCACGCACGCGGGGCGGCCGCTGGCCTGGAGGATGGCACAGACTAGGGCCGGGATGTGGAGCGAGCGTGTTTCCAGGCCGAGGTGCCGTTTATTCAGAAGCCCCCGCAGGTCAGTCCCGGGCAGTGGCGACGCCTGCGCCGGGTTCCCCTGCCTCCTGGGGCCGTAGGGCGCGGGGGGCTGGGCGCAGCGGAGGCCGCGCGATACCCGCTCCAGCCCCCGCCGCGGCCGCCTCTGCAGTGAGGCCCCTGCGCGCCTAGGTGGAGCCCGACCCGCGGTTTTCGGCCGGACCGGCCTCGCCTGACCCGCCGGCGCGCCAGGCGGGGGCGCTGCAGGGCGGCGGGGGTCCCCCGGGTCCCCTCCGCAACCCAGTACGCATCGGCGGCTCGGCGGGCCGGGCGGAGCGCAGAGGGCGGCGGGCGCGGGTCGGAGTCCGAGCGCCGCGCTGCCCCTCCCGCCGCCTTCCCAGAAGGGCCGAGCTGAGCGGGCAGTGGGCACGCGCCGAGGGCCGGAGCGGCGGCATCCCGTGGGCGAGGCGCGCATTCTCGCCGGCCCCACCTGTCGGCGCGGGCGCCACCGGTCCCGGCCTCGGCCCCAGCCCCCGGCAACGCCAGCCGGGCGGGCGGCCAGCGGGAGCGCCGGCCCGGTATCAACCGGCCACCGAGGCGGAGGCGTGGGCTCCCGGAGCGCGGAGGCCGGCACCGTCCGAGGGCGACCGGGCCGCGCAAGTTCTCTCCTTGCGGGCTGGGCCCGGCCGCGCGGGCCCCGGCGGCGGCGATGGTGCGGCGGCCCCGCGCCCTGCGCGCAGCCCTGGCCCCGCGCCCGGTTTTCCGCGGCGGCGGCGCGGCCCCCTGAGCCCCGGGCCGGAGCGAGCGCGGCGGCGGCGGCGGCTTTGGAGAGGAAGGCGACGCCGGGCAGCGGCGGGAGGCGACAGGCGGCCGGCGGCCGGGCCGTTGCGCAATCTGCGGCCCGCCGTCCGGGCCCTGCCGGCGGCGCGGCTCCGGGGGCGACGGCGGGGCTGATTCATGGGGCCGCGGCGGCCGTCCCTCCGCGCCCGGGCCCCCGGCGCCCCGCAGCCCGCGATGGTGGCCGGGCGGCCGCCGCGGCCAGAGCCTCGGTGCTAACCTCCCCGCCCCGCCCGCCCCCTCCCCGCGCCCCCGCCCGCTCCCCTCCCCCTGCCCAAAAAGACACAGCCCGGCTCCCGGAGCGGCGCCTCCAGTCGCGGCGGAGCGCGGCGTTGGCGCGGATGGAGGGCGCGAGCGGGCGGCCACGGCGGCTGCACCCAGCGGGGCGCTGATGCGGCGCCTGGACCTTCGCTGCTCGACTAGGGGGGCGTCGGCCGAGTGGGCACTCCGCGATGCAGCTCTTGAAGGCGCTCTGGGCACTCGCGGGGGCCGCGCTCTGCTGCTTCCTCGTCCTGGTGATCCACGCGCAGTTCCTGAAAGAAGGTAATTGTCCCCCGCGCGCCTGGCTTCCAGCACGTTCCGCCGCCACCGCCGCCGCTTTCGGCCCGGCCAGCCTGGCGCTACTGCCGGGCCCGGGCGGCCGGCACGGACCCTGCCGCTCCGCTCACATCGGGGGTCCGAGGTGGCGCGCGGCGGGGTTTTGGCGCGGTGGCCTCGGTGACTCTCGCGCCGCCGCCGGGGCTCCGGCCCGTTCCCGGGCTGCTGTGCCGTCCCTTGCCCCGCACGGCTTGTTGGCAGCGGCGCCCGGCCGCTCTCCGCGGGCCTTCGGTAGATGGCACCCGCGCTCCATCCTGGCGGGCCTGACTCGGGGCCCGGGCGGCGGGAGCCCAGGGCGAGGCCTGCGCGCCCGCATCCCGCTCTCCACGCCGCCTTCCGGACGAGTCCAGGACCCGCGGGCTCTAGGAGCAGGGACTTGACAGCCAGAGCAACTGGCCCCGCACCAAGTCCGGCCCCCCTGTCCTCCCGGTGCCTGCTTGAGAGCGGGGCTCTCTTTAGGATCCCGTTCTTGGGACTTGGTTGAGTCGTGCAAGTTGATAGTGGGACCGGCGCAGCTGGAGGAATCTGGGGGAGGGGTAGCCCTGCACCAGGGTTCCAGGGCAGGAGTACGCAGGCTGGTATGGTCGTGATGGGCGGGTGCCCTGGTACCCTGGGCACTCCTGGAAACTTCCTGGCTCTAAGGCCAGCTCTCCTGGAGGAGGGCTACCCTGGTGCACCGTGGGCTCAGCCTGGCTGGCCTTTGTGGAACAGCCGACCTAGGCACTCACAGCCCAGGCAGCACCCACTGCCTGCCTGCAGCCAGCAGTGCCCTTGCCCGCAGGCACCTTTCCCCCAGCGCTGCCTGGTGCTGCCCCTGGCCATCAGGGAACACCAGCCGAGCTCAGAGCTGGTGTGGCCTGTAGTGTGGGCAGATCCTCATTAGCTCCGGGCTCTTACAAAGGAAGGGCTTGCAACATTCAGCTGCTGCCCTGACTAGTTAATGAGCTGCCTCTGGCTTACTGGGGAAGCAGGTAGGTGTAGGAGGCCAGCCTCGGTCCGTCACCTGCTCCGTTGGTCCGGTGTCCTTTTCCTTCCCTTGATTTTGAGTCCAGGCCCTGAATGGAGAGGGGACTGTCCCAGGGGCTGCTGCAGGCCTGGCCTACCCTGAGAGGGCCTGGTGTTTTCGCTGAGCTGGGGCCAGCCGTCCACCACCGACCGGCTTGCTGACTTGCTTCAGGAGAGAACAGTTCTGCTGGGGGTCCCTCACCCTTCCCTCCCACTGATCTTTCCTCTGGGGGGGAATTCATTTTGAAAGGGGGACTCCTGTTTTCACTGCTTCTGAGGTCGAAAGGGCCTGGCTCTGTGGGAGTTCCTGTGATGAGGGGGATTTTCCATGATTTTCAAGCTGCCTTAGTGAAGCTCTGATAGCCTGGGGCTGGACTCTTCCCTTCTGCTTTCCTGCTGAGAGCTGACTGGTCCTGCTGTCTTTACAGGGCACTGCCGTCCTCCTGAGGCCCCGCATCTTAAGGTCAAGACGTATGTTTTGGTGAAGAGAAAAGAGTGTTTATCTCTTGGATTCGAAGAATCTGGGTGTGGGGCAGGTCAGTGTATTAGAGACTAGGCTTTCTCTGAGAGTGTGGTGTTTTCTGTGGATGGGTTATCGGAGGGCCCTGCACAGAAACCTCAGCGTTTACTCTGGAGGGACCAGAGGCTCATCGATGTTCTTGAAGACGGTGTGGAGACAGGAAGGTGGGACGTGGGGCCAGGAGCATGTATGTGTTCTGGCAGTGCTCAGGGGAAGTCTGAGTGTTTGCACAACCCTCTAGGATTCTTGGAAATGCCGTTTGTCCCCCTGAAATGTCATGTCCTTGCTTCCCGGGATGGGGTCCACCCTGCAACGTCACGTACTTGCTTTCTCGGATGGAGTGCCCTTTGCTCCATCCCTCTGAAAGGTCAGACCTGGAGCAGCATCCCTGTCCTCTCTGAGCTGCCCTTCCCGCCCTTTGGGGTCAGGAGCCCCGGGCAGGCGCTGGGAGGGTGGCGGGCCCACCCTGGATGCAGGGGAGATACGGGCCCTTCCCGGCTGGAGGCTGCAGGCTGCAGGTTCCAGGCCACTTCCTTCCAGTGGTGTGCTGGCCAGCGGGAGGGAGGGAGGGAGGGAGGGAGCGAGGCGGGCGGACGGACAATTGTGACTTGTTGTCTGTGGACGAGTGGGAAAGGGCTGTTTAAATAGCCATTTTCCTGAATCAGGTTTTTTCAGAGGTGAAGAATGGGGGACCCAGGGAGCCGTTTTTCCACACTTTGCCTTTTGTGCGGAGATGCGAGTCACCCCATGGCTAATCCGTCCCCCTCTGGCCAGTCTGTCTCCCAGTGTTGGTGAAGATGAATAGGGCTGTGGACGAGAGAGAGGCGTATTGTGGTCCCTAGTTGCAGCCTTGGCTGGGCCGGTCTTTGTGAGAGCGTCCTGCCTGCCGCATCGGGCCTGGCCTGGGCGGCTGGAGGGCTGGTGCGAAAGGCCCCGGTCATGGCCACGGCCACGGCGTGGGGTGTGGGAGCTCAGGGACCGGGGTAGTTCCTTCTGCTTCTCGCCGCTCGGGACACCCTGACCCTCCTCTGGAGAGCCAGAGCCATCCTTGGCTTCTGGATGCAGCCTGACATGCCCTGTGCTTGTGAACTACAGTCAAGGTGGGCGGGGGGAGCAGTCTGGGGAACCGGATTTCAACTACAGCCTCTTAATCGGGGTTGGGGGCAGAACATCGGCGTGGTGGTGCACTGGGCGAGGGCAGAGGAGAGACACCCTTTTCTCTCCCTAATTACACTTTTGGTCTCAGAACACAACCTTAAGGAAACGGCCAGAATTAGAAAAAATATTTTCCATTTCCCTCTACCAAAGACTTTAAGATATTTTTCTCCCAACCTTTCAGTTACCGCACAGATTAAAGCTTTCACATCGCTGCTGATGTAACAAGAACAGTAACTCCTCTACAGAGAGGCAGGGCGATGGGCCATTTGGCTTTTTCCTGGAGCTGAGGACCTGAGGTCTGTCTGTCTCCACATCTTTTGGGCGCAGGGGAGCCTGGGAGGTGGTGGGCGTGTTATTCACAGCCTTCGCGTGTTCCTGTTGAGAACGTGTTTCAGGAGACGTGCATGTGTGTCTGGCTGCCCTTGCGGTGGACCCGGCCTCGATTCCAGAGGTCCTTTCTGAATCGCCACTGCTTTCTGAATTGGACAGCTGCTCTGAGGGCCAACTGTTGAGCAAACAGGATTCGACTTTTATTTGGTTAGTTAGCTCTTCATTCTGGAAGTGAAGCGGAATTATGGGACCCGGTGGCTGGGAAGGAAGGAGCATGTTTAACCACGTAAAGTCCCTTCACGGTCTTCTGTTAATTGTCATGGCCCTGCGCGCTGGTCATTAATTGCTGTAGTCGTTACGAGATCAGTAGTTAGTACAGTGTTACTGTGTACTGTGTCTGTTACATCTGTGAGTTTACTTTAAGACCTGGACAGAGGTCTTAGGACTGACATAGCGGAGCTCCTGGCACCTTGGAGTCCATCGGAAATATTTGTTGGATCCAAAGATCATCCCAATTGTAACACGTATGGGGGTCCCAGGGGCACAAGGGGGCAGGTGCGTGTGGGTCACCCACTGTGGGTTGGGAAGGGCTGTGGACCCCATGTCAAGCTTCTGAGAATGGGAGCAGTTTTGGGGCCCGGGCTGCACCCAGATCATTCTCAGAGGCTGTGATAGCAGAGGAGGGTCGGGAACAGATGCTTGGGGCCTGCGTTCCAGATGCTTCCGGCCACCCACCCAGACCTCCCTGCCAGCTGCGGGGTGCCCAGCCTGAGTCTCTGGGCCGCATGCCGAGGGAGCTGATCAGACTTCCTCCCCTGCCCCCCAGCAGAGTTTATTTGCGAGGCCAGGTGAGTGGGACTGGCTGCCGGGGAGGCGGGGTGGCACCGAAAAGGCGTGAAAAATAGCCCAGCTCCTTTATCATCATTTACTACCGTTTCCGTGTGACGAAGGATCTACATAAAACCCACACTCACCGTAACGAGAGCCTCATTGCTGAGTGCCTGACAGCCGCAAAAGTGAAAGCAGAAAGGGACTGGACACAGAGGTGACTGTTCAGGCGTGAGGGGCCCCCGCTGCGTGGCCCGGCTGCTGTCACACTCCCCAGGGCCTGGGCACATGCGTGCACACTCAGGAGGGCCGCTGTTAGCCTGACGCCTCCACCACAGCTCTGGACGTTCTTCAGGCCCCGCCTGGCTTCCGTCCCGAGGGCGTCGGGGAGCTGTGCAGGGGACCACGCGAGTACCAGCTCAGGGGTCTGACACCAGGGTGTCTGCCCATCCTGGGGACGCAGCCCTGTGCAGGGCACCAGCAGAGAGGGGGCAGTGGGACGGCCAGGTCCCCTCCCTAGTGGAGGGCCGCCAGGGCCTGGAGGAGGCGGGTCGTGGTGGGTCCCTGGCGATGCATGGAACGCTGCTGACGTTTCCTGTGTGTGAGTGTGTGCATAGATATGGTGACGTTCGCTAAACTCTCACGTGCGTTATACATGATGCCCTTCGGCATGTGAAGTAGGTGAGATACACTGTGAACTTGATGTAGAATCAGGGAGCTGTCCCTGTATCCCTGCACTTACACGCCAGTAAATAGTTCCAGGAAATGCAGGGAGTATAATATGAACCTATGTAATGTATAATGTAAAGTACGTAATTATGCATCTGTTTGTAACAGGTGCTGTTGTTCACACACACATTTCATAAATGGATTTAGGGCTCCTTTGAGATGCACGTTGATGCCCCTGCAGTCTCTGCCCTACTGTAGTGGTGACCAGCTTGCCCTCCTGTGACTTTTTCCTTTAATCTTTCCTTTCATCAAGTCTGTTCCTGTGTGCACACACAGGCACACACACGTGTAACATACAAACATGTAAACACATGCACACATGGACAGGCACACAGGCATGAATAGACACACACACACACACACACACACACGTGTGATGCAGCCCCCAGCCTGGCGGCAGGGAGCAGAGGGTGAGGCCTCCACCTCCGCTTCTTGGCCCCTGCTGTCCTGTCCCTGAACCTGACACCCTGCGAGGTGCCTTCCAGAGCGGCCACGTGCTGTTCTGTATTTCCACAGATGAAGCAAGCGAGGCCTGGTGAAGTCCAAGGACAGGCCCAGGTCACAGAGGTCAAGGGGACATGGGCCGATGTGTGGGCTCACTTTTTCTCTGCTTGGATCCGGGGGCAAGTGGCAGCCTGGTCTTACATCCATCTCCCCTCACACATCCGGATGCCTGCCTCGCCGACTCAGCGCCTGGCCTGTGGCTCACATGTGCTTGTGCAGATGGCCTGTGGGATTAGGAAGCCCAGTGGCAGTGTGATATCAGGCAAGTCACTGGGCCACCGGGACCCTCAGTCTCCTCCTCGGCAGGCTGGAAAGGATCGTAGAAACTGTTGCTCTGGGTGCTCTTGACATGGACAGACGGGCCACTCCACCCAGACTCACTCAGCTGAGAAGGAAGTTCGCTGATCTCGGGTGGAATCTCCGCCGGGGGCTCAAGCCTCGGCCTGGGTCCACACCCCACTCCCTGCCCCTCGGAGTTTCCTCCTCCAGCTGACTCAGCCTGGGAGGCCTCGGCTGTGGCCGCCAGCACTTTCTGGGACGCTGGGTCCTGGCTCCAGGGAGTCCTCAGGGAAGGGCAGGGCCCTCCGCCCATCCCTCCCTACTGAGGGCTCTGACTGCCGGCCCAACCTGTGCTCTCTGAGCAGAGTGACAGGCTCTTCAGAACCATCTCCGCAGAGAGGGCCTCCCAAAAAGAAAGGAGAGCCCAGGACAGCTGAAGGGGTGGGGCACAAGCCCAGCCCCTGCAGGGCCCCTCTGGGACCCATCAGACTGAGGGTCTGGGCCGTGTTCCTGGGGGAGATGGCCCAGGAAAGAGCCAGAAGCAGGCCTGGGCCCTGAGAGCCCGGTGGGCGGGGGTGGCTGGGGGCCTCCCGGGGTTTGGAGTCCACTGACCAGGCTTGACTGAAGCCCTGCCCTCCCTGGCGGAGTTTCCATCTCCAAGTGGCCCTGGAGAGTCAGGGGCAGGAAGGCTGAGACCTGCCCACTTCCTCTGTGTTACTTAGGCCTGAGGGCGGGATGACTTCAGTGCCGGTGTGGGGCTGAGATGCTGTCTGCGCGGGTGGCCCAGAGCTGCGGGGAGCGGGGGCTCACCGGGCCTCTGCTGAGCTGGCAGCAGAGGGGCTGGCGGCGGAGGGATGTTGCTCTCGGCCGACCCCGTTCCCCAGCCGTGACCTGGGTGGCAAGAAAGACCAGCCCCTTCCTTCTAGGCACTGGTGTGTCTTTGTGTGGGTGAAGGGCTGGGGGGCTGGACGCGGGACCACCCCTCTGGAGGGGGTTGGACACACGTTTGCAGGTGGGGAGCAGGGTGGATATCCCCCAGAAAAGCCTGGCTTTGCTGGATCATCCTCTTCCTGCAGTCCACATGGCGGGCGGGTGCTTCTGCCACTGGCTGCCCACAATGCCCAGACAGCCCAGGGCGGAAGCCGGGCCACGTGCTTCGTTGCACTGTCCGGTGGTGTCTCCGAGGCCGCCTGCGTGCACCCTGCCATGCCCAGCTGTGTGACCTTGATGGTGTCCACGGTGATTTCCATAAGGTCCTCCATGGATCACGTCACCCCTTTGTCCAAACACAACTTTTCAGGGAGCGGGAGGGAGGCCTGCCCTATGCCCCAGCCCCTCTGGCTGCCGGGGGAGCTCGGGGGGCACTGCCCAGACCACCTCCGTGTTCCCTTTCAGCATGAATGTCCCACATGTCCTTGGAGACAGCAGGTCACAGACTCAGATCACTGCTCCGGGGACCTGAGTGGGGCGTCGTGGCTGAGACCCCAGCCCCGTGGATGGAGTCACGTGGCTGGCCAGGCCAGGCCTCGGGGTGTGGGTGCATCTGGTGGTCCTCACGACCCACCCTTGGGGGTGGGCAACCCCGGGTCCGGCCTTTCCCGTCCACAGGCTCATGTTTATTTGCTCCCCTTCCTTCCTCCCAGTGGCACGTGAGAGTCTAATTCTCCTGAGAAGGTGGAGCCTGCTCTGTCGGATGAAAATCCTGCAGGTGTGCTGCGACCTTTGGCGTGCAGGCCAAGATGCTCTCGGTGGCTGAGACTGGGGCTGGGAGAACCTGGACAGTCTCAGGCCTTCCCAGGGGCGGGACAGGACGGTCAGGGCGGTGCCTCTCCAGCCGCGTGCTGGCCGCCTCAAGGGCAGCTGTGACCCAGGGACACTCAAGTGGCGCTTTGGGCAGGCTTTGGGGGAGCACAGCGGGTGCTGGAAGGGCCACTGTGGCCTTCACTGCACTGACCTCCGTAGACTTCTGGTCAGTGATGGCTCGGGCCTTGGAGGGCATGGGGTGGTCACCCCGAGGGCAGCCCCGGAGGCCTCCGTCCGTCAGCTCACGGCCCTGGTGGGTACCTCGGGCACCAGCTCCCTGGCTTGGGGGGCCATCCGAGGTCTCAGGCAGGTTGGGCGCCATCCTCAACATTGACCGTCGGCCCCTGTGTTCCCCACCCTGCACTGGACTTGGGGTGAGACCACAGGGATTGAGCTGTGACCTCTGGGTGCCAGTGGCTGGCTCTGGGCTCTGGTCTCCGGTCTCCTGGTGTGACAGCAGGGTCCTGCAGGGGCCTGAGGCTGGACCTGCCGAGGGCGGCCCCCTCTGCCGCTGACCCCCAGCCTCCAGGGCCCCTGGTTTGCACAGGAGGCTGTGTTCTGGAAGGCTCCAGGCTCAGGCAAGCATGCTGCCCTCTGGGACTCTCCCTGAGGACCCTGCTGAAGCCCCAGGCCGAACACACACGTCCACCCTTGGCCCTGTGTTCTCCCCTACGATTCTGGAGGAGGGTGTGCAGCCTTTAAAACACACACTCTTTTCAAAGTCAGCTTGTGCCTAGAGAAGGCGGATTTTATTAGCCAATTACCTCTCTTCTTCTCTGATCACAGGAGCAGCCAAGCAGGCCCTCCGATGTGCTTCACTGACATAGCAGCCCAGACCTCGCTCATAAATAGCCGTGCTTTGCAAACCCACACTCTCCTGCTGAGCCCTCCCTCCCCAGGGAGCTCCTGCGCAGCGACGACAGCTCCTGGGGCCAGTTGCCTGGGTGACAGCCTTGCTAGACACGCCCACACAGTGTGGTGCACGTATTGAGCGCCTGCTGTATGCTAGGCACGGGCTGTGTGCTGGGGCTGGCGGGTCCGGTGGGACCATATATGTGACGAGCAGAGCAGAAGCTCCAGTGTGTGCCCTTTGAGAAATGCACAGCTGAGGGGTCAAGTGGTGGCCCCCTAAGGACAGGTCCACCCAGAACCTGTGGACGTGGCCAGATTCAGAAGCAGGGTCCTTGCAGGTGTAGTGAAGGTTAGATTCTCCAGATGAGATTGTCCTGGATCCAGGTCTACCCTCTATCCAAGGACAAGTGTCCTTAGAAGAGATTCAGGGAGAGGCCACGTGAAGATGGAGGCAGAGACGGGTGATGTGGCCACAAGCCCAAGGAGGCTCGCAGCCTCCAAAGGCTGCAGGAAGTAGGCAGAGCCCTCCCTCACAGCCTCCAGAGGAGCATGACCCTGCCCACACCGTGACCTTGAACCTATGGCTTCCAGGACTTGGGAGAATGAATTTCTGTGGTTTGTGATCATTTTTACGGTGACCACAGGTAACCGACAGGCCACACAGGGGTGATGGAGGGAGCACTGGCCAGGAGGAGCTGAATCACACGTGCCAGGGGTGCAGGGGTCTCACCTCCACCTTCTGTCCTGAGGAGGCCTGGACGGGCAGGTGCTCCATCAGCGTTCCGGCAAAGATACGGTTTCCCACCTGGCACCTGGACCCACGGGTGTGATGGCCACTGAGTTTCAGGTTGAAGCAGAAGCTGAGTCCCCCGGCCGTGGGGCTGGCGGGGGTGGCCCGGAAGTTCTCAGTGCGCCTCTGTCCATAAATCAGCGTTTCCCAAAGCCAGGGCACGTACGTTGTGCATACGAGATGGCTTTATTTGGGCTTGGTGGGCATTTTTCATTTTAATGGTCATGTGTATATTTTTATGGTTACCTTCTATTTACGGCCATGGCTCTGGCTTCCCACGCACAGGAGAAGGACAGTTCCTTTCCAGCTGCACAGGGACATTCTGTGTGGTGGGTTGCAGTGGAAATGCTGAGCTGCTGGGATGCATGTTTATTAAGCACCTACTGAGTGCCTGCCCCGGCGAACAGGCTGAGCCAGGGAGCGGGGCGCGGGAGGCTGGTGGGCGCAGGTTTGAGGCTGTGCAGGCAGCAGGGGCTCTGGAAAGTTGTGCAGGCACGCGGGGGTCATTGCAGGCCTGCGCTCCAGGAATTGTGGTCACTTCCTCGGTGTCCAGGCCAGCTGAGGACGAAGGGGCCTCCCTCAGATGCGGGACGTGGACTCCACGGTGGACCCTGTAATGGAGAGGTGGGCGGTCAGCTTCCTGGGGCTGCCGTCACAAAGGACCATGACCGGGGTGGGGGTGGGGGCTTGAAGAACGGACATGTATTGTCTTCTCCTTCTGGAGGCCAGAAGTCCAGGCCAGGACGTTGCAGGGTGGGTTCCTGCCAGGCTTCTTTCCTGCTGCTGGTGACTCCAAAAAACCCTGACTTTCCCGGGCTTGTGGCCCCATCACTCTGGTCCCTGCCTGCTGTCACGTGTCGTTCTCCCTCTGTCTCAGATCTTCCTCTCTCTTATCAGGACACTGGTCCTTGGATTTAGGCCCCACCCAGATCCAGATGATCTCATCCTGAGAGCCTTCACTATATCTGCACGGACATTTATTCCAGATAAAACCATGTTCTGAGGTTCTGGGTAGACCCATCTTTGGGGTCCGCTGTTCCGCTCACCCCATGGTGGGGTGGATGAGGATGCACCCCTGTGCCTGGGCGCTAACACCATCACCAGAGCCAGAAGTCTTGCAGATCTTAGAGCAACAAGTACCAGCCGCCTTCCAGTCTGGGTCTCGCCTGTGTTTGGGGTTCTCCCGGGGGCTGGGGGCCAGTACAGTTTGTAGGAGTGTGGGGTGGAGCAGGGCTTCCTCCCCCGCTGAACCCCATTCCTCCCTGATGGAAGGGGCAGCCCTGGGAGACCCCTGCATCCTGCATTTGGAGGTCCTGTTGTCCCACCCACACTGTGCCTGCCGTCTGCAGGCTGAGCTAACCACACAGGTCCAGGACGCTGCCTCTGCTTGCGGATGGCACGTGTCCATCTGAAAGTTATTTGATTTTTTCTTTTCTTTCTCTCTTTTTTTAAAGAAATTTGTGAAAGCCACTTTGGCATTGGTGCCTGGCCTCCCCCAAGGCACGTTGGATTCCATTTGGAATAGTCTGTTGCCAACTTAACAGTTACCCAGCACGTTATTAAAAATGTGTTTGTAACGTTTATTCTTTTTATTCCCAAGTCATCCTAATGTGTTGACTCACGTTGGTTGAACCTCACATATTTTTTTCATGAAGTGTGTGGCTTGGCGATGAGAGCAAAATGCAAGATTCTGGTTATTGAGTTAATTTCCCACTTTGGCTGGGAAGGTGTAAGCAGGAAAGAGGGGGTGCTTTCCCTGAGGAATCTTCTAGAAGGAAGGTGGTTCCTCTTGGGTGGAAAGCACCGTGAGAGCCAGAGATTCGGGGAGCAGGAGAGCGGCCCCCAGGCCCCATTGCAGGCTGCCCGCCGGGATCCTCTCCCCCGGCCTGTCGTCGGAGGGCATCAGATGCGGCCGGCCGCCTGGAGGGTGACCTGTGATGCCTCGAGGTTTGACCGTGGGGGAGGGCGCTGAGGTGCTGGGAGGTCCTGAGGGCGGCCTCACTGTGGACAGAGGCCTCTTGCTGGTTTGGGGAGGGGGCAGGGACACAAGAGGCGGCCATGGGGAGGTCCAGGTGAGGGAGGGCCAGCGTGTGCCCAGGCGGTGGAATCAGAAGGTGGAGGACAGACGAAGAGCACCTGGAGGTGGCCTGCTGGGCCAGGGGCCTCCCTGTGCCCTTAGCGGGCATGGCAGCTCCCACGCCTGTGCTGCAAGGTGAGGGGTCGTCTTCCTGGGTGCTGGACACTTGTCCACTCACATGAGGTTCCCCAGAAGTCAGAGGTGAGGAGGACGAGGTGGCTGAAGGGGGCGTGGGGCTTGGTGAAGCCGTGAGTGGGCGTCGTCCTCCGCAGGCGTGTTTCTCGCTGGCCCGGGACATGCCACCCTCTGTCTCAAAAAGGACACCCTTTCCACGGGAGCACAGCTGAGCCTCGTGGCCAGTAGCTCCCTTCAGCCGCTGGAGAAGTGCCTGGGGGTGTGGTGCAGTCCGTGGTCCAGGAATAGCTGGTGTCTGCCTGCACACATGGCGGGGGCTCCCTGGGTGGTGGGATGCTGCCCCGGGGGGTCTGTGGGTCCCGAGCCGACATCCTTCCAGGGACCAGCTCATCCCGTCCCATCAGTCACTGACCCCCTGCCCCCATCCTAGGTGACAGTCCTGGGAGCCCGTGGTCTCTCGGTGCAGTCTGGGCTCTCCTCCTCACCGTCTATGATCTTGAGGACTTGTGTTCTTCGTGCCTGGACCGGAGGGCGGTGGGGGGCCGGGGTGGGTGCGGTTAGGACAGCAGGTGCCGCTAGAGCATCCCTTGGCTTTCGGACAGCGTGTGTGGCTGAGGCTGCCCTTCCATCCTGCCCGGGCCCAGTGTCCATGCCTCCTGCCTCCCAGCCGCTGACTTGGGCTGAAGGTTCTCGACACAGCTGTGGGCAGGCGGGCTGGTCTCTGGGCAGCTTCTTCCTGCCTTCTTGTCCTATCCTCGTGTGGATGCACTTTGGGTGCCGAAAGGCTGGGCTCGGCCCCCGGGGTTCTGGGGCGTGGGAGCGCCAGTGTCAACAGAATATCCTGGAAAACTTAGTAGTCGACACAGCGAAGGGAGCATTCATGGTGTTCCCCCGACGCACCATGTTTTCTGGGACTGAACTTGGGAGGTCCCAGAGGAGGCCGTGGAACTCGCTGGGTGGGGCCCCTGGGGCTGATCACGTGTGAAGTCTGGTCCATGTGTATGGAGATCCAGCCCTTGACGTCCTGGACACGGGCTTCCTCGGAGCTTGCTGAGTGAGGGAAGGGAGACAGGACGATCGAGTTGCCTGCAGCCGCGGGAGGGGGTGTCCACATGGACCCAGGTAGGAGCCATAGTGGGCCCAGGTGGCTGGTCCCAGAGCGTTCAGAGCATCACCTGCGGAGTTTCCCGGAGTGACTCCGTGTGCACAGGCCGGCCTGGGCCCACACTCGTGTCACTGGCAGGCCTTGGGGTTTGTTTGTAAAAGGAGACTCAGACTCAAAACTGCTGGAGCTGGAGGTGCTGGCAAAGCGTCTGGTGTGACCGCTTCCTTGTACGGGGGGACACTGAGGCCCGGTGGGAGAGGGACTTGCCCAAGGCCACATGGGGCTCAGTGAATGACATCGGCAGATGTCAGGGAAGTGGACTTTCAGGTTGGGAGATGGTTCTGGCCGAAGGCTCACAGGGGCCATCCCTCCACAGTACAGGTGGGAGCTCTGAGCCGAGCAGGCTGGGGGCCTGCGCAGGTGGGCTGATGGGGCTGGTGGGGGGCCTGGAGCCTGCAGGGCTGAGTCTGGCTAGTTATTTAGTTGAGAGAAACATTCCATCTGACCCTCTGATCAGCATCCCAAGTGACCATGTGGGACCAACTGCTGGCAACGGCACTTTTATTCCCAGGCGTGCCCCCTCCCCACCACCTGCACCATCTCCAGGGCGGCGTGCTCTGCAAGCTGGGGGTCTGACCACAGGGCACCGTGGAATCCTCGCCACCAGCCAGCCCGGGCACTGGCCAGCTGTGGCCGTGGCCTTGCCCTCCTGGGCCTCCCCTTCCCAGTCTGTAAAGTTGGGGTGCTCCCGGCCGCCCTGCCCCCGGCTGCGATACGGTGATGAAGGGCCCCTGAGTTGTGGGGAGGGGGCGTGGGCAGCACATAGCACGGTGCCCGCACCTCAGAAGCCCTCGGTCCACGAGGCTATTATTTTTAGCTATTTTTGTTACTTTTCTTGTCTACTCAAGACATGGCTCTTCTAAAGAGCCATGGTTTCCTAGGAGGCTGATTATGACAAATGCCAGAAAACAGAGGCATCTTACCAACCACTGTGCGGGGGCCTGCAGACCCTCCCAGGCCCTCGAAGCTGTGCTTTCTCCATCCATGGAGTGATGTCTGTGTCTCTAGGGACTCACAGGGACGACCCTGGGGGTCCGGGGGCTGTTCTTGGCCGGCAGAGCTGCCCCAGCCTCGGGGTGCAGCCAAGACCTGGCCGGGCTTGGGGCCATGGGTGGCCCAGGAGATGGCAGACATCTGTGTGTCTGACCCCCTCAAGAGGGCCGCTGAGATGGGCCGGGAGCACCCGAGGGGGCCTTGGGGGCCGTACACATGCCGGGAACCTCTTGGTTTGCTGCCAGTGCCGAGCACGTGTCGATCTGAATACACGCGGGTGCCTGGGGTCACGTGGCTCCCTCACATTAGTCAGGGGCTCCTGTGTGGGTCCCCCATTCCCCTCAGCCACATGCTGGTGGACAATGCAGCGTAGATGGCCAGGCAGATGGAACCCTCGGCATGGAGCTCTGGCCACTGAGACCGTGGAAATGTGCACCAGCTTGTCACCGAGCCTCAGGGTGGAGCTGGCGTGTGAGCCAAGCCCCATCCTGTGCGCGTCTGTGTTCTGCACACAGGAGCCCTTTGGACCCCGGCCTGAGGGTGATCCCTCGTCCATAGGAGACTCTCGGCTGCAAGACCGTCCGGGTTAGCTGTCCCCACGGCCCTGGGCACACAAAGCCACACATCAGCGAGTCTGGAATTAAGTGTTCCTTGAGGCCCATGATGCAGTGAGCGGTGAGCCCGAGTCACACTCGAGTTGGGGCTCCGAGCGCATTTGCAGTTGTGCAACCACATCTCCAGGCTTCACTGCCCCGACCACAGAGGGGTCCTCCTTCCGCCTTCCTGTCTGGGGGGTGTGGTACAACCCTGGGGTCTTGCAAGGAGACTGGCTCCAATTCAGGGGGACTCCCTGTCCCCCAAGCGGTCGCCCCCAGGCTCCTCTGTTTCTCTGGCCCCCAGGGTAGCGGTGGTCACAGTCATGCCATCAGCTCCAGCCGGCATATGCCGGGAGCAGGGGCAGCTGATGGCGCGGGGCTGACCGGCTGCACAGAAAAAGCTGGGGAAATGGATGCACTTTGTTCTGAGGATCAAGAGGTCCCCACTGGCAGGAATGAGGTCCTCCGGGGCAGGGGAGCTGGAAGCTGCTCTCCAGGCCAAATCCAGACAAGCAGGGGCCACAGAGACCATGGCAGTGTGTCCTGGGCAAGAGGAGCTGGGCTGGGCGAGGGGCTCCGCATCACCGCCATGGACCCCTGGGAGCCCAGCGAGGTGCCCCCCCACCCCTAGTTGGTTAATTAGTGTCTTCAGGGCCCCTAACATCGCCAGACACTAATCCTTTAAGAACAGAGACCATCTTCAACAACAGCTGAGTTCCAAGCTGAATACATTAAAACTTCTCCAGCATGCTATCTGTAGCCTTGTTAAGTGGCAAGATTATGCAAAAAAAAAAAAAAAAAAAAAAAAAAAAATCGTTAAGTTTGATAATGCAACTTTCTGTGAGGTTCCTACAGAACATTCATTATCTCCCATTGGGCTCTATTTAAGCTCGATTGCAGGGGAATTAGTGGTATTACTGTTTAAATCTTAACTTTTGTGTTAAGAAAGCATCTTGCAAAGCTTTTGAAATGTATCTTGAAAGCAGTGCCTAGTTTCCTGGGTTTAACAAGGGAGTGAGTGCGAGGGGTTTCAAAGCCCGCTAATCTGTAGGTATCTTGGTCCTGTGCCAGTCGACTTTTTTTCATCTCATTAAAAAAAAAAAAAAAAAAAAAAGAGGTGTTGTTTTCCTGAAAGTTACTGAGATAAAGTTGTTTCAGAGGCCAGGGGATGTGGAGACGACATGGCCTCAGAGGGCCCAGGCCAGCCTTCCTAGCTGGTCACCGAGAGCCAGGTCTAGCACTGGGCTCTGGGGACATGGCCGGGGAGGAGGGGACAGCAGCCTCGCTGGCTGCCTTCAAAGGCATGTTCCAGATGTGCATGCGCAGATGAATGGATAAACGAGGTCTATGCTTACGAGGGGATATTACTCAGCCTTCAAGAGGAAGGAAATCCTGACGCCTGGTACAACACAGATGAACCTTGAAAACCTGACGCTCAGTGAAACAAGCCAGACACAGAAGAACTAATTCTGTCTGATTCCACCGACACTGGGTCCCCAGAGATGTCAAATCCCTAGAGACAGACGGTAGATGGTGGGTGCCACGGGCTGAGGGGGTGGGGAGGAGGGTTTGATGGGGACAGAGTCAGTTTGGGAAGATGAGAAAGTTCTGGAGGTGGATGGTGGGGATGGTTGTACAGCAATGCGAAGGGACTTCATGCCGGTGACCTGTGTGCTTAAAAATGGTTAAAATGGTAAATTTTATGTTAGGCATATTTTACCACACTAAAAAAATTAAGGCACGTTCTTTGTGTCAAAGGGTAAGAACCATGTAGTTTTATTGCCACTTTAAAAACTTATGTGTCTGCTTTTTAAAAGGGCAGTTTTAGGGTTGGCGGAGATTTGAGCCGATAGCATGGGACCCCCATACACCCCTTCCCACCCCAGTGTCCCCGTTACTCACCTCACATGGGGGGGGTGTCTGTCACAGGTAATGAGCTAACATCCATGCGTTACTCTTAACCAGAGACCGCAGTTCTCATCGGGGTTCCGTCTTGCTGGCATACATTCCGTGGTCCTGACAGGTGTACAGTGACCTGCATCCACTGCTGTGTGTCATCCAGGGCAGTTTCCCCTGTGCCTGTCATCTCATTCTTACCACGAGCCGTCAGGCCGCAGCTCCTGAGTGCCCGGGGCTCCCCACGCCTCCCGTGCAGCCATGGTTACAGATGCTCCACCAGCCTGGACCGGGAAGTCGGGATCCTGCTTCAGCCTTTGATCTGATATGACCGAGAGCAGGTTACCCCAAAAAGCTGCTGCCACGATGGCGACCAAGTGCCTCGGGGACTGAGCGTGGGCTCCCCTTGCCCTGGCGTTGGCCATGAGCCTGGGGTCCCCTGGGGTGGGGACAGGAGGGGACGCCAGGCCGCACCTCGGTCACCAAACTGTGGTCTCGATTGCCCTGCTCTGCAGTGTGGCTTTTATGACACAGAACAAGATACAGCTGAGATGCCAGCATTTTATTTTATAATCTTTTTTTTTCTTTAACACCAAAAAGTGGTGCTCATGTAATTTTGTCCCCTCGTGAAGCAGCAGTAACAGACCCACCTCTCTCGGAAGGAGAGGAGGCCCCTCCCCCTCCCCTCTGCTTCCCCACCCAGAGCTTCTCCCACCGCCTGCTGCTCCCCCATCGCTGCCTCCTTCCCCTGGGCTGGTGGAGGCTCTGCCCCGCTTTCTCTGTGGTCCACATGGGAAGGAAAGCCACCAGGTGGCTCATTCGGCCCCTGGACCCCCGGCATCCTTGCTCGAAAACCCCCCTCCACATCACAGACCAGGCACAGTGAGGCGGGGCCCACCCTCCGCCCTTGTGGGTGAGTCAGGGGTCTCCAGGGAGCAGGGCCAGCTGGGTGTGTGCAGGGAGAGGGGTCATGTGACAGTGGAGACTTGGTAAACCCAAATCCGATGGGGGAGGCCGGCAGGCTAGAGGCCCCAGGGAGAGCCGATGCTGCCATGGAGTCTGACGGCGTCTGGAGACAGAGCCCCCTCGTAGCTGGAGGAGGTCACGCTCTGTTCTGCTCAGGCCTTCAGCCAGCTGGGTGAGGCCCACCCACATGATGGAGAGTAATCTGCTTTACTCCTTAACCCATTTGAATGTTCATCTCATCCCCAGAACACTCTCACAGAACCGTGGAGACTCCTGTTTCATCAGATCTCTGGGCACAGTGGCCCAGCCAGTTTGACACTAAAATCCACCATTGCGGGAGGTTACGTTCAAGGTGGCAGTGGGGAGGGGTGTGTGTGTGACAGTACCAGCTGTGTAAATGGTTTGGGGCTGAGGATGGCCATCCCTAAAGGAGCACCTCTTCCTGGTGCTGGAGGCTTCAGTCAGCACCTGGAGCAGTGGCCATCCCGGGGACCTGGTGGCAGGCTTGTCCTTGGACAGGTGTGCAGGATGCCCTCAGGGCGGGCTAGCAGGTGTCAGGGCCTGGCAGGGCTCAGGGGCAGGTGATCTTGGGCTTCTGGGCACTGCTGTTGACACCCAGCCTGTGGACTGAGAGTTTGATGGCTGGGTGCCCCTTGAAAGCCCAGGAGAGGGGAGTGGTATGGCAGGCAGCTCTAGACCCTACACCTGCCAGAATGGCATGCTCAGCAGGTGGTCCCCAGAGGTGTCCGTCTTCCAGGGAAGGGAGCCCCCGCGGCCACCTGGTGTAGATGCGCTGTGTCTGCTCCTCCTCGGGCTGCTGTTCTTTCGGGGGGCCATCCTGTCATCGAGGCTGAGCAGCCCTAGCCCCGACCTTCAGGACAGGTGGCAGCCTCTCACCAATCTGCAGGCCTTGCCTGAGGTGCCCTGCTCACCTCTCTGGGCTAAGAACCTCTGCCTGGGGGTGCGGGAAGCCCACGGTCCAGAGCGCAGGTGGGACACTTGCCCTCTGGCCATCCAGGCCTTGCTCTCCTGCGGCCCATGCTTGAGGCTCTCCCTCTGTCGCCTGATCTTCCTCATTTTGGGGTGGTCCTGTTGTGCCCCATTTCTGCCAGAACTCCAGACTCCAGCTAAGATAAAACAGCAGTGGACACGTGCCCCACCTTTGTAACTATGAGACACCCCTGGGGAATGGGCGGGGGACCAGGGGGCCTGGCGAGGGCAGTGTTGGGACAGCCCAGAGCCGGGGGAGCCAGTGGGGTGTGTAGGGACATGGGGCCCCCGGGGAGGTGGCAGCCCAGGGTGGCCTCCCAGCAGGACCAGCAAGTGGGGCCCCGGGCACCCACCACCGAGCTTCAGAGCAGAGGCCGCTCGAAGGCTCTGGGAGGTGAACGGGGCTGTTGGCAGCCGTATGGCCACGTTTGTCCTGCCCAGCGAGGCACGCTCACTCTTGGTTTTCACCTTTTTAAAGTGCGTGTGTGTGTGTGTACATGTGTGCCTGCATCTCTTCACTATGGTGTGTGTGTGCGTGTGTGTGCAGGTGATTTACTGTGTAGGTAGCGCCTTTACGTTGCACAGGGTTCGGAGGAAGGGCTGCCAGGCTGTGCCCTCAAGGTGCCCAAGCTTGTCGCAGGTGCACCGGGACGGAAAGCACAGAGCTCACCCACACCAGCTCGCAGGCGTGCCGGCCTCTCTGTTCTCCTGGGTGGGAGGTTTCGTTTCCTAAAAAAGAGCTTTTATCACAGTTTTCATTCTTGGCTCCGGGCTCTCTCGCGGTTCTTCCTGTAGCCGGGCGGCCTGTCTGAGCAGCAGCAGGCGGGACCCAGAGGGGCTCGGGGCACGGAGGACCCCGGCTCCATGTCTGGCGTCTCAGGACATGGCGGGGCATGGGGGCGCCCAGGCAGATGGCCGCAGCCCCACCAATTGTTGCCTCTTCCAACAAGTGATTTTTACTGTAATGACTCAGCTTCCCAGACGGTCGGCGATGGGCTCGCCTGCCAGGAAGTGGGGCCCTCAGCCATAGTGATGGATGGCCTCCAGATGTCACTTTGGGAGAATGCGTTGTGGGGCGGGATAACTCAAGGCCAGGCCCCTCTGCCTCTGGGCTGCTGGGGTCACAAAAGTCCAGAGGTCACCCAGCTTTGGGGGTCCTTGGCTTAGTAGGGGATCTGCTGTCAGTCAGGGTCATGATACAGTTTGGATGTGCCCAAGGGCATCCCTGGGGTGCACAGGAAAGTCCCGGCACCTTCCATCTGTCTTCTCACTGAAGGCACCGGGACACTGACCTGCTGTGGCACCTGGTCCCGTAGGTTGAGGCCCTGGGGACTGGGCACCTGTCTGGCACCGACAGCCGTCCACATCCATGTGGTGCCCACTGGGCGTTCTTCGGTGGCAAGCTGCTCAGGGTTGTCATGGAGACTGCATCTGGGGCTGGAGGAGGATTTGGCTGTGGAGCCTTTGGGCCTGGGACGGGTGGCTTCCAGGCAGAGGTCCCCTCCTGCTCCCCTCTGTGCTGACAGCATGCTGGGCACAGCACCGTGAGCTGGGGCCTGTCCAGCAGAGACACTGTGAGCCCCTGCCCTAGGGTGGCATGTGAGTGAAGGGTGGAGGGAAAGCCAGGTTGGGAAGCGGTACACCTGTGAGGAAACAGGTCGGGCTACAGGCAAGGGTGGAGGAAGGCCATTTGGGGAAGAGAGGGGCGGGGAGCAGAGCCCTGTAGGAGGAGAGGCCCAGTGGCACCCGGCTAAGCCAGTAAGTGCATGTCTGTGGTGGTGATGATGATGATAATGATGGTGATGGTGGTGGTAATGATGGCGGAGGTGGTGATTGTGATGACAATGATGACAGTGATGGTGGAGGTGATGGTGATGGTGATGATGACAATGATGGTGATGATGATATTGATTTTGACAGTGATGGTGGAGGTGATGGTGATGGTGATGATGGTGATGATGATGACAATGATGGTGATGATGATATCGATGACAATGCTGATGGTGATGATGATATTGATGATGACAGTGATGGTGGAGGTGATGGTGATGGTGATGATATTGATGATGACAATGATGGTGGAGGTGATGGTGATGATGACAATGATGGTGATGATGATATCGATGATGACAGTGATGGTGGAGGTGATGGTGATGGTGATGGTGGTGGGAACCAATCTCTATGTTTCAGTGTCTTACATCCACCACCTCCTCAAACCCTAACAGCCCTCGTAGGTTGAAAGCAGGTATTACCTCCATTTTACACATGAGACTTTTGAGATTTTAGAGGTGACCCAACATGAGTGACCTGGTAGACCTCAAATGTAAACTCAAGACTGACTGATTCCAGAATTGGGCCCTGCCTTTCTCACTCCAAGGCACACAATGGAAATAATTACAACCTGTTTGTTTAGTTGGCCTGAGTAGCAAGAGAGGCTGCCGGTGTCTGGAGCCCTGAGGGCTGAGG
Organism: Mesoplodon densirostris; assembly: GCF_025265405.1. NCBI lineage: Eukaryota > Metazoa > Chordata > Mammalia > Artiodactyla > Ziphiidae > Mesoplodon > Mesoplodon densirostris. Next base: position 61,886,066 of record NC_082671.1, on the reverse strand, counting down.
AGTCAGTATCCAGGCATGGCTGTCCTGGCCCCTGCCCACAGCTGGGGTGGGCATTGCTAACCCAGGGCTGAAGGTGCCCATGGGGTCATGCCTAGGAAGCCCCGAGTCCCGCATGGCTCGGGTTCTGGGTTCACAGCCCTGGGCAGTGTGATAGGGTGGCCTCCCTCCAAAGGAGGATGCTGGGCTCTGCATATGGAGGACAGGACAAGGTGGTGATTGGGGCGGACTCAGCCCTGTGAGCCCAGCGAGTCTGCACAGGGTCAGGCCTTAGGAGGCCGCAGAGCTCTTGTCCTGCTGGGTGACGTCTGGGCAGCCTGATCTGCAGACTCAGCTGCAGATCCCTGGGCTCAGCTTCTGGGACATGTGTGCCCTCTGGTCTCAAGGGTACTTGCACCCAGAAATCCCACCTCAGGGAATTTGTCCTGGGACACACGGAGAGCTGTCCTGGGATCTGACGAAATCGTGTGGGGAGGGACTGGGGAGCTTGTCCCGGGGCAGATGGAGAGGGTCGCCCGGCATCTCCAATGTGGACAGTTACCCCAGCCACCGAGGTGGGAACATCAGTGATACTTTCAAAAATGAAGAAAAGCAGGCTTACACTGTACGTACAAAGCTCCCGCGGTTACCCTGGAGTTCATGTTTATAAGCATAGGTGTTTCTGTGAGACAGACAGGAAACACCGGGGTGAGCATGTGCTGGAGGGCTCACCTTGGCGGCTTCCCTGGGTGGTGCGATTTTCCGTGAAATTTGTTTTCTTTCTTCTCTGATATTCTTGTTTTTGTATAAAAATCACATTTACTTTTATGTGCAAAAGCACATCATTAAAAAGCACATTAACTGCTGCCCCTGCTCTGGGGTTGGCCATCGAGTTCCCAAGGGAAGGGTCACCCCTCCGCCCTGCCTCTTACCTGTGCACCTGAGCGGACGCAGACACGTGATGGGGCATGGCGATTATTTACTGCTCTGGACCGATGCTGGGCTCGTGCATGAGCCCTGGCTGTGACCCAGGCGTCCCCGTGACCCGAGGCACACGCAGTCTCCGCTGGTGGCATCTCCCCAGGCAGAAAGAACCCAGGTCCTGCATCCCTTCTACTGAGGTTGTTTGATGCCACCCCTGTGCCCTGAGGGTGGCAGGATGTGGATACAAGCTTGGGGACCCACACAGTGGCCCCTCACCCAGGCACGCTCGTCCAGGTGCCCACTGAGGTGGGATGTGGTGTCAGGCGTGGAGCAAGTGGCTATGTCATGGGGGCAGGTGTGCACACGGGGCCTGCCCATCTCGGAGGCCAGACCACCTGTTCGGCTGCTGCACTCCATGTCGTGAGCGCCCCAGGGCCAGTTCGGCCCCCATTGGACAGCTCTGCCTTCCACCTGCCTTCCCCACAGGCTGCCCTCTCCAGTGCCCCAGCCAGGCCGGCGTGTCCTTCCAAATCCCCTGCCGTCCTCCTCCTGTCCTCCTGACCTGGGCTCTGTCATCTCCCGCGGCAAGGGCGGCCCCTCCCCAGCCCACCCGTCCTGGCCCTTTTAGATGTAAGGGTCCCTTGAAAGTCTGATGCAGGAGGGCCCCTTCTTCAACACAGTGTGGGTCATCTGTACAGCCCATCGTTAGTGGGTCTTAAAACAGGAGGGAATTCTGACACGTGGTTGAGCCTCGAGGACAGCACACTCAGGGAATAAGCCAGACACAGAAGGACAGATACTGTGATTCCACTTGTGTGAGGTCCCTGGAGCCCTCAGAGCCTCAGACACAGAAAGTAGATGGCGGGGCCAGGGTCTGGGGGAGGGGGAGGGGAGAGTCAGTGTGTAATGGGGGCAGGGTTTCTGTTTGGGAAGATGAGAAAGTTCTGGTGGTGATGGTCGCACGACAGTGTGAATGGACTCAATGCTGCTGAGCTGTGCACTTAAAATGGTTGAGAAAGTGAACTTTGTTATGGGCACTTTACCAGAATAAAAACTAACCAACTAGCTAGAGGAGGGGCCTCTCCCCAGGGAGGCACGCCTGTGTGCCCACAGACCCATGGGTGCACGGGGTCCCCTCAGCCCCCCAAGCCTTTCTCCTGCCAGTGGGGTACAGCAGGCCCCTCTCAGCTTGGGGGGGGGGCCCTGGGTGGCTGTGAGGTGACGGTGGGTCCTCCCTGCCTGTGAACCCGGAGGCTCCCTGTGGGGTCTGCATGCCCCTGTGACCCAGCCTCCCTGCACCTCGGTGGGCGCCACCGTGAGGCCCACTGGCCTGAGTCTTAGATGCTGGCCTGAGATGATGCTGCCTGGACAGCAGGTGCCCTGGGCTGGGGTGAGGGGGGCGGAGAGTCCCAGATGCACTCCCAGCCCCAGGGGGGCTGCGTCTAGGGGTCCTGGGGGCGTTAGCTACTTGTGTTCTTTGCCAGGAGCAGATGCTGGGCAGGAGCATCGTGAGCCTTGTGGTCCGTCCTGATTCACCCGTGCCCTGCAGAGGGCGAGGCGGGTGCATTTTAGAGCAGAGGTCTCTGGGGGGCCTGTCCGGGGACGGGGCCCTTTCCTCTGTGTGTGTGTGTGTGTGTGTGTGTGTGTGTGTTTGTGTGGAGGGGGGGCGATGGCGCTGCTGTGAGTTGTGTGACAAAGCGCAGGGCAGGGCTCCCTCTCCAGAAGCCCTGCAGCCTTTCCGTGCTCCTGTGACTCAAGGTGGGACCTCCCTCGGGCGGACGGAAGGCTCCCAGCGCCCAGGGCTCTGGGCCCAACGGCCCAGCTTCCCGCGGTCTGGGTGCGGGGGCCCCGAGGCACAGCTGCGTGCGTGTCACGGCCTCTGAGCCTGGACCTGATTTCGACGCTCCTTGGAGTGGCGCTGGCAGGCACCTGTCATGGGGAAGGTGGACTCAGATCCCTGGGGATGCTGGAGAGCACTGCGAAGCCCCCAGCTGCTGTCGCTGGGGTCAGCTCCCCTTCTCTTGAAGCAGCCCTTCCAGAGGCGCAGGGGTGGGTACGGGGCTGAGTGGGAGGTGCCTTCCCGTGCGGAGGCCAAGGCTGTGAGGGTGGACGCTCTGCCCCTCCCGCTCGCAACACGGGCACCGTGGGAGGGCGCCCTGCAGGGCACGGGTGAATCAGGACGGACTACAAGGCTCACGATGTTCCTGCCCGGCACACCCAGGGACCCCAGGAGGGGTGGCCCAGGCCAGGGCATTTCCGGGCTGGACACGGAGGCCCCGCTGGGTCAGGGGAACCTGGATACACGTCCTCGCTCGCCCCGCGGTGAGCACGGGTGCCCGCCGCCCACCCCCGCCCTTGGGTGGCAGCAGGTGCGGGTCAGGGCTCCCGGGTGCCTCCCGCCCTCCTGGACTTTGGAGGCCTCCGGGGGCAGCCCCGCGTGCCGCTCACTCCTGCAGTGGTCACTTCTCTGTCCAGTAAATGCGCAGCTTCTCCAGCAAAAGCCTGAGGTCTTCTTCTCAGACTCTGGGTTTGAGTCATAGATGGATGGCAGGTACCTCCTCCACGGAGACCCTCTCTCCCAGAGGGTGGACCTTTGCACATCTGGTTTCACAGATCGCTGAAGCAGGAACACAGGCGCTAGCAGCACAGAGCTGATCTGGGTTTGGGGCCGGGGTGGGGGGCTTCCTGGTGGAGGTGACATCCAGGCTGATCCAGAAAGAGGAGCAGAGAACCAGGGGGCCCAGTGCAGTGAGGCCACGAGGCAGAGGGTCTAGCTGACATCAGGGCAGCGTCACTCCCAAACAGGTGGGCACTGGAGACCTGCTGGGGTTGGGTAGCCCATTGAGCAGCGAACTTGAGGGCCCCCCCCCGCCGTCCTTCAGAAGAGAACAAGAAGGTGTCCGGCGGGGGTCCTGGAGGGAGGGGCACTTGTTGATGGTTCGTGTGTGACCCCCAGCACAGACAAGACTTTGAGTGCCGTTATTGGAAAATTATAAACCCACCACCGGGAATGCGGAAGCGATCTCAGTAAATCCTGCTGTGTTGAGGGGCGTCAGTTTGATGGGCGTTGGAGGCAAGGGCATCCCTGAAAGGGAGCAGAAGGTGCAGGCCCCCTCCCCGCCCCCCCAGGAGCACGGCCGAGGCCGCGAGGGTGGACCCTCCATGCGGGGCTCCTGAGATAAGAACTGTTGTTTACACCTTGAAATGTTTGAACACACTTAAAGAGAATAGCTCATGAAATTCAAATCACAGCGTCTGTAAATAAAGCTCGGAGGGGCGAGCACCCCACATCCGTCTGTCTGTGATTTTCTGGGCCGCACAACCTGCAGTGAGCAGCTGCCAGGGGGGCCTGTGGCTGCAGAGTCAAGGACCTCTGCCATCTTTGCTCCAGGAAAGGCCTTCGGGCCCCCAAGCCAAAGTGGTGATGACTCAACGTGTGGAAAGGGCCGTCACTGATGGAAAGACGGCCTCAGCATCATCACCCACCTCGGAGCTTGAGTTTGCGGAGTCTGGGGAAGGCCGAGTGGCATTCACCCTGTGATGCAGGCACAAGTGTCGGTCCATCTGATACCCAAGAGCACAGCTGGCTGCAGCCGTGACAAGGCCAGGGGGCCTGGCAGGGGGACAGGGAGCGAGACCAGCTCTGGTCCTGCGCTGATCCATGACCGCCGCCCCGTGATCTTGGCCAGCTACTCCACCCCTGGGTCCTCCGTGTGGGTCCTTATAAGGGGGTCAGAGAGGTCAGAGAGAAAGTAGGAGGCGTGATGGCAGAGGCAGAGGTCTGAGTTTAGTGAAGAAGCGGCGGGAGCCTCCAGAAGCTGGGAAGTCGGGCGCGACCCCTGGAAGCTGCCCACCCTGGCCTGAGCCCCGCAGGCCCCCGTTAGTCTCTGGGGCTGGGCGCTGCTCTCTGCATTGCTGCAGACCAGCCCGTCGGAGGTGACGTCTGTTGCAGGAGCCGCAGGCAGTTTGTAAGAGGCCTGCAGGTGCACCCGCCCTGGGCCCGCACCCGCCCTGCCGGCTCACTGCCATCGCCCCTCAGGCTGAGTGACCGTGAAAGCAGCTGGGGGACGGCACTGTGCAGCGTGGTGGCGGCCCCCCCGACCTCAGAAGGGAGGCTGGCATTCAGGGAACACCCCCCAGGGCGGGCTGCATGGTCAGAGTCTGCCCCGTTCCCTGCTGAGTGTCTGCGGTGCGTGTCCATCGACGCTGTACCTGGGGTCATGCGGGCCTGTGGGAAGGACACGTCCTGGGCCCGCCCACTCAAGGGGGCGGTGCCCTGCCTTGAGCACCTGGTGAGTGATCACCTCGGCCCAGGTACCTGTGCAACATGGGCCAGAAGTCCCAGCTCTTACTAGGAGTGAGGACGCTGACTCAGGAGAGTTGGGCCCCAGGAGATACGGCCTCAACACCAGCCCGGCTGCACACTGCGAGGTGGGGAGCCCTTTGTCTCCGAGGTCAGAACCCACTTCCCGTGTCTCTGAGCTGCACACACCCAAGTTCCTGAGAGCCGCACCCCATGGGTGCTGTTTCTGCCCATTTCTCAGGTAGGGAAACTGAGGCAGAGCCAGGATTCGAACCCAGGGAGTCTGGCCTGCGCGCGTAACCTCCAGGCTGCATGGAAGCAGACGTGGCGGAGGAGCCCCGGCGTTTCTGACAAGGGGCTCAGAGTGGGAGTGGGCTGCCTCTGCCGGCCTCGGTGCTGCCCCCACCACGTGGGCCCAGAGCAGCTTTCCCAGGCCTGAGACGTGCTTTGCAAGCGGGTACCGTGTCCACGCGTGGCGTTCCGTGTCGCATTCCCGTTCTTACATCTTCATTCAGCGTCGATTGAATTAGAAAAGGCCATCCGTGCAATTTTGAGACAAGAGGCCTCGTAAATACTTTATTGGAACAAGCTCAGGATTTACTTGCTCATAAAGATACCCTGGACGGCTCTGCCCGGTGCTGGGTAATTGATCGGCCGGCTTAATGTTCGTCATTGGCAATCAGGCCACTGGGGCGCGTGGCAGCATGGGGAGCTGGGCCACGTGGGCTCTGAGGCCTGTCCAGAGCCCTGGTTGGCGAGGCAGGCGTCCTGGCCCCTTTGCTTGCGAAGCTCCTTCACACCCATCCTGTTCCCCTGCCCCTGCCCGTGAGGGCGGTGGGCTTGGAGTTGCCTGATGAGCTGCTCTGCTGATCTTTGCAGAGCGAAGGAGTGGTGGATGGGATGGACGAACACGTGAGCTGCTCGACTTCCCGAGGCAGTGATCTTCCTTCAGCCTCAGCGTCCTCACTCCTAGTAAGAGCTGGGACTTTCTGGCCCATGTTCTTCCTAGATCCAGCCCTGGCACGAGCCCTGGGAGCCCTGGGAGCCCTGGACTCTGTGTTGGAGGCACCATCTCTCCCACAGCTGCTGGCCAGGTGCACTCAGGGGTGCAGGACGCAGCTGGACCCCAGAGTCCTAGGCCCCCCATTCAAGGAGGACTTCGGTGACCTAGGCTGACCCTCACTTTACAATTCGGGGACTGATGTTTGCACAGGGACTGGCAGCCCCAGCGTCCACCTGAGTGGTGGCATCAGGATGGAGATACGGCCTCAGCACCAGCCCGGCTGCACACTGTGGTTGGGGGGATCCCTTTGTCTCCGAGGTCAAAACCCACTTCCCGTGTCTCTGAGCTGCACGCACCCAAGTCCCAGGCGCTGGGCACTACAACCTGGGTGTTTGTGGGGTGCAGAGCTGCAGGCATCTTATTGAAATGCCAATGTCAAATCCAATAGGAAAGGAAGAAAGGAAAGAAAGGGACATGAGCCTGAGTTGGGGGTGGCTAGGCTGGAGGATGGAAGGAGAGTAGCTCCCGTCCCATCCCCGACCGCAGCATTGCTGCCCTTGACTGCTTCCTCTTCTCTTGCCCTGTGCCTGCACCCAGCCCTGGATACTGGATCTTGTCCCATGACTGATGGCTCAGGCTACCCCAAGAGCCGGACATCTGGGGCCTGAGCCCAGCGCCCAGGTTCCAGAAGGTTCTGTCCAGTGGGTCCAGATAAGCCTCCCAGACCCTGTCGCAAACTCCCACCCTTGCTTTTCTGAAGTGCTGTCCGGCCCCTGCTGCAGGGGGTGCTTGGCCACTGATGCTGCCCTGGGAGTGGCTGCCCCTCACCCGGCACTGCAGGTGGTCAGTGCACGTAGGTGGGCAGCTCCTCTGACCACTGCCTACAGTGGACCTTGGGCTCCCTAGGGTGTGGGAGTCGAGGGTGCCAGAAGGAGCATTAGAAAAGGTCTGGACCATGGCACCTTCACGCAGTCATTCAACAAGCCCTCATCAGCCCTGTGTCCGGAGCTGGGATGGAGAATCGTGGCCTCTGCTGAGGGCAGGGCCTTCCGGGAGGACCTCCCAACCTCCCCATATTGCTTACCACGTGGAGCCCCGCAACGGGAACCTGGGTGAGCGGGGCAGGCCTTCTTCTGATTGACTGACAAGCCGTCCAGGGGTCCTGCCTGTGCAGGGCAGGGCTGGGGCCCCCTGGCCACCTGAGCTATGACAGCTGATGGCCACGTGGTCCTGGCAGCCTGTGGGTCTTCTCTGAGGAGCAGTGCCGGGTAGTGGGGATGGGGGGGTGCCCCTGCCCCACATCCCCCCTTTACTCCCAGACCCCCCTGGGCCAAATGCGGCCCCCACCCTTGGTGGCCTTGCAGGGAGCCAGCCCATCCTCTGCCCATACGGCCCCAGGCCTCCAGCCCATGACGCTCATATAAAGGGCGGGGAAGTCTTTTTTCGGGGCTATTGTAACAGGTTAGCGTGAAACAGGTTAGCGTGAACTCAGCTCCTGTGCAGTGAGGAGGGAGTGGGAGGGAGTGGGTGGAAACTTACTAAGAGGAACAGTTAGGTACCAGGTGTGGGGAGGAGTCCAGATAAACTGGCTTAGCAGGATTCTTTGCCCAAACTGGGCTCAGCAGGCCAAGGCCAAGCTCTGGAACAGAAGAGGTCTCAGCGGAACCTGACCTAAGTTTGGGCAAGGAAGGAGTCATCGCATGCTGTGGTGCCTGCAAGGCTGTGGATGCTTGGGGAAGGGTGCAGTCATGGGAGGCTTCCTGGAGGAGGTGGTATGAATGCAGGACAGCTGCTACAAGGTGGCTGGGGGGGGCTGTCCCCTTTGACCTTGACAGAAGCCCTGATGGAGGTGGGCAGGATCCGCACGCTGTTCACCTGCTCCCTCGGGGCCTGTCACTCTCACTTAGTTGTGGCGTGTATCTCATGGGTGCCATGCTTTGACCAGAAGGTGCATGAATCACGTCCCCGGGGGTGTCTGGGTAAAGAGAACAAGGTCGTTCTCGCTGAGTGAAAGGCTGACCTCAAAATCCCAGGACTCGGCCTGTTCCTCAGGAAGCCTGGAGAAAGGTGTGTGTGTCGGGGGTGGGGACAGACCAGCGAGGCCAGCATGACCCGCTTCCCACATCAGGCGCTGGCCCGGCCTCGGAGAGCGTCTGAGGGCTCCTCAGCGTACGCGCCGTAGGGGCTTAATTTCCTTCGTCATTTCCATAGGTATTTTAATAGAACTCTTTTTTTTTTTTTTTTTTTTTTTCGGTACGCGGGCCTCTCACTGTTGTGGCCTCTCCCGTTGCGGAGCACAGGCTCCGGACGCGCAGGCTCAGTGGCCATGGCTCACGGGCCCAGCCGCTCCACGGCATGTGGGATCTTCCCAGACTGGGGCACGAACCCGTGTCCCCTGCATCGGCAGGCGGACTCTCAACCACTGCGCCACCAGGGAAGCCCCTAGAACTCGTTTTTTAAGTATTACATTTACGGAAGGGTTGTGAAGATAGTTCAGAAAGTTCCCATATATCTTGTGTGCACTTTGCTCTGTTATTAACATCTTAGGATAGTTTGGGGCATTTGTTACAGTGAAGGAACCACTGTCATATGTCCTCATTAGCTAAAGTCCGTATGTGCCCAGACTTCCTTAGTTTTTACCTCGCGTCCCTTTGCTGTCCAGGACCCCACTTCACAGTTGGACGTCCTGTCTCCTTGGCCTCCTCCCAGCTGACAGTTTCGCAGTTTTTGATGATCTTGACAGTTTGGGGGGGCGGGTCACATGTTTTGTAGAAGCCCCTCTGTTAGGTTTGGTCTGATGTTTTCCTCGTGATTAGACTGGGTTGTGGGTTTGGGGGAAGGTGAGGTAACTGTCCTGTCCCATCACACAGGGCTCACGCTGTCAGCGTGACGGATCGCTGTGATGCTGACCTTGGTCACCTGGCTGAGGCTTCTCCCTCTGAGGTTCCTCTTTTTCCTCCCCATCTTCCTGTTCTCTTCGGGAGGAAGTCACTCTGCACAGCCCAGGACTCAGGAGTGGGGAGTCACGCCCACCCCCGTGAGTTCGGGCAGTGCACCTACATTCATTATAGGGGATTCTTCAGCACTGGAAATGTGCACCTGCTCGCCATATGTTAACTGACCCTGTCACCTCCATGTGTCAGCGTGGACTCACAGACTCTCATACTTGGTTTTGTGTCACGTATCTGGTTATTCACCTGTTTAGCTTTGGCCACTGGGAGCTCTTGTGTGCCTTTGACACCCCCTCCCCAACCAGTGATTTTGTTTGTTTCTTGAGCACTTTCTTCCTTCTTGGCAGTACAAGATACTCCAGGCTATATCTTTCCTACCCAATCCTGAAATAAGCCATTTCTCCAAGGAGTCCTGATTCCTTTAGGGGACAGTGGAATTAGGGAACAAAATCGGGGTGTTGGGTGCCCTTGCTGCTCCTGGGCCCTCTCCACTGACAGCCAGGAAATACCTGTGTGCACTCACCTGTGTACATGCACATCTGTAGGTAACCACCTGCCTCTGCCTTAGGCTGAACGTGCCTTCAGCTCTGAGCCGTCAGCATCTGGACCATCCCGGCCTCCTCCCCTTGCAGGTCTAACCTCGCTGACCCAAGGCAACACCGAGGACCTGGCTCCATCATCCACCTTTACCTAATCGTCGGTTCAGGGGTGGATGTGTAGCAGCATCAGAGTTGTCCTTCTGTATCCCACGAGAATGACTCCAGCAGCCAGGACAGAGCTGTATGCACCTCTCCCTGTGCCTTTGTTCCCGCAGACTCCAGCATTTCCATGGTGACATAGGGCAGCACCTTCCCCCCACCTCTTCCATTGAGGTGAGGTCACACATTTCCAACAGGTTGGATGCCCCTGATGCCGTCTGAACACCTTCTGGAGATCCCCCAACCTTCTAAATGACTTGCTTGTGTACATTAAGGGTCACTCTGTGTTGTGAAGTGATGCTGATTCTGAGAAATGCATAATGCTGTGTATTCTCCTTCACAGTATCATCCAGAAGAGTTTTACTGGCCCGAAGTTCCCCTGTGCTCTCCTCTCCCTCCCTCCCTCCCTCTCTCCCTCTTTCCCTCCCTCCCTCCCTCCCTTCTCCTGCTCTCCTGTCCCCTCCTGTTTCCTGTCCTCTCTTCCCCAAACCCCTGGCAACCACTGATCTTTTTACCGTCTCTGTGGCGTTGTCTTTTCCAGAATGTCCCATAGTTGGAACCATACAGAAGGTAGCCTTTTCACATTGGGTGTCTTTGCTAGGTAATATGCATTTAGGGCTCCTCCATGTCGTTTTGAGCTCAGTAGCTCATTTCTTTCCAGTACCGAGTAATATTCCATTGTCTTGATGGACCACAGTTCATTTGTTTATTCACTGCTAAAGGGCATCTTGGTTGCTTCCAGTTTGGGGTGATATGACTAAAAAGCTACTGTAAGCATTCATGTGTAGTGTGTGTGTGTGTGTGTGTGTGTGTGTGTGTGTACATAAGCTTTCAAATAAATAAGGGTAAATACCTAGAAGCATGATTTCTGGCTCCTAAGAGTATGTTTAGTTTTGTAAGAAACTGACAGTCTTCCAAAGTGGCTGCACCATCCTGCATCCCTACCTGTAATGGATGAGAGTTCCTGTTGCTCTACCAGGATCCTCACCAGCATTTGGTGATGTTAGTGTCTCAGATTTCGGCCGTTCTAACAGGTGTGCGTGGTATCTCAATGTTGTTTTAATTTGAAATTTCTTGCTGAGAAGTGATGTTGAGTATTTTTTCATATCTGATTTGCCATTTTGGGGGAGGAGCCTATTCAGATCGTCTCCCCATTTTTCAGTTGGGTTGTTTGTTTCCTTAGTGTGGAATTTTCAGTGTTCGTGTACATTTTGGATACAAGTCCTTTGTCAGATGTGTAGTTTGCAAGTATTTTCTCCCATCTGTGGCCTGTGCATTCATTCCCTCTTGTGAGAATGGAAGTTTTTAGTGTTACCAATGCCAAGTTTATCAATTTTTGTCTTTCCTGGATCGTGTTTTCCATGTCCAATCTATCTAAGAACTCAGGTCCCGTAGATTCTCCTCTTTTCTTCTAGACGTTTTACATTGTTGTGTTTATTCGGATCCCATTTAAGCTTGTTTTTGTGGAGGGTGGAAAGCCCGAGTCCGGATGCACTTTTCACGTGTGGGATTCCGGTTTTTCCAGCAGTTTCTGTGGGAAGACAATCTTTCCTCCACAGGGTCACCTTTGCGGCAGGGCTGTCAGGACACCTTCTCCATCACCAGGTCCTGCAGTGGGCTCATGCCGGGCAGCTGGCAGTCCCAGGCAGAGGCGGCTTCCGTGTGCCCCAGGGCGGGTGAAATGACCTTTGTCTACCTTTGTCATCGCGGGCTGCGCCAGAGGCTGCCCTGTGTCCCAGAGGCTGCCCTGTGTCCCCGTGGTGCTGCTGACGGTGTCCCCTGAGGTGGTTAGGACAACCGGCCCGCTGGGTGTCCCACCCCACTTTCCACGAGCTCACAGAGGTGCCATCTTACCCTCGGGAGTAAGCCGCAGAATCAGAATTCCATCTTTGTTGTCTGAGACCCCCTGTCTGGGCTTATCCCACCTGGGAGGACCACACCCTGGGTCTTGCTGAGGCAGGACCCCAGAGGCCAGCCCTGTCCCACTTTAACTGGCGAGGAAGCTGCAGGTGAGGGAGGGGGTGCCCGAGGGACCCCATGGGGTGCAGGGTAGGGAGGCTGCCCACTGAGCCCAGGCTGGGAAACTGAGGCTCTGAGACGGTGGGCACCTCGGCCAGGCTGGAGCCTGTGGTCCCCGGAGGCTGGAATGGGTTGGGCACGGGGACAGGAAGTGACTGCCGCCTGGCTCGGTCTGGCCTGAAGGTCCTGGCAGGGTCAGAAGGGTCAAGGTCGGCCTGGGAGGTGACACCCAGCTGGGACGACAGGGAGGGGACACTTGTCAGCACAGGTTACCATGTTCTACTTCACATCCACCCAGGCGAGGCCCATCGGGATGCCAGGCAGGCTGGTCGCTACCCCACTGGACCCCAGGCTGCTGGGGTGTCAGCAGGGAACCCCCAGCCCAGCCGGCCCCCCTCAGCCTCCAGCCCTTCCCCCACTGTGTGGGTCCTCGCCCTGACCCTGCCCACCCGGCCCCCGCCCAGGGGACGGCTCCTTGCCCATAGCCACCAAGGCCATCAGCCTCCTCCAGGTGCCCCGGCCACGAAGCCGGTCAGCCATGGAGGGCAGGATGGTGCCTGGTCCCCTCTGCAGCCCCAGGAAACCTCCCCAGGCCTTCTGCTGATACAGGTGAGAGGTCTGTCCCCAGATGTCCCGTCCAAGGCGGACGAGCTGCAGGTGCCAGCCTTGTGTCCTCCCTGGTAGGCAGGCGAAGGGTGTGGGGACAGATACCCCCAGGCTGCCCCCTCTGGAGGGCTGGGCCCACTGGAGGCCAAGCTACTGTCCCCACACCCTGCCTGGGCCACCTCTGTCCCCCTGGTGCTGGAGGCCAGGGAAGGCAGAGGGCTCCCTGTGCCCAGCTGACAGCCACACGTGTCCTTGTCCGTCGGGGACGCTACCGAGGGACACCCTCTCCTGAGATAAGGTGCAGGGAAGCGGCATCCGAGGGTCTGCACAGGATACCCAGCACCTCGGGAAGGGGGGCTCGTCCCTGCCAGCCTGGCCTGCAGGTGCCCCTCCTAGAAGAGGAAACAGTTGGGACTGGTGGCCACAGGGGCTTTACGGGGTCCCGGGCCGGCTCCCCTGACAGTGACCTCCACCTCAGCTGTCCCTGCCCAGGGCTGGAAGAGGGGCCCAGGCTCTGCCCTGACGCCCTCAGCCTCAGGGCACTCAGCCCCAACCCCGGGACACTGAGGCCTTTGAGTCCACTCGTGAAGGAAAGCAGGTTTTCTCCACCATCACTGTCATCCTTCGGGGGTCAATTCCTGCACATCCAGAAAAGCAGATGGGAGCGAGGGCTTGGCAGGTCTCTGGCGAGACGGCAGGGAGCACCTCGCCTCTCGGCCCTTCTTGCAGCTCAGGAAGGACGTGGAGCCCGGTCCCGACGGTTGAGGCCCAGGAACATGGCTCGGCTCCCTGCCCCACCCCCTCCTGCCGGCCCCCAGCCCCTTGGCCCTGGCTCATCCTGCATCCCCAGGGCCCAGTAATGGTCTGAAAGTCAGATGAACTCACTTCAGATTGAAATGAGTGTCTTTGAAAAAGCAGGGTCGTAGTTTGGTTCCAAGTCGGGTTCTCTTCGGTGGTTCTGGCCCCGGGGAATCTGGCTGGTCTTGGAGTCATGTCTGGTCTCCACGTCTCGGGGGAGCCCAGGGGTGGGGGACACCCTTCAGAACACAGGACCGCTCCCCCAAACATCCACCTTGCCCCGGGCAGAAGCCCTGGGTTCAAGCCACCCAACGGCAGGGGGCAGACAGCCCTTCAGGGACATCATGGCCCAAACGGCCCCTCCTCCCATCACCTGCCAGGGACATTTTTGGTCACCAGGGGTGTCACTGCTAACAGTGATGCTGGGTCACGAGACTGAGAACTGGGCCAGGAGTGTCCCAGACGTGCAGAGCAGGGGTGGCCCCTACTCACAAGGGATGGTCTGGACTGGCCCCGCTTGGACACCATGCCCCATCCAGGAGATCGCCCACCACGACCCGGTGACTCCTCTGGGCTCCAGGTGCCTGGGGGTCCGGAGTGGGGATGGGGGCAGGAGCCTGCGAGGCCGACCCAGGGTCTTCTCTGTGCTGCTGACACAGCAGATGCCAGATTCTCTAATAGGGGCTCAGCGGGCAGAACGGCTCTGGGTTCGTTCTAGCTGAGGGAGGCTGCTGTCCAGTGCCCGTCTCCAGGCCGTGGCTCTGACCAGCACAGGGTGCCATGCGGGCTGGAGTGGGCAAGGTCTGGGGCGCATGGGGCCCAGAGGCAAGGATCTGCCTGGTTTTCTGGTATCTCTGGCGCAGGCCAGCTGGGCGCGGGCTGCTCCATCCCGCGGAGCGGAGTGATGCTGGCGTGCCTTTTATTGACTTCTGCGATCGTAAACTGCAGCATAATTAGCCCATGTTCACAGAGTCGTGCTAACGGTGTTCCAGTCCAGCTCGGGCCAGGCCCCGGGGCCGCGGAGACCCTGCAGCCACGCTCACCTCATTCACAGACACATCCGTGGGGTCATTGACAGGGAGCCATCTGGACAGGCCAGGCGCTTCGTGAGGGTCGTTTCGGGGCAGCACTTGCTGCCTCAAGGAGAACAGTAGAAGCGTTCTTTCCCCTTTACTGTCGCTCCATGAACGCCCGGGCATCAGTGAAGGAGCCGGGCCCTGGGCCCGTGCGAAACCCTGCCCTGAACCTCTCCCGGGGTCCAGCGCCCAGGAAGGAGCAGAAAGTGCCGTCTGCTGGGGAGGCGGCTCTCAGCTCCTTGCTGTTCAACCTGAAGCCAGGCAGCCAGGCCCGAGGGTCAGCTTCCCCCTCGCTGAGAGGATGAGGCGCCGCAGGGCGGCAGGCTGTGGGAGAGGTCGGGGAGGACGGGAGCCCTGCGGCGTCCGGGGCCTGCGCTCGCCTTCAGGGACATCCGGGGAGGGTCCGCACCCCGCTTTGCTCCCCGACAGGGCTCCCGGAGGCTCAGCGCCTCCTGAAGGTCAGGTGAGCCCAGCTGCTGTGGATGAGACCTGCCAGGGTACCCTTGGCGACCTCTGGGGTCTTGGCTCTTCGGCCGCCAGGGCGGGGGTGAAGCCGCAGCCTCAGGCGCCTGGCAGGTGGGCACCCAGCACAGATGTGTGGCTCCTGGTGGGGGCAGCAGCATCCCGACACCAGTCCCCCTTCTGGGCGGGGCTGGCCATCCCCCCACCCGCTGCGTTTCCAGGAGGGAGCTGGCCTGGAAAGGCCGCCTAGACAGGCAGGGAGCCCTCCAGGACCCAGACGTGGGGTCCCTGTTCCTCTGACGCCCCCAACAAAACCCAGAGTGGGGGGCCGTGTGGGCTGCGTTGACTGGCCAGCTGTCCCCGGGCTCCCTTGCCTGGCACTATCCTTGCGGCCACGCCGGGACCCTGAGCCGTGCGGTCAGACAAAGCTCCGCAGGTCAGAGCCCCTTACGGCCTCGTTACCCAGCCCTGCCCGGATCCTCGGAGCTGCGTTCACCGCACGGTGAATGGACTGGACTCTGTGCGGGGACCAGGTGACAGTCGCTCTCACGGGACCCGAGCCTCTTTCCCGCTCCCACAGTGAGAGGCCCCAGGGAAATCTCACACCTTCAGGCTTTCCTGGCGTGTGGTGGAGATGTCACAGAGCACGTGGTGACGTGTAGAGGGACAGTGGCTGGCGCTCTGAGCCTGGGTGCAGCCTCTCCACTCCCAGCACTGTGTGCCAGCCTGGGGGCGGTTGCACCTAGGGGTGTGTGGTAGATCCCTCTCTGGAGCCCTCACCCTGTGCTGGGTGCTGGCAGAGCCTGGCGAGTTCTCTGGTCAGGAGGGGCCTGGGCACCCACTACTGGGGGATCTGCCCTGGCTTGGTGGCTGGTACGGGGTTGGCTGCAGTGGTGAATCTGCTCCCCCTGTGACCACAGCAGAGAGGACACGGCCTCTGGGATGCTGGCCGCGCAGCTCCAGGCAGAGGTGGGCCTGGGTGGAGTCACCGACTGGGATTCTGGAGGCCTGGGTTGGTTCTGCAGAGCAGGGGGGCCTTGACGGACAAGGCTGGTGACCCTGCCTGGGCCCTGCAGGCTCGCAGGGGAGCACAGAGTGGAGGGGTTGGGGTCTGCCTGGCTCAGCATGCAGACCAGGGGACAGAGGACAAGGACCCGCCTGAGGCGTCCGGGGTCCCTGATGGCAAGACCAGGCTGCTGTGGTCCAGGCTTGGATGGTCCCTTCCAGATGGAGAGGTCACAGGGCCTCCCGGGTGGAGCTGTCCAGCCCTGACCCTGCAGGCCTCGCCCCTCTGTGGAGTCTGGGGAGGCACCGGGACCGCGCTGACTTGGGGGGTGATCTGCGTGGCCACCAGCATCCTCACTGGCCCTGTCACTCCCAGCTAGAGGAAGAGGACTGAAAGGTGCAGTGGCCCGGTGCACCCCAACAGGTGTCCTTTCAGCGGGGGCCTGAGGGCATGAGTGGGGAGGGGCCCTTGTGGACCTGAGCGGGGGAGGGGGCACAGCCCAGGGTAGCCGGGCTCTGACAGCAGGTACCAGGGAGGACAGGTCAGGGGCCCAAGGATGGCAGGTGATGCCAGGCAGGTGGAGGGGCAGTGCTGGGCCTGTGTGTCCTGAGGGATCTGTCCCCGTCCAGCCTTCTCCAGGGCGAAGCACAGCCCCACAAGGTCACACACAACCCCAGTCCCCTCTGCCCTCTGCAAGCCTGGCCTGGGCCGCCTCTAATGACCCGACCCTCCCCAGACTGAGGGCCCAGAACCGGCCACAAACAGCTGCTCCTCGCGGGAGGTGTCTGTCTCCCCAGGTGCTGGTGGCAGAGGGTGTTTCAGGGGCTCTTGATCCGTCCCTGCGTTTCCATTTTGAAGCTCAGTTGGCAGCCGGCTCTGAAATCTCACATCTCAAGGATGAGCGTCCCGCCTCTGGGCACTGTCCTCCGTGGGTTGATGGCAGTGGCAGTGACAGCAGGAGGGGGTCCCCGACCGCCACGTGGTGGCTTCTGCTAGCTCAGGTCACCTGGCATCTCTGCGGCCCACCCTGCATCCTTCTCTGTGCAGCCTGGGTGAGCCTGGGGAGGAGGGGAGAGGGGCGCTCGGCCAAGGGGGCCGGACACTGATTTGATGTTAAGGCTGCAGTGGAGCCGCTGCAGGGAACTTAACTAGAGAGGCTTTGATCTCGGTTCCAAGAGACCCTGGAAAGCCTGCTCCATTGCCGTAATCACAGCCATTATTCTTTTCCTTTTTATCACAGTTTCCTCCACCTGCTCTTATCCAGATGAAAAAGCCAGGCTCTCAGAGAGCCCAGGCGAGCCTCTCAGAAGGGCCTGCCGGGCGGGCGTCTCTAAGCAGAGGCCTCTCGCTGAGCTGGTGGCCACAAGTGGACTCTCTCCTCTCTCCCCCGCGCTTTCCTGGGCCCCTTCCCAGGTCTGCAGACTTACAGGAGGCTGCGGGACGAGCCAGGCAGTGGGCAGGGGCTCTGGACAAACGTGGCAGCCAGCAGAAGGCTCCAGAGGGGGTGCCCGGCCATGGCAGGGGGTTGCCCCCTGCCCCTCTCCTCCCAGCTCATCCTACTTCTGGGCTTGGGAGGAGGATGTGGCCCGGGTGGGAGGACGGGACAGCCCAGGGTAGAAGAGGGCGCGGCTGTGGACAGGAATGGCGGTGACAGGGCAGGAGAAGGCTGGGACCAGCCAGCTGGGTTCTGGGAGGTTTGCATGAGAAGATCTGTGACTTTGCTGGGCAGGCCATAATTCTGTTTCACAGTCGTGACGTTGGGGACAGCCAGAGGCTAACTTACGGAGCAGGATGAGTTCAAAGGCTTGATTTTAAGTTGGGAGAATGCGGGTGCCGTGCTCTGAGCCGTGAGGATCATCTGTCTGCGAAGGTGGCCTGTCCCTCAATTATCCCAAGTTCAGCTCCCCTCCCTGATCCCTCCGGACAGGTTGCCCGTGAAGCATCACCAGGCAGGGTCGCTGCTGGGGGGACCTCGACTCTAGGGACCCAGTCCTACCGCCCAAAAGGTCAGGGACAGCGCCACAGCTTAACGGGTCGGGCCACTGCCCCGTCGAGGCCTGAGCCGCAGAGTGGCCTGGGCTGGTCCCCTGTGCCGGGCCACGGGAGGCGCCCTTCTGTGAGGCGCCGGTTTCCCTTGATTTCTTTGTCTCCCTCACACCCCCAGCCCATGCAGAGATCATCCTTGGCTGGTCCCCACACCCTTCCACAGGGACCTGGACTTGGGGACAGGCCACATGTGTTTAAGTGGAAGTTGAACAGTGATCCAGAATGCCATGCTCGGCTTTCACCACAAACTTGATTTCAGTGTAACTCAAATATCGAGACTGTGATGCTCCATCCAATTGTAAGGTGTTCTTTTCTGGTCTTTTCAACCCTCACGCTAATGTCTATCTAATTAGGGGTGAAACTGAACATGGGTCTCTTAGTTTGAGAGTCCAGGGTCCCGGCAGTTAGCTTCAGTTTGAAAGTGGCTCTCGCTTTGTCCAGGAGAGGCGGGCTGTGGATTAGGAAGCCGGGGCTTCTGCTCTCCGCACTGCCTCCTGCTGACGTCGGGGCCCTGGCCCCCCCATCACCCCCAGGCTGGAGACGGAGGGCCGTGGCCTGTGGTTTTGGGATAGGACTAGTGCGGGTGGGGGCTGGAGCCGGGTTCCAAGGGCAGCAGGAGAGAGGCGTGCTGGGCTGGGGCAGTGGGCAGTGGCGCCCATCCCCTGATGTGAGTCAAGCTGGTCGCTGTCCACTCAGAGTCCCAGCTGGGAGGTGGGGGGCTCGTGGCTGAGGGGCAGGTGAAGAAAGCCCTTTGCAAACGGGAGCTGCAGGTGCAGGTGCAGCTGCAGCCTTCTTGCAGGGTCCCTGGGGTGTCTGCGCTCAACCTGCCCTGAAGTCCTTCTAAGGAAGTGGGGGCGGGGCTCCACGGGGGGTGTCCTGCGCACGTTTGGGCGAGCGCTCCTGACCGCAGAGACACAGAGCCGGGCGTGGGGGATCTCCCAGCCTCCCCACTCCCTCCTGGGCCTTCAGCCTGGGAGCTGCTCCTGCCACCCCTCCCCCCGTCCACCTCCCCTTTACCTTGTCTCTTGGCCTCGGGCCAAACTGGCTGGTGAGTTTAACCCACAGTAAAGGCAGTAAGGATAGTCATCTCCTTGGATGACTCAGAGTCTGCGTGCGCCTCACCAGAGCTCTGTTTTCATCCAGTGCTGTTTAAGTCCATGGTAGAGAGCCTGAGGTGAGGGGCCCCTCCCACCACCGTCTCCAACCAGCGGCAGTGACAGTGGCATCCACACTGCTGCCCACTCCCCGCTGTCACCAGGGCCCCCTCCCACTGTTACCCCTAGTGATTCCTTAACTCTTCCCTCCTCCCGATGGCGCTAATAGTATTTTCTCATTGTGTAACACTTTGGCAATGAGCCAAGCGCAGATTCGGGGACGTGCGTCCTGAGGATGCCCGTTCGGGGTGACCATGGACAAAGTGGTGGCCCGAGAACATGGTGAGGCTGCTGACCTGTGAGCACCACGAGAATGCAGCACAAGGGGGCCCTCCCTGCGTGCAGAAAGGAAACCCCGCACCGCGGAGGGATGCGTCCCGGAGCGTGAGAGGCCATCCACACCACGATTTCCAGTGGCCAAGGCCACATCCCCGTGTGCCAGGCGGGGCTCTCCGTGTTCCCTGGTTTCTCGCGGCAACACGCGGTGACACGCCGATTGCTGGCGTCTTCCTCTCCCGCCTAGGCAGACCCCTACAGGTCCACTCCGAGGGCGAAGGCAGGTGGCCTTTTAGGGTCTCGGCGCTGAGTGCCCCTCGCCCCACACAGGTCCCACCGAGGGCTGCGTGCTCCTCGGTCGCTGGCGGGACTGGTGGGACTGGAGAGTCTTCCCCGTCCTCACTGGTGTCTGATTTCTCCTGCGAGGAGCCGCCTGCCCCTGGCCTCTCCGGGGGGAGGAGTTTCCGTGCCCGTCTTACGGGAGGAGGCATCTACCGAGGCGGGGGGCCAGCCCAGGACGAACCCAGCAGCCCTTCTCTGCAGCCCGGGGGGCGTGGGAACGGAAGCTCCCAGCTCAGGAGCGCGACAGCTCCATGTCCTGTGCGTGTCTGTGAGGTTCAGGACGTCACCCCAAATCAAAGCAGCAGGCAGGCCCTGTCGGTGGGACCTGGTCCCTCGAGGGAGAGGGGTGGGGAGCAGTCTTGCACCCCGACCTACACCCAATGTCCCAGGAAGTCGTGTTGAGGCCAGTGGGGAGAGGTTTGCTGGATGGGTTTAGGTGCCGGCCACTTGGCTCCAGACTTGGGACACCCCGCCACCCCTGCTCCATCCCCCCAGCTGGCAGCCCTCCATGTACTCAGGACACACGTGGAAAGGCCGTCTGAGACCTTCTCGAGGCCAGTGGGCCACCCCCCCGCCCAGAAAACATGGGCCCCTGCCTACCCCGGGGGCGATTTGAGTGTGTCTACCACGTGGACCCACTGGATCTCTTGGATGTATGGCCATCACTGGTGTGGCCTCACCTGCAGGAACAGCAGGGCCAGTCCAGGCTGGACCACGGGGCCACGGGAGGAGGAAGAAGCTCAAGGTCTTTTAGGCTGGTGGGTTACAATATCCTGGTTAAAAGCAATTGTACACAGCAGCCGGGAACACACAGCTGCCATCCTGTGCTGTGTCCCCCCGACCAAGTCCTGCAGCCCCCGGGCTCCTGTCCTGAAAGCTGACCGGTGGTGGCTCACAGCCAGGGATGCAGGAATCAGCAGCGAAGGGCGTGAGGGACTTTCTGGGAGACGGGAGACTCCGCGGGTCAGGGGGAGTGGGTTTGCCTGGGTGGGCGCCTGGAGGACTCACGGCCCGCGCGCTCACAGCGGGCGCGTTTTACAGCATGTGTACTGTGCCTGGGACTTGACTTTACAAAGTGCTGTCCTTGGGTTTCACAAGGATTGGCAGGTCCTGACGCAGGATTTCATAACCGCGCACCTCACCGCCCTCTGTGCCCCGCAGGACGAAGCCTGCTCTCATTCAGAGGCGTCCTGGGTGTCCTCGGCTGGGAGCAGCTTGTTCTGGACCCAGAGGTGACGAGGATGAGGGTTTGATTTAGGTCACTGCTGTTGTCATGAGTTCTCCTTGAGCTTTAACTGAAACCTGCTTCCCTGAAACCACTAACCATCGCCCGTCTCCCAAAGGGCCCTGTGAGGCCCAGGACACTCACGGCAAGGCCCTGACCCACGCTGGCCATGGGGCACGTGCAGATGCTAAATGCACCCCCAGACTTGCCAGACGCCCCATTCCGTGGGAGACAGATGCCTGCAGCCCTTCCGACCAGAGTGCAGGTCCCCTGGTTACACATGCGGTGCGGTGCCCCAGGCCCAGCCAGAGACGAGCCAGGGCCCCCGGCTCCTCCCACCACAAGCTCCACAGGCCTTGTGGCTCCCACCTCCTGGTCCCCGTGTGGGTCTCCATGCCCCCACCTACATGGCCTGGACCCTCCCCGAGGGCAGAGCCACCTTCTCATATGGGTCTTTCCCTCCTGTTGGGGACCTGCCCGGGCCCACGTCTTCCTGGTCACGCGTGTGCCTGGTGGTGACCCAGCCTGTGGTCAGCTCCAGGCCCCGTGCCGGTCTCAGGCCCTGCTGGCCTCCTCGGCTGCCCAGGTTTTGTTCTCATCCAGGCACAGGGCTGACACTCGTGATTGCTAAATGCCATCCTCTCTGAGTGTCTGTCACAGGCTTCTGAACCTTTATTATGTCAGACATCCTCCCAGATTGAAGTCAGCAGACTGGATTAAATGGCCGTGGTGCCTTCCCGGTAATGGGGCGGGGGCTGCCTGAGGGCCAGGCCCAGCTGAGTCGCCCCAGGGCCTCTTCCCACCCGGGAGGCCACGGGGCACCGGTGCCCAGAGCCGTCCTTTGGCATCCCATCCATCTGGAGCCGGGGCCCTGGACCGCGCCCTCCTGAAACCTACACCCAGGTTACAGACCGTTCTCTTCACTGAGAAATGACGCCTGAGCAGGAGTTTGGACCCCCTCAGCCCTTCCAGTGACTGGGCTTGGGGTCTGGCTGGTGGCTGCCCTGGTTTGGGGACCGTGCTGAGGATGCTGAGGTGCTGCTATCCGGCCATCCTGCCTGGTCCAGCTCAGGGAATAAATGAAACTTGGCAAAGCTTGACTCAGCCAAAACGTAGCAGCAGGGACTATATGCCCTTGAGTACTCTGGATGCAGTGGCCCTCCGCTCACAGCCTGCTGGGTCCCGGGGACCGGGAGACCCCCAAGGGCTGGCTGCGTGTTCCACAGAAACTTTCCACAGGGTCCCTTCCCCGAGCCCCAGGCCCCCAGTCAGGATCTCTTGGGCATGGGAGCAACCTCTGAGCTGCTTGTGGAAAATCTGTAGAAACAGGGACGGTGGTGGTACCTACCCTGATGGGGGAGCGTCGAGGGCGTGGTGTGCCCCCCCCACCAAGTCTGGTCCGGCCCCTTAGGGACCAGTGTGCTGTTGCTGGGGGCAGCTCTGCACTCCTAGCCTCTGGGGCTGCGTGGATGGTAGGAGCCCCCGGCCCCTGGTCCTGGGGCACATTCAGCGGCCTGGATCACTAAGGCACCGAGGCAGTGAGCCCCTTGGGGGTCCTCTCCCAAGCCGGGCCCCCCTCCTCGGGCTCAGCCACCACCAGCCGAGCAGGAATGGCACGCGCCCTCTCCCATCCCAGCAGCAGGGACGGGGCCCTGCAGATCCCAGCCCTGCAGGTCACGGTACGTCTGAACGCCCAGCTGGGCAAGGCTGCCTCCTAATGGGTGGCCAGGATGGGGGTGAGAGGTGACGGACCTGACCTCTCCTGGGGGGGGTGTTTGCTGCTCTCCCGCGGGACCCCCAGCTGCAGGCAGAGGTGCCAGCGTCCAGGGGGAGTGTGGCCAGCTGTTAACATGGAATGACGTTCCCTCGAGCGTCAGGGGACAGAATCGGGCCACAGAACTGGGGGTTTGTGCGACCACCCACATGCACCCTGACCTCCGCCGTCTAGTGAGAAGCTGCACGTCTGTCTCTGGGGGAAAGTGAGCATCTCTTTCTTTTTTTACACGTCTCTCTACGGCATCTGGCTTTTGTTAAATGCTTATGGCGCCGCCTTTCTCCTAAGAAGACTCCCTGGAGTTCTGTTTCTTTCCGTCTTCACGGCAGCTGCCCATCACCCCTCAGGCACACGCGTGTGCACGCATGGGCACTCTCCTCCCTGGGCCCCGGCAGGGCCTGTGGGTCCAGGCGCCAGGCTGGGCTGGGGGAGCAGCTGTGGGGAGGCCCGGCCTGTGTCCCCCCTGCAGAGGAGGACGTGGTCAGGTGTTGGCCGCGTGCACAGTGGCAGCAGCTGTTGGGGAAGGAATTGTGATTTCTTATTTGTTTTATTTTTGAAGCATTTTTTTTTCTTTCTGGTTTTAAAAGTAATGCAAGTTCTTTGTAACAAAAATACCTGGGGGAAGACAATAAGAATTATAATCCCCCCCGCACCGAAGAAAACGCCGACCACGTCTTGTGTGTTGGTGTGCGTGTCTGTGTGTGTGACACAGAGAGAGAGCAGAGGTGAGACAAGGGAAGGAGGGAAGGGGGAGCCCAGACTCTAGAATCTTCCTGGCTGCCCCCTCCCAGAGGAGGAGGGCCCACCGGGAGGCGTGTGGGGACTGGCCTGGCCCATTGCAGGCCTCCCCACTCCTCTCAGAGGCCCATGTCCCACGTGTGCTCCCGGCTGTAACTGCAGTGCTGTCCCAGACCCTGGGATCCCTCGTTCCTTGAGCTTCAGGAGCAGGGGATGAAGGGCGGGCACGGCGGGACCTGGGGAGGGTCATTCCTGGGGGCAGTCGGCTCCCAGGGGGTCCTGGCCGGCCTTCAGCCAGGTGCATGGGTCAGGCCCTGTGGCTGAGATACCCATCGTCACGAAGCTGCTGGGGCTGAAGTGAGAGGCAGTGACATTTTCACAATAAACCAGAAATCTGAGTGGAACAGAGAGGTTTCCAAGTGCAGGGTAGGCGCCTGCCTAGAGCTGGCTTGAGAAGAGCCCCAGAGTGCCACAGGGGGTGTCCAGGACCTCAGCCCCGGTTAAGGTGGCCAGTGTGGTCCTCTGGGCGCCCAGGGCCAGCTGGCTGCCTGTCCTCCCCCCTGCCCTGTGCCCCGCACTGGGATGCAGGTTGAATGAGGTGCTGTGGGTTCCTCGGCCGCTGGGTGGGGGGCCTGGGAGCTCCAGGTCAGGTGTGGGCAGACAGGGAGGGACCAGCGCCTTGGAGGAGGGCTCCGCTGAGTCCATGGCGAGTCCGGTGAGTTCCGAGCACGTGGTCAAGTTCTAAGTACTGTGAGCGACAAGGTACCACCCGTATGTTAACCGCGCAGCCCAAGTTCACTGTCGGCCCCCAGAGCAGAACCGACAGCATGGGCAGGAGGGCCGGACAGTCTTCTCCTCGACACCAGGCGACCTCACGGTGTGGGTGGGCCACCCCTCTCATACCTGAACTCCGTGTTCAGCTGTGTGACCTGCGGGGAGAGCCACCTGGTGTCTCGGGACGCCGCCTCTTCCGAGCTCCCCGAGCACCTCTTGAGCCTGTATTCTGAGCCCCTGTGCTGATACGCTGCTACCCTATCCCTGTCCCCTTGCCCCTCACCTGGGCTGCTTGCTTCCAGGAGCCCTGGACCTGCCCATGGGAGCCGTTCACGTACTGCCGTTTGCCAGCATTGTCAGAGGTGCGGGGCGCCTGAACTGAGGACAGCGCGGTGGAGCCCGGGGGCGAGGCAGCCAGGGATGGGAGCGTTTATCCGTGAGGTCCTCCAGGGGTCGGGGACAACATCCGAGACCCAGCCCAGCCCGGGAAGGATGGGCACGGCACAGGGCGAGGACCACGTGAAGGCCCTGGGATGAAAGCCCGGGAGGAGACCCGAGTCTGCAGACAGCCAACCCCCAACACGGAATTGAGGGCTGGAGACCCCAGAAGGGGTGGCCAGGGCAGCCGAGG
Source organism: Mesoplodon densirostris (assembly GCF_025265405.1). Lineage (NCBI taxonomy): Eukaryota > Metazoa > Chordata > Mammalia > Artiodactyla > Ziphiidae > Mesoplodon > Mesoplodon densirostris. Next base: position 61,861,284 of record NC_082671.1, on the reverse strand, counting down.
AAACGCGGTGTGGAGGGATGGAGAGGGGCCGGGCTGGGTGCCCAGGCTGTGAGCTGGTAATAAATTCATAAACCAGGACCCACGGTGTCCTGAAGGCACACGGAGCCATGCGTGGCCTGTGCCCATGCACCCCAGTGCTGGCTTGTTCCCTGGTAGGCTTTTCCACACTCTCAGACAGAGGTTGGTTTTCTTCCTTTCATAGATTGATGGTGTCCCCAAAAGATACATTCAGGTCCTAACCCTGTTACCTGTGACAATGGCCTTATTTGGAAATAGCGCCTTTGCAGCTGCAGTCAATTTAAGCTGAAGTCATTAAGTGAACCCTAATCAACATGCCCAGTGACCTTGTGAGAAGAGGAGAGACACCAGGAGGTCTGTGACGATGGGACTGATGTGGCTGCAAGGCGAGAAACGGCCACCAGGACCCACAAGAGGCAGGAAGGTCCCCCCCTCCACCACGGCCACCCTGAGAGAGCCGGCCCTGCCGAGGCTTCGATTTCAGACTTGCAGCCACCAGGCTACGGGTGAAAATTCTGGGGGTTAGGCCCCCAGTCTGTGACGCCTCTTTACAGCAGCCCCTGGGCACTGGCTACTGTCCAGGACACCTGCTGTCAGCCGCATCTCCACGTGGGTGCACATGCAGAGGAATTGGGGGGCCCTTGGCGGCCTTGTCCTTCCCTACCCCAGTGCCACTGGTCCATGGGGCGTGGTCCAGAATCGTGGCACCTGGGGGGATGGCAGCGTTAGGCTGACAGCTACCGTGTGAGAGGTGAACTGGACGTAGAAGCCCTCTCAGTCCCCCAGCGGGGACCTTGCCCGGCCACCCCCTTACAAACGAGGGTCCAGGCTCCGGAGGCGCAATGTGCCTGGGTCAGGGGTTTCCCATGGCTGGTCGGTCAGTTGCTTTGTTAGTTACTGACCAGGGCTCAGGTTCCGAGGAGACAGGCCTCTGCTGGCCACTGACGTCAGCCAAAGGTGTCTGGGGTCAGGGTGGGCGGCAGCGAGGACTGGGAGCGCCACAGCAGCCCCACGGCAACACGCAGAGCTTAAAATAACAGCCGAGACAGAACCCACGCGGCTGCCCGACCACACGTCGCAGAGTCGGACCAGCCCACAAGTCTCAGCGTCTTTGCCGTGAGCTCCTGGACCCCTTCAGGTGCACGGTTGCCCGTAATCACGTCTGTCTTTGAGGCTCTAACCACTGTTGTCACCAGAAACGCACCTCATTATCCACGACACTCTTCCCTCTGCTGCATTTGTTTATCTACTTATTTATTTACAAGTCTGTTTGTTTATTTTTGCCTGGTTCTTAGCGCAGGATATAATTTTGCGTGTAATTAGTTAGTGCACGTTCAAATCACAGACAAAGCCTTCAGGGAGGCGGCGTTGGGGTGTTGGCCATGGAACAGGCTCTGCTCAGCAAGGGGAGGGGGGTCCCAGCAGCTCGAGGAGGAGGGCCCCGGGGCCCACATCCTTCCTCCCGCACCTGTGTGACCCACACAGGTGAGCCGTCCATGACGGGCTCTGGGCGGCTGGCCTGGGGTCCCCGTGCACAGCTCCCTTCAGGCCCTGGACCAGGCATGTCTGGTACCCGCTGAAGACACCCCGTTGCCTCTTGGGTCGGTCACACCCAGACGTGGCTTCCCTCGGGTCAAGGTGGCCTGGGCAGCTCTGGGCTGATGAAGCCGGTGGCTGCTCCATGCACTTTATCCTGCCAGCCTGGCCCCAGGCCAGGCTGGGCACCCGGAGGTGACATCAGTGACAAAAAGGCAGGGCAGTCCTGTGCAGTGAGCCACCTGGAGGACCCGGGGGCTGCCTGGAGGAGGGGTCCAGGGCTGACAGCAGTGTATGAAGAAGGACACCCAGGGCTGAAGCAACGGCTGCCTGGGAGCCCCAGGGAGCTGCCAGCTTTTCTTCTGTGGGGTGGACACTGCCACCCTCCTCCCCTGCATGTGGGGACCGTCTCCTGGGTGTCACCTCCTCGTTGTTCCCTTGTTTGGAGCTGCAGCATGTACCCCCATCCTCTCTCCCTGCCGACCCCCTGCATAGCGGTGGGCTGGGATCTGTACGGGGCCGTATCCTCGAGCTGGGAGGGACCTTCAGGGCCAGAGTACCGTCCGCTTTCTCACACTGTGGTCCCAGGGCCCAACGCAGAGGGCGGCATACAGTGGTGCTTATTGTTTGCTGAGGGAAGGAAAGTGAGGCAGTGAGTGGATGCCCCAGTGGAGGCTGTGGCCGTGTGGCCACACCGAGGGGCCACCCGGTGTCACCAAGAGGTCTAGGCTCACAGCTCGGGGATGACCGGGGGTGGGGCACCAGCCAGGCCCGGGGAGGACCTGCAGCCTCCCTGGGGCCAGCGGCCAGGCTTCCCTCGTCGGCACCCTCCGTCCAGCGCCGGCACTGCCTGTCTGGTCAGTGTTACTCTTCAGAGCATCTTGGTTTACGGACAGGCGTGTCCCTCTGCTGGGATGCTGGCCCCCTCAGCTCCTCAGAGCAGCGGGTGCCCTCCCTGGATTTAGGAGTCACATGGTGGGGGGTGAGGAAGCCAGTGAACCCCATGGAGTCGCCGCCTGCAAACGAGACGGGTCCCTTCTCGGCAGGTTGGGCCGGTCCAGACACAGACCGAGGCCGCTCCAGGCCAGCCTGGCCTCCTGTCGCGGAGCCCTGTGCAGCCCAGGTCCTGACTCGTGACCCTTCCCCTGTGACTCAGCCCTTCATTTCTAGGCATGGCTGAGATGGGGCACATTTAACGTCCTGTCGTCCAGGCAAGGCTGCCAAAACCATGCTGTACAAGCGTGGAGGTCGCTGGCCTGACCCGGTGCATTGGCTTTTACAGGGTGGGTCTGACAGCGTCGTCTGGGGGTTCAGATATCCCTCTGGGTCCCTCTGCAGATGGGTGCCAGGTGGGCACTCGGTGTGGTGCCGGGACGGCTGGTCTCCAGGCGCGTCCACTCAGCCCCATCTGCGCCTCTCTTGCAGGTCAGCTGGCCGCCGGCACCTGTGAGATTGTGACGCTGGACCGTGACAGCAGCCAGCCGCGGAGGACAATCGCCCGGCAGACGGCTCGCTGCGCGTGCAGGAAGGGGCAGATCGCGGGCACCACCAGAGCCAGGCCTGCCTGCGTGGACGGTAAGAGCCCCGGCCCGGGCGGCCGTCGGGGGCCACAGGAGGCTGCGTGCCCAGGGTCCACGAGATGCCCCCAGCCCCCAGGACATTCCGCCGAGGCGCCCTGCTCGCTGGGCAAGGCCTCGGGCTGCACGGGGCCGCCACCCCCGGCGGTGCCGGTTGTGCCCCTGAGGGCTGCGTGCTGGCCGTGGGCGTGGAGTGCAGGCTGGCGGGGAGCCAGAGGGTATTTCTTGGCCAGTCGGGCTTGCTGCGGGCAGAGGGGGTGGAGGCGGTGCCACCAGCGAGATGGCCCTGATGCCCGTGTGGTCTCTGTCTGAGGTGCCAGCGGGGCTCGTTACCCTGCGGGTCTGGCAGGTGGCAGGTGGCAGGTGCCCCAGGCTTCGTGACGTGCAGCAGGGCCGCCACAGGCTCCCAGGACAGCCGACGCGATGCGCCTGTTGGGTAGGCTGGTGGCACCACTGAGTCTGAGCCGGCTGGGGGACGAGACACGTCTTGTTAACATTCTCTCTGAGTTAATGCTCAGGCACCGTGTGGGAGGTGGTACCTCTGGGGACCGTCCTCAGAAACAGACCCACAAGCTGTCTCTACAAAGCGGGGAGGAGTCCCCGCAGCTTCCGTCAGGGCACCGACGTGGGCGCGTCCCCTGGTGCAGGAGACACCGCGGGTGCTCTGCAGGGGACCTGGGCATCCCAAGGCTGGACGCAGCGGGGCCCAGCAGGGGTCTGGGGCGGGGCCAGCGGTCGAGTGGGGGAGGCGGCGTTGGAGCTGGGCCGGAGCCCTACCCAGCCCCAGGACTAGAGCAGGGGGGACACCCCTTTTCTGGGCGGCCTGGGGGCTCCCGTGGGCCTGGCTGGCAGCTGCCTGTGTTGGTCCAGGCTCCTTGGGGTCGATGGCCCCATGCAGGGGTGTGGGGTGGCTGGAGGAGACGCGGTCACCGCGGTCAAGGTGGAGGGTCCAGGGTATCAGCCGGTCCATCCCGTGGGGGCGGCAGGGATGCACAGGGTCACCCAGAGCTGGACTTGGACCCTGGCTCTTCTGGTCGGTCCCTCCCCTCCCCTACAGCCTCTGCACGGGCTCTGGGGGCCCAGCTCCCTGGTTCAACCTGTTGCCTCCGCCCAGGAGGCCCACCGACTCCCCTGCTCTGACCTAGGACGTGGTGGGGAACCACCTTGCCTGCTGCAGGCGGTGCTGGCGAAGGTCACGGGAGAGGTGACAGGCGTGCTGAGCACAGGGCTGGGGCATCGTGAACTCCCGGCCACTCTGGGAGGCTCATCAGCCGTGCGGGTAGGGCTGCATCAGGAGCGAGGACACATCATCCCCGAAGGGGAGGCTTTCTGACAAGCCGGGTGGGTCCCAGTGCAGCCCCCAAAGGGAGAAAGGCCCCCAAGGAAGGGCCCCTCGGGGATGGGGCTGATTCAGGGGCCCGGGTCAGTGTCACCAGTGAGCCTGTCCAAGACTGTCTGGGGACCTGACCGGGGCAGTGAGTCTGCTCGGGGCCCGGGACCTGGAGCTCTGGCCCCACATGGCCTCCAGCAGGACAGGGAAGGAGTTGGGGACGGGCCTGGGCTCTTGGACCGAGGGAGTAGGCCCGGCCCTCACCACTCCAGGCCCTGACGTCCTGTGCACCTTTGGGGCTGAGTTGGCTGCGGGAGCCTCACCCATGGAGCCTGGGGTGCCCAGAAGCACCCTGGAGGTGCACAGGGCTCCGGGACCACCCAGCCGCCCCCAGAACCCGCCTTGCTTCCCTCAGGCCCCTTGGCCACGTGCCACCTGCCTTGTGCTGCCAGCCCGGAAGGGCTCTCTGGGAATGTCGGGGGCACCTGGGAGGTGGTGGGAAAGGACTGTGCCTTGTGGGGGGCTGGAGGCTAGTGGAAGGATGCTGAGGCAGCTGGTGCCTTCTGAGGATCTGGAACAAGGAAGCACTCGTGCTGGCGTCAGTTTTGTTTCTCAGAAGCTGTTGTCTGTCCTTGTTAAGAGCATCTAGCCATCGGCATCCCACGGACGGGGTGTGATTGAACAGCCAGATGTCTACGCGCAGCGCTAACATCCTTGCCTTTGGGGACCATCCTCAGAAACAATCACAGACAGTCTTTACAGAGAGGAAAGACCTAGCTACTCCGAGGCCGCTCCACTGACCCTAGACTCTGTCTGCCCAGTGGGTCGCCGGTGGACCTCCTTGACCCCCAGTGAGCTGGGCTAAGCCACGGCATCTCTATCTGCAGCTCCTGTAACTAGAAGCAGCTAGAGCGCCTTCGGCTGACATTGATGGATTCTTCCCAGACAGGAGGGAGGGAGGGGGAGGTGCCGGCCCGCTCCCCTCCCCTCTGGTCATTAGCTCTGGGAGCCTTCGGGAGAGCCAGGTCAGAACTGATTACTAATTGAATCTGGGTCTGCTCATCTGAAACCACGTTCTCTCCCCTCTCCCGTGAGCCTCCCCGTGCCTCAGGAGCTGGGTCCCAGAGACCCAAATTAAAACCCGGCCGTTTTCAAGGGAGGCCACACAAATCAGTTAGCTGGCATTTTTTGTACAGTGGGCATTTCCAGGCTGCCATCTAATTTAATTTTTGAGTTTCTATTTTCTTGCTCTGTGCACATAATGTTTCCTCAAGTGTGAATTGTGCCTGCTAAAGAGAAAACTTGGGCTGCATGGGGTTGGTTGGAATTCCGTATGAACGGGGCTTAAATTGGGATGGTTTGTGCTGACCCTGTCGTGTCTGGTAAATACGTGGGCTTGAAATACTAGAGCCCAGCTGCATCTGTTCACATGTTTATTCATTTATTTATTAACTTATCGTTCATTCATTTGCCCACTGACTCATTCATTGGATCAAATAAGGTGTTTGCTCCTGGGTGGAGGAGAGCTGGAAGGGGAGATTGACTCTTAGGGTACCTAGTACCTAGAACATGCAGTGCTGGAGGGCTAGGGTCCAGACTGTGAGGCAGGGGCTGGGGGACCCCAGAGTACAGCCGTCACTTCCTGTCCAGGACCTTAACAAAGTTGCATCTTCAAGGGAGCATTTGAGCAGGGTACCAAAGAATGAATAGGAGCTCACCAAGAAAGTATCTCTTTGTAAAAGGAGGGGGCTGGTGGTGAGAGGGGAGCTCCTGGCCGTGTTTCTGGGTAAACCGCAACCCCCCCCCACCAGCCTGGACCCTAACCCTAACCTGCCTAGGGTCTTTCCAACTCATGGAACCATCAGAGAAAGAGTTTCTCAAACAAACCCCACTATCCCTGCAAGGCTCCACGTCCTTACACACAAATACAGAACGGCACCTACCCTCGGGGCTGCCGCTGGTCGTGGATACCTCGGTTAAAAGCCTCCTCCGCCGGCACTGCTGCTCTGGAAGGCTCTGAGGGCCCCTCTCCACCGGTGGAAATGCGCGTGGTCCCAAAGCCCCTGTAGCACCGCTGAGAGGACCGAGGCCCAGTCCCCAAGCCACGCCCCGCCCAGTGCACAGCAGGTCACACACAGGCAGCTCCACTCTCCCTGAAGTGGCCTCTTTCTTTATAAAGGTAGGCTCTTCCTCCCATCAGCTGAATTCTCATGAAACTCTCTTGGAAGAGAACCAAGTAAAGAAAGCAGCGTGGTGCCCAGGGGCCGGGCACGGGCAGTCGGGCGGGAGAAGAGAGGGTTGTTTCTGGAGCAGCACTGCCCCAGCCATGGTGGGGGGGTGGGGGTGAGGGCAGGAGTCTTAGGCCAGGCCCGGCAGGGTTCCTGGGAGCCATGGGGTGTGGTGGGCAGGCGGAGTTCCGCACAGGCCTGTTGTGAGGGCCGCTGCAGCCCTGAGGAGGAGGTTGTAGTCTAGGCTGGCACAGTCCAGTCTGGAGAGGGTCCTCCCTGTGTATGGGCTGCCAGCCTCTCCAAAGTCCCTGCCAGGACTGCCTGGCTGATGCTGTTGACCACTGGCACCTGCTGGGAGCTGGCCTGTCTTCTAGCCAACATGCCTTTGTATTCCTGAGCAGGGAACAAATGCATCCAGGTCTCATGCCTGAACATTAGGGTCAGATCTTGTAATATACCTTTCCTTTCCAGGGGAGCCTGGGGTGCAAACAGGGCCCAGGGTGTTGGGTGGAAAGCCACGGCCCCAGGCCTCCTGGGTTCTCACCAGCTGTGTGCACAGATTGGATAGCAGCTGGGCATCATCACACTCTTCTTAGAGTGAGAGGAGGTGTGATGCTCAGAGGCCCTCTCTGAACTGATGTACCAACCTAGGGAACCACCTGTCCCCCATTTACATTCTTCCCAGCCATGTATGAGACATGCGTGTTCCAGACATGGCCTTTGAGGGATTCTGCTGAGGAAGCTGGAGCAGGGATGGCTGTTTGAGAAGGGTCTGTGTGCAGATGGCTGCTATGGTCTGAGATGAGCCTGGGTCCCCGCCAGGGAGGAAGTGAAGACCCAGAAGAGGCACCTCATTAGTAGATGCAAGGAGTTGAGGGTGCAGAGATAAACCCTTGCATCGCATCAGCTGATCTTCATCAAGGGCGCCAAGACCAATGGGGAAGCAGTAGTCCTTTCAACAAGTGGCACTGAGACATCTGGATTTCCACGTGCAAAAGAACGAAGTTGGATCCCTGCCTCACGCCATATATATACCAGCAACCTCAACATGGATCAGAGACCTAAATGTTAAGGGCTAAAATGATGAAACTTGTAGCAGAAGACAGGAGTAACTCTTTATGACCTTGGATTTGGCAAAGGATTCTTACATATGACACCAAAAACACAAGCAACAAGAGAAAAGTAGATAAATGGGACTTCATCAAAATGAAAACCTTCGGTGCCTCAGAAGACACCATCAAGAAAGTGAAAAGACAGCCCACAGAATGGGAGAAAATGTTTGCAAATTGTGGATCTGATAAGGGACCTTTATCTAGAATATATAAAGAACTCCTCCAACTCAAAAGTGAGAAGACAATTAACACAATTTTAAAATTGTCAAAGGATCTGAGTAGACATTTCTTCAAAGAAGATAGACGTGAATAACCAGATGCCAGCTCCCATGAGTCAGCAGGAAAATGCAAATCAAGCACACAATAAGACACTGCTTCACACCCCAAAGCGTGGCTAGAATCAAAAAGTCAGATGATAACAAGTGTTCCCGAGGGTGTGGAAACATCGGAACCCTCCTACACTGCCGGTGGGAATGTAAAAGGGAGCAGCTGTTTTGGAAAAATGATCTCGATTAAACAAGAGTTATCATCCTATGATCTAACAGTTCCACTCCGAATGGAATCCTAGGTATTCCCCAGGAGAAATGAAAAACATACATCCACTCTGTCGACTGAAAAAAACGGCACAATGTGAGGGTTGTGAGTTAAGTTTTATTTGGGGCACAGTGAGGACGATAGCCCAGGAGACAGCATCTCAGAGAGCTCTGAGGACCTGCTCCAGAGAGGCGGGGGGAAGGTCAGTATATATGAGATTTTGGTGAAGGGGGAGTCCATGCAATCAAGCACGTATTCTTTGCAGAAGGTTTCTGCAAGTCACGAGGAGCAGATGTCACCTTGAAGGAATTTAGTTCTTTTCTAGATATGAGGAGATGCAAGAATTGGGCTCATAAAATCTCCTGAAAATATCTAACTATCTGAAGACCTGTCCTGCCAGTTTTTCCCAGAGCACAGAGAGCCTCTTTCCTGACCTCCACCCTGAACTCTTTTCAAGGGGTGTGGAAAGTCAGCAGCTGCAGCGGCTCAGGATTTAATCCTAGTAGAGGTGGATGGCAAGTGCCAATTTGTAGTTGGCAACTGAAAAACTTGTCCACACACATTCACAGCAGCATCTGCCCTAATAGACAAAAGGTGGAAACAGCCCAGACGTCCAGCAGTGGACAAATGGGTAAACTGAGCGTAGTGTGTCCATATAGTGGAACGTTACTGAGCTGTAAAAAAGAACGAGGATTGACACACATTCAACGTGGATGAACCTGGAAAACGTGACACTCAGGGAAGAAGCCAGACCCAAAGGGCACATGGTATGTGATTCTCTTTACGTGGAATAAGCAGATCCAGAGAGACAGAGAACAGATTAGTGGCTACCAGGGGCTGGAGAGCGATAGGAAGGGAACGGGGTTTCTTTTGGGGGGATGAAGAAGCCCTAAAACTGACGCAATGGATGCACGGCTCTGGACGCACTGAAACCACTGAATGATGCACTTTTAAGTCATGAATTGTAAGGTGTGTGAATCAAGGTAAAGCCCTTGCCCCCCACACACATGCACAGAGCTGATGAGGTGGGTGAACTGGGAAGGCGGGGTGGGGGAGCCTTGCACGAGGCAGGGGGCGGGGGAGATGTGATGGGGGCGGAGCCGGTACTCCAATCACCCCTGAGTGGTGAGGACCAGGGGTTAGGACACGGGCTGTTCTATAGCCTGGTTGGGTTGGAGCTCAGGTTGGAGAAGGTCTGACAGGGGAGGTGAGTGTAGACCACCATTCCTTAAACTCTAACGGCAGGGCCCGGCGTCTGTTTTGTAGGATATGGTAAAAATCACATAACTGGGAAACAAAATTTCAGAGAGCATTTGAGTCGAAGTCTGCTTTGTGTTTGATCCAGCAGAGCCTGGACGGCCCCTCTGTGTCACACTGGCCTTCCGGCATAAGCAGAGTGGGCCACGGCCTCAGCAGCAGGGTCCGCAGCCCCCACCCAAGGTCCTGTGAAAGGGCAGGGAGGCTGGGACCTGGCTTTGAGGCTCAGAAGCAAAAGGGAAGGAAACATGAGGCCTTTAGATGCTGGTGAAGAGAATGAGGCAACTGAGAGGAACGGAGAAGCTGGGAGTGGCTGGAAATTCCCAGAAGGGTGTTAGGGGTTAGGGGCCCAGGGCTGCCTCGGGGGAGGGGCAGCTCCCCGCTGTGAGGACTGGACGGAACCCGGAGGCCCATGCCTGTGTGGCCCTTAGTTCTCCGTCAGGTGGGGGCCTTGGTGTTTCAGCACCCGGCTCTGCAGCCCCACCTGGATCACCCTGCTTCTCCCCAGGGCCATTGCAGCAGCGCTAGGGTGGGTGCAGAGGCAGAAGCATGAGATGAGAGGAGGGGGCCGTCACGGGCAGCACAAACCTGATGGGGGCTGAACCGAGCCGATGCGGTAGCAAAAACCCTGGAAGGCTTCCTGGAGGAGCTGAGCCCCGTGTCCCAGGGAGGTGGCCACGCCCACCTACGTTGCTCCGTGGCCCTGGTTGTGCCCTAGACTCCCAGAGTGTCCTTTAGCAGCAGACTTGAATGTGTGGTCACCCCACATCCATGTCCAGACCCCGTTCTTTGAGAGGAGAGGGGACAGGATTCAGAGTGGACAGCAGGCCTCAGTCTTTTGGGGCAAAAGCTTTTAGGTGTTTTAATACTTGGAAAAGTGAGTATGCATATTTAGAAACCTGTGTATGTCCTTTATGCAGCTGAGTGGCCTCCAGCAGTTCGGCTAAGCTCTGCGAGCTGTGGGTGGAGGAGCAGCAGAGGTGTGAGTGAGGGTCCAGCCCTGCCTGGCCTCCTGCACCACCCAGTGCTTCCTTTATCTGTGTCACCCGCTCTCTGGAGTCTGCTAGACCTGCCCCCCGTGGTGGGCCGAGCAGGCTTGCAGTGACTTGCAACAGTCGTGTTAAATTTTCAGAAATTTTGTGATCTGACTGCTATATACAGCCGTTAGTAAAAAGGAAGTTATCTAACCTTACCTGTACATAAATTATATTAAAAAGAAAGATATCCACCTTAAGCCTCTAAAAAAAGAACAAGCTAAACCCAAATCAAGTAGAAGGAAGAAAATAGCAAAAATTAGAATGGAAATAAATAAAACAGAGACTAGAAAAAACAGTGGACATCAACTAAACCAAAAGTTAATTATTTGAAAGATAAACAAAAATATCGAAACTTGATTTTTAACTAGACTGATCAGAGAAAGAGAGAGAGAAAAGGCTCAGATTACTAAATCAGAAACTAAAGGGAGGACCACCCTCTTTATTTTTACTATCTTTCACAGAAACACAAAGGGTATAAAGGAATACTATGAACCGCTGTGTGCCAACACATTAGGTAACTTAGATGAAATGGACACCTTCCTAGAAACACACAAACTGACTTAAGAAGAAATAGAAAGTCTGAGTAGACCCATGACAAGTCAAGACAGTGAGTTAATAATCTAATAACATCCTAGCAAGAAAAGCCTAGTACCAGATGGTTCCACTGGTGAATTCTACCAAATTTAGAGAAGAATTAATGTCAATTCTTCTCAAACTCTTCCAAACAAAACACTTCTTGACTCACGCCATGAGGCTGGGTTTACCCCAATACCAAAAGTATCAGGAAAAGACATTACAAGGAAACTGCAGACCTTATAAATACAAATGCAGAAATCTTCCACAAAACACTAACAAACTGAGTCCAGGAGAATATGAAAAGGATTGTACGTCATGACCAAGGAGGATTTATCTCAAGGGTGCAAGAGTGGGTCAACATAAGAAAATCAGTAGCTGTGATATATGGTATTAATAGAATAAAGATCTAAAGTCACATGATCGTGTCAATAGTTACAGAAGAAGCATTTAACAAAATCCAACATCCCTTCAAGATAAAAACACTCAGCAAACTAGAAACAAAAGGGAACTTCTCAACATGACGAAGGGCATCTATGAAAAGCCACCAGGCAGCATCATACTCAGTGGGAAGACTGGATGCTTTTGCCCTAAGATCAGGAGCAAGACAAGGATGTCTTCTCTGGCCACTCTATTCAGCATTGTCCTGGAAGCGTGGCCAGGGCAGCTGGGCAAGAAACGTAAATAGAAGTCATCCTGATGGGAAAGGAAGAAGTAAAGCTATCTATTCACAGATGAAGTGATCTTTTGCAAAGAAAACCTGAAGGAATCCACGTACACACTTAAAAGTAATAAAGGAGTTTGGCAAGGTTGCAGGATACAAGGTCAGTATACAAAACTCAATGGAATTTCTCCACAATGGTAGGGAACAATCTGAAAATGATCTCAAGGAAATAATTCCACTTGAAATAGCTTCAGAAAGAATGAAATACTCAAAAATAAATTTAACAGAAGTGCCAGACTCGTGCACTGAAAGCTATAAAACAGAAAGCTAATAACATCGCCTCCCTCATCTTATACATTTTAATCAGCATTTGAGGATAATCAGCATGTAGAGAAGAAATATCTGTGCAATATCTTGGAGGAGATTCTCTCCAGGAACCAGGAGCTGATGTGCCCCAGCGTGCGGTGGGAACCCTCATGCTCTGATTGTGGCCATTAGCAGGGACGCTTGTGACGTTATTCAGAGAAGGGTGCAGGGGGCTCTGCACTGATCAGCAGGCCGCCTGCCTCTCGTCCCGCTCCTGTAGCTCAGGGACATCACAAACACTCATGGTGGCGGGGGCATGCGTGGGACCCTGTTACACAGGCTCTGCCCAGGGTCCCCTGGGAGTCCACAGGCTCTGTCCAGGCCGATGCAGGCAGGTCCCCCTCCCTGAGATTGCTGATCCTCTGTCTCCTTCAGGAAGGAGGGCAAAGGGGGCACGCAGCTCCGGAGCCCCCAACCCTGGGCGGAGTTTAAATTTGGATGTTTTTCAGGACCCCCAGAGCAAAGCTGCAGTTGACGTGGGCGTGACAGAGCTTTGTGAACAGTTCCTAAAGGCCGGCATGTGCAGGTTTACATGGTCACCAGGGCCTTGCTGGAGGCTTTAAGTGAATCACTGGTTTTATTTCCACAGATGCCCTTTGAGGGAAGCACTCTTATCTGCCCCCCTTTAAAGACTGGAGACAGGGCCACATGGGGGATGGAGCTTGCTCCAAGTGCTCAGGGGCAGCCTGGAGGCCCCTGGGTTTCAGTGCCCCCCAGGAAGCCACAGTGCCCTCTGGGAAACACCCAGCAGTGCTGAGAGGCCCAGACCTGGGTGCAGAATGAGAGCAGCCCAGGCTGTTGGCCTCCGCGAGGACCCCGGGGAAGACGGGACAAAAGGTCCTGACTGTGTCCTGAGATGTGCAGGGGAGTGGAGGAAGCACGAGACCCCAGGGGAGAAAACTGTGGACTCAGGCCACGGCTACCCGAGAAGACTTCCTGTAAGAGGTGACACGAGCGCTCGTCACTGGGCCACGGCTGCCCGGAGCAGGTGGGCGTCAGTGGGCAGCACACCAGGGTGCTTGCTGGCTGCTGGGCAGTGGGTACCGCCACAGGCAGAGTCTCTCAGAGCCGTGCTGTGGACACAGTGCCCGTCAGGACCCGTGGTTGAGTCCCCCTTCCTTCCTGGGCTGGCGGCTGCAGAGGAGGGAGGCAGCGGCCCCTCTCTCTTGCCCACACCTTGCCCACGTGCACACGTGCCAGCACAGGGTCACACTGGTGCTCAACCTGGTGGCGGGGCCGTCCTTGGCCCCAGTCCATCGCCCAGCTCTGGGCCCGCAGAGGGAGATACCCCAGCCACCGTGGTCTAGCACTGGGGGGCCCTGCCTGGGGGTCGACATTGTGGAGGGAGAGAGTGGGTGCAGCCCGCCTGCCATGCTGGTCACGTCCACTCCCGAGGGTGGAGGTCACAGGAGCTGGACACCACGGGTCCCATCGCTCCCAGCGAGTCCAGCCCCTTTTCAGGGAGTCCAGCTTCTGTAGAGCAGACGGACCCTGGCACCGTTAGTTTCAGGGCAGGCCCAGGAAGTGGGGTGTGGGAGGGACCCCTCTGGGAGGAGGATGGGGCCCGGCATCCTTTACTAGCCTCTCCTTCCCGCTGAAATTGCCGGCCTCGTTAGGCGAGGCCCCCGCGGCTTTCCTCTGCGCTCCGGAGCGGCTCCGCCCACCCGGGGCTAGGAAGGCATCCCTCCCGGGCCTCCTGGCAAGAAGCGGCTTCCCTGGGGGCTGAGCGCGGCCCTGGGGCTCTGCACCTCCCAAGGGGGCCCTTCTTTGAGGGAGGCTCATGCTGTTTCATGTGATTTGAAATTTCAAACTCAGTTCAATAGCGTGGTAAAAACCAAATCAAAGCCAGGGAAATCGTCAACAAAACAATTGCATTTTGATCCAGGGAACAAGCTTGCCCCCATGTCCTGCTGGCTCCGGGCACGGACGCAGGGGCAGCTCTGGTCACTTTCAGGACCCGCGTGGAGGGGGCGCCCGCGCAGCCTTCCAGGTAGGGCTTGGGGAGGCGGGAGGGGCCGGGTCCTTTGACCAGCTGCTCAGGCCGTGGTGGGGGGCAGGGGCTGATCCCCAGCTGCTGGCAGCACGAGTGGTGTCTGACGGCCTTTGGGAAGATCTCTGCCCTGCTCTCTGGACAGTAAAGTCAGGGCACTGGGTGCTGGGAGAGGTCGGGCTGGTGACGGAAGCAGCAGTGACGGTGGACGGGCGAGTCAGGAGGCCAGGTGGTGGCCCTCGCCGTGGGGTTGTTGAGAAATTGGAGGGAGAAGCCCTGAGCCCGGCCCTGGGCACGGCCCGAGCACAATGCAGAGAGGTGTCTGTCCCGACCGAGGGGGCCCTGGGCGTGGCCTGAGCGCTGTCCCCCGGCAGGTGTGGCTCACCTGTGGGCCAGGGAGCAGGTGCCCAACAGGGGCCTGGAGGCAGGTCCAGGGGCTCCCCTGGGTGGTGTGAAGGGGAGTGAGGTCAGCAGGGAGGAAGCTCAGGACAGGGATATGGCTCCTGGCCAGGCGGCCGGGCTCCAGGCTGCGACCGCGGCTCAGAGCCCAGGCTGGGGGAGGGGCGGCAGTGTCCAGCAGGGCGGCGATGTCAGCGTCTCCTTCCTTGCTCTCCAGGGCTGTACTGGGGGGAAAAGGAAGGAGCCCCCCACAGCAGGGAGCTGGAGAGGTGAATGAAAGTGTCCCTTTAATTGTTCAGATGCCTGGCAGGATAGGCAGAGCCTGCCTGCCTGATGGGTGAGAAGCAGCCGCGTTTGCCGCCGGAGCCTGGGGCCTGGCGGTCAGAGGAGCCCCGGGATGGGCATGGGCCCTTCGGGTCAGTGCGACCCCGTGAGGATGGTTCTCTGCATCAGCCGGAAGGGCCCTCCTCACCCACCTGTGCCTTAGCTCCTTTTTGTTTAGCTTTACTGTCCTCATTTTAAGTGTCCTCGGCTGGTAGTCAAGCAGCTGATCTAACGCAGATTCTACCGGTAACTGGGGAGGGAATGGTGTTCACGTTCTGGGTCCACAGCTTCGGGAGCGGGGTGCCGCCCGCGAATGTCAGAGTCGGGGCCCCCATACGGGAGTTAAGTACCCGAGTCCTTGCAGGTCCAGTGCCCAGCTGCCCACGTGACCTTGGCCATCACCTCCACCCCGAGCACCAAGTGTCCCTCCAGTGTGGACGTAAGGGCAAAGGGCAAACTGCAGGACCCTGGACCCAGCGACCTGTGTTTCCTAGGTGACTGGGCTGCACAACCCCCTGGGGCAGCAAACCAAAGATGCAGGTGTGTTTTTAAAGAGATGCATCAGCGCCTTTGAATGTGAATGCGCCTCTGACACCTGAACAGCAGCACCAGGGAGAAGAAAACAAATGCAGCCCTTCCTCACAAAAGGCTTTCCCTCCAGCATCAGGCATCCCTGGTGGCCGTGGGAATCCAAGTCTATACAGTTACAGATTCATAACGATGCCTGTGTAGGCAAGTTCAGAAACGATTTCATGACCTTGTATAGGATGTGGAAGTCCAAAATAAGTGTTTATTCTTTAAAAAAATACCTTAGTTGAGATGTAACACACACAGGCTTGCACTACTCGCCCGCCGGAGCCTGGATGCTTCACCCCCCACCCCAGTCATACCCCCTCCCATTACTAGTGCCCCGTCTTCTGGAACCTCGCATTAATGGAATCAGACAGTACATAGACTTTTGTGCCTGGCTTCTCTCACTCACCGTGTCTGTGAGATCAACCTTGTTGTGTGAAGCGACATCTTGTTATTTTTATTGCTGTGTAGAATTCCATTGCTTGGATGTACCGTAATTTATCTGTTTGTTCTAAAGAAGATGGGTGTTTGGGTTATTTTGAATTTTCAATTATTATGAGTGCCGTGGCTGTGAACATGTCTGTGTGTCTTTTCGTAGACATGCACACTCATTAATTGTGGGCGTATATATACCCAGCAGTGGCACAGATGCAAATCAGCTATGGTAGGTCTGCCCGAAGTGATTCTCAAAGTGCTTATACCATTGGAGCTGCCCCCAGCAGTGTATGGCGGTGCCATTTGCTCTGTGTTCTAATCAGCACTTGTTGTTGTTGGTCTTTTTAGCTTAGCCATCCTATGGGGGTGTAGTGTGGCACCTTGTTTGGGTGTGGACGTGCATCTCTCTGTTGAGCGGTTAATAACAAGTGTGATTCCCCAGGCTAAGTGGGCAGGTGGAAAGCATCTCTTGTGAAGCATCTGTCAAAGGACTGGGCGGTTTGTTCAGTGATTCCCAGGAGCGCTTTCTTTATTCTGAGTCTGAGTCCTGCACTGGGAGCTTGTACTGCTAACATCTTCTCCCAGGCTGGTGTGGTCACTGGCTTACTGGTGTGTTTGGATGAACTGAAATTCTCAATTTTAACTAGGTCTAATTTACCAGTCTCTTCTCTTAGGTCATGTGTTTTGCTGGTCGGGGGCTGGTCCCTCGTGTCCTCCCACGAGCTCTGTCGTCCACGTCACACATGCGGGTCTGTGATCCAATTCTTATTGATATTTTACATGGTCTCAGACGGATCACAGATCTCATTTCCAGCATCACTATTGAAAAGTTTTAACCTTTCAAGCTCATAACAATTGTAGGTAAAGTTCTAAAACATGATTTTGAAGCGGAATGGAAGAGCTGGGTCTTTTCCCTGATTAGGTTATACCTAGCTAGCCAATTATGTCTTACTGTCTAATCAGCTGAGAGCTGGGGCTGAGATCACCCGTGGATTACTATATATACTTACCCCACCCCCACCCCGGCCGGCCTGGAATGCTAACAAAGTCATGGAATCTCTGTTTTCCTGTTTCCTTTTCCACCTTCCTGAGCATCTCAGGCTGGAGTTGGCAGGAGGAAGTGACAGGTGATTCTCCCCACATTCCCCCTGATGCCCCAGCTCTGCATCCAGCCCAGCCCTGGCCTTGTGGGTCCTCCCACGTGGGTGCAGGGCTGGGCTCCACAGGGTGAGGATGCTGGTCTTGCACTCTTGCCGTAAGGGCAGGACAGACGGACAGGCAGAAGAGGGGTCCGGCCTGGTCCTCCATCCGGAGCTGTCAGCCTGGGGGGGGCGGGTCCTTGTGCCCGATGGTGGGCCATGCTGCACCCACAGACGGTGGGGGGATCTCTTCTCTCTGGCGTGGTCCGGCAGCCGGCAGAGGACCCCGGGTCCCGGTTCTCCCAGCTCTGTGCTCTGGGGAGACAGGCCGATCTCTTGTCCTACTGAAGACTGGGCCACGTGTCTTCTTCCCCATTGTCTGGCCGGAGCGGGTGTTTTTCCTTCGTCTGTTTGTTTTTAATTAATAGGCTTTATTTTTAGAGAAGTTTTCAGTTCACAGAAAAACAGAGCAGAAAGTACAGAGTGTTCCCACATGCCCCCATGTTCCCATTGTTAGCACTAAGGATAGCTTTGCTAGTGCATTTGTTACAAGTGAGGGCCGGCAGTGATACACTGTTATTAGCCAAAGTCCGCCATTCACATCAGGTTCCATCTCTGTGTTGCGTGGTGTCCGGGTTTTGCCAAATACATCGTGTCAGGGACCGTGTCAGGGATGGTATCACACAGAATAGTTGCACTGCTCTAGAGCCTGCTGTTGGAGCTAGCTGGCACTCCACGACGCTCGGGGGCCGTTCCCCGAGATGGGGGCTTCCCTGTGGCAGGTGGGAGGGAGCTGGTACCTGGGGTACGCCTGCCCCTGCCCCCTGGCCGGGCCCCGAGGCCTGGCTCCGTGCAGGGCAGCCCCAAGGCCGGCATCGTGCCCCTGGAGGTCAGCAGGGAGGCGGGAATGCGGCTGCTTCTTCCTCTTCGTGCCAGGAAGCCAGTCTGATGGTGAGCTGGGAGGTGAGAAGCTGAAAGCCAAGCCTGTGCTCCCAAGGGCAGCCCACCCTCCCAGAGCCCGGCCCCACGGAGGAGCCAGCGCCGGGGGGGCAGCCGTCGGGGGGCCTGGGTCTATGCTGTCACCAGTCCAGAGTCAGAGCAGGACGCCCATGGAAGGGGGACCCAGTGCGTCCAGAGACCCGGCGGAGCACCTGCCAGCCATGGCGGGGGTGGGGTGAGATTGAACCCCGAAGATGGAGCCTGGGCTTCCTGCTCCCCTTCCCGCAGAGCACCCACTCTTTCCTATGCCCACCTCCTGCCCGGCTGGAGAGGCTTCTGTGGTTCCAAGCTGCAGAGATCCCTGGGCCGGCCGCTTCCGGAGAGGCTTCCGTCCACACTGGCGGCCCTGTCTGTCTGGGGAAACCCAGACGGGGACCCTGAGGACTGGGGGGCAGAGGGCAGCAGGGCACGGTCCCTGTTCTTGCCCAGAAGAGCTAGGGCTTCTGGAAGGCAGGTGCTGGGTGCCCTGCGAGGAGATTGGAGGAGGGGGCCCAGAGCCAGCACCCTGTGCAGCCAGGCCCAGTGCCCTGGGGCCTAAGAGGGCCAGCCCGCCAGAATCGCCCCTTCCCAGCCTGGTTACCGCCGCCTAACGGCGTAATCATCCATCTGCCTCGTGCCTTCCACCCAGGAGATGAGCTCAGACTGCAGTAAGAGGGACCGCAGCCCCCGAGAGTCAGGAGGCAGAAGAAGAGGGGAGAGGCTGGAAAACTTCTAATAAAATTGCATTTCCTGAAATAGCCGTGACCGTGATGGTGATGGGCCTGCCACCATATTGGTTCTGACACGGGTACCGCACACACATTAGCGACGTCTCCTGCGTTCATCCTCCACCCGGGTCCCTGGCTGCTCTCTCCTGTTGACGTTTATTTATCTCGCGGGCTTTGCTGGAATAGTGATGCTCCTCAGCATGCCAGCACTGCATTATAACCCGCCGCCCGCTTAATTCAATTTCTCTTATGTTCTGACTCCGCTGACAAAAGTAATCGGCTTTTGGCTGCCAGGGCTGCAGAGTTTCCACCGAGAGCTGAGTCTCCAGGTGTCCCCAGTGTCCCCGGCCTGAGAGGGCTGCACGCCTCGTTCTCGGGATGGGCAGAGCCCCCAACACCCGCTGCTGCCCTGATTTCCAGCCCAACGAGGCAGAGGAGGTCCCGTCTTCCACTTTAATGGATTAATCAAGATGACAGCAAAAGCCCAAGTGATCTAACTGGGCATGGGTTCATCTGCAAAACCCTTAAAAAAGGAGAGTGGGACCCACAGAGACCCATTCAGGCTAAAGGCACCTCTGGGTCCCTGATTCAAGCCTAGTCACTTGCATTCCTCCATCAGGACAAGTCGTGTCGGAAAGGACAGTGTGCGTCTGTCTCCCTCCTGGTGGACCTTCACGCTGACGCCACCCCCAGTAGGGGAGGGAGCCCGTCCTCAACCTGACCTGGGTCACTAGCCGCCCGTGAGCCTCAGGTCACCTCTGAGGAGTGAGCATTACTGACCTGCCCCAGGCCAGCAGGGATTCCCAAGGCTTCAGGTGGCAGGTTCCTTGGAGAAGAACCTACGAGAAAGGGTCCTTTTGGAGTCCCTCCCAGGAGCAGTTTAGCACCGTGGCCTCTCTTTGTGAACAAGGGCGGTTTAAATGGTCCAGAACTGGGCACTGTGGGCTGCAGCATCGTCCCGGAGCACCTACTCTGTGGCAGGTGAAGCGCCTGCCCTCGGGCCCCTCCCCAACCTTGTCCCTCCTGGACTTGGCACAAGAGGAGTCCATGCTCACTGGGGGCCGAATAACAGGACATCACAGAGCTCAGATCCTGCAGACCCCATGCGGGGCTACCTCCTGCCTGAGCTAGCCTCAGTTAAGCTTGTGGGGAATGGAAAATCGGGACCTCCGGCCCCTCCTCCGTCTGGCAGCCTGCCCTGGTCAGCTGTCCAAGACTGTGCGAATCACGGAGAGATGAAGGATGGCCTTTCGGAGCCAGATAACCCGGCCTTGGGTTGTGCGTTTAAATCCTCTCAGAGGGGGCGGCTCTGTGCTGTGAATGCGCTCCGCGGGGCTGGCGCCTGCGGCCCCCAATCCCGTAATTGGCTGTTAATCGCTGTGCGCTTCTCGGGATGGCCTCCCTTAATTGTGGCATTCATGATAAATAAATGCGGTATCTGTTACTACTCCTTCATGGAGGGCGTTCTTGCCCTGCAGAGGTCGTTATGATTTGGCACACGGAGAAATGTGGAGCTCTCTTTAACGCAGGGCCTCACTGGAACCAGGCTCTGTGGACAGACCACTTAGAAGGTGCTGGGAGGCCCATCCAGTGCACGCTCGATAAACGCGCCCCCACGTGCTCTGTTTAACTTATGTGGCCAAGCCTGTGGCCGCTGTCAGCTCAGACCCAGGAAAGCACTGGCTCAGGTCAGCCCCCTACCCGGCCTGACCCCGCAGAGGAGGCTCGAGGGCCGAGGATGGAGGGGAGTCTGCTGGGGGCGGCCTGGGCAGAACGGAACCCAAGGTCAAAGCTCCCAGCAGGACGGAGCCGATTCGGAGCCACTGGGTAACGACCCTGTAAACTTGCCAGCTCATCAGGATGTAGGAAATGCGGGGTTGAGGCGTTTTGTCACGGCCCTGACGGTGAGGAGGCACCTCCCGTGTTGGATGAGGGCGATTTTACACGATGGAGACGATGATTTAACAGCAGCTTCTCTGCAGCAGGCTTTACAGGCCTCTGGTGACTCTATTCTGTGTAATAAATACAGCAGGGAAGCACCGTCTCCAAAGGCTGGGACAGTCAGTCCCGACTGACCTGTTTGAATGAAAACCCTAAACCTCGTGGAGTCAAACTGTCATCACTCGTTACCCATAAATTAGGGGGCCGGGGGGACATCACCCAACGTGTATCTACCAGGAAGCACTAGAGATTTTCGTATTCCAGGGATGCGGTAAGCCCAGGAGGACCACAGCGCGCCACTTGGACACACTTCTTAAATCACGAGGTTGGTTTCTTGTCGCAGCGCAGAAGCCGGGAGAGTCATGACCTCGGTGACAGCAGCTGCGGTCAAGGGCTCCCCAGGAACGGGCCAGAGCAGGAGGAAACTCAACAGGGGGACAGCTTCTGACAGGTGGCTCCCCCCCACCATCCACCCAGCGCTGCAGGACCAAGGCCGTCTCCCGCACTGGAGACCCCAACCACCCAGTGCATCTCTGGAGAGGCTGCCTTGCTCCCCGACCTGAGGTGTTCCACTGCGAAGCACAGAAATCCTCAGTGGGATGGGGAGGGCCCTGCTGGGGCTCGTGGCCGGAGAGGGCCTCCACTCCCGCAGGGAAGTCAGAACATTTAGCCCAACTGAACCAGGAGTGCGAGGCCTTTGGTGTCTCCTGCTAGCCCTGCTGTCAGAGCAGAGCCATGTCCAAGGGGACCTGCCGTCCGCAGAATGTCCCTGCAGCACACCCCACACGAGCAGGCAGGTTTGTCAGGGGATCGCCCAGGCCCCGCAAGCCCCGTGAGACCCACGAGCACCCTGGATACGCAGGCAAGACTGTGGCCCCTCCCCCAAAATAGCTGGAGGGAGCCTCACCTGCGACTCAGCCGCGGCTCCTGCTGCAGCCCTGGCCAGGCTCGCAGGAAGAGGGAAGCTGCCTGTCTCCAAGACTCGAATGATGTCCGACGACTGGAGAGTGAGCCCAGGGCGTGGATGTGGTTACTTGGGTTCCAATCATGAGTCTTTCACTGAGTAACTGTGTGTCTTTGAAGAAACCCCTTAGCCTCCCCGAGTCTGCTTTCTCATCTGTAAAATGGGTACAATGCCGGCTTCAAGAACCAGAGCTAACATGAGTAGGGGGTGGCGATGATTGCGTTATGTTTATCAGTCTCAGCTCATGTGACGTCATTCATCCCATGAATTTCCCTCTCCTGGACCTGCAAACACTCATAGTCTTCCCTTGTATTTCAGCACCGGTTATTAGGCTGTAACTGATGGACTCTGGGAGGGTTGGTTTGTGGGAACTTCTGCTGCCCACCTCGGCCTGTGATACAATCGTCCCCTTTAACACTTATCTTTTTTTTGTTTTCTTTTTTGCGGTACATGGGCCTCTCACTGTTGTGGCCTCTCCCGTTGCGGAGCACAGGCTCCGGACACACAGGCTCAGCGGCCATGGCTCACGGGCCCAGCCACTCTGCAGGATGTGGGATCCTCCCGGACCGGGGCACGAACCCATGTCCCCTGCATCGGCAGGCGGACTCTCAACCACTGCGCCACCAGGGAAGCCCAACACTTATCTTTAAAACTAGCCCTAAGTATTGATTATCTGTGGTAGGTAATTTGGACAGGAGGGAAAAGATAATATAAGAAGAAGATGGAAATAATTTTTTTCATAGCTTCTTTGAAAGTACTCATTTTTCTCTTGTGTATCAGGGAACAAAAGCCCATGGGTGGAAGACGTGGCTGAAGGTCAGGTGCACATTTCCTGCGAACATGGTTTGTGCCATGTGATCCCTCGGCTGGGTATAGAATGGCAGCTCACGTTCACTTCCCGTCAGGGCTTCCAAGGCATCGCTCACATTCACGTGGCCTCTAACGCCCCTGGTGGCTGTGTGTCCTGACCTCAGTGACCTCCCGTGCCCTGGACACCGTTCTTCCCCTCCCACCCCGGAGCCTTTTGAAACTTTCTTTGGAACGTCCACATCCAGAAGCATCCACGGGTTTCAACCAGGTGTGTTGACCTGCGTTGGGCACTTGGAATGGAGACTCCGGTTTTGCTGGGAACGTGTCCACGTGACCTCTGGTCACCTCCCCCCAACCTGTGCTCTTTCCTGATGGAGCAGTTGCTCTCAGGGTGGGGCAGAGCCTGGACACCCAGGCCCGGGGCTGTTGGGGACGGTCAGAGCGACCAGGGCACTGGCGTCAGTTCGTGCTGAGGCCCTTCTGTCCTTCCTTCCTCTGTCCCCACAGTCCCGCTTCCCACTCCTGAGGCCTCTACTGCTGTCACCTTGCCTCCTTCCCCGTCGCCAGAACCCACTCTCGTCTCACACAAGCCGAGTCCACGTGGCTCTCTGAGGGACCCTGGAGGTGGGCTGGCCGTGGCCTCTGCTGTCTCCGGGGCCGGTTCCCGTCTACTGCTCTCTGCGCTGCTCCCAGGGCTGTGGCTTCCCTCCCAGGCCACCCCTGGGTGCTCTGCCTCCTTCTGAAGCAGGAGAACTGGGTGGCTGAGCAGGTGGGCAGCTTGGGGTCCTCTGCGTCTGCAGCAGCCTCTGTCCTACAGCGGGGAGTAGGACGGGCCTCGGGTACCAGGCTGGGGAGTCAGGGCCCTGTCATTGCCCGGTCAGGGCGGCCTCGTCCTTGTCTGTAGCCCCTGAGCCGAAGGGCTGTGCTTGTATGTGAGACGGCGGGGAAGGGGCGCGGAAAGACGGGCTTACCGAGGGCCCGCGGTATTTCAGGCTCTGATGACCGCCTTTTGGAATCCTCCACCAGACGTGCCTCCACCTCCCCCAGCCTGTGTGGGCAGCCCACAGGTCATTTAAGGACACATCTTCCTGGCTTGACCTGGGGCTCACTGTTACAGCGGATGCTCCGTGGGTACCGGGCAGGGGTTGGAGGGCTGGCCACTGTCAAGCGAGTGGGCCATCATGATGTTCCAGGACAGCGTGGGAAGGTAGCTCTCAGCCCTCGGTGTGGACTTGGGGGCATGGGTTCCTCTGTTCTGACTTCCTGGGACGCCAGCCCAGCTGCTGTGAGCACCAGGGAGCAAATAAAATGGTGCCTCTCGGGTATTTTTTTTTTTTTTTTTTTTTTTTTGCGGTACGCGGGCCTCTCACCGCTGCGGCCCCTCCCGCTGCGGGGCACGGGCTCCGGACGCGCAGGCCCAGCGGCCATGGCCCACGGGCCTAACCGCTCTGCGGCACGTGGGATCCTCCCGGACCGGGACACGAACCCGTATCCCCTGCACTGGCAGGCGGCCTCCCAACCACTGCACCACCAGGGAAGCCCTCGGGTATTTATTTATGGTCGATTGCCTCTCCTGCCCCAGCTGGGATGGAGCGCCCTGCCCACCGCGCTCTCCCCGGCCCGCGGCCGAGGCACATGGGGGCGGATTTCAGGCCCACGTGTGACCTTGCAGTGCATCCTTCCTCGGAGCATGATTCCAGGTCCCACAAAGGCCGTCGTGGCTTTATGGACTGAAGGGCGTGCTTTGCGCACTGCGCCAGGTTGGCATCCGTGTTCGGCCTGATCCAGGTTAATGCAGTTAAGACACTGCATCCTGGGCCTTAATCACGGTCTGCCTGAGAGGGTGCCTGGCCCAGGGGGCGGGAGGACCTGGACACGGGGAAGTGGGGCTGAAGGGAACAGGGGCCGCGATGCCGCCCTCCCCAGGGCCCTGGACTGTCCCAGACCTGGCCCTCCCACCAGAGCTTCCCTAGAAGCCCAGATGGGGGCCTGACCAAGTACCTGATGTTGGAAACCTCCTTCCACCCATCGTGGGGGGTTTCGTGGGGTGCGTGCTCTCAATGAGATTCGTGCACAGACTGTGGGGGGCAGAGCCAGGACTCCAAGGTCCCTGTGTCACCTGCCAGCTGCAGGCCTCCAGAGCTGGGCCCTGCATCTTTGCCTGCCGTGCATCCCCTGGCCTCGCTCCACTCCAACTCCCAGATCAGGAACAGGCTGGGGGGTCTCCTGTCAGCTGGCTTCCCTGCAGAGCCCCCCATGCAGCAGAGAAAGGCTGCAGGAGGAGGGTCTCCACACCCCTCCTCCCCATGCCTGCTGGGCAGTGGCCCTGAGCCCGAGGGGAGTTTGGCTCAGTGAAGGCCTCTGCCCCGTTCAGAGCAGGCCCGGCTTTGCAGAGTTTCATGGGGTCACCTCCACACCCAGCATCCGAGAGGCATGAGGGCCGCGTTTGGGCCTCAGCTGTGAGACGGCATGCCCAGCTGCAAAGCTGGAAGACTATCTGGCGTTTTAAGGAAAAGTTTGCTGATGACCAAGCCTGTGATAAAATTTTGTTTTATTCCTATAAAGATCAAAATTGGTCTTTCCCCATTCTGCTGGCCCGGGATCCCCCATGCCTTGCAGGAGCTGCTGTGTAGCTGGGGAGGGCAGGCGGCGTCTGGGCTGGGCCTGGAAAGGGCCTCTCGGCTTCCCTGAGGTCCGCTGGCTGGGCCACCACCTCCTTGCAGGACCCTGGGAAGTTCATTCTAGTTACATGTGCAGAAAAAGGAGGAAATGTGTTTGGGGAACTTTGTCCCAAGCCAGTGGACCCCACGGCCAGGGCATCTCCGAGTGACGCCATTGGGGGATTGGGGGCGGATTAACCCAGAGACTTCGGAAGCCCAAGAAGAGTGTAGGGACGATGGGCCCGTCCCTTGGGAGAGAATCTGGCCCCTTTTCTCTGGCGCTGTTGGGAGCACGGAGCCGGGCCGTCCTCCCCAGGCTCTGAGCCGGTGTCCTGGGAGCCCTGGCCCTGCAGCCCGAGGCCCGACACCTGCCCTCCTCCACCCACACCACCTGCCCTCGGCACAGGCTCGAGGACGTGCAGGTGCTCTGGTCCGCAGATGTCCCTGGAGGGGCAGACCAGTGCCCGGTGGGCTCCCCTCTACGTTCCCGGGGCACTGGGGGCAGGAAAGGCATCACCCACCTGACGCAGTGGGAAGATTGCCCCCGCCCTGAGTTCTGTCCAAACCCAGAACCTTCCAAACATCCTGCTGACCCTCCTGGCGGCAGTGACCCCATGCGTGGCAGGCTGACCCCATGCCCACCCTGTGGCCACAGCTTGCTCTTGTTCACAACCGGAGGCTGGGTCTGCCTCTGAACACCAGAGGTGGCTGCCTGACGGGGCAGCGATGGGGCCGGGCAGCAATGGGGCCGCGGAAGCCAGACACGTTCTTAGAAGCTTGGCAGTGAGGTACAGGCCAGGCGCATAAACTCGACTCACGGGGCCACAGCAGCCAGGCTTGGTGAGCAGGCCCTGTCCTTGCCTGGTGATAGAAGGAAATGGAAAGTTCTGGAAGAGCAGGGAGCCTGGAGCGGCACCCCTCCCCCACACCGGCCTCAGCTCCGGGAAGAGGGAGGGACCTGCCGTGCCCCTCGTGTTAAGGGTCGGGGTGCGGGTGACAGGAGAAGATTCAGGGGCTCCGGGGATGAGGAGGGTGGGCAGCGTCCTGGGGGAGCGGCTGGGTGGCAGCGGTACCTCTGGGGGCTCGCTGGGGACATGGGAGGATGGACTGGAGGCGGCTGGATCCCTTCCCTGTGGTCACCCCCTCCCGAGGAGCACCCAAAGCCAGCCTTTTCACCACCGTGCATTCTTCTCCAGGACTGGTTGGGTGACGGTCCAGGAGCCGAGTGCTGGGGCCCTCCAGGTGCATCTGCTCCCACCCGGGCTGTGAGTGGACCCCACATGGGGAGGGGCGCTGGACCCAGATGCCAGCTGCACAAGCTGGAGTGACTAGAGGGACCCTCGTTCCAGCCTTGATTTACTGGTGTGGACGCTGCGGCCAGGACCGTGTGTGCCGGTCATAACTGGGGCTGAGGGACAAACCCGAGCTCCAGGCTTTGTCTTTCCACCCCAGGCTGCTGACCTGGAGGGCGTCAGGGGGGTTCTCTGAGCCAGTGTCATCTTTGGAAGGAGGGGATGCTGCAGCTCCAGCCCCCAGGGCTGTGGAGCAAGAGATGCTTAGACAGAGTGTGTGTGGCCCCCCGCCCAGCCTGGGAGGCCTCGGCCACCCCTGACAGCTTTTGTCACCCGTGGCTCCTAGGGCAGCACCCAGGGCAGGGCCCCCGGCCAGGGCTCCGAGGCTCGCAGGAAGCTCCCCTCATCCCCGTGGAGGGACGCCCGCCTGGCGCTCAGCCGGAAGGGACTTCTCAGCATCCTCGCCGCCCATGGCGGTGTCAACAAACCCATATTAAGACATATCTGTCCGACTTCTCTCCTGTGTCCTGAACAGAAAGCAGTGGCCAGTACAATGAAGCTGCACTGAATGCAGCTGCTCCCAAGCCCCCAGCGGGAAGGCTGATGGACTGAAGGGTCTCATTGTCCTGCCGCCAGCCCGGGTCGGGCTCCTTGCGTCACAGCCACCTCGGGACCGAACAGGGGCTGGCACAGATCGTCCTCACGAGGTGGTCCCAGTGCTGGCCTTGGGAGCGCGGTTCTGGAGACGGGCATGCCAGGGCCCATGGGGGCGGCGAGCGTGACCAGGACCTCTTGAGCGGGATGGGGATGCTGATCCATGCAGCAGCACCGCTGCCGATATTGAGGGGCTGCACCCAGAGCCCCCATCTCTCCGCTGCTGCCCTGCAGCCCCGTCTGATGGCACAGAGCCCGCACCTCCCACGGGGCCTGGTCCTGCCCGGCTCCCAGGTGTGTGTGCGGCAGGTGACCCAGGGCTAAGGCTACTCCTGCTGCCCCACCGTGGGGGTCCGCCCACTGGGTGTTTGCTGAACTGCCCGGCTGGGGCGGCAGAGGTGCTGGGAGCCAGGGTGGGCCTCCTCCAGATGCACCAAGCGGGGCAGACGAGGCAGCCGCTTGCGATGGCCCAGACCCCGGTCTCCTCCTGTCCCCTTCCCTCCCACTCCCCAGCGATGCCCGCCCACCCTCTGAGCTGCGAGGGCTCGGGGGGCACAGAGCCCTGGTTGGGAAGGACCCTCATGAGGAAACTGAAAGACGACGTCCAGGCAGGGGCTTCTCATGCTTGGCAGCAGGCAGCCTGAGCCCAGCCGAGGGCGCAGTGCTGCCTGTCTCTATCTGTCCGTCCCTCCCTCCCCCCTCTAGTGCATATTTCCAGAACCTTCTATGCACAAGTTGCTGTGCCAGGTGTACAGCAGGGGACAGAGCAGGCCGGGCCCCACTGTCACGGAGCTGACCTTTTGTGGGGCTCAGACTCCCCAAATCCACGCTCAAATTCATGTGTCACTGGCCTCGGGAAGGGTCAGGGCGCCTGAGGGAGACCCTGGGGCCTGTGATCAGTGGAAGGGGCAGGAGAGGCCTCCATCGGGGGGGAGGTCTGGGTCAGGACTGAGAGGCGTGGAGAAGGGCGTTGGGACAGTGGACCCCCTGCAGCAGGGGCAAGGATGGGGGAAGGGCTACAGGCAGGCGGCCAGTGGGCACGGGCAGGGTGGTCTTGGTCCACAGTCAGAAAGGGTCTCCGGCATGGCCCACGGGATGGAATCCTGTGCTCAGTGACAAGATGCTGGAGACAGATGTCACGACACGGAAGCAACACTCAAGGTTGAATTAGAAAGAAAGAAAAAAAGCAACAGGACAAAAAACCACGTGTAGGTTTATGTAGCTCCATGTCATGGGGCAGATGGAAAGAGCAGAGGATGCCCCTCAAGGGTCAGAGGTTGGCTCTGAACACCTGGCTCCACCCTTAGCTCTGTGCGGTCCCCTCAAGGCCTTGGGCTGACTCCCTGGGACCTTGGCTCCCCCTTGTAAGCGGGGAGGACGGCTCTGTCCCCAGGAGTCACGGGGGCTGCAGGAAGCCCAGACAGAGCCCTCTGGCCAGCTCCCAGCCCCGAGCCGGCCTTGCCTCTGTAGCCGGGTTGGTGCCGCCTTTGCCCCAGAGGGAGTCTTGGTCCAGCCGGGCTGTGGATGGGACTTCACTTCTAAAGCTATAGGCCCACAGGCTCCATTCCCCAGACCCCAACCCTGGCTCCAGCCTGTGCTTTTAGTGGAGGCAGAGCTATAAATAACTCCCAATTTGCAGCTCTGTGGACACCAGGAAGGGGAGCCATTCATCCTGCTGCCCAGGTGGCCACCAGCTGTTGCTGGATTCTTGGAACAGAAAAAAGGAGAGATTCAGAGAGAGGGCTTAGCTTCCAGCCCACCGCAGCCTGGAGCCTCCCTCCTGTGGCCCTGGACACGTCCTCCCCTTCAAGCCATGTGTGCCCCGAGGCAGCAAGGGTGCCCCCTGCACTGAGTGGGGCCAGGCAGCCCCCGGCAGTGAAGGAAAGCAGCCCCAAGAACAGGGAGCACAGGGCACGAGGGGTACAGGTAAGCCGAGGGCTGGTGGCTTTCCCAAACTGCTGGGAGACCCCCAGACTCATCCTGCTGCATCCTGCATCCAGCAGCAGCCCCACGAGCATGATGCGCAGAGACCCCCAGGCACCAGGACTGCATCAGCCCCACCTCCCAAGTAGGAAGGGCTGGGGATCCCTGAGCGGGGCACCGAGCCCATTTCAGCATGCCACCCCGCGTGCTTCCAGAAGACTCCAGCCCGTGAACTGAGGGTCTTAGATTTCTGTATCTCCAGTGGGCGTTTCACTCCCCAGGGCCCTTTCTTTCTGATTCAGCAGCTTCACTCGGGTGGTTGGCAGGTCCTTGTCGTTACCCTGGCACATCCAGCCTTTGGGGATTTCAGCAAGAAGATTAGTGATGCCGGGCAGGGCCCTGTGCTTCGACCAAACCTCAGCTCAGAGTTATGGGGAGACTTGGGGATGCAGATCAAGGCAGTAACCAAGGAAACCAGATCCAAATGTCCAGACCCAGTTTGTCCCATTTTGGAGCCTCTCAGAACATGAGGGGCTCAAACTATCGAGCAAATAAACAGACCATCAGGAAAGACTTCCTTCCCATTACTTTAAATCAATCTTCGTAAATCTTACAACACAGGCGAGAAGCTTCCGTTAGAGACACCTTTCCCAGATTGTAAGATAAAACACGCATGCAAAACTATTTGATTGGTTGGAAGCAGTCTATCCTTCTTGCAAACACGATAGGTTCTGGTGTGGTGTCCAAACACAGCCTCTCCCTGGTACTTGATCAAACACCCACGCCCCTCATTTCCCAGGCTCTGTGCTGAGTTCACGCAACCTGCCCCCAGTTCACTCCACTTCCCAGGGGCCAGGGGGCCTTGTGCTAGTCAATCCTGCGTGTGGAACGTGGGATGTGGCCTGCCCCGTGACCTGTACCCTGTTTTCTGTGCCCCAGGGAGGGCGTCTGGTGGATTGGATTCAACAGAGACATGTGTTGAAGTTCTAATCCATGTGCCCGTGAATGTGGCCTTAGGTGGAAATGTAATCAGATATAATCAGGTTAAGATGAGGTCATCAGGGTGGGCTCTGATCCATTGACTGGGGTCCTTATAGGAGGAGGAAATACCACGTGAAGACAGAGGCATCTGAGGAGCAGACCATGTGATGATGGAGGTAGAGACTGGAGTGATGTGTCCACCTTCATCCCCGGGAGGCACCAGCCTCCTCCTGGGCCAGCATCTCCCTATCGATACCTTTCCACAGGCCTCACAACCTCCCTTCCTGCAGGGGTAAGGGGTTGGGGTCTCTGAGGCCATCAGGGCCAACTGGCAGGTGCCCGTGTCAGGGAGGAGAGAGCAGAGCTGCTGGAGGATGGGGAGGTTGGTCTGGAGAACACCCTCCAAGAGCCGCTGGCACCTCTAGTTCCGTGGGTTGAAACTCAATGGTTCCCCACTTACAATGGCGACCCCAAGCCTCCACCTCCGCCCGTCTTCCCCACTGTTTACTTCTCGAGAGGTGGTCACAGGTTGCTTCTTTACAGTTCCTCTCTGGGCCAGTCAGGAAGAGCTTGGGCAGAGGCCTTGGAGCCCATGGGCTGTCCCTGGCTTCTTGCATCACTGCCGGCTGACCTTCCCCATGGACGCAGGAGAGGCTCAGAGGAGGGGAGAGGTGGGAAGCCCAGAATGCCTCGTGTTGACTACGCATTGGCCATGCATGCCTCAGGAGTCAGAGGGAGGCAGGGTGGGGTCAACACAGCCACCGATGCCACCCCTTCCCTCCCTCCTCCTTCTGAAGTTTGCTCCGGGGGGAAGGAGGACAGAGGGGTCCCTGAGCAGTGGGTTCCTTGGCCCTTCCCAGTACGCGTGACACTGTGTGATGCTGCCAGGCCTCTCTGACCATTGGGGGAAGGAAGTCAAGTTCAGGGTTTCACGGTGCTCTGAATGCCAAAGGTTTGAGTGGATGGATGGATGAGTGTGTGGATGGATGGATGAGTGGATGGGTGGATGGATGGGTGGATGAGTGGATGGATGGATGAGCAGATGGATGGATGGATGGATGGATGGATGGGTGGGCGGATGGGTGGATGGATGGATGGATGGATGGGTGGATGGATGGGTGGGTGGATGAGTCAATGAGTGGATGGATGGATGAGTGGGCAGATGGATGGATGAGTGGATGGGTGGATGGATGGATGGATAGGTGGGTGGATGGATGGGTGGTGGATGGATGGATGGATGAGTGGGTGGATGGATGGATAGATAGTTGGGTGGATGGATAGTTGGATGGATGGGTAGATAGATGAATGGAGGGGTGGATGACTGGATGGTGGATGGATGGATAATTGGGTGGATGGATAGTTGGGTGGATGGATAGTTGGACGGATGGGTAGATAGATGAATGGAGGGGTGGATGACTGGATGGATGGACAGGTGAACAGAAGGAGAAATGAGTGGACAGAGGATGGTTTTCTAAATATTTCATGCTCCTCACAGTGAAAGTTTCTGTGAGAGCTGATAGGTCTGAGTCCTAGTGGGGGCCTGGATTCCCTGAGAGCAGCCAGTGTTCTCAGCCTCAGTGCCCCTCTGTCATGTCCAGCATCTCCCCCATCCAGGCAAGACCGCGCCCCTGGACCATGGCCCTCATCACTTCCTGGGAGACTGACCCACAACACAGCCCCCACCCCCATGGGCTCCCGGCTGCCACAAGTGGCCTCCCTGAATGATAGTGTGTCCCAGCTCTCTACGAAGGGATGTGCAGGGTCTCCACACAGTGAGGCCGTGACGCTCCCCTGCTGCCCCCCAGGAGCCCTGCCATCTCCCGGAACCAGGGAGATGCTTTCCTGCCCCAGGTTAAAATGAAGAGCCGGTTGCATCTCCTGTCTGCCCTCTCAAGGAGCTTCTGTCAATTCATGGGAATTTGCCCAAGAGAAATGACTGGAGTGTTTTTCTTTTCCCCTCTACTTACATTTCTTAATCCTGGTGAAATAACGAGACAGGTAGCTCATGACAACTGTGGTTTTTCTCTCTCAATCCAATTTGATTACCCAAATCTGGAGTGTTTTCCACGGGCACAGGATGCTAACTAATCATACAGGGAAACTTCTCCATTCTCGAGCTCTGGTGGGGACAGGTCCCAGGCAGCTAATGAATCACACTAATCAGAGAACCGTCTCAAAAATTAATCCATTCTACCGTAACTATTTAAAGAAAAAATAATTATCGAGACTGTTCTCGCTAAATTATGCTGTCCAGAAGTTGTCGAAAGAAAATTTTGTCTGATTTTAAAATGTAATCTGGGTTTTGCAGATTTTTCTTTTCTGAGTGATTAAAGGATTCAGCATGAATGACCAGGAGGAGAATGTGCCTTTTCTTCCCGAATTGTCGGGTCGTGGTTGTGACGTGTGCCAGCCTGGCGGGGCCCACGGCCTTGGCCTCCATCACAGACCCCACCTGGGAGCGTGCATGGCCTTGGGGCCACTGGACCCCAGGCTTCTCCAGGGAAAGTGGGTCTCCCCGCCTGCCCCTTGGTCCTGAGAACAGGCCCACATCCTTGAGCTGGGCGTGCCCCATGGCTTGGGGAGAGTGCAGCCTGAGTGAGTGACCATGGCCCTCTTTGCCAGGGAGGTAGAGGTTGACAGGCCCCTTGAGCTCGGGGGTCCCAGCGGCTGAGCTGTGCCCACTCCCATCCCACTCGCTTCCCTGATGGGTTAATCCCGGTACCAAGGGCGGACGGGGGCCTCCCGTGCTTGGCCCCGAAGTGTTCAGAACACCTGAGAAGACTCCAGAAAACTGACAGCTGCCTTGCCTGCAAAGGAGGAAGGTGTGACTCTCAGAGGTTTTGCAGTTTGGGCTGGCTCACCGACGTCTGTCCATCCCAAGTGACCAAGGAGACCAGAGCAGTTCAGGGAGCCCGGAGCCAGACCCCTGGGGTGGCCCCCCTCAAAGAGGAGGCAGGCTGCTCCCAAGAAGTCCCCGAGCCTCGGGCTCCCTGGCCAGGTTGGGCAGAGAGGCCACCCCTGGACAGCAGAGTCAGTCCCCGGCTGGCTTGGGGGTGGTGCAGGGGTGCGGGGGGCTGCCCCTCGGAGCCTGTCCCTAGTCTGCTGGCTGGGACCTGCCTTCCTGCTTTGGCCTGGTGAGGATGGAATGGGATGGGGTCTTCAGGACCCTGGACTGACACAGCTCTTCCTGTTGGCGTTTTGGCCTTACTGTCCTGCCCGTCTTGAGTGAGGGTGGGGGAGGGGAGATGCCCAAACCAGTGAGGGGGGACAGGTACGTGACCTGCACACGGTGCTGAGTGTCAGGCCCCGTGACCCCAGGAGCAGCAGGGGCCGTGGTAGCGATGACAAGCCACCCACCCCAGACCAGGAGCAGAAGCCGGGCAGGGTCAGAGAAGGTTCTGGAAAGCCAGGATAGGGAGGGCTATTCGTCCCTGGCACCCTTCTCCTGACCCGATGCTTACCTGTGTATCCAGGACCACATGCTCCATCCCCCCAGCATCCTAGTGGACCCCCTTCCGTTCACTACCCGTGTGCCACAGCGCAGCGAGCTTTTAAACCATCACCTGGACCAGTGCGGATGTAGGGTCAGTGGCCACGTGTGGCTGCCCAGGACGCTCCGTTAGGCCTCCATCTCCTCACACCTTTTCCAGCTGAGCCCACTAAGCCTCACCAACAGGGTCGACAGATGTTGGGCCCTACGTCTCTCCATCCTTGGGCTGAAGTCCGCCTGTCACCAAGTGGGCCTCAGAGCTGGGAGCTGAAGCAGGTGTGTGCCCAGGGCCAGCCCTGCATGGGGGCTTCTCTGCATGGAGGCCCCTCCCTCCCTCCCTCCCCTCTACCTGGGCAGCTCCTTACTGTGACTTCAGGGTCTCAGGTTCCTTCAGGTTCTGTGTTCCTTCTCCCCACGGCCCTGTGTCCACCCGAGGCTGCTGTGAGAATCCACACCACGCTCTCAGCTGGGACGTCTGGGGCCCCCAGAACACAGGTGGGTAGCCGGGAGCTGCTGTGATTCAAGGCCCCGCTGCCATCACAGACCCCCCTTCCTGGCTGTCAGCTGTAATCAGCATGGCAAAGACCGGAAGCATATTTTGGGACCATTGGAGGCAATTCTGTGTACCCAGTT
This sequence comes from Mesoplodon densirostris, assembly GCF_025265405.1. Lineage (NCBI taxonomy): Eukaryota > Metazoa > Chordata > Mammalia > Artiodactyla > Ziphiidae > Mesoplodon > Mesoplodon densirostris. Next base: position 61,827,138 of record NC_082671.1, on the reverse strand, counting down.
CCTACAAGAGGAATTGGCACAGCTCCTACAAGAGGAATTGGCACAGCCTGGCACTGGGGGAAGGTTGAGGGAATGAAGCTAACCCTATAAAATGATGAATATCAGCACAGCCCTCCCTGAAATCGCAGGTAGGGCAGATATGTGCATGCAGCGTACTCTAATTATTGGGAAACAAGCAAAATGTGTGAGCACGTAGAAGCTCCTAATATGCGCGTGAATAGACGTATACCTGTGTATATGTTAGAAAGCCCTGTTGGGGATGGCGGGGGGCTGTAGGCGGAGCACAGCCCCGGGCGGGTCAGAATGGGAAGCAGCTCCCTGTCCCCGGGCTGCCAACTGCAGACCCAGACGGTCCCAGGCCAGAGCAGCCCAAAGCTGGCAGCCAGGCCTCTGGAGCCAGCCTGGAGGCCCCTCGGGGCTGGGATGCCGCTGGCTGGTCTTGTGGGTCCAGCATGGTGGGAGCCCCAGGACCCCGTCCATCCTCTACCCCCCAGATGCTTCTGGGGACAGAGAGGGGCTGGGACAAGCCACCACCCAGGCCTCCTGGAGTATCCTGTGACCCCTGCCAAGACCCCGCCCCTCCTCCAGAGCACTGTGGCCCCGGCCTGGGGCGTCTCGGGAACAGAGCAGCTTCTCCAGGGAGGACGGGAAATGCCATCTCTACCTGCAGCTCTCAGAACACAGGCTCACGGGCCTAACGTGCACAGAATAAATGTCTGTAGGAGAGAGTTATTCAGGCCCAAGGCCGTCAGAAAGCTGCCCTCTGACCCGCCTACTGATGGTCACAGAGTCGCCTGCAGGACGGGACCCGGTGCCAACTCCCCTGGGGACAGATGACCGAGGACACATGATTGGCCATGGTCGGGGTCTGGTCCACTTGGCAGGCAGCCTGGCGGGATGCGTCCAGGGCCGTGGAGACGCTCAGGCCCTCTGACCCCGTAATTCCTCTCCCGGAAATATGTCCTGAGAAGATAATTCAAAAGAAGACGAAAGGCGTGTTGATAGCAGAGCTAAGCTGGAAAGCACAAACAGCAGAGATGCCCGTCTCGGGACGGCGTGGTGGACCACAGGAAGGGGCCTGAGTTGGTCCCGTGCAGCTGGGGGTGTAGCTGTGGAGCAGCGTGGAGGGCCTAGCGGACCCGGAGATGGAGGACGGGGCAGGCGGCGGCTACATAAGGGCCCTTTAAGAGAGTCTGGGGGGATGGGGCTGCCCCAGGGGAGAGTCACCTCCCTGTCCCCTCAGTAGCCCTGGCACTGGTCCTCGGTATGGCTGTGCTGTCCCTTGCTGGCCTCCAGAGCTCAGGATGCTGGGACCGAAGGCCTCTGCCCCACACCAACTGCAGGGCCAGCCACCCGCCTGCAGCAGAGCAGCCTGGTGCTGGGGGACACTGTGTTTCATGCCACAGCATCCCTTGCACTGTCCTAGCCCATAATGATGCTGAGAGAATGAACAGTGGTGGGGCGGGGGGCTTTCCCTCAGCCGCAGCCGTTCTGACTGGCTCTTACATCAGCTCTGTCCTTGCATCAGCCCCCTACCCTGCCCCGACACAGTGGCCTTCATTCCATCCACAGGTGAGAAAACCGAGGCACAGAGAGGGCAGGCGCCTGACCTGAGGGCCCAGCTGTGAGCAGCAGCACACTGGGACTCAGACCCCAAGGGCTTGAGCTCCGAATGCCAGCCTGGCCTCCTCTCCTCCCTGGTCGAGCCATGGTTTCTCCTGCCGGCCGGGCCCTGCCTGCTCATCCTCTTGCTGCCTCTGGGAGCCCGTTCCTGCGCACGGCCGCATGGAATCAGGGAGCGTGGGGGACCCTGGTCAGGCTGTCCGGGCTCAAGCCCTTGCACCATCCCCTTCTGGCCGCCGTGTGAATGTGGAAATCTCCCGACCTCTCTGAGCTTCCTTGTCCCCACGTGTGATGTGGAGACCAGGCGAATTGATTCCTCGTAAGTAACAACCAATAGTCAGTCTGTCGATAAAGGAGCCTGTGACTCCCCGTGAGGACTAGCAAGCCGGTCCCTGTGGTCAGCAGCTGTCTGCACCGCCCAGCAGCTTGGTTCAGAGCCCCCAAAAGCCACCTGGCCTGCTCGGTCCTGCCAGGTGTGCTCACCTGGTGTGTTTGGGCATTGACGTTTCAAATGGGAGTTCGTAAAATGCAGAAGCTGCCCTGGGTGTGTAAGGGCAAAATGGATTTCTCCCGAAATCAGGGGGGTGTCCTAGCAGATGCTCTGGTTGTTTGCGTTTTCCCAAGCCCAAGGCCACCGATCCCCTGGTGGGGTCAGGGGGAGACCAGAGCCCGCCAGGGAGGCCCAGGTGTGCTGGGTCATCTCCACACAGCTGCCGGCCCTCCCCAGGCCGTGCAGGGCCTCCTGTGGGCTCACCTGTCCTTCCACCATCGCTGTGCCCTCCTCCTCTGATTCCTCCCGTCCCCAGGGCCAGGCTGCCAGGGAGGGATGGCCTGAGAGTGGCTATTGCCGGGAAGGTCCTCTAAGGATAGCTCGGGGGCTACCCAGGGTGCCCTCTGACCTCCCAGCCCCACGGGCCTTCCTGCCCCTGCTGGTGACTGCTCCCAGGAGGGGCCTCAACGTGCCATCCTGAGGAGCACAGAGATGGGAGCCCAGGGCCCTCCTGGGGTCCTCGAAACGTTCCCTGCAGCAGTAGCATCTGGATTACATCCTCAGGGCCTGTGTCAGCTCTTCATACTATAGATTCTTCCAGAACCCTTGATAGATCCCAGTTATATTTGACTCCCGTGTGTGTGAGTGTGTGTGTGTGTGTGTGTAATTAATATCTATATGCTTATATTAAATGTCAGCCACCCCTTTCCTCATGGGTGTGGATGTGGCCTCACCCCTCTGTCACCAGCAAGATCCAGGGGACTTTGGGGACAGATGCTTCTGGGTTAGATGCTGCCAGAGACAGCGGCCTCCCCGTCTCAGACAGACAAAGTCCATTTATGACTGTATCTGAGAATGTGGCCAGAGATTTCTGGAATCCCACTGGTTTTGTTCTAGATGATTCATTTTTCCAAGCTGTTGAGTAAAGTAAGCAGATTTGTGTTAATGGAAATGAAGAAACAGTTTATTCCAAAGGGAACCATGCAATTTACGAGCAGCAAAGGGTGCAGGCGTTGAGTGGAGCGATATGGTCTCCGCGATCCCCGTCCATCTGTCCAGACTCAAGCGAGCAGCGCGCTGGTCACTGCAGTTGCCGTCTGAGCAGGCGTGCTGTCCACCAGACCCCGGATGGCTTCAAGGTCGTCCTGGTTGTCCAATCCTTAGGTTTCGGGGGGGTGGGCGAGGGCATCTTGCAGGGGCGTGTTTCTGAGCTTCCACATCCTTGGAGCTTGTTTGTGCTGGTAAAAAAAGAGGGGGTCCCAGCATCATGGGCATCATGGTGGGGAGAGGGGTGTTGCTGGTGGCAGGGTTCCCACATATGTGCAGCTCAGTCACTAGAATAGAATTTCAGACATCACACAGGGACATACCCACACACAAATACTTGTGCGTTCACGTGCGCACACAACATACACGTGTGTGCACACACACGCACACATATACACAAACACACACACAGGATCAACGGCTGGGCACACAGGCTCTTGGCCATAGGAGGCTCCCATGGCTGGTGAGCTGATTGAACTGGGGTCCACTCAGACCCTCTGTACCTCCTCGGGATGCTGATCAAGAAGGTTGAAAGGAATCAAATAGGGATGCTTAGCCCAGTCGAGGAGCGTACTGGGGAGAAGCCACAGCGCTTAGTGCCCCTTTTGAACAGGGCGAGTCTGGACTCTGAGGCCCTCCAGCTTTTGCCTTCAGTCCTGGCCCTTCCTGCGTTTTTCCTGCCTCACGTGGGTCGTCTTTTTCCCGAGCATTGGCCCTGGAGGGTGGACACTGCAGCTCCAGGGCTAAGCCAGCCAGAGGCCCTCACGGGGACTGGTGAGGGCAAGGGCTCAGGAAATGTGAGCAGATAAGAAAAAAAGCTTTGTCTCACGGGCCTTCTGAAGAAAGATGCTGCTAGCCTCTGCTGTTTGAGACCAACTCTGAATGTTTTGCAGGCTCCTGAGAAATTGCACATGTTAAGCACCATTAGCTTTTTGGGGTGTAAATGAGCTCAACCAAAGGCCCCTCTCTCTGCTGGCTGTCAGATCTGAGTGAATTCAGTCCGGAATCCCTCTGATCCCAGGCGGCTGATCTTCAGAGCAGGGACCGCAGGGGCCGGGCTCCTTCTGTCTCTTAAGGAGGAAGGAGCTGGTCCCCCAGGCAGGGCCCCAAGGCAGATGAGCTATGTCCCCGTTAGGACCCCTGGTGAGTGCAACTGTCCTAAGGGTCCTCCCTTGGGTTCTTCGTGGGCTGCAGCGCCACCCTGCTCACCTGGGAAGAGCCGTCCTGTCCCTTGAATACACATCACTCCGTCTCCTCTTGGCTGTGTCCCCACAGCCCCCTCTGTGGCCCTTGTCACCCTGCAGCTGCCAGGATGTGTCTTCGACTCCAGGCACAGTTTGCCCCACTGTTTTGGCAAGTTGGCCCTTCAGCCGATTGACCCAGACCTACCTGAAGCAGTCCGGTCATGTCTAGGACCTGCACCCCAGCCGGGCCCCCCGCTTCTCAGCCCCTTGGACGCCCTGGGCCCTGCCCTGCTCCCCTCCCAGCCACCAGGCCCCTGCCTGCCTGAGAGCTTGGCCCGGCGCCCTCTGTGTCCCGAGAGGCCTTCTGTTCTATCCTTCCCAAGCAGCTGGGCTGCAGGGGCGTCTTCCTTCTGGGGGGGCGGCAGCTGGGAATGAGCCTCTCTGGGCCTGGAATCACCCGGGTGTCCTCGCACAGGGAGATTCGGAGAGAAGAGACCCAGCCTCTCCATCCCAAGGCCCCAGCACTGGCCGCTGGAGAGATGGGGACCCTGCAGGCCGACGTCCACACGTGCACACGGTGGATGTGTGTGCACGTGGGCGTGTGTACGTGCGAGGCGCAGGGAGAGGCGTGTGGGCCGGGCTGGGTCCCGGGGCTTCCGCTTCCTCTCAAAGGCTCGAGCTTGCAGAGCTGGTCCACGCTGGGCCCCGAGGCCCGGGACAGGCACTGGGCGCGTGGCCAACGGGAGATCCACGCCCCTGGCCTGCACGGGCCGAGGGCCCCGTGGCTGTGACAGGAACAGGCTGGGCCGCCGTCCGCAGCCGTCAGCCACCATCCCTCTGCCCCCTCAGCACCCCCAGCCCTGGGTGACGCCCTCCTCCGCTGGGAGCTGCCACGACGCTGGGGCCAGAGGAGAGGAGGCGGTGACGTGTGGGCACGAAAGGCCCCTTTGTCCCTGGGACATGGTAGCCCAGTCCTGCGCCTCCGTCCGCCCGCAGCAGGACGTGGGCGGGGCTGAGTGAGCCGAGCTCCCGCGGCCAACACAAGGCGCTGTGTGATCAGCCTGGCCGGCCAGTGTCCTCCGCAGGGCCGGCACCCACACGCCCAGGCCACCGCGCAGGTGGGGACAGGGCGGTGGCCGGGCAGCAGGTATGCCTATTTGTTTTGCAGACACACCCGCATGCCTTACTATGTGCCGAGCCAGCCCATGAAGTGGTCCCACAAGTATGGCAGTGAGCGTGCCTGTGAACGTGTGCGCGTATCTGTGTGTATGTCCGTGGTGTACACGTGTGTGCTGTTTCACACGTGTGGGTGTGGTGTGCATGCCTTTGTGGGTGTTTACATGTGTGCATGTGCCTGCACGTGGGCATTTGTGTGACCTCTGCATTCCTGTGCACATGTGCACACGTGTGTAAGTGTGTGTGAATGTGTGTGGCCAGGCTCTGTGGCTGCAGCGTGGGCAGGACCTACGCCCCTCCCCCTATTGAAGGCACTTGGGACCCTGCCCCTCAAGCTTTCCTCCCTCTTCCTGACTGACCCTCAAATGTTGTCCTGTTATGTTTGTGGGGCTCCCCCCAGGAGAATGGGGGCTGCATGTTCCCCCACCACCATCACCCCACCTCTTAGTACTGCGTGTGGGACAGAGAAGAGGGGATGAAGGCTTGGTGACGCCCCCTGTGCTTTGGGGAAGGGGAACAGGGCCCGTGTCCTTGACCGAGGGCCTGGAGCCGAGCTGAGCTGCGTCCTGGGAGGAGGAGCCTCAGGAGACCAGCAGGCGTCCCAGCCCCTTGGATGCTTGGAGGCTGGCTCGGTCTCTGCCTGTGTCCATCTACCGTCTCCAGCTCCATGGTCAGTGGCCAAGAGTGGCTTCTGTCCTCACCTGACCATGAAGGGTGTGTGTTTTACACATGGACTGGCCAAGCCCTGGGCCAGGTACTCCACTTGCAGCTTCTCCTCTGTCCCCTTGGTCACCAAGCTTCCCGGGGAGGACGGAGCCCACGGGAAGCACTGCTGGCTCGAGATCCTCTGCTGGCACAGCAGTGCAGGATTGAACCCATCCCTCCTCTGTTGTCTGGTCCTGCAGGCTAGCCAGGGAAGCGTGGGTATCAGAACCAGTCCTCTGACGTTGCCCATGCTGCCCTGCCCCGCTGGTCTGGGCCAATGCCCTTCTGAATGGCTCCAGTCTCTCTGTATGGGGCCTCGTCTCGGCCTCCCTACCTCCAGAACTGCATTTCCCTCTTGCAGTTGAGGGCAGGTCTATCACCTGAGAAGGCCAAGTTCCTGCTCTTGGCTCCACTCCCTGAGCACAGCTGGGGTCTGGGTACCCCCTCCGTGGTGACAGGCACAGTACACTGACAGCATTCCCCTGGGTGTGGCCCAGGAGACAGATAGGAGCATAGTTCCAGATTTTTTTTAGCCACTCTTGAGCCTTCTCCCACGCCGTCTGTCCTGGTTGATCCCTGAGAAACCCTCCCTTCTTTCTCTAATTCGTCAGGGCCGTCTCTAAGCCATGCACATAGGGTTTCCGGGGATTGGCAGGGTGTGTATTTCAATCCTGTTGCTTCCTCATGGGTTTACGGTTTACATTTGTTGGTGTGTGACGAGGTTTTTGTGTTGTCATTTACTGTCACCAAAATGGTGCACCAGGGACGGTGGGGCTGCTCCTGGGACTTCTGTGGGAATGATGAGCAGATGAGGAAAAGAGTCCCGAGGGGATGTGCTGGGGAATGCAGCCGCCTGTGGCCCGCACGTCCTGGGAGGGCTGCGTGGAGCGCGAGGTGCGGCTGGAGCCGGGCCTGCCGTGGCCTAGAGACGTTTCTGGGCAGCGAGACGGCCCGTCCCCCATGCCTGCCGTGAGAGCAGAGCTGCGTCTCCTCTTCTGTGGGAACCACGCTGACGCTCAGCTGGAGTGTTTTTCCACTCTGACTTCAGTTGGCTGCGGGGCATTTCCGCACTGTGAGGTCTCCCGGGCCGTCTTAGCTTAGGCTGGGGTCACAAAGCACCATAGGCTGTAGGCCTTGAACAGCAGAAATTCATTTTCTCAAAGTCCAGAGGCGAGGAGGCTGCGATGCAGGTGCAGCTGACTGGTGGGGACCCCCTCCTGGCCCACAGACGGCCGCCTGTGCTGTGTCCCACGTGGGAGAGGCTGAGCTCTCTGAGGTCAGTTCCTATAAGGGCACCAATGCTGTGGGGTGAAGCCCCACCCTTATGACCTCATTTAACCTCAGGTACTTCTGTAAAGGCCCTGTTTCCAAGTCCAGCCACTCTGGGGTCAGGACTTCACCCTGTGACTGCAGGGGGTGGGGGTCACAATTCCGTCCGTAGCTCGGCCTAGAAAGGAGCTGGTCTCAGGATGACCAGCTGGCTGTGGGTAGAGAGATGCTTGGTGTGGGTCCAGGTGAGCAGCACACTACCCACAGGGCCCTCTGCTGTGCCCTTGGCAGGCACCACCAATCGATCCCAGGACACCCCGCTGTGCTCAGGCAGCTCCTGCTTGTTTTTCAGAATTGGCATCAAGAGGTCACCTGGGATGCCATCCTTGTCTGTTTTCCAGGCCACCTCCCAGTCCACCCTTTGTTAAGACTCACCAACTCACCCACCCCTGCAGGGGCCCCAAGGCCCAGGCCCCCATGGGGTGAGGCCCCTCCCAGGTCCCCTATTGCCTTTGTAGGGACAGTCACTGCCTGCAGAACTGGTGGCATGATAGGCGGCCCGCATGCAAAGTGGAAATGCTGGGATCTTTTAAAAGTTATTAAGAATTTCAAGATGCAGGAAGAGCAGGGTGGGGCCATGGGGGCCGCTGCAGCCACCAGGGCAGTCGAACCTGCTTTAAAAAGGACGCGCATCACTCTGTTGTAATTCAAAACGACCCGTAGTTCCCAGGTTCCTTGAACAGTTCCATGCATACTGTCGGTGTTCTCTCCATCACAAAGTCCCTCCTTCCAGGGTCTCCATCACAGATGGCTTCCCAGGCCCTCCCACCACTGCCACAGAAAGGTGGTGGGTTTCTCAGGAAGAGAGAGACACAGGCCCCTTCTGCCTGGAAGCATGGGTTTGGAGTCATGAGTGCTTAGCGGCCACGGGGTCCACCTTCCCCACCCCATCTGACAATGACAAGGACTCGAGTCCTGATGTCACCATCCCTGGGACGTCCTCGGTGGGGGTTCCCCTTTGTGGATGAGGCCCCGGGAGGGCCATGGCCTCCGTATGATCTGCCAGGAGTCCCCACCCTCCCCCTGCCCACCTCCCTCCCAGCACCCACCCAGGCCCCAGGATTCCGGCCTGCAGACGGGCAGTCCCCACTGCATCTGAGGGGGGTCCTGACTGGGAGACCTCTCCCCCACCCCCACCCGCTGCTGTCTTTCCTGGCTCTCATGTAGACTCCAGACAAAGGAGAGAAGTACATTGTTGCCTCCGGGAAAGGAGGTCCTTGAAACTGTCCCCAGTGCCCTCAGTCACTACTTACTGAGTGGCCAATGGCAGAGCTGGTGGTGTGCAGTGAGTGACTGACTGCAAGGCCAGGGAGGGGGCAGCAGTCTGGCCAGGCCACCCTGATTGACACCAGGCGCTGCCCACTGGACCGTCCCATCCCTGAATTCTGGTACTGGGAATCGGGCTGCGTAGGTACCGCTCATGCCCCAGGCCAGTGCTGACAGCTCTCTCTTCTCTCCGCAGCACGAATTATCAAAACAAAGCAGTGGTGTGACATGCTCCCTTGTCTGGAGGGGGAAGGCTGTGACTTGTTGATCAACCGGTCAGGCTGGACGTGCACGCAGCCCGGCGGACGGATAAAGACCACCACGGTACGTACGCGGCGCCCCGGCTGTGCTGGGGGTGCGGGAGCCTTAGGCAGCAGAGCACACTGGGGCAGGGGTACACCCTACACCCATGATGACAGGACAGACAGACAGGCTGCCAGCACCCCCTCCTCCAGAACCTCCCTGCTCTGCAGCCGGATCAGTCTGTCCCCGGGCTGCTCAGACCCATCACATGGTCACTGAGTGCCCAGCGGCCCGAGAGGCTGGACAGAACCCCCTCCAGGCCGGTCAGCCCACACGAGATTGCCAGTGAAGTTGTCCTGTTTCTGGGCGATGTACTCCCAGCTCCAGGCTGGAGGGAAGGTTAGAACCCACAGAAGGGCTTCAGAAGGAAGGGCCTTTAAAGAAAAAGGATTGGGGAGGGGCCGTGGGCCTCATCCAGGCCATCCCCTCCCCCCACCAGGCAGGCACGGTGGCCATTTGGAGCAGAGACCCCGAGAGCCCCTGAGGGTGCCTCTGTCCCTCCTGGATGCCACCGGGAGGGACAGTTGTAGACTCTGGGCTCCCCAGGCTGGTCTCCCGCAGGCTGGGAGGCAGAGAGTGGCAAAGTGGCTTTGGGGTTGTTTGCTCTGAGATTCCTTTCCCGAAGGAAAACTCATTAAGCACAGGCTGGGATGGTGTGGGCCAGGGGAGCGGGGCCGCCCGGCCGGAGCCACGGGGATGACTCTGGTGCTCCGTATGCTGGGCCCACACAGTGTTGGACTTTGCCAGCCAATTAACGCCTCTCATCCGGCTCTTGCTCGTGAGGTTGATGTAGACAGCGGAGGACTGGGGTGGGCTATGGCTCCTGGCCAAAATTCCCGCCTCGATGCTGGGGGACGTTATGTCAGGGAGGTCTGGGGTCTCGTGGAAGGATCTGGAAGTTCTCCCCTGGCATCCACGGCAGAGAAGCAGGGCCCATGGCCCCTCAGGAATTAGTCTAGAGGAAAACCCACCTCTTCCTGCCTTTGCAACCTCCGCTGGAGAAGTCAGATGGGCTGTTTCAGCAACGTCCTTAAGAGGCCACTTAGGTGTAGCTGTTCCGAGATGAGACACGGACACCCTGGTCCCATCACCGGCAGGGAGGTCGGGTGGGGACAAGCCAGGCCTCTGGTGGCACATTCTGAGGACGGGGCTGTCAAGCGGAGACGCGGGCCCCCGGCTGCACCCAGGCAGCCCATCAGATGTCTCGGAGGCCTCTTGTGTTGGCGGGAGTTCAGGCAGGGGGGCCCTGCCTGCGGCCTCCCCTTGCAGGCCTGGCGCCCGTCCCAAGCAGGGCCGCCCACAAGGAGCGTTGGGCTGGGCTGGGCTGCAGCGAGCGCCCCCAGGTCTCCAGTCGTTGAAGCCGCAGCTGTGCGCTTGTCTGAGCATCCGCCGTGCTTGTTCATCCACGTGCCGCACGGAAGCGAGGGATCTGTCATCACACCTGGCAAGTGTACAGGCGTGCCAGCTCATCACCTGCCACCTGCCTCACTGCTCCGGGAGCGGAAGGGCCTCTGAGGTGGGGCCGCTGCCTCCCCGACCGTCTAGGAAGCAGCTGACCTTTCGAGGTTTCCCGAAAGGTGGAGACTGGGGGACAAGCAGACCCCTGGACCCCTGGGGCCACTGTCCCCAGATCCGTGGGGCCCGGGGTCAGCATGTGGATGCGCAGGGGGCCCGGGCCAGCCCTGGTGTGAGAGGCGCTGCGTCGGGGGTCTTTTGAATGAACACCCACAGGAGGTGAGGCTTGGAGGGCGCTCCGGGCCACCCGCCCTCCGTGGCGGGCCTGGCTGTGCATGGCTGCGGGGTCAGGCCTGCCCTCCAGGTCGCGTGGCCCCAGGCAGCACCCCTCAGTCTCCTTGTGGTGAATTGGGGCGTCTCCTCCCGTCAAGCCCCCGAGCCCGTCCCGGCTCCCGGCGCCCTGCTCCCCCACCCCTCAGAGGTTCTGGGGGGCCTCTACATGCAAAGGGCACCCCTTCAGCAGCCCTAGCGCCCTCTCCCTGCAGGCACAGCCTCAGGTGCTTAAGTTGCTCTAAGACCTTTGCTGAGAAGGTGCAGACAGTCGTTCCCTTTGGGCTCACAGGTCTCAGAGCTCAGAACCATCACCTCGGGTTTCCAGACATGAAAACTGCAGCTGGGGTGGCTGAGGGAGGCCACGGCTGAGGGTCAGTGGGCCGTGGAGGTGGGGCTTGAATCTGCCGGGTCTGCCCAACCCAGACGCGGCCTTGGCGCTGCAGAAGGCCCACGCGTCTTCCGGGTGAGAAGACAGTCTCTGATGCGTGCATCCTGAGATCAGCCCGCCCTGGAGGGCGCCTCCTGCTGGAACAGGTGCATCAGGAGAAGCCCATGGTCCAGGCAGGAAGGCCCCGCCACACCAGGGGCAGGTCAGGGCCCCTCCACTACCCCGGCGGGAGGCGCTCATGCTTGGAGACACGGCCGAGTGGCCGGACGTGTTCGGTGACAGTGACCTCCCGCCTATGTGCTGGCCCGCAGGGTCACATCCCCACCAGGGAGGTGGGCCCCGGGTACTTGGGTTGGCAGATCCCGCTGAGATGACCCTAGGGGACCAGCGAGCTCTGTCATCGTCCCAAGTGTCTGCAGAGGTGACCCTGGCCTGCATGCGGAGACCTATTTTCAAAGCTTTCTTAAAAGCTTACTTGAGGGGCTTCCCTGGTGGCACAGTGGTTCAGAGTCCATCTGCCGATGCAGGGGACACGGGTTCGTGCCCCGGTCCTGGAAGATCCCACATGCCGCGGAGCGGCTGGGCCCGTGAGCCATGGCCGCTGAGCCTGCGCGTCCCGAGCCTGTGCTCCACAAGGGGAGAGGCCACAACAGTGAGAAGTCCGCGTACCGCAAAAAAAAGAAAAAAAAGAAAGCTTACTTGAGCTCTTGACCCAAACACGTTATAATTGGAGCACGTAATCCCCTTCCACGATTGCATCTCGGGCCTCTTACAGATGGCAGATTAGCACTGTGGGGTTTCACATTTTAGCATAAATTGGTTTTCCGTGAGGGGGGCTGTAAGAACTCAGGATTGCTTGGCCACGTGACTGCTAATTCATCCCAGGTGCCAGGGTCTCAGCCCAGCGCCCCTGCAGCCAGGGCCATGTCTGGAAGTGGCTGTCACAACCCCCCTGCCTGGTCACGCCCCACCCCCTTCTCTGCATGGGCCGTGGCTGCTCCCTTCTCTGTGTCCCCAGCAAACCATGAGCTGCCTGAGGGCAGGTGCAAGCCTTGTGGTCCCGCCAGCCGCGTCCCCTTATTCGGGGCTCCCGTACATCCATGTGATAAATTGATTAATTGATTAGCAGAGCCCAGACCCCGGGCACATGCTGACATTTGCATTTCTTAGATCACCTCTTTTCAAAGTGCAGGTCGTCACCCCATTAGTGGGTCGTGAAATTAATTTAGTGGCTCATGATCAGCATTTAAAAGAAGGAGGAAGAAACAGAATAAAAACATTCGGGCGCATCTGTGTCTTGAGGGTGAAAGCTGCTTCGTGAAGCGCACACAGGGTCACAAGGTGAGGTCGTGCGGGTACCAGAACAGGTTGCAGTGAAGAGCTGGGGACCCGGCATCCCGGAGGTACTTGGGGCTGGGGTGGGGTGGGGGGGACCTGGAGTCTGTGGCTCCGGAGATCCCTGTTCTAAGGTCTGCCTGTGACGTTGGTCTGCACTGGGCAAGTTGAGCAGGTGGACATCACAGGCCCTCCCCAAGGTTGCAGACAGCATTCCCTCCTCAGCCCCCTCACAGCCCCTTAGAGCAGGGCTGACTGGGCAGGCAGAGGGGAAGGAAGAGGCCAGGGCCCAGGTAGGCGTGAGGCCCCGCGAGTGGAGTGCCGTCCTGCCCACCCTCGGCTTCTGTCCAGATGTGAGCAGCTGGGGCGGCGCCCGGGCTTTAGTGGCACTCAGGACAGTTGGATACATGCTCCATCTGCCACGTGCAGTGCTTCTGTGTTAAAGATGCTCCACAGTAGCTGCTATAATGAACACCTCCTAGACCAGAACAAACCAGCTGGTTGAATCCGTCTCTCAGATGAACAATTAAGTCCCACATTTTAATTCTGTGCTGCGTGGACACACCACCGTGGGGGACAAGGGGTATTCTGGGGGGTGTCTGTACGATCTACTCCAGGACCTTGGATGTCATGGAAATTCAGGACAACAAAAGCGCCTTCCCAGGAGCTGCCTCTGATCACCTTTGCCCCAGGAAGTCCAAATTCTGCCCAGGCCCAGGTGTCCTGGACCTGGGAGTGCGCAGCAGCGAGGCGCGGACGGGCACCCGGGGGGCTCCCTTAGGCCCTGGAGGGACGGAGGAGTGCCCAGCTCTACCTGAAGCCTGGAGGCCTGCGGCTCATCACCCCTGCCTCCATCATCTTGTCGTGAACTGGCTGTGCTTGGGCCGGGCAGCCCGGCACTTAGGCCAGCGTGCACTGCACACACTGACCCACATGGCATCCAGGCCCAGGCGGCTCTTACTGTCGCTCATCCGTGCCGAGCGTCCATCCTCCACGTGGCTGGTCCAGGATTGAAGAGCCAGCCCAGTATGGGGCAGGGAGTGGGGAGGGTGCAGTGCCCCTTCTGGTTGTCCATCCTCACCATCCCAGGGCCGGCCGGCCTCATCCGGGCTGCCCCCGCAGACCCAGCACCGCCCCACCCAGGAAGCTTGGAGCTTCAGGAGGGAGGAGTCCTAGGTCTGACCTGGAGGCCCCTGGGAACCTGGAGGTTCCCGGATTCAAAATGTACTACCCAAGGGCCTTGTGTGTGTCCGGTGTGGGCCCCTCCCACCGACATTCCTGAGAAAGACTGGCCGGGGCCTTCTGTCCAAGGAGCTCGCCCAGCACGTGGCTCAGGCCTCCATGCTTCAGCCAGGGTCCTTGTGCCAGGTGCCCACCCAGGGCTGGACACACAGAAGGAGGAGCCCCTGGGGCCCCGAGCACTGGACCCCTCATGCTGGGGCTCAGGTTCTCGAAGGGCAGTCAGGGGGCACTTTGCAGGTGCTTGTACCAGGCTCCCAGGTGTAAAGAACAGAATACACGCTTCCCACTTCTGCCCCCTGGAAACCCCTGGATGTGGTGGGGACGTGCAGGGAGTGAACGGAAGACGAGGCAACAGCAAAGCCAAACGGGAGAGGCAGCTGCACTTGGCAGGTCACGGGGAACCGAACCCCAGGGGAGCGGCAGGGTCACGCTCAGACCCCAGGACTCAGGAGTCGGGGCGCAGGCCCCCTGCGTGTGGAGTGGAGGCGGAGCTGACGGGGGGCCGGTGGAAAGGCCGCAGGAGGGCTCCCAAGTCCTCCCAACCCAGACCATGGCTGGGGCCCCCTGTGTGCCCCGCAGGAGCCTGGAGCCCCCAGAGGCTCACGCCAGGGAGGAATCACACCTGCACAACTCTGGACCCCATAAGGCCAACGCCAAGTGTAGGGGAACTTCCTGAAAACCCGGAGATGGAGAGAAACCCAAGTCCCGAGATGTGAGACCCACGACTCCCAGAGGGTGCAGTCAGGACACGGGGCGTTCTTTACCGAGAAACTTAGGCTCTGAGCTTCCCACAGCTGCTGTAGCAAGTGAGCACACACTGGATGACTTCCAGCAACAAAAATCACCCCCTCGCAGTGTGGAGGCCAGAGGTCCAAGATCAAGGGGTCAGTGCGGCCGCACTCCCTCTGCATCCTCGGGGAGGGTCCTTCCTGCCTCTTCCAGCCTCTGGGGTTTGCCTGCCGTCCTGGGGGCTCCCGGGCTGTGGTCACGTCCCGCCAGGCTCGGCCTCCGGCTTCCTCCCTGGGCCTCTGAACTTCCCTCTTTCCTCTTACAGAGATGCCAGCATCTCATTTAGGGCCCGCCCTGCATGAGGGATGATTTCATCTCAAGGTCCTTAACTAATTGCATCTTCAAAGACCCAATTCCAAAGAAGGTCATAGTCTGAGGTTTCGGGTGGACAAGAATTGGCGGGGGGCAGGGGGGGCGGTATCCCGCTAGCCTACCAAGTAAGGCTGATGCAGAACCTGGGCGCTGTGAGCTGGGGTCTGAAGCCCCCCATCCCCCCGCCGGGCTTCTAGCATCAGGATCCTCGTCTGGTGGGAGGAGAGAGATGACAAACAAACACAAACCTAAGGAAAGGGGTTAGGAGCTTACAGGGGACAGAGCAGCAGAGGCAGCAGAGAGGAGGTGGCACAGACACGGAGATGCACGGCAAGCCCACCAGGCTCGCTGGCCAAGGCCACTTTCACCCCCACCTCCCACCCAGAGTCGGGGGCTGCTTGTCTCAAGGCAGTAGCTTCCTTGAAGGAAGACTTATTTCAAGAGCTGTAAGAAGACAAGAAAGCACTTCTGGAAATTACACACATGCACACACACGTGATGTATGTGTATGTGTCTTCGCAGACTTAATACGTACCTGTATGAGTATGTGTGTGTGTAACAGAATTTGTTAAAACTCCAGCAAATGTTTGGGACATAAAATTGAGGAAATCTCAAAAAGCCAGGAGCAGAACTTAAAAAAAGAAGTAGGAAGTAGGAAAGGAAAAGAAAAAACAGATTAGAAGACCGATTCAGGAGGTCTAAAGAATATAAGATCCAAAAATAGAGACCAATGAAGAAGGAATTATCAAAGACATATTTTCTAAAGAAATTCCCAGGACTCAAAGCCCGGGTTTCCTGCATGCAAGGACTCACCACGGGCCAGAAATGAATGAAGAAAGACCCATCCTGAGGCACATCAGCATGAAATTTCAGGCCGCTGGAGATGAAAACAACATTGTAAAAACTCAGAGGGAAAAAATAGGTCACATACAAAGGCTCAGACATCAGAGTGTATCTGGCTTCTCAGCTGAAGCGCTCCAAGCCAGAAAACAGCAGCCCTGGCCTTCCAGAGTTGGGATGCATTGGAATTCCATGCCAGCCCAACTGTCCATGGGGGTAGGGGTCCACCAGCCTAAAATCAGTCACTGGGACGGTCCTCCCGGGGTCAGGCAGCCGTGGCCCTGCTCCCCACTCTGGGCGCCCCATCCTCAGGAGGCTATGCATGCAGTGGTCCAGAGGGATGAGGAGGAAGCGAGTGCGGGAAGCCGAGCGGCCCCCAGTGCAGCCCCCGCACAGCCCCCACTGGCAGGACGGGCTCCACAGAGGGCTCCTCGAGGGAGGGGCAGTGAGGGGCTCCTGATGGATGCTCCCCGAAAGTTGTGGGCAAACCCCAAATGCAGAGGAGTCAGGCAGTGGGATACCCTGAAGCTTCCCCAGGAACACAAAAAGAGAAATCATCCCAGGCTACTACAGGGAATGTCTAGGAGCCTTGGGTCTGATGCAGCCCTGCGGGTGTATCAAGATCTCACGCCCTGTCACCTGTTGGGCACTGTGGCTGCCCTCGGGGAGGTCTGGCCCCTCGCGCGATGGACACACACCCCTCCTCGCAGAGCTCACGTGGGTCATCGGTACCACTTCCCAGGGAGCTGACCTAGCCAGAAGCCAGGACCTGTCTACGGCCAGCTCCCCAGGCGCCGACCCTTACAAGTTCAGGGGCCAAGGCGTCACCCAGGGGCCGTACGAGATGTGAGTCCATCCTGAGCGGCTTCTGAGTGGCTCTCGAGGCACCGGGATGGGCTTGGGCGTGGAGTTCAGGTCACTCTCTGAGGCCGGGTGGGGCTGCAGGTGAGCTGCTGAGGCCTCGGCAGGAGCGGTGGGACCCTGACGTGCCTGCAGTACCAGGGAGGGGACACAGCTGCACACGGCGGGTGCAGGGGGTGAGGAGAGGCGGGGGTCAGGAGGACTGGTGACCCCAGCCTGACCCCTCCTGGCCCACACGCAGCAGGCCAGGGCCGCACTCAGGTCGGAAGGGCCAGGACTCACTGAGGACAAAGGGGGGCCACGTGGTGGGCCCCCAGCATCCTCATGGAGGCAGTTTGTGTGGGTCCCCAAGCAGGGAGGGTAGGGGCTGTGGTCCTGGAGGGGAGCTCAGAGGTGTCCTGGTGGGTGAGATCCGCTGCTGGGTGGCCGACGCCACGTGGCCGATGAGGGGAGGATGCGGCTTAGGTCAGGCGGGGCCCACTGTGCGCCCTTTGCCCCCTTCCCAGCCTCACCAGGGAGCCCGTGCTTTCTCTTTCTCCCAGAGCTTAGCCCGGCCGGCTCTGGGTTCCCCTTGGCTCCACAGGGTGCCCCCTGACCCTGCCAGGCTCCCTCCCAGGCCTGCGGTCACCCAGGAGCTCCTGCAGCCTTTCTGATGCTCTGCGGTGTCTGGGGTGACTCGCCCCCACTTTGCTGTCCCTCGTGGAAGTCCTTCTGTCTTGCTCTGGGAACGTGGCTCCTTCCATGGCCAAGGTGGCAGGGCCTCCTCCCCCAGGGCCAGGACTTCGGGGAGCCTTTGGTGCGGTTTGTCATTCC
This sequence comes from Mesoplodon densirostris, assembly GCF_025265405.1. NCBI lineage: Eukaryota > Metazoa > Chordata > Mammalia > Artiodactyla > Ziphiidae > Mesoplodon > Mesoplodon densirostris. Next base: position 61,809,647 of record NC_082671.1, on the reverse strand, counting down.
CCCTGACCAGCGTCCTCCAGGCCTCACTCATGTCACAGCCGAAGGCCTTCTCTCCTCCACCATCTGGCCGTCCGTCCACTTTTGGCTCAAGCCAGCCCTCCCCTGGGCCCCGGGAACCTTGGGCTCCGTCCCCAGTGTGGAAGAACACACGCTCAGTCCATTTCGTGACCCAGGGCTTCGGGGGTCCCCAGCCTCTCTGCCGGACTATCCTGACACCAGGTGGGGGGAAGGCCAGGGCCCCCTGGGGACATTTGTGGGGTGTTTGGTTCCTCTCTGCTCCCAAACAAATGAGCCATCCCAGCAATCAGAAGGGTTTATTACAGGGCTTCCCTGGTGGCACAGTGGTTGAGAGTCCGCCTGCCGATGCAGGGGACACGGGTTCATGCCCCGGTCCGGGAAGATCCCACACACCGTGGAGCACCTGGGCCCGTGAGCCATGGCCGCTGAGCCTGAGTGTCCAGAGCCTGTGCTCCTCAACGGGAGAGGCCACAACAGTGAGAGGCCCGCGTACCGCAAAAAAAAAAAAAAAAAAAAAAAAAAGAAGGGTTTATTACAGACCCTTACCACTCCTTGCTCTGAAGACCAACAGAAGAAAACTGATTCTGAGCTGGGATGAGGTGGTGTGTGCCCTACTCATCAGAGGCCATGGTCGGCTGTCTTCTGGCCGGTCTTTCCTGTTTCCTTTGGGAAGAGGAGATGGACAGTCCTGAGGATCTGCTGGGATCTCCCGCCCTGAGAGGGCCCACGGGGTCTGTGCTTCCAGCCCCTGCCCAGGCCTTTCCCCTCCTACAGATGATGCCCATGGGACCCTGGCCAGGAGGCTGCAGGAATGGCACAGGGTGGGGCCACAGCCTCCTGTCATCTGCTAAGCTCTCTGCCCAGCGGGGAGCAACAGGGACTCAGCCCAGTCCATCTCTCCAGGGAGAGTCCTTGACTTACGTGGTCCCTCCTGGTTCTGGGTGCCGGCTCTGCGCTGGGTATCTGGCTCGGGGCCACGTCTGCCCCTTGAGGGTATGGGAGGGACAGAGGAGGAGCTGGCCGAACTGTAAGGTCTGGGGCCGAGTCGCCCCCCAGGCAGAGCTTGGAGGCTGCCGTCTGTCTTCTGGAATCTGATCGGATGGTGTTTATGGCGGGTTTTGCTGGAGCCCGCACGGTGCTCGGAGCCTGAACTGGGGGCAGAGAGCAGGGCCCTGGAGCCCAGGGGTGAGCTCAGCAGGAGGGCTGGGCGGAGGAAAAGCCTGGAAGGAACACTGTGGATGGGAGGACCACCCCCTCTCACCGCTGAAGGGGGCTGAGATGGGTGGACCCCAACCAAGCCAGCCCCTCCATCTGTCTTCCAAGGACCACCCGGGAGGGATCTGGATGCTCTGTGTCCACGACGTCCTCCCAAGGGCGAGAGGCTTTTGTGCAGGAGGTTCTAGGATTAACATGTGGAGCAATCAGAGGATGGTGGGTCCTCCTCCAGGAGAAACTCGGTACGTGCCACTCACCGATTCTTTCTTCCTCACAAGCAATGAAAAATACCCTGTCATGACTCTGATACCTGTCTGCAATCAATGTTGTGTTCTTTTGAATCACTGCTATTCATCACGGCCATAATAGCTGGACATTTTAATAGATTCTGTGTGTAAACACAGACGTAGATGGCCGGCCTGGCACCAACGCATCACAAGCACTGACATTCTTCATTTTCTCGGCAGAAGTGAGCCCGGAAACAAAAAACGGGTTTGACCAAACCCACAATATTGCCATTGGCACTTTTGGCCAGTTTCATTATATGAGGCGTGACACGCGGATAGCTGTTTACAGTAATTGTGCTGCATGAGTCTCGATTTTCCTTAAAGCAGTTGTTCTTTGAATCATTTTAAATCTGTAAATGGCAAGGGTTGAAACAGGAGGAAAGGGGTCCAGTGGAGAAAGCCAGTGGGCACTGGACGGGCCACCACAGTGGGGTCGGGCGTTCCTGACACCGCAGAGGTGACTGGCAGCCTGCCAAGAGGACCAGATCAGGGTCAGGGTCAGGGTCAGCTGAGTTCTGACCTGCTTTTCCGTACCTAGGGGTGGCCTTCCCCTTGGCCCTGCACGGGCAGCTGGGTCACATGATCAGTACATCAGTATTGCTAGCTCCCCCTTCCCTCTGCTCCCCCCCTGCCCCCCTGCCCTCCATCCTTTTTGGCTCCATGTGGGATGCTGGGATGCACGGATGAAGCACTCATGGCCTCCGGATCTGAGGGAGGCAGGAGGCACGCCTTAAGAATCCCCGGAGGGGCCGCTTTGGGGGCCGCAAGGATGGCTATTAACACATGAGGTCAAGTAGTTGCTGACCAAATGGAAGAGAATGCTTTCTGCAGGACCTCGGTGAGGGGGATGCTGGCCAGGTGTCCAAGTCCTACAGCTCAGCCTGATGGGGGTGCCTGGGATCCAAGTATTCCAAATAGTCCCAGATCTCAGCAGTCCTAAGGGAAGCCTGGGGCCCCACCTTCGATGGGGTATGTGTCCCCATAGGGGGAACCCTCAGAGAACAGCGTTGTTGATCCGGGCAGCCATTCTAGAGTGAGCAATCGCTACCACCACGCTGTCCATTTCAGCCAGCCCGCCACGCCGGCCAGGGCTGTCCAGGGCCCGCCACCTCCCCCCGGCCCTGTGCCACAGCCAGGAGCCCCCCGTGGTCCTGCAGGCATGCAGTGTGTTCTCATCGTGTCAACGTGAGCCTTCGATAAGGATGCGCAAAGTTCAGAGTCATCCCCGGTTTCCAGCAGAGCTGTCTGAATTGATACTCTTTGTTGATTCCACGTTTCAGGAACTAATTGGGCAGAACTACTGGCAAAGCTGTTGAAAACACGGTTTCGTCCTGTTGGTTTACTTTGTCCTTGTAATCTTACACATGACATTTCATTACCTAGTGATTTATTTTTTCATGAAAGACAAAGGTAAATCTGATGCTTTTTTACTGTGAAAAGGCAGATCGTATATTTGAGATGGAAGTTAAGTCAGCATGAGCACGGCAGAGATCATCAGGGCAGTGACATTCTTCCTAACCCAGCGCAGTCCTGGCTCTGATTCACAACAACGGGCCCCTGGCATCTGCTCCACCCACCCCAGCCTGCCCCTCACGCCCCAGGGTCTGGACACCCAAACCTCTCTCTGTGGTTGTGTCTTGCTGCTCGGCCCTCTCGCTGCGGTCCGGGTGTGACCCACGGTTCCCAGCCCAGCCCCTCCGCCCACAGAGCAGCTCTGATGGCTTCTGGGCGCTGCAGAGGGTGTGAAATACGGCATTTGGCATAGACATTTGTTAAAGATCAGTCTTGAAAAATGAAATAGAAGGATTTGTGTCTCAATCTAAATCACTTGAAATGTCAACTCCCCATTAAACTGAGATATACACGGTGATGTAAGTGCCAGGATGTTACCAAGGCCGGCACTGTCATCTCTGCAGTTCTGACCCTGGGTCCCCTCCTCCCCCAACCAGAACGTCATCTCAGGCTCACCTGGACCCGTGTGGGATCACACCTCCCCACACTGCCCTGTTCTGTCAAGCCCTGTCCTCTGGGCCCCCGGACAGGGCCGCCCCCTGCCCCGCCCCTGCCGCCTGCAGGCTTGACAGGTGTAATGCACACTTGGGTGGCTGGCCTTGAGGGAGTCACTTTCACCTTTCAGAGCCTCAGTTTCCTCATCTGTGGAAGGGGTAAGCGTGACCCCAGGCTGACCTCACAGGTCCTTGGGGTTTGGGGAAAGGGAAATAGTGGATGAGAAGCATTTCTAAAACCCCAGGGGAGTCTCTGTAGGTGAAAGGCTGGTGATTTTCCTCCTGTGGCACATTCCAGAATATTCTGGAGTGCTCATGTTCCCAATGGCTGCATCAGAATGAAGCCACACCCTCGTTCCCTCCTGAAACCCTCCTGCCCATCTGGTCTTTGGTGCCTTGTAGCAGGGACGCCCAGGCCCCGGGGTGGGGGGGTCTCTCCACTCTGCGTGTCCAGGCTGCACCTGGCCTTGTGCAGTCATGGCCGTGTGGCTTCAGGGTTTCATAGGACAGATGGGCGTGTGATGGACGAGGAACAGACAAGTGGAGAACTGCATTTTCCCTCTTCCCCATGACCTTTGCCATCCACACCCCGAGGATGGCATGCTTCCCGGACCTTTGGAGGAGAGAGGAAGAGTCTGGTCCTCGTGCCAAGTCTGTGGAGAAGTGGCCATGGCTTTCTGGATTACTATGGTGACAGACTCATCACACTGGCTGAACAGCCTCTGCCCAGCTTCCAATTTCAAAAGATTTTGAAAATAAGGACAACTGGCAATAGCATCATGACTTGGAGAAAAGAGAAGTGTGCACTGAGGTCAGGTAAAACCCCTCTGGGTGCTTACCCAGAGTGGACTGTAGAAACCGTAGGATGCCCCTGCTTTTTTATCCTCTGAGCCCCTGCTCTGACTAAGGCCTCGTGTGATACACAAAGAGCACAGGGCCTCCTCCTGGTGCCTGGACCTAACCTGTGGACCTGGAGACCCCTGCAGTGGTCAGAAAACAATCAGGCAGAGGTGGAACCTCCCGGCACCACGGTTGCCCCTTCTCTCTGTGAATACGTGGCTCTAGCAGGAGCAGGAAAAGATGCCAGCACAGAGGTGAGCTCCACTGGAAGGGGCAGAGTTAGCAGGAAGAGCCTCTCACCTGGGGCAGGAGAAGCCAGATGACGGGCTCACCAAGGCCATGTTGTCCCCCCTCAGTCTTCCGTTCTCAAAACTCTGCAGCTCAGACAGAAAACCTGACCTCCCCGGTGGGATCAGACCCCACTGGGAGCTGCCTTTTGGGTCCCATGAAGATCAAGGGTCTCTGCACATCACCCCAAACTTCTGGGCCAGCCTGGGTAAGGCGGAGCCTCCCACAGCCCCTGGAACTGAGAGGAAGGGTGCAGACTCCCTCCCCCTGAGCCTGCTGGCTCGTTCCTGGCCAGGATTGGCCTCTGTCTGTTTAAAAGGGAATAAAAAAAGCATCACAGCCAAAATATAAGCAGGAGCCTCTGCAAGAATGCACACTCTCTATGGAAAGGAACACTTTCTGAAGACCTAAAGGGAGGGTTAGCTCTGGAAATAACCCCTGCAGTAAACGTGAGTCTTCTGGTCAGTGTCTGCTTGTTGGCATCAAAGAGATAAAAGAGGCTGTGACCTCTGTGACCCAAGAGCAAGAAGCCTGAAGGAAGGGCAGCCTGGGATGAAATGCAGGCAAACGTCCAAAGGTTTGCAGGGCCAAATAGAGGCTGAACTCAATGGGACCCAAAACATCAGAGTGGACTGAGATGTGTACAGAAGCTGCAGATAATGGACATGTCACTGCAGAGAATCAACACAGGGGTGTGAACCAACCTTAAACCAAGAGGCAGTTCATAGGAGACCCAGGAAATGAAGCCAAAGAGGGAGAAGTTATAAGTACAGAAGACAGAGGACAGAAATCCAACCTGGGAAAGTGGACACCACTGCGGGGAGACACGTGGCAAGAACAAAGAATAACCATGTTAAGGTGAAAAGAGAGAGTTGCCCAGAAGCTTTCCTGAGCCAGGGAAAACCCCCAATTAAAGCAGAATAAAAGCATCCGGGACCCAAGCATCCATGGCAATATCTGTGAATTGGAAGAGTGAAGGAAAACTCTCTAATCATCCAGGTTGTACTGGAGAAAAAAATTAAGGCACGAGGACAAGTCCATAGACCTCCGAAGGCACAGACAAGCCGCCTCTGAACCCAGGAGACCCAGAACCAGAGTGAAGGACAGGACCATCTCCAGGGATTTGTCAAAAAATACTTTTACTTGTGAGTTCAGTCCTATTTCTGGTTGTTGTTTTGGACACCGGGAGTAAACAGGATGGCTTTAAATTCGCAAGAATTTAGCAAGTGTACCACGCACATACCTTTCCTGAAAGAGTCAATGAAACATGCCCTGGAGCCAATCAAAGAAATACGAATGAGTGGCTGATGACCTCGGAAAGGTCATAGGTCATATGTAAGAAGATCAGTGGTGGGCCTCCCTGGTGGCGCAGTGGTTGAGAGTCCGCCTGCCGATGCAGGGGATACGGGTTCGTGCCCCGGTCTGGGAGGATCCCATGTGCCGCGGAGCGGCTGGGCCCGTGAGCCATGGCCGCTGGGCCTGCGCATCCGGAGCCTGTGCTCCGCAACGGGAGAGGCCACAACAGTGAGAGGCCCGCATACCGCAAAAAGGAAAAAAAAAAAAAAAAAAAAAAAAAGAAGATCAGTGGTGACTAGATACCAATTAACTACATAGAGCTTAGATATAAATTATTCCTGTAACTGTGGTTATGCAGTTGGCAACACTGTTATTTAATGTACTGTGTATGTTGTGAAGAATATTTTTGTATAATCTGATTTGTAACTTCTGGTTAAATTGACAACAGCTGCAGGGGGGCAGCTGCAGATGGAGAAAAGAGTCACTTAATGTCTCTTCATGGAAAGAAGGAACTTACATCACTAGGGAAATGGCTTAATCATTAAAAGTGCATTTGATTAACATAAAGGCCACCACTAATAGAAACAAGAATGTGATTTCTCCTAAACTACAATGGAAGAAAAAGCGAGTAAAACTGTGTGTAAGGAAATGAACCATGAAAGGAGCAGAACCAGAAATCAGTGTGGAACATGCTGATCAAGACAGAAATGCAGCCTCAGTGGTGACAATAAATGTAAATGGGCTAGCCTTCTCTTCTAAAAGGCAGAGACTATCAAATCAGGTTTTTTAAATAGTCAAATATGTGTTGCCTTCTAAGGGCACTCCTACAAACAAACCAAAAAGTTTAAAAGCAAATAATAAACAAAGTTACTAGGCAAATGAAATGGAAAGGAAATCAGTAGGTAAAATGATTAAATTGGAACGATATGGTGGCATATATTGATACATTTAAGATGTGTATATAGTTATTGACACATACTGATCCATTACAGTTCAAACTAGTAGAAGTATCACAGAAACCTTTATGTACTGATTAACATAAGTTTACAGGAAGCAAACCCAAGTACAAATAAACAAATTGATCAGAAACACAATTTTTAGTTGGAATTTAAACAGCTCTTAAAGGTGTGTTAAGGTCAAGTAAACACCACTGGTAACAACAATAAAAAGAACCAGGACACAGATCTTTTGAAAAATGAAATGACCAAGGTTGAATTTGCAGCAACATGGTGAACATTATAACATACAAATAGGTTGCTTCTAATTTTCTCTTATTTATGAAATTTACAAAAATATCCATAATCCAGGTTACCAACTAACCAAAGAGGAGGCATGTGCCAACTTTCTTTTCCAACCGCAACTCGATATATTTAAAACTATACCCAAATAATAACCTTAACCCTAGCAACCAGAACCTTCCTGTAATTTGTGGGTTGAAGGATGAAATAAAACATGCAGACCGACCCACGAGTCACATGCAGGTGTGAGGTCAGCCTTTCCAGCTCCGCTCCCGGGCAAAACAATTGTGATCTGCTTAACTCGGAACACGTGACCTTGCTCTCTGTGCCTCCGTCTCCACATCTATAAAATGGGCAAAATGCTATTCCCTGCTTCCTAGGGCTGCTATAAGGTTGACGGAGTTAGAACGTTAACACCATCACGTGGGCCAGCACTTACTGGACGATACAGTGTACGCATCTGACTGACAGTTAAATCTCATTTAAAATGTGACGAGAATAAGGTAGTGCACCTGTGGGTATGGGGAAGGATGGACTCATCGGTATACTTGTGTCTTAAATAACTTTATTTTTAACTCAGAAAGAACGAAAATGAAGAACCCAAGCTATGGAAAAAGCCACCTTCAAAAAGATTGGAGAAAACCTGTAAAGATGAAAAAGAAATATTAATGATTTTTTAAAGGCATGGAATTAATTGTTGCATCTCTGGCAAAACTATAAAAATGCATTTTTACTTCTGTCATGTGTAGATTTTTTTTATGTTAGAAAATAGTTCTGAAAGGAAGAAGGGAAAATCAGCCTGCAGTGCGGCCTCAAATTATTCAAGAGTGCGTGCATAGCTAGCCCACTGATCACTACATATGGAAATTTGATTAAAGATATGATTTTCTGGGGAAGGGGGACTACCAAAAACAAAGGCATAGAAAAATGTTAATGTTCTCCAGTAAAAGTTCCAGACGGAGATGTTTTAACTGGCATGTTCTTGAAAGCATTCAGTGTACAGGTGTCTCTTCCCTGCCAACTGGAAAATGTGGAAAATTACCCAGTTCATTTTAGGAACTAGTGAATCCCTGATGCTGGAAAGGTCCCCCAAAATAGAAAAATACCCAGAAAGTCATTTTGTTCAATAAAGACTTTTGAGTCTGTGCTGTGGGCTGGGAGCCCTGCCAGGCACAGAAATCCTTCAGCAAAGCACCCCGAGGCCCTCCAGGACCTGGCATTGTTTGCAGGATGCAGATAAATCTCTGGGGTCCCTGCCCCTGGTGGGAGTAGTGATTGGGACATATGTCACCCACACCTGCATAAAATAACAGCAGACTGATTTCTGCAGTCCTTTAAAAGAACCAAAAAATAAAGGCCACCACACAGTAGCTTTATATAAGAAATGTAAATACACTTTAATATTTCAGAATCAGGTAGAACGAAAAGCCCTATAAGGAGATCAAATAAAATGTGTGTTCTGATTCAGAAGATGCTGAAAAAGGCACCAGACAGACCCTGTATTTATTCCTCAGAAAAATATCAAAAGAACGATAGTCAACAGACCTCCAGGCTAACCTGGAAGAGAAGGTGGGCCCTCCCTGGAACCCAGTGTCCCCCCGAAACCAAAGCTGCCATTGCACTGAAGATGGACCCCGCCCTGTCCATACCGGGGCTGAGGCCCAGGCTGGCTGTCGTGAGGCTAGCCTGCAGTCACCTGGGAACTTGTTACTTTTTGGAAGTTCTGGCAAATGAACTCACACAACTATTTGATATGAGAAAATGCAATCATTATTACTTACAGAAGGTAAATAAACAGGTATTTCCAAAACTGGAGAATCACCTGAAATGCCTTGAAAACTAATTAGAGAATTTATTAAATTGGACCAGTTATGAACATAGAAGTTTCTCTACTTGTGTTCAACTGCAAGCTTTCATAGACACAAACAAGCTCTGGTCTAGATCAGAGGTTGGCTGACTACCGCCTGCTCGCCAAATCTGGCCCCCCACCTATTTTTTAAATAAAGCTTTATTGGCACACAGCCTTGCTTATTCACTCACATATTGTCTAGGCATGCATTCACACTGCAATGGCAGAGTTGAGTCTTTGCAGAAAGACTTTTATGGCCCACAAAGCTGAAAATATACACTACCTGGACCTTGGTAGCACAAGTTTGCCAACCCTAGACTAGATTAATAAAGGCTTATCAACCCTGAGGGCCAGGGCACGGAGTCAGCAGTAGCTTGAACACAAGTGTCATTTAGGAGGTGAAAACGGGAGGTGAAATTTATAGGCAGCTTTAAGGAAGAAACATGCCCGCTGGCTCATGGAAGAGAGACTGGACAAAAACCTGTGTGTTCTCACCTCCAAGCAAGTATGTGTAATGATTTAATTACAATAAATAAGTGAAATAAAAGTAAGAGAGAGGGGAGAGCTCTGTTAATAGCAGGAGAAAACATAAAATAACTCGGAATAACTTTGGTAAGAAAAGGCACCTATGAAGATAATGGCAAAACCTCCCCATGGGAGACTTAAAAAGACTTGAATAAATGAATAGAAAGATGTCACATACTTTGATAAGGTGGGGAATTGTCTAAATGTTATGAGGTTTTCTGTTCTTTCAAATTTGATGCTTAGATTTAATACAGTTTCAATCAAATCTCCAGTGAGTTTTTCTGGAACATTACAAAATGATTTCACATTTTACGTTGGGTGGGACTCCTCCACGGTGCATGGGAAGGCTTTGGGACATGCCCCAGTGTCCACCTCCTGCTGGGGATGGACAAGGGGGTAAGAGAGCTTTGTGAGCAGCTCAACACTGGGCAATGCAGCCACTGCTTGGTTCTGCCCCTCACCCCTCTCCCGAGTTAACAGCGGACCCTGTCTGGCAAAGAGCCCAGGATACAATTAAAACCAGAGAAGATGTTGGCTCGTCTGCTGCTCTTTCTGACCCATGAACCAGACCACGTGGTCCTGAGATGAACCTGGAGGTTGGTGAGCACGGACTGGGGGTACAGTGCGGAAGGGGCTGCCCCCAACAGCAGATGCTGGGAAAACCGGCTTCATACTTGGAAATTCAACTTGGATCCTTACCTCACACCGTGTTCCAAATTAAATTCCCTAGGGATTGCAGAATAAAATACGACACATGAAACCATGAGATGGTTAAGGACAAGTCCAGGTGGACATTTGAGTTCAGGGGGAGGAAGGGTGCTGAAACGGTCCATCAGCCTGAAACTAGTAAGAATCAATGATGATCGAAGACACTCGCCTATGCTGTTCTGAGCACGAGCACAGGTCGACCTGCTCAGGCTGATGGCCACCGTGGGCCGTGCACTGTTACCACCCATTTTACAGATGAGGACACTGAGGCCTTCTGCAGGCCACCCAGTGACCGAGAGACCCACGCTAGGCCTGCCTTCACGGGCAGCCTGGCCTTGCCTTGATATCCCAAACTTGTGAAAGTCCAGCTCACCTTCTGAGAACAGAGGCAGATGGCAAGGTGGGCGTCGGGGGACCCACCTGGCAGGAGCTGGTTTCTAACCCCAGGGCTGGGGGCAGCAGGCAGGCGAAAAGGCACACAGCCTAGGGGTGGAAAGTTCCTGAAACATAAAGTGGGGACAAGGTGTGGCGAGAGATTCTCCGTCGGGAATCAGCCGCTGAAACATGAATGGGCGCCGCTCCTTGGGACTCGCCGTGGTTGGTGTCAATTTTCTTTACCTTCATGTTGAGGCCTCGTGAAGGATACTGGTTATAAGCATGGGAATTTGCCAGTCTTTCTGGAAAGTGCTGGGCAGTGTGTCATCAAGAGAATCAGAAATGCATGTTTCAGGGCTTCCCTGGTGGCGCAGTGGTTGAGAGTCCGCCTGCTGATGCAGGGGACACGGGTTCGTACCCCGGTCCGGGAAGATCCCACATGCCGCGGAGTGGCTGGGCCCGTGAGCCATGGCCGCTGAGCCTGCGCGTCCGGAGCCTGTGCTCCACAACAGGAGAGGCCACAACAGTGAGAGGCCCGCGTGCTGCAAAAAACAAACAAAGAAATGCATGTTTCAGACCCTTTGGAAGACAGTCTGGCATTTTCTCAAAAAGTGAGACACGGAGCTACCACGTGACTCAGGATCCTCTCCTGGGGAATTTCCCGGGATGGGATGGGGACGTCACTGCTGATGAGTGTAGTTTGGGGGGATAGAAATGTTCTAAATTGACTGTGGTGATGGTTGCACAGCTCTCAATAGAGCACAACCACTGACTTGACCCTGTAGAAGGGCACATGGTCTGGGCTGTGAGCTGTCCCTCCATGAAGCCGCTGTTAGCAGATGGATGTGGATGGATATTTGAGCAAGAAAGGGTTTGTCCTCAGCCCGGTCTTGGGACTCCTCTGACTGACAGCAGCCTGGCGGGGCCACCACCCCCTCTGCCGACGTGTGGCAGTGTAGAGCCTGCCTGGGCCCAGCAGGTGACCTGCCCGGGCCCAGCAGGTGACCTGCCCAGGCCCTGAAAGTGGACACAGGAGGCGACACAGGGAAGGGGTATGACGCTGAGCTTCCCGGGCACGCAGGGCCTCCCTCGCCGCTGTGGACGGCCAGGTGTCGGGGAGAGCGTGTCTGATGACACCTCTGAGGACACACCTCCACCCCCCCCAACCCCAACCCCGTCATTGCCTGTGAACTTGGGACGGTGGGTCGGCCACAAGCTGCAGTGGCCAAGGCCATCATCCTGCGATGCTGGCCGGGCTCTAATTGCTGGGGTTGGCGGAGGGGGTGGATGGGACGTCAGAGGCTGACTCTGCCAGGAGACAAAGCAGACAGGGATCCGAGGCCGGCCTGCACCATCCTCACTCCCTTTAGAAAAGCTGCCTGGCGAGCCAGCCGTTCCCAGGGCAGTTGAGCCCGTGGGGAGGTCGAGGGCAGCCCCCTGCAGAGCTGGAGGTGGCCTGGGCTGAGGCTGGCCCACCGGGGAGACATGACCCTGGCAGCATCAAGGTCACGAGTGGAGCTGGACTGGACCAAGTGTGACCCGTGAGGGGCACGGGCTCGTCTCAGCCTGGGGGCCCCGTCCAGTGGAGGCACCTCCCCATGGGAGCCAGGCAGCACCTGGACAGGATGCTGCCAAGATGCCGGCCTCCCTCGGGCCGAGTGGGGCTCTCAGCCACTTCCCTCTCCCAGGACTCAGGCACCCACCTGCCTTCAGGGTAGATGGAGCTGGAGGCCCCTATGTGGGGCTGGGGCCCAGGAGCCTGGTTTGGGGTGGATGAATTTTTTGTGCTGCTGCGCATTTGGTGACGGAGAGCCTTTGCCATCTCACAGCTCAGCAGTCAGACATCCAGCACCGCATAGCCGGGGTCTTGGCCCAGGTCCCACAGGGCAGAAACCCAGGTGTGGGCCGGGCTGCGTCTCACCTGAGGCTCCAGGAAGGAGCCTCACCCAGGTTCGCTCGGTTGATGGCAGAATTCAGGTCCCTGATGCTATAGGACTGAGGCCCGTTTCCTTTCGGCTGTCCTTGGAGGTCGCTCACTGCCCCTAGAGGTCACCTCACTCCTCGCCAGGCCGTGCCCTGACCCTGGGTGGTGGGTGAGTTCTAAGGGTGGCCTGTGGACTCTGTCCCCGGTGTCACCTCGTGGCTATGTTGCATTTCATTAGCATGGCTCCCCTGCTGGGGTCCCCCCTGACATTCTTGCATTGGCACCACCTCTGTGTTCTGCTTTCAGTTTTAGAAAGTGGAGTCAGAACTTATAGGTACTTAGGAGACGGCGTGAATGCAGAGTCCTTCCAGGTCTGGAGAGTCGTCTGTCTCCGCATCCTTTATCTCATCTTGCTTGCCCGTCCTCACATGGCGTGTGGTTTATTTCCATAATCTTGCTAGCTGCCCTGTGCGCTGTGGGCATGCTGCTCGGCCAGGGGACAAACCCACGGCTGCTCGAGGGGGGCTCTGGGCTGTGTAGGGGTGTTTTCCTGAGAGAAGGAGGCCTGGGCTGCAGTGGGGCTTTGCAGTACCTAATGGATGTCCTCAGTAAACCTCCATTCTCAGTGAAATCCTATTACGAGCTGATAACTTAATTTAGGGCTAGGAGACCAGTATCCCTTTATTTGTTCAGAGGCCTTATAAACCCAGAGGAGCCTAGACAAAGCATCGTCAGGCCCCAGTTCTATAGACATGCGGGCGTCGTGCAGAAAAAAATGCAGTGGTCCTGGGTGAGGATGTCAGACGGCAGCCATGCTCTGCTCACAGCCTCTACTGTGAAAAGGGGGAAACTGTGCCCCTGGGTGGTCCCGTTCCAGGCTCCCATTTAGTGGATGTGGAAACTGAGGCTGTGGCAGCCAAGCCCCTTTCCTGAGGCCGCAGAACAGGAAGAGCCCAGCTGACAGGTCAAACCCAGACCTGTCTCAATGGGGTCCTTCCTAAGACCCCAAATCTCACCAGTGACAGACCCCAGGCTGTAGGGAGGGGGGCAATGGTGGGGCAGGAAACACACACTGGGGTGACCCCAGGGAGGCAGCTGCTGCCAGGGTCCTGGATCACAGCCCTCCGCCCGCTCTGAGACCTGAGTCAGAACGACCCTCCATAGGCCTTCAGGGCCGGGCAGGGAGTTGTCCAGCAGGTACACACGTGCACACACATGTACACATACTCACATACTCACACAATTCCACACACCTGCACACACATCCACATAAATGCACATACACTCACATGCACACATCTCCACACACGTGCACACACTTGCATCGACGTTCTTTTTCAAATGCCCATGGAGGCTGTTGTCAGTTTTGTTGGGACCCTTGTATCACTGGGCATTTAATCAACCCCCAGCATCTCTGAGGCCTTTGTAACTCTTTTTTTCAATATGGCTCCTCATCACAGAAAAGCTGGGGATAAGGTCCTTGGAGTTGGTAAAGCCCCTGATGAGGGGTGTGCTGGGCGGTCACTCACCACAGGACCATCCAGTAAACAGGGTCTGGATCATTGCGTTAATGGCTACTTGCTGATCACCCTTCAGAGCCAAGGGTGAATTTGCCATCACAGGGACAGCCCAGCATGGCCCCTGATCTGCCCCTGTTCGGAATTCGAGGCTCAGGGGTGATTTTGCTTTGGTGGCATGAATTCTCAGTCACCCCTCCTCCTTTTACAGGGGCCTTATAACCTGAGCCATCCCTTGTATCAGGATTGGACCTGGATCCTAGCGTTCCTGATCCAAAACCAGAGGCTCCAGAATGCTTTCTTCCCTCCCGGAGGAGGAAACAACACAGCTTGTCCATAATGAGGCAGCTCAACAGAAATAGAAACTGTGGTCCACTAGGACCCAGCCCCCCTCAGAACCCCACCACACTGGGACCCAGCCTGGTGCAGACTTTCTAGAAACTTCTCTCAGAAGACAGACTCCAAGAACGAGTCACGAGCCAAAGAAAATAAATAAATGGTTGTAAAGATAGATACATAATTTTCCCACATCAGAATCAAGAAACTGTTTTCTTTTTTAGAAAGACAAGCTAGACCATTTAGCTAAACAATAAATATGTATTATTACAGCTATCAGCTTGCCTAAAGTAAGGACACTCCAGTTTGGTTGTCTATAAAAGCTAAGTAGAACAGCACAAACCTTCCCCCAGAGGGCCCTGGCAGCTCCCGCCCATCCTCCTCCCACAGCTCTCTGCCTCATGGCACAGAAGGGCTGCGCTGTCTGTGCCATCCCACATCACCTGATGCCCTGGTTAGAGCAATCTGCTGCCTGGCCCCCGGTCCCTCACGTCCAGGTGCTGCATCCTAGCGGTGACTGAGTGGCGGATGTTTTAATGGTGAAGACAGGTGAGATGCCTGGAGCAGCCTGGCTGCACCCAGAGCTGGTATCTCATCTTCGGGCTCCCTGTTCAGATCCATAAAGGCTGAGAAGCAGCTTACGACAGGTGCGGAGTGTGGGGTTTGTGGTGGTTCTGGCCGTCCCCGGGTTTATCCTAAGCTCTTGCTCTCATGTCTTCTCCCTCTCATTCTGCTGGGACCCCCATGTCAGCGCTGAGCCCCTGCCTGGCACTTGCTGCGCCCTTGTCCCTTTATCCCCTGAGGTTCAGTCACCCTCTGGTCTGTGGCAGCAGCCTCGCCCCGGGTAAGCGGGCACTGAATCTGCTCCTGTCCTCTGACCCGCAGGGCCCGCTTTGCGAGGGGGAGGTCAGTGAGCACCCAGACGTGCCGACTCTTTACAGTTCACTCCAGACGGCCCTCCCAGCCTTTGCTGGCTCTCCATCAGCCCAGCGAGGGCTGCGGTGTGAGGATGGCAGGAGGGGGTCCCGGGGTCAGACCTGGCACCTCCCCATTGGCTGTGCTGCCCTGGGGTTTCCAGACTCGGGCCCTGGCGGGGCCGCGAGGGTAATGATGCACAGAGGTGCCCGTCTGCCCTGCCTAGTGCAGGGCCGGGGTCGCCACTTCACGCTGCTTCATAAGCACAAGGGGACGTATCCTGAGGCCACAGAGCAGGGACGGAACTGCCCCTCCGGCTGAGAGGGCCCTCAGCACCCCACCCAGGCTTCCCCCGTCCCCCTGCCCCACTCCATCCTCTCCCCGGCTTCTCTCCTACGTGGCACCGTCGTGGCCTGGCCCTTCAGAACTAGCTCAGCAAGGTCCCTCCAGGCACTGCCCGCAGCCCTCAGCCCCGCAGATTCCCCGGAGCGTCATGGGCCGTGCATGTCCCATGTCATCAAGGGTGTGCTCCCTGTTTGGGGGCAGTTCACGTGACCTTGCTGTGCTGTGGGCTCCAGGAGACGAGGCCCTCCACTCCTTGCCTACTAAGGACCCCTAAATATCAGGAGGTGGCATAGTTGTCATTCTTCTTGGCGTTTAGCAGCCCCTAGATGGGGGCAGAGCAGTGATGGAGACTGGGTGGGGGACAGAGGTCCTTAGAGGCAGCGCAGTGACAAGACACAGGTGCGTCCGGGGCAGCTGGGCTGGTGCTCAAGGGGCGGGGCAGGGACTGGGGCCCTGCTATCTCATGCTGGGCATCCTCAGACCAGGCCTTGGCCCTCGTGCTGCCCCTCCGACTTCGTCACCGGCCCCGCCGTTCGAGGTGCCACATCTCTGTCCCATCCCCCATCCTGCGCGCTGGATGCCAGTGTGAGTTTTCACAGGCCCTTGGGTCTCCAGGTGGCCGGTCGTCTCCCCCCTCACAGCAGGGCAGAGGGGGACGTGTCTGAGCAGCCAGGGCCCCTCTGCGGACGATCGTGTGTCCTCCCTCCTCGGGCGTCTGGGACATCGCAGGCTCAGGAGTCAGTTAGCCACACTCCTCGGGTGTGAACTGGCCGGATAAGGTCAGGAAATGGTCCCAGAAACTCCATCACATGGCTGGCTGGCATGGATGGGATGATGCACAGCCTTTCCAGAAGCTTCTCCCCAGGCTGTTTTTACTTTCTCCGTGGTAGCAGCCTTCGTGGTCAAGCTCTCTCGCGCAGGCCATGGTCATCTCGCTGCCCCGCAGTTTCCACGTCTCCGCTGTGTCCATTAGAACCTTTTGTTCGGGGCTTTGAGTCCAGAGCATTGTGCTCTTTACACAGAAGACTCATCCTGACCCTAAAGGCAAATGGAAACTTTTAGAGGAAGAGGGAATATCACTCAGGGGACTCACAGGGCTGGAAAGTTTCCTTTTGTTTTATAAACGATGCTTTAGAGCGTCCAAATACCAAGGAAAACCTCCTCGTCACCTCGGAAGATGTGCTTTCCTTGGCCGGCGGGAAGGACTCTGCCCTGGACGGGAACCCTGGGTGTGTCCACAGCTCAGTCCTCAGACCAAACGCTCCTGGGACTCTCACCACTGACTGAGAGGCTATGTCCACTGAGCCCAGTGACCGCAGGGAACGTGGGCAGTGCTGGGCTGGCTCCTGTGTCAGTTTGTCGTGTGTCCAGCATGCAAGGCGAGGTGACCCTGAGGCCAGCTCTGTCCACCTCGGGGGCGGAGTCCCAGAGAAACAGCCACAGACCCCGAGGACGCAGCCCATGACCTTGGGGTGTTGGACGGCCATGCGCAGAGCTGGAGCCTGCTGAGTGCCGGCTGCTTTCCAGGCCCAGGGACACCAGGGGGTCACACAGAGGCTGCGACCCCAGGACACTCTGGAGCTTCGCACACCAGGAGAGCAGCGGCACTGACCACTGGGATTCAGGAAGCTGGGTGCAGCTCCCAGAAAGCCCCTCCGGCGGGGAAAGGAAAGTTGAGGACAGCTCCCTGGCAGCAAAAGCGGGGTGTGGAGCCTTGTCACTCACCTGGGACCAGCCGCTTTGCCTCCCTGGGCCTCTGTTCCCATTGGGGTAGAAGGTCCTAAAGCCATGTGGTCAAAGGGTGTCTGGGCGATGTTGCATATCAAGCCATGGTCAGCAAGACTGGGGCTCAGAGCGGGTGTCACTGCCCAGTTCAGAGGGGAGGGAGGTGACCGCGGCCCTGAAGGAACCCATGGGGGTTTGGGGAGACCCCCAGTGCAGTGACAGACCCGACCCATAAGAAATGTATAACCAGGATGAGCAGGTGCCCTCCAGGAGGCCAGCTCTGGCAAAGATCAGGGCCCTCCGAGGAGCTGGGGCCCACGTCGAGTTTCTTGATCAAGCTCAGCTTGAGGTTGGAGTCACAGGGCTGCTTAGTGGGACTGTCCAGGGGGGCAGGCAGGTCTGGGAGAATCCTCCTGGGAGAATCCCCAGGAGAATCCTCCTGGGGCCAGTGGAGCAGGGAAACCCCTACAGGGGAGCCTTCACCAGGGAGGGGGAGGGCATGGCCACAAGGACACCACCTGCTGACCCGAGGCAGCGTCCTGGGCCCTCAGGTGCACGGATGGGGAGGGGACCCCAGGTTGGATGCCCTCTCCAGAGACAGGGATCCAGCAGGGCCCTCATGACATAGCCCAAGCATCCGGCCAGGTGGCTGTCATGGTCCCGCCAGGCCCGGGGTCCTGGTCACTGGCCCTGCGTGTCCCTGAGCAGGTGGGAGGTAAGGGCCACGTGGATGAGACATGACTCACTTCTCATTGGTCATCCCTGGGGCTCAGGATCCCAGGCAGGGGGCAGCAAATAGGAGAGCAGGGGCTGCTTCCTGGGTGTCCTCAGGGGTCTGGCCGATTGTCTTGAGAAGACGCTCCCTGGGGAAGGGCGCCGGAGACCTGTGGGCTGCTTCAGCTGAGATTATACACGAGGTCCTGTTCAGATCATGGGAACGTCCTGCCGCCTGCAGGGACCAGCCAGCGCTGGTTTTCCAATGAGCTGTGAGGACCAGCACAGTGCCCTAAGTGGGGACCCCTGTGAGGCCCGAGATGGGCCTCGGCCGTGTGATTCCCCAGCTGGAAACGCTTCTCTGGGGCCAGAAGGGCTCTGCTGGCTTCTCCAAAGCCTGTGTGGCTCTGCTGGAGCTTGTCCTTGCCATTCTGACTACTTTTCTGGGCTGCAAACCCGACTTCCAGGCCTCTTTTCTGGTCACGAGGCCTGGGGACGAGCTGGCAGCCACCACTCGGCTGTTGGCTGGGTCTGGACTTCTGTCCCATCTGAGCACAGCCTCTGCGGACATCAGGCTGCCTGTCCGTTCCTGACGGTCAGGCAGGTGCCGGGGGCAGCCAGGCCCAGGGTCTGACAACAGAGGCCTCAGAGAGTGTCTGAGCTCTGGCCTGGGGCACCCGGTGGCAGCCCACCCTCTCCGGGCAGCTCTGGGCCTGCCTCCCTCCCCACTTAGCCTGGGCCTGGCAGGAGAAGGAAGCAGACATCCAGGGCTCGGAAGTTAGCTGGACGGGCCTCTGTGTCCCTCCATACCCGCTGGGCTCAGGGGTTCTGTCTCTAGGCTGGCCTGATTGGGGGACTGGCCAGAGAAGACAGGGGCCTGTGTCCATCCCTCCCCACCCACCCACCAGGGGCAGGAAGCGCCAGAGACCAGGGTGCGTGGAGGAAAGTGGAGACCCCCCCAAGGATGGGGGACCTACAGGGGCAAACACCTGTGACTGTAAGAAATCACTAGAACGTATGTAGTGACTGCATTGCTTCAAGCCGTGAGGGCATCCTAATGAAACACCAGCCATGCTTACTCCCCCCAAACGAAAACCTCCGTGTGTGTGATGCACCATGAATGAAAGCTAAGGGTGGACCAAGCTGGGAGACAGGCCTACAGTAAACGTGCCTGGGACTCTCCCTGGCCTGTACACATGGGCACAGCTGAGATTATACACGCGGTCTTGTTCAGATCAGTAAGAAATACAAGACCTGAGCAGATGAACTGACAAGACGGGCCGGTGCGAGTGGCCGGGGACCACGTTGGCAAGATTATTCTACTCCTCTGGTCGTCAGGAGAAGTGAAGATGAGCCCTCAACCAAATCCTGCTTCTCTTCTATCGAATTAAGGTGGACATGAAGCCGCTGCCATCTCAGCTCGCAGAGAAGCAGCCACCCAGGCGGGGCGTGCGGGGCACTG
Organism: Mesoplodon densirostris; assembly: GCF_025265405.1. Taxonomy (NCBI): domain Eukaryota; kingdom Metazoa; phylum Chordata; class Mammalia; order Artiodactyla; family Ziphiidae; genus Mesoplodon; species Mesoplodon densirostris. Next base: position 61,790,064 of record NC_082671.1, on the reverse strand, counting down.
AGACAGCCCGGGTCCCTGGGAGTCCATCCCATGGGGGCCCCGTGAGCACGTGTGCAGCCCAGGAATTGCCGATCGCCCAGAACGGGCTGCCGACCTGCTCTCACAAACAATGCAGGCGTTCACACGGAGCCGAGCCCTCATCGTACACATGGATATGTTTTTTTTTTTTTTTTTTTTCGCGGTACGCGGGCCTCTCACTGTTGTGGCCTCTCCCATTGCGGAGCACAGGCTCCGGACGCGCAGGCTCAGTGGCCATGGCTCACGGGCCCAGCTGCTCCACGGCATGTGGGATCTTCCCGGACTGGGGCACAAACCCGCGTCCCCTGCATCGGACTCTCAACCACTGCGCCACCAGGGAAGCCCCACATGTATATGTTTTAAAGGGTGTGAAGGAAATACACTAAATTAATCCAAATATCTTCTGATATGGAAACGTGGATGGATTTTTATTTTCTTTCTATACTCATATGTTTCCCCGTTTCTCTGCAAATAAGAATTTATACAATTTTGTAGGTAGAAAAAGTAGAATCAGTGCATCCTTTCTTGGTTAACCCCTCAGGTGCCGGTGAGTGACTGTGCTGGATGGTCTCTGTCATGGACGTGGCTGGACAGGTCGGGGAGGGGACGGCTGCCACGTGCTATGGCCAGCAGGGTGATGGACCTGGACGGGCGGGCCTGCAAGGTCCGAGTGAGGCGAGGGTCACCACCACTCCTGGACTCCTGGGTCGCGCATGGCATGCAAGGAGGCCTTTGCCAAACTCGGGAAGGCTGGGGCTGGAGGCGTCCACTGGGGTCAGGGCAGGGTCCCTGGGCCGAGAGCAGGCAGCTGGCCAGATGTGGAGAGAGATCTGCAGCTAGGACCCTGCGGTGGTCGGAACGGTGACCCCCCCCCCAAAGATACCTCGTGCCCGGGCTCTGCTCCCGGTGCCCTCCCGCTTCTGGGCTGGGCTTCAGTCAGCGGAGACACAGCGAGGGCTGAGCCCACGCACGCCCGCAACTGCACGTGGAGGTTCTCTCGGGCCCCCGCCACTTCCGGACGCATGCTCGCGGCCTTGGGGTCCCACAGCAGCCCTGCTTCCACAGCCCCGTGGGGGGCCTAGTCCTGCCGAGAGGGTGGGCGCCTGCCAACCTGGAACTTCAGGCAGCCTTGAGTCCCTTGGGGCTGGGGACAGAGAGCTCTGACCCTCCCTGGACACCCTCAGCTCTGGTCCAGCTCTGCCATCAGCCTGCTAGGTGTCCTTGGGCCTGAAACACCTAAATCCAGTTAGCACCCCCTCACCACTGATGCGTTCGGGGCACCCGTGTGTGCGGGCTCCACACAGAGCTGGGGATGAGACAGCGCGGTCCGGCGGGGGCCTCCGGGAAACCTGAGGTTCTCAAAGCTGCTCCTTGGAACCCCGTGCCGGCCTCGGGGTTCCAGGGCCACGGGCTTGGAGGAGGGGAGGCCAAGCTGAGTCCTGTCCGGCAGGTGCTCTTCCTCCTGGCTCCTGGCTGCTGTCTGGGAGCTGCAGGTAGAGAGCAGGGTCCCTGCAGGGGCTCTGAATGCAGTGCCGAGGCGCTGTCAGAGCTGGGGTGGGATGTGCAGCCCAGCCACCTGGGGAGGGGCCCTGTCTGTCCTGGAGGAGGGCAGGCCAGAGGCAGTCAGTCCACGTTCCCCCCGAGCCGGTCACCGAGGGAAGACAGTGAAGATGTCAACAGCGCTTGCCTGGCTCACGGCCCCCAGCGGCTAATTGCAAGACAGGACGGGACAGACAGGCAGGGTGAGGCCCTCAGGGTGGGGCCTGGGGAGCGGGCCCGTGCGAGTGGGACAGCCTGCACACAGCCCGGCGGCTGAGGACTCGAGAGAAGCCAGGAGGCTGTGGTGTGGTCCGCGTGACAGGGACAGGGGCCTGCAACGTGGGCGGGGCCTGGTGGGAGTGTGACCGGGGCTGCAGTCAGGTGGGAAAGGGCCAGGGCTCAGGCCGGATAGGGTAGACGCGGGACCAGCCCGGAGGCGGACGAGCAGCCGCAGGGAGAGGGGAGGTGCTTTCTGGGGGAGGTCTTCCCCAGCACATCTGGAGAGGCCCCTCCCGGGCCATCACATCCGCTGGTCCCATCCGCATGGCGTGTGTGGGACCCCCAGAACACCGTCCACTCCCTGCAGAGCTGGGCCTGCCGGGAGTCGGTACAGGGAGGGCAGCCCCATGTGCCTGACCCAGGTCCAGGGTCCTAAAAGGCAGTGGCCACCAGGATACTGTCTGTGGGACCCCAGGCCTCGGGGTCCCTGCCTCAAATTGGGGCCACCCTAGGGGACGAGGGAGCCAGTGGTCCAGCGGGGACATGCGACGGGAGGCTGCTGGACACGGGTCCCACCACCTGAGGCTGTGATGCTCTGTGGAAACCACACTCCTTGCTTTCCTATCTCCGTCACTTTATAGGTGATATCTCCGCTGCCCCCGAGCAGTGGCTGGAACCCTCACATCACTTCACGGCTGTGAGCTGGCCTGTTGTGTCGCATCTCCTGGGACTCTGGGGTGCTGGGTGTGGGTGCTTGGGGCCTCATCAACCAGCACGAACACCCCAGCTCTGCAGCCTCCCAGGGGCTCTGTAGGGGTGAGACACACGTGTTTCCATCACTCTGCTCTGTGCAGTTATGCAGTACCTGCTGTGTACAGGGCACAGTGCAAGACACGGTTAGGAAAACAGTTGGATGCAACGCAGACCCAAGGCCCTGGCCAGCACGGGGCGGAGGACACGCGGCTCACACTGGCCGCTGACGGAGCTCCAGTGCGTGCCCCCCATCGTGGCCAAGGGCAGGGTCCCACCCAGAGCTCAGAGGAAGGGGGTGCCCCCGGGCTGCCCTCTGTGACAAGCGTAGGGTTCTCCTCCAGCACTGGGGTCCAAGATCTAGTTTTTGTCCTCGAGGAAGTCCGCTGGCATCTTCTAAGTGTGTCGTCCGGGCGAGGCCAGCCTCGTGGACGATCTCTGGGTTCCCGCCCTGCCCGACGGGAGCCCTTGGTGTCTGCGGAGGCTGACGGCTCTCTTCTCTGCCCCTCAGGTCTCCTGACAAACGCAGCCCCACAGGGGCCCCAGGAGTGACTTTGGCTCCCTGGAGAGGCCACAATCCTCAGTCGGTCGTGGATGCCACCCGCCCTCTGCCACCCGCCCACCCTCCGCTTCTCTAGCCTCTCAAGGACAGCCTGCTTCCTCGGCCGCCTGAGCTGAGTCTGTCCGGCCTCCCCGAGGAGTCAGTCCTAGGACATACAGCAGGGCTGTGCCACCGGGCGTCCCTGGAACCTGGCCTGGCCACCCTCCCGGCCGCAGACGAGGAGGCGGAGGCAGCTGCAGCCCAGCCAGCCCGAGAGAGGAGGACAGCGCCGGGCCCGGGGAGGACTGAGTCTCGGGCGCAGAAGTGGCCTCTCCTTGTGCCCAGACTGTCCGAATCGCTTTTATTTTCTTATCCTTTCAGTATATCCAATAGACCAAAGAGCAAAATCTATTTTAACGCGTCGCGGACTCGTACTTCCCATCAGAGTCCCTGGGTTCGACTGGGGGGCACGGGGGCAGAGACACGCTCGAGAGGCACTCACCCCACGAACGCTGCGGGGCCCCCTGAGCAGCCGGAGGATGTGGCCGGAGGACACACGGCTGGCGATGTCCCCACGTGGACCCTGCGGGTGCGCCTGGCCGGGAGCACAGCCCGCTGTGCACACCTGCTCCTCTGTACTTAGATGGACTTCCTCGTACTAAAATCCCTTTCTGTTTTAACCAGTTAAACACGCCTCTCTGCAGCTCCATTCCGATAGTGGGATCATCCAGGATCCGCCAAGAGCATGTCGGGTCTCCCATGACTGCTATCTCATCCGATCACCATTGAGCTCCAGAAAGCAAATTAAAGAAAGCGAAAGTAACACTTGCTTGAAAGAGATCATTAAATGTATTTTGCAAAGCCGAAAGTTATATATTTAACAGTTTTTATATGTTGTATATTTGTAGAAAATCCTATTTAACAATTCATGTGGTAGCCCCGGCCGTCGTGAAACGTGAGCCGGGGCTGGGGGTTCCCGAAGTCTCTGGGGTGAGCGGGGGCGGGGGGACCAGCATCCCCGGATGTAGGGGCGCCCGGCACCGCCGAGGGGCAGGACTCTGCGGGCAGCGAGCTGAGGACCAGGTTTGGGGTGGCACAGGCATGCTGGCCGGTGCCAGCGGAAAGGCCCGTTGCCTTTTACTGGGTTTGGGTTGGGTGGTCCCTGCCCCCTGGGGCTCTGCTGTGGGAGTGTCCAGTCATTTGATCACACTTCTTCCAATGGATTTTGTTTCCCTTTTTCTTACCTCTCTCACGTTCATACAACTTGAGGGCAGTTTGCGGCCGACCTCGTCTTCTCAAGCGGATACCCTGCTCTTTCTCAGTCTTCATGTCAGAGGGTGGAGACAGAGGGGGATCGGGGAAGCCCCCATCTTCCCACTTCCCTCCTGCAAGGCAGGGTCACCAGGCCCACGAATAAGGGACAGTTACATTTTACCTTCCCCTGTCCACCCTGTGCCAGGTCCCTTTATTTTCCTGAGTTTCAGCTGAAGTATGCTACCTAAGAGTCCAATTAACAGGAGTATTATGCTAGGTCTATGCTACTAAAAAGAAAAAAAAGGAAAAAAATAACTATATAGAAGCTGTTCCAGCCACCCATAGACTAAAGACAGGAGAGAAAATCCATTTATTTAAGACCCATTTCAATGTCCACGAGTATATAATTTACCTTTAGTCACCACAAATTTATGGGTATGTGTATCCTGGGGTAAAAGGACTGGCCGCGGTTTGGATTTGTCATCACAGAGGAGGTGGCCTGCACAGCGTGCTGTCCCGAGCTGGCCAGCCCCAAGCTCCGCGGCCTGGGCTCACCCCGGGGGCAGCGAGGGAGGCCCCGGGAGGGTCACCCGGCCCAGCACACCTCTGCGCTGCCCGCCAGCATCCCTACCACCACCCCCCCTCGCCTGTTTCTTTTGACAGTGGGTGTAGACACCTTCCGAGGGCAGAGGTTGGGAGATTGATATGTCACAGCATTTTTTCCTTGTTTTACAGTATTCAGTTTTGTGTTGATTCAGCTAAATTATGAAAATAAAGAAAAACTCCTTTGATAAGCATGGCTTTTGTTCGCTGGCCGCGGTGTCCTGGGACAGGGCTGTCGCTGGCGTGGCTGGTGGAGACAGAGCCCAGGGCACAAGTGGTGACAGGGCCTCTTCCGGGAGGCAGGCCCACAGTGATGATGCTCAGTCAGGAGCCCCCCAGGTTTTCCTGGACCCCCCAGGATACTCCCTGAAGCCCAGCCCCCGACGCGTAGACAGCGTCTGGCCCGTAACTACTATCCCCTGGGAAGCCGTGTGCTCCTGGCCAAGCCAGTGGGAAGTTGGCAGCCACATCCGTTCAGCCCTCCGCAGGGTCCGTGAGCCAGGCCCTTCCCGCACATGCCCCCAGTTCCAGGAGCAGAACCCCACTCAAGGGCTCCAGAAGGAAACCCTTGTCTAAAGGACCCCCTTCCCCAGGATATCCGCTCGGATCTCCAAAGAGCATTCTTTGGCATGTTCAGAATCCATCACCTACAGGCATGTGTGGATTGGGGGAGGCCTTGCCTGTCTGTTTCCAACTGCTCTTGATAAAATGTCAACCCTGGGACCTGCGGCCTGGGGGGCGGGCCGTGGGCCACTGGAGTTCTGTGCTTGATTTAAGGAGACTTCACTGGCCTTTGGAGCTGTTACAGAGAGTAAGGAGAGCCCCGCCCTCTGGCACAGAGCCGGGCTTGTCCTGGGAGGTAGGGAAAGGGACAATGCAGACCTAGCTGCTGCCACAGGGACCCCCAGGTGGGTCCTTCCCCTCTCGAGGGGGCCTGGGTGCCCTTGCCAGAAAGGGCCTTCCCCGGGGGGTATACCTCAGGGAGCAGCTTGGGGGCTTTGCCATGGAGCCCAAACAGGGCAGGGCAGCTTGATGGGGAGAGGGGCCCACCCTTGCCTCCGCCCTCTGTCCACAGGGAGAAACGAGCTGGAAGGGGCCGGAGTTTGTGTGCAGGAGGTGAAGCAGCCCACCAGAGAGCCACATACACAGCCGCTACTCCGGAGACTTCTGGGCAAAGCAGGGGGAAGAACAAATTCGTGAAGCTAGAGAAAAGAAAAGAGCTTCTGGACCACCAGGGCTCATAAAAGCGGACACGGGTCTCCAACCAGATCCAAGGGTGTGTACCGGTCAGGATGGGTCGGGTGGCACTGCAGGAACAAACAGTCCACCTGTCCAAGTCCAACCTTCCCCGTAAACAGGGCTCTCCCCTCCTGCCCCAAGCCCGTGTGTCTGCTGGGGACGTCCCGTGATTGGGGGACACGCAAGCACCCGGAACCGCCTGCAGAGGCTTCTGCGGGAAGCAGCGTCTGCCTGCACCTCCTCTGCTCGCAGCCACGCCAGACGTCCCAAGTCTGGGGAGAGTCTGGCTCTGCCATGGAAGCTGCGCATCTGCTGTTCGCTGACCTGAGCTGCTTGCCTCAGTTTCCTGACCCACCAAATTCGAGAGGCATTGTTGCTGCCCACCTCCAGGCTGGGGAAAAGACGTGAGGTCCACCTCCCCGTGTGGGGGATGGATGGTCACGCATTCCCTCCACGGGCCCATCCCAGCCCTGCTGTGACCTGAGGCTGAGACGGGCGCGGTCGCTGTCCCCAGGAAAGGGAGGATTCAGACCGTCCTCCCCGACTGCCGGCTGGCCACTCCTGCAGCCCCTACAGGACAACCTTGCTCGAGGGCAGCGTTCCTTCGGCCTACGGCCTGGCCCTGGGGGTGGCCGCCCCGCTGTGTGATGGGAAGGGCGGGAATCTGGCGTCAGTCCTGTCTGAGCTGCCAGCAAAGCTGAGATGCGCCTATTCTCTGGGCCTCAGTTTCCCCGTTGGCGGAATAGAGGGAATTGGGCCAAGTTCGCCAGGTTTCCTGAAGATCAAGGGAGACCATTCTCGTGCGGCACGAGAATCTCCTGGCTCATGGGGCGTCGTCCTTAGAGAATAGGAGGCGTGTTTATTTAGGGGTGATTCTGTGATCAGTGCCACCGGTGCACTGCTCCATCTCTCAGAACCTGGTCCTGAGGCCACCTTGAGCGGCTAGTCTCCATGGCCACCTGTCGGCCTGCGTCCTGGCTCTGCCTTTTCGAGGGTGTAAATGTGAACCCAGGCTGCAGGCAATGGCTGTGGGGCAAGTGCAGCTCCGGGTCAGGGTCCGAGCAGGGCTTTCTCGTGGGTCCCACTGTCACCGTTGCTACAGTGATCAGGGGCAACCTCCATGGTCAGTTCCTGGACTGGCCAGCCAGGATGTGTGTACAAGCCTGTGTAGGTAGTGTGTACATGTGTGCGTACACATGCCTGTTTTCACGGTCACCTTCATGTTCTGGGCACTTTCTAAGTCAGGGGTCCAAGGAGGAGCCTCCAGGAGCCCCAGGTCATGCTCAGAGGTGACGTGTCGGTCCAGAGGGCACCTGGGGTGGGTTGGCCCCAGTGGACGCTGCAGCTCCCATGTTGCCGAGGCCTCTCCTGCTGATGTCCCACATGCCACAGTAACTTGTCATGTTGGCATCTGGGAGGGGACCTCTTTGCCATCCTCGTCCTGAGCTGACCATCGCCCAGAGTGGCTGGCGCCCACAGAAAGTGTGCTTCTCTGGAAACCCCCTCGTGGACTGTGAGGACCGGGAGATTCCCGAAGATTCCCAGGGTGCTGGGCTCAGCGAGAAGAGGTGCTGGCCTCCGCCCGTCCTGCCCGGCCTGCTCATCTGACTGATGGTGGGCACCGTGCCCCCAGCAGAACCAGTGACAGTGTCCTGGGTGTATGGAGAGGACCCACTTCAGGGCTGAGAAAGGTTCCCAGCACGCTGGCCCTGCTCCCTTAGTGGCCTGGGTCGGTCCAGCCCAGGGAAAGGCCATAGTGGGGTGCGGGAGGGGCCCCTGTCTGCTCCTGCAGAGAGTGGGGCAGGTGAGCCCCTGGGGGAAGGGCTACAGAAGGCAGACGGGGAGGGCGGGGAGGAAGTGGGCTCAGAGGCCCAGGGCGGGGGCGATGAGGAGCAGGGCTGGGACGGGCATCTGGGCTGCTCAACGCAGGTGCAGGACCTCAGGACAGCTGGGGACAGCAGCCACCCCCAGCAGACACGTGCCCGCATGTGCCCACCCAGCACTCTCCTCTCCCCACCCGAACCTGCTGGCCGTCCCCACACACGCTAAGATGAAGGTTCACAGGCGCCCACTCCACGGGGGTTGCTCACGCCCTCCACCCTGCCGCCAGGGGCCACTGCCACGTGGAGACGGGGCTCGGCTGCTCCCAGACAAGGGACGGCGTGCAGGCCTTTGCAGGAGCTGCAGTGATGGTGGTGAATCAGCACTGCCCCGTGTTCCCTGCTGCTCCTGGTGGGTGAGTGCTCAGAGCCCCTGGTCTGTTTCCAGAGGTCTGTGTGTCTTTCTGTCTCTCAGCCGCCCCCCAGGCCTCAAAGGTAGGGCCTGATCACCCAGCACACAAGCCGCCACCACTCCACTCTGCCCAGCCTGGGGCATTGGGCATCCCTGGTGAACATGGGGGTGGCCTCCCCGGTCTTGTTGCCCCGAAGGATGCGTGTGCCGCCTTTCCGGCTGGCTGTCTAGTTTCCTGGTCGTATATATTTTCTCCATTTAGTCATTGGCATCTTTAGGGGCCACACTGAATCTGAAATATCTTTTATTTCTTCCTTCTGTGCCCAGGGTCATGGAATTGCTTTAAAATAATATTAATTTTCCACTTTTACAGATGTCACCTCATTTATTCCTTCCACCAGGGCTTCAGGGATGAAATCCGTCTCTTTCCTCAGTGGGGTGGTGGGCAGGGGCCCTTGCAGCTGGGGCAGCGCCCAATGGACCTGCATGTGACATCGCCCTTCATCCCTGGGGCAATAGGAGCCTGAAAGTCGCCCAGCTCAGCCAGCTGCACTATCCAGTCCCGTCGTAAAGGTGAGAAGTGAGCGTGGGAAGCGGCATAGGTGCCGTCCGAGGAGGTGTCCCCACCGTACAGTCCACCGGCTCTGCAGAGGGTGAGCATTAAGGAAAAGTTACTCTGACGCATAGGAAAATGGTCAGGAAGATTTCATGGAGGACCCGGGCAACAGGGGAGGTCAGGCTCCCCTCCCAACGCAGCAGACGGCTGGGGATTTACAGCCAAGGAGTAGAGTGGACGGGACACCAGGACCAGAGACGCCAGGGGCAGGGGGTTCTCGCTGTAGGCACGTCGGCGAAGGTGAGGGTCCCTCTAGACTGACTCAGTAGGACTCTAGCTAAGATGGGGCCCGTCGAGAATGCACACGGGATCCCAAGGCCAGGTCTGGCTGAGCGCAGGACTCCCGGGGGCCTGATAAAATTTGGTCAAGGGGAGCGTTTCGGTCATGAGCTCTCTCTAAGCGTAGAAATGGTGCCTTCCACACAAACCTCACAACTCGACCCTCCCGTTTGAGCCCAGCCTCACTTCTGGGAAGACCAAGGAAGGAAAAGCTCCCGTTGCCAGGGAGACACCGAGACTCATGCCGAGCCCATGGTCACCGCCGGGGTTCTGACGCTCCTTGGAGAGGGGAGGGGAGATTCATCCTCGGAGGCTCCTTTGGGAGCTTGGTCTCACACTGCCCAGGCTTTGGCAGGGTCAGCCCTCAGTCAGAGGGGGGCCGTAAACCCTGGAACAAAGTCCTCCCCTCCCTGTCCGGGGAGCGCAGCTGCACTGCCCTGAGTGACGGGCTGCGGCCCAGCGGGCATGTCCAGGCCCAGGACCCCATATTCCAAGGATGGGCCCTGCTGCCCCTGCAGTTCTGGGGTCCCATTGCCGGGGCTTCCCAGGACCTTTCCCGAGGGATAAAGCCTCACCAAGCCGGGCAGACAGGCGGCCTGGACTCCCTCCCGAGAGAGGTGGATGGGCTTTCTATGTCCACGTGCAGAGTCCTGGACCCACGTGCCTGCTCCGTCTCGCCCCGGAGAAGCCACGTCAGCTAACACGCTCAGGCACACGGCCCACCGGGAGACAGTCTGATGGGGCTGAGGCGGGAGGGGCCCCATCGGGGCCGAAAGCCCAGGGCCCAGGGCTCCTGCCGACACGGACAGTGGCGGGAGCCCCGTCAGCCCTTTGCAGCCTCCCTTCAGCCCCATGGCTGGAGGCAGGAGGCAGAGAAGCCTCAGGGCTTAGGAGTCGGGAGCATGAACACGGGACACAAGTCCCCAGAATCCACGTCGTCCGGGAGTAGCTTCCATGTGCAGTACGCATTGGGAGGACGCTGATGTCCCTACAGGGAAAGTCCCCTGATGCTCAGGGGCCCGGCGACTCACCCTCCCTGAGCAGGTGCCCTGGGTCCTCCAGATGCCTCCACGGTCTCTGGGCCCCTGCACGCAGGAGGACAAGAGCAACCCCAGGGGACCCAGGGGCAGAGGGCAGACGCCGCGGGGAGAGCTGGTCCCAGCAGCAGGATCGTTAACATGCGTGGCTGCCAGCTCGATGAACTCTCCCCCTGCCCAGTTTCTCAAGGGCTGTTGTCAGTTCCTGGTGCCGAGCTCCCATCATGAGCTGTGATTATGACAGATCTATTAATGAAATCGATTTGGTCACGTTATCAGTTTAATGCCTAAATCGGAGCCCGATCTCACCCCCAAGGCTGGAGGCTGACTGTCATAAGTCGCCCGGAGAGAATGAGCTTCTGACTTTCAAATAATTAAACTTAGTTTTCTGCTTGGGTTTCATAAAATTCCCCTTAATTATGACTGTGAGAGCCCCTCAGTCATCTGGGGGGTGAGTTGAGGCCGGAGGTGGCCCATCCCTTTGGGGAAATAGCCTGTGTAATGGGTGTGGGAGGGTTCATGGGCTGGGTGGGGGTGGGGGGTTAGCCAGGCTCAGATGCCCTGAGGCTCCACAGTGTGGGGATGGTGTGAGGTCCTGAGCGAAGCTCCCAGAGCCGGGCAGCGGGGCCTCTCCTCCCTTTGCTGGTCAGTGCTGTTCTGGAGGCCCTTCCAGTGAGGCTCCAGGGAAATACCTGCTGGGGAAGCAATAAAAATGCAAATGTTCCAGAGCAGTGGGTGAAAATTGTGTTCAGACACTAAATTGGGGTGTATGTTAGCAGGATCCTACTCTGCCAGATTGTCAGGGAAATTTTTTTTTTTTTTTTTTTTTTGCTGTACGCGGGCCTCTCACTGCTGTGGCCTCTCCCGTTGCGGAGCACAGGCTCCGGACACACAGGCTCCGCGGCCATGGCTCGCGGGCCCAGCCGCTCCGCGGCACGTGGGATCCTCCGGGACCGGGGCACGAACCCGTGTCCCCCGCACCGGCAGGCGGACTCCCAACCACTGTGCCACCAGGGAAGCCCTGTCAGGGAAATTTTTGTTTTCAAAATTAGCTTTCCAGTGGTTGTCTGATACTCGGAGGTGTTTGCATGTGTCTGTGCATGTGTGAACGTCTCTGTGTGTGTGTGTCTGTGGCAGTGTCCATGATGTGTGTCATTGTCCTGGTGTCTGTGTCAGGCCCCATCTGTTGTCCACAGGAGGAGGGGTCCTGGGCCCAGACCCAGAGCTTGGCCTGTCTTCGGGAAGGAGGGGTTCCCTGGGGTCTCAGTGACATAAAAGTGCTCCTGGCTTGGCACAGTGGGTGGCAGAGACAAGCTCAGCATCCCTCTGCAGGGACACACCTTCCACTCGGCCACTCAGGGCCCTCCTGAGATGTCCCCCAAACATGAGTCCCATGGACCAGAAGGCAAAGAGCAGGGGCACCCAGGAGCCCGGATCCCAGAAACGTCTGGCAACAGAATCAGCCCCAGAGCACGGACGGCAGCGTCAGATGTGGACTTCCAGAGAAACTGCAGTTTTTCAAAAAAGGAAAAGAAAATGTGAGAAAGGGGAAAGATGCTGTAGGGAACAGGCACAGGGGAACCAAACGCAGTGGCCATCGCTCCCCAAGGGGCCATCCCTGCTCCCAGACGCTCCGCTGGGTGCCGCCTCTGGTGGGCCTGCCCCTTCTCACCAGCATCCCCTGCACTCCCCTCCCCATGACAGGAATCCCTCACTCACCTGCTCACCTGTGCTTTCACCGCAGCCCACCCAGCGTGGGTGAGCCCTGGCGCTGGGGGACGGCGGGGAACAGAGCAGATGAAATGTCGGCCCTGCTGGGTCCAGACTCTGCTGCAGGGTAGGGGGAGGCCCGGGGAAGGCAGCCCCCAACCAAGCAGATGGGTAAGTGTCATCTCCATCAGGGTCAGCGTGGGGAGGGGCGGGGAGCCCGCTGCTCGATGCGGGGGTCAGGGCCCATCACGACATAAGTTGTCCTCATCTGATTGAGACAAAGCCTTGAACCCAGAATAGCCTTCTTTTAGGATTGGTTGCAATTCGAAATTTGGGTCTCTGCTTTGCTTTCCTTCCCACTCACTCAAGCTTTTTGAGAATCCGGTCTAGACCTGCACTCTGCTTCTCTGAGGCTCATGGCACGGCCTCCAGACCGGGTCCTGAGTGATGTCCTGTCCTATGGTGACATGCAAGGCATGACTTGATGTCTGACTTCTTCGGGGCACGGACCCTGGTCGCTTCCTCACCCCCGCAGAGCACAGACAGGACACATGGCGGACCTTCCATGGCCACACCCCCAGCATCACCACCACGCACTGTGCTGTAGACACCCAGCACAATCTGGCAGAAACAAGATGCCTGTTCAAAGCATCATCTCCTGGGCTCTGTTCAACCCTTTGCTTCTTCATAAAGTGAATGGCAACCTGCCTGCTCGAGGAATTCTAAGAGAAGACCATCCTCCCAGCCACCAAGAGACAGGCCCAAGCAGATCACCAGCTGGGTGTTGGGCCTGTGACCATCAGGGTGGCCACAGACCCCCCGAGCACCCAAGGCTGAGGACCCACTCCCTGGTGCAGGTATGCAGAGCACAGAGACTATGTGGGTCAACCTGCATCCTGTGGGTTCAAAGCCACACCGGAGCATCTGAACAAGAAGCAGGAGAGGCGTGGAGACAGCTTCAAGGCCAGAACACAGCCTCAGCTGAGCCTCAGGACACAGAGCCCCCGTGAAGGGAAGCTGCCTACAGCCCCACATGTGTCAGCTTCCTTACCCGCTTCCCCTCATGTGTCTCAGATTGACGCCCTCTTTAAACTCTGCCTTTTCTCTCCTGATCAGATTCCATTTTTGGCTTTTCAGGGAATAAGATTCTTCCCATCTTGAAACGTGAACTCCTCAAGGGTCCTCCCCCGCCCCCCGCTCTCTGCCCAGCCCAAGGGTCATGTGCGTCTCCACAGTCTCCTCGACATAAAGACCCTTGGGAACGGGCTGCATCTTTTCTGGCGTCTCCAGAGCCTGGTGACCGTCAGCTCTCACCACACCTGTTAAGTGAACGTTCAAATGTGTGTGGAATAAACTGAGTGTCCACACTCAGGGCCTTGGGGGCTCTCAGTGTGGATGTGAGGGTGGCCTGCTGGGATGTTTCTGAAGGTCCTATTTGAAAGACGAGGGGACAGTCAGCTGAGGCTCCAAGGGAGGGTACAACAGTCCCTGGCCAGGCCCTGGGTGAAGGAGAGGTAGCCCTGTGAGCAACGTGGATTGACTCCTCTGTACTTAAGTTTCCCAGCCAGCTTATGGGTTCTGGAAGGTTCCATGGCACATGCATCACAGCCGTTAGCATCAAGAGTGGAGCCGTACAGCATGTCCTGCCCTGGACACATGCAGATGAACAATCAACCAGGCACACTAGGGGACAGAGAGTGACCCCAGACCATGAGCTGGAGCCCTAAAGGAAGGAGACCTTGGGGATGGGAATCATGGGGCCACCATGGTGGATCGTTGCCATGACAGCCACCTTGGCTCACAGCCCCATGTCCCCACACTGATGCTGAGCTTGGTCATGTGACACCCTTTGGCCAATCAAACAACAGCACATGGGATGCAGGCAAACTTTTAAAAGGCACGGGCTTCTTAGAGTTTTCCCACTCTTGATGCTGTCCCATCCTATTACCATGTGACCCAGTCTAGACGATGCCACAGGAAGACGAAATAACACATGAGGCCACATCCAAGCCCAGCTGACAACCGTCGTGAAACCAGCCGAGATCAGCAGAGGAAACATCAGACAGAACCTGTGCTGGACGCACGAGGGCCATGGATGAATGAGACTGTGCAAAGCAGACAGCAGTGGGTTACTTTGGGAGTTCTGGGGGAGAAAAGTCAACCATTCCAACTTAGAATTCTATGTCTAGCAGAGGTACACTTTGAAAACGATGGCAAAATAAAGATGCTTGAAGAAAAATGAAAACTGAGAGAATGCACTGCTAAAAGACTCTTACTCCAGGAAATACTGAAGGGTGAGACAGGAAGGAAAGTACCCCAGGTGGAAGCTTGGAGGTTCAGGAAGGAACAAGGACTATGGGAGGTGGGATGCTGGTAATGGTAGGACGGTGAGGTTCGGCAACTCTTCCCAAGAAAACAGCTACACAACGTGAATTCAGTTCCCCAGCACAGCCCTCTGAAAGCACTGAATAAAGGCAAGAGGAAATGAGGAAGAATTTAGTTTTGAAAGAATGCTGCTGATCAGGTAGGAACTGCATTTTTGTGGCTTTCTTCCTGGGGCTGCTCCCCAAACCCCAGGTTTGGTGATAGAAAACACAGCTTTGGTGTGTGATGCAGCAGGTGACATGGCTCGGGACAGCAGGGAAGCAGGGAATGTAAGGAGGACCTTTGTGAGCAAAGGGCACCAATGGGTCCAGATCCAGAGCTGAGCATCAGGTTTGCCCGAGCCCCTGGCTGACCACTACGCAACACAGGACCGTGGGGCAGAAACTGGAGACATTATTTGTGATGATGTGTTTAGGAAAGCCATGACTTTGACCGACGACGTTCCCCAACCTTCACGGTCCAGGCCACCGAGAGAGGAGCGTCTCCGGCTTGAGGTGTCAGAAGGAGGAACACGGGGTGGCCAAAGTAGACAGACACCAGAGACCCAGAAAGCGGGCAAGCCCCCAAACCTGAGTATGAACTCTGCCCAAATCCTCAGGTGAGCACTAGGCCACATAGGTGCAGGATGCACACGTGGAGTCAGGAGAAAAATAAGCACAGCTGCAAACCAAAACAACACAAAACAAAGCCCTAAGCAGAAACATCAGCTGCTCCACACTTAGGGGAAGACAGATTTCTCAGTTTCTGAGGGCAGGCAAAATAATTGCCAACTGTAACAAAAACCGACAACCCTCAGAAAAACAGCAGACATTTCAGAGTGCCCACAACATACTACTTACAACAAGCTTTCCACCAAGATTTATCAGGCATGCAAAGGAGCAGGAATGTGTGATGTGTACTCAGGAAAAAATTCAGACGTAGAAACCAATGGGAGCCAGCCCTGCTGTTGGATTTAGCAAGACTTCCAAGTAACTCTTATAAAGATGTCCAAATAATTAAAAGACAATGTAGTATTAATGAGTAAATAGATGGAGAATTTCAACAAAGAAATTAAGACAACAGAATAGCAGTTCTACAGGAGGAAAGTACAACATCAGGAAATAAATTGAAAAAATTGACCAGATGGGCTCAACAGAAGACTGCAGCCAGCAGAGGAGAAAGCTGGTGAGTCTGAAGAGAGACCAGCAAAATGACCCAACCTGAAAAATGGACAGAAATGATGGAAGAAAGTTGTAAAAGCTTCAGAGACCTTTTGGGACAATATGAACCTGCCCAGTATCAGTGAAAATTAGGTTCCTAGAATGAGAGAAGAGAAAATGTGGAGTAGAAACAGTATTTGTAGGAACAATGGCCAAGACTCCCCAAACCTGGTGAAAACATTAACATACAGATCCATCAAATCAAGAACCCAAAGTGGAATAAACACAAGAAACCACAACAAGGCATATGGTATTCAAACCTCTGAAAGACAAAGACAAAGAGACATCCTTGAAAACAGCAAGAGAAAATGACGCATTTCATGGAGGGTACAGTGATGGGACTAATGGCTGATGTCCCAACAGGAACCAGTGAGACCATCGACAGAGGAATGGATAAAGAAATTGTGGTACATACATACAATGGAATACTACTCAGCCATGAAAAAGAATGAAATAATGCCATTGGCAGCATCATGGATGCACCTAGAGATGATCATACTAAGTGAAGTAAGTCAGACACAGACAAAGATCCTATGATATTGCTTATAGGTGCAATACAAAAAGTGGTACAAATGAACTTATTTACAAAACAGAAATAGATCCACAGACATAGAAAACAAACTTATGGTTACCAAAGGGAAAAGGGGGGAGGAATAAATTAGGAGTTTGGGATTAATATACACACACTACTATATATAAAATAGATAACCTACAAGGACCTACTGTATAGCACAGGGAACTATACTCAATATTTTATAATAACCTATAAGGGAAAATAATCTGAACCCCCCCCCATATATATATATACAATTGACTCAATTTGCTGTATACTTCAAAACTAACACAACATTGTAAATCAACTATACTTCAATTAAAAAAAAAAAAGAGAGAGAGAGAGACACCAGACACTGCAGAGACAATCTGAAGTGTCCAAGGGAAAAAATGTCTGCCAACTAAAGATTCTATTTCCAGAAAAACTATTCCTCAAAATAGAATGTGAAATAAAGACATTTCCAGTAAAACAAAGCTGAGAAAATTCCCTGCCAGTAGTAGTACTGCAGTGCAAGAAATGCTAAAATATTCTATAAATAAAAACAAGTATAAGTGTGTACACAATCTCATAATTTCTTTAGAATACATATTATTGGGTTTAAAATGTACAGAGGTTTTATTTATCTCTGTATAAAGGCATATAGCCCAAAGATTGTGGTACAAACAGAAAATATGGTGAGGTTCCTATTTTTTTTCAGAAATCACTTAATATTAACCTTAAATTGAGTGTGATAACATAGTGAAACCTCTAGAAATAATGCAGTTTTACCTAGAAAGCTGAAAGTGGAATTGAAGTGGTATGCTAAAAATATGTGATGACCCCAGAGTAGGCAGGAAAGAGAGGCTATAGAAACAAACATGAGATTAGAGCATGGAAAAGAAAAAGTGAGGTGGCCCCCAAATCCAAGCACCTCAACAGTTATATTAAATACAAATAGAAGAAACTCCAATCAAAAGTCAAGAGTTGGCAGGTGGGATAAAGTATCAAAACAAAATATGTGCTTTACCCAGACAAACCCTAACACAAAGACACACACAGTAAAAGAATGGACAACATATACCATGCAGACAATAGGCATGAGATATTGAGAGGGGATATGTTGGTAATAATAGTCGAGATGGACTTTCTGACAAGGAATAGTACCACAAAAAGGAACATTTAATAATAATAAAGTGTCAATATAGCAGGAAAATATAGCAATATAGAAGGAAAATAAAAGAATAATAGATGTATATGTGCCTGAAAATAAATGCAAAGCACATGAAACCAAATAGACAGCACTAAAAGGAAAATCAGAGACCATAACCATTAGAAATGAAGATTCCATTACTCCACCATCAGTAACTTATAAAACAGAGACAAAATCAGTAAGTCCATGGAGGACCCAGACAAGATCAGCCAATACCTAATTACATTTCTAGAATATTCCACCAAACAAGAGTGGACCCCAAGTAGTGCTGGAACCCATGGTAGGGCTGCGTGCTTATATCTTCTTAAATTGCTAAACTCTATTCAAAAGTGGCCATACCTATCTGATCAGTCTTTATTAATTTTAGCCATACTAGAGAATTAATTTTGCACCCACTCTTTTCAAGACACATGGAAGATGAACCAAGACAGACCAAGTGCTGGACAAAAAGCAAATCTCAAAAAGTTTCAAGGAATGAAAATCATATAATATATGTTCTCTGACCACAACTGAATTAAATTAGAAATCAACCAGAAAACGATATCTGGAAAATTCCCAAATATTTGCAAATACCTTCTAAACAATTCATGAGGCAAGAAGAAAAGAAAAAAAAAAGAAATTTAAATTTTACAGATTTAATAAAATTAACTTAAATATTTTGACTTGAATGAGAAAACACATTATAGTGAAAATCTCTTCAATGTAGCTAGTGCAGTGCTTTAGAAGCTTACATTAGGAAGGGAAAACAGTCTGAAGTGATTGACCTAAGCTTCCTCCTTAAGAACTAGAAAAAGGAGCAGAGTAAACCCAATGTAAGTAAGAGGAAGGAAATAACACAGATAAGAGCAGATATCAGTGAAGTAAGAAGTGAATAAGTAATAAAAGCAATGAAACCAAGAGCTTGATTTTAAAAAAGCGGCTTTACAGAATTACGATTGAGGTGTAATTAACCGCACATATTTAAAGCACACTATTGTCAAACACATCAGAATTCTGACATGTACACACACCCTTGAAACCATCACCACTGTCTTAGTCTTCTCTGGCTGCTGTAACAACGTACCACAGACAGAGTGGCTTTAATAAGGGGGATTTATTTCTCACAGTCCTGGAAGCTGGAAAGTCCAAGATCAAGGTGCTGGTTGATTGGGTTCCTGGGGAGGGCTCTCCTCTGGGGTTACAGGTGGTCGCCTGCCCCTCACTGTGAACTCATGCGGTGGAGAGAAGGAAGGAGGGAGCGAGGGAGGGAAAGAGGGAGAGACAGGGAGGGAGAGACAGGTATAGAGAGACAGGGAGACAGGGAAAGAACACTCTGGTGTCTCTTCCTAAGGGCGCCAATCCCAGAGGACAAGGGCCCCACCCTCATGACCTCATCCAACCCTAAATACCTCCCAAAGTACCATCGCATTGGAGGTTGGGGCTTCAACATAGGAATTTTGAGGGGGCACAATTCAGCTCCTAATGCCCACAGTCAAGATAAAGAAGATGCCCACCAGCCCCAAAGCACCCTCTGGTCCCTCCTTGCCTACCCAGTCTGTTTTCTGCTCCATTGATCTGTGCTCTTGTCTTTCTCATTTTCTTCCTCCTGCTCTGGGCTTACTCTCCTCCTGTTCTCTGCCTTATTAACATGAAAGTCTGCATGTCTCATTTTAGGTTTTCTTCGTTTCTAACCTAAACATTTAAAGCTGTAAATCTCCGTCCAGGCATTGGTTCTGTTGCATCGCACACACTTGGGTCTGTTGTATTTTCATTATCGTCCTGTTCAAAGTATTTCTCTAATTTGCTTGGTTGTTTCTTTTCGATCCATGGATTGTTCAGAAATGTCTTATTTAACTTCTAAATATTTGGGGATTTTCTAGATATTTTAGTGTTACTGATGTCTAAATTAGTTTCATTGTGGCCAAAGAAAGTATTCTGTATGATTTCAACCCTTTTAAACTTATTGAGCCTTGTTTTATGGCCCATTGTATGATCTATCATGGTGAGTGTACTATATTAATTCGAATAAATGTGTATCTGGTAAATGTTGCATTTGTATCTTGTAAATATCAACTGTTTATAAATACCACATATCTAAACATATACGTTTTAATTTCAGTTTGTCGAGCTCTACCAAAAATCTTATTAGAATTTTGATGCGATGTGTACTGAATTTATGGAATAATGTGGGAAGACGGACATTTTTCAGGTATTGAGACTTTACGTAAGTGAACATAACAAATCTATTCATTTATTTAGATCTTTTGATTGTCTTTTACTATCATTGCATTATTTTCTGCTTGACAGATTTTTATGTATTAAGGCTTTATTCCTTTTGTTTTTACACTTATTATTTTGAATAATATGTCTGTTGATACCACAAAATTATCTGGCAATAGTGTCAAATTTTTCCTTTTTAATCTTTATATCTTTTACTATTTATCTTGTCTTATTCTGCCAAATCAAAGTATCCTTAACTTGTCCCAGATTTTAAAGAGAGTGTGTCCGGAAGCTTTATACTGAAGTATGATGCTTGTGGTCATTTTTCATAGATAACCTGTATCAACTTAAGGAAGTACTCTCCTATTCATAGTTTTTTATCAATAATGGAGTTAATTTTTTTTAATGCACTTTCTTGCCTCTATTTGAATAATTGTATGGGTTTGTTTGTTTGTTTGTTTTTGCGGTACATGGGCTTCTCACTGTTGTGGCCTCTCCCGTTGCAGAGCACAGGCTCCGGATGTGCAGGCCCAGCGGCCATGGCTCACGGGCCCAGCCGCTCCGCAGCATGTGGGATCTTCCTGGACCGGGGCACGAACCCGTGTCCCCTGCATCAGCAGGCGGACTCTCAACCACTGCGCCACCAGGGAAGCCCTGCCACCAGGGAAGCCCGAATAATTGTATGTTTTTTAAGTGGTGAATTATACATGTGGTATTAATGCATCCTTTTACTTCTAAGAAAACCCAATTTGATCATGAATAATTTTTAATGGATTACTGCCTTTGAATTGTTAATATTTTGATGGATTTTTAGATCTATGCTCATGAATTATATTGACCTACACTTTTCTTTTCTTATAGTGTCCTTGACTGGCTTGGGATCAAGATTATACTCATCTCATAAAATAAGTCTTTTCATTTTTTATTGTGTGGAAAGTTTTTATGAAATTGGAATGATCTGTTCATTGACTATTTGGTAGAAGTCACCCATAAAACTATCCGTACCTCTTTTTTTTTTTTTTTTTTTTTTTTTGTGGTACGCGGGTCTCTCACTGCTGTGGCCTCTCCTGTTGTGGAGCACAGGCTCCGGATGCACAGGCTCAGCGGCTATGGCTCACGGGCCCAGCCACTCCGCGGCATGTGGGATCTTCCCGGACCGGGGCACGAACCCGTGTCCCCTGCATCGGCAGGCGGACTCTCAACCACTGCGCCACCAGGGAAGCCCCGTACCTCTTTTAAAATTGAAAATATAGCATGGGTGGCCTTTATAATACTGATCCAGTAGGTCTATTTAGGCTTGCTATTTCTTTTGGGGTCATTTTTTTGGAAGTTATACTTTTCCAGGCACTTTTCAAGTTTACTTAAATTTGCACATTTATCAGGACAAATTTGTTTATAGAGTTCTCTCATCTTTGATATCTTTACTATGAAATGCATCGTGCATTCAATGATGCACGTGAACAGTTCCAACAATAGTAACACACGAAACACACATCCTTCCAGCATCTCTGTGAAGAGTCAGAGCCTCACCAGCCCTGTTGAAGCCCTCACAACTTCACCCTCTACCACCCTCTCCTCAGAGTAATCATCTACTTGACTTTGTGAAAATCATATTCTCACATTTTTAAGAGTTGATAGTCTTAAGAATGCATCCTTACATTCTATCATTGGGTTTACAGTGGGAGTAATAGACACAAAACAAGCTTTATGAGGTCAGAGTACTGTGGCCACCACCTAGGGAAGGCACCCACAGAAAAGAAGCTCAAGAGAGTGTGTGGGGAAGCCTGGTTTCAGCATCTTGGAGAGTTTACAGGAGCCTCCTGCAGAATTCCCTGAGCAGGTCATGCGTGAGGCGGGGACCCAAGGGCTCACCCTGGCTGGGGCCACTTCAGGGACTGTCGTGTGGACTGGGAGCTGGGCTGTTCTCTCTGCACTTCCTCCTCCAGTTCCTGGGATTACAGCAGCCCCATCTGTGCGGTGTGATGCACGCCCTCAGCCGGCCCAGGATCCCGGCATGGAGAGGAGCACACAGCCAAGGTAAGGCACAGAGAAGAACCCTGGCCAGCACCTCCGGTGCACAGAGCTTGGGTCAAACAGCTGATGCAGTGAGGGTGAGGCCCCGGGTTAACCTCCACATGCATCGGTGGGGATGCACTCCAATCTGGGTGGGGTAACCTCTGCGTCCTGTGGACTGCTGTCCACAGAGGGGCCTCCACCAGCCTCCTGAGGGTGGTGGTCCTGCCCCCTGAAGCACATCTCCAGTGTCCTGAGCCCCCTTTGTGGGCTCCTGCTCTCAGCTGGGTGGGCACAGCCTCCCGAGCTTCTTGAGAAGGAGTTCAAGGGAAGCAACGTTTTTGGACCCTACCTATCAAAAGTGGTTTTTATTTTATTCTACATATTTTACTTTGTTGTTGAATATTAAAACATATCGAAGGGTTTGGCTGGGTAAAGAATTTTGGTTGGAAACCATTTTCCTTCTGACTTGAAGGAAGCACATCACTGTCTTCTGGATTCCTCTGTTGCTACTGAGAAACCCAAAGCCTTGTTGATTCTCCATCCTTTTAGCCAAATTTTTCTACAAGCAAGATTATAGCATAGTCTCTATTCTGTTGTACAGTTTCACAATGAGGAGCCTTGGTGTGCATCTATTTTCATTCCTGTTCTAGATGTTTACAGGGTTTTTTTTAACCCATCAGCCCTTTATTTCTGAGAAATTTTCTTGATTTTTTTGATGATTTAATCTCTGCTATTTATTTATTTTTTTTAGTTCTCTCTTCTACAACATCTATTATTTGGGTGTTGGGCCTTCTGAACTGGTCTTCTAATTTTATTTCTCTGTTTTTCATCACTTCACCTTTAGCTCTGCTAACTTTTTGTAAGATTGTCTCACTATGAGATTGCTTCAATTTTATCTTGCAGACTTTCTATAGAGTTTTTCATTTTGATCGCCATGTTTTTAATTTCCAGTCGCTACTTTGTTATTGTTCTCTGAATTTCCTGTTGTGTTATAGATAACATCTTGTTCTTTTTTATTATTGCTATATTTTTCTTATTTCTCTGGGGTATTCAATGACTTTTGGGAAAGTTTCTGCTCTCTGAAAAGCCCCTTTTCCCTCCAAGTGGCACTGCCCTGTTTGTAGCTCTGGCCTCTATCTCCCACGTTGGAAACTTTCCCTATACTTGACAATCCTGAGCCAATGGCTCATGGTGGAGTATGTTTGCAAGCTTTATATGGGTCAGCTCACTTTGAACTTTGCTATGAGGACATTTGGATGGGTCCTTTTGTGGGAACTCCTCACCTTGGAGACACTAGGTGTTTTCTTTTTGGTTGGAAACTTCTTGTTTCTCGCCTAAAAGGTGAGGTTTGCCTGCCAGGTTATGTCTTAGTCTTTTGCATATGGTACCCACATCTCAGTTTTGCCAAATGTAGAAAATACATCTCCAGACTCCAGCAGGGGTAGAGGAGGGTATGTGAGGTCGGGGAGAAAAGCTAGAAACACACTCACTCTCCAACAGCTGTTGAGGCTGTTGCTGCCAGGTCCTGGGCATCTTTTTTCCCTCCCTCCCTCCTTCCCTCCTTCCCTCCCTCCCTCCTTTCCTCCCTCCCTCCCTCATTCCTTTTGAATTCTCTAGGATAAATCAGTTTTGTTCTCCATATTCCTGCTTGCTGCTTGGAATTCAGATTTCTCAGACTCACTCTATTAGCTATTTTTCACCGTTTTTTTTCTCAGCTTCAAAATTTTTATTCCTCCCCCCTTCCATCTTTTTAGAACTTCTGAAAAGATTTTCAGGTTAAAAAAAATTATCTCTTTTATTAATGGAGTTTTGGGGAACTTACAAAATCTTAATCTAGAAATTGTCTTATCTTTGGAGATAATATGACCATGATAGATTTATAGTTACAGTCCTCTTTTACATCCCTAATATTGGTTTATTTGTCCTCAAAGTGCAATGAACTTTTAGTTTTTGGAAGTTTTTTCTAGACAAATTTCTTGGAGGTTGTCAATCTTAATCATTTTTATTTCCCCACCAAAGTCTAACTTTCAGTTTTGGGGGTGTTCACTAGTTTCAGCTTGGTTTCAATTTTATTAATTTCTACTCTTTTCTTTTTATTACCTTCATTCTAATCTTTTGGTATTTACATTATTGTTTTTGTTTTTCTTATTTTTCCTCACTTCTTAACTTACCTGCCAAGCCCTTTATTTTCAGTCATTCTTCTTCCCAAATTAAAGTATTTAAGGATGTAAACTTTTCTCTAGTTTTGCATCAGCTGTGTCCAACATGTTTTGATGCATAGAATTTTTTTATTATTTAGAAATAACTGTAGTATAGTTAAGATTACTATTTATTCTTTAAACCCCAACTAATTTTAAAGTTTTTTAGTATACAGGTTTTCTAATTGAAAGTTTTATTGAGATAATTGGAGATTCACATGCAGGTATAAGAAATAATATAGAGAGAATCCCATGCACATTTCACCCTGTTTTCCCCAATCAAACATCACATAAAATTATAGTACGGTATTACACTGAAGTGGCACAATTCACTGATCTTATTCAGATTGCCTCGTTTTTACTTGGACTCGTGCGTGTGTGTGTGTGTGTGTGTGTGTGTGTGTGTGTGGTGAGGCAGGTGTATGTATGTTTCTGTGCGTGCATTAAGTTCTGTACAATGTTATCCCCATGAATCCAACAGCAGTTACGATACCAAACAGTTCCCACACCCATCACCCTCTCACCACCCCACCCCCACCCTCTGGCAAACACTAATCCATCTTCCATTCCTAAAGCTTTGTCATTTAAAAATGTTATATAAGGAGAATCACACACCATGTAGCCTTGGGCATTGTGTCTCTGCCCCACATAATTCCCTGGAGCTGCATGCAAGGGCACAGTTAGTTTATCTCATTGCTGACTCCTATCCCATGGTGTGGGTGGGCCAGTTTGCTTAACCATTCTAAAGGTATGGGTTTTTAAGTTATTTTCTTGTCATTGATTTGCAATATAATTATGTTCACAAAGTATATTTTGTTTCATGGTAAAATTGGTTTTGGTATTGAAACGCATTGAGATTTGACTTATAGTCTAATCCAGGTCAATTTCCATAAGTCTTCTGCGTATACTTAGAAAGTCGATCCTGCAATTTTGAGGTGTAGACTTCTACAGTCTGTATTTTCATGTGATCTATTTGTTAATTGTGTTGTTTCAATCTTTCATATACTTATAAATAGTTTTGCTTTCTTGATTCCCTTTGAAAGCTCTATTACAATCTTCCAGATTGGTGGTGGATTTGTCTGTTTCTGCTTGCAGTTTTATTAACTTCGGCATGCTAAGATTTAGAGCTATGCTATGTGCATACGTATTTGGACTTTTGAATGTTCCCCTGATGAATCTGACTTTTCATCATCTAGTCACCCTCCTTGTCTCCAGTAACTCATACTCCACGTTTAACATTAGCTGCTCCAAGACAATGTCGTTTCATCTGCTTCCAAGGCTTCGTCCCTTCCTTTGCTTGCAAAGTGTCTCCTTATGTTGTAGGCATGTCTCTTGTGTTTGTCATATGACTGCTTTTCTTAAATCCTTCATTCCCTATACTTAATTATATTGGAATATTTTCATGTGTGTACAGCTTGGTGTTGTGCTGTTTTTTCTGCCTTATCTGAATTTATTTACTGTTTTTCCATCTCTTTTCTTTCTCCTGAAAGCAGGCTGTGGGTGTACCCTTCATGTAGGAAGAGTCAACTCTACACCCCAAGGCACCAGGAGAAGGAGAGTTTGCCGGAATGTGGATGGAGTTTCCTGTAATGTGGGTAATGCCGGCCACGTGGAGGGAACAGCGACCTTCTGTCAAAGGACACAGCAGCTCCAAGGGACCTGGGGGAGGACACCGAGGAAGAAAACCCCTGAGTCCGTTCTCCTTGCTCTCTTGTTGGGTCTCCCTATTGACCAAATTCAACTTCAAGCCAGTGGACTTGGGAGCCGGACGGGCAAGATAAGTTAGCAACACTTCTGGCTTCACAATTATTCCTATTTATTTTGGTAGTCAACTTTATACACTTTAATAGAATCATACTTCAATTATTTGATTTATGAGCATTAAACCATGTCTGTTGACCTGTACTGAGAAGGATAAGATCCTTGTTTACCCAACGCCTGGCATGCTTCCCCACCCACCTGCTCTTTAGTTCGTTATGTCATTATTTCCACAGTGTTATAGTCTATAATATTTATTGCTTGCTCCATAACCATCATTTCTACCCTTGGTTCAGCCTGAGTATTAAATTTATGAGTTTCCATAATGAGCTCCCTGCCAGTTCACTTGTTATAGCTTTTTTATTAAGCTCGGAGCTGACTGGCTTTCGTCCTCTAGGAAATTCTTCAAGAAGGTGACAGGTGTTCTCACATATGAGAAAAGATCTGTCTTTTTGTTTTGTACTCAAATAATAATAGTTTACCTGGGTATAAAACTATTGAGTGGCATTTTCTTCCCGTGAATCTTTATGAACATCACTCTACGCTCTTCTGACACTGAAGGTTCCGACAGAAAATTCCTGAGATGGACCAACATCTCCCCCGAATATTTGAGTAAGTTTGGGGGGAAGAGGTGGATTCTCACAATATTATTTCTTTATCTTTCAAGTCCAGGAATTTCACCTCCTCTTCTTTAGAGCAAACAATCATATATATGCAGAAATCTTTTTCTTTGATGGCTGTCACATTCTTTCTTGTATTTGAAAACTTAACCAAATTTTTCATTTTGTTCAAAGCTTCCGCATGTCCCCACCCCCGCCTATGGCTGTCCGTCCTCATGATGCTTCCAATGGGAACTTTTCTGTGACAGCTTTGTTGCCCTCTGGCATTCCCTTCTAAGTCTAGCAATTTATTTTCATCTCTTTTTTTCTGTTTTATCATTGCCTCATGGTTCTCTTGTGTCTTGGCTCTAAGCTTCTGGTTCACTAAAACTTTTTTTTTTAAATGAGGACCTTTAGGTCTGTGAGATATTATTTTTTTCTGGATACTATTTTTCATTAACGGCTCCCTGGTCAAGTCTTTCTGCTGTATATTTTTAATCTCCTCCTCTACATCATTCCGATTTTTTCCTCTTACGCTTATTTTTATTTCAACAAGAAGGGCTCATTCCTGATCAGGTATTGGTAGAGAGACAATGTGAGGAATGCACTTATGTGCCCCTGGCTGGTACCTCATCTCCTCCCTCTGACTCAGAGTTAAGCTCTGTGCAATGCAGGGTGCGTGTGTGTGTGTGTGTGTGTGTGTGTGTGTGCAGGTATGCATGTGGCCTATTGTCTGACGTTGGTTTACACTAAGCTTCCACCCAGGACGTCGGTGGTTCCAAAGTTGCTTCTCATGCACAGAATTCCTTTCTTCAATCATGTGTTGGACTAACCATCTCCTGCAAAGATGGCAGACTGTGCTTTTCCTTGTTCGCCCCAATTGTTTGACCCTTTGGGGTGTCAGGAGTTTTAAGGAAGCCTGTGTAACCAGCCCAGGCACCTCTTTGTCCCATGTCAGGGGGGCAGGTGTCCTGCAGAGAGTGCTTGGGCAAAGGTGTGCGCTGTGTGGCTTCCCCTAGGTCTGCAGAAGTGGGAGGGCCTGGCCTGGCTTGCTACGCCTCCCAGAATTAGATTTTATAGAGTAATGAACGCAGGAGGCTACATTCCCACTTCTACCCCTCCTCCTTGTTTTCATCTGCATCATGAGAGAAGTCAGCCCACTGTTATGGTGACTCACAGCCAGGTCGTTTTGTCCCAGGGGACTGGCCCTAAGCAGAACCTCCCAGAACTCGCCCAAGAGGTGAGAGCTCAGCACTGCTCTGTCCACCATATCCTCGGCTCCGAGGAAGCAGCCCGATTGCAGGAACCGGAGCCCACTCCCCGCTGAGGCTGACATTTCTGTCAAATGGCAAAGGCGTGTGGGGAACAGAGCAGATGAGGGGGTGGGGAGGGCCTCCCGGGGGAGTTGAGGTTGTTTATGCAAAGACCTGAGGGGCTTGGGAAGGAGACCTGGGGGATACGGTGTGAGGAGGGCAGACACGACATGGAGGCCTCTGTGAAGGGGAGCCCTCCGTGCCCCCCGAGTATAGCCAGGAGATGGAATGGAGGGATGTGGGGATCATGGGATGGGGGGTCGAGGCCAGGGAGCCACAGAGCTGCATCCTGCGGCCTGGGGACCCCTGGGGACTCTGGCTGTTCCTCCGAATCAGGGCAGGGCTCTCAGCAGAGAAGCAGCAGCTCTGACTTGGGGTCCACAGGCCCACTGGCTGCTGTGGGACGTCAGACGTGGGGAGACCAGGGCAGAAGCAGGGTACTGGGTGGTGGGGTCCAGGGTGGGACGGCACAGCTGAGCCGGGGAGCGAGGGCTGATGCACATGTGGGGAAGGCCCCGAAGACGGCTCCCTGTTCCCTGAGCCAGGCCCTTGCTCTCACTGACCAGTTTCCCGACGCCAGCCCCCACCAGCGATGAAGGGCCCAGGAAAGGCAAAGGACAGGGAGCTGGTCTCCAAGGCAGGACAGCATGGATGCAGGGGCATTATCCATCTGTCTCTCTGGTGAGGTGCCCACTTACTATGCGATGGAGGCTGATGTAAAATCATAAAATGGGCCATTTGCCTTTATTTTCTTGTAACCTTGGATATTGCAAAACTCTCTGAGCAACTTTCTTGAAACTTAACTGAACATCAGCCAAATGTCTGTCTCAGTGATGCTCCTGGCCCCACTGGGTCTCCCTCCTCTCACCCCTGGAGCTGTTGCCATTGGACGGGCAGGGTGTGCACCCCGACACAAGCTGATGCAGGGCATCCCGGGCTTCCCTCCTTACCCACAAGATGCCAGAGGGGGCCGGTCTCACCAGAGGAGAGGGAGAGAGGAAGGGATGGAGGAAGGGCACTGGCCGCTGTGGGCGGTGTGGTCGACTGGACCCTCATCTTGTTTAATCCGAGTAACAGCCTCCCAGGCAGCTCCCTGTTTGCACAGGAGACACAGAGAGAGCTGCCGACCCATGAAGGCCGTGCAGCTGGCTGGGCGCCATGGGTGTCACCGGGTCAGGGGACTGTGGGGAGGTTCCAGCAGAGGCTGGAACCCATGCCTTCCCCTCCTGGCAAAACTCTACCTGGGCCTCTCGGGGTATATCAGTCAGGAGTCATCAGAGAAACAGAACCAATGGGATACAGGGCAATAAACAGAAGAGGATATTTATTGTAGGAATCAGCTCCCATGGTGATGGAGGCTGAGAAGCCCCGAGAGGTGCCTCTTGCAGGCTAGGGCCCCAGAACAGCCAGTGGGCAGCTCCCACCCTAGTCTGAAGGCCTGAGAATGGGAGGGTTAGTCCCAGTGTGAATCTCAAAGCCCTAGAAGCAGGAGCTCCGATGTCCCCGATGTCTCTGGGCAGGAGAAGATGGATGTCTCAGCTCGCAGAGACAGAGTTTGCCCCTCCTCTCCTTTCTGTGCTATCCCGGTCTCGAGGGAGTGGATGACACCCTCACCCCCAACACACACACACACACACACACACACACACACAGGGGAGGGGACCTGCTTTACTCTGTCCATTGGTTCAAATGCCCATCTCTGCCAGAGCCGCCCACGCAGTCACACCCAGATTAGCATTCCGTCAGCTGTCAGGGCCCCCATGGCTGGTTGAGCTGACACATAAAACTAACCATGACTGCGACAAGGTGGCCGGGGACACACTTGAGGGGAAGAGAGGGGAAGAGAAAGATAGAGAAGAAGATGGGAAGGATGGACCATTTTTGGAACCATTGTGGAGACAGTTTCCTAAGAATCAGGCTGAGCTTGAAAGGGAGAGATGGTGCAGATGTATCAGTTTCCTAGAGCTATGTAACAAACACCCCAGCCTGGGCGGCTTGAACATCAGATCTTTACTTCCTCACATCCTGGAGGCTGGAAGTCCAAGGTCAAGGTGTGGGCAGGGCTGGTTCCTCCTGAGGCCTCTCTCCTTGGCTTGTAGACGCTGTCTTCTCCCCGTGTCCTCACGTGGTTGTCCCTCTGTGTGTGTCTGCATCCTGGTCTCTTCTTATAAGGACCCCAGTCATATTGGATGAGGGGCCACCTGTGTAACCTCATTTTACCATCATCACCTCTTTAAAGGCCTATCTCCACATACAGTCACGTTCTGAGGTCCTGGGGGTGGGGACTTCAACACATGAAATTCTGGGGGACACAGTTCAGCCCCATAGCAGGTCAGTGTGAAGGGCAGGCCCAAGTACAGACACTGCTGCCTTGAGGTGTCTGGGGGACCCAGGAACCAAGTCCCCTCACTAAACCTTGAGCTAAAATCTGGCTCCAAATCTTCAGACGCTGGACCTTGACCCTGACCTGTGGCTTAAGAGTCTAACTCGCTGGGCAAGGCTGTCCCTGGAGGCACGAGGCCCCTAGAAGGCAGAGTCGCGCCCCCACAGTGTGGTTGGGACAGAGCAGGACGCGGACTTCGTGGAGCCTGGGGTGGAGGCTCCTCGTCACTTGGCCATGGCACTGGGGGTCGGCTCTCCAAGGAATGTCGGCTCCATGCATGGGGCTGTCTGTCCATCTGCTCTCTGTGTGGCTTTATCATTTTCCAAAATGAAAATGGTTTTGTCTCTCTGATAATAGCAATCCTAGCAAACCCATCTGGCAGTGATTTCTTCAATCCCCCTCTGCCCACGAGGCAACGCTGTGAAGACCCAAGGCCCAGAGAGGTGGCGATGTTCGCCCAGCGTCGTTC
Source organism: Mesoplodon densirostris (assembly GCF_025265405.1). Taxonomy (NCBI): domain Eukaryota; kingdom Metazoa; phylum Chordata; class Mammalia; order Artiodactyla; family Ziphiidae; genus Mesoplodon; species Mesoplodon densirostris. The sequence goes on along the minus strand of NC_082671.1, from coordinate 61,759,766 downwards.
GGGGACACACGGTGGCTGGCTGTCCCACTGGCTGCAGAGTCCCAGCTTTCAACCCAATTCTACACAATGCCTTACGCTTTCTCTTTCTTAACATTATTCCAAAATAATTTAATTATTCAAACAGTAAATGTTTAGAAATATAAGCGATCTGTAAAATACAGAAGAGAAAATGAAGACCGACCTAGTCTAGCCCCACCGGGAGCCAGGCTGACCTTTCCAAGGGCAGTGGAGGCCGCATCCGGTGTGTGAGCCTAGAGACCCCCAGGCAGCCCTGCTCCCATTGGGGACCCTCGCTGCAGGGGCTCAGCACTGCGTCTCCCCGCTCTTTACAGCCTCGAGGGACAAGCCAGAGGCACTTAACAGCAAAATGAATCCATAGCTCGTGGTGAAAAGGAATTAAACACAAATCTGGGAAAAGCAGGGATTAATCCTAAGACCGCCATGCTGCATGGAAGACACAGGGCACTGAAAGAACGCATGCATATGCTTCTATTTTTATAAAGTTCCCAAAAAAGGCAAAACCGCACTTGTGTTTCAGGGCTGTAGACACAGGCAGTGAAACCATAAAGAAACAAGGAAGTTATGTCCATGACACTAAGGAGACTGGTTGACCCGAGATCAGGAAGGCGGCCAGCCCAGAGAGGGGAGGGGGCACTTGTGATGGGGACTTCCCCAGGGCTGTCACAGTTCTGCTCCCCAGGGATGGGGACGGAGGGTGAGTTAGAACACTGACGCACCCTCCACATCGGCTCTGTGACCCTGGGCGAGTTCCTGATCTCCTGGCTGAGCATCCCCATTGGTAAAGTGGGCTGTTCAGGGTTGTCGTGACAACCAGAGGAGATGCTGGATTCAGAAGTGGACGACTATGATCAGGTGTGGATTGAACTATGTCCTCCAGAAAGATGCGCTGAAGTTCTGACCCCCCCGCCCCCCTGCCCATGAATGCAGCCTTATTTGGTCTTTGCAGGTGTGGTCAAGTGAAGATCTGGTCATGTTGGAGTAGGGTGGGCGCTGCATGTAGTGACTGGGGTCCTCATGGGAGATGTGGAGAAACAGACTCAGGGAGAGGCCGTGCATACAGAAGCAGGGATGGATGACGTAGGCCACAAGCCCAGGGGTGGAAGCCTCCTCCCCTCGAACCTCTTGAGGAAGCAGCGCCCTGCCCACACCTTGAGACCTCTGACCTCCAGAGCCTTGAGCCAATTCATTCCCGTGGTCATAAGCCAGCCACCCACTGTGTGTTCATTTGCTCAGCAGCCCTTGGAGACTAATACCCCCTCGTCTTTCTGTATTTGCTCTTCATGGGCAAACCTTTGTCTTGCTGTCTTCTGTAAGCTCATCGCCAGCTTTGTCCAGGCTGCAAACTACAAATTGGCACTCGCCATCCGCCTCTACAAGGATCAAGTCCTGAGCCGCTGCAGCTGCTGACCTTCAACACCCCCTGAAAGGAGCTCAGGGTGGAGATCAGGAATGAGGCACTCTGTGCTCCAGGAGAAACTGGCAGAGCAGGTCTTCAGATAGATATTTTCAGGAGACGACTTTATGAGCCCAATTCTTGCATCTTCTCGTATCTAGAAAAGCACTGACATCCTTCATGGTGAGGCCTGCTCCTTGTGGCTAGCGGGAACCTTCATGAGACTAGCAGAAACATTCTGCAAAAATGTGTGCTGGGTTGCAGGTACTCCCCCGTCACCAAAATCACTTATATACTGACCTCCCCTCCCCGCCTCTTTGGAGCAGTTCCTCAGAGCTATCTGAGATGCTGTCTCCTGGGCTATAGTCCTCATTTTGCCCCAAATAAAACTTAACTCACAACTCTCACAGTGTGTATTTTTTTTTTCGGTCAACGAAGCACCTAGTAGGCGCTTAATCAATGGATGAATGCATGAGCACTATGCAGTGTTTTATACACTGTTTTCCTCAGTCACCTCAGCAGGATCAAGCCTTGTTGCATGTCCATAAATAGAAATGCGTCCTGTTATTTAAAATGTGGGCCCCGCGGTCCCTCCGGTGATGGCAGCCCCTCTGCGGTCACACTGATCTGGCCTGCTTTCTGCTTTCCGTTGTGAGGATTGATGCTGCCGTGAACATATTCATGTAAAACCCCTGCAACTCATTTAGTAATTTGTTACCCTAAATGTTAGGAAATCGTTAGGTGAAGGGTAGAAAAGCTTTGTGAGTTTTCACATTTGCTGCATGTTACAGGATCACACTCTGCAAATCAGAACGCCTTCAGAAGCCCGCTGACCAGGGAGAGGGCCGCCCACACCAGGAATTATCTTTTCTTTAATCTCTGCCAATTTGCTAAACACAAAAATGTATCAATGGCTTTGTTGTTTGGATTTACATGTCTTTGATGACTATTGAGTTTGAATATCTTTTCACATGTTTATTGGCCATTTATGTAAATAAGTCCTTAACATTCCTGAAGCCTTCAAAAATGTCAGGCTGAATCCTCCATCAGGGGCTCTAGGATGGGGGGCCTGGGCAAGAAGAGGGCAGGGGAGGCGCCCCCCAGCAGGGCCAGTCACCCTGCTTCAGAGGGCGTCCAGCCACCCCCAAGGATGCCCATGCCGTGCTCCACTCCCTCCATGTGCCCCGAGCAGCCTCCCCCTGAGCTCCAGGGTCCTGTGGATGGATGACAGCAGCTTGGCAAGGCCTCAGCTCAGAGAGATTTGCACGTTAACAGGGCATTCTGCTCCAGGCTTAAGATTTGAAAACCCAACCTGAGCTCTGCGGGGCTCAGCTCTAGAGCCTTTAAAAGCTAAATCGACAATAAACACACACATGGTGGCCAGTGCTATCCAACACGCCTGCCTGGTCTGCTCCACGGGCGAGGGCGGAGTGGACCGGTGAAGGGGTGGTCCCTGGGCAAGGAAGTTATAGCCGCGTCCTGCCCACGGAGGTGCCCAGGATCAGGGGCACCCGTCCCCCGAGTCCTAGAGGTGAGCCGTGTGTGGGACCGGGGCCTAGGCCAGCTCCTGCAAGGCAGAACTGCTCCCCACCTCTGGCCTCTGCAAAGCCTCCCTTGGAAGGACCCCCCGACCCTAAACCGTCCCCAAGGTCAACTCTGCCCCAGGCAGCCCTCCTAAACTTAATCTGCTGCCCTTTGTTCTCCATTCCGCCAGCCAAGTCATCCTACATTTTACATTTTATTTTCTGATTAGTTGCATCGAGCTCGTTAAATGGGAGATAGAACTTTTCATAAAATATGTAGCCGGATCTTGGATGATTAATTCCAAAATTTAAAAAATAATAATCAGGCGACGAAATGCATTGTCTGCTCGTAAAACTCATCTGGTATCTGAGGATGATGGGTTTACAGTTGCAGGGTCCGGAGGGCAGGGTCCGGTCTGACCCTGGAGATGGCCTCACCTGTCTGGTTGAGCCTGAGGCCATCCCAGAGGACCTGCTCCTGGAGAAGACTGCCTGGTGGCCCCTGTGGGTGAGGGGTCGTGACCCTCTGTGGTGGACCCAGCTCCGTGGGGAGCTTGCAGGTTCTAAGCGTTCTCCCCAACCTGTCCCATCAATACGTCCTGGGGACCCCCTGTTAGACCATCATTCCCAGCCATAGACCACAGTGAGGGCCAAGGAGGTAGCTTTCCAACAAGCAGGGGGTTGATAAGTTAGAGCTCCCCAGACCCCAGCCCAGAAACCCCCATTTCCCAGCTCTGCTGGGCCGGGGCTCTGCATGAGCCGCAGCCCTCTGGGCGACATCCACGCAGGGGCCCGGGGCCTGAGACGGTCGTAAGAGATGGGGCCCGATGTGCTGGTTTACCGTAAATTAAGGTCTTAGGCAAACAGCCAGAAAACAGCATGATGGGGAGACCACAGGAAGAGGAGGGACAGGTACAAGGAGGGGGGCGGGCAGGCCTGGGTCTTCTGGGCCCCTCCCCCACTGATGACCTCGGTCCACCTGGGAGGTCTGCAGATCAGAAAAGAGCTTTGGTGTCGCTGTGGGATGTCCCCAAGTGGTGAACTGTGCCCTGTTTCCTAATCTCAGGAAATGCACGCTGAAGAACGGAAGGGCAAAGAGGCCCGTGGACATGGAGGGGAGGTGCAGGCCGGGGGCTCATGTCCTAACCGGGGGTGGGGGGTGCGGGGGGATGCCCTGCACTGATTTCTGCTGTTGGTGCAGCTCTTCTATAAACTTGAAATTATTTCAGATACAAAGTCAACAATAAACTCAACCTGGCAGGCACACCTGGTGCTGGGCAGGGGTGGGTGTGTGGCATCCTCTTGGTTGAGTACCAGCCCCACGACTTGACTCCCAGGGTTGGGGTTCTTGGGGGGCAGGGTGGAAGCCCCTTGACTCTTCCAACGCCCCCTCTCTGACTGAGACCTTCCCTCCTGGCGTTCAGTCTGCAGCCGCCATCTCCTCTGCCTGGCCCTCCTGCCTATGTACCCCCTTCCCCACAAAGCCACACACTGGGGCCCTGACCCCCAGGGTGACAATTAAGGTGAAACGGGGTCATGGGGGTAGGGCTCTGGTCCTATAGGGTGGTGTCCGTTAAGAGAGACCAGAGCTTGCTCTTTGCCAGGAAAAGGCACAGCGAGAAGCCTCCCATCTGCAAGCCAGGAGGACAGTCCTCCCCAGACACCAGCCCTGCCGACACCTTGATTTTGGACTTCTGGCCTCCAGGACTGAGAAGTAGGTGTCTGAGCTTGAAGCCGCCTGGGCTGTGCTGTTTGGTACAGTGGCCTGAGCTGATCAGGGGACAGAAGCCACGAGCCGCAGACTCCATCCTGGCCTCTGCACCAGAATGCCCCACCCTGCAGACACAGACATGAGCTGCCTCTGGGGCTGAGGATCCTCCAAAGGTGTCTACAGAATCGGGGCCGTGAGCTCACAGCATCTATCATGTTCCAAGGCCTCCCCGCCCAAAGGGTGAGGCCAGGCCACCTGCGCCTCCTGGTAACTTCCTCCTGCCCCACTCAGCCAGGACAGCTGGACACCACCCAGACCAGATGTCAGGGGGCCCACCCCCTGAACCCCAAACCCAGTGTCACCTCCTCCAGACCTGCTCTGCCCTCTGCAGCCCCACTTCCATGAATGACGCCCGTCCACCCAGGAATCCAGGCCCGACGCTGTGAGTCGGCCTGAATTTCCCAGCTGGAGGAGTCCTGTGTGTCTGCCTTCCTGAAACGGTCCTCAGGGACGGGCAGGTTCCTGCCTTCTTTCCTTTCTCCTGGATTCACGGGGGGGTCCCAGGCACTGTGGTCGGGTGAGAAATTTGCAAAGTCACAGGGAAGCATAGCCAGGCAATGGGGGTAGCCCAGGATCTGGGTATGGGGTTGGGCTTTGGGGAAGGGCTGGGCCAGTTGGCCCACCGGTTGGGGGAAGGTGTTGGTCCGGAAGGACCCCCTCCCGGGGAGCAGAAGTCCAGCTGGAGAGGAAAGGGCTGAGCCAGCAGGAGGGCAGCCGGGGAAGGGCAACCCCTCTGCCCGCATGTGTGGAGGGCGCAGTGGATCCCCTGGAGGGACGAGCAGTTCCTTTACCAGGAGTCACACATTTGTCCCTAAACAGCAGCTCTCGCCACGAACTCCAGGCTTGCGCTTCCCCCAGCAGATGCATGGCCTGGGGTGTCAGGCCTCAGTCGAGCCCATGGGTGCTCACCCATCAGGGTTAGTTCCTGCAGGAGGGAGCGGTCAGCTGGTCACGTGATCTGACTTCTAGTTCTGGGGGAGCGGTAGAGCCGGGGAAGCCCATCAGGTCAGCGACCCCTGCCCCCAGGATCCCAGACCCCACTCGGGGCAGCCTCGCCTGCGTCCAGCCAGTGCCCCTTCCTGTTGGAGGCTCTCGGGCAGGGCTGTGCCTTCGTCCCCTGGCCCCTGAAGCCCGGCCGGGCTCTGCAGGAGCTGGGATTTCAGGAGGCCTCCAGTCTCAGGAGGCAGGGCTGGGCAGCTGGATGCTTGAGCCCAGAAAGGACAGGGGAGCCTGCTAGCCAGTGCTGAGGAAGTTCTGCTGGGCTTGGGGCTTCTGACCGACTGAGGGGTGGGCAGGAGGAGGGTGGCGCTGGTAGCAGCGCCTGGCTGTCCAGCTTGGCTAACTGTGGCCAGTAGCCGGTCTCAGCTAATTATTTACAAGGACAGGAGACGCACTCTCGGAAGAAAAGTGCCAGATAAGGATTTTCCGTAATTGCACGTTGGCCGGCCTGGCCTCCCCTACAGAGCTGAAGGTGAGCTGCTTAGAGAGAACTCTCCAGGCGCCGGCAGGAGAGCAGAGGGCCCCCACGCGGAGTGTGCCTCCAGGAGGGGGATCCGTCTTCTCTGTCACCCACCTCTGAGGTCCATTTCACAACCTGAGTGGCCGGTGTAAATTAGCTATGCTTAGTAGCTTCCCAGCTCCGGTGGGCGCCTGACCTGCAGGACGGAGGGGACGGGAGTGGGCAAATGGAGGCTGAGGAGGGCTGCCAGCAGGCCTGGGGGCAGGTGACCCCGAGGCTCAGGCTGGGTCCAGGGAAGCCACAGGCCAGCCCCACCAGGCAGAATGAGGCGCAGGCTGAAAGATGCTCGAGGCCTCCCCCGTCTTGGGGGCAGGGGCCTCCCAAAGGCCCCCCTCCTGTAACGTGGGTCCAGGTATGCAGGCGGCCCCAGGATCCGGGAGCTGGTGGGCGTGGGGCCTCTGGGCTCGGACACAGAGGAGGGGACACATCTGGGTCCACTGAGGCGGATGGGGACCTCCCACCCCGTCCTCAGAACGCAGGTGCATGCCCCCGTGGGGGTCATGCTGGTCCCCTCCCTGGCCTTTGTCGGTTCAGGTGGGGTGTGTGAGACGGCCCAGACCACTGTTGGGCGGTCAGGTGGGATGCAGTGCTTCCTGCAGGGGGCACTGCTTCTGGAGTTGGTCTGAGGACGCAGTGGCGAGCGTCCTTCTTAGGACAGCAGGTGGGCGTCCTGCCAACACCCGTGACCACTGCCTGTCCGAGCTGCACAGGCACCTGAGCCGAGGGGTCAGGCAGAGGCAGCAACCGTTCAAAGGCCCTGCGGCAGGGACTGGGCACTCGGGAACAGAGGCCTGGGTGTCAGGGGTGGGGACACTGGGTGGGAAGTGCCGGGAGGGGCGGGCAACAGGTGACTTACCCTCCCCCACGATGTTAGCGTGCAGTTAGGGGGCTCCTGACACCATCCTGGCAGGGGGGTCGTTCTGGGCCTGGGAGGAGACCAGGTGAAGGAGCACGGCAGCATTTAGGAGAAGTGGCAGAGGTCCTGGTGGGCTGGGGGCGGGTGGAGGATCTCCAGTGGACCCTGGTTTTCTGCACCCTGAGCTGGGCCAGGCTTCCAGTGGGAGGCCAGGGCTTCACTTGTTATCCCGGAGCCCTGGATGGTCAGGGTCGGGGCGGGGGGGTGCTGAGCTGCAGTTCCCTGGGATTTGCAGACAGGATGGAACGTACAGCCGTCTCTGTGGACGAGATCGACCTCATAAGGCAGCCTCATTCCAGACACAGACACAGTGGGGAGGGGCCCGCAGGGTCTCTGAAGACGTGCTGCTCTGATTGCTCTTCCTGACACCCTGTCGGTGGGCTCCGTGTCCCCCACTTCGTGGTCCAGGACACCTGGTGAGACCTCCAGCCCCCGAGTGGGCCCTCTGTCCCAAGCCCCCGTGTCACCCTTGCTGGGCGGCAGCCTCGCCCCAGGGTCCTATTCCCGGTCCCTCCTCTGGTCATTTCTCTCTGAAAGGGACGCCTGCACGTGGGTTCTGTGATCCCCACGGGTCCCAGAGGCCCCAGGTGACCAGTCCACCCTCTCCTGGCGTGGGGAGCTCTGGGCAGGTTTTCCAAGGTGGGGAGGCACTGGCGTGTGAGGAGGGGCTCGCCCCTGGGCAGGAAGGGGACAGAGTCCTAGGTGGGTGGGACGTTGTGATCAAAGCGCACTGAAACCAGGAAACCACAGAATGCGCTACCCCAGGGAGTGACATGGGAGCTGAGGACTGAGGACGGGAGCAGCCCGGATCTCGTGGTCAGCAGCTCAGAACTGAGCGGGGGAAACTAGGGTCTGTGACAAGGTTTGCAGCAGAGGTGGGATGGGAAAGCTCCGACGTTTTAGAGACGTGGTCTGGCTGCAGGGGGACAGGCTGGAAGGGGCTAGACGGGGCAGGGAGGCCAGAGGGGGCTGGTGAGGGCCAGAGGCTAGCGTTGGGGCTGCCACGACGGGGGTGGGGAGGTCTGCAGACCGTGGTGCTGTTCTATCAGAACTTTGCTTTAATTTTCAAAAGTAGACTTCATTTTTCACACCTGTTTTAGATTTGCAGAAAAACTGTGAAGATAGTTCAGAGAGTTCCCATTCCCCCCACCCCCCAGGGTCTCCAGTTAACACCCACCTTAGTGTATTTGTTACAACGAATAAAGCAGTATCGATATATTAGCTATATAATTATGAGATGAAGTCCATGCATTACTCAAAATGCCTTAGCTTTTAGCTAAATTCCTCAGGTTTTATCCAATGCCCTTTTGCTGCCCAGGACCCTGTCCAGGACCCCACGTGACAGGTAGTCGTCCTGTCTCCTTGGGCTTCTCCTCCGGCTGTAACAGTCTCTCCAACTTTCCTTGCCTCTGTGACCTTGACCGTCTGGGAGGCGGGGCAGGTGTTTTGCAGAAGGCCCCGCTATTGGAACTTGTCTGGTATTTCCCTTGTTGCCGTTACGGTTATTTTGGAAGGAGACGTACCAAGGGTACGTGCTGTCACCATGATGGATCACTGTGATGCTGGCCTCGTCACCTGGCTGAGGTGTGCTGTCAGGCTGTCTGATGTGTGGTCCTGTTTCCCCCCCTCCCTTTGCCCTCCTTGGATGGAAGCCACAGTCCAGGGGCAGGGGTCATGCCCCAGCTTCTAGGGGCAGAGGGTCTACAAACACTATTTGTGATGGTTTTGCACAGATTGGTCTCTTTTCTCCTTTTTATATACCTATTCAATCATTAATTTATATCACTATGAATTCATGGAGATTTATTTCAGACTTTGGGTGTAGTCCTAGACCACTGCTTCATGATGCTCAAATGGTTCCAGCTTTGACCTTGGGGGCTCTTGCAGGTGCCCTGTGTCCCTTGACCTGTTCTCACCATGTGGCCCCTCCCTCCCTCCCTCCCTCCTTCCTTTCTTCCTTCCTCCCTTCCTTCTCTCCTCCTTTAAGGAGTGTCCCCTTTGTTTCTCCTTCACCCTCACTCCTTCTGAAATCTCATGAACTGCTGGCCGGGTGGCTTCCCTTGGCCCCTTTTCCATGGAAGCCCTGAAACCCTCAGTTTTTACCTCCCTGTCCTGTGAGGCTTACTGAAGTGACACTTACCTTTCCAGTTGTCCCAGCTGTTGAATTCTGTTTGTTTTCCCAGCCTCTCATCCGGGCGTGCACATAGCTTGGGAATTGGTCCGTGCCTTGAGCGGACCTTGTGTGTAGAAGTTCGGGCTTGCTTCCCTCCCGGCTCTTGCTTCTGGGATTTTTGGAGCCTCAATTCCTGGCATCTCGACAGCCCCGAATTCCCGCTTTCTCTTCCCAGCCCAGGGAGACCCGTTTACGGTCTGCTTTCTGCTCCACATGCTGGCACACCAGCTGCCCTGAAGAGGGAGGTCGGGGACAAATTCAGGGTCACCCAACATGTGTCCCTTTTGGGGGGGGGACTCTTAGCTCCTCAAATTCTGGCTGCCTTGCTCACTCTTTGATGTTTTTAACAGCCTTTTTTTTTTTTTTTTTTTTTTTAACTTCATCAAGCTGTTACAGTTGCTCTGGGTGGGATGGTCAGTCTAATAGAAGCTACTTCAACACAGCTCGGTGTGCAAGTCAGGCTTCTAGCTTTTTATGTCTCTTGTTTACCGCATCCCCAGAGTCTAGAACAGTACCTGGTAAACAGTAGAAGGCTGGTAAATACTTCTTTAGTGTTTGGTGAGTAGATCGGTGAACAAAGAGAGCCCTCGACAGGTGACAATAGTTGAAGCAGAGGACACCGAATGTGCAGGCGACAGTCCTGCTGAGTGCGAGGATGTGAAGGCCCTGACACACCCGAGGGAGATGTCCGCAGGTAACTAAAGACATTTCCTGGAGCTTGAGAGGATGGAAGAGGCAACACCGGAAATGCCAGCATCCCCCTACCTGTGTGGACCACAGACAGAAGACCTCACTCAGGTAGATCTGAGCAACGTCGTGTAAACATTCATCTCCCCTCTCTCATGCCCAGAGAGGGTGGGTAGTGCCGGATGTGGAGGAATCATACTTTAGTGGGGGGACCGGGTGGGCGGGGGGGACCTTCCCTAGGTCTTCCAGTGCTTCCACGAGGTCCCCTCTTGTCTCTCCCCTTCCCTGAAGGCCTATGTGAGGCCACCTCTCTTTTCAGCCAGAATGACACCACAGTTTGGCTCTGTTATTCACTTCTTGCAAATGTTCCCCTAGAAAGGTATTCTTATGGAAACAGATTCTGGTTTGGGAGATGCGTTTCTCCAGATGATGCCTCAGAGGCTGCGTGTCTCCTACGCAGGGATGGGGTTCCTCTCATTCAGCGCATCTGCTCCTCAGCTGGGGTTGTAGCTGGCAGGAACCATCATCTGCAGACCCTGCTCCCATCCCCGAGCGTCAGAATCACCGGGGGCGCTTATGAAAAATGGAATCACCTCGTCTGCAACCCAGACTCAGGACCAGAACCTCAGCATTAGGCTGGGGAGGGGGACCACCTGGGCATCGTGTTTTAAAATCTTCCCAGGAGGGGCTTCCCTGGTGGCGCAGTGGTTGAGAGTCTGCCTGCCGATGCAGGGGTCGTGGGTTTGTGCCCCGGTCCGGGAAGATCCCACATGCCGCGGAGCGGCTGGGCCTGTGAGCCATGGGCGCTGAGCCTGCGCGTCCGGAGCCTGTGCTCCACAGCAGGAGAGGCCACAACAGTGAGAGGCCCGCGTATTGCAAAAAAAAAAAAAAAAAATTAAAATCTTCCCAGGAGATTCTGAGGCTCAGCTCTGTTGGCTGATGGAGTTGGTGTATTCTGAGAACTGACTGTCATGTTGGTGTGTTTATTTTATCCCTTTAAGTTATGTATTGTATCTGTTTAATTCTATTTTACCTAATATCCATTTATCTATTTTATCTGTCATCTATCTCTCATTCTTTCTATTAATTACCTATTTTAATAGAGTTCCTGTCTGAGTACCTGGCCCTGGTCTTCGAGCTCCAGTGCCCCTGGGGCCACTGGGACAGGGACAGACAGGGCAGCCGAGAGTCCCAGGGGAGGTGGGCAGCGGCCTTGAGCAGGTTGGTGGGGGGGGTCTGGTGGCTTGGTGGTTCTGTGTTCTGGAAGCTCACCTACACCAGGGTTGCAAGCCTTGACAAAGGGACGGTTTGCACTGAAGGGAAGCCCTCTTTATAAGGAGAGTACGACCTCTCTAAGCTGAGCTGAGATGCTTGGACACCCCTCTGCCATCTGGGGAGAGATTTGGTCCATCACTTTCCTCTGGCTGTCATAACAAAGCACCCAAATCCAGGAGGCTTAAGCAGCAGAAACCTCACAGTCTGGAAGTCAGAAGTCAGAGATCAAGGTGTTGGCAGGGCTGGTTTCTTCTGAGCCTGTGAGGGAAAGATCTGTTCCAGGACTTTCTCTGCTTCTGGTGGTTTGCTGCCATCTTTGGCGTCCTTGGCTTGTAGACGCAGCTCCCGATCTCTGCCTTCATCTTCACAGTCCTTCTCCCTGTGTGTCTGTCTCTGTGTCCACATTCCCCCTTTGTATGAGGACACCAGTCATATTGGATGAGAGGGTCCACCTCTATCCCTGTGTGACCTCATCTCAACTGAACTAATTGCATCTTCAATGACCCTATTTCCAAGTAAGGTCACACTCTTAGGTCAAGGGGGTTAGACCTTGAACATACGAACTTGGGGGATACAATTTAACCCATAACATTTGAAATCAGGGAAAAACTCTCAGGAGGTATCCCCAGTCCCGAGAGTCTCGGGAAGGACAGTCCTTGATTCAGTGGGTCCCCCAGGGATAAAGTGGAGGCCCTGGTCAAATTACGCACCAGGAGATGTGGTTTTCCAGGGGGACTGTGAGTTTATCTGTGAGGAATTCTCGGTGGGACTCGGTGGGGAGGATTGGGTGAACTGGGGTTCTGGGTTCCAGGGGCCAAGCTGGAGGAAACCATTGTCTCTGACGGAGAGAAGTCCCCTCCCCTCTCTCTGACCTCAAGGAGTTGGAGTCTGTCTTCACGGGGCAAGATGAGGAGGACGGCGTGTCTCTCCTCCATGTCCGGGGCCAGTCAGCGTCCACGGAGCAGGGTTACGTGGGGCAGTCGGCCTGGTCACTGAGCCCACAAGTGGAAGCCTGAGCAGCTGCGTATTAATGGGATAAAACACACTGAAGTCTGTGCCTGCCAAGAGCATCCGATCTATTGTCGCCTTAGATAAGCTCCATGAAGTCAGGCAAGTGGTTCTTCTTCTCTTCAGGAAACATGGTGACACATTCAGGGGATTCTGATTATGGGTAATTAGCTGTGACGGAGCCGCCTGGAGATGCCAACTTCCTGTGCATCACGCAGAAATGCAGGCGCAGCCTCCACCCCTGCGCTGGCCTCGCCCACTGTCTGTGGGTCTCTTGGTCCGCAGCAGGGCCCATGAGTCTGTCCATCCACGTTTCAGTCTTTGTGTCTGTCTGCCCTGCAGGTGGAGTCATGTGTCCAAGGGGAAGGGAAGACCGTGGTCCCTGGAGAGTGCTGTCTGGCCTGATGGGAGGTCCCTAGGGGCCCCGATTTAGGCTTCTGTGTCCCCCACCCTCGCTGCCCCTGTGAACCCTTCACCTTGTGCTTTGAAGACTAAATCAAAGGCGGTGCATCACTGCCTGACAGCTGCCACACCATTTCCTTAAACTCCTGGTGAATTGGCTGTGAGCAGGGTCCCGGGATTGGGACCCTGGCCCGCGAATTCCTCCTCAGTGGAAGCACAATGGAGGGTCCCAGGACCGCCCAGCTGGCTGATCATCATTCCAAGGCCATGTGGCCAGTGCCACCCAGCAGTGTGTCCGGATGAAGCTCCGGGCACAGTCAATGAGGGCAGCATTATGATTGCCCAGTGATGACTGGGGAAAAAGGATGTTTCTTTCATGGCTCTTGCCTAAGAAAAGCCAGTCACTCCAGGCTGGAAACCCTGCTTTCCCAGGGCTGGGAGGAGGGGGCTTTGTCAGGCCACGCCCACTGTCTGCAAAGAGAGGAAGTCACATGGCCTGCTTGCCGAATCTGCACCAACTGGTAGGGGCAGCGGTGGAGCTGGGTGGGGGAGTGCGAGTCCAGAGGCTCCGAGGAGATCCTGGCCCCCTGGGGAGTCGGTCACTACCCCTGCTCTGTCAGCCCAAGGTCCATGTCCCCAGGCCACACCACGTTTTCCACCCACTGCTGTCCAGACACATGGTCTGTCAGGAAAGACCTCTGGCCGACCAGATTCCTGGCCCCGAGTTCTGAATTTGGCCACGAAGAAGGGGCCAGGAGCCGTGGGAGCCAAGTGGAACGTCACGTGGGCTGTGTGGTGACAGGCTCTGCTGGACACCTGCCCGATCCCGAGGCTCTGAGTTCTGGCCCTGGGCCTCGGCCAGGCGCTCATGTCTACTGTCTTGACCGCTGTGTTAATTTCGCTGTGTGTGTGGGTTTCCACTCTTCTCACAGAAGAACCGCAACTGGGACTCAGGGCTTGGGACTCTTCTTCTCGGGTTCCCACCTGAGAATTTCCCAAGGGACCTTCAGCACAGCTCCTGTCCTCTGTCCTCCTGCCCGAGACCTGCAGCATTTGGCTGTAGGTTGTCACTGGGCTGTAAGTGTGCGCTCATCCCTCCCCACGGGCAGAACTCTTCACTTACACTAAGTTCAAGAACACGGAAGCTCCCCTTGGTGACAGAGGACAGTTATCGGTCACCTGAGGGGAGGTAGGGCCGGGAAGAGGGACGGGCCTCACAGACACCTGCTCTCCTGCGATGCTTGGGGTGGACACTGGTGTCTGGGGTAGTTTACTCTGCGGAAGTGGTACCCGAGGGCAACGTGAAACCCGTGTAGATAAGCACTAATACACAGAAGTGGGATACTTCGTCCCCTCGCCCCAGCGGGCTGTCCTGCAGGTACAGAGCGCCCTGGGGGAGGCCACCTGGCAGCCGGCTCTCCCCACCCCCACTCCTCTGTGCAGTCCTACTGGCCACCACACCTGTTCCCCCCCTCAGGTGAGCCCCGCCTCCTGCTGGGTGTCAGAGGCACTGCGGCAGGGCAGGCCTTGATGAGCTCAGAGGGGCGGGCGGGTCAGCTCCTGATGGGGCTGGAATGCAGGATGTGGGGCAGGGCTTGGAAACGCTTAGCCAGGGGTTGCATTTATCAGACTTACATTGTAGTGTTCGAAAGGGTTTGTTCTCCTGGGAAGATGGGCTGCAGGGCCCAGAGAGGGAGCAGGGGGTGAGTGGGGGCCAGAGCGGCACCCAGACAAGAGCCAGCAGGAGCGTGAGGAAGAGAGGGGCTCTGACTGGTTTCTGAGGAAGTGTCCCCAGGGCTTCTGGGAGGATTGGATGCAGGTCAGGGGAAGGGGGGACCAAGAACGATCCCAGGCAGAGGCCACAGCACCACTAACAGAGCTGGAGAGATGGGAGGAACACATCTGGGGTGCCAGGAGGATTGGGGGTCTGTGCCCCCTTGTCTGGAAGGTCGCTGGACATGCACGTGGAGAGGTATTATCAGGGGATAATGTATCATCAGGGATGCAGGTCGGTGTCACCCCTGAGCACTGACGGCCTGGCCCTCCAGGTCACAGGGGACCCCCTGAGCAGGGCAGAAGCGGGGAGTGTGACCATGGAGCCTGCACTGCCCGTGGGACAGGAAGCACCTCTTTCTAGCGTCCTGATACCATTAGGGAAAGCGCCAGGCTCTGTTCACTCTTGCGGGTCCCTGGTAATCGTTTCTTCACAGCTGCCAGCCACAAGCAGGTGTCTGTGTTACGTCTGTGTGGAGGGCTACTTGGGATTCGGGGGAGAGCACCGGGCGGATTAGGGGTTCTGGGTTCAGGCTGCCAGCGGGAGAAAACAGCCACCTCAGTCTGTGTTCGGAGGTCAGAGAACCGTGGGAAGAGACCGTGGGGAGATCGGCTTGGAATACTTATCGGAGTCTCTGCAGCGGGGGGTGGAGCCCAGGGGCGGCTGCGGGGGACAAAGTGGAGAAGGGCCACCGCCACTGGGAGGGGCCCCCAGTCAGCGCTGGATGTCACCCCATGGGTGCCCTGGGGATGGAGAGCCGTGGGGAGGGGCCCCGACTTCAGAGATGCAGGGAAACTGAGATGGGCAAGTGGGGCCCTGCCTGTGAGGAGAAGCCTTTGATGTAAGGGAGGGAAATGGCTGGTGTCCCACGTGACTGGGGTGGAAGAGCCATGGAGCAGAGCTGCAGACCCAGAGCTGCCGGCAGGAACGGGCTGCCCCCGCCAAAGCACGGACACCGCCAGAGAACCGGGGGTCTGCCCAACCCCCCCTCAAACTGCCAGACTGAAAGGCTGATGCAAGCTCGGCTGTGGGCAGTGCAGCAGCTGCTAAGAGAGGAGAGACCTTACGCCCAAGGAACTGCAGGACCAGGGTTGCATCCCAACGGGGCCAAGAGACTGTGTGCAACGGGTCCCGTGAAGCATCAGGAGGAAATCGGACTTAGGAAAGGAGACTTTACAGCTCTGAAGACACTCCTGCAATGCGGGGTTTAACAGGGACCGGGATGCAAGGCTACCATGGTGCCAGGAAGACCCTTGGACACTTGGAAGAGTCAACATGGAATTCCAGGGAGGCTGAAGCATCCTCACGGACCCTGCTGGAGTCGGGAATTGGGGGCCAGCCTGGGACGACCTGGGCCAAGCCTCGCCCTGGGGGGAAGGAGGATTGTCCTGCTCTGTGGATCCCAGGCCTCGGAGGACAGCTGAGCAAAGCTAGCACCCAAACCAGGTCTGCGCCCCTCCAGGCCACCCAGCGCCTCTGTACACATGTGTTTCTTTTCATCCTGAATCCCCCCTTTTTGGGCTCTGCCTGTGCTGCCCCCCCCCCCTCCACTGCTGCCCCTGCCCAGGGATGGCCTGGCTGCCCTCAGGAAGGGAAGGAGTCGAGGGCAGGAGGGTTCCTGCCTGGAGCAGGCGGGGGCTGGGCAATACGGGGCAGGGTCTTCCCTCGCCTACCCACCCCTGCTGCCAGCTGGGGGGAGGGCTTCTCCGGCTGCCACCACCCCCCTCAGCAGTGCCCGGACCATGCCTTCCCTTGCTCCCTCCGAGCCCACCGGCCCAAGGCCAGGTAGGGGCTCCCTGTAGAACCGCCTGGCAGGGGCCTGGGAGCCCTGCATTGAGGACCCTAGGGACAGAAGCCCTCACACAAGTGTCCCTGGGCTTTCACCTGCAGCTCGGGTGGCCCCTGGCCCAGAGTCACTCACAGCTCAATGAGGGACACAGCCCTTCACCTGGGCTGACAGCTCAGCATCTCGGTACCCCAGGAGCTGGGCACTGAGGGGCTGTGTCAGGGTGGGCACCCCACTGTGCCATTTGGATGCTTCTGGAGGAATCGAGGAGACTGGATGGCGTCTCCAAGGTGCTCAGCTGTGGGGCAGCCCAGTGGGACCAAGGGGCCTCCTCTCACCCTGTTCCCTTAGGAGGGTCGGACCAGCCCCCGATCCATGGCTGGTAACCTGGCAACCAGGCAACTGTCCCTATCTGTCCCAGACAGGTCAGCAAAGTCCTGGGCCAGGACAGCCAGGAATAGACTCTGTGTGGGGAGACGACAGCTGCTCCTTCCCCCAGGGTCAGGAGAGTGTGACCACCAGCCAGACCACACTGTTTCTGGACAAACGACCCAGCAGATCCCCACTGGGCACCTTCAGAAACCCCGTGGTCTACAGCAAGCTGAGGGGCCCAGACAGACCGCTTTCCCTGGGTAACACAGCCTTGACTGAGCACCCTAGACAGGCCTGCAAAGCATCCCAACACCAGGGCCCGGCTGGCCCTCGTCCAGCAGGAAGAGACCATTCACCAGGTGAGTGACAAATGGGCTCATTAACGAGATGGATGGCCGTGGTCCACTGTCTCCACCCAGGCAGGGGCCAAGTGCACTTGGAGCTCCGGATCAGCTGCAGATGGGCCTCCAGGAGGCTGGAGTGGGGTGCTGTCAGGGGTTGGGGGAGCAGCCTTGGTCCCGGGACTGGGGACACTGGGCCCTGTGGGGCGGCCAGGAGCTGTGAAGAAGCTCAGGGCAGTGGTTGGGCAGGTGTGTCAGGGGACAAGGCGGGGGCTCGGGGACAAAGAGAAATGCTGCGAGGTCCTCAGCAAGTTGGCACTTCTGGATTAAAATCCAGCTCGGCTGGACCCCTCAACTCGCTCCCCCTTCCTGTTTCCTCCAGCCCCAGCTCGGCCCTGGCCACTTCCCTCTGCTGGATACCCACTCGGTTGTCCTTAAATCCTCTGTGCGACCAGTTTGGGTGGGAGCCTGTCTGGACACATGCACCCTGGGTGCCTCCACACGCCACAGTCCTGCCCGGAGAGCAAATGCAGGCGGGAAGGCAAGGGGAGGGGCGGGCTGCCCAAGAGTCCTCTGGCACCCTCCCCCAGCGGCACGGGCCCGTTCCGTACTTCCCTCTACCCCCACCCCAAGCCATCTCCTCCTGGAAGCTTCCCTCACCTGCATGTATCAGCTCACATGGCTCATTCTCTCACCTGGTCCTGTGAGGGCCTCACGGCCATGCCCCCAACTCAGGTCAGAAACTCAACTTCCCAGGAGTTAAAGGTACCTGGAGTGGGTGTCGGTGGGATGCCCAGACTGTGCCTGAGCCTCTGAGGGTCCCAGTGACCAGTGAGGGCAGTCTGCCTTCTGAGCCTGTGTCTTGGAGCCAGGCAGCCTGCAGTCTCGGAGCACAGGGCCAGGCTTGCAGCCCTGCCTGGCCAGGGCAGGTGGAGGGGACCATCAGGGCCTGCTGAGATGTGCCATGCTCCAGCTCCAGCTTGAGTGGGGGCCATGAACTCCTGGGACTCAGTTTCCTCATTCAGAGTCGGGGGAGAGCCCGGCTGGGGGCACATCTGCCTCAGGGTGCTCCAGGTGCCTTGTCCTTCCCAGAGGGACACTTGCTGGGACCCAGAATCCCCACCTCCGCTCCTGCAGGGCCAGGCCTGCGTCAGTCAGGACCCCAAGCGTGGCCTGGGCTGCAGGGCCACTGGCCCCAAGCCAAGCTGGCCCCCTCCTCCTCCACCAAGAACCGGGTTTAGGCCTGCTGGGCCCCCCGTTAGAACCCATCACAGACCCTTCTAATCAGACTCTGTAAACCGAGGATAAGCCAGGATTCAGCTCCTCAGGCGTGTTTGTAAAGCACGGTTTCCAGGGCAGCCTCTTGGAGACCATTAAAAGATTATCTTTTCCTGGAGATGTCCATTAACATCCATCCAAGCTCTCAGCCGTAGCTTCAAGCCGGGAAGAGGTGCCTTGTTGAATCAGAGCAGGAAAATAAACCCTTGGACTCCCTGAATTGGCCGGTGAGTTCTTTGACAGGCTGGCAGGAACTGGATTCTGCAAACCCTTGAAAGCAGCAGGCAGACCAACCTGCTCACTCAAGGGTTTCCTGTTCACATTTGCCCCTGCTTTGCTCTGATTTCTATCTTTTGAGTCTTGGTGACCTCCGAAAGCTGGGTGAGACTGATTGTTGGCCAGCCGGACTGCCCTCCATCCCAGGTGGGACTGGATGGCCTCACTGGGTATAGAGGCCTTGTGGGCATCTTCCCAGGTCGGGGAGGCCCCTCGCCCCGTGCCTGCACCCGGAGAGTGGAACAGGCTGTGGTGAGAGTGTCTGTGTCGGCAAATGGGGCCGGGGCTTCCCTTAGGGACACGATCAGGCGCATTTAGCTGTATTGGTTGAATGTGAAGGCTGGGAGGGTTGAGGGCGCAGTTTGCTCCTGCCGCCTGCAGCCCCGGGGCCACCAGAGCAGAGCTGGGAGGTTGGGGTCTGAGGACCTGTTAGGTAAGCGGCTAAAGTGGGGGGTTGCCATCGACGTGTGGATGGACCCGCTGCTGGGCAGGGCCACCTGAGGCCTCGGCCTCTGCTCTCAGCAAGGCTGGGAAGCAGACCTAGCCTCATCTAACCATTGATTCAGTGCTGAGCACCTTATGAGTCCAGGGGTGGAGAGAAGAACATTCTGGGAGCTGGAATCACATGGGGAGGGTGGTGAGATCTGCTGTGGGGAGGGCCCAGCAGGGGCCCCAGAGCAAAGCAGAAGAGGGTCTAGGCTGGCCCCGTGGACATCGCCCGGCCCTGCTTCAGCTGGAGTCTGGAGCCCAGGTGAGCCTGTGTCGGCCGTCTTCCTCGGGGAGCAGAGAGGCGAGGCGATGGCTAACACAGGTCCCTCTGGAATCGGGAGCCATGACGGGTGGGCAGCAAGGAGCAACAGGGGTTTCGTTCTGCTCACTCCGTCCGGGACAGGTTTACTCAGGCCTGGAGGTGGTGGGGACAGCTGTGGTTGTCCCCAGATGGCGAGGCTTCAGGGATCCGGCTCAGGCCTCACAGAGGTTTGGACAATGGCCGGTCTCAGGTTTGGCCCAGGTTCCCCTCACTTTCTCTTCTGCTTTCCAGCTCTCCTCTGGGAATTCGTCATCGCACCACAAGATGAGAGGGACACGATATTGGCTGACGCTCTTGCGCTGGCTGGAGCACGGGAGGGTGCGAGTTCGTCTCTGCTGGCGGCCTCTCCCCTGGGACCCGTGGGCCCAGGTGACCAGGAAGTCCCAGGCGCTTAGTGAGAAAGCCTAGGACTGGAACCCGAAGCCCCCAAGACCTCAGACTCCAAACGCAGCGATGGCCAGAACTTCCACGGGTCTGGCATGGCATGGGGTGGGGTCTTTACCCAGCACCAGCCCAGGTATGCTTCCTTAGCTGGGTCTCTAGAGGTGTTCTCGATTTCTCTTCCCCTGCCGTTGTTCTAATCTCACCTCTGCCTTTTGAGAAACCTTCTCCAGTCCGACCTTCCTCTCACTGGATGGACTTTATTCCACATTTTTCATTTCTTACAGCTTCAATGCCAATTTGTAAACGTGTGCATTTCTTGTACACACATGAGAGGGTGCACAGCACACATCCGTACACGTAAGAATTAGAATAAGGCTGATGTGTTAGGTGAAGGCGGGGCACTCCCCATGACCCCTCCTGGCTTCCAAGCCCCCCTCACCCAGAGGAAGCAGTCTCCTGACTTCAGCGATGCCCATCTCTTAGGTTTGCAGTTGTGCCACCTGCAAATATGACCCTAAATGATGAACTCGGACATTTCTCCAGTTTGAACTTTATAACATGGAGCCACACTGTTTATTTTCTAAAGGGAATGGCTTCTTTCCCTCAACATCTGGTTTTTAGGGCGTGTAGCTGTAACTCACACACTTTCAGGGCCATAGGTTACTCTGTCACATTTCAAGAGTGTTCTGCAGTCCTTTGCTTAGTACTCCATCCGACTTTTGCTCATCAGGGCAAGGGAGCTCCCAGTCGCATCTTCAAATATCCTTTGCCATTTTGGTCTTTGTTTCTGCAAGATCATTTAAACCTCCAGCTCCCTGGTCGATCGGTCCGTCCTTCCTGTTTCCACCAAGTTCTGCCTGATCTATTTTGGTGCCATGTTGATGAAAGCATAAGAGTGTAAAAGTGCTAAAGCTTTCCGGGAATTTCCACTGCCAAACCCGGCCCTCACTTTGACCCTGGGATCCTGGAATCTGAATCTGCTGCCTTAACTGCACGTGACTTTGGGAGGTTTCGGGATGGGGGTGAACACATGGTATATTAGGAGAGACACAAAAATAGGCAGACCCTGGAGGATTGATTCGTCAGCCCCACAGGGAGCTACGTTATGTCCCACCTACAACATACCTGCAGCCTGGAGCAGACCCTTCCTGATGTCGGGGCAGCAGGGGTGCCTGTCCATGCTGGCTTTCACTGCCTCTTGTCCTCCTAAGGCAAAGCCACTTGTTCATGAAAAGACTTCCAATTCAAACGTCTGATCAAACTTAGGTCTTTTTACCACAAACGCTGACCGTGTTGGTTTTCCCCACAACAGCACCTGTATCAGTTCAACATCACAAATCCACTACACTTTCCATAGTTTTCTCTGCCTGTCTGCATCCCTAACTTGATGTACCATCAGGTTTTCCTCTTTCAGTTTGTTTCCAAATTATCAGGGACTTTTCCCTTTTGAGATAATTTTGTTATCATATAACTTATGTGACTTATGTTATCATATAACTTATGTAAATTATCATATAATTTATGTGACTTGTCATTTGCTGTTGGTTTTGCAGTTATATGCTCAGCACCAGCTCTCATGCTGAAGCTTCTCCTGTGACTTCCTGGAAGGGCCGGGGGAGATAGATAGGCTGCTTGAGTTCTCACCTCTTCCTGAGGTTTGTCTGTGGTCTTGATACTTGAAGGTCAGTTAGCATAGAAAATCTCTGCTTGCATTTTGTTTCTTTGAGTATCTTAAATCTGATTTTCCATTTTCTTCTGCTGTCAAGGATCCTGGTGACGATCCCGTCCTTGTCTCAGGTGTACGGGCACCAGGTGTCCTGGTCTGTGCGTATCGTCCACTCAGCACAATCTGTACAACATCCCTGCCTTCATCTCAGAAGCTGCCCTGATTGGATGATAATGAGATCATCACCCTACTTACAAATAGCTTTCTCTTTTGTCCACATTGCCCCCAGTAGATTTTCTTTAATCCTTAAAGACCAATATTTACTAGAACATTGCTCAGTAAATGCTTGCTGATTGTCCCAGAATCACAATGCACCCTTTCCACAGCATTCTATATTTCAGGAGAGATTCCTTTCATGGGGATGGTTAACACCTGTTCTGCTCCACTGCTTCCCTCCCCAATTTGGGGGGATTCCATTCACACATTTCTTGAGCCTTCTTTGCTTCTATTCTGTGACTGTATAACTGTCTTTAGAACTGTTACTTTTTAGTTCACTTCTCCATTTTTCTCCTTTCTTTCTTGCACTGACCTGACTGCAGTATCAGTGGGGTCTGTTCACTCTTGTGTACATACCAGCTGGATTCTCCTTTCTGAGGTGACGTTGCTTTTACTTTAAACATTTGTTTCTTAACTCTTTCCCTCCTTTCTACCCCCTTCCTGCTTAGCCAGCTCATTCCTGAGCTTTTCTATTTTTTACTTACTGCATTCTTTCATGGGCCAGTCATTTTCTTAATTTCGTTAGGCTTCTCTGTTACATTAGGTTCCAGTCTGCACGTGCTCAGAGGCCAGTTTTCAGAGGGGGGTCCGCACTGGCCCCTCTTGTCAGTTCACTCTCAGTCTTGATTCTCACGGAGGTGTCTTTGTATGGATTTTTCAGAATCCTTTTCTCTTGCTCATTTGAGATGAGCTCAAGGTTCCTGTGTTTTAGGGGAGGTGTCCCAGTATGGGGGGGGCAGAGTGGTGACCCCAGCCTCACACTAACAGATTCTTCCCCTGTTATTATTGAAAAGGGGCATCTCACTGAGGAAGAGGCTTAGGACGGTGCTGAGGGGGTGGATTTTCAGCCCACTGCCCAGCCCTTCTTGGCTCGGCAATCCTAGTTCTGTAACTCCGGGCAGCCCTTGTGTAAAGTTGGGCTGATAAATGTGAATTTCTCCTGGAAGGAGCACAGGATTGAATGGTTTCATTCCCAAGGCCAAAGACAGTCTCAGGCACATAGAAAGTGCGGCGTCAACACTGTTATTCCTCCTAGAGTTCTCCTTTTTCCTGGGCTTGAATCCTGACCGCCTGGGCGCACCCCTTGGAGCCTCGGGGGACACTGTGGTCCCCACATCTCAGTGAGTCCTCACTGCCCACATTGGTGGTTTTCTGTGTGGGTCCCAGTGGGGATCACCTGTGCAACGTCTTGCTTTGCCCACAGACCCAGGTGTGTATGGGTGTCTCAGTGCAGGTGGAGACCCCGCCTCAGATTGTCAGATGGGGGTGGCCTCTGCAGGTGGGGGCAGAGGGCAAGGGAGGGGCGGGGTCACCGTGACCCTGTGTGCGGCGATGGCCTGCACCCCAGCGTGTGTGCAGGAGTCCAGCTCCTGGCAGGTCGGGGGGGCTCCCCGTGGTCAGTGTGCACTCTGCCTCTGGGCTCTGCCCTCCCACACCCACGGGTCCGAGATGGACTGCTGACCTTGCTGACCTACCTCTTGTAGGCTCCTTCCAGGAGGAAGACCGAGGACGTGCCTTTTGGAGTCAGGTAGACCCGGGTTTGAATCCCGGCTGGTCGCACGGCTGAGAGTCCAGTGCCCTTGGACAGGCTGCTCCTGTCTGAGTCTGTGTTTCTACCTGTGAAATGGGCTGATACCATCCTTCAGGGGTCCTGTGAGGTGAGATGGGGTCATAGAAGTGCTGTGCTTGATGCATACCCTGGCTTCCCCTCCTCCTGGGCAGGGAGCACTCCTTGGAGCAACCCGGGGCCCTGGAGGTGCGGTCCGTGTACGGGATCTGCAGGGCGTCCCTTGTTCCACAGACCTAGCTCTGAGGGTCCCAGAAAGGCAATGGGTTCTGAGTTGTAAGATGTCCTTAGAGAAATATGGGACTGAAACCTCTGCGTACGAGGAAACGTCCAGCTGGGAATTAGGACCCCAGACTCCTCTTTTTCAGATGGTTTTGCACTGTCTGTCCTGCAGGTGTGGCGGTCCCCTCCCAGTGTGGACAGCGCCACCAGGAGAGGCCATGCAGGCCTGTTGGGGACAGCTCTGAGGGCTGCATCTGGGCCTCACCAGGAGGACACTCCCCAAACCCCCCTCACAGCAATAATCTCATGTTGATGGACAAAATTAGTCTCTGAATTCTAATGAGACTGTGCTCCCAGAGACAGACAACTCATCTGAAGATTAGATAAGAAAACTTGCCACTTTTGCTGGTCCCTTTAGAAACTCATTTGCATTCTGTCAGCTTCCATTACGAAGGGGCCCTGCAGATACTGAAGGGAGTGTGGGTGGGAGTAGAAGCCCTGTGGCCCGGCCTGGGGGTGGTATGCTGTGGGGGATGGGTGTTCTCTGCAGGGTCCCTGCCACCTCCCAGCTGGCTCTCCTCCCCTCCAGCCTCAGACACCCACCGCCCTCTCCATCCGCCCCTCAAAGCTCTGTGCAGAGTGGGGTGCAGCTTCCTCACCCCCTGCCTTGCAGTCCTGGAGGGGAAGTCCAGAAGACCAGTCTTCTCAGTGAAGGGTTTTCCTCCGTGTAGCTGGGCAGAGGGGCAAAGCCCCCGGCCTGGGCTGTCACTCTTAGGATCTATGGTCAGGAGACAAATCACTACAAACTCTGTGGCTTATTATAAGGGCAGTTTATCATTTTTCACAACCCCAGAGGTTGCCTGTGCTGTTCTCTGTTGGTCGGAACTCGTGGAACTCACTCATTCCTGGCACTCATTCTACCCGCAGCTGGGCCTTCCTGGAAAGTCCAGGAAGGGTCCCCCCATGTGCACTGGCCAGGGGTGGGGAGCACAGGAGGGCGGGGGTGGGGGGACCATCAGAGCCCACGGAGACAGTATGAGCTGAGCCGCACGCACCAGTCTTTCCACGAGGCATCCCCAGCCGGTGCCTAAAATCACCTGGCTTAGAATCCACACCTCCTTTCCCAGTAAGCCCCACCCTCCCTACCGTCTTGAATCTTGCACTGGGGGTGTAACATGGGCAAATCGGGAAGTCAGTCACCAAAGCCGACAGCTGACACTGGCACTAATTGTAATTAAAAATTAGCATAGAAATGTGCTTTTAGGAGATTGAAATTATTGGTAGGTCCCGACCCGTATGTGTCACCCAAGTGATGGAGGACAAATACGCCTCACATTAAATAAAGTACATCTAGTGGGCTTTTGAGAGAGAAAAGATGCAAATGCATTGATTTTCCCTTCTCCTTGATTTACAGATATGTCTCCTGCATAGACAAATACCCCTTGGGACTGTCAACCATCAGACTCGGCTCCCTCTGTCTCCCAAGCCAGAGCCTTCATCAATTTCCATTCAGATCCGTGACCCCGAATAACAGCTTTGTACCGTAAGCACTTTCTATACTCTGTAAATTGCATTACATATTAGAAATATTATCTTCATGCAGCAAACTATCGGTTAATGATTAGTTGAGTGGGTAAAACGCATGTCAGGGAGAGGATACAGATTTCATGGAGCAATTACAGCACGGCATAGTGTTTGCATCCTTGGCAGTGCTTACACTGTGGGACACATCGGGGCTGCTGTAGGCAAAGCAACATAAAGACAGATGTGTCACTAGGGGCACGGGGCAGCCTCAGACCTCAGAGTTTCTCACCCCCCTCACCCGGGTCCCCATGGCCTCCTGGGCTAGGCGTGCAGGGGTCAGGGTCTTCCAGACCCTTGGAGCCTCACAAGTCTCCCCGTAGACTCAGGGCAGTGCCTGGCTCAGCTTTCTTGGTGCGGTTTAATGAGCTAGGGCACCTGGTGTGGTCCAAGGCAAGTAGGGGCTCAGTTCATCCACTCAAAACTGTGTGGGCAGCTACCCCCCTGTAAAGGCTGCCGGTGAGGTGGGGAGTAAGGCAGATATGCCCGCACACTCCTGCAGCTTACAGGGCAGAAAGGGAAGCGGGTGGACCAGCAAGGAAGTGGATAAGCAAGGACTGGAAGGAGGCCAGGTGCTGGCAAGAAATAGAAATCAGGGGAGGGGCAGGGAGACAGAGGGCCTGGCTTAGATACTACAGTCCTGGAGGGCCTCTCTGAGGAGGTGATTTTTGAGAAAAGTCCTGAAGGAGAGGCAAGAGCAAGTCACACAGCTAGATGAGAGAAAAGAGCTCAGGACAAAGGGCACAGACGTGCAGAGCGCTGAGGCTTTGGGGAATGCGCTATTTCGCATGGATGACAAGAAGTCCGGGGTGGCTGGAGGGAGGTGGGGGGAGGGGGCGGTGACAGGTGCAGGCGGGTCATGGGGCCGCACCGTGATGACGTCCAGGGTCCTGGCGGACTGGCTTCTATGCAGAGAGTAGACAGGGGTTCCCTGGAGAAATCAGGTGGGCGACAGGGCAGGCTGGAGGAGACAGCTTGAGGAGGGCTGGATCCAGACATGCCTTGAGGTCATTCAAATGGACAGGATTTGGAGGTCAGAGACGGGCTGCAGGAGAAAGAAGAAACAAGATCATGCCCAGCTCTGGGTCCAGCAACCAGCCGTCTGATGGGATTGGAGGCAGGCCCCATGGCAGCTGGGACAGGGCAAGGAGCCTCCTGTGGGGCGTGGGGAAGAGTGAGGTGCAGACGCCAACGAGTCTCCAGGTAGGAGTGGGTAGGGGCTATGGACCAGAGTGAGGACAGGTGTGGACCAGGGTGAGGACTAGGGTGAGGACCAGAGTGAGGACAGGTGTGGACCAGGGTGAGGACCAGGGTGTGGAGTAGCTGAGGACCAGGGTCTGTAATAGGGTGTGGAGTAGGGTAGGAATATGGGTCCTGGGTTGCTTTCTGCTCCCACGGTTTCCTCCTCATTCACGGGAGAGATTTTTCCAACTACCTAGCTGTGCAATGTCAGTTCTGAAGGTTTAACACCTGCCAGGCTGACCCCGAGCCCGTGAGGAGTTAACTCTGCTCCGTGTGGCAGCCCTCGCTCTTGGTTTGTCCTCCTCTGGTCCGCATCCAGCTCTGCCCACCCCACCCCACCCCCGGCCCTGCTCTAGGGGTCCCGTTCCCACTGTCGGGCAGGTGTCCTGAGGCCGTCGCAGAAGCTGCTTCCCTTGCTGCTTCCCGCACATCCCTGCCCTCTCCCCGCTTGCATGCTCTTTCTCCAGGAGCAGTTGACCCTCCTCTGTGCCACCTGGCTCCGAGTGCCCCGTCAGGCCCTCTGTGCCCTGCAGACCATCGGCCCTGCCCACTGGGTCCCCAGCCCCAGCGTAGCCAGTGCTTGGCCCAGTCTCGCTGAAGGAAGGAAGATGCTGGGGGATGCAGAGGTTAGGGCCTGCGGACAGGCTTCCCGGGGGCCAAGCCCTGACCTCAGGGCCGGGCAGCCCCCAGGGAGGAAGCACAGACGCCAGGATCACCCAGGAGCCCCTGGGCAAGTCGGGAGTAACTCGGGATTATTTTTGAAGAGCTGCTGGAGGGTGTCCTGGGTTTCGGACTCCCAAGGCCAAGTTTCTACACCGTCTGCAGCAGCGGTTTCCACCCAGCGAGAACCAGGCTGGCTCGGAGCTGAAACCCCACAAGACTGATGGAGAAAGCTTGGGCCTCACAATCAAAGAATGGGCCAGGGCCGGGGCACCCAAGGAAGGTTCGCTGGGGCTCTGTTGACCCTCTTTCCCCCTCACCGCAGACGTTTCTTCCCCAGAAGGGCCTGCTGGCCGCGGCTGCACTTGCCTGGGGTTTGGGGGCCGGAGGTCGGCAGCTGGAGGCAGAAGCGTCTCCCAGCCCAGCGGGTTCAGCCGCTGGCTGTTAGTGGTTGTGTCGCAGTGAGTTATTTAATGTGGAATGAAATCCTGCCCTCTGAGTGCCTTTAAGAGCACAGAGGTGTTAGAAGGTACATTTGTTTTGTTTAATATCTGTCTTTGTTTTTCCTGGAAGAGTCCTGGGAGAGCCGGGCCTCTGCTCCACGCGGCCTCCCCTCGTCTGCCCCTCCCCAAGCTGGATGCGCCCCCCACCCCGAGGCCACTTACACGGCACCTGCTGCCTCTCCACTCTAGCCCATCCTCGGGCAACTCTGTCCTCATCCTGTGGCCAAAACCCATTGGTCCTCGGCCCTCCCCGCCCTGGACTTCCCTGCACACATCAAAGCTGGGAGGAGGGCCCTGGCAGGCAGCCCCTCTCTCCCCCACCTGCCTCTCCCTGCCCCTGCCCTAGCCACGGCCGTGCCCTAATACACCTTGCACCTCCCCCAGGTGAGGGCTCTGCACACAGCCAGGCAACCCCTCTGGCTAGAGCTGTTCTGTCAAAGGGGTGCCCGGTAAGAGTTCGAGGTGAGGGAGCAGGTCCCAGGGCCCCAGGCTGCTTGTCAGGAGTGCGGGGGGCCTGCACAGAGTCCCAGCATTGCCGCCTGGTACCCAGAGGTCAAAGGATGTGACCCCGGCTAGTGACACAGAGCCCTGGGTCAGGTGGCCCTGGCAGGTGGTGATGGCGGCAGTTCAGATGAACGTGAGAGGAAAAGTGACCCCCACTGGAGCCCAGCATGTACCTGGCAGCCCCTTCCCCCTGTCAAATGTGGATCCCTCTGAGGCTCTGCAGAGGCTGGGTCTGCCACGCGAGGATGGGGAGCTGAGGGCTGAGCAGGGGGACAGGGGTGTCTCTTGCCGAGGCCACCACGGGTCAGCCAGGCCTGAGGACCAGCCGTGGGAGGCCATCCTGCTACCCCCCACCCTCCCCGCGAGCCCCCAGGCCCCCCGGGCATGGCCTGGCACAGCAGGTGCACCACCCGTGTGGGAGCCACAGGGCGGCTGGACCCCAGGCCCAGGGTGTGGTGGAGGGTGCGCATCCTGTCGCCGCACGAGGGAGCCATGGAGGGTAGGGTCCCGCCCCGCACTATAGCAGGACCAAGCTGGATGCGCCTGGGAGACCGGAGCTGTCGGCTGGCCGCAGTGACGGTGATGAAGGCTTTCCATTCCCGAGACCTCCCTGAATAAACCCACTTCCTGACTCGCTGAACTAAGCTTCTCCTCCACCAGGTAATTCCAGCCTCGCTTTATACCAGATACCAGGCCGGTGCACAAGTACAGACCTGAATAAAATGGAGTCTGGACGCTCTGGGACACAGATACTTGTGTCCGGTGTGGCAGACAGAGGAACAGGTAGGTGAAGACCACGTGACAAACATTTTAACTGGGGAGACAGACACAGACCATGGCTAGGGGACTTAGGGCCGATTAACTCAGAACACGCTTTGTCAATTATGGCGTTTATTTTCCTCTTCTTGTGTCCACAGCACCTGGAGGAAGGCCTGGCACAGAGTAGGTGCTCAATAGCCAGGTATCCCCAGGCCAAGAGCTCTGTTCGGTTGGGCTCCTCCCATCCAAACCCCTCCCCTCCTCACAGGTGCCCTTGGCTTTCTTCCAGGCCAGTGGAGATTCTCCTGCCCCATCCTGGTAGTCGGTAATTGACTGTCTGTTGAGAGCAGCATGTCCAGTTATGGGTCTAAGAGGGATCGTGGGAGCTTCCCCTTACAGCAACGGGTGAACTCACGTATCCTGTCCTTCCAGAAACACAGAAAAGCTGGATATAGAAATTAAACATCCTTGTCAATGCACAACTCAGCTCTAGAGAAAGTGGAGAAGGTCTCAGGAATAAGACCGAGAGGCTGCAGACAGGAACCCTGGGGTCCCGAGGCTGCTGTGAGGGCTGAAGGGTTGTTGGTCCATCTTGGCCCCCAAGATGCCTGGCTGGAGTCTTCAAGGATGTGCGCCTGGGATGGGGGTAGGCAGCCCTGAACGAAGACCCCTTCCACAGAAATGAAGAGTGGTCCTCCAAGGCTATGAAGGCAGTGAAGGATGAGGGGAACAAGGATTAGCCTGAGGGCAAAGAGAAAGGCAGCCCGACTCTGTCCTCAGCTGGGTTTGCATTAACTCGACCTGCATAGTTTGCAATCCTAAAAATGACAAGAAAAGAGATTCAAGTACTTCTCCTAGTTGAGCAGATTCTCAGACCAAGCCCTGCTCAGCAGCTCACATCCCGAAGGACAAAACACTCAGGGTGCTCCATGAGTGCTATGGGGACAAGAGAGCAGACCCCCAGCGCCTGGGACAATTGGGGGGTGAAATGCTAACCACAAAGCCCATTTGTTTTTGAATGTTTAATCAATAAAAAGGGAGACCAGAAACCTCAGCACAGATCAGAAAACTATTAAGAATACCAAGAATATCTGAAAAGTAAAAAAGAAAAAAAAAAAAAAAAGTAACCTTAACAAGTGAAAAAAAATCATTATTTTTTTCAAGAGAGACAATTGGCAAAAATGGAAGGGAGAACTGAATAAGTTCCCAGAGAGGCAGGAAAGAACTTGAAGGACAAACACCAAAACCCATAAACACCATAGTTTAATCGTAGTTCCAGAAAAAGAGACCAGAGGAAGCTGGGGAGAGGCAACAGCCACAGAGAGAATGGCTGAGCCTTCTCTAAGATTGGTGACAGACATGAATCCTCATACGGAAGACTTATTATGAATACAAGAGTATAACAATAAGACTTTCACACTGAGAACGACCCTGAAAAGCAACCTGAAAGA
Organism: Mesoplodon densirostris; assembly: GCF_025265405.1. NCBI lineage: Eukaryota > Metazoa > Chordata > Mammalia > Artiodactyla > Ziphiidae > Mesoplodon > Mesoplodon densirostris. The sequence goes on along the minus strand of NC_082671.1, from coordinate 61,729,625 downwards.
TACCAGATCAAAGGTAAGAACTTAAAAGTAGCCGGAGAGAAAAGACCTGTCACCTCCAAAGATCACCGACTGTGCTAATAACAGAACCCTTGGCAGGAACAGCAGAGGCAAGAAAAAATAGTAGAATAATATCTCCGAAGACAGAAGAGAAAATATGAGTCAATACTTTTACATCTAGTGTTCAAGAGAAAAGGAAGGAAACTATATTTTTCAGACAAAAATGGGGACTTTACCACCAAAACCCTGGAAAAGGATTTCCTGAAGCAGAGATTCCCCAGCTTGCGCTGTAAAAGGCCAGGTCGTAAGCATCTTAGGCTCATCGTCCACATGCAGCCTCCATCACATGTTGTTGTTAGTACGACCCTTTAAAAATCCATTTTTAGGGGGTGGGTCATACAAAAAAAAAATCTAAACAGGCTGTAGGCTGTATCTGGCCCATAGACTGAAGTTTTCTGTTCTATAACAATGATCTTTAAACAAAAAGACAATTCAAATTATTGTTGATTTGGGGGGGAAAAAAGAGAGACAATTTCCAATGACTGGGTAACAAATGATTTTACGAATTCAGGTAGGTTTCAAATTCTTTCCTTTCAACTAAGCTCAGACTCTCACATAACTTATTAAAACTTAAAGTAATTCTAATAACTGTTTATGTTTAATGACAATCATATGTTGATTTTAATGCTTGAGTCATAATCATTTAAAATAATGTCTGGGGGCTTCCCTGTTGGCGCAGTGGTTGAGAGTCCGCCTGCTGATGCAGGGGACACGGGTTCGTGCCCCGGTCCGGGAAGATCCCACATGCCGCGGAGCATCTGGGCCTGTGAGCCATGCCACTGAGCCTGCGCGTCCGGAGCCTATGCTCCGCAACGAGAGAGGCCACAACAGTGAGAGGCCCGCGTATCGCAAAAAAAAAAAAAAAAAGTCTGATGCCAGATCCCTCTTGTGGGCGTGGCATGACCAGGTTACTGTGGAAGGAAACCCCTGAAATCTGGGGCTGCAGAGAAGGACAGCCGTGTCCTTACTGTCCATCACAGTTGACAGGCTGGGCAGGGAGCTGTATCTCAGGGATACTCAGGTGGAGACAGTCCACCTTCAAGGCATCCTCACTCCCGCACCTGCTGACTCACGCGGACCTTGGGCTGGACCACAGCTGGGACTGCAGTCTGAAGCCTCCACATTCTCCCCAACACCTGTCTTTCTCTGGATTTTTGGTATCAGCCATCTTCGTGGTGGGAGATAGTACATATCCCCTTGTGTCCAGCCTCAGAGTCACAGAGTCCCAGGCCGGCAGCTTTTCCAGGGAAGGGAGCACGGACCCCTTGTCAACATCACGCAGTGAGTCCAGCATCACGGCGGGGGACATGTGGGTAGCACAGACAGTGTGCTCACTGGCACACAGCTCAATGTCCAACTTCAATGAAATGATGTACATCGAATGAAAACATTCCCTTCATTCTTACCTCATTTATATGAGCACGTTCTCAGTGCTTTAGATTAAATTTTTAAAATTAAAAGTAAGAATAAAATTGAATGCCGCTTCATTCCAGCAATTAGACCATCTAAGGGGGTGTGATTTAAATGTGGGGATGAGAAGCATTTAAAAAACCTTTTTATGTTTGCTAAGCATTTGTCAAAACGTATACTATGTTCATGTGCTGTTAATCTAGTGTTGTGAAAATAATTGTAATAATAACTCAACCTAGAAGAAATTTTAGCATTTAAAGCCCAGCGGCACCTGGATTTTAAAAAATATCAATTTATATACAGATTTATCCATGTTATAATAGGAAATTATGATAGGATGATCAAAAACCTTGAAAGCATAAAATATGTTAACGTTACAATTTAATGGAGGACTGGAATGCATGTATGAAAGGAAGGTAAAAATTAAGTGCTTCCGTTTCAACTTAAACCCAGCACTTTCTGAAGTCTTTAAAAAATAGATGCCTGGTATCCATTGCTGTATACTTAGATTCTGTTGCAAAAATGTGAAGTAATAACGTAATAGTTTTAACATCTGAAATACCATGAAAATCACATTTGTGTAACTATTTACAATTTCATCAAATGAGCACCACGAATACAACAGCAGTTCACACAGAACCTGTTTGCTCTCTGAAACCCTCCAGACCCACTAACCAGCCCCAGACTCTACTCTTATCCTGCAGGAAACCACACTCTTGAATTACTTCTTAAAATTGAGTCATTTACCCCCTAAATATCAGCCCTGAACGTTGTCACACAGGGCATACGATTATGCAGTACGGGTTGTTTTGTGTTAAGCTTCTTTCTCTCAAAACTACATTTGCGGTACGCGCCGGTGTGTGTGCCGTGAATAGATGTGGATTAAGGCACCACGTACCACATTCAATTATTTTAGTCTCCAATGTTCGTGGTTTTTGTATTTGTGGCCAAGAAATTTCTCTCCAAATCATGAAGCTTTTCTTCCCTATTATGTTCTAGGAGATTGATTCTTTTGTTTATCAATCCACCTGGATTCAATTTTATGTACGGTGTGATCAAGGGTTCAAGTTCGATTGTTTGTTTTGCCTCACAAATACTCAATTGTTCCAACATCATTTGATTTTATTTTTGTTATTTTATTTTATTTTTTTATTGAAGTAGAGTTGATTTACAATGTTGTGTTAATTTCTACTGTACAACAAAGTAATTCAGTTATACATATATATTCTTTATTAAAATATTCTTTTCCATTATAATTTATCACTGGATATTGAATACAGTTCCCCATGCTATAGAGTAGGACCTTGTTGTTTATCCATCATATATATAATACTTTGCATCTACTAATCCCAGCCTCCCACTCCATCCCTCTCCCAACCCCCTCCCCTTTGGCAACCACAAGTCTGTTCTCTGTCTGTGAGTCTGTTTCTGTTTCATAGGTAAGTTCATTTGTGTTGTATTTCAGGTTCAATATATGAGTGATATCATATGGTATTTGTCTTTCTCTTTCTGACTGACTTCACTTAGTGTGATCATCTCTAGTTGCATTTGTTGAAGCCATGCTCTCCCTACTGCTTCCTGGGAGTGTGTCATGAATCAATTTCCACATAGGCAAGGTCTACTTTTGGGTTCCATCCAACTTCTATCTGACTATTCTTGCACCAATACCACGCTCTTAATCACTGGAGCTTGTATTCAATAACAAGTCTTGATAGCCAATGGAGAAGTCTGGCCACTTTGCTCTTTTTCAAGATCGTCTTATTTATTATGGACTCTGAGTTTTTGTATACATTTTAGAATAATCTTTCAGCTTCTACAAAACTAAACCTGTTTTCTGTGTGATGCCCTTGTTCTTATTTTTGTCTGCCACACTTTGTCTGCCTTTCATGGTTTTAATTGCACATTTTATATAATCTCCTTTCTTAGTGTATCAGTTGTATTTCTTTTTTAACTTTGTTTTAAACTTATTGCCTAGGGTTTGCAGCTTACATTTACAACCAATCCGAATACACATTCAATTAATACTATACCACTTAACGGGTAGTTTAAGTGCCTCATAAATCACCAGACAATCCTAATTCCTCCCTCTTGTCACTTGTATTATCCTGACATTCATTTTATTTATATATCAGCATAGATAGATGTACATAAGACACATACATAAGGATACATAATCAAATACATTGTCATTATTATTTTTAACTGTCATTTGTTAGATCAATTAAGAATAAGAAAACAAATGTTTATTTTACCTTCACTTAGTTCTCTCTAATGCTCTTTCTTTAAACAGAGTTTCTGAACTATATCATTTCCTGTTTCTCTACAGAACTTGTTTTCACATTTCTCACAAGGCATGTATATTGGCACAAACTCCCTCAAACTTTGTTTATCTGAGAAAGGCTTTATTTTTCCTTCACTTCTGAAGGATAATTACTCAGGTTTCAGAATTTTAAGTTTTTTTTTTTAATTCTCTCTCAACACTTTGAATATTTCATGCCATTCCCTTTTTTTGTTTGTTTGTTTGAAAGGAAGTCTTTATTCACGGATGACATGATCATTTATGGAGAATATCCATTGCAGCATACAAAGCTCTACTAGAACTAATAAGTGAGTTTAGCAAGGTTGCAGGATACACGGTAAGTGTAAAAAAATCAGTGATGTCTTGCCATTCCCTTCTTGTTTGCATGGTTTCCAAGGAGAAATCAGATGTAATTCTCGGTTGAACTGGGAACCAGTGGGTGGCCTGGCTGCCCCATCAGCCATCAGGCTCTGATGAGTTACAGGGCACTGGACAAGCCCCCCCCCCCATCTTGTGGCTACAGGAGGTGAAAGCACTAATCAAAGTATCAATCCAAGGTCATGTGCAGGAAGCCCTTCACCTGTGCCTAAGGTAGACTGGTCCCTACAGCGTAGCCTCAGGGAATCCCAGCATCCCCACAAGGAGGGACCAGCATGGAGCCGGTTTATAGATGTGGGCACAGGGCACAGAGACGGGGAAGGAGGTCAGAGCTCTGACTTTGACCCCATCGTCCCAACCTGGAGAACGCAGGGCAGGTTTGTATACTAGGGTCAGAGATCAATCATCCCGCCCAACCTGGAGTACACGTGTGCAAAGTCACCTGGAGGATGTGCAGGGCACCAGGGGCCCCCATTTTGGAAGCAGGAACACACGTGAGATGCGGATGTGTTCATGGTCACATCATCCACGTGATGAAGCTCCAGCCCAGAATGCAGGTGAGGTGACCAGGCTGAACCTGGCAGTCACGTCCTTCCTGTGTCCTTGGGGAAGGCAGGTGTCCCTGCCTTGTGGGGACCCCAAGCCTGCTCAGAGGGGAGCCAGCTTCTTCCCTCTCTGCTCTCTTGGGGTCCCTGCATCTTTCTTGCTCCTTGGGCAGGTGGCTTTGGGGTCTCTGCTGCCCACCACTCATGGCCTCAGTCCACAGGAACCTGTCCAGAGCAAGATCCTGGGATCCGTCTGTTCATCACCAAGTCCCATGGCCCTTGTTGCTAATTCCTTAATAAAAGAGCGCCTTTATGAAATCTGACAGCATTAGGGGAGATTATTAAATGCTGTACTTTAGGCTTTTCACGGGGAATAGTTAATGACAGGCAGGCTCATTGGAACAGAGATTTCATCTAATATCAGTTTCTGGAAAGTCAGTTGCAGGGTGATTTCTGCCGATTAAATTAACTCTATTTGGAGGTCACCTCCTATAGCTGGATTGAGAGAGACAGATGCACACTAGCAAATGCAATCAACGAGATATTAATTCCACTCCGCAAACAAGGATATTACTTTAAAAGAGAAGGTTTTTTTCTTTCTCAGCACCCTCCTGCACCCCCATGCCTTTGTTGAAGGACAAAACGTATTGGCCAATTATCAGAACCCTCACATCATTCCAAGAACTTTTCCTAGGGATTATTCAAAACGAGGCGAGGAAGTGAATTCCTCTGCTGCTGCCCTGTTTCCTGTCTCCCGGCTGTGCTTTAGACACGGGCAGGAGAGACTTGGGATGTGGGATGCCTCAGGCGCCTCCAGAAAAAGCAAAACTTGGACTGACTGCTCCTCTCTGCTCCTTGCTTCTGAGTTTTATTTATTTTTTCTTTCCTTGTTTCCTGTTTTCAGTGATCTGGAACTTGATTGGTTTGGGGGGTGAGCAAGTGAAGGGTTAGGGGCCATGCCAGGCACCCACCAGGGCAGCACCCGAGGTCACAGGGAGGGTACCTGCTCAGCCAGCCCTGTGCTCAGGCACCCTGACCCTGTGTGGTTCCTCGTGAGCCCAGGGTGACTTGGGGCCGGAGGAGGGGACAAGCTGTCCCCAGCATGGTGCATGTGCAGGGACCAGGGAGGGAAGTGCCAATATACATGCCTTGTGAGAAATGTGAAAACAAGTTCTGTAGAGAGACAGGAAATTATATAGTTCAGAAACTCTGCTTAAAGAAAGAAAGCATTAGAGAGGACTAAGTGAAGGTAAAATAAACATTTATTTTCTTATTCTTAATTGATCTAACAAAGTACCTACCTTCTGCTCGGGCTCACACCTGTTGGCCCCTACGTGCGGTCCATCCCGTGTCCTCGGGAGGCCTGTGGGGTTGGGGGCTCAGAGCCCAGTGTGTGTAGAAGGGTCTCATGGCTGGAAGGAAGTCCTGGGTGGACCGGGGCTGGTGGGTCGGGTTGGCCAATGTCAAGGGCTCAGCCTGGGAGGCGCCCGAACCCCTGTTCTGCTTCCCACTCATGGCCCAGAGTGGACTTCCTGCCTCGGCTCCCTCCCTGGCTCCGTCCAGTGGGGCACAAGCCAGGCCGTGGGCATCCGAGCTCTCCATCAGCCCGACGGGGCTTTGCCTGTGGAGTTTTCCATCTCTGGGTTCCTGGCCGCCTCTATCCCCAAACCACAGCATCCCTCACATCACCTCTTCCTGCCCAGGAGCCCCAAACTCCCAGGGCCCTGTCAGTCCATTCCCCAAATTCTTCCTGTGGACAAAGTAGTGGGAGGAGCTCACTTAGGTTTAATCCCGCGAGGACTAGGTGGTCCATGTGCTCCTTGCAGGCTCAGCTCTGCGGTACTTAAGGGGGCAGACATCACAGGAGGGGGTGGGACCCTCTCCGAGGCCGGCTGAGCGTGTGCAAAGTTGTCTGTTTCAGCACCTCCCCAAAGGGCATGTTGCTGCCTGTCACAGGGTTACATGGCTCTGAGACCTTCCCACAGAGAAAGGTCATACATATGCACACACGCACACACACACACACACACACACAAAGGCTACATGCGGTTTGGGGGACACTTCTGGTGCCTCTTCTGGTCTCGGCCATCCCCATCCCACCCAGCTCTGTTTGTCTGTTTCTGCGCTTCCCACTCTGCTCCTCTGTCTGTGTGTCTGTCTGTCCCCTCACTCCAGGGCCACGCTTATTGCGGTGGAGGCTTCATGGTTCCTTTGATGTCACCAGAGCTAGCCAACCCTCCTTCCCAGGTGCTTCTGCTTGTATATTCCTATATGATGTTTAAACATCCCTGGCTAATCCCTGAGAAAGCAACCCATTAGTATTCTTTGTGTGTGTGATTGTACTGAATTTATAAAGGAACTTTGTGATACTAAATTTATTTCCATTTGCGCAGATTTACTTTGTTTTTTCCATGAATGTCTTAAAGTTGTTCTCACACAGGTCTCGCATATTTCCTGTTACATTTAATGATGGGCATTTCATCTCTTTTGCCTCCTTATAAATGAGCCTCGGCCACCACTGTGCCCCCAGCTGGCTGCTGGGCTTTATCACGCCATCTGCCCCACTGGGCTTCAAGACTAGGTTTCTTCAAGAGGTTCCTCCCTCCCGTATCCTCCTGGTGTCTGGCTGCAGCCCCTCTTAACAGGGGAAATGCTTCTGGACGTGGTCCAGGACTTAGATACAGCAGACTCGCACCCCCCTGCTCCTGGCTTCATGCTCTGTGAGCTGAGGTCACAGAACTGTGCTCTCCACACGCGCTTTCTGCCTGCCACCTGGTACCCACGTGGGGCTCACGGTGCCTCAGGCTTGACATGGGTCCAGTGAGGGGGTACCAGCCAAGAAGCACAGTCACTGAGGTGCCTCAGGAGGCTGGTGTCCTGTGGTCGGCGTTGACACCAGCGTCACCCACCACTGGAAAGACAAGGGGAGAGGGGCTGGTGCCCTGAGGGCTGAAGGAGCCTTGGCGGCTCCCCACGGTGATGTCCCAGGGCCCCCGGCACGTGTGTGACCCTTCTCAAGCAAACTCCTCGCACCTCCAGAGCAGGGGGCCTCCGTCTTCACCCTCTGATGACAAAGGTCCCGCCTGGGAGCAGCTGTAGACACACAGGCTTCTGCTTTTCCCTCCCCTGTCACAGCCAGTGCTCCCCTGACCCCTGAGCAGCCCCGGAGGTGGGTCTGGCTTTTCCCAGTGGTTGCCAAGGTCACAGGGCCTCTGCTGCAGGTGCCCAGTGACTGGGGCCTGTGCCTTGGCTCTGTCTCCAGGGACCGAGCCCCCTAGGGGACAGGGGTCTTGATGGTCAGCGAGGAAGACCGCCGCCTGCCACCCCCCTGGATGGAGGAGGGTGTGCCATGGGCGGATTTGCAACCCTGTCTGATTTCCCTCGGATGGTGATAGGGTAACTGGGAGAAAGTGGTTATTATTTCACTGAACTGGTGATGTGATGTGCGTGATTCACCCGCTTCCTTGCTGGTACATCCTGTCGTATATTCTCAACAGTTTGCATCCTTCTCAGAAGTCAACACAACCAGAAAATCCAATTCCAGCCCACTTCCCTTGCAGCCCTCCCCTCGGCAGCCCCCTCCTTCCTGGGGGACTGATGGTGCTGGGGGTCCCATCTGTCACCACCCCATGCTTGTCCCTGCCGGGTGGTGGCTGCACTTATCCATTCCTTTGGGGCTTTGGAGAGGCCTGAGCGTTTGGCTCCCTTTCCACTGGGTCCTGCTCTGAGCCGTCTTCCCTCCCCTCCAGCCCCCATTCTTCCCCTGTCCCTGCTGTCCCAGCCACCCAGCTCACCCCCCATTTCTGAAGGTGCCCAGAGCAGAGCCCTAGGGAACATCCGTCCACTCCCCGAGGGCACATCACTCAGGTCACTTCCGCTGGAAGGTCAGGTCTGAGCAGGGCTGGGGGAAAGGGCTGGACAGGCTGGGAGCAGGTCACGGGTGTCCTAACAGCTGGGGCTGCTCCTTCCTTCTCTTTCACCAGCAAAGCCCCTCTGGGGGATGTCACCTCCCTGGTGGTAGAGACCCTAAATAGTGCAATGTCTCATTTGAAGCCATCTGGTTTGGGCAATGCAAACTCTCTGGGGCAAATTCTTAGGCTTTGAGATGTGTTTCCCTCTGCTCTCCTCATGAGGTGATGACTGGGTGTTTGGGGACACCCCACGGTACAATGTGACTTGTGTGGTCTTGTGGCTTCTGGCCACTGAACTCCAAAGGACTGGCCTGGTGCGTGTCCCGCTGGCTGTTTGGCAGGTAGTGGCATCGGTGGACCCTCTCTCACCCACCATCCATGTCACTGTCCTCGCTGACCCCTGTCCCCAGCCCTGGATTCTGGCCTGCACCCTCCCAAGGAGGACAGTACCTGGGCTCTCATAAGACTGGGGGCTTATAAACAACAGAAACTTATTTCCCACAGCTCTGGAGGCTGGAAACGCCAGATCAAGGTGCCAGAATGGTGGGTTTCTGGGAAGAACCCACCTCCTGGTTCACAGCCAGCATCTTCCCGCTGTGTCCTCAGGTGGTGGGCAGGGAGAGAGAGCTCTCTGGGTCTCTGTAATAAGGACGCTAATCCCTTCCACGGGTGCCCCACTCTCCTGACCTCATCACCTCCCAATACCATTGCACTGGGGTTAGAATTTCAACATATACATTTGGGAGGAACCCAAGCATTCAGACCACAGCTCTGCAGTTGACCAAATGTGAATGAACGAACAAATGCAGGAGTGGAAAAGGGAGTGGGTTCTGAAGGGACAAACTCAAATCCCGTAGAGACTGAACCTCCGTCCCTCCCTGGAGGCTGCAAGGGGGCGGCTGCCGAGTGTCCCTGCAGAGGGGGGCCTGGCATACGCACACCCAGATTCAACTGTCCAGGTCTCGGTGGCGCCGGGCCAGTTCTTGCCCCTCCAGGATGAGACAGGAGCACTTGCCCTCCACGAGCCACCTTCCCGCCGAGCTGCAGTGCCACTGAATCAGGGCACTTAGCGCTGCAGGTGACACCAGCCCTACAGATGCTGCTCTCGGCCTCCAGGCCTTTCACTCCCCTGAACAGAGCCCAGAATCCCCGCCAGCTATACTGCTTCTGTGCACACCAGTTAATTATGCAAAATTAAGGGTTTTTTTTCCTTAAATAAAAGTAGATAATCTCTAAATCCATTTTCTCTCCACATTCTGCATCCTGTCTGTGCAGGAAAGGCTCTAAAAGAAAACGTCTTCTGAATGCTGCCCCGAGCTGAGCTTTCTCCGCACCGCCCCCCCCCCCGCCAGGAAGGTGGTCCCTCCACAGAGCTGTCACCGGGGCTGGGGTGGCCCTGCCTGACACAGCCCGGCCCCGCTGCAGGGATGCTCTGAGTCACATGTCTCCATCTCCAGTGGGACTTCCACAGGGGAGCCCCATCCAGGGTTGAAGGAACTGGGAGTTTAAAGCTGCTTTTAAGACGTGAAGGATGTGAAATTGTAGATTAGAACTACACAAAGTATCAGCATTGGCAGTGACGGTGCTCGAGGGTCTGACTGATCCTTGGTGGTTTTCTCCCTGCTCACACGTGCTGGTTCTCATCAAACAGTGGTGATGACAGCTGCAGACACGAGTCGCGGGGGCAGCCTTGCCTGCTCTCCCAGGAGGCGGAGGTGAGGCCCCGCCTTACCCCACCGGCAGGTAAGGAAGCTGCTGCCTGATCCTGGGCCCCGTGTCCTCACCTGCCACCTGGCCCAGGCCCGGAGTCACTGCTGGCTCACATTTAAAATAGGACTTAGGAGTCACTCCTGGGGCCACTTAGGGGTTTGTCTAGAAACAATTTGGGGGCGGATCGTGGTGCATGTAAGGATGGGGACTGAGGGTGGCCTGGCTCAGTGGTGCCTGCCTGGGTCACTGTGCTCCCGGACAGCAGTCACAGCAGTTGGCTGTTGGGCCCAAGCTCATATGGTGGCCCGTCCACGTTTCCCCACAAATGGTCCTAGGTTCTTGGGAATCCTGTTCTCGGGGCGGGCGGATTTTAGCTGAGACAATAGAATTAAAGAGAAGATGTGATAGCTAACTAGACCTGGTTGTTGCATTTCTGCAACAAAGTGTGAGTCACACAACAAACACACAGTAAACACAATAGACACAAGCTTGACGCATCAGAACTTCTGCCTTTTGGAAAAAAACGGAAGTGCTGGAGAAAGCACCCTGTTCTTAGGGTGCTGAGGGACCCCTGAGCATCCGAGGGCCCAGGCTGGGGCTCAGCCCTCCGCCAGTAGGGGCCTGCGTCTGCTGTCCCGAGGGCATCTTGGGCCTGCAGGGCAGGCTCTGGGCGGGACGGGGTTTTGCTGGGGGCAGGCACCACCCCACCGGTACCTGAAAGAGGAGGAAAGGACAGCAGAGGATGCAAGGGCCCAGGCAGGCAGGCAGGCCTCCCCGCCCCTGCTGTGTCTGCAGGGCTGGGCAGTCATCTTGTGGGACCCACAGAGGGGCTGCCCCGGGGCTCGGGCCAAAAGGACTGGCCCCTCCTAGCTCTGAGTGTGGATCAGTCCATGCTTTTCTAAAATGCAGAGAACCCAACCCCCTGCCTTCTCTTCTACCGCGGGCCCTCAGCAGCTCGTGCTGTCTTCAGTCCGGCCCGGCTATAGCATCCTCCAGCCCAGAGGCCCCTAGCTGTCTATTCTGCTCAGCTCTGTGCAGTGGCACCTGCGGGCAGCCCTTGGGCAGAGCAGGTGCAGCCCAAGGGGGCCCCCGAGCCTTGGCTGCTGCGGAGAAGGGCACCCCAGGGATGCTTCCTGCCCCGTGGCCATCACACCAGGATGGGCAGGCTCCAGGAGGGACCAGCAGTTTCCCCGCGGGCTGAGAGTTGCCCAGGGCATTTAGCTGTCCGCCGTGCACCGTCTTCCTGCCCTCTTGTGGGAGGGTCTTGTGGCCTGGCATCCCTGGGCCGGCACGAGTGAGCATTTCCAGGAGATCCTGACTCAGAAAGCCCGCGGCAGGGCCCAGAACTGCATTTGAAACCAGCACAGCAGGTGCTGTAGGCCCCAGCATTTAGCAGACGTCCACCTGCAGACTCGGAGCCCCAGGGTGCCTGGGAGGACTCAGCCGTCAGAGGCCAGAGGTGCCCAAGAACCCACGGAGCCCCTCACTTGCTCACTCATTTGGCATGTCGTCCTGGCACCTCTCTGCCGAGCTGGGCAGCCCCCTCCTGGGCTTCCAGGGTCCAGCGGGGCAGACACAAGTGACTCCAGAGGGGAGCAGGCATGGAAGCCTGGGGTTCCCACCCTCCCCTAACCCTGTCCACCTCCCACCCTCATTTTGGGGCCACCATCTCAGGGAGCTGCTCAGTGAGGAGATGCCTCTGGAGGGCCCCCTCCCATGACTGTTTCTGATTTGGGGCTGTGAAATAGCCCTGGGAGGAGGCCCCCAGGTGGGAGAGTCCGCCCCTCCCTGGGAGCCTCGTCTGATGAGAGCAGGTCCCTGATGGACTGGGTCCTGGTCTCGTGACTAAACGTCTCTGGGCATGGGGTCGGGGGGACTTCTGGACTCACAACGCTTAGTGTCCCCCGATCCCTGAGGGTCACTTGGGCTGGACGCCAGGAGTGGTCCTGGTCTGCATCCCTGGGGACTTAGCATAGAGGGGTGGGGACTCGCTTCCCTGGCCCTCGACCCCTCGTGTCCCTATGGGCAAAGCAGCAATCAGCTGGGCTTTCTCCAGCAGGAATGAGAAAGCAGGGCCCCTGCCCACTGCGGGCCTTCGTTCTAGTGGAGGGCAGGGATGGGAAACTGGAAATTCAGGTTCCAGGGAACAGGGGCCTGGAGCAGACCTGCCTCTGGGTGGGGACAGAGGAGGCCCCTCTCACTCAGCACCCCTCCTCCAGGCCAGGTCTGCCTCTCACGGTCTCCCCCATGTCACTGTGGAAGCCACAGCCTCTGCCAGGCTCGGCCAGCCTGCTGGGTGCCAACTCCTAAGGGATTCACAGCAGCCCCAGGAAAACCAGCCTCTACCCAGGATGGGGCTTGAGACCCTGGGGCCAGAACTTTTGCAAACAGGCCAGTGTAGCACAGATTCTGTCTCTTCCACCTAAACCCGAGTCCCCCACAAAAGGACGAGTCCCCTGGCCCTGAGGAGGCGGGGCGCGAAGAGGGCCACCAGGACCGTCGAGCCACACCGGTCCTCGCAGGGCGGGAGGTTGACCCTCTGGACCCGCACAGCTCATGAGTGTCTGAAACGCCCACAGTGAGATATGCGGGAGGTGAAACACACACCAGACTTCAGACCGAGTATGAAAAAAGTGAGCTGTCCCAACTCTTTCCCCTCCTGATGACATGTTGAAATGATAAAGTGTACACTATATTAGCTTAAAATGATATCAGTAAAGTCTGTTTCACCTGTTTCTGTTTTAATTTTGCTTAACTTGGCGCCTAGAACATTGAGAATCACAGGAGTGTCTGAACGTGTGGCCCTCACTACAGCTCTGGGGGATAGGGCGGCTCTGAGGGGCCCATGGGGGGTGCAGCAGGGCTTGGGGGATACGGGAGACCCCCGCACTCCCTCCCTTCCTCCAGAACTTGGGGCCAGGCACACACCTGGGCACACTCACTGGGGCAACAGACCATCAGACAGAGATACAGAGGAAGTGACCTTGTGGGAATTCTGGGGGGAGGCTGTCCTCCACGCCCCCAAGCAGTGTCGGGGTTTGGATTTGAAGGACGACTGGGCAGGTGGATGTCAGGGGACATCCAGGGAGGGTCCCCAGTAGGGACAAGAGAAAAGCAAAACAAAATCGAGGCAAAGCATGGAGACACAGGGTTGCCATGGTGAGACCGAGTGGGGAGCACCCCCTTAGAATCGGGGACCCTCACCTGCTGTCGGCCAAATCCATGCCCGCCGACCCTCCCCTTACAAGTTTCTGCTAAGCCTGGCTTCCCCCTGCAGGGAAAGCGTCTTCCTGTTGGTGCTGGTATGCATGGAGGTGGCCTCTCTCCTGTAACAGACTTTTGCATAAAGTCTTCCCCCATTCACGTCCAGATTTGTTCTTTTTTTTTAATTTAATTAATTATTCTTTTTTTTGAATTTTATTTTATTTTTATACAGCAGGGTCTTATTAGTTATCTGTTTCACACATATTAGTGTGTATATGTCAATCCCAATCTCCCACTCTCTCTCCACCCACGGGGAGGAGAGATGGGGCTGAGGGATGCAGGGTGGGAGTGGCCTGGGGGGCTCCCGCCCCAGGGGAGGGGGAACAGGAGTGGGTATGAAGCTCCAGGGGCCTCGTTAGCAAACGAGGTGATCTCACAGCCTTCCGGCCCGCTGGCGATTTGTATGTTTATTATTATTTTATCAAGCTTTATAACGAGATAATTGACGAATAAAACTGCAATAGATTTAGCGCCTGCAAAGTGATGCTCTGATGTACCTGCACGTTGTCGTGAAGGGACCCCCACGATCGAGTTCATGACCCTCTCGTGGTTGCTCCTGTGTGTGGGGGGAGAACATTTAAGATCCATGCTGTCAGCAGCTGTCAAGTCTGTGCACAGAAATGTGAACCATCGTCCCCAGGCTGCACTAGGGCCCAGAACTCGCCTTATAACTGGGAGCTGGTGCCCTGACCCCTCCCAGACGCCCTGACCGCCGCCCCTGCTGACAGAGGCTCCTTTCTGCTCCTCTGAGTCGGCAGGTAGTTTTTCTCAGTGCAGCGGGGACGAGGGGGACGGGGCAGCAGCTGGGCTGTGGGCCCTTGACCCGCCCCTGGGCGCCAGCCTTCCTGGGGGCGATCAGCCGGTGCTGGCCATCCCCCCCTCTCAGGGACACAGGCTCCCTCGGCCTGGTGGCGGGGGGGGGGGGGAGTCGGGACTGGCCCTGAGCCTCTGTGCTCCTGGACTCGCCCTCCCCGTCTCCGAGTCACTAGGGGAGGGAGTTTACCAGAGTATTCATTTACTGAAAAGCAGTGGCTGATAAATATTAAATTGCAGTTTTTCACAAATACACCAATTATCTCCCAGAAAGCAGAATCAGTGTGCAGAGCCGTGCGTGACAGAATGTCACTCCGCTGATTGAATTTCCTGATGACTCAAATATTCCCAGTTTCGAAATTTAGTCAGAAGATGGAGAGGTTACCATGACTACAGCTCTTCCCCTGAGGTCGGGGTGGGAGGAGCTGGCCCTGGGAGACCCCGAGGGGTTCAGCTGTGTGCCTCCCGGTGGACAGGCCGGGCAGGGGCCACACTGCGTCCAGGTTCATCCTTCCTGGCCTGTCCTCCATATGGACGCCGGGTGGCCTCTCCCCACCAGTCTCCAGCCACACTGCCCATCCTGGACATGATCCGGGAGGGAGAGGTTGTTTCAGTGACCCCAGGCCTGTGGACCAGCTGTCCTGCAGCCTTGGTGTCCTGAGCCTTCCTTGACGTTTGTGACCCCCACTCACCTCTCCATACAAAGTGTGTCTGATTCCCCAAGAGGTGTTTGCAAGTTGCTGAAGCAGAAGTAGCCCCTTCCTTCCCTCAAAGCCAGGGCACATTGAACAAAGCTCCCTTTACCAAGGGTCTCCTTCCCCTTCCCCCTCTCCCCCCTCCCCCTCCCCCTCCCTCTCTCCCCCCTCTCCCTCCCCCTACTATCCCTAAGCATCTGCGGGCCTTGCTGCTCCAGGCCTGTGGCTTGCATGCCTGGTTTCCCACCCACCAACTGCCAGAGCTGGATTACACGCTGTCCAGGCGCCCAGGGCCTACCCATGCGTGGAGGCTGCCCTCCCAGGAAGGACGAGTCCAGGGCACAGGCTCGGCCCCTCCCCTGTCCTAGGGTCGTTCCTCAGTCTTCTAATCTACGTCTTCAAACCGACCCCTCTGGTGCCTCGTGCCTCCAAGCCACTGAGCCGATGTGCGCCTCTTCCACCTTCAAGACCAAACCTACAAATGAGCACCTTCCTCTATGTACACCCCGTCCGCACACCAGCCCCTCCGCTTTCCATACGGCCGAGCCCCTCGCCATGCTGTCTCTGTCTCTCCCACCCCAACACCAGCCCAGTTGCTCCCGGGACCTGCTGGGCCACCATCGCCCATCACTCTCATCTCCAGCCCCCGTGACACTGGCTTCTCACATGCCTACCGGGGCCAGGCAGCCCCCTCCCCAGTCCCCCCAACCAGGCTGGGCGCCGGGAGGGGCAGAACACACAGTGAGCGCGTGGGTCAGAAACTGCAGAGCAGAGGCAGGTAGAAATGGTGGGTTGGGTCAAAACAGCGTGTTTGATGCGTAAGGATGTGTATCTGTCCTGTGAATCCTCACAGCTCTGCTCTCGGCCAAGGTGAGCCCGTCTCTGCAAGGATTTCGCTCATCCATGTTTATGGAGCACCTGCAGCATCACACCCTGCCGTGTCCTGGGGCCGGGCACCCTCAGCAACCCTGCAGCCTTGCCTGCCTGGCCTCGTGGGCTGGGTTCTCATCCTTTGTTACTAAGGCCTGAGACGTGCTGTGAGCTGTCACCAGGCCACAGGGAGAGCGCAGTTATTATCGTGCCACGGGGACATCTTCCTTCCCTCTGTGCCCTGGTCCATCTGTCATCCAGATGGCTCTGTGGAGAACACAGCAGTGAAATGCAGCTCATCTGGGGAACACAGTCTCTGGGCACATTAATACACTCTGAGGGTGTGTGTGGTCACTGTACCCCAGATGCGCCCGTCTGAGACCCGGGGACATGGCAGGGTGCTCAGGGCTGACCTCTGCTCCCAACCGGTCAAGCGCTGTCTAACCGGAGGGGTGGCAGGGGGACGGCAGGGGGACGGCGTGGCTGTCCGTGGGCCACCCGTGCTCCTTGCACTAGTCCTTCACCTGGGCTCGTTGCCCCGGGGAGAGTCCGAGACAAGCGCGGAGGCGGCGGAAGACCTGGGGTCAGAGGACCACAGTCTTTCAATCTGGACCCCCATGTCTGCTTTCCAGGAGGGAGCTCATGGGATGAAAGGGCCCCTCCGTTTCTACCTGGGAATCGGCACAGCCCCTGTGCAAACCCCACCCTGGGGTGGCTGAGCCTCGGTCTCATCTGAAGTTTCACCTGGAGGGCCGACCTGGTTCCAAACTCCCTGCCAGCTCTAGGCCTGGGGCTCCCTCTGGCCCTGGACACCCAGCCGACCCAAGGGGTGAGCCTAGCAGAAGCCCCTGTCCTGTTGTGACCTTAGCTCGGGGGTGACGTCCACATCTTCTTCTGGCTCCTTAGGTGAGAAGAGGTCCTGGGGTCCCTTCCACCCTCCAGGGCGGGTTACAGGTGGGTGTGGGTATTAGGAGGTGGGGCTCACTGGGGGCGCAGCCAACCATAAAGACCCTGATCAACCACCAGTCCCCGGAAGGACGTGGGTGCCTCCATCCAAACCTCCCCAAAGCCCGTGGGAGGGAGGACGCAGCCCATGCTCCCGGGGAGGGGGCGCGGAGGGGGCAGCCCAGGCCAGCGCTGAGAAGGAGGGCCGGGGCCAGGACCTGGATGTGCCTCGTGCCCGTGGGGGCCCCGTAAGAGGCGGCTCACACGTTCGGGGAGGGCAGTGGTGATAGACGTGGACAGCAGCACCACCAGGCAGGAGGGGCCCCCGTGCTTGGGGGAGGGTGGCCAAGGGGCCCCAGGGGGGGAGCCTGGGGGCTGCTCGGGCGGGGACAGCAGGGTCTGTAGGAGGCACAGGGCAGAGCAGGGGCAGGAGGCTCCGTGTGACGGGGGCCCTGGGCGTGACGTGCCAGAGGGCTGACAGGGGATGTGGACTGGGTGGGGGGAACGTGGACGGGGGGAGAATTACAGGCAGACGAGCAAAGAGAAGGGACTCTGATGTGCAGGCCCCGAAGCTGGGCAGAAGCCGAACCAGGCGGGGGTGGAGAGACCCAGATGCCCCGCCCTGCGCCCAAAGGCAGCCCTGTGCCCACCTGGCCTCACCGGCTCCCTGGTCCCCAGGGCTCGGCCCCAAGCAGCCGCGGCCAGCAGGGTTTTCTGTGCAATCTGGCCCGTTTGTTCTGGCAAGCAGCGCCCACCCCAGGGTCGGGCCAGCTAACCCACTAAGCCCCTTCTAACTGACTCACTGGGCTGGAGGGAGTGCCCACAGGCGCAGCACCAGAGGCTCTGACCCCACCACACGCTCTGGAGCCGGTCCCGGGAAGGCGCTTGGGCATCCACTTCTTCTTCCCAAGGAGTTTTGCGCACAGGCCGCGGAGGAAGGCTGGATCGTGTTAGCGGCAGAGCTGAGCGAGCAGGCAGCCACGCCAGGTACTAGTTCACGGCCAGGAGGGCACACTGGCCTCCCTGGGCCCCAGGGCCATCGTGCTGCGGAGTCTGTGCTGCCCAGGGAGGCCCGAGGCACGGGTGAGGGCACGTCCCCGCCAGCCGGCTGAAGAGTTGAGTTCTGTGCCCAGTGCAGCAAGGTGACCCTGAGCGGCCTCTCCAGGAAGGTGCTCAGGACTTCAGGAGGGCTACAGGGCGCTGGCCTTCACAAGTATCGGGCAGCAAAGAACATGGGGACCCCAAAGAAAGGAAGAGGGATGAATAGTTAGGGGTCTTAGAAAGTGGCTGGGATGTGGCAGGGGGAAGCCATTGAGAGACACAGAGAGAGAAGCAGGGAGGGAGGGAAGGGAGAGGAAGAGACAGAGAGGGAGACAGAGACAGAGACAGAGAGAGACAGAGAAGGGAGAACAGCAGCCCGTGGTGGAGCCAGAGGAGAAGGCAGAAGGCAGCTCCTGGGTCCGTGGCTAAACAGGCGTGTGGGTGGAAGGGTGTTAACTGTGACGGGAAAGACAGAAGCAGAGCAGGTTAGGGGCAGAGGTGGAGAGAGAATCTATAGACACGGGACGCTGGAGGTGTGGGTGACACTTCCAAAGCAGACACCCGTGCCGGATGCTGGACTCGGGGAGAGAGGTGGGCTGGGTGAAAAGCCACAGGAGACAGTGAGCGGGGGCATGGCTGCGGGACCCCGCTGTGTGAGTCAGGGGGAGGGGGCCCAAGAGCCCCAGGGTGAGGGGAGCAGGGCAGAGGGGACCCCTGGTCTTGGGGGGTGTCCAGCGAGACCTGCGGCAGGCCGCCTGGTCCCCACACTCGCTCCCAGTCTCCTCGTAGGCCCAGCCTCGGGCGCACCCTGGAGGGAGGGGGCTACTATTCCCTTGGGGTCTCTTGCTCCCAGACGGAGAAAGGGAGGAGGAGAGGACGATTCTGAGGCCCCGCTGCCACGCATCTACTGCCACGTCCCCGCCTCCTCTCATTTCACACTCAAGCATCCCAAGGGGTCCCACGGGGGTGATGGAAGTGGCGGAGGGAGGTGACGGCCACGTCTCCCCGACTGGGATAGAAGGGCCCTGTGCTGGCCTGGGCGGCAGGTGGGCATGAAGTCAGCCGTCAGAGTTGGCTGCGGCCACGGGGCCTGCTTAGCTGGTGGGCAGTGAACGTAGGGCAACGGGGTAGGGATGTCTGGTTTACCAAAGGGGCTTCTTTGAGTTGAAGATGAAACATCAGCCGGGCCCAGGACAGCTGTGTCTGCCTTGGGCTGACCACGGGCACCAGGGCCAACGTGGCCTGTGTTCTTGGCTCTCGTGGCCATGGCTGTGGCTGTTTTGTTTTCTCACTGACGCCTCCCCACCCCAGCCTTGTTCACTGAATTAACCTTGAGAATGGACAGTGGTGACAGCCTGAAAAGAGCAGATATTGACCCCAACCTCAGGCGAGGGGCTGATTTACCTCCTGGCAGGGGGAGGCCCACCCGACCTGGCTTCCCAGTGAATCAATGGAAACCTCCCCGTCAATAGATCTTAATGTTCTTTCAGCAGAAATCAATATCTCCTTGCCATTGTTATGGCGGCCGGGACACCGGAGGGAGGGGGCATCAAGGGCCTCCGTGGGGTGAGCTTCCCCTCAAAGCTTCACAGGCCCCTGACCGAGATGACCGAAGACCCCTCAGATGGACCTGGCAGCCCCTGACCACTCATGGCCCCCCAGACCCCCACCTCCCTTCCCCGGGGGGACAGCACCAGGAGAGACCCCACCCTGCATCACCCAAGCCAGGCAGTGCCCTCCTGCCAGTCGGGCAGTAGTCCTGTGGCTTCTTTGAAACACAGAGAGGAAAGGAGCTCGGGAATTAGACAAAGCGCTCAAAGTGCGTGGTGAGGAAAGCAGGACATGGTCTCCTCCCCGGGACTCGTGCCCGGCTGGGCCAGCAGAGCCCTCCCCAGGCCAGTTCTGGCCACCGGAGGGCACCCAGGACCACACGGGGCCACCGCTCATGACCTCTTGGTGAGCCATGGAGCCCACAGCCCTCCTGGGCCTGTGGACCCGGGGACCCTGGGGAGGGTGGAGGGGAGAGGGCAGAATTGCCTGGAGCTTGGCCCCTGTTGTGAATGGAGGGTGTGCCGAGCCCCGAGCCTGCACAGCAAAGGGCCCTGGCATTGCTGGGCGCCTGGTCTCGTCCCCCAAAAGCAACCCTACCACCTGAAAGCGCTCACTTCCCTCCCCAGCCCCTGTCCCAGCCAGGGTCCAGATCTTGTGACCTGACAGCTTCCTTTAGGCATTTCCTGAAGGAAAAGCCGTCCCCCAGCGCCGCCCCTGAAGCCCAAGGCATCCATGTTGTACAGAGGTTTGCCCAGCAGGAACCAGACCCTCTAGGGCAGGTGGGGATGAGGCTGGCAGCTGCTGGGGCCGTGGGGTCTCACCAAGCGCCCGTCTTCCCATCACGGCTGCGGCAGAGTGGGGGTGGGTCTCCTTGCACCCAGCAGAGCCCGGCCCTGCGGTGGGGGGCACCTGTGCCAGGTCCTGGGTCAGCCCAGAGAGAACCACACCCAGCTCCTCGAAAGGACCCAGCTGTCCGTGGCCAGTAGAGAAATGGGGTTCAGCCCTCGGCAGCTGTCCACTCTCAACCATGGCCCGGTGGTCCTGCCTGCGCTGCCCACTCCCTGAGAGCACACGGCCCCTCGGGGCACCAGGAAGACAAGGGGGCCCTGGCCCAGCCGAGGGGACCCCTGGGTGTTGGGGCTCCCTGCCTCTCACCCCATGAGACGATGCGCCGTGCGTTCTGGTGGAGGACGGGGTTTCTGTCCTCTGCTCAGGAGGAGCATTTCTCGGCATCCTCAGGCCTGAGCACGTTGGCTGGTGCGTGTGAGCCTGCAAGCCTGCCCGGGGTTGAAGCAACACCTCCCTCCCTGGATCTGAACTGAGCGTGAGCAGACATCAGGTGAAGATTGAGGGAAAGCATCTGAGAGAAGGAAGCATCTGTAGGAACCTGGGCCCACGGACAGCAAAGGGGAGATGGCGGGGTCAGATCATCCGAGGCCTCAGCAGTCTTGCTGGGGAGGTTGGACGTGATCCAATGGTGAGGTGGAGGCGGCCAGGGGCTGCGTAGGGTGTGAGATGAGCACATCTTTATGAAAGACCCATGTGGTGAGGGGAGACTCTGCCAGGCCAGGACTGGGGTGGACGCACCAGGGGGAAATTGCAGGGGTTCAGGTAAGATGAGGCCATGGAGGGAGAGAGATGGATGCCCATCATGTTCCGGGGCAGGAGGCCAGCACGTGGGCCACTGACCTGACCAGGGAGGGGAGGTCGTGGGAAGGTCGGCATGGTGCCGGGCACGCAATGGGGCTCTTGGTGGGGCCGTTCCCTGAAATGCAGAGCAGATCATGGCTGCCAGGGGGAAGGGGGGCTGTGGGCACTCGGGGCCTGTAGAGTGTGAGACGCGGAAGGGGCTGTGACCGCCCCTCCAGGTGACTGTACGTGGAGATGGGGCTGCAGGGAAGCGGCTCAGGTAGGAGGAGGTCCTAAGGGCGGGGCCGCATCCAACAGGACACCGGGGAGCCTTTATAAGGAGAGATGCCAGAGCCCTCTCCCTGCGAGGTGAGGACACAGAGGGAAGGCTCTCCCGGAAACTGGCCATTGGGTACCCTGACCTCGGACCCCCAGCCTCCAGGACTATTACAGAATGAGTGTCTGTTGGGTCAGCCGCCAGCCTGTGGCATTTTCTACAGCAGCCGGAAGTGACCCAGACAGACACTGTGGCGGGGGGTGGCCACCGATGTGCACACGGGACCCCAGCCCCCGGGCCATTACAGCAGAGGGCGTGTGTGGGCGGGAGGGTCCCGCTGACGGCAGGACACCCCCCTGGAAAGGGAAGCAGGCAGGATGGCCTCCTGGGCCACAGCTCAGCCTGGCGTCTCTGAGTCCCCCCTGTGCTTTCTCCCCCAGGATCCTGTGTTGACCCTCAGGGACGGGTCTGGTTTGTGCCGAGACCCTCATGGCATTGGGCGAGGCTTCATCAGCTCCACGTGGGCAAGGCAGGGCCCGACAGCCTGGTCCTGAGACCCCCGGGGCCCCGCGGTTCTCCCCATCACTACCCTGCAGCCCCCAGCTTCTGCCCCCCAGTCTGCGCCTCCCCTGATCCTATCCTGGACCCTCTGCAGCGGGAGGAGGGAGCCTCATGGAAAGACCGAAGCCCCTTTCTCGTGGCAGTGACCACAGCCCCGTCAGCCTCTACAAGTGACTTAGAAACTGCGCTGGATATATTAGGCAGGCACTTCTGACTGGGCTAAGTTCTATAAAATTACAGGGTTTTAATACCATAACACCCAAATTATAGGCTTGGTGGCCATTGAGCGTATGCACTCCCATGGCAGAGCCCACGGAAGGCACAGAGCCATCTGGCCGTGACCTCCTTGCAGCCAGCGTCGCTGGGCTGGCGTCCTCCCACCCCCCTCCCCACCGTGGCAGGTCCCAACCCCACACCAGCCCCGCCACAGCTTCCCCTCCACTGATGCCCACCTGGGAGGAGTCCCTTCCAGCTCAGACCCTCAGAAAGAAAAGGCTGTTCTGGCTGAATTGGGGCAAAATTTCTCTCCTTGGACACCGCTGGCGGTAGAGACGGGCCAGGCGCAGATTCGACCCAGAAGCAGAAAGGGGGCAGCAGGTGCACTTTGTGCTGGGGTGGCAGGGACGGGCAGGGGCGTGGTGCCGGCCCAGGGCACTCAGCCTCCTGGGAGCCTTGCAGAGCGTGCCCCCCTGGAGCTCCGGCCCAGATGGGAACCGTGGGCCCAGCATGGCCGAGTGGGCTTTGTGGGCTTGGGGAGGAAGAGGGCGTGAGGCCCAGGCTCACCACTGGGCGTGGCGGGCATCTGTCTGGTGGCCCTGCAGGCGCTGGACAGACCCGAGTCCCGGAGCGCGTCATCTGTAGGGACCGTGACCGTCACAGAGGCTGCCATGATCAGGGGGCCATCCATCTCCATATAACAACAGTTACCTGTGTGATTGCCATGATCATTGTAAGTTCATGATTTACGGAGGTTGTAATGATTATTTTTGTAATAGTAAGTTAGGGGATGTTTTGGCAATGGATCAATTTGAAAGAAATTGAAATACAGTTTTTAAGTGGGTGACTTGGCTGAAGGAAGAAACGCAGCATGTGTGCGCAGGTGTGTGTAAACGGGACCCCCCCATCCAAAGCCTTGACCAACAGCCTATGAGTAACTGTGGACACGAGACTCTGTATGGCACCAGATGCGTTTGTCACCAGGGGATGCATGGAACCAGGGAACCATGGGGAGAACAAAGCCAAACAATGAAATGTTGATATAATTATATTAAAATATAGCCACTGCATTAGAAAAAAGGGCACACAAAGGCATGGTATGAGTTTTTAAAATCCTCAGCACCCCCAAAAGAAAAGAAACAGATTCCGATGTGTCTCCTAATCCTTTCCCACCCTGCCCCAGCCAGCAGACGTAGTCCTAGGAAAAAGAGTGTCCGTGGCATCCCAAGAATGGAGAGAAGCAGCCAAGAAGTGCAGAGACTTCTGGAGAAAAGTTAAGACAAAAACTATTGAGAATAGAACTGCTTACCCATCAGTGTAGGATCCCAGTGGAGGCAGAAGGGCCACTGAGGACTCACCATTTTCCAAGTGTCGGTGCTGAATTAAAGGAAGGACTTCCTTACAGAGACAGAATAAATACCAAGTTGCTGGAGGAGTGAGACCTGGGAGTTTAGTTAGAAATCTCGTAGAAGGAAGGCTGCATCTAGGACTCCCATAGATGGGTAGGTTCCCATCTGAGGACCACCCTCCACCTGCCCCTGGTCTACTCGTGTGGGACAAAGAAATATCAACACAAACCCACAGGGACCCAACGGCCCATCTCCCAGAAGGAAAAACAAACAGGCTTCAGGTAAGCTGGGGTCAAGGAAAGTCATCCCACACTATATGAGAACAAAATTGTCAGAGAGACCTGCCCTTTCAGGAAGACCAAGATGTGAAAGAAATGGTCTGGCAACTGCACAAACTTATCGGCAAAGAGCAAGAAGGAGGAGAAAGGGAAAGAAGTTGGCAACATGAGAAAAGAAATAAAATAGAAACACTTATAAAAACCAACTGGAAGAAAGAATAACGTGCACAAGGAAACTTTCTGTGGATTAGTTAAAGCCTTAATTAGGTAGAACAGTTTCCACAGGACAAGAGCTCAAGATGAGATGATTAAAAAATTATAAAACAATAATGAAGATTTCCGAGCTCCAGAGAAAAATTGAGGCAGAAGTGCCACAATTACCAAACCAGAATATTCATTAGAACCACAATGAATATTAGAGATTTGAATGAAAATTAAGCTGTTGACACAGGAAGTCGTTGAGCTCTATTTGGAGAGAATGAAAAGGCACAGGTCGGGGATTAAGAGACTGGGGAGAAGATAACCATTCCTGGAACAGACAAAGGCAATCTGAAATAACTGATACGACAAAAATGCCTTTGAAGATGTAACAGAAGAAAAATCTTCCCCTGAAGTGCAGAACTGGCTCATCCATCAGAAATGAACACAGGCTACAGCGTGTTGACCCAGAATGACTGACAGCAGGACGCACCCTGGTGGCCTCGTTGCCCCTCGGGGATGAGAGAGAACATTCAGGCATCTCGGGGGAAGAACATTAGCTCCAAGGAGAGGGCGAGGCTGCTCTGTCCTTCTCAAGGCACCTTCCAGGCAAAGGGCAGTGCATGCACGTCCACAAGTTCTTGGCAGGAAAAGTAAAACTTCCCTAAACTGTAAAGCTTATGGCAGATGTTCTAAAATACACATTGGCCCCTGCATCCTGCTTGAAAGAGCTACTTTGTGCTGAAATCTCACCAGTAAGAGGTGGTAGCTGAAGACCCCATAAGGGATGGATGAGCTGAGAGATTGCAGCTCAGGCCCTGGGGTCTCACCCTCTGCAGGGCTGGGCATGTCCCTGGGCCCCTCATGTGCTCCCAAGAGTCTCGTGAGGGTCAGGACGGGGTGCACACATGTTGGGTGTACTTAGGTCGTGGCAACATCCCAAGACATGAGAGGGACACGGGTGGGGGTTGGTGGGAAACAGGATGCCATCAGTTTAAAGCCAGGTTTCTTTACATCTGAAGGCAAATAGATGAAAAAAAATTTTGTGTGCTCAAGAGGAATGAAATCCTACATGACCAAAAGTTCAGGAAATTATGAGGCGCTCTGGGGGAAGCATTTGTTTGCACGATCCAGCCAATTGTCTGTTGGGCCACAAGCAAATGACAAGAACAAGTCAATGGAGGAAGACTTGGTAAAAAGGCCGGTTGTGTTGGTTGTGCACTGATTAAAACACGTTTGTGTAGAGTGAAGATGAAACAACCTTGGCAATGACAGACCTTAAAAAAGTAATGCAAGTAAAAGTAATATAACTACATAAACCAGGGGAGGTGCTGGGAGTGAGGGGAAGGGGTGTGTGTGCTGATTTCCTCATCATTCATGGCAGATCAGTTCAGCAGGGAGCATCTGAAACCCAGATACACACTCACACACTCACGCACACTCAGATATAAAATCTCTCAAGTCTGTCATTGTTTCATGTATATTTTTTCTGAAAAAGATCTTTAGAAACTAACATTTCTGTGGTTAGTTCCATAGATCAGCAATTCCCTCTGTTTTCACTTCGAATTATTTTTTCATGTTAAATATAATTAAAATTAAATTACCTAATTTAAAAAATATGTACAGAACAACTCCCCCCCTTCCTCCCTCCTGTTTGTCTCCCACCCAACTGCCTCTATCTGCCTGGGGGACGTTTCCCTCATGTGAAGACAGGCTCTTTCCAGTTGATGAGATTTGGGGGAATATTTTGCTTTCCATATTAAAATATTTTTTCAAGGCATGTACATCATTTTCACAAAAATAAACAAAGCTCGACCACACAGACTTCCCTGGTGGCGCGTGCAGTGGTTAAGAATCCGCCTGCCAATGCAGGGGACACGGGTTCAAACCCTGGTCCGGGAAGATCCCACATGCCGCAGAGCAACTAAGCCTGTGAGCCACAACTACTGAGCCTGTGCTCTAGAGCCCGCGAGTCACAACTACTGAGCCTGTGTGCCACAACTACCGAAGCCCGCGTGCCTAGAGCCCGTGCTCTGCAACAAGAGAAGCCACCGCAATGAGAAGCCCGCTCACCGAAACCAAGAGTAGCCCCCGCTCGCTGCAACTAGAGAAAGCCCACATGCAGCAACAAAGACCCAATGCAGCCAAAAAACAAAACAAAACAAAACAAAGCTCGACCCCAGAGAACAAACAGATGGTTTTTCATAGCTTCATGGATGCCCCAAACTTGGCCTAGTCTACGTCCCAAGACAAACAGGGCTGCAGGGTGGGACATGGTCCCTGGATGCTGCCCAAGGCCCAGCTTCCTGGAGAAACGGCTGGTACAGGCGAGCAAGTCTGGAGATTCTGGAAGGAGGGGATGGTGAGCAGAAGGGCCTGTCTTCTCTCTCCATCAGTTGCCCTGCCAGGTCCTTGGCAGCAGTCTGGCCATGGACCACTCAGAGCCAAGACCCCGGGACAGGAGTCTGCGCTGCTCCTGGAGGGGAGATGGGCGCCAGTGGGTCCAGGCACTTCTCTGCACAGGGGACCCCAGGGCTCTCTGGAAGCAGCAGGAATGCTCCCGGGCTTGGCCAAGGGTGGTGTGATGGCCTGTTCTGGCCCACAGAATCCCGAAGAGACTGCCTCGAGGGTTAAGGCAGAGGCACCCGAGGCCAGGCTGGCTGCACTGTGGATTTTGTGAAAGTCCATGAGTGATCTGAGCTGTGATGGGCTGCACTGCCCCTGGCTGAAGCCCCCCTGACGGCCCTGGGGGACCCTGGGGGATGGAGGCATCAGTAGGGCCTGCAGCTCCTCCAGCTCTGGGGTTCCCTGACTTTGGACTGTCTTTCCTGAAAGTAACTGTCTGGTCCGTGTTTCTGTGTGTGTGTGAGTGTGTGCACGTGTCTGTCTACACTCTTGTGTTTGTGTGTATTTGACACTGTGGTGTGTGTATCTGGGGTTTATTGAAACTCTGGCTTTTACTGAGTCACACTAACTGATCGTTCTCTCTCTCTCCACACACACCTGCTCCAGGCTCAGCTTTACCTCCGTCTGACTTGTCAATCTACCATTTACCAATCAAGGCTAGAAAGGCCTCGATGACCAGCCAGCCGGCTATGAGGTGGTGACTTTGCTGGCTGGCTGTGTTTCTTCCTGCAGGAACTGATGGTTGTGTGATGTTGATTGGATCTGGTATGATTTCCTCTTGTGTCTGTGTCCTGTCCTCTAAGGATGGGGGCATGGGGTCTGCACCCCTCTCCCCCCAGCACTGAGACCACAGCCTTCTCGCCCACGTGCATAGGGGGTGGTTGGACCCCTCCTCATGGGACAAGACCAGCATCAGGGCAGGGACGTGCTGGAGCATGGTGGATGGGAAGAGGGAACAGTTCTAACACCTCCAGAGGAAGGCACTGCCACCTGCTTTACAAATGGCTCCAACAATATTAAGATTAGAATCATGAGAAAAACAAAGTTATAAATCACAAAATAAGATAATAAAATGCAATCAATATTGAAATAGTGGCAGTAAATGGGCACTTTTGATGCAGTCTGTGTTTTAAGATACAGGGGGAAAATGCCCTCATAAAATTCTAATAAATCACTTTGGCTTCATCACTAGAATATAAGTGAAATTTATAGTGTCGTCTGTGAGGCATCCTTGGTTCCTCATCTCCGACAGTTCAGGAAAAAATGGCATTCTTTCAAGCTTGTTTAATTAATTTATTTTAAAATTAGTAGTTTATTAATTTTCTATTTTAAACATTTCCTTAAAACATTAATCTACTTTCTCTATTTCTTTTCTCCTAACTTCAGTGGTGATTTTTTGTCTGTTTTCTTTCATGGACTCAGATAAAGTCTTTTTTCTGGAAGGATCTGCAGATGGCCCTCTCCCCCTTTGCCAAGGTCATTCCTGGCGTCAGGACTGGAAAGCCTGGCCACTCTATTTGTCTGTCTCTCTGCACCCAGGCTTGTGGGTCCCCCGTGGCTGAGTCCTCCCAGCCTTTTGAGGGAGATGCTGCTAGAAGGCCATTTTATAGACAGTAAGAGGGGGTCCCAAGACAAGAGCTTCCTTAGTGATTGGAAGCCAGCCCCAAGCCCAGCAGGTCCAGCTTCACAACTGGAGCCACCAGGAGTTTCTATGTCACCAGGCACCAAGTGTCCACTTTACAGAGATGGACACAGGAACTCAGACACCCACCACGGCTATTTTCTAGAAGCCACTGGAGAAATAACTGTCATGCAAAGGTCATCAGAATACGACCCGGACTCTCACTGCAGCTAAATTAAACCCAAACTGTGAGCCTGGCATGGTCCAGCCCCACTGCCTGCCCGGCTGAAGGGTCTGGGCAACAATGAAGGGACACTTCCTGCTCCCTGAGCCCCGCAGTGTTCTCCCACTCATCCCAGGCCACTTGGCTTGTTCTGGCCAACAGGCTATGAGGGGTAGAGGATGAGGTCCTTTCTAGGCCGCAGTGTTTCAGAGCTGCTTTGCAGAGAAGCGATGGGGAGACCTTGTCTCAGGCTGGGAATGCAGGGCCCAGGTGTGCAGGCAGGAACCTGGGAGGACTGAGCCTGTGAAAGTGTGGGAGGAGGCACCTGGACCCCTAACCTGTGGCTCAGCAGGGGCAGGCCATGGCGGCAGTCACAGACAATGCCAGGGTCTCCACAGGGCAAGTGTCCTCTAGCTCCTTCCATCCTGCTGTGGAATCGAACCCATGAGCTTTGATACCGGTGCCACGAGGTTAAAGCACAAAGCTTCTGCGTCACGGTCGAGCAGACAGCTGCCCTGGAGACACTCATGTGAGCAAGAAATCCCTCTGTTGGCGGACAGACTCAGAGCTGACTCCAGCGAGGGAGGCCCTCCCCTGGACAGGGCACCTGTGACCTGCGGCTGCCCAATAGGATGTGGCCAAGTGCTGAACCTTGTGTGATGAGGGATTGGCTGGTTCCTGGGGGAGTTTCCCAGGTGATGGGTGGGAGTGTCTTTGTCACTTGTGAGCCTCGTGGATGACACCTGGTTTCAGTGAACAAGGTACTGATGGAGGCCCCAGGACATTGTCAGGATGGGGGCTGGTCACCAGGGAGATCACCCAGGCAATGAGAAGATTGGAGTTTTAACTCAACCTCCAGGGAGGGGAGGGGAAGGGAGATGGGGTTCAGGGTCAGGCATCTCAGTGAGGGTGGTCTCGCTGGGGTCTGCAGATTGGTGGTTGCTCTGGTTGTTGGTCTCAGAAGCGTGTGCAGAATGTTGGTTGGAGCTGGAACACAAAGGTGCCCAGATGCCACCTCTGTGGTCACATTACATTATTTAAGGCTCCATCTTTCTGGCAGCCTTGCCCCAGCTTACCTGCTGGCCTGAAGAATCAGGGTGATGTGCTGTGACCCGTGCATGGAGAGGACCACTTGGCTGGGTACTGCAGGGGCCGCTAGGTGCCAAGGGGTGCGCCCAGCCCACAACCAGCAAAGCCCCTGAAGGTCTTGGTCCCCCAACCGCAGGAAATGAATTCTACCCACAATGCAGGTGACCTTGGAGGCAGACTCTTCTCCATTTGAGCTGTTGGATGAGACCATGGTCTGGACAACCCCTGGACAGAAGCCTTGTGATACCTTGAAACAGAGACCCCATCTCAGCTGTGCCCAGACTCCTGACATATAGGATCTGTGTGTGTGTGTGTGTGTGTGTGTGTTTTCAAGTATTAAGTTTGTGGTGATTTGTTTTGTAGCAGAAGAGAGCTAATATGACACTTGAGTGTATCAGCCGCCGAGGCTCTGGGTAGATCTGTGTCTAGAATTGGCAGATCCCATCCTGATGAACAGAACGACATGACCCTACTCTGCCTGGACTCAGATCTCAGCTCCACCATTTTCTTGCTGTGTGATCGGGAACTACTTCATCACCCTCTCTGGGCTGCAGTGTTGTCATCCGTGCAACGGGGTGTATTAGTCAGGAGAACACCAGCTGCTGTGGCAGACAGACCCCCACACCCAGGGGCAAAGCTCAGTGGAGGAGAGTTTCCTGTTTACGAGAAGTCCAACATTGATGCTCCTGATCGTGGGCTTGTCTGTTCCAAGGGGACAGAGACAAGCTCATGCTGCCGGGAGGCTCCGCCGCATCCAGCACGTGGTTTCCAGGATGAAGGCTTTGTAGCAGGAGGGGGCACGGGAGGTTTGGGTGGCCCAGCGCCTCTGCCCACATCCCATCGTCAGGCCGCCCCCAAGGCTAGAGCTCAGGGCGTCCACTGTGAACTCAGCTCACGGAGCAGCTGCAGGCGCTGGAAGCGAAGGCATCTTCCTCCCAGGGTTGTGGCAAGGATCCTGTAGCCTGGAATATGGGAAGCCCCAGGATCAGCTGTCTTCTCCCCGCCCCTCCGCCCTGCGTCTCCAGACATGTGTGCCCTCTGGGCCCGGGGGGCCCGCCTGAAGCCCATGCCATCCGGTGGCAGAGTCAGCAGGGGCCCCGGTGAATTGATAAACTCACCCTAACATGCGTACGGGAGAACAAAGACCTAAAAATAGTGAGACAGTTTGGAAAAGAAGAGGAAAGAGTGGGAAGCTTATCCCACAGGATCGCACGGCCGAGCTCAATTAATCACCACAAAGAGCAGGGCAGCGTTTCCAAGGTTCCTAGAGGCGCCCCACGGGGTCGGCCAGCTGTCATGAACTCACTGTTCCCCTGTGCCTGAGGATGGGCCATTCCCAATGGGATGAACGGTCATTGGAACCGAGTTCTATCATGTTCTGTGAGAGACTCGGCTAGGGAGGGGAGGGATGGACGTGTCACTTCTGAACTAATTTTTACAAACAAAATCAGGCCCAGAATGCGGTGGGGGAAGGGAGCCTCGTGGGTCCCTAGGGTGGGAAACCGGCTCCTTTCGGGAGAGCAGAACAAGGCCCAGCCCCTTCTTAGACCTGAGACAGATGGACACCAGTGACAGGCGTAATTATAAAGCCAACAAGAAGGCCATGTACGTGGATGGCTGGGGTGGGGGAGGGGCTGGGCCTGGTGAGGGATTTCTTCAACTTATTCCCCCAAAATGTACTCATCAGTGGAGAATGTGAGAAACCATTGACTCATGTGAACTGACTCAAATACATCAAAATTAAGGGTTTCTATTTAG
The DNA here is from genome assembly GCF_025265405.1 of Mesoplodon densirostris. Taxonomy (NCBI): domain Eukaryota; kingdom Metazoa; phylum Chordata; class Mammalia; order Artiodactyla; family Ziphiidae; genus Mesoplodon; species Mesoplodon densirostris. The sequence goes on along the minus strand of NC_082671.1, from coordinate 61,698,531 downwards.
GAAAGGATAGCATAGACCAAGCTAACAGACAGACAAGCAGGAGAAGCTTCTGCAAAGTCTAAAAATGACCAGGGGCCTCCCTGGTGGCGCAGTGGTTGAGAGTCCGCCTGCCGATGCAAGGGACACGGGTTCGTGACCCAGTCTGGGAAGATCCCACATGCCGCGGAGTGGCTGGGCCTGTGAGCCATGGCTGCTGAGCCTGCGCATCCGGAGCCTGTGCTCCACAACGGGAGAGGCCACAACAGTGAGAGGGCCGCGTACCGCAAAAAAAAAAAAAAAAAAAGACCAGGGATTATATCTCACTTACACTAGAAGCTTCTGCAGATAACAGGAAAAATTACAGAAAACCCAATGGGAAGTGATCCAGAAATGACAAGGAGCCAGTCCACAGGCAGGAGGCCGGGTGGCTGCAGGCGGACGCCAGGAGGCTCGTCTCTCCACTGACAGAGGACTGGTGGCACCGGGTGCCACTGGGAGTGCCGAAGGCGGGACAGCAGCACATGGAGGCAAGAACGGGGAGGCTGGGGCCCCGGCTCAGCTGCCCCACTGCCCCCTGTCCCGGGCACCTGGAAGAAACTACCCCGCTCAGCATCCCCTCAATCCAGCCCGCAGAAGGCTCGCGCAGGACCACAGCCAACGTTGCTGGTGCTGAGAGTGGATTGGACACTCCATGGTCTGTCCCCGGGGAGCAGGGGTCATGGAGGAACCCAGTGCATCCCTGAGAAGTGGCCATAGACATGGAGGCCCAGAGGCATCGCCCTGGACAAGAGGAGAAAGAAGCAGAAACCACCACGTGTGCGGACCCAGCCGTCCAGGAAACTGCACTTGGCACCTCCCGTGTCCTGGACATCTACGCTAGGGGAATGAAAAATAACACGCGGGGATCTCCCCAGGGTGGCCCCTGGAGACCCGGCCACAAGATGAACGAAGAGGGGCTGGAATCAGAGAAAACACAGTAGATGCAAAAGGGAAGGAGGAAGGAGGGCGGGGTGGGTGCGTGGTGCAGAGACACAGACACGCCTCCCATGAAGGGGGCGCGCCCAGGACACCGGGTGTGGGGCTGCTTCCATGCTGGTCCCTCATCTGGGCTCAGCCTTCTCAGGAAACACACCTGCCCAGCCTGCTGGACCTACAGGGACCCCGGTCCCTTCTCACCAGCCAGGATGCTCTCCCTCTGCCATCCTTTCCCTCCAAAGCACCTGCCTCTTGGTTGGCAGCAGGCCTGCTTCTCCCGTCTCTTCCCAGCCGACTGGACCGTCCACCCCAAGGACGGGGGAGGTGAGCCTCGGCTGCCCCGCTCCCCTCTTTAGGCTGCTACTGGGCATGGCCGACTTTCAGAGGCCTGGAATGAAGGGATGAGTGGGCTGGCAGTGTGGGCCCGGCTGCTGGGGCCGGGGGCAGAGTCCACGCTGGGCCAAGGCGGGAGGGTCCGGGGGCAGGCGGGACGCTTATCCCAGGCTGTTTGTGCCCCGAGGTTGGATGGGACTTGGAAGCAGTCTGAACTGGGTTTGTGGTTCTCTGGGGCCCTTTCTCCTGGCTCAGACCCCCTCCCTTGACATTCCTGGGGCTCAGAAGAGCTGCTCGCAGGACCGGCTTGCAGACCCCCCAGGGTCCCTGCTCCTCTGTGGCCAAGGACATTAAAAGCGCTCCTTCCATGTCTTTCCCCAGAGATGGGAGGTGTTCGGGACAGTGCACCCGGTCCCTTTGTCACCTTAGCGCGAGGGTGCTGGTCCGTCAGAAGGTGTGAGGCCCGAGCTGGGAGAGCCGAGTCCCACCATGAATCTGACACCACAGGCCCTGTTTCGCCAGTGAAACTCCAGGCCCACACCCTCCACGGGGAACTGGATACCAGCCAACTGTATAATTTAAGATTTTCTGCTGGTCACACTCAACGAGGAAAAACAGGTGAAATATTTATATTTTAATCATCTCTTTCATTTAATCCAATTATCCAGTTATTATCATTTCAACTCCAGTTATCCAATTATTATCATTTCAACATGTATCCAATTTAAAAACTGATGCACGAGCTCGTCCAGCTTTTTTGCAGTGTCTTTGAAATCCAGGCTGCATTTCACACTTGGAGCACACGCCTCTATTTGGACTGTCCTGGGCTCCGCGGCTGTAGACCCACATGCTGCTCCCCCTGCAGAGGTGTGGGCTCAGGTGCCCTGGCCAGGATGCTCTGGGGGTCTCCAGAGAGAGCGGAGCCAGCCAGCGTCCCTGGCAGCCAGCACCCCACCCCGCCACCAGTTGCCAGCACTGGGCTCTGTTTCTGAGCTTAGGGGTAACTGTCCCCAGAAGACACCTGTGAGGTGTGGGTGCCCCATTAGGAAGCAGGTGGGTTTGTCCTGACACCCAGGAGACCAGCCCCACCCCTAAGAAGCCCCGTGCAGGACAGAGAAAGCAGAGCTGGGGTGTGTGGGCTGTCCTGGAAAGGAGGGAAGACTTGCTGAGAACCAATTCACATAAAACATCAACTGCATTTCATTCTGCTGACATCAAAGCCAGATCTTCCCTTGCATTTAAGGAAAGGCTTAATTAAACATTAGAAGACATTAATGTGTTAATTCACCTGATGCCAGACTATACCCACTGTGTGCCCCACGTGGGGTATACAGACCCAGATGAGATAGGTGCCTGCCTACCCTTGGGAAGGTCACATTCTAGTCAGACTGTGTGTGCAGGGGAATAATTAAAGACTATGTGAGGTGGGTGTTGAGGATAAAGTAGGAGTTTACAAAGGGAATTTTGGGGGATAAGTCTTTCCAGGAAGCAGGATCAACCTGCGATTTCAAGGGCATTGAAAGGACGGAGCATTTTGGATAAGTTGACATGGAGCATACCTGGGGGAGGGGGGGCATGCACGAAGGGCTGGAGGGAGAAGGCGGGGCCCAGGGCTGCAGACCTCCGGGGAGCGCCAGACACACGGGCTGTGGCCGGGATGCTGGCCAGTCCCCTGCGCTGAGCTTCCCTGAAGCGCGCAGGAGCCGGCTGTGCACGTTTTATGCTCTTGGCACCGGAACGCCGGAGAAAGCTCTTCTGCCTCAGCCAGGCTCATCAAAATGCAGATTTTCCCTGTGACCTCTTTATTGCTTTTAAGAACCTGTTGTCTAAAAATAATCTCAGCCCTCCGCTCCCTGCAGGCTGATTGCCTCGGGTTTGTCTGTTCCGCCTGTACGAACAAGTGAGGGAATCGGCACCCATCCAAGTGTCCAAGCACCAGCACGTGAAGATGTGTCGCCGTGCCAGAGTCCTCGGGCTGTTAGAGTCCCAGTTCTGTGTCTCACGTGTCACAGAAGCAAATGGAGTTTTCCTCTCGTTCCAGGACCAGCGGGGAAGCCACAGGCTTGGTTTGTCAGGCAGCTGGGGGCCCAGTGTCCCCTCACAAGTGCCAGGGTCAGGGGCCTCGGGACCTCTGTGCCTGGCTCAGCCCCAGCCTGGTGTGAATTAGCAACAGGGCCGGAGGGGAGCCCGGCAGCTTTCTGCCTACAGCTGAGGAGGGGGCTCAGGTGTCGCCTCCCGAGAGGTCCCTCCTGGAAGGTTCCAGAGACAGATGGACCTCTGCTCAGGGCACGTGGCCTGCGCCATCGCTGGCACATTCCTTGGCCCGTGGAAGTGGATAGTGGGCAGAGGGTGGGGGAAGGTCACCAGTGGCTCCTCCTGGAAATCAGACCTTCTCTCTCAGTTCCAAACCAAATAAGGCCGAGGAGAGAGCGAATACATGCAGTAAGTCCCCTACATACGGACCTTCAAGTTGCAAACTTTCAAAGATGTGAACGTGCTTACCTTCAGCGTCAGGGGTGAGTGACATTGCAGCTTGCCCTCCGTCTCCTATTGCTGATGATCCCTCAGCTCTACCATCTCCCACCTCCTCTCCCTCCTCCAGTCAGTAACTCTTCTTGCCTGTTCACTCGATGCCAGCCCCTGGATGCCACCTGTTGTACTGTGCTGCTGTACTTTTCAAGGGACTGTATGGTAAGATTAAAAATGTGTTTGTTTGCTTTTTATGTATTGTTTGTGTGAAAAGTATTACAAACCTATTATGGTACAGTGCCATGCAGCCAACTGTGTTAGTTGGGTACCTAGGCTAACGTTCTTGGACTTACGAACACATTGGACTTATGAAGGCTCTCTCAGGACGGAACTCGTTCGTATGTAGGGGACTTACTGTGTCATTTTTGGAAACACTCTCTGTGCTGGCTGCTTTTAGGTGTCACCTTGCCTGGACGAAGAGGATGCCCAGATAGCTGACAAACAGGATCCTGGGTGTGTCTGTACGGGTGTAGACTGAGTAAACAGATTGCTGTCCCCAGCGTAGGGGGCCTGATCCATCAGCTGAGGGCCTGCCTAGAAGAAAAGGCGGGGGCAGGAAGGATCCCCCTTTCCCGCTGCCCTGCTGAGCTGGGGCCTCTCGCCTCTTCCTCCCCTGCCCTGACCTGGAACTTACCCCACTGGCTGCCCTGGTTCTCAGGCCTTCAGACTCGGCCTCTGATTCCACACGGGCTGTTCTGGCCTCCAGCTTCCAGACGGCAGACTGTGGGCCTTCTCAGCCTCCATAATCACGGAAGCCGATTCCTATAACAGGAAATCTCTTTCCGTTTCTCTGGAGAACACTGACCCCTACAACACCTAAATCCAGGGTGATAGATTTAGCAAATAAAATTACAGGAGGCTCAGGGAAATTTGAATTTCAGGTATACAGTGGGTGTATTTTTAGTATCAGTATGTTCCATGTAATATTTGGGACCTACTTCTACTAAAATGTACTTTTTTGTTTACTTAGAATTCAAATATGGCTGGATGTACTGTATTTTATCCAACAGTCTATCCCCAGTACAGCTAGGATTGCAGTGGGGTGGCATGAGGGAAGTTTCTGGGGGGAAGGAGCTGCTCTGTGTCCTGACCGTGGGTAACTACATACATGTGTTCTCACACATACAGCCGAGGCCCAGTCAAGGGGCGAGTGCGGTTCTCTGTGCCCACAGGACTGCGTGGGGTGTGGGTACACAGAGAGGCAGACGGAGCACGGGGGGAGGGCCGTCAGAATTTGGAGTGTTTGGATGTGGTTGGGAGTGGAGTTTGGAAGAGCCAGGTGGGAAGGGGACACGCTTTGGTGAGGATTTATTATGTCTGATTGTTTGGACCAGCACGGCCCTCGGTATCTAAGCGCTCAACGATCTGTATTGAAATAGTCACGATTTGAACCCTCAGGTGTATTCCACATTTAGCCTCGCAGGAGCCCTTTGTCTAAAGCCTGATCTGATCATATCAGCTTCATGCTCAAAAGTCTTTGCTACCTGATCCCTAATAACCTTGAAATTGGCTTGACGTCTTCACCAGTCTTTTATCACTACCATGATTTGGCCTCTTTTGAGAGGCCGCTACTCTGCTTCCCAGACATCTATTCCTTCCTTCCTTCCATAGGGAGTTGTGGTTTTACATAGAATGGCCATGCACTCCTCTAAAGGGCTACATTCCCAGCCTACTTTGCAGTTAGGCATAGCCAGGTGACTGGGTTCTGGCCAATGAGGTGGCAGCAGAAATGTAGTATGGGATTCTGTTAAGTCCCTTTCTTCCAGGAAAGCAGATATGATGGTTGGAGCACCAGCAGCCACATTGGACCTTGAGGCAAATATGATAAGGATCCAAAGGCAGGAAGACCAAGGCGCCTGAGGCGTTCATGATTCCACATCCACCAGACCTACCCAGGGCCACTTATTCATGTTCATATGAGAGGGAAATAACCTTCCATATTGTATAAGCCCCCCTTCCTTTTTTCCTTCTCCTTTCCTGGCACATATGGTCAACCCTAAACCTAAATAGTACAGTCACTTTGTAACTTTTCATTCTCATCTGTTACATTTCTTGCCCATCGCTCCTGGGAAAGGCCCTGCACTGTTGCCTTGTGGTCCTTTGCTTTCTTCTGGGCTCACCCTCTCAGGAAACCCTTCTTTCTTTCTCCATCTCACCAGGCTCAGCTCAATCCTACCCCACCCCACCCCCAATAACCCCCCTGCATGAAAGCAATCCTGCATTCCTTTGTGCTTCTCGAGGCCACATCCGTGGGCATCGTATGCTGCTGCTCCCACCCGGCTAAGTTTCTGCCCTGTTTGTCCCCCATTCTCTCATTCATTCAAAAAAATGTAGTCTTTCCTGGGCTGGAGAGATGCCATCAAATGTAACACCACTGTTATTTGTACCACTAACCTCACAGGGCTTGAAGCTCCTTGAGGAGACAGGGAAAGCCTGTGCCTGGGGGCACCCTCGCCCCAGGGGTAGCTAAGAATGAAAAGGATCAGACACACCTTGGGCCTGATGCTGGGTCGGGGAGAAAGGTCAGGGCTAAGGGCCTGCGAAGGGGCCGGGACTCCCCTGAAGGTCGTCTCCTCAGCACACCATCCAGCCATGGGCTATACGTGCCTTTCAGCCCGGTTGCCAGTGCGTTTTGAGTGACCTTCCAGAAACCAATCGGCTGCCATAATGGAAATGCCCCTTTGTTGGAAGTCATTTCCCTGCAGGTTGCATATAACATTGGATGTGTGTTTGAGATGGAAAAAGAGAGTGTTGTTTATCTGCTTCTAACATCCGAGAGGGGTGTGCTACCACCGGATCCAGAATTTCAGGCAAAATTTCCATTACTGGACCATGCCCCCGAGATAACGGGGCCAGGGCACACTTACGTCACACATGTGTCTGGACTTCCTTCCCAGTAGCAGGAGGGAGTCAGTACCCCCGGGGCCCTGGCTTCTGGTTGCCACAAATTAAACTGCTCCCATGGCCAGAAACTGGCATTTTCTTCTGTCCAGATGTGGCCTTTTATTTGTAAATGAGCATCCCCACCTGGTTCCTCAGCGCACCCATGTCCCAGAGCTGACCCCGGACTGCAGCTGCGAGCTGGCACCCCATCTGTCCATGTCTCTCCACAGACTAAGGGTCAGTTTGAGGGTAAGTGAGGGCGGGATCAGGGGTTCAGAAGTTTGAGCCCTGCTCTGGGGCCCAGGGAGCAGATTCCCACACCCACTCTTCATTTAGTCACTTGACAAACAATCATCCGGCCTCCACAGTGGCTGACTCCTACCTTCCGGACGGCGACCTTCCCCACTCCGGAGGAAAGGGCTCTGCTCTGTGTTCTCATCCAAACACCCAGCTTCCTGTCCTCTTGGTGTCCTTGTCCCCGTCTGGCTTCCACAAAGCGGCTGCCCTCCTGTCCCCCGTCTCCATCCCCTCCTGGATCTCACCTGGGGGGGGGTCCCTGGGGAGGCTCTGGGCGTCACGCCCTCCCTCCTCCACTGGACCCCAGGTGGCCTCCTCCCCCGTGGTCCTCAGTCCGGGGCTCCGGCTGGGCGGCCTTTCAGATCCAGGTGGCCTTGCGACTTCTCCCGAGCTATCCAATGGGCGCTCACCCTGGACCTTGCCCCCGCCCCTTAACCTTCCACCTCACGTGGGATTTAGAAGCGCCCACCCAGGCCCAGTGACCTCCACCCCTCTTGTTAGAATTGACACAGCGCATGTCTACACGTGCTGAAAACCCCACAGACGATGCTGTGGTTTTTCTTTCAACCCTTGTACCTACTTTGTAAACAGTTTCCTGCGTATCCCAGATAGTCACTACCTCCCCCCTCCTGCCCACCTCCATTCTCATGTCTCAGGTCTCCTTTGGGAATCAAGTCCCTTCCATCTGAAGAATTTCCTTTAGCTTTTCTTTTAGAGCACATGCCAGCAGTGAGTTTTTATTTCCCTTTCAACTGAGAATGCCCTTGTTTCATCTCCATTCCAGAGAGAGAGAGAGAGAAAGAGAGAGAGAGATTTGATTCCTGCCCCTGGGATGAGAGCTCCTCTGATGAGTGAGAATTTCCACCCCCTGCACCCGAGGTCTGCCTCCCAAGGGCACGGAGGGGCCCCCAGTGCCACCACAGAGGTCCCACACGGGGTGGGGGTCCGAGGGAATGGAAGGGAGAAAACAGGAAAGAGGTAGCTCCGCTGCCCTCCTCTCCTCGGGCAGGAAGGAGAGGGTTTGTCTTGGCCTCACAATTGTCTATCCGGGGCTCACTTCTGTACTGGACGGCCTTGGAGTCCAGACCGGGTGATGTGGAGAGAAAAGGATTGAGAGCCTCACCGCCGAATTGGTGGGCTTCACATCTGGGTCTCTTTCCCGATGCGCCTGTGACCATGTGCCTTCCTGAGTCATCAGGCAGCTTCCCCTGCCTCTCTCCATTCAGCTGGGTGACGGGGTAGAGCGTGCTGGCTTCAGATCCCCCAAACCAGGACATCCCAAATGCTTAATTCGGATGCACTCAAATCCAACATTTTCCCCTTCTTGTGACTTATGCTCCTAAGACCTTTAAAGGAAGCAGAATTTCCTGTCCCTACATCACACACATTGGTCTGTATCTTCTTCCATCAGCTTTCCAGCCTCACCTTATGTGCTCCAACATTCCTCTCCCTGGATTTAACCTTCATGCAGGAAAGTGGGAGTTAGCGGCTCTTTCCTCCAAGCCGGGAGCTGTTCTCCCACCAGCACGTGCTCTGAGTGACCCCCCGTTTTGCTGGATCCATCCTTGTGGTTCACTCATTCTCAAGCTCCTTACAATTCGACTGGGAGGTTAGACCACAGCTTAGGACCATTGGGTACATGGTGGGCATTTGGGGGGTTTCCTGTTTCTGGTGACTGTGGACATCCTTACAAATGTGAATACTCGCATTTCTGTTGAACAGATCTCTAGGTGTGGAATCTTGAGTCGCCGGGTGGCCCTAACTTCAGCCTTAGTAGGCTTAACCTTTTTCTAAGGTCTTTGTCCCGGTTTGTAATCTCATCAGCCCTGTAGGAAAGGTCTGTTTGCTACTCAGACTTACTCAGCATTTTCTCTCTTCCTCCTTCAGCACCTGCTGGCTGTGTCCTGTGGTTGAGAACTTTCCACGTGGTCATCAGCCATTAAGCCCCACTTCTGCCTTATGCCAGGTGCCTATCCACGTCCAGAGCTAACTGACCCCTCCTCTCTTCCTGGCCTCAGCTGCGCACTCCTCTCCCGCCTCTGTGCCTTTGTTACTTTCATTATTTACTTGACTTTATCATAGGTCATAACACCTGTTAGGTGAGTGGCCAGTGCTGGCAGTTCTTTTATTAGAATTGACTCAGCTATCTGTGCAGATTTCATGTACATTTTGGAATTATTTTGCATGATTTTGTTGAATTTCATCCCCAGTTAATCCACATGACATTTTGAACAGGACCCTGTTGAATGTATTTTATACCCTTTAATAAAATTTTTAAAAATCTTCAGAAAGATCTTGTGTGTTCTTTGTTAGACTAGTTTACCTAAAATTTATGGTTGTTGTTTTGGTAAATTATACTTCTGTTTTGGATCAACATTTTAGTTGGGTGTTGCTGGCATTGAGGTCCACAGCGGAGTGATGCTATGTTGACCTTGCATCTGAGAAACAAACCTGCCAAATCTTTTGAACAGTTTTATGATTTCACCTCTGTTTCTGCTGGGATTTCTGTGTGTATGCTAATCATCTCTCGATAGTGATCACTTTATTTCACACACATGTATGTCTGTGGCCAGAGTTCCTGATGCCACAAGTTGTGGTGATATTAATGAGCAAACTCCATCTTTAGTATGATTTTAATGGAAATCCATTTAAAATTTCTTTTAAGTATGGTATTCACTGTAGGTTTTTATTATATGGTCTTAATCAAGAGAATTCCCTTTAGTTACTAATATTCTGATAGCTTTTTAAAAACCTAAACAGTGTTTGGGGTTTGGTTTTGTTTTTTTTTTTTACTCTAAACATTTTTCCTGGTAGTCATGTACATTTTATCTTTCAGTCCATTGGATTGGGAAATCTCATGGTTGGATTTTCTAGTCTTGAAACACAATTACATTCAAGGAAAAATCATACTTAATCGTATTGGATAAATTTTTCCAACACGCATGTGAGTTTGAATAACAATTTGTTTAGGACTTTTGCATCTATGGTCCAAAAGAAAACAAGCCTAAAATTGTATTATGTCACAATGCAATTGTCCAGTTTTGGAACCAAGTTTATACTAAGTGCCAAAGTTAGTTCATCAGCTTATTTTCCTGGAAAGGATGAAGATGACCTTGACTGTGAAGTTAACACTGACTGACACTCCAGGCCTGGAGCTTCCCATTGGGGGAAATTTAATGGTCCCCATCCTAGTCAAGGCTTCCTTCTTCCTTGGTTAAAGTTTTATGAATACACATATACCATTTACCTGGATTCACCAATGGCTGCATTAGTACTGTCTCTGTTGTAATGAACTCTGCTGTAGTTACTGTTTTTATTATTAATATGGCTTTAAAGGCCAATAGCAGAACCATGAATTTTTTTACCTTAAATGCTCCAGCCACATCACTGAAGAAGGCCCTTTGTCATCACCACGATCCTATCACACCACGGGTAGTCCACAGTCAGCTTGCACTGACTGGTGGCACCTGCAGCCTCTGACTTACAGAGCCTGGCAAGGGACTCACACTTACCGGTGACTGACCACTGGATGACAGAGCTAAAAATCGTGTGTCACCAGGGATGCAATCAGGCATACTAGGGCCAGTTCCCGGAACACACACACCTGCACACAGGTACATGCACTCACCTATACACAGGTTCACACACACCTGAAAACAGGTACACACACCTGTACACAGATACACACACACACCTGCGCACAGATTCATGCTCACCTGCACACAGATGCACACACTCACTTGCACACATATTCTCACACACACACCTGCACAAGGCATCTCTCTTACACACACACACACACACACACACACACACATACACACTAATGTCCTGTGTCCACAGAAGCTGTCCAGGGAGACATGGGAATAGGCCTGGGCCCCTCGTGTCCCACAGAGAGCCCCTGACCCCCTGACGCAGAGTGTCCCCAGCCAGCCCGGCCCGACCTTGCAGGTCTCTCTGACTCTGCACTACTCCCAAGCCTCCCCCTATGGAAGGGGGAGGAGGATACAGAATTGTAAATAGCCCATCATTTATTCTTCCTTTTTCCTGTCACGACCCTTCATCCCAGCTGGGGTGCTCCACGCCTCTGCTGAGAGGTGACACTTCAGCTCCCTCCCCCCAAGGACCCTGCCCACCAGGATCTTTGTTGAGGAGCCGGCTGTGCTGCCTGTCACCTGCCTACCCCCCAGCCAAGCAAGCCGGGCTGGGGGTGACACGACCCCAGAGAGCAGCCTCCGCCCTCCTGTCCCCACTCCTGTTCATCCACCAGCTGTCACAGGGGAAGGGCGGGCGGAGGAGATGCTCAGCCCAGACCCACTTCCCGAGATCCAGCCTTGGGACCCTAGAGCTGCTTTGCTTGTTTTAAACATTTCATTTGAAAATAACTCAGCATTTAATTATGTCAGATTAAAGATACACATTTTGCAAATTTATGGAGTCGTTATCAACGCTACAGTAACCACACTCAGAATCAAACCCGCATTGGCATTCTCCGCCTGGAGATTTATGTACAGACACTGAGAGATTATTTGAACAACTCAGCCTGGAAATGGAGCTGGTGGTCTCAGGCACCAGCTGGTGTGGCTGGGCGTGTGTGCCAGGAGCCCAGCATGTGTCCCCTCCTAGCTCCCTGGGCTGGGTCCCCACTGCGGCACCTCCCCTGCTGCTACCTGTGACTCATTCTTGCTGCCTCCCGGGGCGGAGAGGGGCTCGGGGGTGGGGGGAGTCCATGCGCCTTCCCTGCCCATCCCCCTTCCTCCTCCTCCCCTTCATCCTCTTTTTCTAAATTCAGATTTTATTGTTTAGAGCAGTTTTAGGTTCAAGGCAAACTTGGGTGGAAAGTTCAGATTCCTCGTGTACCCCTCCCCTACTGTCAACCCCCCTCCAGATGGGACAGTTTTCACAACTGGTGATCCTGCACTGACACTTCCTCATCACCCAGAGCTGGTGGTTTACATCAAGGTTCACTCTTGGTGTTGTCATTCTGTGGGTTTGGACTAACACATAATGACATGTGTCCACCACTAAAATATCCTACAGGGTAGTTTCCCTGCCCTAAACTCTCCCCTTACTCTTAGGTGCTGGTCCAGGAGTGAGCTGGGGGTCCTGGGAGGAGAGGGAGTGTGTGTCCCTGTGTGTCCCTACCCTTTCCATGCGTGTCCCAAGAAGGTGTCCCCGGGTGATTGCAGAATGGGGAGTTAGTGTCGTCTCTGCTTTACAGACGAGGAGACTGAGGGTCAGAGTGGAGGCTGGGCTTCGTCTCCCAACCCTTCTACCTGCTCCCCTCCTGGGTGAACCTTCCTTTCCTGCTCCCACAAATCCTGAAGCCTGGTGAATACAAGCTCACCACATTCACCCACATTTGGACATATTCGACAAATCTTTACAGGTCCATTATGTTATTGTTCTCTGCACGGAGGAAACAGTCTTGAGCAAAGCAGATAAAGCCCAGCCCCTTGGAGCTGGTCTTCAGATTGAGGTCACAAGAGACAGACCACAGACAAATACGATGTGTGATACATCAATGAAGTCCATCAGCTGAGGGAATGCCAGACAGAACCTGGAGGACTGAGGGGCAGGGAAGGTGGAGCAGGGTCCAGGGAAAGCCTTATGCATGGGGTCTCTTCACTCCCAAACAGAAGTCTGCACAGGGAGCCTGGACCACGTGGTGGACATTGGCAGGAAGAGTGCTCCAGGCAGAAATCCTGGTCATTCATCATTCGTTCATTCAAGGACCATCTCCCAGGTCCTGGAGGCACCTCGGGGGATTAGCCAGGGAAGTGCCACCTGCAGCAGGAAGTCGGGAGAGGCGGGTCCCTTAGCCCCAGGGCCTCCACCCCCGTCACCTGGGAGGCCCCGGGAGCAGCGGCCTGGCCTCGGCCTCGTTTCTCAGGCTGTGTTGTCATTTCCACCCGGCAGGGGTTTTGCCTGCCCTTCTGGGAGGCCACCTCCCCTAGTGTGTGCAGGGCCCGGAAGGAGGTCCTCTTTTCTCTGAATCCTCCTCACGCCTACCAGGCCCTGGGCCCTCGCCCTCTGTGTTGAGGACGCTGGTCCCACATCCAGGCATGGATGGGTTTGGGTCCAGCCCCACCATCTCCTGCTGCACAAGCTCAAGCCAGTAGCTGACCGTCTCTGAGTTCGGGGTCTTCATCTGGAAAGTGGGGCAGGGATGGGAACTGTGGTCCAGATGAGGGGAGGTGGGATGGGGTGACTCCTGTGGGATGGTCCAGGCCCAAGGCCAGGAACACAGCACCCGCTCAGTGCTGTTCACCGCATCTCCCTAACCGTCCCCAAACCGACCGCTGAGTCATGTGCTGCTTCAGTAAACCACTGCTTTTATAAGTTCCTAAAAGGTAAGATTTTATAAGGTATTGTAAGGGAAGGGATTCTACCTTATGTTTATGCGCAGTCCTCTAGTAAAACGTGTCTGTCATTTATTTCCCATCTTCCGTCATCCACCCAGCCATCCATCCACCACCCATCCATCATAAGTCCGTCCTTCCTTCCATCAGCTCACCACTCACTCCTCAAGTGCTGGCTATATTGAAGAGAAGCCTGCCTGTCTGGGCAGCCCTTGTACAGATCAGAGGAATCTTCCGTGTATGCAAGGCCTTTCCTTCCCTGTCCAGGCACGTGTTCTGATGAGTAAGGGACTCTCCAGCCTCCACTAAGACCGAGCTAGAACTCTGTTCAGGATGGCGGTCCTCAGCAGTGGCTGCTCCTGGCAGGTATGTGAAGGATGCTGACACCCAGGCCACCAGGACATCCTGATTTAGTTGGTCACGATGTGGCTGATGTCTGGACTGCCACAGCCCTCAGGGGATTCGGTCACATAACCAGCGGGGAGGGCCACTGACTCAGGGAGTACGATGGGGACTTGGCCCGGGGAACACCCAGCAGCAGGTCCAGCAGGCACCTGAGGGTCCACTCAACACAGCAAATTTGGCCCCCAGAAATTTGCTTCTTGTTCACAGCCTGCCTAGATTTAAGGTCCCGTGTTGGGGAAGCACAGAGGGAAGTGAGTCAATAATTGCTGGGTGAACGAATATATAAGATAGACATACTTTCTACCCCCTTTGCCCTGCCTGAGCCCCGGGGGCTGTTGTCAATGGCACAGTTAACGGTGCTGTCAGTCTGCATAAACAGTGTGGCGCTGGCCTGACGCAAGCCAGGCCTGCCGGCCGCTAGACTCAGGGAACCGTGACTCCGGGAAGTGACCGGTCCCGGCCAGCCTGCCAGCCCCGAGGCCTCATTTCCATGCACCGATCCCATAGGCAAATAGTTTGATTGTATTCGTTGAGGGTAATTTTTCACACTTCACGGTAGCTGCTCAGTTTACCTCCAGATTCTGGTGACTCTACGAGGAATTTGCACAATAAAACAAAGGGAAAACTACAATAACCAGTGAAGTCAAACCAAAAATCTCATTCAATCAAACTCTCTGAGCAGAGCGGGCTAATGGGCCCTGGTCAGGTTCTCCCCTCCGACGCTCCCATCTGCAATTTGCTCCCCATCGAGGCCATGGACTGTCAACATCTCAACTTTCTTTTACAGACTGCACCATATTGGATTGGCCGTCCATTCCGCTCACCTGGGGCCTGGTTTCGATGCCATGCATATTTCTGAGCCTCGAGGCTGCATGCCCTGTGTCATGGGGGCTCTGATCCGGGTTAGGGGGCTGCAGACCCGGGAGGGAGGCCGTGGGGTGACGCCACAAACCCTGAGTTGTCAGGCTGGCAATGCAACCTTGGGCATGGCCGTGGGGAGTTTTGAGACAGGAGAAAAGGCTCTGGGGGTCCGGCAGTCTTCTTGGGTGAGGGGTGGCCTCCGTTGATGGGATGCAGAGAGAAGGAGAGAAAGAAAAGTGCATTTTTGCTCTCAAAAGCAGAGGCTGAGGGTGTACCTGCTTGTAGAGGCCCCCACTTGCTGGGTATGGTGGGCTCAATGGCGGCCCCCAAAGATAGACCCACGTCCTAACCTTCGAGAACGTTGAATGGGATGTCTTTTGGAAAAAGAGTCTTTGCAAGTGTAATTAAGCATCTCAGGTTGAGATCACCCTGGATTTAAGGTGGGCCCTAAATCAGATGAGATGTGTCTTTGTAAGAGAGGAAAAAGGAAGATCTTGAGTCTCAGACACGTGGACGCCAGGGGGCCACGTGAAGACAGAGGCAGAGACTGGGGTGATGCAGCCACAGGGTAGGGACCCCTAGAGCCGCTAGCAGCCATGAGAGAAGCAAGGAAGGGTCCTCGCCCAGAGCCAGGAGGGAGCACGGCCCTGCTGGCATCTTGATTTCAGACTCCGGACCCCTGACCGTGAGACAGTGAACCCCTGAGAGCCCCCAGTTCACAGTCATTTGTGTGGCAACCAGAGGAGCTCAGACACTAAGCTTGCTTGTTCCCAGGCACTGGCTCTGTCATCCCAGCTCAGCCTGAGCTGTCCCCATGTCCCTGAGGTAAGCTGGGACTTCGGATCGTCAAAGCCCAAGGCCACGTAGGAAGGAAGGAAATGGGTCCTTAGGCTCTTGTTTATAGGGAATTCCACTTATCAAGCCTGGAGAGCTGGGTGGGTCCCGTTTTATCGAGGGGATGATGTGTCCCAGGTCACAGGCACCTGAAAGGTGTGGAGCCAGCAGTGAGGTGGAGCTGAGCAGGGCTGGAGCTCCCATGAGCACAGGGGCAGCAAGGAGGACACGGAAGCAAAGGAGGCCTTTGTTGGGGAGCAGGCCTGAGCTGTGACTGTCAGGGAAGGACAGTGACAGGAGGGAGAGACAAGGCAGCTTTGGGGTGGGAGCAGACTTCTATCCCAGTGGGGACACTCTGAAGGGTGTCCCCATGAAACAGTGGGTCAGGATGGGGGAGGGTGTGGATTGTGGACCTGTACATTCAAGTTCATTACCAGGGCAGAGTCAGACTGACGGTATTATGGGAAACCTTCAAATAGCTTTTTAAATATGTGCTCAACATTTACAAATTGGGTGTGGGAACAACCATTAATCTAATAATAACCATTATATAATTTTCTCTTTTGTTGAAAGTCAAGGACTTTTTTAAAAATTTCACATGGCCAAACGTGCCAATATTTTCCCATTTTTGTGGTTCTTTGATTCCACCGTTTCCATGACTCCGCATGGGTGGTCACCATCCATCGCAGGCTCACAGACTCACGTACACCCTGAAAACCAACTCATTTGTATTTAAAAGTTGTCTCTTCTTGTCCAGTTCTCATATTGGCAAACTTTTTCATCATTTTAGGGGAATTTTATGATCCTTCATTTTCACTTCTGATTTCTTGTGTCAAACGGCTACTTAGAAGGCAAATTGATGGTTCTTATATGGACATAGAGAAGACCTCTTTCTCCTGGTAAAACCATGAAGCCATGAAAGTTTCTCAAGTGCCCATGAGCTCCCACACTCCCCAGGGCACAGGGCATGGGGTCAGTTCCTACCAAATGAAGGGAATCAAAAGGACAGGGCATTTTGGTCCAAGCTCGTTGTGCTCTGGTGTCCTTTTGCAGTCTCTCCTGTGCAGTTGCCTTGAGCTGAGCTGGAATGGAAGGGCTCTGAGACCCTGGGTTGTGAAAGAGAAGCAGCCGGGTCCCTGCATCACCAACCAGAGAAGCCCTGCACAGGAGTGTAGGCTGGCTTTCCTTGGGGCTGGAGGGCTGGGGTGTGGCCAGTCACCAAATTTCTTGAGAGGAAAGAACAGGTAGTGGTGACAGTGGTTTTGCACTCCCACCTTAGGGCACTGTCTGCATCCTGCCCCTTGTAAACGTCAGAGTGGAAACCTGAGTGAACTGCCAACTTCTTCGGAATCAATGCTCGTTGGACCTATATGACTTATGGTACCATCTAATCAGGAGTAACAAACAATCCTCACAAAGCAGTGCAAATGTAGGAAGTGCTGGACTGGTGGGGTGACTCTACAATCTCAGCAGGTAGCTTCCAACTCTGGGCCCAGAGTGGCTGCTCCAGCTCCTGCCATCACATCTGCATTTCAGTTGACTGGAAGGAGGAACAGGGCAAGGAAGTGCACGACCATTATTTTGAATATCCTTGCCCCAAAGTGGTGCACATCAGGTTTTGTCCTGGACCATGAGGACCCATCAATCAGTGATGGAGGAAATGCCTGCCATGAGCCTGGGAATGAGGGGGGGTGAGGAGACCCCTCTTGGTCTCACCCACACAGGTCCCAGAAAGGCCAAGAGGGACAGGGCTCTGGACGGGACCAGAGGAGAGCAGGGGCTTCTGGACATTTCAGGACCTGGGAGGGGCCTGATGGCACATGACATGGAAGATGCTGAAGTCAGGACAGGAAGGGGACAGGAGGGCCATGTAGGATGCCACATGTGACCTGGGTGCCGGGGTCATTAGGGGCTCGGAAACCTCCCACGGGAGCGACTCTCCAGATGGACTTCCTTCTGTGGAGCCCCCATGGGCTGTTGTGGATGCCACCGATCAGGTTCTCCTTCTAGAAGTAGCTTTAGGACCTAATTTCTAAGTTGCCTCTGTGCCAACAAGCGAATGGGGTCTAATGATCTGGGAAGCACACAGATATGCAACCCGGGCCCTAAACCCCACAGGAGGGCAGAATGCCATTGGGAGCCACAGTCCAGACCAATGAGCTGGTTGGTTTCCATTAATTCCACTGATTCCAAAGTCTGCGTGGAGCCCCAGCCAGGGGCAGAGTCACCAGTGCACTCAATCCCCCACCCCCGAGAAGGGGCAGGGGAGGGACAGGCTTGAGGGTGAGCACAGGGCAATGGGTCCAAGGTGGATAACGAGGGGTGAGGTTTCGGGGCGAGGGTGGGGAGCAGTCCAGGCGCCGTGGACCTGGCATGGGGGAGAGAGGACCAGAGCAACGGGGGTGGGAGAAGTGGGGACACATCACCGGCATAGACAAGGGTGGAGCAGGACGTGGTGGCAGACGTGATCTTGGGAGAGATGGAGCTCAAGGAATGAGCAGCCATCGTGGTGGGAGGGATGTCCAGGCAGACACTGAAATGACTGCTTAGGACAAGAAATGTGTGAAGATTAAGAGCCAGGAGCCAGAATGGCGGGGATTGGACTCAGTGAGAATTGGGAAGAGCTCACAGGGAAATACGTCCTCTAGTGCCCTAAAGGGCGTCAACTTAACTTCAAACCGTCTCCTGTTTGTGGGGCAGCTGGGGAACCTCTGTCACCCCCTCCATCCAGGGAAGATGTGGAGGCTGGCGGAGGACAGAGGTTTCCCCACGGGGGAGACAAACGTGCTCCGTGTTCTCCTCAGTAGTGGAATGTAAAATGGGAAATTGTCATTTTCGCACTCTTTCCAAGATGAATGTCCCTACCTAAGACTGCCTGGGCTACGGCGAGTGTGGCCGTCTGCCCAGCAATCAGTGACATCTTGAAAGGTCCTCATAACAGAGACATCGAAACTGCAGCACGTGTGGTCCTGCATCCCGGGCAGCAGCACCTGAAAGCAAGCAAATGGCCAGCTGTGGCAATGCTTTCCCACCATGTCTGGGCCAGCGTGGCCAGCGGTCACTGTTCCTGAGAGAAAAAGAGACTCCACGGCCGCAGGCGTCACACAGAGGGGAGAGGGTCCTCCAGCTAAATGCGGGGGTTTGTAAATCCCAAAGTACCCGCTGCCAGACTCACTCCCCGCACGCCTCCTGATAGAGCCTGCGAGGCGGGCCCATGTGTGTGCACCTGCTCAAGTCAGACAATAAATGGCGTTTGAAAAATTATCCCACGGGTCAAGCAAGAGTCTCCTTCAAATGCCCATCACTTCACACTAACTACTTTCAATTTCCTCTCGAGTTATTATATTCATAGACCTGTGGACGCACCTCAGCCAGAACAAACGTGTGGCATCTTCCCCAGCATGAAAGGCAGGAGGGTAAAATCCATCATGGTTTTTGCAGGTGTCCAGCAGCCTGGTCTCCCGAACCCCTGAGGCTGATGGCTGCCTTTGCATCCATTTAAATGCAGACAGCTGAGCTGGTCCAGCACCGGGCTGGGAGTAAGAAATACACATCACCTCTCCAGCCAGGCTCGAGACAGGCAGAGGGGCTGAATGGGGTCTGGAAGATGCTGTGGGCTTCCTGCCACGTGCTTGGCAGGGCCGGGGCTCCCGAGGGCCCTTCCAGAGCCAACCTGAATGCAGTTGCTGCAGGCAGCTGCCGGGAACCGCTCTGGCCTTCCCAGGACCCTTCATCTGGTCCCTCATTCAAACAGGAGTGAGCACCCCTCCTGGACAGGTGACTGTGCCCGGGAGGTGTCTGACTACCATGCAGGGCACAACATCCTTGTACAATGGAGTTTGTAGGACAGCATTCAGATCTGGGGCCAAGGTAGCAGGCGAAGGCAGATCCTCTTGCTGTGACCGGCTCATTTGAAGCCTCTGTCTCTCCACCGGCTCTGCAAACCAGCGAGTGCTTCTCTTCTCAAGGGCCCTAGGGGAGCCAGGCTGGGAAGGGTTGCAGCCACATGGCCGCCCACTGTGACTCGGCAGCAGGTAGACGAGCAGGGACTGGGTGGCAGCCGGAGGTCCAGGGACCGAGAGTCCGGTGGGTGAAGGGACCCCTGTGAGCCTGAGGGAAATTTGAATCCTTCCCTCTCCATACACGTGGCCAGAAGAGGGGCTTCATCCCTCATGTGTGAATTCAGCCCTGGATACCCCCTCACAGGCACCTTCTCTGAAGCAGGCACCCTGCCCTGCCAGCTGTCTCCCTCTCCCTGGGTGTCCCAAACCTGCTGCTTCTGCCAGGCTCTGGGGGTGGGGGCCAGATCCCTGCCGGCAGGGGACGTGAGAGCTAACCCCATGTGCCTCGTAGCTCTCTCTCTGTCTTTCCCTCTCTCTGTCTCTGTATCTCTCTGTCTCAGTCTGTCTCGGTCTCTGTCTGTCCGTCTCTCTCCCCCTCATTCTAGTAGCACAGGGTTGACCAGTTCTCCCTCCGTGACCAAACTTGACCCTCCATGACCCTCCATCATTCTGTCTGCCCCGCTTCCCAGGGCTCAGCAGCATCCAAAACGGTGACTTGCAACCCATCCTGAGAATGAGAATGAAAAGGAATTCAATTTGTGTCCTTTCCTATTAATGTCTCAGGTGTCTCAAATTGTGAGATGTGATCTTCTCATTGGAGGCTTGTGATCTTTTTTTCCCCAGGCAGTGTTAGAATTCTAATCCTTCATATTCTGAGAAGCATGGTAAGATGAAACACAAATCAGTTCGCCTTTAGCAGTGCTCAGTCTTTGTTCTGGTGAACCTGGCTCTTTTTGAGGCAGGTCCGTCCACAGGTGACAAAGGGCACCACTTTCGGTGGGATGGGGACTTCTGGTGACACTGTTTCGGCCCCTGTCCAGCCACGTGGGCCAGGGCCAATGTCCACAGCCTCGTGGACCCAGCTCTGGGGACAAGAGCCATCGATGAGCACCCGCTCTGGGTGTGGGAGGAGCCACAGGGTCCCTCCTCCCCCGGTGGCCCTGGGGCCAGGAGCCCACCCCTGCGTACGCCCCCTGCAGCCTCTCAACCTAGTGATGGCCACCCTCTGGGATACCCAGACTCAGGGATGGGCCATCTGGGGACACAGGCTATGAAGTGCCCTGGGCTTTCTCTCCCAAGTCCCACACCGCTGCCTGGGGCCATTTCCCCCACCATGCACAGCACAGCTGCTTTCCTGCCCTGCACACCTGCCTTCAGAGCCCACAGAGCTGGGTGAGCAGGGGCCGGCCCGGGCTCCCTGCACTAGGCAGTCGGAGCCTGGTCTTCCTGAATCCTCACCAGTCGCTGCAGTGGGCGCTGCACCACCATCCGTGCCTGACGGGGCTGGGGGCACAGAGTGACTTGTCCACAGTCACCATGCTGGTGAGAGGCAGCACGGGTCAGGGCTGCCTGCAGCTGGACGCCACGCATGGGCCCCACGGAGGCACCGGGGCAGCATCTTGCTGGGAAACGCCCATATCCAGGCCCCTGGAGACAGCACAGCTTGGGGCCTGGGACATCTGGGCGACACCACGCTGGAGGCCGGAATCTTGTCCTCACTCGGCGTCTGTGTCACTGTAGGGGAGTGGCTTAGCCCTTCTTCACCTCTATTTCCTTAAAAGAGAAAGAAAACCCTTTCTCCCTACCCTCCCCACCCCGGGTGGCCATGGTGTAAAGGACCGAGTGGATCTGAAAAGTCTCGGGAGGCCGGGGGGGGGACAGTCCAGGAAGCAGTGATGACCCCTCCTACCCGGAAGGGGAACCGAGGCCCATGCCGCCCTTGCTCTTGGCCACAGGCGAGGGGCCAGCAGACCCCAAGGCACAGCTCGGGTCTCCAACTTCTGCTCTCTCTCCCATCTACAGCCTGGCCTACAGACATCAGAAATGGAAAAACTTTGAGAAAAATATCCTCTTAGGAGATTCCACCACCACCCCCCGCCCCCGCCAGGCTCCCTCCGTGGCCCACCGGCTGCATCAGCCCGGTTTGTCCCACCGGGACCTCTCCGTGGTCTCCTGAGCCATTGCTGTCCTGCCCTGGCGACCCCCGAGGCCTCCTGGAAAAGTAGTTGCATCTACATGCCCTTGGGGCCTGGAAACGTACACGCCCTAATGAGGTCCTTAGCATCACGTCTGGCGCTGGAGCCACCGAGTGGACCCAGCCCCGTGGCCGTGCTTCGTGCTGCCGTCTCGCCCTGGGCTCCGACCCTGGTCCTCCCGCCCCATCCTTAACGTGGATGACGATGTCCTTCCTGACGATCTGGCTCTGCTTCTGCGAAGAGCTCCTGGCATGGCTGAGCCCACGTCCGGGTTAATTAACAACCCGTGGGAGCCGGTCCCTCAGCGAGTTTTCTGGCCCCTGAAGGGTCCTTTCTGTCCCTTCTCGGAGAACCGGGGGGTCGCAGCTCAGGGAGGGTCAAGGATCGGGCCCCAGACCCCCGGGGCTGTCCCACCCACACCCCTGGGAAGTGGCTCCTTCTCACACTCTCGTCACTCGTCACCGGCGCCAGGCCAGGGAGTTTGTCACATGCGGGACGCCATGCTGGATCTGGCCGTGGGCTCACGTGATGTCCCACCTTCAACCAGAGCTGAGTTTGGGGCCCGTCGCTGCCACTGATCAGCTGTAGGGCCTGGGGGGTAGGGTTAGGGTTGGGTGGGGACACCGGCTTCCTTGTCAGTTTACTTGCATTAAGTGGGGACATCGGTGCCCAGGCCACATGAGTGGTGAGGGTTACCCAGCGTCCTAAACATCGCTATTTTTCTTCCTGTCTCCACTCAGAGACTGAATATACAAACAAAAACACGCAAAAACCCCACAACCTCCCTGAATTAATAATAATTGGCTTTACCTTTTTCCCACTAACCAGCATGGGTAACTCTCAGACTACCTGTGACCTCACTGAGCTGATAAAACCCCACCTCAAGGGCTGCCTGAGTGGTTGACCTGTGGGCAAATCTTCCATCTCCTGTAGGGTCTCCTTCTCCATGTGAGAGGAAGGTATTTTCCTGATGCACAGGGCTCAGCATCAGACACCCAATTACATGCCCTTGATGTCTCAGGATGCACAAGGGTTTCCAGGGTGCCCAGCTTCTGGGAGGATGAGCACAGAAAGCTTACTTGCTGGGCACTGGCTGAGCAAGGCCCCAGCACCACCATGTGTATTTCTGATGCTGCCAGCGGCCCAGGAACATTGGTAAAATGATGCACGGTTTGGGAAGGAAAACTGAGGCTGGGGAGACCAGGGGTGGCTGCAGCCCAGCCCCCAGTGCGACGCTGCCTCCCTTGGGGAGGGGCCTTGGGCTCTGGGGAACGTGGACGGCTCTTTGTGAAGTGATGTCACCTCCATAACAGTGGGACTCCATGTCTTCAACCAAGAAAGGGAACCAAATGCACTGACAAGGCGACAGTCAAGGGGGGCGGCCTCTCTGCCCCAGCTGGGCCGGAGGGGCTGGAGGGGGCGTGGGGAGGGAGGGGCTGGGAGGGGCTGGGAGGGGAGAGGCAGCAGGGGCATTGTGCATCTGATTCCAGGATTCTGTCCTGCTGGGATCACAGAGCATCCACCACCTCCAGGCAGAGCCTCTGAGGACCCGCCATGGTCACAGGGACCCCTGGGGGTGGCCCAGTGCCCTGGTGGGAGGTACAGTTACCATGGTGATGCTGCTGCTGAGCAGCCAGCCCGGGTGGGCGTGGGCTAGGGCCTCACTGCCTGTCACAGGCCGACCCACGCCCTCGGCTCTGCGTGGGCTCCAAGGCCAGGGTCCTCCCCGCCCTCCTCCTGTTCACTTGTCCGGAACCCATGGGCAGCGTGTGTCCTGCACAGACCGTTCTGGGGCACGCATTGCTGGGACTTTCGGGGCCCTGGGTCTGGGCTGACCGGTGACCACTGCCTTTGGGAACCTGCCCCATGGAAAATCTGAAGGAACCTGTCTCTCATCTGGACACATGAGCTGAACGGCCAGGTCTTCATGCTGCCCCTGGAGTCTGGGACAGACACTGACCGGGGAGCATGTGTGTGTGGCGGGGCAGAACGGGCGGCCAGGCCCCCAGGCCAGTGCAGACTGAGGCACTAGCAGAAGAAAGGGCAGCGAGGGCAGGGCCAACCTCCGAGGGAAGCAGCTGTGGGTCTTCGCTGCCCTCCCTGTCCTGCAGGGTGGCAGGGATGGCGTCTCTTTCTCAGAAGGTCGACGAAACGAGGTTATAATGTCAGCAGTGGGGTCATTCCCACAGGCTGGGGCCAGTGGGCAGGAAAGGCGTAAAGCTGAGCTGCTTCTGTAACGAAGGTCTTGGGGCAGAAAGAGCTGGATGGAGCTGGGCTCACGTGTCTCATGGCCCTGCCACGTGGAGGCACCTGGGCCCCTGCCCTGGGTTGTGAAGTGTCCCCTTGCTCCATCTCCCTCTCTGGACCCTCAGCCCGAGGGGCTTGGACGGTGTCTTTGTGGTGCCTGCACCAGGCCCAGAATGCTCTGGCCACACCAAATATGGTGTGAAGGGGTGGATTATAACCAATCCTTCCCCAGGTTCTGCTGAAGTGGCCCCGCGGGGCCAATTCCTCGGGCCAGCCCTCTGCTGGGATCTTCTTGTGCTGCTCAGTGAGTGCAGATTTATTTGGAAAGAAGGTTTCTGAAAAAAATCAAGTTAGACGGAAGCTGTTACGGTGTACACTAGCCCAATATGACTGGTGTCCCTATAAAAAGGGGAAATTTAGACCCAGAGACAGACACAAAGGGAGAACGATGTGAAGTCGGGAAGAAGGCCTTCCAAGTGTCAAGAAACCCCTGGTGCTGAAGTGGGAGGGGGCGCTGGACGGAACCTCCCCGCAGCCCGAGGGAGCCAGCTCTGCCGGCCATGGGGTTCTGGACAACCAGCCTCCAGGCGGCGAGAGAACTCTTTTCTGTGGTTAAAGCCCCTCAGTCTGTGGTCCTTTGTTACGACAGCCCTAGAACACCAATGTGGATATATTGGGGAGGAAAATAGCATGTATAAGTATTGTCTTCCAGTATGAACAAGATAAACCTGTCCTTTCATTTTTGTCTTCTTTATTGTTAATCACATTATCCAATTTTTATTATAGAGATCTGCATATCTCTCCTTAGATTTATTCCTAAGCATGCTGTTTTTAATAAAATTTTAAATAGAAATTTTTACATTTTCATTTTCCTTTTGTTTGCTTCTAACGTATAGAACTGTAATTGAAATTTGTAATAAATATATCCTATGAAGTTGTTAAATTCACTTATTTTTCTTCTTAAAACTATGAGTACTCTGACAGATTTTTAAATTCTTCGTGATGATGTTTTACTCTCAGATATATTGAAGGATTTGATTTGCTAGTATTTTGTTAAGGGTTTTCTACTCCACATTCATTAGGACTATCAGTCTCTAATTCTATTTTCTTGTAAAATCTGCATCAGGTTTTAGTATCAGATTGATGCTGAACTTGTGGGCAAGTGCTTCCATCTTCTTTATTCTTTGAAAGAGTTTCTGTACAACCGGTATTATTTCTTAAACATATGTTAAAATGCCCTAATAAAACATGAGTTTCTGGAAATTCTTTTGGTTGGAAGTTTTTTTTTTCAGATTTTTAATTTCTTCTTTTCTTAGTTTTGATAAGTTGTGCTTTTCACATATTTTTTTCCACCTTAGCTAAGTTGTAAAATTCGTTGGCAGAAGTTGTTCATGGCATTTCTTTAATATCCTTTTATTATGTAGCCAAGGGCTTTCATCCTTGATAGGTAATTTGTGTTTTCTAACATTTTAATTCATTAATCTAGCTAGAAGTTTATCAGTTATACTAATCTTTTCAAATAACCTACTGACTTTGTTCATTTCCTCTATTGTCTGTTTTTTATTTCATCAATTGCTACTGACATTTTGATTATTTTCTTCCTTCTAATTCTTCAGGTTTAATTTGCTTTACCCCATAACTCCTTAAGATAGAATTATATATAATTTAATTCAATATTTCTTCTTTTTAAATCAAAAACTTTTTCCTGTTAATCTGTCATTTTTTTTCACTTCGCAGTTTTTATTTTTTAGTACAATTTTTAAAGGTTACACTTGAAATCTATGAAATTCCCTCTAAGTACTGAGTTAACATCCCCCCAATTTTTATATGTTTGTGTTCATTACTATTCAGTTTAATTTTCTAATATTCCTTGTAATTTCCCTCTCTGACTCATGAATTATTTAGAAGTGAGTTATTCACTTTCTACATATATGGGTGTTTATAAATAACAATCTTGTAATTGATTTTAAGTTTAATTCTCTTGTGCTTAGAAAATATAATTTGTATGATCTCAGTTCTTTGCACTTCACTGAGATTTATTTTAAGGTTTAATTTACTGTGTGTTTTGATGACGATTCTGTGAACACTTGTAAACAATGTGGACTCTACTTTTGGTTGGTAGTATTCCAGAAATGCTCATCAGTTTGAATGGGTGGTACTGTGGTCACATCTTTTATACCTCACTAATTTTATTGTTATTGTTTTTACCTACATGATCTATTAATTACTGAGAGAGGAACCGTAAAACCTCCCACTCCATTGTGCATCTATTTTCTCTTTTAATTCTGTAGATTTTTGCTCAAGTATTTGAACCTCATTTTGTGTGTGTGCACACATGTGAAAGATTGTTATTTTTTGAATGAATTCATCTTCCTTGCATTACATAATGCCCCCCTTTTATCTGCTACTCTTCCTTGTCTCAGCTCTCTGTGTCTGATATTAGTAGAGTCAATAGAGTTTCCATTGTATACCTCCTTTACTTTTTTAAATATTTATTTTTATTGCAATATAGTTGATTTACAATATAATATTAGTTTCAGGTGTACAACATAGTGGTTCAACATTTTTATAGATTATATTCCATTTAAAGTTGTTATAAAATAATGGCTACATTTCCCTATGCTGTACAATATATCCTTGTAGCTTATTTACTTGTCTTTACTTGTAACTCACCTGCTTATTTGCATTTAAATTGCAACGGTTATAAACAGTATATAACTTAGTGGTGCTTTTCATCCACTCCAATTGTCCCTGACTTTTAACGGAAGCATTTAGTTCATTTATAGTTAAAGGAATAGTTGACTGATTTGTTTTAATTCGACTATCTATCTGTTTTCTATTTGTCCCATCTATTCTTTGTTCCTCCTTCCTGCCTTATTTTGGATTGAATATATTTTACTATTCTTTTACCTCATTAAGTATGCTTTATATATGATAAGATGCACCAATTTACTGTGTATAATCTCGTGAATTTTGTCATTACCACCACCACCACAATCAAGATATATAACGTTTCTGTCAACCCCAAAGTCTCCCGTGCCCTTGGCCGTCAAGTCACTCTCCCACCCCAGCCCCCCATGAAGGCTGATCTGCTTTCTACCAATACAGTTCTGATGTCTCTAGAATGTTATATCAATTGAGTCATACAGTATTGGTGTTTCACATCTGGCTTCCTTCATTTAACATAATCAGCCATGTAGATATGCAGCATCGGTAAATATCATTATTTTATTCTGTTTTATTGCTGACTGGTATCCCATAATATAGATACACCACAATGTTTTCATTTATGCACCACTTGATGGGCATTTGGGTCCTTTGCAGTTTCTAGCTATTCAGATAAAGCTGAGCTGCATGAATATTGGTGCACAACTCTTTGTGGGGGCATATGTTTTCACTTTTCTCTAAAAATACCTAGGATTGGAATTACTGAACTATTTTCCAAATGCCTGTCCTGCTATGCATCCCCACCAGAAGCACATGAAAATTCCACCTGCTCTGTATCCTCAGCAACACTTGGTATTTTCAGTCTTTTAAATTTTCACCGTCCTAGTGGGTGTGAAGAGGTATATCATTATGGTTTTAATTTGCATTCTTCTAAAGGCTAATGATGTTGAGCATCTTTTCATATGCTTATTAACCACATGCTTATCCTCTCTGGTAAAGCATCTGTTCAAATATTTCCCCATTTCTTAAATGTTTTACTTATCATCTTATTATTGAGTTGTGAGAGTTCTGTATATATTCATGATAGAAGCCTTTTATATATGTTTTGCCACTTTTTTCTCCCAGTCCATGGTTT
The DNA here is from genome assembly GCF_025265405.1 of Mesoplodon densirostris. Classification (NCBI taxonomy): domain Eukaryota; kingdom Metazoa; phylum Chordata; class Mammalia; order Artiodactyla; family Ziphiidae; genus Mesoplodon; species Mesoplodon densirostris. The sequence goes on along the minus strand of NC_082671.1, from coordinate 61,670,987 downwards.
GCCTTTTCATTTTCTTGCTTTAATTTTGATGAAGTCTCATTTACAATTTTAAAAAATTTACAGTTCAGGTGTTTACTACCTTATTAAGAAATCTTTACTTAACAAAAGGCCGGTAAGTGTTTATATTAAGTATTTTTCCAGAAGATCCATAGTTTTATCACTTCAGTTTAGCTCTATTATCTATTTCAAGTTACTTTTTCTATATGGAGTAAAAGGTTGAGCTTCATTATTTTTTCATATGGATATGTATTCTTGGCGATTCTTTGTTGAAAATATCAACCTTTCCCAGTGAATTATCTCAGTGCCTCTGTCAAAAAATCAATTAATCATATTTCTGTAGGTCAGTTTCTGGACTTTCTATTCAGTTTCATTGATCTATGTGTCTATATTTGCCACATTGACTCTGTTTGCTGCTTTGTAATAAGTCTTGAGAGCAGGTGGTGTAAGTTCTTAAGCTTTGTTCTTCTTTTTCAAAATTATTTTAACTCACATAGCTCCTTTGCATGTCTATATAAACTTTAGAATAAGCTTATTAATTTCTACAGAAAAAAGGTCCTTGGGATATTGATGGAGATTTCATTAAATAAGTGAATTTATTGAGAACTCATAATTTAACTATAATTTTTATTCCAACTCATGGTCATGATTTATTTCTTCATTTATGTAGTTGTTTATGGTAGGCAGAATTACACCCACCCCCACCCACCCAGATATCCATGACTTAATCTCTAGAAACTTTCAGAATGTTAGCTTACATAGCAAAAGGGACTCTGAGATCCTTGAGAAGAGGAGATTATCCTGAATTATCCAGAGGGGTGCTGTCTAATCAGATAAATCTTTAAATTTGGAGAATCTTTCCCAGCTGTGGTCAGAGGAAGATGTGGTCAGTGGAAAAACAGTCAGGGAGACATAGCTTTGCTGGTTTTGAAGAAGGAGGAAGTGGTCATGAGCCAATGAAAGCAGAGAGCCTGTAGACACTGGAAAAGCAAGAAAACAGATTCTCCTCTAGAGCCTCCAGAAAGGAATACAGCCCTGGTGACACCTTGATTTTAAATAATATCAGCATATTTTAAATATTGTAAATAGCTATTATAAATACATTTTTTTAAATTTCAGCTTTCAATAATTTGTTTCTAGCATTTAGAAATACAATGGTTTTTGTAAATTGACCTTAAATCCAGTAACCTCACTAAACTCACTTTCTAGTTAGAATAGTTTTCTTTTGTAGGTTCCTTGGAGTTTTCTACAAAGATGATTGTGTTGCCTGCAAATAAAGACCATTTTACTTCTTTCACCCCAATCTGTAAGAATTTTATTTCTTTTTCTTGCCTTATTGGATTGGCTAGGACCTGCAGGACAAGTTGTTGAGAGAATGGACATCTTTATCTTATTCCCAGGATTAGGGGGACATTATTCATTCCTTTGTATTATGTTAGCTGTAGAATTTTTATGTCCTTTATCAGATTGAGGAAGATTCCTATTATTCATAGTTTGCTGAGTTTTTATTTATTTGTTTGTTTTATAAATGCCTTTAAAATTTTGGCAAATGTCTCTTCTGTATTCCATTTGTTTGTTCATTTGTTCTCTGATAATATAGTAAATTACATTAATTGAATTTCTAATATTAAACCAACTTTGAATTCCAGGAGTTAATCTCATTTGGTAATGATGTATTATCCTTTTAATATATTGATGGATTTATTTTGCTAAATATTTTTTAAGATTTTAACATCTTTATAATGGATGTTGGTCTGTAGTTTTCTTTTCTTTTAATGTCTTTGTCTGATTTTGATATCTGAGTCATGTGCCTTAATGCACTTTTCTTCATGTTTCTTAGACTTAGGTTTGTTGGATTTCTTGGATTTGTGAGTTTATAGTTTTTATCAATTTGGAATAATTACTTAAAATATTTGTTTTGTCCCCCAAGCCTCCTTAATATTATCTCAGAAAAGTTATTATTTACTTGTTTTATTTTTTTTAGGATTTTATCCTCTTTTTGCTTCATTTTGTTTTGTTTCTATTAGATCACTAATACTACTTTTGTACAGTGTCTAATCTGCTTTTAATCCCATTTAGTAAACTTTTCTTTTGAGACACTGTTTTCCATCTCTAGAAGTTTTGTTATTTTTGTATATATACGTATACATCTTCCATTTCTCTCCTAATGTGCTCATGTTTTTCTCCATCTTCTCAGATGTAAGGAGCATATTCGTAACAGCTATTTTAACACCCTTGTCTGTTATTCTACTATTTGCATTATTTCTGTGCCTATATTTATTGTTCAACATTTGGTTAAAAATACAAGGTATGCAAAGAAGCAGAAAAAGTGTTAAATGTTAAACATTGTGAATTTTAGGTTGTCTTTTGCTGTATTTTGTTGTGTTCCTTAAATGTTGTTGGAATATGTCCTGAGGTGCAGTAAAATTATTTAGGATCAGTTGTACCATTTCTTGACATCTTTTAACTCCTTTGGCGTGTGTCCAGAGCAATCTCTGGGGTTCTGGGGATGACTTAACCTCACTGCTGAGTGAGGCTTCTGTGCAACATCCTCTGTATTATGAGATTGTTCAGCTCCCATGGTGGGAATGTAAACTCTGTCCAGCCTCAGGGAACCCCAGGATCTGCCTGCCCTTCCTGTGAGTCCCTTCCTCATATTGTGTGCAGGTCACTGCTCAGCCAAAGACTCAAGGGGACCCCTCCATAGATTTATCATATTCTTTCTTTCTGCAGATACCTCTTCTCTGGCATTTCATCTCACAGATTCTATCCACCTTGCTATCCCTAAATGCTAAATTCTATCTCCTAAACTAAGCGTGCCCATCAGTCTCTACATGGAAATTCCAGGTGGTAAACTGGGGCAATCGTAGGACCTGCTTTATTTGTTTTGTTTTGTTTTTTCCTCTCAGGGAATCACTGTCCTGTGTTGTCACTATCCATGTCTGGAAAATTGTTCTTTCACCTGTTTTGTTGGTTTTCTAGTTGTTTAAGATAGGAAATGAAACCAGTCCCTATTATCCCATCATGGTAGAAAGAAAAAGTAAACCTCTTGGCTTTTAATTATAACTTTTTTTTTTAAATTAATACTTGCTCTAAGGATGACATCCTGAGCTTAGCACAATTTACCTTGAATATGATTACACCACTTCATGTACAATGTGAGTCTTACAGGAAGATGCTTCTACATACTTCAAATACTTTGTGCTATAGTCGCCATGTATTTCCATTCTGTACTTGTAAGTCCCATATATTTTCATGAAATCTGCCTAAAAACATCAAAACTACACTTTAGTGTTTCCCTACAAGTCCTCATGCTCTGCGTATCCTCCTGTGGGTTGGAATTCTCATCTTGCAGTATTTTTCTGTACAAAGAACTTTTTGTATTATCGTTCTTCTGAAAACAAGCTCTCTCCCCTTGTTTACCTGAAAATGCCTTTATTTAATCTTCATCTTTGGGAGATATTTTCACTAGACAGAGACTTCTAGGTTGACATATATTGTTGGTGACGCTGTTGTTGAGAAGTCAGTCTCCAGTCCTGTAACTGTTCCTCTGGACACACTGGGTCTTTATTCTATGAGTTTTTTTTAATGTTTTTCATTAGTTTTGATTTTCAGCAATTTTTCTATGATTTGCCTGGGTGTAATTTTCTTTATATTAATCCTGCTTGGAGTTCTTTAAGTTTTGGGGCCTCTGAGTTGATTTTTTTTTTAACTTGGAATATTTTTCACTATTTTTTCTTTAATAACCTCTTATGCTCCAAATTCTCTCAGCCTCTCTCTAGAATCCAAGAACAGAAAAGTGAGATCACCTGACATCATCACACAGATCACTTTGGGCATCCTTTTTCTCTCTCCAATTTGCGTGATTTCTATTAATCTAACACTGATCCTTTCTTTTGCAGAAAGAATAAATTAATCATGATTTCAGATATTATTTTTATAACTATACAACTTACATTTTGTTTTATTTTAGTTTTCATTAATTTCCTTAAGTACCCTGTTCTTTCATCTATTATAGTCATCTTTGCCTCTAAATTCTTTACCATTTTGCAACAATTTTTAAAAGTGTGCTTTTGCTAATTTCAATAAATTTGTAATCTCTCAATCTGCTTCTATTATCTGTTTCTCTTTATTAAGGGCTATAAATTCAGACTTCCATTTTTGTAGTTTCTATTGTACTACTGTTACATTGTGTAAAAGAAGAGTGGAGAATCTGTGTGGGGTTTTTGTGGGGGGCTGCTTGTTGCTATTGTTTCATTTTCTAGAGAATACGAGAATATAAAACCGTCCCTCTTTCTGGTGGTTAAGCAAGTTACGAATTTTGTTGCTTTCTTGTGACCGCTGTAACAAATCACCAGAAGTCGAGTGGCTAAAAACAGCACAAGTTTATTTTCTGTCAGAAGTGGGTGAAATGGGTCTCAAGGAGTTAAAATCAAGGTGTGGGCAGGGCTGCCTCCCTCGGGGGCTCCAGGGGGGAACCTGTTTCCTGGCCTCCCCAGCTTCCAGAGGTGCCGCATCCTTCGTTGTGGCCCCTTCCTCCTTCCTCAGAGCCAGCACTGGCTGATCCTCTCATGATGCCGTCCCTCTGGGTCTGACTTCTGCTGCCTCGTTCCAGTTTAAGTGCTCCTGTGACCAGACTGGGCCCACCCAGATAAGGTCCTTAACTTAATCACATCTGTTGGGACTAACATATACACACTACTATATGTAAAATAGATAACCAACCAGGACCTACTCTATAGCACAGGGAACTCTGCTCAATATTTTGTAATAACCTGTAAGGGAAAATAATCTGAAAAAGAATATAGATATTCATATATACATTTATATATTATATCTATATCTATATGTACATTGGTGACACGGACAGCTCTGAGTCCAGTTGAGCTGAGTCTCTCATTCGATTCAGTCCTGCTATGGTTTTGCCAAGTCACACCTTCCCTTCTTTGTCAGGATGATGCTGCAGGAGGTTGAGCTGAAGTTCAGAATCCTTGTTTTACCCACGGATTCAATTCTAACAGGGCCAGAAAGTCAACCAACCCAAGAATAAACAGATCTACGTACTTTTTACCTGCTTGCTTGCCCCTCTTCCACTTTCAATTTCTCTGTGAAACTTGGAAGTAGGTGGGGAAAATCATTTTCGGATTAAAAGACTTTTTTTTTTTTTTTTTTGCGGTACGCTGGCCTCTCACTGTTGTGGCCTCTCCCGTTGTGGAGCACAGGCTCCAGACGCACAGGTTCAGCGGCCATGGCTCATGGGCCCAGCTGCTCCACGGCATGTGGGATCTTCCCGGACCGGGGCACAAACCCGTGTCTCCTGCATCGGCAGGTGGACTCTCAACCATTGCGCCACCAGGGAAGCCCTAGTTTCACCTTCTTGTTGAAAACTCTCCATCTGAACAAGACTGGTCCTCTGTCCACATGAAGCCAGACCCGGCCCCTCTTCCCTGGGATGGAAGCTGACATAGACACCTCCTCATCTATGGAGATACATTTTTCTTTGGAATTCAGATTTTCAAGTCCTATGGCCATTATGTTTTCCTGCCACCTTTGAACGTTATTATTCCTTTTGTGTCCCTTTTTCCTTCTTGTTGCAGGCAGAGGCAGGAGTCAACACCGAGAGTGTTCTTTGCTAAACAGCTGCTGTACTTTCCTCTCTGACCCACTAGCCTGGGCATCTGTGGATCAACAGAGACATGTATTTAATTGAATCAACATTCCCCGAGAACTACTGGTCGACCAGGCACCACTAGACTGCACAGTTGCATCCACTTCTTCACGTTGGAGCTTAAGTCCTTTCTCTTTCCTCATTACCGTCCTCAGAAGATGGACTCATTGGTGAGCTCCTGGGTACAAATGCAGCAGAATAACCAGTGTAACACATCCCCCATGAGCTTCTGTCACTTACTTAGGTCCAAACAGCCTGAGACTTGGGTTCTATCATTTTAACTTGCATTTTTCCTGGTGCCTGACAAAAATTTAATAAAGTTCTAAGGCCCATGCCAGATAAAGAAGACTGGGACCTCTTGACTGATGGAGTTTATGTGCACAGTAGGTACCTAGTAACACCACACTGAACCCAGGGGAAATGACAGACGTGAGTCAACGCTACTTCTAGAAATGGGTACGAAGGTCTCTTTCCCGTCTGCCCTTGACCTGCAACAGGGACGCTTGGACGCCAACCCCACCTTCTTCCAACATGGGGACCCAAGGTGGATGGCTTTTTATATTGAGGTTTTCTTGTTGTTGTTTTCTGCCTAAAATTATTTTTATCTCATGTGCTCATTTTAAAACAAATTAATGATGATAAAATTCACACATCATCAGTCCCCCCCAGAAAAGAATCACCTGCTCATTTCAGCATGCTTTCTTGCAGCTCCTCCTGTCTTCCCTTTGTGTGTGATGGGTGCATCCACAGAAGTGGGCTGGCGCCCTGCCTACAACTTCCATCCTGCCTTCCCTCTTGAGGTGTCACTGTGAGGATGACACTGGGCTTTTGAGGATGTTCTGGTGCCCCTGTTGTTCAGCACGTCTGTTGATGGGTTGCAGCCTTGAGCCAGCAGCTGGCTGCCCTGCTAGATGTTTGTCCTGGGCAAATTGCTACCTCTTTAAACAATGGTGTCCTCATTTCTAAAATGGGGCTAAATAACAAGACCTCATTTATAATGCTGAGGGGAAGTTTAAATGACAGTGTGTGTGTATAGTTTCCATAGAATAAATATTCAGTAAATGCTCACTGGTTCACTTAGTAAATGCCACTGGACGCTTTATGTGCCTGGAACTGAGGGGACACATTGAACAAAGCCGAGTCCTTATTCACAGGACACTTTCCTTCTGATGAGGGAAAACTCAGGAAACAGGCAATGGCTTTTATCTTTGATGACAAGTGATGTAAAGAAAATGAAACCTCGCTCTGGGGAGATGGCAGTGGCAGGTAGCAGCATAGATTTTACATTTTCCCCAGTTCACCTAAAAACGAGTAATGAGATAGCAAAATTGGGAGAGTATAGAGAACATTGCAGAAGGCACTTCTGCCAACTGAGACCCACGGGGACCAGCCCCCAGCCCGGATGGCACTGCCGGGAGAATTCTGAGCCTTAAGTTGGGTCGCCTACAAGGTGAGCCTGGTTTACCCAGCCTGAGGCTAACCCGGGGCCTTTTGATGATCAGACAGCAAAGAGTCCACGTCTGCAGGATTCAGGGGCTGCCTGGACTGGACAAGGCCACCGCTGACCCCAGACGATACAGCCTGTGCCTCCACAGAGTAAAAACTGCAATTGATCAAGGCCCCTTCCAGTAATGGTATGAAAAGAAAACTCAGTGGACAACAGAGAGAAAGCTGTTTTCTTGAAAATTAGGTAAATCACATGGAAGAGTCCAATCTCAATCCCTAGAGAATAATCACTTACCAGACCACATCATCACACATGATGGATGTGAGAACGCATCTCCTTACAAAATGTGTTCAGCTAATAAAGGAAAACAAAATGACAGGGTGCAAATATCACCATTAACTCCCAGTGAATCCATGCATCTAAGTGGTGAGCGTCAGTAATGCTAATGGCAAAAAGAGGACAACCAGATACCAGGTGCCTCCTTGTGAGAGAAGCAACTGTGGTCCTGCCCAGGTGGTGGTCCCTGAGTCCAAGGATGCTTCAGACTCCCCGGAGATGCGTAGGACAGGGGAACACACAGCTCTGCACCACAAGGGCACAATCAGCAAAATCCTGATGGCAGCAAACCCTACCAATTGAATGATGTGGCTTGTACAGCTGACAAATTAAGGAAAAACAGAGATGGGCAGGGGTGGTGGGGGGTAAGCTGTTGATTAAAAGAGACATGAAAGTATCAAGTAAAAGGAAAGACGGGGCTTTCACATCTAGGGATGCTCTACTAGTGATAAAACCATAGAGCAAGATGAGGAGGTGATTATTCCAAAAGTCAAGATGCCTGGGTGAACTGGGGTATTTCTCAGAATGGAAACAGCGGAGAATCCCAGGTTTGAGGTAAGATACGACTTTCAGCTTGTATGTGTTAACTTTGAGGGTCTGGATATTCACATGAGGATGCCGGACAGGAACCTGGGTACACATGTGTCCAGGTGTAGCTTGCTGGCCTCAGCCTGACCCTACGGAGACCTTTGGAGCCTGACTGTGCCTCGAAAAGCCCCTGGTATCAACGGTCCTGGAGGTGGGCGTGGGACATCACCCCCAGGCATCTCCAGTCTCCAGTCAGGGAAGGGCCCTCTGCCTGTGGTGGCTGGGTGGGTGCACTGGCCGGTCAGGGGGAGCCGCATGGACAAAAGCTGTGATCATGCTCCCAGAGAAGCCCGCCTGCTTGGGGACCCACTCCTGGGGTCCCGGCAGGATGTTAGAACTTTGTTTTGATTTCCTGTGTAGTTTATGAGAGAAATCTATTTTTTAACCCTAATGGAATTTAAGCAACCATAAACTCCTTTTCAGGATGGATATGGCTTCAGAACAGCACTGTGTCCCGGAGCCAACCCTTATGGCCTCCTTGGAAAGGTTTTGGGAAGACCCGCAAGTGGAGAGCTTCTGCACACAGCCCTCGAGGCTCCAGTGGTTCCGCTCTGCACAGAGATACCCCTCATCACACACGTCGGCATTCTCTGTGGGTGCCGTGGTTCCCGCAGAGCTGGCTGAAGCTCCGCAGCCCGGCCATGCCGCCTACCCCCGAGGATGTGCTGTGCTGGCCACCACGAGCTCCAGCCAGAGCCTGGCCTCCCGGGCCCGCTGTGTAGTCTCAACCCTCAGGGCTTCTATCCCCTGGGGAAGCGCCGCTCCCAGCACCCTGGGGAGAAAGACTTAGGCCCAAGGGCACCTGGGACCCGTCTCAGGGAAGAGGATCTGAGGCTGGGGAGTTTTATAAGAGAACTGGATTATTTGTGTGTGTGTGCTGGGGGGAGAGACAGACGGACAGACACACACACACACACACACACAGAGGGTCTCTGCTAGCAATCTCATCTCTGAAGGGCTGCCCTGTGGAAGAGGAAATACTGTGGAGCCGGGGTCGGGTGGGTAGCAGAGTTCAGGAGGAGAACTTGGGCGGGGCTCCCAAGGAAGTGGGCTTCCTGGGAAAGAAGGAATAGCCGTCAGCCCACGGGGATGGGGAGAGGGGGAGGCTTCCTCTCGCTGGCTGGTTGAAGAGGAAGGAGAGAAAAGGTCTGTCCCCAGAAGGAGGTACAGTGGGTGGCGGCTCTGGACACCGTGACATGTAGATTCTGGGGCTACAGAGGCCCTGGAGCCGTGTGCTTTGCCTGAATGATGCCCAGCTGAAAGGATTCACTGACCTGCCTGCTGCTTTACAGGACATCAGGCAACTGTCTGAAAGGCACCTCGCCCCAAATTGGCTGGATTTGCGCTTGTTCGGATGTTGAACAGATGCAGGCTTGGGCACAAGTCCTGCACCCAGGCCTGGAAGGGTCTCTTGCACTCAGGCCCTCCTCCAAAGTCCTGATGCTGGGGGCAGGCATGCTGACCACTCAGGCTGTGCTATAGAATGGGGGGACCCTGGAGCCCAGGTAGGCGTCTCCTTCAGGGCAGAGAACCTCCCCTGGTGGGAACTGTGAGTGCATTTGTGGAGTCAGAGTCCCCGGGAGCACAGCATGGAAGCCCCTAGAGGCCTCCCTTCGAACCGATGGCATTTTATTTTGCAACCAATTCCCCATCACTTTGCTCTCACAAAGTTCTGGGTCCTACAGAAATAAAAGAACAAAAGCCCATTGAATATTGTTCATCACAGTCCTTGTGACTCAGAAAACGAAACACATTCATTCCCTCTCAATCCTCCTTCCCCAGGTCAGGTTTCACAAAGGAGTTGTTGATGGATTCCGTGAATGGGGTCTGGCGTGCTGGCTTGGCTTTCCTCGCGATAAATATTCATGTGAAGAGGAGAGACAAAGAAAGTGAGGTTCAAATACAGGCCACGCTTGTGCGCAGCCTGGGCACCCCAGAGTCTGCGGAAGTGCCACAAAGGATGCTCGGCGCACTGGCCGCCTTCTGCGCACCAGTCAGAGCCAGCTTCTCCTGAGATGTGAGCTCTGTGACCACAAAGAGCTGGGATGAGCTCTGAGATGTTGGGGAAGAGGAGACTCTGAGCTGTTGCATTTTGCTCGCGGGGTGTTGGGCAGGCATGTAGGAAAGTCTGCAGAATGCCAAGCCCATCAGAGGACCTGTGCGCATGAAGCATCTCAGGTGAGCAGGTCCCCTCCTGGAGCCAAGACCACGCATTGAAGTCAGAGAGGAACAGACAAGGACCTCCTGGTTGAGCTGCACCATATAAATAGCTTGGAAGCCCTCACTCCCATCCTTGCAAGAACAGCGCTGGACAAACTGAAAATCAATGACTTCTTGGACCTTCTGAGAACTGAGCTGGCAGGGAAATCACCACCTGACATGGGAGAGACAGGTGAATCCAGAGCTCTGCTCACTTGGACGCTGGCTGCCAGAGCTGCACACTGGTGTGAACACATCCATGGTCACTTGGACAAAATCTTGGAGGCGACTTGAGAGCAGCCTATTCATAATCACCCAGAACTGGGAGCAACCAAGGTATCCTGCAGTAGTTGATGCATAAATAAATGGTGGTCCATGAAGAGAATAGAATATTATTCAGCCCTGAAAAAAATGAGCTATGAAGCCATGAAAAGACGTGGAGGGAACTGAAATGCACATCAGTAAGTGAAAGAACCCAAACTGAAAAGGCTACAGACCTTTGTGATTCTAACTGTATTACACTCTGGAAAAGGCAAAACGAGAGAGACAGTAAAAGGGTCAGTGGTTATGGGAGGTTTGAGGCAAGCAGGGAGCAGAGAATATGGGGATCACAGAGGATACTTAGGGCAGTGAAGCTACTCTGTAGGGTACCATACTGGTGAATTCACATAATCATACATTTGCCTAAACCCATACCCCCTGGATGAATACTGTGGACTTCAGTTAATAATGCTGTATCAATCCCGATTCATTAATTGTAACAAATGTACTGCACAAGTACAGTCAATAATAAGGAACACTATTTCCAGGAAGAGGTGGTGGAGTGGGGGTATGGTACCCTCTGTACTATCTGCTGAGTTTTTCTGTAAATCTGTGATGCACTAAAAAAGTAAAATCTGTATAAAACAATACATGAAAGATCCTACATAAGATCAAAGTGCCTTGGGCTTCCCTGGTGGCGCAGTGGTTGAGAATCTGCCTGCCAATGCAGGGGACACAGGTTCGAGACCTGATCTGGGAAGATCCCACATGCCACGGGGCAACTGGGCCCGTGAGCCACAACTACTGAGCTTGTGCATCTGGAGCCTGTGCTCTGCAACAAGAGAGGCCGCGACAGTGAGAGGCCCGCGCACCGCGATGAAGAGTGGCCCCCGCTCGCCACAACTAGAGAAAGCCCTCGCGCAGAAACGAAGACCCAACACAGCCAAAAATAAATAAATAAAAATAAATAATTTTTAAAAAAAGAAAGATCAAAGTGCCTTGAACTGTCCTCCTCTCTTCTCCGTACACCCCCAGAATCTTCCTTAAAATGAAACTTGGGGGCTTCCCTGGTGGCGCAGTGGTTGAGAGTCCACCTGCCGATGCAGGGGACATGGGTTCGTGCCCCGGTCCGGGAAGATCCCACATGCCGTGGAGCGGCCAGGCCCGTGAGCCATGGCTGCTGAGCCTGCGCATCCGGAACCTGTGCTCCACTACGGGAGAGGCCACAACAGTGAGAGGCCCGCGTACCGCAAAAAAAAAAAAAAAAGAAAAAAAAAAGAAACTTGGGTTTTTCCCACCCCATTTTTTCTGTAGTTAAACAATGTAACATACACAGCTTTTGTTTTACCATTTATGCCAAAGGTAACACACTATACTTACTATTTTGCAGTTTGCTTTTTCAGTTCCCACTATATTGTGAGATCTCTTCTCCTTGAGGCACATAGTTTATTCATTTAAACAACAATAAATGTTTTCATTTTGTTATGTTCCAGCTTACTTATCCATTTTGCCATTGATGGGCATGTTGGTTGTTTCCACATATTTGCTGTAACTAATGATGCTGCCTGAATTGTTCTTGATTGTTTCACCCCAGCACATGGGTGAGTTGCTTTAGAGGTGGCACGTGGAGGTGGCACACGCAGCTGCAGTGTCACTCATCAATTTCACTCAGCTGCATCGTGACCCTCCTCCCATGAGCACATCCTCACCAATATCTGTGTCTGTTTGTTATTAATCTGAAGTGTCCAAGGTTATCTCATCATTTTAAATATGAATGAGATTAAATTGTCCCATATGTTTGTTTGGCACTGGAGTTCCCTCTTGTCTGAATTGTATATTTATATCACTCCTTTTATTTCTTATTACTTTTTTCTCTTTTTCCTGATGCTTCGTAGGAGTTGTTTGTGTATTCCAGATAAAAATCTTTATCGATTTTATTGGCTAAAAAATCCCCTCCTACTTTATTATTAATGGTGGCTTTGCTGTATAAAGTTTTAATTTTGATGTCATGAAATACATTATTCATTTCCTCTAGGTTTTGTGCTTTTGTGTCTTATTTAAGAAAAAAGAATATGAATAAGAATAAGAAAACACATTTTCTTCTAGGATTTTAAAGTTTAGATCTGTATGCCATCTGGAATTCATTTTCGTGTGTGGCTTGGGAGAGAGAGAAAATTTTATCTTCCCATATGGCTACCCAGTTATTCCTGCCTGGTTTATTGAATGGCCCGCCCATTCTTCACTTATTTGTAGGAACATCTTAGTCATAAGCCGAGTGTGCATGTAAGTGTGCAAATGTTCACAGACCCTGTCTCTATGTCACTGATGTACTTATTACACCTGTCCCGAGGCACGAGGTTGTTCAATGCTTTCTGTAGTATTTATATCCCTGAAGTGGGCAGACCTAATCTGGCCATGAACATGTCTTTGTTTTGTTTATTTTCTTAGATTCTTCTTTCCTTTCTCTCTTTCTAGAAATATAAGGCTTGTTAACAAAAATAATCAATAAACACTCTATAATAAGAATAGGAAAGAGTTTTATTTGAGCCAAACTGAAGACGATAGATTGGAAGCCTGCTTCCCAGATGACTCTGAGAAACTGCTTCAGAGAAGCACCGTCTCCAGCACCGTTTTATATCTTGTCAGAACAAAGAACATTAAACATGTCAGGGATACATTTCAAAACACACACACACACACACATATGGAACAGCATGTACACAAGCGAGTCAGCATGGCCCTGCACCTGGGAAGGGAGTCATCATCAAAGGAAGACCAGCCCTGGCATCTTAGGAAGGGAGGCATTTAATCTTTATTTTTAACTTGGGCATTCTTTACTGTTGGTCAATGTGTCCTCTTATGTAATGATGAAAGCAGATGTACAGTGTCTTTTTGATGGGCCACAAACAGACTATTATAGTTGGCACCAGATTCAAGTGAACTCATATATAAGCTGGGAGGACTTCCTATATCTCAATATGTGAACATTTTTTAGGAGGCTTTCCTAGTTCCTTCAGGCTGGGTCACGAGCTCCCCCATCTCTGCAGTTCCACCGTGACAGCACTTTGTGGACAAAGCATGTGTGTCTGTCTCCGGCCGTACATTCGGGACTCGGGACACAGCGCCCAAAAGCAGGACGTGGCAGAGGATACTGATAATGATAGCAAATGATGCTCAGAGCAGCGGCCCCTGAAACACTCCTACAAGCCAGACATTGTCTGAAGCGCTTGGTGTGTATTAACTCCATCCTCACAAGAGCCCTCCGAGATGGGTGCTGTGTGTTGTCCTCACTCCTGAGATGAGAAACTCAAGCAAAGGGCTGGCAAGGTGGCCCCACTGGGATCACACCTGGGCTGGACGCCCTGCTCCCGGTTGCTGAACCATGCTCCTGGAGACCCATACCTACGCAGGTGTGAGTACTGCATGCACATGCATGTATATGAATGTGTACATGAATACGCATATATACTTTATGCATATGTATGCATATGTTTTGTTGGAAAAAGTAACACTTCAGCATGGTTAATATATCAAACAATTCAAAGGTTATGCAAATAAAAGCCAGTCGTTTTGCGCCTGAGATGCCCTTCCCCTTCCCAGAGGTCATGCCCGTTAACAGAGTTTTGTGGATTCTCCCAGACATCTCCTTACCTGTCCTGGGCTGTAGGATGTTTCTGTATTACTGTGAGTAGGTTTATCCATAAATCACCCTCTTTAAAAACACTAATAGGAGCATTATGTACAGCCTGTTTTGCATTTTGCTTTTCTCATTTAACAATATAGTTTGGAGACATTCTAATCCAGTTTTTAAAAGAGTTCTGTGATATTCCATAAATTATTTACTCATTCCCATAATGAGAGCTACTTAGATTGGTTCCCGGCACTTGTAATTACTTAAAAAAATGGAAATCTTTGTAATATATCTTTGCTCTTATGTGCATGCACTCATGTGGAGTTGCATTCTAAATGTGGAGGTGCTAGGACAGACAGAAGGTACATTTTACCATTTTTGAGATGCACTAGAATTATGCCCCAAAGAGACTGCAGAGGTCACCTGGCCACTGAGATGATGTGAGCTTGTCCTGCACTTACCTGTCAACCTACTGCACCTCACACCTTGGTGGGGCTGACCCTATAAGGAGAATATCATTGGCCTAGCAACTGGCTTTTAACTTCACGTGACTTGGACATTTTGTATTATTTTATTGGTTACTTCTTTTTTCTTACTGGAAATGACATTCCCATCCATGTTCTTCATCTTTTTATTTGAGGGGAAGAGTTGCTGATCTTTTAAATATTTTAAACTGTTTTCTCACGAATGTATTTTAAATCATTAACCATTTCTATTTGATAGTTTATGGACTTAATCTGTAATTAAATCCCAAATATTGAATCATTTCTGGTTCCTGGAAAGAACCACATTAGTCATAGTGCATTTTTCTTTTTCTGAATTGTTTGATTCTACTTGTTAATACAGAATGTAGAATTTTTGCATCTATATTCACAAACTAGATACATTTCTAGCCTTGTGTGTGTATGTAATGTTTTGGGTTCTGCTTGGTTACAAACCTAAAAGAGAGAGGTCTCCAAAAAGTTAAATAACTTCTGCATTATTTATTCCCTGAAGTTTTGATAGAATTCAATAAAGAATTTTGAAATATCTCGATGATTTAAGGGGAAGTAGCTAGTAGACAACTTTCTCAATTTTGTAGATGGTAACTGATCAATTTACCAGTCTCATCCACAGGTAAATTTTGGATTCTCTCTCTCTATATATAGATAAATAGAGGGATAGATGGTTGGATAGATAGAAAGATAGATAGAGATTATCTTTCTAGATCTATGTATCTAGCATAACCATTTATTTCTTCTAGTCTTTTCTAATTACTTATATACAGCAGTGAAAAAATTTTATATATATATATATATATATATATATATATATATATAATCTGCCTCCGTTTTTGGTTGCTTCCTACCCTAATTTCTTATTCTGTTTCCTCCTTTTCATCCCCCTTTTGCAATTAAGTTTGATATTTTATATTTTGTAGGGTTTTTGTAAAGGAGCTACTTTGGAAATTATTATTATTATTATTTTTTTTTCGGCTCAAAGATAATTTTTTTTATTAGTTTCTGCTTTATAACAAAGTGAATCAGTTATACATATACATCTGTTCCCACATCCCTTCCCTCATGCATCTCCCTCCCTCCCACCCTCCCCAACCCACCCCTCCAGGCGGAAATTATTTACTAATTCTACTTTTGTCTTTTTAATGCATCATTCATTTCTATTTTACCTTTATAAAATCATTCTGCTTTCCCTTTCATTATTTTTCTATTTTTAGTTGAGTGGGTAATTTATTTAATCATCTTTTTAATTCAGAATTTAAAATATTCATGATGAATCACTTTGTTCTGGGAGTGATGTAATGGTATCATGTAGTTTGAAGTGCTTCATATTTCATTTTTGTTTTCCTCCAGGTATTCAGCAGTTTCAGGTTCTTTCAGCGAAGGCCTTGAGCATTTTTTTGCATCCAAGTACACCATCATTTTCTATAAACAATTCACAGGATCTGATAAGCTGTGCTCCCTGTTCGCTGCATAGAATTGGGGGTGCATAATCATACAGGCTCCTCATCACCTCCCAAGTCTCACGTACATTTTGTCTACTTGACCTTGGGGATGAGCAAAGTCAGGTGAATGTCCTATTTGAGACAGGTGCCCCTGGAGTCCCAGGCCATGCTCCCTCCTCCACGCGTGGTCACCCAGGCTGCTGTGCTGAGATGGCCCTGAACCCCGACCCCTGCTGTCTCGCCTTGGTGTTCCCCAGGACTGTGGGGCTTTGCAAACCTCCAGTTGTGGGGATGGGGCTGGAGGATAACGCCTCACCCTCTGGCTTTGAAGGAACAGCTCGGAGGTGCATTAAGTGGTACCTGGGGATGCTGGAGGGAGGGCCCGCCCATGCCCATAGGTGGCCTCTGCTCAGACACTCACTTGTAACTGGTTCCCTTGCCCCACTCCCCACTTCCTGGGCTCACCCCCCAAACTCCCATCATTCAAAACCTTGTTTCAGGCCCTGCAATCTGGGGACCCAAAGTGAGACACTCTGACTCCTGTGCACCTGGCTGTTCATCCCCCTTGTTGTGGGTGTTACTTTGTGTTAGTTACAGACGCACGAGACAGACTTCGGTTGTCCTGTGTTCATCGTCTCTGCCAGCGCTCCCGTGGCCTTCTTCAGTGTCTCTGTATTGATCACAAGCCTGTCAGATGCTCACGTGGTCATTCCGCATCACTCTTTGCTTGCATTTGTCTGTGCATCTTTGCCCACGAATTTCTCAATTGCTTTATGCTGGATATATTGATGCGTTGTAAATGATGCCTATACTGGATTTCAATCTTTAATTTGATCTGAGAATCTTCTTTTAGTAAGTGAATATATCTCATTTACATTTGCTGCTGTGATACACATGTTTGATTATTGAGTTCTTCTTCTGTTGTATTTCTATTTTCATGCTTCCATCGTTTTCCATCTTTTACTGCTTCGTTTGCAGTTTCTCTGTGTGTGTTTTCCTTCTGATAATGTAGAAAGTTAATTCATTTGCTTGTTTATTTTTTTCTGGTAGTTGCCTTTGTAACTTTTAATAGCATTGAAAAAAAAACCCTTACTTCTAGATTTATTAACTTTTGATAGCCTACTAACTCCCCACTTTGTAAAAAGAGAAAATTAATTCATGGATATGTTTTCCAGATATTGTCACCATCTTCTGATTTTTCTACTTATTTATTTGCATAGGTCTACGAATGGCTACATTTGCACCTGTAGAAATCTAAAATTCAGTTCTATTATCTTAAGGACTACTTAAAAGTGCTTATAAGGGAAATAAATCAGGGCAGTGACTTCTTTTTACCCACTTTCCCTCTATTTTGTCAAAGACAGACACATACACATACGTACACATATATATATATAAAACCTTTACGTGCTGCTTAAGCTCTTTTTATATTTGTGTGGCCTTCCTTTCCATTTGGGTGGGCTCCTCGCTCACCAGCAGGTCCTACTGTCCAACTGCAGGTTCTGCATCTCTGTATGTCGAGGCATCACGGTTGGCTCTGTAATCAACACCTATCAGCTGTTTTCCCACCCTCCAGTACCCCATTCCCTTCCCTTCCAAGCAGTCCCTTGATTTTTAAAAAATGCTTTACTGGGATGAAATTCACAGACCATATATTTCACCCCATTAAAGCATACAATGAAGTGTTATTTAGTGCATTCCCAGTTTTGCAATGATCACCATTCTCTAATTTTTGAAGATTTCCATCATCCCCAAAAGAAATCCCACTAGCAGTCATTTTCCATCTTCCCTTGCCTCAGCCTCTGTCAACCACTGATCTATTTTCTGTCTCCATGAAGTTGTCTATTTTGAACATTTAATATAAATGGAATCATACAATATGTGGTCCTTTGCGACTGGCTACTTTCACTTAGAATACTGTTTTCAAGAGTCATCTATAGTGTAGTAAATATCAGTATTACATTTTTTATTGCTAAATAATAGTCAGTGGTATAGATATGACACATCTTATTTATCCAATCATCACTTGACCACCCTGTGGCTTGTATCCCCTTTTCAGCTATTATGAATAATGCTTCAATGAACATTCAAGAAGAAGTTTGGGTGTAGACATAAGTCTCATCTCTCTTGGGTGTATATCAAGGGGTGGAATTACTGGACTACATGTCTTGTGAAACTGCCAAACTTCTTTCCAAAGTGGCTGCACCATTTTACATTCTCATCAGCCATTGGTGAGGTTCTAATTTCTCCACATTCTTGTCAACACTTGTTATTGTCTATCCTTTTATTTTAATCATCTTCCTGGGTCTAAAATACTGTCTGATTATGGTTTTGTTTTACATTTCACTAATGACTAAAGATTTGGGTATCATTTCATGTGCTTATTGACCATTTGTCTATCTTCTTTGGAGAAATGTCTATTCAAATTCATGCTTATGTCTAGATTTCATCTGGGGTTATTTTTATGGTTTGATATAGCAGTTCAACTTTATTATTTTGCATATGAATACCCAATTGACCAGCACTATTTGTTGAAAAGACTACTCATTCTCCATTGAATATTCTTGGCAACCTTGTCAAAATCTATTGACCAAAAAAGTAAGGATTTATTCTTTCACTCTCAACTCTATTTAGTGGTCCTATATTTCTGTCCTTATGCCAACATCTCACTGTCTTGGTTACTGTAGTAAGTTTTAAAATAAGAGAATGTGAGTCCTTCTCAAGAATATTTTGGCTATCCTGAGTCTCTTGCATTTCAATACGAAATTTAAGATCAACTTCTCATACAAAATCCCTTTCACTAGTCATTTTTTCCTTTGAATTATTGTGCTTTTCAACTCCAACATCTTATTTGGTTCTTTTTAAAAAAATAATTTATTTCCCTTTATTGATATTCACTATTTGGAGAGATATTGTTCTCATACTTTCCTTAAATTATTTAGATGTGGTTCTTTGAAGATATCTGAACTATCTTAAAATCTTTGTCTAGTAAGTCCAACATCTGGGTTCCTCAGGGACAGTTTCTATTTACTGCTTTTTTTTTTCTTCTTGTGTATGGCCATACTTGCCTGTTTCTTTGCAAATCTAGTGATTTTTTGTTGAAAGATGGGCATTTTAAGTAATATGATTTGACAACTCTGGAAATCATATTCCACCTCCTCCCTAGAGTTTATTGTATTGTTGTTACATTGCTTTGTACATTTGTATTGTATTGTTGTTGTTTATTGCTATTTTTGTTGGTGCTCTTTGCTTACTGATTATCTGGGCCAGTTCTCTAAAGTCTGTGTTCTCTTTGATGTGTGGTCACTGACGTCTCTGCCCAGTGAGTGTCCTGGTCAGCTGGCCAGCTGATGATTGGACAGAGCTGCCTTTAAATACAATGGATGAGTCAGGCTCCCAGCCTTTGCTGAGGGTATCCACTCATTGCTGGGGTTTCCTTTCAATGCTCAGCCCAGTTCAGCTCTGCCTTAGCCTTCTCCTCCTGTTTGTGCTGAGCCTCAAATTCCAGAGGTGAGAGGTGAGGACCTGTTTATGTTTTGCCCAGGCAGGTTCATAATCTTGCACTGGTGCATGTTTCTGCAGATCCACAGTAATAGGGCAGAGTTTCTCTCTGTCTCCAGATCACATTTTTAAGTTTTTCATCAGCCTTTTCCCTGCCCAAACTGGCATTGTTGCCTCAGGCAGCTGTGATGGTGTAAGGTTGGGGGCATAACTGACACTATCCTGTGCCTGTACAGCTCCTCCTGTCCTGCCACTGACCCTGCTCAGGACTGTACTGTGTAGTGAATCACTTGTTTGTCATCAAGAGATTGGCAGTTAATAGATATCACTGAATAATCATTAGGACCAGTTGGCTTCTATGCTCAGTCCGTCCCCAAACAGTGATGAAAACCTTCCCTGACATATTCCTGGCACCCATGAGACTAGTTACCCATTCATAACTCTTGACATAGAAATGCATGTCCTGTTTCCAAGCACCCAATCCCATACCCTAGGTTAACTATAAACTTGCTCCAGTGGCCCCTTGGGGGTGCAGAGAGCAACTGGGAAAGCTCCCAGATCATTTTCTGCCTGATGCCAATCCCACCCAGTGAGGAAGTTACCTGGTAATAAACTGATCCATTGATTAGATGGAGCTGCTGCTTCATTTTCAGTCTCAAGATGATTCTCAGTTCGGCGTGCACTTTTTGTTCCCTCTGTCCTCCAACAGATGCTAAACAGTTTACACAGATGGTCTTCAACAAGTAACACTGAGTCAGGTCAAATCATGAAAGCCCTGTGGAAGGGGTGTTCTGGGGAGCTGGAGATGAGACAGTGACACATCTCCAGGGACTGGAGGAACTTCAGTTCTTCAGTTCAGCTTCTAGGGAACTACCAGCCTGGCCCACTCTCTTCAGTGGCCGCAAGGCTGCTGGTGCTCAAGGCAACCATGGGGCTGGGAGAAGGGAAATAGGGACACACCAAAGGGTTTTCTGCTCTTACCAGGACTCATTCCTTTATTTTGAGTGAACATTTCTTGTGTTATTGCAAGCCTTTTGTTAAAATATAGATTTCTGAATAAGCTGATTTCGACAAGTGCTGTCAGTGTTCTGATCACTTTGATGGAGGAATAGATTTGGGGGGTTTTTACTCTTCCATTCCAGTTGCCCCACCCCAGTGCATTGATTTTGGGGGGGATCTACCCACCCAATCTCCCTTGCTCTTGACAAGAATCTGACCCCACCTCCAGCTTCAGCAAGGCCCTGATTAGATCGAGCTTCTCAGCACATTCATCCTCTTGGGAAAAGTGATTGCTGTGCAGGTGGGCAGGTGGCCTGAGAAGGGGCCTCACCTCAGATGCAGCCACCAGGGGACACAGCCAGGTGAGCGTGCAGGTGGCAGTGCCACCTTCCCAGAAAGGAGTGTGGTACAGGACTTGGAGGGGATGCAGCTGTAGGTCTGGCTCCTACAGGTCTCTCCTCGGCTCCACTGTGATGGAGCTGGGCGGCCCCTATGCCCCCTCCTGCCCACCCCCTCCCCCATAGACTGCACATCTGGCCCACTTCAACCCTCCATCACCGTGGTGTGCTCTGCGGTTTGGAACATGGCCCAGGAACATCCTCCCAGCACATCCACCTCCAAGGACCAGCCATCTGTGCTCCCCTCTCTGCTCTAGAGAAATCAATGGTTTGCTGAGATCTGCAACATTTTGTAGCTGTTTCCAGGGTTTGCCCCCATTTTGCCAAATATCATGCGTTGGACACTTTGCCACATAATCCAAGGTTGATGATTGCGGTTTTTCTGATTCACTAAAGATAGTTCTTTTCCTTTATGTTTATTCTTTTTGCGCTTTGTAGCTGGCTTTCATTGGCAATTGAATAGAAATTCTCTGTCCCATTGTGTTACAGCACAAGTATACTCTCATCAGTCTTTAAAAAGATGAAGAGGAATTTTTCAAGGAAATAGTGTCCTGGTTTGAGGCGAGGAAGGGGCAGGGTGCAGGAGACAAGGCGTGGGTCTGGAGGCAGGAGACTGGGCCCCGCCTTCCTGCCCGGCACTGCCTCCCCGGCTCTCGTGGACTTGGCTTTCAAGTCCGAGAAAGTAAGGATAAAAAAGTTTCCATTTTAAATGAGAAAACAAAATTGAGCCCCCAGCAGAATGCTTGGCATGTGGGTCCCTTGTTAAGTACGCTCATTACTTTTGGCAGCAATAAATAAACGTAGTGAGGCACCATACACGTTGTGACAGAACAAAGCACACAGGAAATGGTACAGCTGATTGGAGGGGGGGCACACAGTGGTCAGTGGCCCGAAGCAGCTCCAGAACCTGCTGGACAGATCACGAAGGCCTGGGGTTGAGGATTCTGAGATCAGTCTGTCCAGCTCTCAGGAGGGACCCTCTTGGTGGATGATCTCGGGGTCCAACCTCGCCCTCGGCGGGTCCCTCCTTGCCTGCCACCATGCACACCCGTGGGCTGGGTGGCCATCACCCACTCTTCTGTGCAAGTTTGGGAGCCCAGGCTGTTTGCAATCTCCAATTTAAACAAGAGGTTTTGATCAGGACTGTGGAGGCTTCGGCCCTGGACACCCCTTAGAAGCATGGTAGCATCCATGCACCTGCTCCTCTTCAGCCCCAGGGACCAGGATGACCTCAGCTCCTTCCCAGACTTGCTCTCAGAGCTATGCCTTCGCCCCAGGCCTTCCTCATCCTTGTCTCCTGAGGCCATAGGAACCCTAGGAAGCTCCCCTAGCTGCAGCCTGAGTCATTCCATCATGGGGGACATTTGCTGGATTTTTTCCAACCTAACCTTTTCCCTCTCTTCTTCCTCTGAGCCTAGGGCCAGTCGGCTTTCCCAGCCTTTGGCGTCCCCTGTGCCCTTTCATTTCTGGGCTGACTGGCCCTTCCTTCCTTCGATCCTTCACATCGTATGACTTGTAAGACCGATCAGGACCCACAATGCCCACGACCCATTCCAGCCGCTCCAGGTGCCCCCTCACCCATTTCGGGTGGCTAGTCCCCTCGCATGATGCCTACCCAGCCGGGCCCAGCACAGAAAGGAAATGTGGGCCTTATTCAAAACTGGGACAGAAGTGCTGGTAGAGATGCTGACACATAAAAGTGGCCCTTCCTCCTGCCGTGTTCCCTTCTGCTGTTCTAGCTGTGCCTTTGGGCTGGGTTCTCCCTCTGGGCAGCCATGGAACCTAGCTGCCACGGCCCAGCCAGGGTTCGGGGCCTCACCCTACCCTTCCCACCGGCTGCTGCCCCACCCACGGTGATGGGCGACCCCAGGGGATTGAGATGAGCTCACCTGCAGGATGCGCCCTGGCACGGCCTCAGGTGTCCAGGGTGGATCTGCTCAGCTGCATGCACTCCACCAGAAGGGAGGGAGATGGTGGTGAGGCAGGAGATAGATGGGCCCCAGGCTGAGCAGCTGGAGTTTCTCCCCTGTGGACGGATACTCCAAAATAGCAGGAGGGAGGAGAAGCTGAGCCCCGCCCAGATAAGAGATAAAAGACCACATAGTCTTCATTCTCAAAGTCAAGGAAACCTTCCCAACTATACATGTACAGAAAGGCTCCTTGGAGGTCAAAAAAGGAATGACGTCAACGTACCCATAGGCCTCTTCGCTAGAATCCATCTCGGCTAAGAGATGTGCCGCACATACGTGGGAGGATCCCGAGATAAACCAAATATGGACTCAGAACCAGACAAAGCAAGGTGATTGTCCAAAGGCAACCTGGGAGAAATGCCCCACGTACGTGATTCAAACCACCACAGAGGCGTGACCCTCCTCTGAGCCCCGCCCACGTGTCTGTCCACACAGGCTCTTTTCCCTCCTAACAAACACTTTACTTGTTTCACTACTTTCCGCCTTTGTGGGAATTCGTTTCTGCAAAGCTGAAGGGCCAGGGCCTTGTCACTGGCCACTGGTCCCTGGTGGTCTAGTGGCTAGGATTCAGTGCCCTCACTGCCGTGGCCTGACTTCAATCTCTGGCTGGGGAAACAAGATCCTGCTTCAAGCCACTGCAGGCCAAGGCCACCCGAGATCAGTGGGGGAGGGCCTTGTCCTGCCAACAGGACCTCCCATTAGTGGGAGGCTAAGGGGGCAGTGGGCATGGGGCAGGTGGCAGGGGTGGGACCTGGGTGCACGGAGGCTCTGAGCTCCCAGGGTGTCCTCCAGCATCTCAGGAGGCTTCACTTAGAAGACACAAACTCTGAGATAAATGATTAAGAATTTCAAGATGGCAACAGCAGAGCACTGAGACCAAACACCCAGAACTCAAGTCCTGGAACCTGTGGGTGTTTCCTTACATGCTAAGAGGGTTCTGCAGGTGTGACCAAGTGAAGGGTCTGGATGGTCCTGGATGACCTGGTGTGGCCTAAATGCAGCCACACGTGACCTTCTGAGAGGGAGGCAGGGGGAAATGCGACCTCAGAAGACGAGACCAGGGGTGACAGAGGCAGAGCCGGAGGACACAGCCACATGCCCAGGCCTCCCGGGAGCTTCCAGAAGGGACCAGCAGAGCTGACACCTTGACTTTAGCCCCATAAAACTGATTTTGGATTTTCCTTCTCCAGAACTGTAGGGTAATCAGTTTCTATTGTTTTAAGTCACCAAGTTTGGGGTAATTTGTTAGAGCAGCAAATAGAAACTGATGCAATCAGTAGCGTGCCTTAATCAGGGCCCCCAGGGGTCTCCCAGCCCTGTGTTCCTTTCCCTTCCCTCCCTCCATCCCACCCTCCCTCCCTCCCTTTTTTTTCTTTGTTTATGCTTCATTTCCTACCCAGCCACTAGGTCAATGTCCCGTGTTTGTTTTCTTGTTGCTGTTGTTCCTTTTCCTCTAATCTTTGAACAGCAGCTCCAGATCTCAGGTGAGCATTTTGAGCTATCGGGGCAGGCGGCAGATTCACCAAACAACCCCACGTTTTCAGGGCTTAACACACCAAGCAGGTATTTCTTGCTCCCTGTTCATCTGGCCATTCAGAGAGCCAGGCCCCGTCCACCATGCTGCCCACCCTCTCGGGGGCTTGAGAGCTCCCTGCACTCAGCCAAGGGAAGGAAAGAGGCTAGAGCTGCCCACTCAGGGCCGGGCCTGGGGCGGCATCCACGCTTTGTCCACACTCACTGGTTAAGAACCGAAGAGGAGCTGGGACTTGCAGCCCAGCCAGGGTCCAGGGGAAGGAGAGGGGCTGAGGACCTGGCGCCTTGGAGGGATTTGGCCCTGAGTGACCAGAGCCTGCAGTGGAGCCGCTGTGCTCATACCCCTGCAGGGGCACCTGTTTTTGTTATTATTGTGGATATTTATAGCTAACTCTGAAATTAAGCACTTCATTTACAAATGTCTTATTTCAGGATCTCATCTATTAATACAAGTAATAAAAATTAAATACCAGCGAGGGATTTCCAGTTTACGGGGCCATTTCAGCCTGGGACCTCATTCAAGACTTCCTTTACTGGGCCTTGTTAATGCAGCACTTAGGAGACCTGGGGACCCTGGTGAATCACTCTGCATCTCTGAACAGCATTTTCTATTAGCCAATTGGGATCAATACCCACCTGGCCTCTCCCAGGGTGGTGACAAGGTTTACAGCCCAGGACCGACCAGACACCTGCAAGGGGTTAGGACCCAGGCCTCTCTTCGGTCCCTGCCCCACCTGAGAAAGGAAGTCCCAGCCCAGGTCAGGTCAGGGCCCAGGCTCCCAGAGGAGGCAGGGGCTGGCTTTGTCCACGAGGCAGAAGTGGTGCAGCCCCCGTGGCCCTGGTCCCCAGGTGTCCAGCCAAAGGGCCACCTGCCCTGTGAGACTCAGGTGCCCAAATGGAGCTGACCAGTGCTGAGTGACCCATAGATCCCTAGCAACCAGCAGGCAGCTCTGATTCAGATTCAGGGGAGATGGTGATCAATTGTCCCTAAAATTCAAATCGCATTAAAAAAAATCCATACCTCTGGGAGGGCTCTGTAATAAGGCCATATATCACGCCAGGATGCAGCATTCCAGATGGAGAACAAATGCCTTATTTGTTGGGCAGAGAGAGGAAAGCAGTGCCCAGCTTGGAGAGGGCCGGGCCCACCCCATCTCCCAGCCCTCGGCCCAGGCAGAGCCCCCGTCCCTAGGAAGGGACCTTAGCCCCCATCCCCAGAGCCCGGACGGCCTCCCTGGACGCCACCTGATTCCGGCATCTCCCCGCCCCCCCAGCCCCTGTGCTATCTCTCCTGGTAGCCGTTCATTCACTCTCTCACTTACTCACTCTCTCACTCACTCATTCACCCCGGATTCTCCAGTGCCTCCTACATATCAGATGCCCTGCTCACTGCTGGGCACACACTGATCAGGCAAACCTGGTCGGTGGGACATTGACTCAGTGAAAGAAGCACAGCCCATGGGAGGCAGGTCAGGGAAGCCTGCCTGGAGGAGGTGGCAGCTTAGCTGGAGACGAGTCTCTCCAGGGAAAGCACGGAGGCAGCAGCCAGGCCAGCAGAGACCAGAGTGGGGCCTGCAATGGCCAAGGCCTGGGCATCGATCGGAGGAGGCCACTGGACTGGTGAGTTTCCAATGCTTCCTTCAAGCAGCAGGACCTTTTAGTCGAATCAAATCTCCCAGGAAGCCGGCACACAAAACTGAACAGGGAGGAGATGCTGGGGTGAGGCCACCTCCCCTGCCTGGGCCTCTGGTGCCCTGGGGTCCCAGAACACAGGATTCCCTGCAAGGAGAGTCTCGGTGCCCCCTGCAGGGCCCTCCTGCTGGGCTGCCAGCCTGGAGCGGTGAGTGGTGCCATCTGCTGCCCTGAGGTTAGGGGTGTGTTCTGCAGGTCTGCATCCCACACCTTCCTGGGAGAGAGGGACCAGTTCCTCCTCGGTCTCCCTACCATCCAGAGAGTCCCGGGCAGGGCAGGGGAGGTTCCTAGCTGGCCAGCCACAATTGCACGCGTGCACATACACACACACACGCACACCAGGCTTCCCTTCCTCCCTGAGTTCACCGGCCAAGCCAGGCCTGGCCGCAGACAGGAGGCTCGGGACGCCGGAAATTCTGGAAGTGCAGAATCGGGTCATGGTCACCACGGCCCACCCCGCGGCTGTGAGCACGCCTCCCTCTTCTCTCGCTGGGGCTCCCACTCCTGGGCTTCCCCTGAAGTCTCCGCACGCCTCCCCTGACACCGTGCGGGCTGAGCACAGGGCCCACCTCAACCTCCCTGTGGCCTGTGTGGGCGGGATCGTGGCCCAGGTTTGGGAAGAAGGAACAAGCTGTGCCGGCCTTGAGCAGGGTTCAGTCCTGCCGCGTGGGGGCTGCCCGCAGAGCTCTGAGCCCTCCGCTCCTGGCGCCCCCATCACAGGGACGTGTCCTCAGCCCTTATGATTCCATCTCTTGTCTCTTCTGCTCTCTCCGGTTAATTAATTAATTGCCTGCCTTCTACTTCTCAGGACCCTCCAAGTGCTTGGTGATGAGTGCTGAGAAGCAGAGAGGGTGACCTGAAGAGAAAAACCCAGTACACACCCCGTCCAGCCCCGTGTGTCCAGGGATCCTGGAGGAGATGGCGGCACGGAAGTGGCCTTGCTGGTCCCAGGGCACTGGGCTCTGGCCAGGAAGACACCCGTCGTGGCCTGGGCCTTTGAAGGCGGTCGGTCTCATCCCAGGGCAGACCTGGGGGCCCCCAGAGATGGACACTGCACCATGAAGGTGGTTCCTGCTGGCTCCAGAGCTCCAGCTCGCCAGACCCCGACTCCCACCAAACCCTCCCTTGCAGCCAGGGGAGGTGCCTGCGTGGGTGGAATTGTGCCCCCAAGTATATGCTGAGGTCCTAACTCCCAGATCAGACTGTGACCTTGTTTGGAAACAGGGTCTTTGCAGGTGTAACAGTGAAGACAGTTTCCACTGGGGCAGGGTGGACCTTAATCCAGTGGGACTGGGGTCCTTATAAGAAAGGGGATGGGACACAGACCCACAAGAAAGGAAGACCATGCGACGATGGAGGGAGGAATTGGAGGGACGCCCTCCACCAGCCGGGAGCTCCGAGGATGGCCAGCAAACAGGGAGTTTGGCCTGCAGCAGAGTCCCCTCAGAGCCTAAAGGGACCAGTCCTGCCGGCAACCTCCGTCTTGGACCTCCGGCCTCCAGACTGCGAAAGAATGGACGTCTGTGATGTAGCCATTACATTTGTTGGAACGTTTGAGGGCAGCCGTGGGCAGCCCACCCCAGGCCGTTCCCTCTCCCTGCATCTCACAGTTCTCCCGGAATTGTCCAATTTCACCCCCCGCAGGGCCCAGCTTCCTCCCCGCCCCACGACCCCGCTTCCACCGCCCTCCCCCAGGCTGCTCAGAGGGCCTCCACTGTGTCATCGCTCTGGGAACTTTGTCGGCACCCTCGCCAGAGGGCAGTGAGGGGCTTGGTGCTGATGGAAACTTCCTTCTCACTTTCAGACGTGGCTCCCTTGTGGGCGGCCTCCTCCGTTTCCCACTTCCCTCCTCCGGCCCCATTTTAAATAGAATCCCAAACCATCAGAGCGTGAGGCCGTCAGCCCAACTTGGAAGCAAAGCTCTGTGGAGGGGGTGGGATGCGGATGGAGGCTGTCTCCCAACGGGGAGTGGCCGCCCAGCTGCCCAGCAGCTCCACTTACCGCTCCATCCCCTTCTTAATGGGCACTGGTGTCCCCAGAGCTGAGAAACTGGGCCAAGGAAGTGCCACGTAGCTGGAAGATGAGCTGCCTCGGCTCCGAGGGAACAGAACCCGTTTCTGCTTCTCCATCGGCTCCATCGCGGGGCCAGGGCGATGCCTGCCATCACCTCGGAGGGAGGTTGAGTCTTCAGTCGGCACAGGTCTGGGAGAAAGGGGGACCCAGCTGGCCAACTGCCCACCCAGGAGCCTGGTCCTCCAGACTGGGCAGGAGGGGTGGGACAGGAGGGCTGAGGGCTGCTTCAGAATCCCCGGCTCATGGGTGGGGGCTTTCCCCTGATTCTGCTTCTTCTGTGGATCTGGACGGACAAGCCTGGAGATCACATCCTTTTAACTGATAACCAGCTTTCTGGCCAGAGGCTCCATGCAGGTGTCTGGCAGGTCAGCCTGCCCTTTAAGCGGGATGGTCTCGCCTGGATCACTGTGGCCGCACACGTGACAGGCACCTGCTCTGTGCGCCTGGTGTTGTCCTGAGCGCCTCCCACCCACGAGGCAGGTACAGCTGGGAACACTGAGGCGGGTATCCAGCACGTCCCAGCCAGAGGGGGATGGAGCAGGGTGTCCACCCCTAAGCCCATCTGGCCCAACGCTGAGCGGTTCTGCCCTCGGCACCTTGCCCCACACCCAGGGCCCCCCACCCCTGACCTCCTCCTCCAACCAGAGCTGTGCTTGGCTCTAAGCTCTGGGCCGCACCAGCTGCCCCTGCCGGCCGGGCCTGGATGAGATTTGGTGTCGCAGCTCTGCGTCCCTGGGTTGTCTCAGGATGGAATCCTCAGCCCCTTCTCTGTGCAGCCAGAGGGCTGCCCCAGACCAGACCTGCCGCCCCGGGGAGAGGGAGGGATGGAGACTTGGAACAGATGGGCTCAGACATGACAGTGGGAAATGGGTCCTGCCCCCTCCCCGCATTCCAGGCATTCAGCTGGCTGGGGAAGCGGGGCCACAGAGGACTGTCCTCCCGCACTGCAAACCTGCCCCTTGGACACGCAGCCTGGCTTCATAAGCGGAGCCTGTGCTGTGCTCAGGAGGGCCCCCCCATTCAGTTCAAAGCTGTGCTATCATCCTGAAATTCCTAATAATTTTATCTTTGAACTTGTGTTTTGTCAGTGAGACCCAGTGGGACATCGGGGCCTGCGTGGGAGACATGGAGACCCGAGCCGGGTACACGCTCACTGCTCAGTGATGCTTTATTCCTGGAGGGCGTTTGTGATGCCGTGAGCTCAGGCTTCCCGGGACCCACGTGCTGGGTCTCAGTGGGACTAAATGTGTGCGCTGCTCGGGTGAGTTAGGGCCGCACCTGGGTGAGCGGGAGCAGGAGGGAACTACAGGACCCAAAAGGCTACACTTTCCACTCAAAGCAGAACTCACTTCAGACACAGAAAGAAAGCCGAGGACCCCTATCAACGGCCACGGGCCCCTGTCACATCCTTTTTTTTCTCCTTGTGTTGTGCACAGATCAAGAAGTAAAGTGAAGATGGTTGAGTGCGCTTTGTGCATCGTTTCCCGTCTGATGGAACAAGGGCCCCATGCGTATATGAGTAGTGAAATCCAAAATGTGTTCCTGCAGTGATTTTGCCTGCACAAGGTACAGATGGACAGTGAAACTCATGATAAGATTAAGATTTTAGCCCTTCTTTACCTAGAATGCCATTAAATAGCAAGTAGAAACAGCATGCGAGTGGGGAGAGAGGCCATGAAAGAAAGAAAAAGCTTTATATCTTGATATCTTTAAAGGGACTTTCTTTGTGCTTTTGAACAAGATTCCCGTGTTCTCACCTTGCACAGGGCCCTGCCAATTTTCCCTCCCATTGAATTGGAGTCCCCCTAGACTAAATTCCCCTGCTGAGATTATGATTAATCTCTCTATCCAAAACGTTATCCCTTTTCTTGTCCTGCTCCTGTTCCCCTCAGGATGGAAGAGTATCAAAGGAAAGGGGGGATTGAAACCAAGCAGGACCCTGCAGGGCCTTCCTGGGTGTAAAAGTCCCTTTGTGTCCCCTCTTTCTTTTGTTTTTTTAAATTTATTTATTAATTTATTTATTTTTGCTGTGTTGGGTCTTCAGTTCTGTGAGAGGGCTTTCTCTAGTTGCGGCGAGTGGGGGCCACTCTTCATCGCGGTGCGTGGGCCTCTCACTTTCGCGGCCTCTCTTGTTGCGGAGCACAGGCTCCAGACGCGCAGGCTCAGTAGTTGTGGCTCATGGGCCTAGTTGCTCTGCGGCATGTGGGATCTTCCCAGACCAGGGCTCAAACCCCTGTCCCCTGCATTGGCAGGCAGATTCTCAACCAATGCGCCACCAGGGAAGCCCCCCCACCTCTTTCTTGTTTGTAGAAAAAAAAGGCTTTAGTCTCCTGGGCCGTTCCTGAGCTCCAAAGAACAAGCTCAAGCGGTTCATAATTAGAACAAGAGCCAGAGTCCTCCTCGTTCTTCCTGAAGGGATGTAGATAACAATATGATGCATGTCTTCGAGTTGTTCTATAGAAACTAAGACCCCCACCCGGTGGAGGATGGTGGCTACATGCTGACCACAAGCACGTAGACCCCAGACTGATTGGAATCAGAAGGTTGGTGACTGAGATTCCCGACACATCACTCCGTCACCTCACCAATCAGAAGAAGGTCCACAAGCATCCTATGACCCTCTCACAGTTCAGGCCCTTTAGGCATGGAGCTGCCCATTCTCCTTGCTTGGCACCTGCAAATACACCCTTACGTTGCTGCAAACCCCTGCTGTCAGAGTTTGGCTTTCTGCACGGCGGGCACACGCACCCTTGCTGCGTTACGCCACAGCCATGCTTTCCATCCCTGGTGAGCGGCTTGGGGCTGAGGTGAGGAGGGGGTGGACTACTTAGTGTATGGGAGGCAACCTACAGCAAAACCTTTCAGATGGCATTTTAGCCGGTGAAGAGGAAGAGGCAAGAGGGGGACGTGTCTTGGGAAGGGTAGGAGCTGGGTGGCGAGGGCAGAGGGTTCTTACTCCTCCAGACCCTCCTGTCCTAAGGAAAGGGTCTGGGCCAGGCATCTTGCTCCTTGTGATTCCATCGCGGGGCTCCCCACCAAGGGGGTAAGGATGGAGGCAGGTAGACCAGTTGGACAGGTGTGGGGACTGTCCCGGGCATAGCTGGAGCCTCCAGACAAGGGCTGTGGTCCTGAGGATGGAGATGAGCTCGTGCAAGGGCTGCTCCGAGTGACTGCTAGAAAGTGTCCCTAACTCCCCTGTCTCCGGAGAGAGGTCACTAGGTTATGTGTACACTTTATTGCTAAAGACTTTGTCTTCCTCGTGTGTTGTGTGAAAAGGAAGAGAAGCGCAAGGTTTCCAGCAGCAGAGAAAGCAGAAGGATACCAATATTCCAGCAATGCTGAGCTCCTGCTTCTCAAACCATAGACAGGCTAATGGGCAGAGATGAGGCACATTGTCGGCCATCTCCGGCAGGCACTTTGGTGTGTGGAGCATCAGTCCTACGTGCCCTCGGATGTCCCCTCGCTGGCAAATTAAATAACGCTGAGTGACAGCTGCCAGGCTCATCGCCTTGGAGGGGGCCCACCTTCTGAAGGCAGGAATCTAAAGTCTCCAACTGGGGTGGAAGAGCCAATTTATAACCCATCCGTCAGGGTTTTGACACAGAGCTCTATGCTTGCTGTTTTGTTAATGAGGAATCACTCTCAAATCCTAAGAGGATGTTTCCCTCAAGAGAAACTTACATGTCTTGGTGAAACTAAGACAACTTTGATGGGGACACAGAGCGAATACTTAACTGTTTCACCTTTTATGACTTCAGTGGGTGCAACTGTAGGACAGTTCATCATTGCATCCTCTTAACTGGCACAGGAGGCGGTCAGCAGAGAAGAGCCATATGTTCGGCACCCCCAGAGCTCAAAACGATGCCTGGAGCCTCAGGATGGAGACCAAGGAGGGGCCCCGGATCTGGCGTGCTGGACCCCAGGACCCTGAGCCCCCAGGACACCACAACGTGGGCCCCGCAGGGGGCCTTGGACCTCAGTAAAGGGGATGCACGTCCACCCACCACTCCACGTCCCAGCTCGCCGGCTGGCCCCCCTCCAGCCTCACCTGCCCCTGGTCCTGAGCCACCAGCTGGGCTGCGCTCTTGCTTCCTTCAGGCAGGTGTGTCCATGATTTCTCCCCTGGCCGAGCGTGAGTCCTGGTGTGTGTGAGTGAAGGAGGGAGGGAGTGAGGGATTGGGATGAATGAACTTAGAGCAGCAAGGAGGGCTCATGCCCATCGCTAGCCTCACAGGAAACAGGAAAACACAGGTCAGCGTACTGGGGGTAGTTCCCGGGTCTAAGGCCGACTCGCCCTGTGACCCCGGCCTTGCTCACTAGTCTGTTTCCAGCTAACTTTTTCATGAACAAGGCACTTGTTACCAGCACAGGGACTTCCCTGGGGCCTCCAGGATCTTGAGGAAAAGAGAAAATCTGGGGAAACCTGTGGGATTCATGAAGCATGGGATGGAGTGAGGAGCAACAGGAGCACGGCCAGGGGCCCCAGGCCACACCCTGTCCACTGAGCCCCGCTGGCCTCACGCGAGTGCCCCTGCTCCCCCTCAGCACGATCACCCCATCTCCTCATGGGTAGGGAAGGCTATGGGAACCGCCCAGGCTGTGCCAGCGTCCTGGGGCTGCTGGCACAGAGCACACACAGGCCCTGAACAACAACGTGGAGGCTGGAATCCGACATCCCGGTGTGGGCAGGGCTGCACCTCCTGAGACTCCGAGGGGAGGATCTGCTCCAGCCTCTCTCTAGCTCCTGGGCCTCAGCGGGTCCTTGGCGGGTCCATGGCTACCGTTTCCTTGTGGCTTTGCCTGTCTTCCTTCTGTAGGCGTCTGTCTCTTGGTTGAATTTTCCCTTTTCATCAAGACACTAGTCTTATTGGATTAGGACCCACCCCACTGACTTCCTCAAAACTTGACCATATGCAAAGACCTTCCTTCCAAATGAGTCACGTTCAAGGTGAGGGGGTTAGGACAGCAGCATCTCTGGGGGTGGGGAGAGCCACACATTTAAACCATAGCAAAGGACACCTGTGCGTCTTTGGGGGTCTTCCTCTTGTGGGCTTTTGGCTTCTTGCATGTGAAAGCTTTTCCCAGCCCTGAAATGATTTCAGTGCCCTAACTTTGTATGTTTTATTCCCAACATCCAGCATTTGCAAATTGCAGATGAGACCAACATGGAAAGTAGAGACATCTTACAGAGTGCAAATAGGAAAAGGTAGAGGACCCAGATCCAACTCTAACTAACTGGTAAAACATGGACAGGGCTTCAAGGGGACCACCCACAGGACATGCAGGATGGTGGAAGTCTGAGTTCTTATTTCCATCACCTGGTCCAGGACCTGTGCGTGCCCCTGCCACTGAAATAAGTCCCTCCTGGGGTCTCATGAACTTCCAGGTACTTGGCTCCTGGGACCTTGGCTCCCTCTGTTACCAGAAGACCCAGGCACCCTGGTGCTCCAGTCTCTCTAGCTAAAGCCTTGGCTGCTTCTTGGAATCTGTCCTTGCCTTTCTCCCAGTCCTCAGGGAGCTCCCACTGCATGAGGAGCTTGGGGAGCACAGTTCCCAGACAGACTCCCGATTGGGACCCCTCCCGAGGGGAAGCTTTGCAGGAGTTTGGGGTGTCCCTGGGAGATGCCACAGGGCCAGCACTGCGAGAGCAGTGATTGAGGGTCGGGGGACAAGAGTGGTCTGTGAAGGAGTCTCAACCAGGACCGCAGACAAATTCCAGGGCTGCAGATCTTTGCCGAGTAGGGGCCACTGCTGGCTCAGGCCCCTCTCCCCAAGCCCCTGAGGATGCAGCAGGGAACAGTGGGGAGGGGCTTGAGCCCATCTTTGCGCCTGAAAGTAGCATCCACTCGACCAGAGGGTCAAACAATCATGGAGAGGTTTGTTCTCCATAAAGAGAACCTCCCTGCCCATTTGTCATGGTGGCCATCAGCCAGCGATTTCAAATCTGAAACTTAAGTCACAGCCAGTTGTCACAGTGGTTGTTGCCAAGGCATTAGAGCTGCATGATGGGATTGTTTTAGGAAATGGCTCATTGGGAAATATATTTTCTGCTCAGCTGAGAGTTTTGCTGCAGGGAATACAGCGCATGAATTTGAAACACAAATTCTGGGTATTAGCGTGTAAAGTCTGACCTTTCCCTGCAACGCAGTTCACAGGTGCATCCTGTGGCTTGGCTTCCCGTGAACTCTCTGGAGCTCGTCCTCCCGGTGACATTGCTAACTCCAGTGGCAGTGCTCCGTGCCAGCCTCCCACGTCAGCACCTGTCACCTGGATATTTGCTGGAAAATAGAATTACATGCTGCGGTGGACACAACAGTGTTCCCCCCAAAATGCACGTCCACTGGAAGCTGTGATGTGATAGAGTCTGGAATGGGGGTCTTTGCAGATGAAACTAGTTGTGGATCTTGAGGTGAGACCATCCTGGGGGATCCAGGTGAGCTGTAAATTCAACAAGCATCCTGATCAGAGACAGAAGAGAAGACAGGCAGGGGAGGCAGCCGTGTGAGGACGGAGGCAGAGACTGGGGGGATATGGCCACAAGCCAAGGGACCCTGGAGCCCTGAAAGCAGGAAGAGGCACAGAGGATCCTCCCTGGGAGACAGGAACCTCTCTGATCAACTGATGACAAACAGGTGTGTGATAGTAACAAATTCTACTAACAGCGCCTCCCAACGTGACCCCATCCCCTCCTTGTGTGGGTCAGAGCATTTCCAGTGATGCAGACAGAACTGGGGACCCCGAGAGGAAAACCTCAAGCAGACAATTGGATAAAATATCAGGCACCACATCCAAAAAGAAACTGCTGGGTTTCAAACAAGCCTACAAGAGCCAGAATAGCAAAGCACCAAATGCCACAGGTGCCGAGGAGCTTTCCCAGCCCTGGTCCCGTCGTGGGTGGCAATGTGATGTTACTGGCCAATAGCTGCTCCCTGGACCCCTGGGTGGCCACAGAGCCAGCCTCAAGGACAGAGTCTGTGGCCTGCCCGTCCCTTCTGCCAGAGCTCTGACCCCATGGCCATCCTGCCCCTGACCTCTGGGGAGCCTCGGAGCCCTCTGGAGTGTGGGGTGTGGAGCCGGGCTGCTCAGTGTGGGGAAGGGATTCAGTGCCCATGTGGCAGGACACTCACCAACCCGGGCAGCGAAGGACGTGCACTGACTCTTTGTCCCTGCCCCCCCAGCCCCGGATGGACGTGTTCACCTGTGAACTGGTTGTAACTAATAATGGTGCATCCACCCCAAGCCATCTTAGTCTGGGTGCTGGAACAAAATAGCACTGACAGGGGAGGGGGGCTTAAAGAGTTCTGAAGGCTGGAAGTCCAAGATGAGGGTCCAGCGTGGCTGGTTCTGGTGAGGACCCTCTTCCAGGTGCAGACTTGACTTCTTGTATCTTCGAGTGGCAGGAGAACAGCTGAGCTCCTTGGAGGCTCCTTTATAAGGACACTGATCCCCTTCATGGGGGCCCCACCCTCATGACCCAGTCACCCCCCAAAGGCCCCGCCTCCTAAGGCCATCACACTGGGCAGTAGAGTTTCCACATATGGATTCTGGAGGGACACAGGCGTTCGGTTCACCCCACACACACACACACACACAGTGTCAATGTGTTTGGGGGAAGCACAGGGAACTTTGTAAGCTCTTGACTTGTGGACAAAGGATGGCCCAGCCTCCTTCTTTCTCCCTCTCCAGCCTGGCCCATCCCACAGAGCAGCATTTCCAGTCCATAAGAA
The DNA here is from genome assembly GCF_025265405.1 of Mesoplodon densirostris. Classification (NCBI taxonomy): domain Eukaryota; kingdom Metazoa; phylum Chordata; class Mammalia; order Artiodactyla; family Ziphiidae; genus Mesoplodon; species Mesoplodon densirostris. Next base: position 61,635,025 of record NC_082671.1, on the reverse strand, counting down.
CCTAATGGGGGCCGAACATGTGAGGACACAGCACTGACTGAGCTCACATGAAGTCAGACGCATCTGTATTCAGTCTTGTGTAATCTACACCAGAACCCCAGAAGGAAAGTGTATGATTCTCCATTTTACAGATGAGGAAACTGAGGTCCAAGGAGTTAAATCAACTCCTCTGAGACAGGGGGTGTGGAGCAGCTTGACACCAAACCTGAACAAGGAAACCCCTCCCAGGAGGCGCAGGTGGCGGGTGGGTGTTGGGAGCTGACCAGGGTCTGAAGCCTTCTACTGCTTTACTTGTCTTCTCTGCAGCATCCCCCAGCCTCCATGAGTTTCCAGAAGCTTGTGAGCTGTGGAGAAGTGCATTTGGCTGACTATGATCAGAGATCGTTTTGGATAAATCTGACTGCGTCAGCTGGGAAGCTCAAATCGAATTAGACATTTCCGATTGGGCCCGAACCTCTGCAAATACAAAGTGTCCCCTTGAAGAAGGAAGTGGCTCACCAGGACCTTGAGGGTCCCCCGCGTGAGGAGAAGCCAGGCTTTCCTGGGGTGCGGGGTGAACCCATCCCCATTAAAGGGTGCCGTGTTCTGAGCAAGGCCCAGAGTTTCTGGTTACTGACAGACACCTTCTCCCATGTTTGCATCTAAGTGATTATCTAACCAGAGGGATGGCCCCAATGCCCAGGGCACCTCCAGGGAGGCTCGGCTTTACCTTTGTAATCAATTAAAAATAGGTAGCAGCTGGCCAGAGCACAGAGCACGGGCTGCATTTTAAGAAAACACGGTTCCAACCCTCTCTCTGCCACCTCGTTCCCTAAGGGGACTTCGGTACGACTGTAGCTTCCAAAAACGGGGTAATTTCTGGCACATCCCGGAGCTGTGCAGAGCTGACCTATTAACCAGGAGCCAGTTTGGGGTCCACGTGAGGCATGTCTCTTTCCGTCTTGGCAGACGTGGCTTGGAGACTTGACCCCAGGACATGCGGCAGGAGTGTCCTTCCCTCCGTCAAACCCTGCAAGGCTCAGCCTCCCAACCCCCCTCCCCAAACTGACCCTGCCTTCCCACACCGGCCTGGTCAGATCTGTCCCTGGACTTTGTGCTGAGGCCCCGTCCTCACCTCCCCAGGCCAGGCCCTGGCCCTGGCTTTGGGGAGAAAGAGAATATTTTGATTCACAAGGTCTGTTCTTTGCTTTTTGGAAAAATGAGAACACAAGATCTGTATGAGAATCTGTAACAATGTGTCCCTGGGAAGCAGAGGCTTCCTGTTTCCTCAGTGATCTCAGTGACCCTGAGAGCCAACTGGGGTCTGCCTGCCGATGAATGAGAGTGAGCTCTCTGGCATCCTTCTCTTGACTGACTTTAGGCTGGCCAGGTAGGAGGTGGCATTTCTTAAGTCACAACCTGCAAAACTCAGTACTTCATCACTGCCTCTACTGCCCGGTGTTTGTCCTTTTCTTTTCTTGGGTTAAGTTTTCTGATGATCGCAAGGCTTGGGGATGAAGTGTGAATGATATTCCCAATTAATCTGGCAGCGTTGGGAGGGCCCCAGGCACTAGGTTGGTCCCCTGGGACCATTTAAAAGGATTAAGTATGGAGAAACCCTATACACACTGCTCATAAAGACACACGGCCTCTGTAGGAGGGAAATGACCTGCTTAGCAAAGCAGCTGCACTCATTCGCTCACATGTCTGTGAAAGATGCCGCGCATTTCCAGGAGTTTCTTCTGCTTGGCTGCTGAAGTTTTGAACAAAGTATGTTGCACATGTGATGCTAACATTTATAAAAATGAACCGAGCCAGGCAGACTTCCCCTCTGTCCTTGGCCGGGAAAGCATCATAGAAGCATGTGTAGGTGGTGCATGCAAACATCAGGGTGGAACTCTCCAGGCAGCGGCTCCATCGCCAGCCCAATGGGGAGGGCAAAGGCGCCATGACAGTCTGCCCATCTGTGACACGTGACAGCACCCACTGGTGGGACGTTTGGGGACATCAGCAGTAGGCACACGGAAGGAAGTGCTGGCCAGTCTGTGGTCATGTTGCTGGGGAACTTCTCACCCTGGGTGACACTGCAGAGACACTGGGCCACTCGTGGACATGGCAGAAGGAAACCCACAGATGAGGTTACTGGTCTACCTGCTGACCCCGTAAGGGTGTCTGTGTGGCCTCAATCACGCGGTGCCCTCATCTGCCCAGGAGGCCCCCCGAGTGGCCTCCTGCCTCACTTCCCCATGACTCCTTCTTGACCCCGAGCGCTCCTGCATCCTGGGCCTCCCTCTCACCTCCCTGTAACTATGGGCCCTAGATACAGGATATAAGGGGAACAAACCTCCCTGGGAACCAAGACTGGGGGATGCACATGAGGCATCTAACTATGATATGTTCTTCAGGTGAGTGGGGTTAGTGATTTCCTGTACTAGTGCCATGAGTACTGGACAGACGAAGGACACCTCCCCACCACACACACTCCTCTGAGTGCCCATCTACACATCTCCAGATACCTGGGCACGCAGATCCAGACTCCAGAAATGCCAGTCCTGTGGGGTGGGACCGCTGTGAGGGGTGGGCAGTGAGGTAGGTCATCACCTGGCTGCTCACATCTTGTCCAAAGAAGGCTTTTGGGGTTTCCCTGGTGGCACAGTGGTTGGGAGTCCGCCTGCCGATGCAGGGGACGTGGGTTCGTGCCCTGGTCCGGGAGGTTCCCACATGCCGCGGAGCGGCTGGGCCCGTGAGCCATGGCCGCTGAGCCTGCGCGTCCGGAACCTGTGCTCCGTAACGGGAGAGGCCACAACAGTGAGGCCCGTGTACCACAAAAACAAAACAAAACAAAACAAAACAAAAAAACAAAAACAAAGAAGGCTTTTGGGTGGAAAACCCTCTTGCTGGAGACCAGTGTGGTTTTGGTTTTGGTTTTGTCGTCTTGTTTTTGTCGTATCCCTAACAATTTGTGTTGTGTCCATCTGGGAAGATATGTTGTCTGACCTCATCAGGAAAGTCCTAGGCTTCCATGGGTGGGGACCCGCCTCTCCTGCTGGGCCCCTGTCCGAGGATGCATCTCCGTCAAATTCTGCTTGATCTCCTCTCAAAGGTGGGGGGATTCCACACCTGGACCCCATCATGGATGCCCAGGAAGTGGGAGTCATGCCCTGTAGACCAGCTCAGTATGCTCCCAAATCCTCAGCCAGATGTGGTTCCTTCATCCTTTCATCCTAGCAGACCTTGCCCATGGCTGTTTAATCATTCTGGCCCCAGACACCCTTCAGACACTGGCTCAGCTGTCACGTTGTGCGTAACGATGACACCTCTCCTCACAGCGAACGTGCTTGTTTCTTTCTCAAATCCCAGCATACAGACCCGCCCTTGTGCACGCCATGCTCCTGTGCATTGACACATCTCTGTCCCTCAGGTGTCCCACAGGGCCCTCGGAGAACCTGCAGCCCCAGCAGAGCCAACACAGGTGAGGCGCTTGGGGGGCATCTGCTGGATTTGGTTCGGCACCACGTTCTGGCTTGTAGGATAACACCTGGGTCCACGCCTCAGATCCTCTGCCAGAAAGAAAAAGACATCAAGGGCAAAAAGTCAGCCCCTTGGTCAGAGGCCGGCCTGGGAGCTGGGAGACACAGGCTCCGGGGGCCGGGTGGGTGGCCCTTCACTCTTCCTCGGATGGAAGCTGCAGCCTGGCCCACCCCTGCCGGTTCCCATGGCTTTACACCATCACTCCCACATCACATCTCACAGTTCTGTTATTTTTTATGACACTTGTTGTAATGTGAGAGATTGTTTCTGTTTACTCTGTACCTTTTCACAACTTTGTCTATTGCACGAAAATGCTGTCCAGGGACCGGGGTTAGGATGCTTTCTGCAGCGCGCCTGTCAGCAGGTCAAAGTTACACCAGATACCAAGGGGCGCATACATGACACGTGGGCTTTCACCATTTGGCACTGAAAACCTCAGTGGTCCATAGTTGGTGTGTGATTCCAGCTACAGACAGTAGCCGCACGACCCCATCGTTTTCACCCTGCTGGGATGCTGGCAACAGTTGACATCCAAAGAGAAAAAGCCTACTCCTGCTGCTGCTGCTGCGGGGTGGGTGGTCTGAGTGCTGGAAGTTCATTTCCAGTGAAGAATCCCAGGGCTCAGAGGCATCCAGAACTGGCCTCCCCTCTGTAGCTGCTGGGCAGGGTGCCTGATACCGGCTGATTCACCCAAGATTTGGCAAAGATTAGGGTTCTCAGCTGGCTTCTGGTCTTTGCAGTGACAACCCAGCACACAGTCTTTGCAGGAGGTACGATGTCTGAGCAGAGCCACATCGTCCCCAGGAAGAGGCAGTGATGTGTCCCTCGGTCAAGGTCCTTACAGACAGTCTGACGTGCAGGCCTCCACCAATTCCCCCAGTGAAGGCAGACCTTCAAGTCTCTTGAAAATTCGAAATAAATAAATAAATAAATAAATAAATAAATAAATAAATTTTTTAAAAAAGAAAATTAACACTTGTTTTCCTGGGAATTATAAGAAAACAACTCAAAGATATCAGTAGATTTATTTAATGTCTCAAAGCACAGAAAAGATGTTGAATCCCATAGATGCAGGTGTGGGAAATTCAGGTCAGCCAAGTCACCAGGAGAGAGAGGACGTGAGAACTCTAAGAGGGGGAACAAAAATCCCATCCAGCCGCCAGCACCGTCATTCCCTCTTTCAGTGAGAGAAATATGCTTTCTTCATGGGATATTGTGTTTTCAGGGAGTCTAGTAACGAAAAATTAAAAAACCCAGTGACGTTGATCCAAATTTTAGCTAGGAAGCCTATTATTAAAATTGATAGCACCAGCCTAATGCACTCTAAGATATGGGTACCGGAGATGATAAATCTTGAAAATTTGCATGGTATAAAAATGTTTTAGTTGATGGTTTTGTAGTCAGGAAGATTAGCTGACTCTTTGATTGGCCGCTACAGTGCAGAAGAATAAAGATAAATGCTGTCGAATGCATATGGACCTCAAGGGAAGTATTTGAAATGATGAACGGCTTTCCTGTTCAGCTCACAAGCATTTACTCTAATCACTTAGTACCATTTACTGTTTGGAATCTGCATTCCCCGCAGGTGCAGAGGCTGTGCCAGATGTGGAGCTGTGGGTCCCACCCCCACCCTGTCCATCTTCTCCACAGGAGACCCGCAGCGGGTGGAGGTTGGTGGCTGGAGGGAGGGTTTCTATCTTGGTGATTTTCTGCTGTCCATGCCTGGGACGCTGCATCCACTCACCTGCCCCTCCGTGAGTCCCCGCAGAGCCTGGACGTCCAGCCCTTCACGGACCAGCTTGGTGTGCGTTGTGTTCTCTTCTCTGCCAGCAGTGGGTCCCTTTCCCTGGAAGGAAAACCTGAAGTTCCCACTTCCTTGGGTGCTTCTATTTTCTACTCTGGAATAGATGCTGTTTTTCCCCAATCAATGTCATCAGGCCACAAAGGTAACATTTCCTGTGATGACCGATGTCTGGAAATCAAAGGTGAAACTTCAGGATGAGGAGAGAGTCTTACTTTCTCCAGACCACAGGTGGTCCTTGGATGAGAGTGAGGCAAGGGCATATGGGCACCTCCGTGCCTTACCTCATCCTGGCCCTGGCACAGAATCACAGCCGATGCCTGTCCTTCAGAGGCCACCTGACCAGGACGCACAACGTTCCCCCATGCTGGCAGCCTCTGGTCTCTCCTCCAGGACTGGCTCAGGGAGGCCTTCAGAGGCTGCTTCAATGCCCAGCGCCCTTGATACACAAGCCAGTGTGGTGCTGTTTGTTTCCACCTGGTCCCCCATAGAGGGAGCTCCCCCAGAGGACAGGGAAATGTCTCCACAGCCCCTAGGCTTGTGTGCATGTGTGTGTGTGTGTCACAGCAGCACAGCCGGACCCAGACTACACACCCCCACCCTAGAGAACCTGCCCCTTGCCCAGCCCTGTCAGTATGTCCTCCCCTGGCTGCTGCTGTCTTTTTGTTTTCTTTGACCTCATTTACAACAATCATAATTAAGGAGTGTTTAGTGCTAACTTGTTTGCTCCCTGCATACCCATCCCTGACCTGACTCTGGATTCCTGGAGGTGAGCTCGGCCCTCTCCTGAGCCGTAGCCCCGGCACCCAGCTTAGGGAGGGGCCTAGAGGTGGGGTGACTGCTAATGAGCATGGGGATTATTTTTCAGGGTGAAAATAGCCTGGAATTAGATGGTGGTAAAGACAGTCCAGCTCTGTGAATGTGCTAAAAACCACTGAATTGTATACTTTAAATGGTAGATTTTAACCTATACATATAATGTCAATTTAAAAAGTGTGTGGACTGTGGTTCAGAAAAGATGGTGCGGCCCAGATTCTTCCTGTTCTTTTCTGCTAAACAGGAATATAAACTCTGGAAATGGTGCAAGAGATAAGCAAGCAAGGACTCTGTTAGCAGGTAAGCTGCAGGCGGGGACCCCAGGGCTCGGAGAACAGCACAGCGAGTGACTGGGTGTCTCATGCTCCCCAAACAAGAGAAGAAGGAAACCAAGCACCAGAGATTCCTGACCCCTCCCGCTGCAGTAGAAGACTCCTCCCCCAATCCAGGGGAAGCGTCTCTCCGAGAAGACCAGGCAACCCTGCACACTGGTGAGGGGATTAATCGTGGTTCCTGCACAAGCAGCCCGAGACCTTCTCCTTGCTAAGCCTGAGATTCCCTTTTCTGCTGAAAAATCCAGAGACCAGTCAGCAAAGCTGGCAGAGGAGACCCAGCTAGAGGAAAAGGCTATCTTTTGTTCCTTTGTGCCCGCGACCCCTCCCCTGCCCTGAGCCTGGGGGTCAGGGGGTCAGGTAGGGCGGCATCACCACATCCATCCCCCATGAGAAACACGAGCCTGCCTGGGGAGACTCCTTCCTCCTTCTGGAACAGGACCAACAAGACCCCGCGGGAGCCCCACTGGTTCTAGACAAACCAGGAAAACCCAACTAACATGACAAGTCTCGGAAAATTAAACTTTTATTAGAACCACAGTGCACAAAGGTCTGTTAGGACCCACATACTAAACACAAACTGGTACTGTCTGCTGAAATAAAAGATGTAAATGAGACTCAGAGTCTCCTAGTATTACAATCAAAATGCCTAGGATACAATTGAAATCACCCATCATACCCAAAACTAGGAAAATTGCAACTCGAATGAGAAAAGACCATCATGGGACACACCAAGAGCAGGATGAACAGGATGCTGGAATCATCTGACAAGGAGTTTAAAGTAGGCGTCATAAAAAATGCTTCAACCATCAGTTACCAATGGTCTTGAAACGAAAGAAGAGAAAACCGATGACTCACAAAAGGACTCCCCTCAGCTATGCTGACTGTAGTCCCCGCAGAGCAGCAGCTGAAGTGCTGAGCCTGTTGGGGGTCTGTCCCAGCCGGTCTGGATGCCACCCCTGTCCCCTGCACTCCAGGGCAGGAACGCAGGCCCGGGTCCCACCCCGGGGCCCCGCAGCAGCATCCTGCTTGGCCGCTGAGAGTCAGCAGCCTTACTGCCCACACCCCCTCCTTGGAGCCCTGCAGGCCAGTCGGCCGGCTTCTGACCCGGAGCCCCGTGTGTCCCCAGCGTGCCCGGATCTGTATGTCCCGCTGCCCCATCTGCTCTCCACCCTCCACCCACACCCGTAACGCCCACACCAAAATGCTCGTTCTTGGCCTGGAACATTTAGAAGATTTTTGCAAATGCAAATGCACTGCAGGGAAAAACATATCTCATTACAGACTAGCTGAACAACTGGGCTTCTCCCCCACAAAATGTAAATTAAGACTTGACAGCAAATATTTCTTATCTGAAGAAAAAAAACTCATCAGAGAAGATCATATCCATGAGCTGCATGTGGCCAGGCCTGAGAAGACAACTCAGTTCTGGAAGGTGAGGACAGGTGAGGGAGGGGGAGGGGAGGACAGGTGAGGGAGGGGAGCTCGATGTCTTTGCCCCAGCCCTCCCTGTTGTCCTGGCCACCATAGGGCTCCCCCCAGGGCTGCCCTCCACCTGGGATGCTCTTCCTTGGCCTCAATACATCCGGACTACAACACTCACTCCACCGGCTCTCGACCAGAAATGTCTTCCTCTGGCCCACTCAGATCATCTGTCTCCTCTTCTAGCTAACTTCAGAACCTGCCCTGAATCGACTAGGAGCCAGCCAAGTGCCCAGACCCTGCCCTCCTGGTTTGCACACTCTGGCTGTAGCCCCCAAAGTGCTTCTGCTGGAGATGCCTCCCCTGTGACGAGCGGCTGCCCTGGGCCCTTGGTTGGTGTTCCTCTCAGATAGCTCAGGAAATAGAACGGCACAGAATTTACCACTAATATCCTACAAGCTAAACCTCCTGAGCTCTTTACCAGGTCCAGTCTGTGCGTGTAGATAGCCATGCCCACTACATCTCAGCCTTCGGACTGAGTATCTGAAACATTTTTTTTGAGTAAAATTGCTTATTTTATTGAGCTAATTGGAAGAAGTCAGATCCTTTTATGAGCCACGATGCTGAGGGCTTCAGCCAAACCTCCCTCTCATCCCCAGATGACCCACGTTCACAAAATTGCCTGGTTGTCAACATTTGTGACATTTCTTCAGAAAATTCAGATTTCATTTTCCTCAGTAAGTCAATTTTCTGTGATTAGAAAAGAGCGAGGCCTATCATTTTAAGCACTTTTCCCTGTTTTTCCCTGGGAATAGTAGAAAGAACATTTGCTCAGAGCACATGGACCTTTTTTCTCCATAAACATAATAAAGGGGGGGGGGACTGGACAGGAAAAGATGAAAAGACCACGTTTCCTGCCATTTCAGCGGGGATTTCAGTTTTGTTCTGAATTCCACTGAGAATTAGCCTGGGAGCCACGGACCCCATGTGCCCCAGCCAGGGGTGACCGGGTGCACCTGCGATTCCCCTGGGAGCATCCAAATGCCACCCAGCGAAGGCAGGTTCTTCTAATTAGCAAAATAACTCAGACCATCGTGGGGAAAAGTCTGCAGCGTGACAAATTAGAAGCAAAGGCAGGAGGGCCTGCTGGGCATGCTTGCTGGTGAGGAGATGGAAGCTACTGGAAAGACTGAGTGGAGACATGTTCTGTTTCCTTGCTCACCCTACCCCCCACTCCCAGCTTCTTGGGAAAATTCCAAGCCAGAAGCAGAGGGCAGAAGTTTAGCTGGAAGTTCTGGAGCAAATACCTCGGTCGAGGCTCCCGGCCAGGCAGGTCCCAGGTCGTCAGCCCCGGCCCTGCTGTCCTTAGGTGGGAGGGGCATCTGTGGGCAACACCCAGGGAAGGGGTGGAATTCTGAGCCCAAGGGCAGAATGACACGACAACCTCCAGCCTCAGGATCTGGGGAGAGCTCGGAGGCCCTGACTTGGGTGCAGTGGCATGGCTCCCAAGGGCTGAGAGGTTCCTCAGGCCAGGACGGCAGCTTCTGGTGTCTCCGGATGGCTGCTTCCCTCTGGGCATGGGCTCTACCCTCCCATCTTGGAGATGCTGCCCTGGAGCCCCAGGGCTGGGTGGCCTTGCCAGCACCAAACAACCAGGGAGAGAGAGAACGGGGTGCTCTGGCCTTTGGCGAAGTTCCCTTGCACTTGGCAGCGTTGGTGTACCCACCAGTCTCTTTAACCAGGAAGCCGGCCTGTGTGTGTGTTTCAGCAACACCAGTGGGCTGGATCTTCTCCCGCATCCGTCCCTGGCTGGACCTCAGTCCTGTGCTTGATGAAGCATCTCTCATCTTGTGCTAAATCACATTGAGGAGTGTGCCACAGACACTCAGGAGCACTGGGGAGGCCCCCAGGGACCTTGGAGGCAGGCAGGGGTCACATCCTCCCATACAGATTTCTGTACACAATCAAGACCAGAATGTGCTGTGTGCCTGCCTGACCCTATGATACTGACACACAGAGAGCGGGACGCAGGGACACAGACCCTCCACCACCCATCCATCTGCAAAGGGCAATGCCCGGCACGCACCCGCGTGGTCGTGTGCTGGGCTACAGGGACATGAGGCCAGCCGTCAGTGTGACCCCTGCCCCTGGAAGTAGGTACATGTGAGGAGCTCAGTGCATGTTTGTCCCTGGAATGAATGCATCCATTCAGCCAGCAGCCAGTCCACAGCATCTACTGATTTCTACTCGTACCACTCTGCTCAGGACCCTCTCCACCACCCAAACTTAGCGTGAGAAGATGGACAGTGATCAGCTGATCAGCTGTCAAAGGACCCAGAGGTTGCAGTGTCAACCCGCCATGGTTTGGCTGATGGGAAAAGTCAGTCCCCACCTGGGATCACCCCCGTACAGTGGGACATTGGCCTCGGGAGATACCTTAGGGAACTGGTCCCCTGGAGCCCGGCAGAGGTAGGGGGTCTCCCTGGGGAGTGGCCATGGCACTCTGTCAGCCCAAGGAGGGTCTCAGCATCTCTTAGCATTTGGCCCTTTATCCAGGGGCTTTCCTCGCAACCCAACATGCCCAAAGGGACAGAAAGGAGCTCATTCCTCGTGCATGTTTGTTGGTTGTTTGCTTTTAGGGCTCAAACTGTTGACGGCTGTTAAGTTCAAGGTCTAGTTTTCTCTATCTGTTAGCTCCCTGTGCAAAGACGTAAAAGAAGATTTGTAAGACTCTTTTGGTGGAAATATAAATATACATATAAATCACTGAAGGACATAAAAAGCCCTTAAGGGCAGGAAAGAGAGCACAAAGAGAGATGCAGGCCACATGGAGTGAACGTGGGACAGGGTGACACAACAGACCCAAGGGAAGGATGGGCAGGTGACGATGTGCTGGATGACGGGTTCCTCAAATAGAAAAAATAAAATTGATCTTTAAGTTCCATCAAAAATGAAATGCGGGCTTCCCTGGTGGCGCAGTGGTTGAGAGTCCGCCTGCCGATGCAGGGGACACGGGTTCGTGCCCTGGTCCGGGAGGATCCCACATGCCGTGGAACGGCTGTGCCTGTGAGCCATGGCCGCTGAACCTGCACGTCCGGGTCCTGTGCTCCACAACGGGAGAGGCCACAACAGTGAGAGGCCCGTGTACCACACACACACAAAAAAGAAATGAAATCCCAAATGGGTTACAGACCTAATTTTTGAAACTAATATTTTAAGATATTTAAAAGAAAATATGGGATTAGATCTTGATGACCTTGAGTCAGAAGAAGATGTGTCAAGACCAAAGGAGCCCAAGTGATAGAGGAAGTGGCTGATTCATTCAATTACACTAAACTACATCTCTGGGAAATGAGAGGCAGCATAAAGCTGAAAAGACAAGCCACAGCCCTTCAGGAGATACTGCAGTACATGTGGCTGGTACGGTGATGCTCAGAGCACCGAAAACCTTACAAGGAATTAACATGAAGACAAACAACTGAAAAAAACACCTGGTAAAGGAGATGAACAGACATTTCACAGGAAGGGAAAAAATAAAGGCCAATGACATTTTAAAAATTCTGAACTTAATGGTAATCAGGAAAATAAAAATTCAGGCAATCTAATATGAAATCACACCCTTCGGATTGTCCAAAGTGTAAACAGCAGGGCTGTGAGAACAGGTGAGTGAGGATATCCACAGAGGCGGGAAGTTCACAAGAGCTTCTGCAAGCAGGGGACCCAGAAATCCTCTTCCAAACTTCCACCCGGGGGGTTGTGACCACACGCAAAAGGAAAAAGCCAGCAAGAATGCCAATGCAGTGCTGCTTTTAGTGACAAAATCTTTCTTGAATTAATCTAAATATTCATTAGTACGATGTGGGAATACTATTCGGCAGTAAAGTGAACAAACTATCAACACGGATGAGTTTCCAAAACCATGTTGAGTGAGAAGGTACAGAACGATTTGTACTACAAAATACCATTGTATAAAGTGTAAGACAAGCAGGATGATGTTACGTATTGTTTAGGGATATGTGCCCATCTAGTGAGTGAAAGGATGGGAACACTGATGGACACCTGACTCAGGAGAGTGGCTGCTTTGGTTAGAAATCAATTCAGCAGCACAACACAGAAACCAGTTCATGTAAAAGCAGATTAAATAAAACAAGAAACTATTTTCTCTTATATAATTATTAAGTCAAAAGGCCAAAAATCCAGGGCTTGTGTGTGGCTTCATGGTGACATGAGAATTACGGGCTTCCATTATTTTTCTGCTCCACCATCTTTTTTGAATAGCTTCTGGTCTCAAGGTTGCCTCACATTCCAAGATGGCTGCTGGTGTTCCAGCAATCCCATCTCTATTCCAGGCCAATAGCAGGAGGAGGTGGAAGAAGGTGAAAGAATGCAATCCCTGCCTCAAGCTTACCTCTGGGGAGGGAAGGGACTGGAATGGTAGAGGTGCAGAAGGAATTTCACTTACAGCTATAATAATTTGTTTTCAAAAACCATAATCAGAAACGAATATGGACGATTTAAAAATTTTGTTAAAGGCAATGATTGGCGAAGCATGTTTTTATACTATATATTCTCTATGGTTTTATTTATGCTTGGTTGAAAGAGTTCATAGGAAGACACGTGAAGAAAACAGGAAATGAATTTAATACATTGATTTCTATTAATGATATGAAACGATTCATTGATTTATAACAATAATGAATAGCAACTGATCTATTAGCATCTCCTTCCTTCTGGAAGGAAGTCAGAGCCGCAAGGAAGCGTGCAGAGTCTCCCCAGTGGAAGCCTGCCCAGCTCCGTGACTTGTGTGATGATTTGTGCAGCCGCCTTCAGAGCCCACTGTGTCTCCCTTCTTCCTTGTGCTTTCTCAAGGGCCTTTTCCTGTGCTTTCCCCCATCAAGAACGGTTTCTCCTGTCCAGTCCATCTGACCGAACATGACCTCCAGTTACAGCCTGTGCCCACACCCCCGGGCAGCCGCACAGATCTTTGATGCTCCACCTGCTTGGAGCCCGCTAACCACAGATGTAAATAACCTGACCTTTAAGTACTTGCTTCTGGGTGGCCCTCCCGAGCACCTGGGCCAGGCAGCCTTGATTCCAGCGCTCCTGTGAGCTCTGGTCACCTGCTTGGTCTGTTATCCCCTCAACCCAGAGTCTGTCCCAGCCTGATTCTGGAGCAGGTGCTCATCGGGGTGTGGCTCACACCTGAGCTGATACCTGGCACACACCTCCACCTGGCACACACATCCAGAGAGCTGGATGCAGGGTAGAAGAAACCACCAAGAAAGTGGGTACCAGGTCCCCACGGAGACTGTCAATTGAGGAAGAAACAGATTAACCCTGTTCCATTTAAATTTCATTTCCTGAACATTTTAATGTGAAGGATGGTTTACAAAGTATCTAGTGGCACCAAAACATAAGCACACCTCCCCACCTCGTCCAGAGGTACCTACTGGTTCCAGCATCTATTTCATCTCTTGCTGTTAGTCCATTATTTGTCTCTTTATCGACCATATTTTCTCCAGATCTGCTGACTGGCCATTCATTATGCATTTCTGCCAAAAAGGCTCTTGATTTCTGACTTCTCAGATCATTTCCAAACATGTTACTTAAAAAGGGCTGCTGGATTCCTGAGCGGCCATGGGGAGAGCTCTGTTTCAGGGAAGAGAGGGGATCGGGTGGGGCCTGATGCTCCAGACTCGGTGCCACCAGGTCGTGGCCACACAGCCTCTGACCTGCCCATCTCCCCACGATGCACCTGCTGCCTCTTGCCACTCAGGGGCCCAGTGCCCGGAAGAGTCAAGGCTGATGGAGGAGGGGACGTGGCATTTCCGGGCCCAGGAATCTTGAGGGAAGGACTGTCCACGTGGATTGGTCCTATTCCCATGCACAGCAGACGTCCCATGGGGGATGCAGAGTGACTTCAGCCAGATGTGCCATGTCCTGTTGGACTGGTTGACCAACCATTCTCGAGGTTCCTACATCACACACAGGGAAGGGTAGGGAGGGGACAGAAAAACCGTGAGCTGACTTGCTGTGGCCCATACCTCGTGGGACCAGCCCCGCCATAGGTGAGGGATCCCAAAGCCAAGAAGTGAGGAAATTGTCAGCTGGCTAGAAATAAGCTGACGGTAAATAAGGCAACCTGCTGAATTAAGATGCATAGAGTTTCTTCCAGTTCCCTGATAACCACTGAACGGTAAAATCACTAGTCTTTCCATGGAAGAAATTAGCATTAATAAGATAAAACCGTATTTGGAATAACTGACATTTTGATGAATGTGCCAGCGGGATTGGATGTGAGGCTTTTGATGGATCTTATTTGGGGTTGCCTCGGGTTGCGTTTAATTGTTCCTTCTCCGTTTTCAGCTTTAGTGAAGTGAAATAGAAACCTCGGGAATGCTGGAATTTATCTTTCAGGAGGCAGATGCACGGCTTCATGATCAATCGGGCTGACAGCTGCTCTGCCTGTGGGAAGCCGGGGAGCCCAGAGCTGGTGGACGGGACCCCTCTGCCCTCTGGACTCTGCACCACCTGCAGGCAGGGGGGCCACCTCCCGATCGGCTCCTCCTCCCCTGGGGCTCAGCCAGGCACGCCTCCTGGAGACGAGGCTAGGCGTTCACACCAAGGTGAACACTCAGCTAGACCTCCTAGTGTCCCACTATTAAAGCCCATAGGGGAGCTGAGGAGGGCGCGTGAGTTACCAGGACAGGACAGAGCAGCGTCCCTGCCCTCAGGTCCCCCTTAGGCTCAAGCTGGTGGCCTGAGCCGCTTTCCGAGCTTCTTCTCGGGCTGGTTTCCTCTCTTCCTGTGGATGCAGATGCCCCTCGGGGTGGATTTCTGCTGGCCCATAGCCTGGATCCGGGGCTCTGCCCTCCCACAGATGAACTTCAACATCCTCTGCCCCCGACCCTCTCTCTGGCTCTGTCCTGTCCTGCTTCCCAGGCTGCCATCGTGTGATCACGTGACCACGCCCCGGGCCAGTTCCTCCTGCTCAGTGGGACAGTGTCTGCTCCTTCCCTGTGTCCCCAGCTGCCAGCACAGAGGTCTGTAGAAGTCACTTCCTCCGTGCGTGTCGCATGCCGTGGGATCGTCCCTCGTCAGTCTCTTGTCTTCTATCTTTGCCTAAACGTTGAACTCTTGCAAGGAAAAAACCATGTGTACACACCTGTGTGTCCCCAGCTCTGAGCACAGTGGATGCTTGAAGGAGAGGGTGAGGGAGGCTCCGGCTTGCCGGCTCTGCCGGGAGCGAAGTTCCCCTAAGGGAAGGCTGCCTGCCCTGGAGGGGGAGCGGGGTGCCAGCCCCCCGAGCATCTCAGCTCCTCCCCGATCCCAGGAATGAGTGTCCACGGAGAGGAGGTCAGGGAGCAGCAATGGGGACCTGGGGACCCGAGTCTGCCGGGACCCTAGTGAAGAATCATTAAAGGTTCGTGGAGGAAGGAAAGGAAGACACGACTATTTACAGAGGAATCTTTGGTTATTGGTTGGAAAGACATAATAAAACAGAAAATATCAATTCTCCACAGATTAATATAAAACTCTAATGTAATTCCAAATAGAATTCCAGTGTCTCTGTGTGTGAGTGTGTAGCTTGCATAAAATAACCTTAAATTCCTATAACAAGATACATGTCTAAAAGTAACCAAGAAAACTGTGGAAAAGAAGATTGAGAGGACTCTTGCCTGAGAAATAGTAAAGCTTTTGGAATGAAAGCCATGGCAGATGAATGCATGGGATGGGACAGGAACGGAGTCCAGGCCGGGGGTAAAAGGCCAGTGCATTTACACACCGGGAAAGAGGCTTTCATAATTAAGCAAATCAGCTGGGCTTCTAATTCATCTCACATTCAGAAATAAACAACGAATACAGCAAATATTAACATATGAAAGAATAAAATCTTAGAAGAAAGTGAATATATGTGTAACCTCTGGTTTAGGCAAATATTTTAATGAATATTGGTAACTAAGAAGCTATTAAAGAAAAAATCATAAAGAAACGTGTGACTATGTTTTAACAAATATGCAGCATGAGGAGATGGTGACGCCAAAGAGGAATGATAGGAAAGCAGTGGGAGGGTTCATAGCTGTAATACACAAAGAGCTTTTACAACTGATTTTTAAAAAGACAAATAAGAGACAATTAGGCAAAGTATATGAACAAGCACTTACTAGAAAGTTCCCAAATGGCCAAAAATAGTAGGAAAAGTTACACAAAGTCACAAGTAGCTGGAAAATTCAAATTATTTTAATAAGGAGATATCAATTTTCACCTCTCAGATAGGCCAAAATTGAAAAGGTAACACCTTCTGGTGAGGATGTGAAGGAAAGAACCTTTGCATATTATTGCAGGAGATGTGAATTGTAACTGCTCTTTTGGAAAGCCATCTGGAAAAATGTATTTAAATTAAAAATACACAAAACCATGGAGCCAGCCTTCCCATCCTGAATACTCATCCCCAAGAATTAAGAGCAGCCCTGAGTGACGCCAGGGGGCGATGCGGACAGTGAGCTGTGTGCAGAGAGTGAGAATCAGAAACATACCTGTAGGACCCCAGATTTGTTACACAATTAGAGCATCTCCCAAACCATAGGTATGTGATTACAACAAAAGTACCATAAATTGTACACAATAAAGCCTAGGATGTGTGATGCAATTTCATTTAGTAAAATGGTGTGTGCATGTGTGTGTCTGTGTATGGTGTGTGGTTTGTGTGTGTACGTGTGTGTCTGTGTGTGTTTGTGTGTCTGTGTGTGTGTGGTATGTGGTGTGTGTGTGTGCATGTGTGTCTCTGTGTGTGGGGTGTCTGTGTGTGTGGTGTATATATGGTGTGTGTGTGTTTGTGTGTGTGTCTGTGTGTGTGTTTGTGTGTGTGTTTGTGTGTGTCTCTGTGTGTGTCTGTGTGTGAGAGTGTGTGTGGTATGCGGTGTGTGTGTGTGCATGTGCATCTCTATGTGTGGGGTGTCTGTGTGTGTGTGGTGTGTGTGTGTGTCTCTGTGTGTGTCTGTGTGTGTTTGTGTGTCTGTGGTGTGTGTGTGATATGTGGTGTGTGTGTGCATGTGCGTCTCTGTGTGTGGGGTGTCTGTGTGTGTGGTGTGTATATGGTGTGTGTGATGTGTGTGTGTGTGTGTGCAATGAGAGGTGCCATACACCTCCCGGGGCACCCGGGACACCATCTCAGTGGTGCCTTATTCCCAGTAACGTCCCTCTCCCTCCCCCTCTGCAGGGTGCCTCCCAGGCTGAGCCCCATCTCTCTGGCTTTGTTCCCACTCTGTCCCTGAGCCCATAGGACATGTGGCCCTGCTCTGGGTCAGGCCCTGCGCTCGATGGGGTTGCAGAGCTCACCTCAGAGACACCCTGGAAGGAGCCACCGTCTGTACGGAATCAGAAGAGGGTGGGGGCTTGGAGGTCTGGGTGGAGGGACCTTAGAGGGACCCCACCCCGTCCCCAGTGCCCACAGCAACGAGGGCCCTGGTCTGGGTGTGAAAAGGGAGGCGGGCCGGGTGGTCCCAGGGCTCTGCCCTCTCTGTGCTCCGGGCTCCAGAACAAGCACTTCCTTAGCACTCGTCCCTCCCACCCCTCCGCCCCTTGACGCCCGTTGCCTGACAGCTGCTGCACAGAGCTTCACAACCAGTTGTGCAGGTGGTCAATCTGAGGCTCCTGGAAGTCTGCACAGGCTCCTGGGGTCCGAGAGAGGAGCTGACTCTCCTCCCCAAAGCCCAGATCACAGTCAGGCCGTCTCACTGGGCCAGGCCCTGGGGGTGCAGGTGACTGACAGGCTGGCTGGTCCGGGATCCAGACCCACACGGAGGAGGAGGCACTGGCCTCGCCCCCAGGAGCACCAATAGGAGTGCCTCCATCCAGCCCACTGCAGAGCTCCCCTTGCAGGTGGGGCAGGCGCTGGAGAGCAGATGGGGGGATGGCAGGCTGACGCGAATCCCAGCACCCCCCCACCATCTGGGACACTTGAGTCTCAGCCTGCAGGGCATTTGGGAGGCAGAGGAACTGTGGCCAAGTCAAAGGATCCCAGTGCAGATCCAGGACAGACGCCGCAGGGGCCGTGCTGTGACACTGCTGTCTCCAGCCTCACTGCGTGAGCCTCAGGCCCCCTCCCACCAGGACCCTGGGGTGGCATGCGGTCACGGGACTAACGGCGCCCCAAGGAAATGTCGGCATGTTCTGTCCTTCACCTTCCATGGCACCATTTCTCTTTCCCAATATCTCTGTGCAGTTTTATTTTAATGATCTTATTTTTTAAATGAGGAAAAGGAGGCTCAGTTGAGTGGACAGGGGTCTGGCATTAATGTCACCCACCTTCCCCAAAGGGGCTTCCAGGCTGCACCTCAGTTGATGCCGCTGGCTCCCTGCAGAGACCTGTGGGGCTAAAGCGAGGGGACTCGGGCTCTGACAGGGCCTGGACATGGCCAACTGGGCCAGGGCAGTGGGGTGACATGGCCAGGGCAACGGTGGCTGAGAGTGCCAGGGCAGTACAGGAGCGTAGATGGCATCCAGAGGACAGCCGAGAGCAGGATGTTACATGACTTGGATGGCCCTCCTGACCATTTGTCTGTGATTAGCTGCTGGGTCCGAGCCCAGGAAGCAAACCCCCTCCCTGGTCCAAGACCGGCTGCATCTGTTCCATCATCAGGGAGGCAACCAGGCTCTGAGGTCTGTGCACAGCCTGGGCCCTGCTTCCCCAGCAGTCAGTTCTGTGGCCCCAGCTCATTTGGGATCTCCACCACAGAATGTCCCCTGGATGCTTGGGGTGGGTCACAGGCATCACCTGGGGTGGGGCAGAGGGATAGCAGAGTGACAGGCCAGGGTGTGCATGGCATGCAGGGATTCCTGGGCTTGGTCCCGTGCATCCACGTGACTTTCTGCACCCGCTGCTCCTGGCTGGCTTTCACTCTGCAAACACAGCCCCGAGCCCCCGGCACCCTGAGAGGAAGCAGCAGATCATCCAACATGCCTGAGGAGGCGGGGGTGAATGTTCTCAGTAGAGAGCACGCTGATGCTGTTTGTGGGGTACTCTTACTGTTCTGCCCTGCAGGTGTCAAGAAGGAAGTTGTGAGAGTTAGAGAAGCTGGTGGGGGTAAAGCACAGGATGACTTCTCAGGAAATATAACTTCATCATCACCGTCACCATCACCATCATCATCATCACCATCACCATCATCATCATCACCATCACCATCATCATCATCATCACTATCATTACCATCACCATCATCATCATCACTATCATCACCATCACCATCATCACCATAATCATCATCACTATCATCACCATCACCATCACCATCATCATCATCACCATCACCACCACCATCATCATCATCATTGTCACCATCATCACCATCACCATCACCATCATCACTATTATCATCACCATCATCACCAGCACCATCATCATCACCAACATCATCATCATCACCATCATCACCATCATCACCATCACCATCATCACCATCATCATCACCATCATCACCATCACCATCACCATCATCACCATCACCATCATCATCATCATCACCATCATCACCATCACCATCATCACCATCATCACCATCACCATCATCACCATCATGATCACCATCATCACCATCACTATTATCATCACCATCATCACCAGCACCATCATCATCACCAACATCATCATCATCATCACCATCATCATCATCATCACCATCACCATCATCACCATCACCATCACCATCACCATCACCATCATCACCATCATCACCATCATCACCATCAACATCATCACCATCATCACCATCATCACCATCACCATCATCACCATCATCACCATCATCACCATCATCACCATCACCATCACCATCACCATCATCACCATCACCATCACCATCATCAACATCATCACCATCATCACCATCACCATCACCATCATCACCATCATCACCATCATCACCATCAGCATCATCACCATCATCACCATCGTCATCATCATTGTCATCGTCTTTGTCTTCATCATGACCATGATCATTGTTACCCTTATTTCCTGATGATGCTTACCTGTGCACAGCCTAGGGTCTCTCCATGAGTTAGTCACCCAATGAGAACTCAGCCACGGTCTCCCACACCTAACCCTTCATCTGATGTTTCCTCAGACCAGCCCACCTTTCAGGCCCCTTCCCCTTCAGTGGGCAGACTAACTCCGTACTCACACCTTCACTGAAGACTTGCCCTCTGAGGGCTACTGTGGCCCAGACTCACACAGAGTCCCAGATAAAGGTGTGTGTTATCTCAGGCCCCGAGCAAGGGACTGGCTCTCCCACTGCATCCAGACAGCCCCAAGATTAGCATCGTCCCGGAGACAAGCATATGTGAGGGCGGCTACACATAAGGAATCTCAAGGTAGCACACGTTTTTCAACACTCACTGCAGGTAGCCCTTCTAGTTATTCAGACATTTCTCTTACAAATATAGAAAATCTGTTAACTTGGTGGAATACTTAATTTTGTTTTCCGTGTGTAGAAGCAATGTATGCAAGAGAAATAAGAAACAGACGGGCGTCCCTCGTAAGCCTGAGGCCCACAGATAACCCCACGTGGCATAAGAAGGACACGTTCACGGGGAAGGACTGGGCGGCTGCTGTGTGTTGCCCCGTGTTCCACACGGGAAGCCACAGAGGAGCAGGAGAGAGCCAGCCTCTGTCCTGCAGGAGCTTCCCTGCCTGTGGGGTGACTGTCACGGTCCCCAGTAAATCGGCTTCGTACTGGGGGTTAGAGAGGCTTGTACAAAGCACGGGGGCGAGCAGGGGAAACTCACAGGCCACCAGGGAGGCAGGGAGGTCATTCCAAGGCCTGCATGGGCCGGGGGAGGGGTGGCTGTGATGCCCGCCCCCAGGAGAGATGCCGACAGCAGGGGGAGAGGGCGTGGTGGACTGACCACAGGTGCTTCTGCTTCCATCCCCGGCACCTGCCCACACCCAGCAGCCACTGTTCATGGTCAGTGTCTTGTCACCCCAATGGCAAGTTCCCCAGTGTCCCCCACAGAATCGGCCAGGACTGGCCAAGCTCTTTGAAGCCGAGGAGGTAATTGATGTGCTTCTGTGGCCTCACACCCAGCCCACATCACCCGCACCCAGCGGGGGATTTGGGGATTTGGGGATGGACCACGTGGCCATGCCCCACTTTGTGCTACGAGGTTTCAGCCTCTGACAATGAGCCCCTTCTGCTTGGACTTTCAGCTTCAGAGAGGGCGTCTCCGCAGGCAGTAACTGTCCCAATAGTGCGGTCATTGTCTCTTGGTCGCCTCTGCCCCTTGGCCCAGGGACTCCCACCCTCTGGGTCTCAGGGAACGTCTTTCACCAGAAATGCTGAAGTGAAGAAAAAGGTGTGAAGGGAAAGGGGTGTTAAAGGCAGAGTGACAGGAAGGGGGTCTTCCGTGGGAGGGATGCTGAGAAAGTTGCCAGAGAAGGGGAAGGCTGAGCGGGGCTGGGTCCTGGCAGGGCGGGAGGGCAGAGACCCCATCCTGGGGAGAGAGCCCACACTCCAGCCTGGACACTGCCCCTTCCCTGTGCCCAGCAGCGGGCCGGGTCTCCCCAACAGCACCCCCGCCAAGTCTCAGCCAGCCCTGCCCCCACTGCTGGCCGGCCAGTCCAGCTGTGCCAAAGCCTGTCCTGTGACCAGATGTGAGTCCCTCGGGGCCTCTGCATGGGGCTTCAGCCCCTCTGAGTTCTGTTCTCCTCACACGGGGTCATCCTTTGTAGCCGAACCCCGGGGGATGACATGCTGTGAGTGCTCTAAGGGCCTTTTCAATTTACAGCCTCTTCTGAAAGGCGTCCCCAGCTCTGAGTGGGGAGGCAGCTGTGCTGGGGGTTAATGGACTGCAGCAGTTTGCTCTGAAACCCTTGATGTTGACCCTCTCCTGCAAATGAGTGTCAGAGGAAGACTTTAAGAACTTGCTCTGTAACTTAGAAGTGTTCCAGATAACACCATTAATCCCTGTTTTCCATGGTTGGCAGAAAGCTCTAAGTACCTCTAATACTTTCTAAATCTGACAGTTTTAATTATTTCCCTGCACCATTATCAATTGGGCAAGTCAACCTGTGACTTTGAAGGCCTTTGTCCATACCCATGGCCAGTACCAGAACCAAGCACGCCTTGGCCATGGTCTGGGGCCAGGGAGCTGGATGCTGGGAGGCTGTGGGCCCTTGGAGCAGGACGAACCCCTGTTCTCCGACGGTATCACCTGTGTTGGCCCTGGCAGGCAGCTCTCTGGATGTGGGATGTGCTTGTGCGGCTTGCCGGCTGGGACCCGTATTCCTAGTGCAAGCATGGGGGCCCTCCCCTGAGGGACGTCACTGCCTGCAACGAGCTCCTCCAACCAAAGCAGGCCGTGACCTTGACGCTCTACTTCTCATGTTGGAACAGAAGAGCACCCAAGGGACCAGACAGGACACTCACCAGGGACACAGGCAAGATGGGGAGCAATGCCACGAACGTTGGTAAACACATAAGCAGCTGTGCACACGCTCAGACACGCACACACACACAGCAAATTACATCATATGCCCCCTGCCATTTCAGTAAACAAAGGATGTTGTGGCCATCAAGCCCTCCAACACTGAAGCTGCCCCCATGGTGCACCCTGAGGGGATTCAGGGTGGAGAAAAACAAAGTGCTGGCTCTGGGTAGTTACGATGCATATCAAAGGAATGATTTCAATAAGCCCAGACTTTTGCATCTTCCCATACGTAGAAAAACGCTAAGATCATGAACCTGAGATGTCTGTGTTTTGTGATCAGAAGTAATCGTTTGATGTTTGACCACATTTTTTCCCCACGGAAACTCCTGTGTGTCCTGGTTCACCCCTTACCTCTTTGGCACTGTCTTTCAGGGCTATGGAGAGGCTGTCTCCCGGGATATGGTCCCCAGTAATGTCCTGAATAAAACATAATTCAAATTTTAGGTTGCGCTTTTTTTTTTTTTCCAGTTCACAGTGGCTACAGGTAAACACGCCTGCGTTCCTTGGCAGGTATTCACGATGCGTCAAACCTTAGACGAGACCAACGGTAAAGAGTGACACCCTCCCATCCTGACACCAGCAGGCATGGACGTTGACTGTGCCCTTGCAGTCCCACAGACACGCAGGTGAAGACAGGAACGCACACAGATGGACGGACCCATCTCCTGGAAAGTACGTGACTTCAGCCAGCTTGTCTTGTTCTGCTGTCCCCGTTTTACACTTTTGTGCCGTATTTTAGGATCTTTCCTTGTGCGCAGAGATCTGCCCTTTGGTTTGTGTGGTTTGCAACGGTAGCATCGCGCTCCGTGAGCAACAGCTTCCCTGCTGATGGAAGCGGACGTGCTCGTGTGGTTTTCCTTGTAAACACGCTGTCACGGTGACATTTTGTCTGTGTCTTGGCTCACGGGGTGAATCTTCCCTGGAGCAAGGAGAACACACGTTTAAATCGGATGGATGCCGTCAGGCTGCCTCTGGGAAGGCTTGGCCTGTGAGCTTTCTCACCAAAAGCGTGGTTCCTAGACCTCGCCACCAGGGAGGGCTGGGCTCTACCTCCTGCGGGCTCCCCTCACCCCAGGTTCCAGCCCCGGCCCAACGTTTCACCTGCTTAACGAAGTCCATCTTTCTCCCGTGAATTGCTTACCCATATTCTCGCCCATTTCCCACTACTGCCCTCTTCTGTGTATTGTATTCCTGATATATTGGGAATATTAATCTTTGATTTTGCATATATTGCAAATATTCTGTCTATCGTTTCTCTTCACATTGCTTAACGATGTCATTCCTATAAGATATTTTAATTTTCACATTGACAAATCTGTCTTGGATTGCAACATCTGAGTTCTATATGTGATTGTGTGTTATTTATTGCTTGTGGTAGTTACCTGTCTTTACTCTTCCCCTGATAGACTGTAATGGTCTCAGAATAATTTATTAAAACTGTGATTTCAGTGCTATTTGTCAGTGCAACCTTTGTCACATGCCAAATTCTCACATATTCTTGGGTCTTTCTCTGGATTTTATTATTCTTTTTTCTATTACATTTCTATTTTTACCCTTGTGCTAATACATTATCTTTTGAATTCACTGTTGTGTAGTTTTGCCTGATCTCTGATTGGAAACTTCACTGCATTGTCCTTTACCTATACTGTCATGGTAAGATTTGCCAACTTTCTACTTCATATATATTTTAAGATTGAATTTCACAAGATGTGAAATTGGGACTTTGATTAGAATTGCATTAAGTTTATACAGTCATTTGGGAAGAATTTGTATCCTGACAGTAGCAAGTCTCCCCAACCAAAGCATAGTTTATCTCCCCTTTTAGACAGGCCTTCTTTTATGACTTTTCAACAATGCTTATAACTTCCTTAAATCTATACATTGCATTTCATGTACATATATTCTTTCTGGATAGTCTGAGTTTTCCATTGTTAACATGCATGTGGTAGATATATAACATTTTCTACTTAGTTCTTGTAGGCATATAATAAAGCTATTGGTTGGGGTATTTTGGTCTGATACCTGGCCACCTTCAGTACTCTTGAAATAATTCTGGTAGTTTCCATTTCATTCTATCAGGCCTTCCATTTACTCTCATTCCATCTGCAAATAGTTATACATCTTAAAGACTTCTTTTTTAATACCTCCAGCTTGTTTTCTTGCATTGAAGACCCCCTCCCTGAAGCGTGTAAGTAGCCGTGATTGCCAGAGTCTTGTTTCTTGTTCATCCCCTACACAGTTTCTTAAGGCGCGTGTATTTGATGTCAGTCTGTATTCGAGGTCCTGCAGACACTGAGTGCAGCAAGTCCCTCGGTGCTTAGATTCTGGGGCATAGAAGAGCATAAAGAGATGCACATTGTGGGGATAACTGCTCTGAATTTAAAAGCAGCAGCAGTACAAAGAGCAACATTAGATGTGGAAACACTACTAATTTTCAGTGTTAATGAGAGTGTTTGCTGCCGGTTTATGGTAGATTCATATAAACAAGTTAAAGAAGATTCTTTGCATTATTAATCTGTTAAACCATTTAAAAAGTAGATGGGTATTCAATCTATGGAATGCATTTTGTGTTTATCAAGAGGGTAACAGACTTTATTTTCTCTATGATCAGTTAATGCACATGAATCAATTTCCTAAACCTGAGATATCCTTGTATTTCAGATTTAAGCCTTTTGGGTTGTAATGCATGACCGTTTTAGTACCTTGTTGAAACAGCTTTCCATCTCTTTTGGAAGTTCTAGAAGTCTTGGTCTGTTAAATGTGAGGTTTAGTAGAACATACATAGGTGCCATCTGGACCTGATGCCCATGAAGGGTGATTCATGGATGGTTTTAATTTTATTTTTGATAATTTACCTTTGACAGTTACTTTTACTCTCCTTAAGATAATTTTCCTCGTGTACATTTTTCTAAGTACATGCATTTTCTATTTTGCTTTAAAATTTTTGACCTACTATATAGCACAGGCAACTATACTCAATATTTTGTAATAAGCTACAAGGGAAAAGAATCTGAAAAAGAGTATATATATTCAGTTATATATATATAACTGAATTGCTGTGCTGTACACCTGAAACTAACACAACATTGTAAATCAACTATACTTCAATTTAAAAACATGAATGTGAAAAAATATCATTTAGATTTACCAGGTTTATGTTACTAACATTTCAAAAAAGGAGCTTGTGGTTTTCCTGATCAAGACTCCTCTTAATTTATTTTTATTTTTACAGCTTTATTGAGATACAGTTGACATACAATAAAGAGCCCTGTTTAAATTGTGTGATTTGAGGAGCTGTAACACATGCCTAAGCCTGTGAGACCATCACCACTGTCAAGAAGCCAGCTGCCCCCACTACTCCTCGATGCTCTTTGGAATCCACCATCCCACCATCCCCAGCACCCCTCCTATTTCTCCTCCTCTGGGACTCTAATGTCATACATTTCTTTTCGTTTTGGTCTTTTCAGAGTATCCCACAAGTCCCTGAGCTGTGCCTATATTTTTTTTCAACACTTTTTTTCCGTTTCTGTTTTTCAAAATAATTCTCATTATCCCATTTTCAAGCCAGTTTCACTTTCTACTCTCACCTCTACTTTGGTATGGAGTCCATGAAGTGAATGCTTTGTTTTGCTTATTGAAAATTTTAGTTCTAAAATGGACATTTGATTCTTCTTCAGATCTTCTCATTCTTTGCTGACACTCCATCTCCCATTTTTTTCTAGAGTGTTCACCTTTACTTCTTAGAGCAGGCTGATACTGGCTGCTCTGACGTCTCTGACAATCCCAATAGCTGTGTCTTCTTGGGTTTAACTTCTGCTTCTTGTGTTTCCCTTGTTAGCTGAGTTTTTCTGGTACTTTGTATGCTGAGTGATTTTAAATTGTATTCTGGAAATTTTCAGCACTATCCTATGAGACTCTGGGCCTTTTAGAGCCTAAGGTAAATGCTGGTTTCTGTTTGTGTTGTATTAACAGAAAATTCAGATTGCCTTTGAGCCTTGAGTTCCAACCTGCCTTCTGTGGGCTATGGTTCCCATAACCAGTCCCATTTTCAAGCTTTTGCAGAGCTATTCAGATTGGTCCCACATGCGCACCATCCAGTGACTGGCTCAAGAGCTCAAAATCTGGGGTTTACTGCTTTGGGTCAGATCCGCACATGCCCAAGTTTTATTCACAACTCTTTGGGTTCACTTCCTTGATCTCCTTCCCCTCCACCATCTGTCCAACACTTCCGAGCTCCAGACTCCCCTTCCTGGTCTGGCCAGAGGTCCAGGCTATGTTTCCCAGCTCTGCCACACACCTGCCGTGACTACATCTTCATCTGGGCCCAGGTGCCAAGAGGACGGAAGAGGAACAAAGCAGTGGGGATTCATTCACTGCGTACTCTGGTCAGAGAGAAGGGCTGCCCTCCCTCAGTGTATCAGGTGCCCAGATGGCTGCCCATTTGTCACTGTGCTGCCATGATCACTTCTGTTGTGTTGCCTCTGGCTGAGAAGTGAGAACAGGGAACACTTTGAAAATAGAGCTTTCCTCTGACTCTGTCTGCTCCTTATAAGTCCCCCCCTCACTCCTCACAGCAGCTTCTCTTGGGGTCTTTCTTTTTGTACTTGGCATGCATTTCTAGGTTTTGTACTTTTTGCATCCAGGCCAGGTGATACTGGAGGGAAATAATGGTGAACTTGCAGGTTTGGTAGAACTTTGATTTCTGGTCTTCTTCCCCAATCCATCTGCTACCGTCTACTTTTCAGAGTCCTCTGGGAGCTGCTCCAGGCGTTCTGTCCAGGATTCACAGTGGGATAGGCAGTGTACAGTGTGCTTACCCCATCTTTCCTGGAACCCTGTCCATATAGGTGCAATGTTCATCTTTATTTCTGTTCTTATGAGAATGGTTGATAGCCTTTCTCCATGATGGATGGCAATTTGCATTTATTTTCTGTGTTCATGGCCCCAGCATCTTCCTCACTGGGTTTGATCTTCTTATTTCATTGCTTTAAAAAGTTGTCTGTATATTCAGGATACCTACTCTCTCTCTAAGATAAGCCATGTATATTTTCCCAGTTGGTTCTACATCATTTTACTCTGCCTGTGGTACTTTCACCATGCAAAAGTGTCTTTATTTTTTATATACTCAAGGTAATCCTCCATGTTATAGCCAAACTCATCATATTTTCTTCTATACTAGTTGGTTCTTCTTTTCTATTTCTCAAGAGTTGGAATTTATCTTCATATACAGTTGTGAGAAATGGATCCAACTTTTCATGTGGTTACCCAGTTACTCAATGCTACTCATCAAGTCCATCCTTATTCTGGTATTGGAGATGGTGTCCTTACAGCATACTAACCTTTCGAGTGCAATTGTGTCTATTTCTGGATTTTCTATTCTCTCCCATTAGCCTGTCTATTCCTGCACTGACACTTTACTCTTACAATTACAGAGGACCCATGTGTGTTTTCATATCTGACAGACTAGCCCTCTACCCCCGGTGCCTTTATTTTAAGGTTTTCTTTGTTACTATTTTTTTCCTGATGAACTTTGTAATCAACTTGCCTACCCCTAGAAACAAAAATCCCAAACAAAGACAGAATTTTATGGGACCCTAAGGAAAAACTGACATTCCGGGTAATTGAGATTTTCTATCCTAAAATATTATAGCTTTCCTATTTTTTTTTTTTTTTCTTTTTGTGGTATGCGGGCCTCTCACTGTTGTGGCCTCCCCCGTTGCGGAGCACAGGCTCCGGATGCGCAGGCTCCGGATGCGCAGGCCCAGCGGCCACGGCTCACGGGCCCAGCCGCTCCGCGGCATATGGGATCCTCCCAGACCGGGGCACGAACCCGTATCCCCTGCATCGGCAGGCGGACTCTCAACCACTGCGCCACCAGGGAGGCCCAGCTTTCCTATTTTTTGAGTTTACTTTTGTGGGATTGTTTTACACCTTCCTTCATAAAAAATCATGTTAAATTAATTTATTTAGTTTGCAGTGAGTAACAGGAGAAGCAAGACGGCGTGGACGCAGGTGGGATATTTCTTGCTATCATCAGAGATGTGGAATAAAGCAAGGATGTTCTCCTCCTGTACGCCTCCCTTTGAATCTCCAGTTTGCCACCCACCAGCTGTTCCACTTTGGGCGAGTTACTTGACCTCTCTGTGCCTCCAGGCCCTCATCTATAGAGTGGAATAATGTTTCCTCGTTGTGTTTCAGTCTGTTTCTTCTCACTGAGTCATTAACAGGATCTAATTTGTCAAGTTCATATCCCCATCCCCAGCCTTTGAAAGTCATATTTTCAAAGCAGATACTCTTTGGAAAGAACATAGTCAAGAATTTGGTCTTCTTTTCCTTCACAGCATAAAATGCATTCAACCTCCACACTGAAAGTTAAAAATAATAGACAAAATGTTATGTTGGCCTTTGATATTCTATTATTTTGAACCTTAGTTCTGGCGGAGAAAGTACATACATTTACATAATTGGATTCTTATCTGAAGAAAACGGAACTTGCTCAAACTTTTGAGGTTTATTTGCCATTAATAAACACTTTCCTGTTTCAGTATTTCAAGCAATGGCTTCACCTAAATATGGCCAAGAAAGATATTTCAACACGTCTCCCCCTGTCATTTCCCTTTTTTTCTAGATGGTATTCTTACACGGGGTCAGGAAAGGAGAAGTAAAAACTAATGGTCGGTTTTATTTAGAATTATTTAGAACTATTAAAATACTTAAACTATAACTTAATGGAAAACCTTTCACGTTTTCATTCAACAAATACTTATCTAGAGCCAGCTTTGCACCTATTCCCCGGCTGCATGCTGGCGGTGGTGGGTTCTCACATAATAAAAGTGAAACACTTGCTCCTAGACGCCTGCATTCCGTTGGTATTTCATAACCACGCTGCCCCATTCTCTGGCCTGTCCGTCGCCCTCGATCATTATTTCCTTATCCTTCATCTGTCGTGTGCTGCCTGAGCGACATCTGGGCCTGGGTCTGGCCTTTAGGACCAGCCATGGGCAGGACAGTCACCCTCTGCTCAGCGCTAACAGCAAACCCACAGGCAAGAAATGAGACAGTCTCGCAGAGGGCTCAGTGGGACAAAAGAGGAGCTGACGCGTCGGGGAGAGTCGAGCTGGATGGGGAACAGGGAGGAGCAGCCTCGGGGGCAGAGGGTCCAGCCCCAGCAAAGGTTCTGACTCCCGCATGGACTGGAGGGTTGCCCTCCTGGTGGGCTCCTTGAAGGTGGGGAAGTGGGACCCAGACCCAGGCTGGATATGGGAGGGCAAGAAAGTCACATGAAACAGCCAGTTCAGGGCTTCCCTGGTGGCTCAGTGGTTGAGAGTCCGCCTGCCGATTCAGGGGACACGGGTTCATGCCCCAGTCTGGGAAGATCCCACATGCCGCGGAGCGGCTGGGCCCGTGAGCCATGGCCGCTGAGCCTGCGCGTCCGGAGCCTGTGCTCCGCAACAGGAGAGGCCACAACAGTGAGAGGCCCGCATACCGAAAAAAAACCCCAAAAAAACAGCCAGTTCACCACATAGACAGCAAGCCTCACCGCTCAGACCAAGGTGACTCCTGGCCGGGCCAATCTGGGGATGCTCCTGGCTCTTCCTGTTCACGTGTGAACTCAGCACCCACAGACGTGCTGAGACCGGCACAACCTGGCCCCCATGCTACGGCTAAGAGGACCAGGACCCCAGCACCGCATGGAACTGCTTACCGAGGGACCAGGCCACGCCTTCGGGTGTCCGGGCTGCCGGGCCCAGCAGAGGCAGGACACTCAGGCTGACAGGTGCGCAGGGGGCAGGGGGTCATCTCAGTCCCCTGCTTTACCCCTCTTGGCCTTCGCGCTCTGGCAGAACACGCGGCCAAGATAGACTCCCAGCTCCTCTGCATGGAGGTTTTCTATACCGTTGTGTAAATATTTATGGGTTGCACAAATGTCACCGGTATGATGGGTGCCTTTGAATAGGGGCGCTTCGTCCAAGTTTCCCCCAAATACTGACAGGTGCATCCAGGCTGCTTCGTGGCATCTGAGTGTGGACGCAGCCACCAGCAGCCCCGGTGCCCTGTAGCTTCTCTCCAACCCAGAGGCAACGTGGCAGGGGCGATGCGGGTGCTGCAGCAGAGGCTGGGTCTGGTGGCCAGCTGTGTCCCTTCCCTGGGCATGACCAGACCACAGCCCCAGTGTTCTAGCCGTGGAAATGGACAGCGACAGCCCCGGCCCCTTGGGCTGCGGTGAGAATGAACTACTCTGATACAAGGAGAGCACAGTACCTGCCTAAAAGTTCCTGAAAGATGGCAGCCGCTTCAGGAAGCGCCTGTGTTCTGCTCAGGGACCCCGTGGGTCGGCTGAGTGTCTGCCATGGCCCTTAGTAGGCACTTTACCTGTTGGCAAAACTCAGAAATGCCACTTCTCTTTGTTAGAAAATGGAAATCAGGTCGGAAGGAACTCTCTGGCCTGTGGAATAGTCTGGGGGGATGAGCCTACCGTAATGGACGTAATGGAATCTGGAACTCTCTGGGAAAAGAAGGGAAGAGATGAGACTGTTTGCTGAGTGTGGCTAATTCTCCTCGCCCCGGAGTTTCCCGGCCAAGGCAACCAGGGCCAGAACAGATCTGCTCCGCGAAGAGGCTGACCACAGAGCACAAGTGCGGGCAGCGCCCCAGGGGAGCAGTTTCAGCAAATCAGATGGCTGTTTCCACCCTAGAAGCAACCGTGCCTCTGTGTGTGCATGTGTGCGTGTGTGTGTGTGTGTGTGTGTGACAGAGAGAGAGAGAGAGAGAGAGAAAGAGAGAGAGGGAGGAGGCATGCTGAGGTTTCCTTTTATCTTTAAGAGGCTCAGATCCCGGCATATAAAATCCAGCGCCGATCGGCCCGATGGATTTGAAGTTCACACTGGGCAGTCGGGGCCTGGCCTCACCTCTGCGGGAGTTGGGAGGCCAGTGTGCCCCGCAGGTCCCTGTGCCCGAGCACACCCGGCCCCAGGCTAGGGCAGGGGAGACACCTGGGCACTTGTCCTCACAGACATTTCCTGGGAAGTAAGGTGGTGATGGTTCTCTAAGCATCCAGGGACCAAAGCCAGACCCAGCAGGGCGCAGCCTCCAGGCGGTCTGCTGGCCTCTGTTCTATTACCGGCTGTGCTGGAGAGAAGGAACCCCGCTTCTGTGAAGGTGGCCGATGGCTTTGCCTTCTCTCTAGGACCTGGGTCCCTCCAGTCTCAGGCTGAGGGACAGGGTTTCAGGCACAGCCTGGGGAGAACCCAGCAGTGTCAGCCCTGTGGTGGACAAGCCAGGCAGGTGGACTTCCAGGATCTCAGGGGCCTTGGATGTCCAGGTCGGGTCAAGCCCAGCCCGGCTCCTGGACAGGCCCTTCTCTGGCCACCTTCTGTAATGTGTGAAGTGGGGAAAGAGAGGGATAGGGATGACCCCTGCAGGCTAACTCCTGGGGACACTGTGAGTGTGGGCAGATATGTCCCCGAGTCCCAGAGCCCAGGAAGAGCAAATGACCTCATGTGGGTGGCATGCTTCTGTTCTCTTGGGGAAGCCACTGGGGACCTCGGTCAGTGTGTCCCTCTGACTGTCCCCCCCTGGTGAGGAGGGCCGGACCTCGGGACAGAGGGTCCCCTCCGGTATCCTGCGATGGCCCGGGCAACTGTGCTGGGGTCCGGATTCAGGAGAGCTTCAGCATTTATGGAAGTGAGAAGTCCCCGGGGAATGGGACAGACAGCTGGCAGTGGCCGCCTGCTTCGGTAAATGCCGCCTGTGACCTAGACACTTCCTCTGAGGGCGTGGCTTCCTCCAGCGGGTTCACACATGGAGGAGAGGAGAGGCCTGCAGGGAGAGCCGCCCTTCCTTCTGCCTCCGCAGAGGACCTGGGCCCAGGGCCAGGGGCAGGGACAGCCTGTGAGGCACTGAGGGGCCAGGCCCCGTGGGGAGTGCGACACACCTGGCAGAGGGGGCGGGCGAGCCTGGCAGGAGGTCAGGTTCTGCTCCGTGTAGCAGTGTCCTGGGGCTGCTGTAAGAAAGCATCGGAAACTGGGGGTCTTCACAGAAGTTCATTCTCCCACAGTCTGGGGGCCAGCGTCCAAGGTCGAGGTGTAGGCAGGGCCGAGCTCTCTTTGACCCTCTAGGAGAGGATCCTTCCGGTCTCTTCCAGCCTTTCTGGGCCTCAGGCATCCTCCGGTCTCCACCTCCCTATTCCCAGGCCCCGCCCTCTCCTCCCCCTTACAAGGACTCTGGGCGTTGGATTTAGGGCTCACCCTGATCCAGGATGACCTCACTTTGAGAGCCTTAACTGGATTACATCTGCAAAAACCCAAACAAAGCCATCTTTACAGGTTCAGGGGGATGTATCTGTGGGGACCACCACTCAGCCCCCATGCGGCAAATGAGCCGTGTGCCTTGACAGAGCCAGTCCTGCATCCCCTCTGCTTCCTGCTCTGGGAATGGCCATAAACAGTGTCCCAGGCCAGCTCGTGTTGGGACGGGCCCCAGCAAGGGGCTGGTGAGACTCTTTGACTGCGGGTTGTTCCCAGAGGGTTGTGGATGTGCTTGGGATTTCCTCTGTCAGGAAGAGGATTCCAGCTGGTCCTGGGGGCTGTGCTGCTGCTTCCTGTCCTTGGGACGGTTCCCTCACTGCACTGCCACTGAGGGATGAGGGACCAGTGGGGCCTGGCGTCTGGGGGAGGGGCTTCCAACGAGTGTGTGTGTCCCCCAGATGCTGTTTGTCACAGCTCCTGACACGCTAAGGACAGGCCTCCTGCCCAGCGCTGGACAGAGGCCTATTCCGGACACTCCTGGGAGAACAGTCTCCCCTGTCTGGGTGCCACCTGCCGGTCCACGCTGCAGGTTAGATAGGAAAGAATTAAGAAAGACATTAAACCCTCAAACTCAGCATCCAGCGTTAGACTCTTTGCATATTTTACAGCTTGTTTTCAAAGAATGATGTCAGGAGAGTCAGCGGTTGACTGTCCGGCGTCTCCAGTGCCCCGGCCCTGAAGCTCTGGCTTCGGAACATTTTTATTGCTTCTTAGCCTCCCGCTGTCCTGGGATTCCAACAATTGCATTACGCACCCACCGGAGTGTCATTTCTGGGCCATGCGTTCTGTTCTGCAGGTTTGAGCACTCCGGAGGAGTCCTCAGGAAACCTGCTTGTGGGGGAAGCAGAGATTTGGAAGAGCCTCCCCCCCCAGCACAGAGACCTAACGTGGACCAGACCGCAGTTGGCGGTCACTTTCCGTGTCCTCCCGGACCCCGAGGAGGTGGCTCTCCCTGGGGTCTCCCCGGAGTCTCCCCACTGCCCGCAGGGAGCCGCCTGTGGAGGATATCCTCTGGGTGATGAGGTTGGGGGTGATTTGCATTTTTCAGGCCCGGGGGCTCTGCCATCGGGCGGCTCCTCTCTGACTTCGATTATCCCTGATGGAGGTCCTCCCGCCGTCAGACGCTTTGGGGAATGCCTGCTTCTGACCACTAGGAACATTCCTTAGGACCTTCCTGCAAAGCCAGGGCAGACTCCAAACGCAGGCTGCAGGGAAGGGCCTCTCCTGAGGAGCGTGGGTCAGGCAGGAGCAGCACTGCCTCTGTCTGTCTGGAGGTACCCGGGACAGCGGGCTGGGCTGTTGTGGCCATTTGTCACCATTGTCACCACACAGATAGGGAGTTTTATGTAAGAGGCAAACTCTCCACAGGGCTTGTCACACCAGCTCAGCTGGGTCCCGGGCTGGGGTCAGGGCAGGCATGGGTCCCGGCTCCTGGGGCCGCCACACACAACTCTCCTGCATCCCTGTGGATGACTGTCCCCTGCCCCATATGGCGAGCTGGGGTGGGGTCCAAAGATGGGTGGCCACTGCGTCTTCCCCTTGAACCCAGAGGTGGCAGGTCTGGAGCTCTTGACCTTCTGCATGTTTCGCCTCTGCCCTTTCTCAGGGCTTCCTAAAGTACGAGGAGGGCATGTATGTCGAAAGCCGGTGGGGTGGGCCTCCCTGGGGGGCTGTCCCCTCTACACGGCCCAGGGGTTACTGTGACCCCTCTGGAAGCCAGGGCTGTTCTCACTGCCTGACTGCACGTCACAGAAAGGCTCTTTGCTATTTAACCACCGGTGCATTAGCCACGCACACCGCATGGGTGGGCTTGTGTGGGTGTGTGCATGCACATGTTCACACACAGGCACATATACGCACGTGCACATGTGCAAACTCGGGCATACAAACATGTACACATGCACACACACATAAACACAGGCATGTGCACACGGGTGCACACAGGGGTCAGGAAGGCCAGCCAAAGGAGCGGGGCATAACAGGGCACAGGGGGCCCGCACTTGCTGTGATCCCAGGTGCTGTAAAGCAGAGGCCCGGCGCCGGCGCCCAGGGGAGCCTGTAGGGGCGGGGTGGGGTGTGAGGAGGAGTCGAGGGTCGAGGGTGGGAGGAAGAGGGTGAGCCCGCACGCAGGCCACCGCTGGTTCTCAAGAGCCTGCCCCGGGACCACCTGGTCGGCCGGCGTCCACGCTTCTTCCTGGGTCCCCAGCTGCCAAGTGACCCTGGGAAATGTGATGAAGGGGACGTCTCCTGTTGTCCAGGCCTGGCGACCTCACTCCTAGGAAACGCCAAATCCCTACAAGGCCTCTCTGGCCGCCTGTTCTGCTCCAGGAGTCTCTCCCCCTCCCTCCTCCCCCCAGGCCACCTCAGATCCGGATGTGCCTCGGGACCTTTGCGCTGCTGTTCTCTCCCCAGGGGTGTCTTTTCCTCCAGTTGTTTGCCAGTCCACTCCGTCCTTCGTCCACCAGCATTTACTCTCCGGGAAGCCCCTGCCCACCTGCGCTGCACCCCTCCTGTCTCCCCTCCTGCCTTCATTCTCTCTTGGCCCTGACCACCGTCTACAGAGCTGCCAGCTCTATGGTTTACTTCGTCCGTCCATGGTCTGTTTCTCCTCTCAAAGGGAACCCTCCAGTGTGCTGGGTTCGTCCCTTTATGCTCACTGCTGGGCCCCCTGCCCCAGAACAGGGCTGGTGCACGGTAAGAAGTCTAGGATGTGGTGAAGGCAGGAGCGGGGAGGGGAAGGGGGAGGGAGGAGGTCAGGAGTGGGTGGGCACATGGGGACCAGGACTCCCAGGCTCAGACTCCAGGCCCCGACACTGCTGCTGACAGCGCTGGTACCGGAGCCAACACGCCTCGGGCTTCAGTGCCAACACAGACACAGAGCCCAGCCCAGGACCCAGAGCCCTGGTGCGCCCACCGCCTCTGCCAGCCGGCCGGCTGGGACGAGATGGGTGGGAAGACTCCCCGGGGGCAAAGGATAACTTCGTAAAGCCGAATCTTATTAAAGAGAAGACGACATTTAAAGCCAATTTGAATTCGATGAATGCCCCCAGCACCCCCATCCCGTACTATGAGTTTTAACAGCCATGACGCTGTACCTTCCAAATCCATTTTATCCCGGTTTGAACAGCTCCACTCCACGGAAATGGCTTAATACAATTCCTCGGTCCTTCCCAGCCCGGCGGATCGGGGTGGTGTGCTTATTTTCCAGACTCGCCAGACTGTATGAAAACAGACAGCTGTACCTGCACCAACGGGGCATCTGTATTTTGGGCCAAGATTGAACATAAATATCCTATTTTAGGGTGCCTGGCTAGACTTCTCTCCCCAAATTCCAAGTGCCAAATCTCTCTGCGTGCAGTTGATTCTATAGTTAGCAGTTGCCTCTCTCCTGTTATGCTGTGATTTAAAGCCTGAGTTCTTTGCAGAGAGAGAGGCCTGAAAGCGCTGCCTTTCTGGCGGCAGATTTGCCCCCACGTCTTCCATCACACTGGTTCCTGCCAGGCAGGGTTGCTTGCTGGGAATCGTGACCCGCTAATAAGAGCTCTCATTTCCGGGGGACCCAGAAAGAAAATTTCACACCTGTGTCCCATCTAATCCCTGCAGGGATCTTGAGGTGCAGCTCTAGAAACATGTAAAAACCGCAGTTTCAGAGAACTTAGGTAAATGGCGGAGTGCAAGCAACTGCTCTGTGGGATTCAGATCTTCCTGGCCTTAACCATCCTGGTCCACTGCCTCCCGGAAGGGACAGGAGCTTTGTATCAGGTGTTTGGCTTGAAGTAGCTTGTTTCCTTATTTCTGAATAAGATAATAAATCAATTGACGCCACATACACGATATGCTGTGGAATGGAGACAATCGTTCTAGGGAGAGGTCCCCTGTGGAGTCGCCGCTGTGGAGGTCACAGCCCAGCTTGCTCATTGCCACGGGGCCTGTGTGCAGGTAACTGCGGGCTGTGGGCTCCCAGGCAAAGCGCTCACAGCCCAGCGATCTGCTGGCGATGCGACCAGATGACACACGAGGTTACCAAGCCGATCTGCCCAAAGAGGAGGTGGATTTCACCAGTTGGCCCTAGTTGGTTACCCTCTCTTGTTTTTCAGGGACCACCTCAAGTTCCAAGGCCACAGATGTGTTACAGGGATGGAGACCCGCTCTATTCATTAAACCTCTATTCACAAAACACCCCGTGGAATCAGATTTCCACCAACATTCAGGACAGAGCTTTAGACACCGTCTGCTGGTTGTTTAATTACTTTTGTTTGATTTTATTCACAAAATAATTAGCCTACTAAGCATCTAATTATCGCTAAGGCATGCATCGCCCAGATCAGCCCGCCGCACCTCCCGGAGATTAGCAAACATTGTTGCCTAGGTCTCCGGATGCAATAACAGTTTGAAATGAGTTATTTTCTTTTGATAAGGAGGCTCCGGATTTACCTGGGCTCTCCGCGTGGACCACGCATTGTTTGTGCCTGGTTACACTTTTGGTAGCCGGTTTCCTTTGAAAGACAACAATGTTTCCAATTGAAAGTGACTCAGAAAACAATAATAACTCTCAGCTCAAGGTCAAAGCGCCCCTCTAATCCCGAGTAAACAGGGTGAATCTTTTATCTCCGGCTTCTGGGAGATTAGGGAAGCCTCATTCCCTTCCGTTTATTAAAGTTGCGGATCCGAGTGTCTGCAGCAGATACCGGTCAGGAAGGCTAATTACAGAGATGGGTAGATAAATTGGATGGCTTATAATTTATCTCATCGTGCAGTCAACTTTGCCCCGGGCCTGCCATGTGTGCTGGGAGTGATTTCTATCTGCAGTGTGCTCCGGTGATCCGGGAAAGGGAACCTCTGTGGGGCTGCTTTCCTGGCTGGTGGCTCCAGAAAGCTTCTGTCTGCGGCTGAGAGGACGTGGCTTTTGTATCCGGCTGACTTCAGAGAGGATGTTTCCTAATGCAGCCACATCCTGGGGTCTGACCTTGGTCCAATGACCCGGCCTCTTGGAGGCCCACTTTTAAACACGTTGTGGGGATTTCATGGGAAAATACATCTAAAATATTTTGCAGCCTTCCTGACTGCTATCCCAGCCCCCCGGCTGCCCGGGGCGGGGTGGGGAGGGGTATGCCCTGCCCCCTGGGAGATGCCCCTGCCCCTCAGGACATGGGGCCTCCTCCTCCTCTGCTGGGAGTGTGGGCTGGGGTCCAGCCCAACCCCGAGAAGATGGTTTCACCCAGGGGCTGGAAGGTGAGGTCCCTGGGACCGGCAGGCTGGAGCCATGCCCCCCAGGTGCCCTGAGAGAAGTGATGACAGTTTGAGTTCACAGATCTGGAGACTTCGGTGCTTCTCTTTCTCCTGCCGGACACAAAATGCACCCCCCACCCCAGCCCCCCGCAAGGTGAGCACACCGGTTGCTTGCACGTTGGGGTGGAGGGGGCCTTTCCCTTGAGAAGATAAATCACTTTGATAGACCCGTCTTTATAATCTGTCAATTGTGTAAAACCCTTTTCAATCTGGGGGGAAAAAGCCAGAGCTGCTGAAAAATCAATCAGGAGATGAGGTCCCTTTGGAGGGAGGAATTATCAAGGGGACCAGATGTTGGCCTTTAGAGACGGTGGCCTGGACGTGGGGTGGGGGCCCAGGGCAGGGAGGGGGACCCTAGTGTCCCCGGCAGCCAGGAAGGGGAGAGCAGGGAGGGGCAGGCTCGGCTCGGATGGCTCCCACCTGAGTCCAGAAGCACCAGCCCCTCGGCGTGAGGCTGACGGGGGAACAGAGGCTCAGTGGGGAGTCTCATCAGGACCCCAGAAAGGCTGGGGCCTCAGCCACCCCGGGGACGTGCTGGGGGGGTGAACTGGCCACAGAGGAGCTCTGCACCCCTGCCTCCGTGGGGCCTGGCTTCCTCGTTGCACCTCGGGGCAGGTGGATCTGGGGTAAAGGAGTAGTGACGAGAGGCATAAGGATGGTGGTGGGCACACACCTGCGTCTCCCCCTCCTCAGGTGCCCATGGGTGCCGGGTGCCTGGAGCCTGCCTTTCCCCTCCTGACTGTCTGGGAAGATGCTTGTGCTACAGTGTCTGGTCTGTGACAGGCTCTCTCCCCCCAGGCCGGCAGGGAGCAGGACTGAGGTGCCCAGCCTGTGCCAGGGCAGGGGCTGTTGTCTGATGCTGGGCTGGGAACCACGACAGGACAGCCTGACAGCTGGGTCAGGGCTCTGGAGAAGTCTGGGGAGAATCTGCCAGAATCCTTCAACCCAGAGAGAAGTTGGGGGTCCAAACCTCAGGGCGCAGAGAAGCAGGGACCCTCCAAGCCCACCTTGCCGGGGTGGGGGGGGCAACGCTCTGCTGAGCAGGGCAGCAGCGGGGGCTGCCAGCAGAGGGGGTGCTGGAGGCCAAGTAGATCCACACAGCTGGGCTGGAACTGGAGGTCCTGGTGAGGCCCAGGTCCCAAAAGAGGTGTCTGAGCCCTGAGTAGAATCAGTGTCAAAGCTCAGTGATGTGTGCAGTGGGTGCCATCCGGGAACCCAGGGAAGGCCTGGCATGAGGTTTGGACACACAGTGCTGGTCTTGGGGGTGGACAAGGATCAACCCAGGCACTGGTATTGGGCACTAGCTACTGGGTACTGGGTACTGTGTATTGAGCACTGGGTACCGGTACCAGGTATTGGGTACTGAGTACTAGGTACTGGGTTTGGGGCACTGGGTACTGAGTACTGGGTACTGGGTACCGGTGCTGAGCACTGGGTACTGGCACTGAGCACTGGTTACTGGGCACTGGGTATTGGGTACTGGCACTGAGCACTGGGTACTGGGCACTGGGTATTGGGTACTGGGTTTGGGGCACTTGGTACTGGGTACTGGCACTGAGCACTGGGCACTGAGAACCGGGTATTGAGTACTGGGTACTGAGTACTGAGCACTGGGTATCAGATACCTGGTGCAGGGCAGCAAGACCACCCCTGGGCCCCAGCCACCCCTGCCCTCTCTGCCCTGATGGAGGAAGGGCGGGGGGGGACATGAGGTGGGCTTGGCCCTCAGTGGCCTGTGGTCCACTGGGCAGAGCACAGCTCATTAGCCTCACAGTGGGGGCGGGGGGGGTGCCAGGCACGTGTGCTCAGGGCTGGGCACCACCTTCATTCCCGGGAGGCGGAAAGAGTGGAAAGTCACCCAGACCACCAGCTGTGATGGAGGGTTCTCTTCACTGGGAGCCTTGAGTGGGTCCCCACCCAGACCCTGCCTTGGTGGGCACGTCCCCTTCCCAGGCTGACCTTCTCCTGTCCTGGGTGGAGAAGCAGATGGAAATGCAGCTGTGCCCCATCCCTGCCCTCTGCCTCCTAACCTCTGCGACCGGCAGGGCCGCCCTCCACCCAGAGGGAAGGCCTCTGCTGCCCCGCAGGTCCGCCTCTGCCCCTCACTGCTGTGTGACACTGAGCAGGATGCTTGGCCTCTCTGTGCCTCAGTTTCCCCATCTGTAAACAAGCGTAAAACATAGCTCCCTGTGAGGGGGGAAGATGACACAGGCAAACACATATCAAAATAAGGGGCCCAGCACATAAGTGTTTTACATGATTACAAAACAAAAGTAAATTACAGTGAAAAATAATTCTAAAAAGTGAAAGATGAAACAAATGAACCCAACTATGTGTTAACTTAGAAGTTAAACCACATGGAAAGGA
This sequence comes from Mesoplodon densirostris, assembly GCF_025265405.1. Taxonomy (NCBI): domain Eukaryota; kingdom Metazoa; phylum Chordata; class Mammalia; order Artiodactyla; family Ziphiidae; genus Mesoplodon; species Mesoplodon densirostris. The sequence continues at coordinate 61,594,694 of NC_082671.1, read as the reverse complement.
ACTCTTAAATGACTTCCAGACAGTAATCTGATGGACCATCCTTAGTGGGAAAGAGCCTCGAAATGAAAGTAATTTAAAACTGTCTTCAGTAAAGAGATTGTTAGCAAAAAACCTCTGCATTGGCATTCTGGTGTATCAGACAAAATAACAACACTTAGTTAAGACACATTAAACATGTGAAATATAGGACTTCACAGTGACCACGCCCCCCCAAAAAAAAGTTGGTCAGTTTAAGGGAAAACTAGAGACTCGACTTACTACTCAGAAAACTGGTGGCAAAGGGGCAGGAATCCAGCACTTACCCTGCACAAGGTGCCCAGGAGAGTAGAGGGGGAAAATACCATTTCTAGAGGAGAAAGAGAGCTGATGGAATGAGAAGAGACGGCAGGATTAGAACAGCAGCATTTTGCAGCCCCTCGTAAAAAATAGGTCCAGGCGATGACCAAGGAGCTCCCAGAGGGCACTTGGAAGAATCTGGTGACACTGGCCAATCTTTTTATGTAAACTGTGTGTGTGTGTGAGTGTGAGTGTTTGTGTGTATGAGTGGATGTACATAAACTTAAAAATAATGCTGCCTACTTCACTTATCTCATCTTCCACCAGTAGCATGCTGTCCTAAGTACCACAGCTTTATCAGAAGTCTTGAAATCAGATCCACTGAACCATCTTATCATGATAACAACGGTTTTACGGGCTGCATGTTCCTGATGTGCTTTGGTAGAAGGCGGACAGCAGGACGACCTGCCAAGTATCGTCGGGGACAAAGGGAGCCCGGCATCCACCCGTGTGCCCCTCCGGCCACATTAATTTTTGGACAAGTGTGTGCAAGAATGCACCCCCTCCGTCCCTGATCCCTCCTTCCAGGCAGACCCTGAGGTTGGATGGAGGAGGGATGCCCGTCAGCACCTCCTCTGCCGCATGTAATTATTCACGACTCTCCTTCCAGAGGCACCACATCCTGGTGACGTCCATTCTGAGCAGCGTGTGAAGATCAAACACACTAAGAAAAAGTGTCTTGCGCGTTCCCTGGCGGTCCAGTGGTTAGGACTCTGCGCTTCCACTGCCGGGGGCAGGAAGCAGGGGTCCTGCTCCAGGAGCTAAGATCTCACAAGCCGTACAGCGTGGCCAATAAATAAATAAATTCTATCTTCCTGGGGGGAAAAAAAGTGTCTAACACACAGCATAAAGGGTAACACCGAAATGACAAACCATCTGGTTACTATGATTTTCAGTTGGAGGATTAAGCCACTAGTGATGTACGAATTACTGTTTTACATTTGCTTAAAATATTTCCTGAGCATGAAGTGTCATCGGTTCATTTGTTTGACGTGTAGGTTGGTTTGCAGGCGTGTAAACGTGACCGTGGTGGGCTAGCCCTTTGCTGAACCTTCACTGTCGTATGGACGTGCTGGGTCCTTTTGAAGGATCCTTACGTGGCTTTAATGCCTCTTTCTTCCTCCGTTTTTATTTTACCATGAGAACCCTTCTCTCACGTGAGTGCTTGGTCACATTTCTAACTTTAGGAAAATCTCCAAGCTCTGGTCCAACAACATGAAAACAATGAACCATCCCCACCCAAAAAAACAGGGGTGATTATTTCCATCCAAACACGCCAGTGCCAGACATTGTCTCGGTTTATTGTGTTTTGTTTTTGTGTCTGGGGTGAGAATCAGTCTCTAATGGCAGTTGCAGTTTTCCTGAAACTCCTGACCTTAGTACCAGCTAACAATTCTGGAGATCCACGCCCACTCCCAGTACTGCTCCGATGCACCGATTTAGTCCTGGAGATGATTTGCTAGAAGTTACTGTGTCACCCCTTCTGTAGAGGAGGAAAACGAGGCACAGACCCAGGAGAGGCAGGGCTGGACTCTGGACGAGGCTGTCTGCAGGGTCCTGCTGGGGGAGGCCCCACTGTGCTCTCCCACACTGGCCTCATTCCCCTGAGGACGTGCCGGCCTGAGGAGCACAGCAGGACACAGCTCCCCGCAGGATGCCGTCCATGCTTCTCCCTCCTGTCCGACCCAGCCACCTGCAAGGGCCACACTAACCTGTCCTTCCGTCTGGAACTCCTGGACCAGTGACCTCCCCTCTCGCCACCTCTGCTGTGCCATCTCTCCTGTGCAAGAGTGAGGCCCCGCCGCCTGGCAGGGGACAGAGCAGGCTTATTGTGCCAGGCTCAGCACAGTGACAGGCGCTGGACCGTGGGGCCATCAGGGACTGTTTCCCTGGCCTGTTCGGAGAGTCTGCCGGGGGGTGTATTCTTCTGAAACTCAGGTTAATTTCCCCTCCTCTGTTGAGGTGCGTGTGCGCAGAGCCTGCATGTCCCTCCTCATTGCCGTCCGGACAGCCTGCGTTTCTGGTTCCTTCATCCGTCAGCCTGACTGTCCTTACCACCTGCTCACCTGCCGCCACCCCCGGCACCCCGCATCATCAGGGCCGCGATGGATGGGATGCCTAGAGCCTGTGTGTCTCAGCCGCGCCAGGCAGTGACCGCTCACGTGGGCAGCTGTTGGGGGTCATTAATCAGCCCTCTAATGAGGGCAAAAGGCATGCCATCCCCAGCAACTCCTCTGCTGCTTCTCAAGGGCACAGATACCAGGAGCGGGTTTGGCGGCTCTGGGGAGGAATGGCAGGGCAGGGACACTGGGTGACACAGAGCAGAACGGCCGCCGGGCTGCTAGGACCCATCTCTCACCAGACTCTGCCCAGTAGCACAGACAGGAGGACACCGGTGTGGACAGAAAATGGGTGAGCCAGTGACGGCTGGCTGTTCAGGGATGTTGAGAAGTCCTTTGGAAGCAGGAGTCGCCTGGGTCTCATGAGGCTGCCCCCTTCCCAGCCCAGGAGGGGGTCCTGGCACATCCCCGTGTGTGTGCACAGAAGTGGCCGCTTCCTGGGGATGGGGCTTGGACCCCAGCCCTGGGGAGGGAAGGGGACAAGGCGTGGGGGAGGGGCACTGGCAGGTCAGCGGTGATGGGACAAGCAGGATCTGCCCATGCGGGGAGGCAGAGGGGAGCCCACAACCCTGGCCCCAGGTCCCAGCGACGGTGCCCGAGAAAGAGCCACACTGACCGTGAGAGATGTGAGTGAGGCCCGTCCATGCAGGAGTGACCCTCAGGGACCCTAGAAGGGAGGTCCTGTTGCTGTCCCCATTTCCACAGAAGGAAACAGAGGCACAGAGGGGTTGTGATTGGTCCAAGGGGGATACGTGGGGGGTGGCAGGAACGGGGTGGGGGTCAGGCAGTCTAATGCCACTGTGTGTGCAGCAGCTCTGAGGCCTTCAGGGACCCACGTGGGGCAGGCAGAGAGCTTCCCAGAACTTCAGAGGGGGTTCAGGCCCAGTTTGAGGGACAGCATGGCCCTGGGCACCAAGCTGTCCTGGGCAATGTGGTCAAGATAGAAGGACCCCTGGGTGAGGCAAGCTAGGAGGTTGGCTGGTGAGCACCGGGGAAGCAGCAAAGTTCTGAGTGAAGATGCTGAGGGGGCTGGAGCTCCCTGGGGAGCTGGGGGCCACACTGGCCATATCCTCAGCCGATGAAGCAGTCGTTTCTGTGCTCAGAGGCGTCACCACCGGCTGAGCAGCTGCCACACTGCCCCGGGGAGCTGGCACGGCTCTGAGTGGGACCAGAAGCCCAGGGCTAAGTCGATGGCACACGGTGCTTATTTAGTCATTTCTGCAAACTGTCTGGGGGTGAGAGGAGGCAGATGAAATTAAGATGTGAACATAATCACATCACCCGCGTGCGCTGCGGCTCCAGGGATGGCCTGTCCTCCCTCCGCACCACCCCCAAGTGCACAAACAACAGAACAGAGCTAATTCTGCCGGCTGGTGCAGCAACAGTGTCCTGGTTCTGCTTCGTGCGGCTGTTTGGTTTGAGGTTAATCACCAGCTTTTCTCTGTGATTTTGCCTCCAGCTGAGAGATACGCAGACCCCAGACTTGGCTCTCAGGACCCGCAGCCGGGGACTTTCTCCTACACCTGCCCCAGGCCTATCCCCACTCTGAGTATTTCTGGGAGAATTCCCACTCCTCTCTGCCTGGGACACCCTCCGCATCCAGTCCCAGCCGGTCTACCCAGCTGGTGCTCTGGACGCAAAGCAGCCCACTGGGGCAGGAACCCTGAGCCTGCTGTGCAAGGGGATGGAGGGAACCGGGCCGGTGAGGGGGAGCACCAGACAAGGCCACGTCCTGATTCCTGCCGCTGAGCCACGGGCTGAGACGTGCGCAGAAGCCTGAAGAGAATCTTGGCAAAGAGTGTTGGCCGCCTTGGCATCTGGACCCGGCTGTTGGAAGTACAGCTGTTGCCATCAGGGAGTGCCAGGCCTCAGCCTTGCCTCTGTCCCTACCTGTGAATCTCAGGTGAGCCCTCACCTCCTGGAGATTGAGCTCTGTCACCTGTCACATGGCTCATGGGGGCACCTGCCTCGCCAGGTCCTCAGGTGAGGACCTGGGAAGGCACCCAGCACAGCACCTGCTGTGCGACAGCCACTGTGATCACCATCGTCATTGTCACCATTATCCTCGGGTGAGCAAAGTCACGTCACAGTCCTGAGAGCAAGAAATAGGACCTGAGTGAGTGGGGAGGGGTCCCACCAGATAAGCTACGATGAATCTTCCTTATTTGTGGTCTTCAGACCCCCTTTGCTCAGAAAAACCAATACTGGGGGTGGGTACCTGGGGTCCCCCTCAGGCCACTGCCTTGGGGTCTCTGGGGGAGGGTCCCTGCTCGTTCTCTGTGATGGGTAGGCATGGAGGCAGCAATCACTGGGGGGCCAGGGCCTAAGGGTTGCGTGTGCCCAGGAAGCTGCGGGACCCCTGGTACCCATGGCACATCAGACATGAGGCTGCTTCTGCCTCATTCCCTCAAGTGACACCCACGGGACACACAGCGCACAGACCCACACCAGTCAAGAGAACCAGGGGCAGGACGGTGTTGCAGGGGGAGCTAGGTCGTGGCTCACCACGCAGGCCCATGGAGACCCAAGGAAAGATCTGCAGGAAGAGATGCTATGAAGGACAGAGGCTCTGTGAGCTACAGGGCACTGGCAAGGCCCCCAGGAAGGCAGGGCCTGCAGTGCCAACAGCACAGGGTGGGGGCAGTCCTTGTGAGGGACATTCAGACCCCGTCCTCTCTGCAGCACGGCAGCCGATGGCAGAGCGACACTCTTAAAAGGACGATGTGGGTTCCCTGGGACCTGGGGCACTGTGAACAGCTGGGGTGGGGGTCACGGGGGGGCGGGCAGTGAATAAAGGGAGAGGGGGTCCCCAGCCCCTGTTCTGACCTGGCCCCCTGAGCAGAGTCAGTTGGATTCATATTCTCCCTTTGTTCCTTCTCGGGGAGGGGGGGATGTTGCAGATGAGACCACAGAGACCACTGGGGTCCACCAGTGAAGTGGCCTCTTGGGTGCAGCCAAGGGGCTGATGAGGCTCACCCGCCCCACAGCTTCCTGCCAGATCGTTAAGTATTAAAGGCACCGACTCTGAGACGGCGGGAAATTGCCAGTGTGGAGGCAGGACCGCATCATCAAATGGAAAAGGGCTCAGAGATGCTGGAGATGCCTGGGGATGAGCAGGACAGAGGGCAGCAAAGGAGACAAAAGCACATCCTGTCTCTGGACAGACGGGATCCTCAGCCATGAGGTCAGGAGATGCAGAAACAAAGACAGACAAAGAACAAGGAAGAAATGGAAAATAAAAATATGGGAGCAGACACAGAAACTATATAAAAGGAAGGAGTCGATATTGAGGAAACATCCCGTTCAGAACAGCAAACAAAAGATGTCCCGCTGGAGCCTGGGTACTGAAGGTTGTGAGAAAATCAACCCACAGGTTCAATGTCAGGAAGTCAGAAATTCTAGGAGAGGGAACAGAAAGGCCAGAAGGAGAACACTGTCAAACAAATAAAAGATCTCCTAGGGTTGAAGGGCCTGAGTTTTTAGACTGAAAGTCCAGAGACAAGTTCTCAAATAAGCGAGAAAAAGACCAGTTCCAACAGCACAGCACAGTGAAATTTCAGAGCATCAGTGATGGAAAGAAAGAGTAAAAAATGGTCAGAAAGACAGGAGGACAAGTCATGTGACATTAGGAAGATCCAGAATCAGGATAGGTCAGCATTCTCGGCAGCAACCCTGCCAAGGGAGGGGCTCAGGGAGAAGCATCATCCTCCGAGCTCCAAGGGGCAGCGGTTTCCAGCCTGGATTTCTGCAGCTGGGCAAACGACCTATCACATTTCAGGGTAGATGTGCAAGCTGTAATTATTTTCAATTCCCAGGAAATGACCGGAAGTGCTACACTGTCTTCAGCGTGTGCTCTTGGAGGGCAGTGGTCCCACAGACTAAGAGCCTGGGGCAGCCTACTGAGCAGGCAGAAGGCTCTGGAAAGCCCGTCCAGGAGGGGAAACGATGTACTGGAATTCCTGGCACGCTGACCACACAGAAAAGAGGTTTTTATTCCAACGTGCTGCTAAATGAGTGATAGACACAGAAAGAAAATATTAACACGAGGGCAACGAAACATTTTACAGGAAATAAAGCCCAACGTGACAGCTCTGAGTGCTGTTTGCATACCAACAGGACTGCCAAGGGAGCGCCTGTTTCACTGGGGTGGGTGAGACAATTGAAATCCCTTTATGAGAAGGTGGTCGGGTTTGGAGGGGAAGTGATGGAGAATGAAACCATCACTCTCCATAATAGGAAATCGATACGTATATAATCTAAGAAGGAAAAACTCAAGAAAAAGCGGTGTAAGCATGTTTTTATGGAAGAGATGAAGGTGAACACAAAGAGAAGAAATGACTTGATTGAAATTACTTGCTTCTGAAGGGCAGGAAGAAGTGGAAAGGGTTGTGGGGGGTGCTGCTGATTTTCATTGAAAGCCCAGAAACGCTATTTGCCTTTTTAATATGCACATGTATTACATTGATGAAAAGATGATTCGGGTGGCGCAGTGGTTGAAAGTCCGCCTGCTGATGAAGGGGACACGGGTTTGTGCCCCAGTCCGGGAGGATCCCACATGCCGTGGAGCAGCTGGGCCCGTGAGCCATGGCCGCTGAGCCTGCGCGTCTGGAGCCTGTGCTCCACAACGGGAGGGAGAGGCCACAACAGTGAGAGGCCCGCGTAAAAAAATAAAATAAAATAAAAAAATAAAAGATGATTCGAGGAAGGGGCAGCCTAGGACTGAGCAGCAGTGTGTGGTGGTGACAGGGTGTGGGCATGGACTCATTTATTCTGGCCACGCCACCTGCAATTTGGAAACTGGGGACCCTGAAATAAGGGATGGAGACAGATCACCAGAATTTTCTCCAATCCTTAAAGAAGATACTTTTATCTTCTCTGCAAAGGCAGGAAATCATGATGCAAACCACCATCACCCCCCCCCCCAAATCTAGGACAACTGCAAGTAGGTTTGCACACATCTGAGCCCCTCTCTTTGTGGGTGAGATGCTCGGAGATTCAGGTGTGAGTAGATGCTCTCCTAGGAAGCAACCACTCATCCCAGCACCCCAGGATTTACCCAAAGCGCAGGACCTGCTACACTGCCTGGCAGAGCAAACAGGACCCCAGAGAATGGGCTCATCTTCTGAGGCATCGGGAGAATTCCGCCTGCAGCCCCGTGTGCCCCCAAGATGCTTCTCCAGAGAGGGATGTGGACATCCGTGTGCACAGGGTAGGAGCTGGCAGGTGGTGGAGGACAACCTGCTTCCAGGGTCTGGAGCCCCCAGTCATGGACCACACATGGCCTGTGAGTGCCTGCCTGGGCCCCTGGCCAGGGCTATCTAAGGTCTTTTCTGAGGATGGGGATGTCCTGGGCTGCGTGAGGGTGAGCACTCTTAGAGATAAGGTTCCTGCCTGCCTCGTCGTCGGCAGGGTGGTCTGTGTCCTGCATGCCTGGGGTGGACACCCACCATCCAGGGAGCTGGTTCTGGGAGCCCTAGGGTAGGGGCGCATCTGGCCCCCGACCAACCCACCCATCGTGGAGGCAGAAGGAGGACCAGCTGGGCTTCTGGGGCTCAGGTAGCGGACTCGTCCAGTTTGCCGGGAACTCCCCCGCATCCTGGGGGCCCTTCAGTCTCGGGCACATGGGGTGCGGTCACCTAGTGTGGAGAGCAGGGAGACCCCACTCCCCAGAGGGCTCCTCCCTCCCTGGGGGAGACCTGGTCCTCACGTGCAGGGGATGAGGCACGGGGCCTCTTCTCACTCAGCAGAGGAGGATGCAGGCGGAGCATCATTCTCAACTGTCACAACGATGCCGTGACAGACACTCCCATGTGCTCGGGGCATCCAGCCATGACACAGGGATGATGTGCTTGCAGCACCAGGGTCAGCCCTGGGCACTCCGCTGGGCACCTCTGCCAATCTCGGCTGGGCTCCTTCACGCGTCTGGGGTCCCTGGTCCAAGAGGCCAGGGACCCCAGATGGAGCAAGGGGAAACCCGCTGCATGGGCACAGGGCCACATGCCTCATTCTGTTGGCCCCAGGAAGCCACGGAAGGGAAACGGAATGCACCCAGCGGAGTTCCTGCATTGTATAGGACAGGGGCACCATTCAGGGGGTGAGAACTAGGGGGCCCACAGAGGGGAAAGGGCAGCGAGCAGGATTCGATGGCCTGGCACAGAATGAAAATGGTGATAAGTAAGTTGTACCGTAAGCACACTGACTGCTTCACCACGTCCCATCTGTGGGTCGGGTAGGCGGATGGATGTGGAGTAGGGCAATTCCCTGGGGCTGAGGCCAGACCCTGCCTTGTTCTCTGGGGATGAAGTCTGGGGGGCCAGCTCCACCCTGATGGAGTGCAGGGTTCCCACCTGGGCAGGCCCCCAGGGAGGAGAAATCTCTGGCCATCACCGGCCATCACGCTGGCCTTTGGAGCCAGCAACCAGTCTCTTCTTCGTGTTCTACCGGGCTCCCTTCTTGTTGATTCCATTGTTATTTACATATTTGGTGAAGGATGGAGACTTGATCTGTGTTGCTGAGTAAGAACAGTATTATTCTGGCACGGAAGGAAGTCTTAAATAGAAATATTACCACAGAGAAAATATAAGTTATTCCTCTAATGTATTCAGACTGTCTCCGCCTGGCGTGTAGCTCTTAATAATTTCCTGGCCTCTCTGACATCAGTACACATGTGCTATTGATTTTTTTTTTCTCAGCAAGTGTAAGAAATATACATTGTATTTACTCTTTAAGAAATCCCAACACCCATAGGCTGCTGGTTAACAACAGGCACAGTGCTTAGCCGTCAGAAAGCTCAACAGGGTCCGGGGAAAACAAATCCCCATCGTTCTGTTAATGGAACTTCCCTGCTGTCCCAGCTGAGCTGTGGGCTGGAGGGCGTTCAGGCAGCCTGTCCCGTCTCCATGGATGGAATCAACTGCAGTCTGAGTGACTGTCGGGAGTGTTCTTGGAAGGTGTCAAGGAAAGGGGCTGGTCTCCCAAAGACAGATGACTGCTTGTGATTCGGGGAGCACCCAGGACACCCCGTCTTCATTGCTGAGAAGGCCCTCACAACCTTCCTGGCGTCCCACTGGCCGCTTCCAGGAGCCCGTTGGCTTGTCTGACCCAGGAAAGCCACTATAGCGGCATCTCCAGGCCTCACCTGAATCCCAGGAGACAGGAGCTGTGTCACACGGTAAGCTTCCCCCCCAGCAGAGGTTGGCTTGGTTTTGCCGGCTCCCGGCTGAGCTCTGGAGATGACCGAGCATCTAGCTCAGGGAGACAGGCCAGGAGGCCTGCAAGGCAGTGGGCTTCAGGGCTCCAGGCTACGAAACCCCTCTTGCCTCCTCGGGGGTCTGGAGCAAGCCCCTGGGTTCTGTTGGCCTGGACTTGGAACCTCAAAGCCCTCCTCTTTTTAGAGCCATCAGACAATGCAAGGTACAACAAACTAACTAAAACACACACACCGGAACAAAAGAAAAGAACACGTAGCCTCTCAAGGCCCTGGTCACCACTCTGCCCATCTCCTTCCCTCCCCCAGCTCCTCGAAGCCAGCCTGTCCTTGTCTTATCTCCACTGGACCTGCACCCCACCGCCTAGCGTCTGTCCCCAGCCTCCAGGAAAGTCCTTCTGCTTTGTGATGGTCACGTGAGCGGCCGACCAAGAGCGGCATCCAGGGAAGCGTCCTCCGTCCCCCTGATTCCTTTGTTGACTGCTGGGCACGTCACCTCCCTCCACGTGCCCCCTCCCTCACTGCCTCCAGGGCACCCCCCCAAACCATCCCCCAAGACCACCCACCAACCCTCCCAGTCTCGGGGGCGTCTCCTCCTGTGCCTTTTCCCTCCCCCAGCCTCCCATGCTTTTCCAGAAGCCTAGATGCAGGCTGCACTCCTTCCCCTTCTCCTGGAGCCCCTCTCTCATCCTCCCTGTTGTATGTTGGTTGGAAGATGACGGACAGGATGGGGAGACAGGCCCTCAAAGCCTGGGACCACGGGGCTCATGTGATGGAGCGTGATGGGCATGTGACTTCTTAATATTAATAGGTTGCCAGATTACTTCCAAAGAAGGTTGTTGCAGTTCTCATTTTCACCATCAATGTTAGGAGCACCTGACACCCTGCATCCTCACTGACAATTATCTTAAGTGTTGCTGTCAAATAGGTACAATCAGTAATATAATTATGAATACGACAAAAATGAGTCTGAGCATCTGCTAACATTTCCTCTTCCTTAAATTGCCAGTTTATTTACACCCTTTATTAATTTTGTATTTGTCTATCATGTATCCAACTCCTGTGTATGACTGCCTTGTCCATTATGGATATTAACTCTTTATGGTCAAGTATGTTACAAATAGATTTCCTGAGCAATTATTTGTACCTTGAAATTGTTTATAGAATTGTTTAACACTTTTAAAGCTTTTTCTAGTCAGATGTATCTATATTCTAAAATGTGGCTCCTTGATTTTCTATTATAAGAAAATTGCTTTGTCCACAGCTATACAAATGTAAGTCTAAATCTTCTTCTAAATTTTTTCTATATTTTACTTTTGGAGAGTTGATCTAGCTTGAATTTATTATAATTTGGTATGAGGCAGGGATGTTTTTTATTGATGATGGATGGCCTCTGATGTTACTACCAATGAAACAAACTATCCTTTCTCCATGGAACTGAGTTCCCTTAACTGGATGGACTGCGTTTGGACGCTGTTTTGTTTCATCTTCTGTTTTCTGAGCCGGGCCAGCTTGGTAGGGCTGTGACTTCAGCTTCTCTGTGCTGAGCTTTGATGTCAGGTGAGGTGCATGCACCCTCACTGCTAGTCTTTTTCAGAGTATCCTCAGATAAAGAGAGTTCTCCTATGGGAATTTTACACTATTTGTGCAGTGTCAAAGACAGCTCCAGTTTGAGTCTATTTGGGATGACTTTCTATTCATATTTTAACTGAATGATAAAATACGAAGGATGAAATCCCATTTTATTCCGCGTCGAGCAAAAGTGCCTTTTTCTTTCTCCATGTCTCTCTCCTAGTCTCATCAGGACAGATTTATATTTTTCTTCACATGAGTCCGGGCCCTTTTTGTTCAGTTATCAGGAGCTCTGTGGGGCTGAGGTTACCATCTGTGAATACATTTTGTTTCATTTCCACCCTAACAGCTTGCTGCTGGGGTAGAAAATAGCTGTTCATTTTTGTTTATTTACTTTCTATCGAACCACCTAAACATTATATTTTGTTACAATAATATGTTTATGCTGTGCAGTTACAAATGGGATAAGGAGGAAAAACTTCAAAAGCCAATTGAAAGAGGCTTTTTGAGGGTGTGTCTGTATATCTGGTTCTACCTGTGGTTTTCAACGATGCCAGTTTTTTCCAGAGCCTCTGGAATCCCTGAAGTATGTGTGGGGTGTGCAAAATGAGCATACCGATATTCCCTGGCAGTAAACCAATTATCCTGTTCCAAATACCCCGTATATTCAGAAGCCATTTGCAGTGATCGGCCAGAGCTCATCTGAGTCCAACTGCAGGAAGGACCTGGGAACATGATCGGAAACCCCAGCATGAAATAGCCATAACATAACACGCAAGTAGGACATGCAATAACAGCAGAACACAAAATTGATAAAGGGTGTAAATAAACAGGGAATTCAAGGAAGAGGAGATGTTAATAGAGGCTCAAACTGATTTTATTCTATTCATCATTAGATGACTGTTGTCTTACTATCTCACACCTATTTGACAGCAACACTTAAAATAATTGTCAGTGAGGATGAAGGGTGTCAGGTGTTCCTAACATTAACGGTGAAAATTAGAATTTCGGTGACATTTTTGGGAGCAATCTGACAATCTATTCATATTAAGAAAACACATTTCCTTTGGCTGGGAAAACCTAGAGATGTTGACATCTGGGGGCTGAGCGGGGGTCTGCGGTGTACCTTGTGCCCACTGGACATGAGTGCAGGGCACCCCTCACCTGAAGTCTCTCCCTCTCTCTCCAGCATCCTCTGTGCTGCCCCTCCTCTGTCTCCCACCAATGCCTTCCCCTCCGTGGGAGCCCTTGGCTGGCTTTTGCTGTCACCTGCCCTCTTGTCCAAGCCTGGCCATCCTGTGTGCTCCGCGCCGCACCAGCCCCAGGCTGGACCTCTGCCCTCCTCGGTGTGCCCCCCACCAGCGCCCGTCCAGAGCCCCATGCAGGGCTCACACAACACACCGATGGTGGATTCCGTCTGGCCACATAGCAGATTAACCCCTGGGCTTGCACTGGGGGCCGTGCCCTGTGTTTAGCCATCATTCTGTTATTCCACCCCTGCCTGTCTTGTGCTGACTCCCGGGAAGTGCCAGGATGCATGGGGCTCTGGAACAGGATGGAAGGAGACGCCACAGGGTCCGGGACGGCAGAGCAGCTCTGAAGAGGAGGAGGAAACCAGGCAGCAGCATTTGGAGGACCTCACCGACATCTGCACTGTGGACCCGAGCCGTGAAGGTGAGAGGACGCCCTTGGAGAGCAGGGGGGAGGAGGTGGTGGTCCAAGAAGGGGATGGGGGGGTCTGTGAGCAGTGGCCTGGGGGCTGCAGCGGGGCATGAGCGAGAGCTTACAGGGCCGGGCCAGGCCTGGGCTGGGCCAAGCCTGGAGCCCCCTCGGGAGGGAGGGAGGGAGCTGCGGCCCCCTGCACGGCACCCCTCGTCCTTGCCCTGGAGCAGGTGCTGCATCGCAGGACATGGCTCCTTACCCCATCTCCCTTCCCAGCCGGGTTTTTTCAAGCTGAGCTGCGGGGGGCGGGGCAGAAGGGGGCATCAGTGAACGCCCTGAGACTGTCCTCATGGGTGACTTTGAAGCAGCAGTTTGGAGCCGTGAGTTTGCATTTCCGAAGTCTCAGTCCCAGCTGCCTCCTCTGACTGGCAGGAGTGACCGGAGGCTCTGCACACGGGTCACCGCCTTTGTCTTCTCCGCACACATAAAGGTCAGCGTCCGTGTGATCTTTCGCTAACATCACTAACAAAGGCCTCTCTTCCCAAACTCTCTTCCAGACCCCTGACACCCTAGTCGTTGCTACTCTGACCTACCGGGCAGGCGTGGGGACACTGGCGCGTCCCTGAGGCGAGACATGCCTGTCCTGGGGGCCCCAGAAACAGGGGCGCAAGTGCCAGTCACACCTGCGGAGGTGGAAGAAAGACCTTTGTGAGGATCAGCCGAGCCAGCTGCCCTGGAGCCAGAGGCAGGGACCCGGCCTGAGAGGGTCAGGCCAGGATGTGGGAGGGCTGCCCTCTGTGACCCGACAGATGCCACTCCCACCCCCCCGGGAGGCAGAGATGAGAAAGGAAGAAGGAGGGGCTGAAGGAATTGGCGGGTCAGACGCTCAGGGCCAAATCCTGGTGGGAGGTTTCAGTCCCTACCTGCCCCTCCCTCCTGGGTGGCCTTGGGCCTCCTGTGGGCCTCCTTGGTCCTTCATTTTATCTTTTGGGAAATGAGGGCGCTGACAAGAAGGGATCTCAAGGTGCCTGAGACGCCTGGGATCACCCACATTTCCTCCCTTCCCCTGACAGATGGGGTGGTCTTCTGCGCCCCTCCCCCGACACCCGGGTCCTGTAGTGCAGGTGCTGGTACCTGACCCACGACCCACGGCAGCTGGTCCCGCCTCGCTGCTCCATGGCTGCCCGGAGCCTGCCCCTCGTCTGTCAATGTGGGACGGACGCCCGCTGCCCTCCCGCTGGTCTCCCAGGCTCCCCTTGTGCTAATCTGCCCTCCGTGTTCCCCTAAATGAGAGCATCCTTTACACCCAACCCCGATGGCTGGCCGCCAAGCACCTGGGACAGGACAGTCGTGCTTTCCTTCGTTCTCCACCCCACCCTCCCCAAATCCCACGGGGGGCCCTGCTTAGACCCCCTCCTCCTGTGAGCCTTCCTGGATGCAGAAGCCGGGTATCACACCTGTCTCAGCACCATGATAGGTTTCGGGTGGAAAGGACACGTACGTTTTAAGCCCACGCTGTACGATGTGTCCACTGCTGCTGTTATCCATTCCTACACCACTTACAAGGAAGGCAGCCTCGTAGAGTTATGCAGTTGCCTGAGCCGGTTGGGTAGAGGCAGGTGGCCCCGTACCAGGTCAGTCGGCTCGCAGGCCTGCTCGGTGCCGCGGCTTTGGCAGATCGGGGGCTCTGCAGTGGGAGGGGTGTAGGTATGTGTCTGTCTCTGGCCCTGCGGGGCTGATCCCGGGGTCCCAGTTCCAGGACAGGGACAGAGACCCTGGCTGTACGATCTGCGCTCTGATTCTTCCAGAAGTCCAGGGCGTCTGTCCTATCTCCCTCGGTATCAGGGAGGCGGCGAGGACTTGTTTCTTTGGCCCTCCTGACAGGCAGAGAATTGTTTGGATTATGAATATCAGCTTGGGGGTGACAGGTGACAGACATCTCGGTATTGACCTTGCTCAGAAAGGTACCAAAATAGAAAGTTCAATATTCCCTATTTTAACCGACAGTTAAAAATTCAATAAATCTTCTTCTTGCCAGACACCTGTATGGAATTGCGCTGAATAAATGCCCTCGGATTCCTTGCAGACGAGCCCTGGTGTTTATGTGTAAAGCTATCAGCACAGTGGGAAGGAACTGATTTTCCAGACTCGAGAGAATGGCCCTTTTGAAAAGTAAAAATAGCCCTATGATCCCAGACGATTTTGACAAAACTTGGAAATGAAGCAGAGGTGGGAGATAAAGGCTCGCTCCATCTCCCCTGGACCCAAGATAGAGACCACAAGACAGTTCCATCAATAGCGAAATACTGGATCTGTGACAATTTGTCTGTCTGCACACATGAAGGCATCGGTCGTAGATTCTAAAGAGAATGGAAAATGGTTAGATCATTGTCAGGACCAAATGAAACTCGAAGAGTCCAAAAGAAAGTGAATAGATAACAGAAAAACAAGAAGTAAAATTAAAAAGAAGAGGGCTTCCCTGGTGGCACAGTGGTTGAGAGTCCGCCTGCCGATTCAGGGGACACGGGTTCGTGCCCCGGTCCGGGAGGATCCCACATGCCGCAGAGCGGCTGGGCCCGTGAGCCATGGACGCTGAGCCTGTGCATCTGGAGCCTGTGCTCCACAACGGGAGAGGCCACAACAGTGAGAGGCCTACGTACAGCAAAAAAAAAAAAAAGAAGAAATAAAACATCGACAAGACTAACATTTGAATCATCAGAACGACAGTGAAGAGTTATTTTTTCTCTTAAGGAAGAGAGATTCGGGCAGTAAGAGCGAGGCTAACATATGACAGCATAGACCAAGGAGAGGGACGAGGCTCAGGAGACGTGAATGAACACAAAGGATAAACCCAAAGTATCCAAAGACAGCCCGCAAATAAACATGAAGCCAACAAGGCCACAAAAAATCTGCTCATAGAAGCAAAAGGGAGCCTGGGAAACGCGGAAAGAGATCAGCCTCACAGCCAATAGAGGAACTCACAGGGATGATGAGATGTCACCAGACCAGTGGCTCCTACCTTGCAGTCCCTCGTCCATGTGCGAGGCCGGAGCCGTGTCCACGGCTCGAGCTGCCTGCACCGATTCCGATGGGACTCATACCATAACACAGGGAAAATCAAGAGGGAAAGGGCACGTTGCAAAAGGACACACGTGCTGCACTGTGAACATGAAATTCTAACACAATCCGACGTGTACTGTGGACAGAAAGATGTATTTGGGGGGAAAATGTAAAATGCACGGGGAACGTATACACCCGCTCAGGATGCCCGCTGCCAGGGGCCACAGGTGGGGACAGGTGTCCTCCGAGGAGAGGGGGCTTCTGCTGTATGGTCACCAGGCTGAGACCCTTTCGCTCTTCTGGGGGCAGCCCTCCGCCCCACAAGGGAGCAGGCCTCATTCACACACACGCAGAGCTAACAGTCCTGGGCTGAGAGCCACTCACATTCTTGTGAATTTTTCGAAAATGAGATTCGGGGAGGCCCTGTGATTGTGGGAGGTTTACAAATTAAGTTCCATGACTTTGGACCAAAAAATAGGCCACCTGAGTAGGCCCCACTGGAGTCCCTGGTGTCCCCGGGGCATGTGACACGCCTCCACCCGACCCGTCCCCCCAAGAGCCTCTCTGCCAGGATAGGCCACCTGGGGTCAAGTGTGCAGGAGGCCACCCTGGCAGCTGTTATCTTGGTGGATTTACTTTCTAAAACCAAAGGCTTCCTTTTTCTGATGTGTAAGTTTCATGTATGAGAAATATTATAAGACTATGAAAGTTAAATCACTTACATTTGGGAAATTACGTTTATCTAACAGACTAAAATTTCATGGGATGAAGTACAGAATAAAATACCCGCACGGCATGTAATACAGTACAGGGGTGTCTGAAGGGCAATGCTTAAGAACATGTTTACGTAACAATATGATGCAAATGGGGCTTCCCTGGTGGTGCAGTGGTTGAGAGTCCGCCTGCCGATGCAGGGGACACGGGTTCGTGCCCCGGTCCGGGAAGATCCCACATGCTGCAGAGCGACTAGGCCCGTGAGCCATGGCCGCTGAGCCTGCGCATCCGGAGCCTGTGCTCCGCAATGGGAGAGGCCACAACAGTGAGAGGCCCGCGTACCGCAAATATATATATATATATATATATATATATATATATATATATATATATATATATATATGATGCAAATGAACGTATCTACAAAACAGAAACAGACTCACAGACTTGTGGTTGCCAAGGGGGAGGGATGGACTGGGCAGTTGGGATCATCAGATGCAAACTATTATATAGAGAATGGGTAAACAACAAGGTCCTACTGTAGAGCACAGGGAATTACATTCATTATCTTGTGATAAACCAGAATGGAAAATAATATGGAAAAGAATATATATATGTATAACTGAATCACTTTGCTGTACAGCAGTAATTAACACAACATTGTAAATCAACTATACTTCAATAAAATAGGTTAAAAAAGAAAAGAAAAGAAAATTCTGCACAGTATTTGAGACACCCTGGGAAGACTGGGAGTGAGGAGGGCCCGGGGGACCGGGATGCCGGGTGGGCTGGGCACACCGGGGGTCTTCTCACCCACAGGGGCTGTGTGAGGGCACCCACAGTCCAGGTGCACCAGTGACGTGGAGATTGTCCAGGGCCCGACGCCTCAGCAGGTGCTCCACAGATGGTGTGAGGTGCTGCAGGGGGTGAGTAATCACAAGAGAAAAAATAGCTAGAGAGCATCGTCCCCACTGTGATTCCATGCTCTGCACTCACCAGGGAAAGAAGCGCCAAGCCAGGCTGAGATCCAGAAGGAAAGGACCCTACTGGGCCTTGAAGGGCCTGGCCTCCTGCTTCCCCCGAGCCCAGGGTTTGGGCTCTCAGGGGATAGAGGATGGCCTTGGGACCACGGAAGTCACAGAGAGGCTTGGTGTGGGCAGCAGGGTGCCAGGCAGACGGAGTTTTCTTCCCAGAAGAGGGAAGGGGCTGGGACGGGGGCTGTGGGGTGCCAAGGGGCCGGTCCTGGGAAGGGGTGCACGGCCACTGGGCTGGACACTTGGAGCTGAGACCCTGGGGATTGTGGCCAGTGGGGTGAACCTCCAGAGGACTGCGGATCGGGAGAGAGTCTGAGCAGCATGAGGGCCTCTGAAGTTGGGTCCCCAAAGAAAGGACAGAGGCCCTTCCCAAGACACACTGGGCTGTACCAGCCCCCGCAGACCACCTGTGACCACAGAGCTGAAAGGTGGCACATCCCAGGACCTCATAAGACGACCAGATTCGAGATCCCCTCACCACGCGTGGCCGAGGGCTGGCCCAGAGGAATGAAGCCAACACCTTCGGGGACCCCTGGCTCTGCGGCCCCCTCCCAGCTTCTGCTGCCACCTGCAGGGGCCAAATCCTTCACCTGGCTCTCCCCAAGTCTCATTCAGAAGGAGTCGGTTCTCTGGACCCCCTAAGCGACCCTCCCTCAGGACCCTGGCAGATGTGCCAGGACCAGCCGGCGGTGGCCTTTCTGCGTCTCCTCCCGTCTCCGACCCCCAACCCTACATCAATGATGACAGTTGTTGCTGTGGCCCTGTGTGGGG
This sequence comes from Mesoplodon densirostris, assembly GCF_025265405.1. Classification (NCBI taxonomy): domain Eukaryota; kingdom Metazoa; phylum Chordata; class Mammalia; order Artiodactyla; family Ziphiidae; genus Mesoplodon; species Mesoplodon densirostris. Next base: position 61,576,218 of record NC_082671.1, on the reverse strand, counting down.
TGCAGAGACATCGGGGGAGCTGCTTTGTCTGTAGGACGTTCTCGGGCATTTTCTTATTATCGGAATTTCTTCCTTTTGAATTTTATTTCTTCAGTCTTACAATTTCTGGTTGTTCGTATTTATCAGTGGAATTTCAGAGGTTGCTTTAAAGCAGCCAGACGTGTCCTGGTTCCATCGTGGCTGCGGGGTCCCTGCTTTCCCCGGTGCCTGGCTGGGCGGCGGGGCCCTAGGGGTTTGGGTCCTGGCTCTGAACAGCACTGGGACTTGGAAGTCACCCATCCTCTTGGGTTCCTGATCTGAGGATCCAGTGAACACACGGTATCCCTGGCAGACAGGGTGGCCCGGGGGTGGCTACGGACGGCGTGGCTGTGATGGTGACAAGCAGTTGACAGCTGTTGCAAGAGAGGTTTGGGGACCCTCTCCTACTGTGAGGGCACGTGAGGCAGCTGGGTCCGTCCAGGGCCACTCCCGGGCCTCCACGCCCAGTGTTTTTTCCTAAAGGCCCCATAGCACTTACCAGGCCAGAGGTGGATTTGACCTGGCAGCCACGTCCCTGCTGCGGGCCAGCTTGTCCAGCCGTACGGACCCTGGGTCGCCCACTGGAGGCCCCTTCGGAGTTACAATTTTTAGCCTACCGACTGGGATGCTGGCCTCTGCCTGTGTCGATCGGGACCACGGCAGGGCCCAGACTGCTCTCCAGGCTTTGGTACGATCTGGGATTCTTTATCACAACCCCCAGGAGTCCCACTTCTCTTCACCCTGCTCTTCCATAGCCCCGGCTTCCGTGATAGCCGTCTTGACCGAGGCCCCCACCCTCTCACCACACCCACTGTCCACTCTCCAGACCAGACGGAAGGACAGCTGAGCCTGGGAGAGCTTCTGGATCTGAATTCCAGGAAGATGCCTGTTTCTGTGGTGCCCGTGCACACACACACTTACACACTCACACACACAGAAGGTGTCTTCTTTGAAGGGGGCTGCAGGCCAGAGATGGCGGCCCTGGCGTTTGAGGGCAGAGAGCTGCACGGGCATCTAGGGTTTCTCTCCAAGACCCACCTGGACCATCAGCGTCACCACTGTTTACTTGGCCGGCACAGCCAGCCCAGAGCGCGGCCATCGGACCCTCTTCTTGCAGAAGACGCTGCGTCTCGCGCAGAAAGAGGCGTCAGTCGGTAGCCGGAAGCTGCCTTTGCTCTGACTCTGGCACAGCCAGGGTGACACGAGCCACATTTGCTCTGTGGAGGGAAACGGCTTCCAGAACTTGCTCTCTGGGACCCAGGAGGGCACAGGCTTGGGCCCATCGCTGCAGCCCGGAGGCTCTTGGCAGGCGCATGGAGGCTAATTAGCAGAAGGCAGCCACATCCCAGCCTCCGGCTCGCAGACACATTTGTTTGTTTATTTGTTATTTTGCTGGTCCTGGCTTTGGCTCTCACATGCAGAGCTTGGCTGTTGGATTCTTTTCTTTAAAAAAAATCAATTCTAGTCTCTTCTTGGATTTTAAGCAATTTGAAATTTAATTTTAATATTTGTCACTCATTTATCATTGACTCAGCTGTTTGCTCAACAAGGACCCTGGCCAGGTGCTGGCCGCTGTCGGGTGTCAGGGCTTTGGAGCTTCAGCTGGGGCTGAGGGGCGGCAGCAAGACCAGCACCGATGCCATGACCCCCAGGGCTTCTGGGGACCGGCCGGGAACACTTGAGATATGGGAATGGGGGTTCTACAAAGTCTGAGACACTCACAGGGAACCTGCGGACCCATGAGGGCCAGGAGCAAGGGGCCTGCCGAGCACAGTGGAGATGAGAGCCGCAAGCTGGATGGAAAAGGTGCTTTTCACCCATTCACTCATTTGTTTGTCATCCCTCCATATTCTACAAACCTTCCTGGAGGAACAACTAAGCGCCAAGCACCCTTCCAAGTTCCAAGTTCGGGGCAGACAAAATCCCTGTCTGAGGAGGTCCCGTCCTGGTGCAGGACAGAGGTCCCGAGCAAATGAGGCCGATAAACCACAGCCGGGGCGGGGTCAGTGATGAAAGAAGTAAAGTGTGTGAGGGAGGAGGGTGCCCTGGGCCCCCACGAGAAGCATCCGACTGGAGCCTGAACAAAGTCAGAGTGAAGATCTCAGGCATCTGGGCAGAGCCGGGAGTGGGCAGAGAAGCCCAGCGGGCAACTGCAAGGTCTGTGGCTCCCGAGGACTTGGGGGTGGCGGTGAAGGGACAAGGGGAGGCTGGGGCCTTCCAGTATCTGCCCCGACAGGCTCCCGCCCGGGATCAAACCAGATTAGGGAAACTCCATCTTTCTGATGCTATGCAAACATGGAGAAGGACAGCATTGCATAGCTTGCTGGGCTAAAGGACGGGCAAGTGGGAGCTGCTGGCACCCCCAGCCTGGCTCTGCTGCCCTGAGAATGGACAGGCTGATGCCCCCTGGAGCAGAACCCTGAGAAAGAAACAGGATGCTCAGGAGAGGACACCTACAAAGAGGCCAAAGGGCAGCCGCCCGTGCAGCCCACCTGGGCAGAGATGCACAAGGGCCGGGGGCACAGCATGTCCTCACACATCGCCCCTCAGTCGGTGGGCTCCCTGGGGAGGTTTGGTAGGGTGGGAAGGGAGCAGACTCTGTGCTGAGCTTTGGGAAAACAGTTCTGGGGCCAGTGGTGGACACTGGCTTTCTGTGTACACTCCTGGGAGCTGGTGGGACCCCCAGCCTTCAGTGGGACACACCTGCATGCTTGCTTCTCTCCTTATAAGCATGTCCCCAGGAATGAGTCAGAGGCTCAAGATGATAAGGACCGGTGACATCTAAGACTTTAATGTTTCTACCTTGAAATTACACCAGTTTCTATACTGAACACTTGTTGATTTCTATTAATCTGCAAGTAGGAGGACTCTCCCAAGAGCAGTTCACACAAAGTAAGGGCTTTGTTCTTCTCAGATACTAAGAAGGTCATGGGAGAAACAGTCCAGAATGTGTGGCATCTCCGACACACCATCGGGATGCAGACTTGCGTCTGCTCAGCTGTTCCCGGGATGTCTCTTGCACACAAAATGGCAGCTGCACCTCTGGCATTGCATCCTCCTTCCAGGTGCAGAAAGGAAAGGACCCAGGGGAGAGCTGACCAGTCGACTTCTACTGCAAGGTCCTCTCTGAGGATTCAGAGACCCCACTCCATCCCCCCGGCCAGGATCGGGTCCTGTGGCCCCCAGCCATGAGAGAAATGGGGCTTTTCACTCCTTTTCTTTATTTTGCTTGTGTGTTTGGAGCAAAATGTGTAAAAAGAAGACCATGAATATTAGGTGGACGTGCTGTGTTCACAGCAACCTCTGTGAGGGAGATACTCCTGTCCGCCCCATGAAGACCTTGCAACTCAGGGGGTCACAGATCTTCCCCAGATGACCCAACACTTTGGTGGATTCAAGCCCAAGAGGGTTATCCCAGAGGCATCCTCCGGTGTCCTCTGCCGCTGGCCTCCCTGCGTGGCTCCAGCCCTGGGCCTCCCGCCTGCTGTGTCACTGTTCACTGTGGAGCCCCGGACCAGACTTGTGATACTTGAGCTGACACCTCCCCACGTGCACAAACCCTTCATTTCACGTTAACCTGCTGCTGCACGCTTGATTTATTTTAGCATTTATGGTAATGGTTTTGAAGGTTTTTTTTATGATAAAGGGGACAGATAGTACATGGTAGCAAAATGCAGTTGACGGTAAGTGCTTATTATGTAATTATGGATGCTTTAATATGCATATTTTTCTCTGCGGTTGGTAGCAACTAAACACATAATTACTGAATATTTAAGAAGAATATTATCTACCGAGTCTTCTGTCTGCTGAAAAGCAGGAAATCTTTGCTCGTGGAACCTGGCTAAATCCCCTTCACAGTAGAGCTGCCTGAGGGTGAGAGCTGCCTCCTCTGAGACGGTGGGGAGGGGATCTCGAGGACCTGGCAGGGGGTGGGGGACAAAGCCCACATCACCGAAGATGCTTTTAAGGAGCAAATGCACCTCCTGATTCTGCAACTTGAATGGGAATGACGTAAACAGAGTGAGTCTGGTGCGGGGGGGTGGGGGGGCAGGGATGGAGGAGAGGGATGCCCTGGCAAGAGGTCCTGGAGCAAAGGAGAGTTGGGAAGGAAAGAACAGTCATCGGGCGGGGACGACGGGTGAGATGAGAAAAATACCAGGGATGGGTTGGACTCTGCAGATGCCTGTGTGACCACCCAAAGGGTGGGGAGAGAGACCCAGTCGGAGAGAGATGGAGAGACAGAGGACGCTCCGAATCACACACGCACATGCACACAGACAACAGGCAAACACGCACATGTGCACACATGCAACAAGGCTTTAGGATTTCAGGAACAAATAGAGACAGACTAGGAAAGGCCACTGCTCTCCTTCCCTCTCTCTGGGGAACAGACTTCATGTCTTCCAGCACCCACCCCCCAGAATCCCCAGAGGACAGCCAGGACCCCTCGACTCTGGGGCACCCTTTGCTTCCCTCCCTGATACCCCACAACTTACCTTCATGGCTCTTCAAACTGATGCCCCTGTGCCTTCCAGATGACTAGGTGTGGCTGCCTGGTGCTAAGGCAGGTAGGGTGGGTGCCATAGCCCACGACCATGCCTGCACACCTGGCCGGTGCTGATCACCATCAAGGCTCCCCGAGGACTGGTGGGCAGGAACAGGACAGCCTGGGAGGGATGGGGTGGTGGGACTGTCACCCTCATAATGGCCGAGTGGCCCAGGCCCGTCTCCTGCCTCCCCAGGTGGTGTCATCCCAGATTCCAGGGCTCTGCCCAGACTCAGGGTTCACCCTGACTTCTGCGTGTGCAGGAAAAGGGCCCAGGAAGGCAAGGGCTGGAGGAGAGGCCAAGGGGCCTGCCCTAGTCCCCTTCCAAACGGGTCTGGTCTTTCCTCTGTGGAACCCGGGGTGTCCCAGGCTGCAGGTCCTACAAGCCCTCTGCCCACTGCTCATTTGTGGGTTTACTGGGCTCAGGCATCTGCTTTATGCTCCTGGCAAAGGTACAGGGGGAACACGGGGTGAGCTGCCCGAGACCCTTAGGGCTCAGCAGGAACTGTGAACAAGTGCACAGAGCCAGCCCTGCTGTGGGAATGGCAGTCCGTGAAGAAGCCCCAGCGGACGGTGATGTGACGGCAGCCGGGTTTGCTGTCGTCTGGATGCCGTGGAGCCTATGGTGAAGGCAAACTCCTCCATCCCAGCAAGTTGGTCTGCGTCTGACTCGGGACAAAGTTAAACCTGATGTAGTTTCTGAGCCCCCCTCTCTCTCTTCTGTCTGGATGTTCCCCCCCCCCCGCCCCCCGTCTCTCGGACTCCTGCAAACTAATGTCCGATTTGACCTGACGGGACACATGGGGCTGAGCTGCTTTTCCACCCGCTGCCCAATCCTCCACTGGACGTCCAGGGAGGGCAATGTCCCCTCCCAGGCCCCCAGGAGCCCTGTCACTTGGAAAGCCAAGCCCCCCCCCGCCTGAGCCCCCTGATCCTTGGGGGACAGAGTGAAGGAGGGATGAACTGTCGCCTCCTGTCTGCGCCCACCCCCTCTGGGAAGGACAGGCCCTCCCTCTCGGTGACCTCTGCTGGTTGCTGCATTTTAGGTGTGGGCTCCCTGAGGCTGCGTGTCCTCCAGAAAGTTCTCAGCACTCACGGGTTCCCCACTCCCTCCTGGCTGTGACCCTGGGGCCATTGGAGACCTGGCTGCTCTTCAGGTGGCCACACTCGGCCACGGGGACAGTGTGGCCTCCCTGGGCCTGAGGCGCTGACCCTCCCCAGCCCGTCACCCCCGGCCCCGAGGACTCCTGGGTCCAGGCTGCCACCTGGCTTCCTGCACTCAGAGCTCATCTCTTTGCCCAGGGGCTGTGGTTCTGGGCATAAGGCCCCTGGCCTTTCTGGGGACCATGGGCACCTGACCTCTGGGAAGCCCTGTCATCTGCCCAGAACACAAGCTCAGTGTGACCAGCGGCCGTGTGAAGGTGTGGGCTCGAGCCCTGCCCGGGGCCAGGGCATGACTGCCCTCAGGATTTGTTGAACCAGTGGATACTCACTCAGGGTGAGTTGAATGAACGCATGAATAGATGAAAAAATGGAGGGAAACGAATGGATTTCGGATTCAGGCATAATCACATCAGGACTGCTTTTCCCTTGAGGGGAGAAGAGGCGGCCCTTCCTCGAGTCCCTGGCCGCTGAGTAGTTGTTGTCTCATCTTCGTCTTGACATTTCTGGGGCCAGGAGTTATCCATGCATGCTGAATATCAAGGTCAGTATTTTTAGATGCAAATTCTTTAATTTTTGGAAACCCTCCAAAGAGGTTTCAGTGATGGGTACATATTTGATAAATATAAATAAATTTAAAAGCTATAAAAATAACTCCTCAAAAACTCTCTGTTCTATTTTCTATTTCCTGGAAGCCCACACACATATTCTGAGAGAGGAAGGGGGCTCCAGCCTTGCCGTCGGGAGCAGGACGCTGACCACAGGCCAGTGGTCCTCCCCACCTGCCTGGGATGCCCCAGGGGCCTGAGGCTGGAGAAGAAGGTCGCATTGAGTCCAGTGACATGGGATGTGCTCAAGCCTCTCCCAGGGCCCCGCCTGCTCTGTGTCCTGGTCAGAGCCCCCAGAGAACAGACCTTTGAATGAGCTTAGAGACGCAGACCGCCCAGAGATGAGGCAGCCAGGTGAACAGCAGTTTTCTGGAGGCTCAGGAAGCCTCGGCCCACCCTTAGACCCACAGAGCACTATTTGGGGCCCCCCTTGGGCCCTGAACCTCTCATCTGAGAGCAGACCTCTGCACAGGCTCATGTGCAGCGGGAACAGAGAGCAGGCCTGTTGGAGACATGTCAGCAGGTGCCAGTGTCGCGAGGTGAGGGGTTTGTGCACCGCCTGGGAGACCCCACAGGGGCTGCCCCAAGTGCACGGCCAGGGCGGGTGAGTGCAGAAGGCAACGGGGAGCCCCTGAGGGGGTGAAGGAGTGCTGTGTCCCACCCTTAGATGGGCTGGTCTGGAGTCAAGGTCTCCCCGTTCCCTGCGTGTGCCGCCCGCCCACACGCTCTCTTCCCCTTCAGAGCAACACTGTCCCCCGCCCCCGGGGCCAGGGCAGAAGCCAGAGCTGTTCCTCCAGGACCCCCCACAGATAGCAGCTGGCTGTTCACACCCGCTGCCCCGGGCTGCCTGGTCCTTTCTGCCGTGGCTCATTCACACTCTGGCTTCCTGTCCACAAAGCCTCCCCTACCACCTGTTCCCCCTAAAGATGGGCTCCTGGGTCCCACTCCCCCAGCCAGATGTTCCTCCGCCCCCCATCAGCACGTCTCCCCAGCCCCTCCGGCCTCCTGTCCCTATGGCCTGACATGGACTCCTCCAGGAAGTCCTCCCAGATACCCTCAGTCCAAAGTGGCCTCTCTCTCCAGCCTCTCAGGCTGCTCCGGACCCTCCCTGGCACAGTTACCATCATCAGCCTATGACAACCAGCTGCCCCTGACATGCAAAATGGGCTCAGTGAAGACTGATGGAGACCGTGAATGGATGAGTAAATATGTCAAGTTATTATTGCTGGAGCAGCTCTGAATTACATGGGGGTGGATGTCTCTGTCAGTTCAAGCTCCCATAACAAAATACCACATGCTGGGTGGCTTATAAAGAGCATTTCTCACCATTCTGGAGGCTGGACATCCAAGGTTTAGGCGCCAGTGGATTCAGAGTCTGGTTCATTGATGGCCTCTCCTCCCTGCATCCTCATGGGGGGGAAGGGGAGAGGGAGTTCTCTGGGGTCTTTATTGAGGGCACTGATCCCATTCATGGGGGTTCCACCCTCAAGACTCGACCACCTCCCCAAAGCCCCATTTCCTACGGCCATCACATTGGGGGTTAGGTTTCAACATATTCATTTTGGGGGGACACAGACATTCAGTCTGTGGCAATGGCCTGTGGTAGATGAACAATACATACATTTTTTAATTGAACGGGAGTAAAGTCCAGTCATTTTTATCCTGAGCATCCAGGCATAGGTTTAGCAAGTTAAATATTGAAATACCTAATGCACAAGCCTTCTATGGTCCTGGTAGAACCACCTCTTTCCAGAACTGGGCATCCTCCTGTGGGGGCCTTTGGTGTGGGAACGGGTGGACAGTCTGGGGCTGTGGTGCACACACGGATCCCCTGGTGTACGTAGATGAAGCCTGTTCTGAGGAACACGTCTATGCGGTCACTACCATCCATGTGGTGGACAGGAGTCCACATAGAAATTTCTGGGCACCCAGGGTGGATTTCCCATGGCTTCAGTGGAAACGTGAAGCTGACTCTGCAGCCCTTCGCCTGAAGCTATTGATGGCTCTGGGCTTTGGCCACCTCCCTGAAAACCTCATAACCTTTTTAATCACTGCATCTCCAGCGTTAGGACATCCTCGGTCTGCCTGGAAGGCTCAGGGGAATCGGTGTGAGCCTTGCCTTGTCTCACTATCTCCAAAACCTCCTGCAGCCCCTGCCGGGGGACCTCCTGGTGCATCCTGTGCAGCGTGGGCGGGGAAGGGGGAAGGGCTGCTCCCACGCTTCTGTGTTGTTCCCTTCAGCCCCGTTTAATTCTGTTTAAGACGGGTTCCCCCTCGTTCCTCAGTGGTGTCCTGAGCTGGGTGGAGCATCGTTCTGGAAACAGTCGGGTGTTTCTAGATACGCACATCTGTCTCTGTGTCTCCGAGTCCTCAGACTCCTCCTTCCCAGCCTCGCTGTTTTGCACTGTTGTGCCGGCCCTGCCTGCTTTTGTCCCCCAAACTCTGCACACGCCTGTCGGCTCAGCAGACCTTAGTCAGCACTTCACTGTGTATCTAACTCAGCCCGAAGCCATCTCGCCCTTGGACCTGGTTCAGCTCAAGGTTCTGGACGTGTAAATATCACTGGTTTCTTGGGCTTTAAGAAGTTCAAGGCCTGAGAGTTGGCGATGCCACCCGGTGTCCTGATCTCGCAGATGCCTCCCCGCCCTGCCTCTTCCCCGGGCGGGCGGGCACCGTGCTTTATTCCCGTGACCCCCATCTGGGGCAGCTCCTTGAAACACCCACCGGCCACATCGGCAGCCAGGAGCCGTGTCACAGGACCCCACGTGGGTGCGGCCCCAGGAGTGTTCTCAGAGCCCCAAGCCACTGGAGAGCACACAGTGAGGACACACCTGGTGGCCAGGGGCTCCATGCCAGGAAGATCATGTGGCTGTGGGTGAGTCTCCAGGAAACCCTGGTCACAAGACAGATTGGAAAACTTGGCTGTGGAGACCCGACCAAGCCCACACACACAGCAGGGCACATGCGTGTAGATTCACACAGGATCATTCATCACCCGCCAGCTTCACACAGGATCATCCATCGCCTTCCAGGTTCACACAGGAGCATCCATCACCCTCCAGGTTCACACAGGATCATCCATCCCCCGCCAGGTTCACACAGGATCATCCATCCCCCGCCAGGTTCACACAGGATCATCCATCCCCCGCCAGGTTCACACAGGAGCATCCATCCCCCGCCAGGTTCACACAGGATCATCCATCACCCGCCAGGTGTCGGGCACTGTTCTGGGCCCTGGGGACTGAGCAATGGACCCCAGCCACAGACACTGTTCTTTTCCTGAGGGTCGCAGTCCAGGGAGGAGACAGATGGTGACTCCCGAGCACACACGGGTCGAGTGCCTTAGGAATGAAGCTGGTGAGGAGGAGAGCAATGTTAGTCCTCACACCGGGCAGGATTTTAACTCCGGCGGTGAGAGATCCTCCAGACCAGGGCGTCCAGGGAAGGACCCGAGGAAGCCAGGGGATGAATCGTGAGCACAGCTGGGAAAAGCTCTTGGCTACAGGGAGCGAGTGCGGGGTCCTGTCCACGTGTGCACACCTGCACACACACAGGGAGCAAGCATGTGCACACACGCATACACACACGGAACACAGGTTCACATGTGTCAGCCAGGGCTCTCCAGAGACACAGAACCAATAAGATACAAGTATACAGATATATAAATACATATGATAGATAGATAGATAGATAGGGGACAATTACAAGGAGCTGGTTTACACGATTAAGGGGCTGGGAATTCCCACAATCAGCCGTCTGCCAGCAGGACCCCCAGGACCACTCACGTGCTGAGTCTGAGACCAGAGGCCTGAGACCCAAGGGAACCCACAGTGTGAGTTCTCATCCGGGACCAAAGGCCTGAGACCCAAGGGCTGAAGATGTAAGTTCCAGTCTGAGGACCTCTGTCCCAGCTGAGCACGAGGCAACGAGTGCCCTGTGCTGACCTCACAGGATTGGACGAAGGCCCTGCATTCGGGCAGGGCCTCTGCTGTACTCAGTCCACCAAGTGCTACTCTTACCCAGGACGTCCTCACAGACATACCCAGAAATAATGTTTAGCCAGATATCTGGGCACCTCGTGGCCCCGTCAGGTTGACACAGAAAATTAACCATCACAGCGAACACACACACACACACGCACACACATGTTCACACCATACACACATGAAATAAAGCATGGACTGGGGGGACGAGTCCTGATCTGGCCTCAGTCTGGACAGCAGCCTCGTTACCCTAGCTGTGCTGGGCGGAGATGAGGACCCTTCTCTTTGGCGACAGAGGAGCCAGGAAGTCTTTATTTAGTATATAAACACTATTTCACTTGACCTTTTTAAAAATGAAATATTTCAAACCTAGAGAAAAGTCAATAATATACCAAACTGCCATTTCCTATCACTCAGATTTAGTCATTTTTGAAATATTTGCTATAAATATTTTCCTAAGAAATAAAACCTTACCGTGTGGTGGAATCCTTGCCCCAAATCCCTGACTGCCTCTGTGACATCTGCCTGGAGCTGGGAGACCCCCAGGGACCAAGATGATCCCAGAGTAAGCATGTGGCCTCATCTCCCCAATTCCCTGTGTCAAATTTTAATATATACTCTCATGTCCCTAAGCCAGGTGGAGTTATGTTTTTCATGTTTTACAAACCAGATAAATGGTTTCGTTTTGTACCTTTCATGGTACACTTTGCTTTTTTAAAATTCAACATGCATTTGAGATTTACCACTATTGTTATATACATATTCGTGGTTCATTCATTTTAACTTCTGTATAGCTTTCCGTTTGAGGAATAAACCACATTCAGGCTGGTCTGTTCGCTTTACGACAGTTACGATTCTGCAGAAGCATCCTCTGGCCTGTTACTCCATCCACGTGTGGAGATGCTGTCCACGTCTCTTTGGGAGGCTCGCTCTTATGGCCGCTTCTGCCTGGGGGCCCCATTTCCCCATCTCAGCCAGGTCTCAGCACTGGAGATGTGCCTTCCGCTAATCCCGGGCTATGATAAGGCGTATCTTTATAGTTTTAAGTCCCTTGATTAACAAAGAATGCTTTCTGTGCTAGATCTTCAAGTTCCCTTTTTTGTAAGGATCTACCCTTATCCTTCGCTCAGGTATCTGTTGAGATGACTGGCTTTTGCTTAATAATTTATAGGTGTCCTCTGCATGTTTTGAATAAATTTTATTGTTTATTATATGTTTTGCAAACATCTCTCCATCTGTGGCCTGTATTTTCACTAGTATGTTGTGCGGTGCAGGGGTTTTATTTATAAGGTGGTCATTTTTATCGCTTTTTATTTCTCAGATTGTCTATAAGAAAACTTCCCATGTTCTTAGGTCATGAATACAGTCTCTGATTTCTTCCACAATTTGTAAGGCTTCACTTTTCACAGTGAGGCAGTTCATCCCCATGTCTGCTGGGTGGAAGCCCAGAGCAGCTGTTGGCTGGATCGGATCTCAGGGGCCACACAGGCTGAGTCAGGGCCACACAGGCTCTGACAAGCTGCGTCCAGTCTCTGGCTTCCACGGAGTGCCAGGCCCCTGCTTCGAGGGGAGGAGTGGCGCCCTGTATTTTAAACACCCACGAGGACTTGTTTTTAATTGTTATCTTCTCCTCTATTTCTCTTCCTGTGCTCCAGCAGTTTTGTGATGTGGCTGGGCTCCATCCCTGGCTTGAGGGTGTAGTAGGTCCTTTCTTGCACTTGTCATAAACACAGGCCCCGCTCGGGGGAGCAGAACTGGTGTCAACCCTGGTCAGTTTCCAGGGTGTGGAGGCATGGGGGTGACACTGAAGCAGAGGATGAATGTGCCTGTGAGTCCCGAGGGCGGGGAATGAGACACAGAGTTGCTGGGTCAGTGTGTATACACCTTATTAAAGACTAATCCTTAAAAATAGTCTTTTAATTTGATATTTAAAGTACACAGGAAAATTCAGAAAACAATTTAACAGCATCTGCGTGTCCACATCAAGAATGAGCCCGTGCTAATATTTTGCACATTTGCCTTCAAGCTATAATATTCCAGCTTCAGCTAAACCCCCACCCCGTGTCCCCCTCTCTTTTCTGGAGTGCTGATGGCTGTGAGGGGGGTTCTCTCATTCCCCACATTTTCCCACATGCTTTACATCGTCTGTAAGTGTCTAGAAATATCTACAGCTATGTTTGCTTTTAAAGATTTACATAAACTGCCTGTCATCCTATTTAATCCTCTGTTACTTTTCTTTCATTGTCATCATGCCATATTACCGTGTTGCATGTTCTCCATGTGAATACACGTATATCCTGCATGTTCATTTTAAGTTCTGTTCATTATCTATCACCTGAATACCCCGATTCATTTTTCTGTTTCCCAGTGAGGGATGCTAGATTGCTTCCCCTTTCATGATGAATAATCCCTTTGCATACCTCCCATATCCAGTTACCTTCCAAGTGTTTTTCTGCGGCTCCTGTGACCCAGGGCACTGTGGCTGTTTAGTTAGTGGTCAACCAATTATTACTGCACCTGGCATCTCTTGGTAAATGTTGATTGGCTATTCTTGATCCTTTCTCTATGAATTGCCTGTTCATACATTTTGCCCATTTTCATTGAATGGTTAGTTTTTTTCTTACTAATTTTTAGGAATTCCTTTCTATATTCATATTCTACTCTCTTTTTGATTTTAGACTTTGCAGATATTTTCTCCCAGCCAGGAGTTTATATTTTCACCCCAGTCATGGTATCTTTTGCCCTGCAGGAGTTGTAAATATAATCAAATTAATCAAATATTTCCTTTGTGGTTGATGCTTACTGTGCCTTGTGGAAGAAACCCTTCCCTATTCCATCATCATAAAAACAGTCTCCTAGATTTTTTTTCTAAAATTATAATTATGTCTCTTTGCCCACTTAGATCTTTAATCTACCTGAATTTTGTATCTGTGTACTGTGTCCTTGAGAAGCTTGAAACAAATATGGTAACATTGTTCTCTTCTCTGTGTTGCACCTGAGCCTGCCTCATGTTCACTGTATCCTTTACACTCTCACAGGCACAAGTCACACTGCACATGATCATACCACACACTCAAAGGGAAAACCACGTTTCTCAGAACAGCCGACAGTTGCCCACCTGTCCACTCCCATTGCCGAGCCCTGAGTACCAGTTCCCTCCCCTGCAAGGGGGCCCCATTTCTGCCCCCTGGTCTATCTCCCACCACTCATCAATCAGAAGAAGCCTAGAACAACCCTACTGTCTGCTGTGTCCTTTCAACCCATTCTCATGCACTCTTTGCCCTCACTTTTCCAAATTAAATTTAGCATCTGCTTTCCCAAATTCATGAAAACCCTTACTTGAATGTTTGCTATCATTTTGGTGTACTTATGGATTCATTTTGAGAAGAAATACAGTGTTTTTGGTGTTGATTCATCCAATCCATGGACTATTTATTTCACTTTATTTTCTAACAGTTTTCACAAACTTCTATGCTCTTTTTTGGGGTATAAATCTCTCTGTCACAAGATTTTCTTCTTGTGATAAATGATATATTTTTCAAGTTATATGTTCTATTTTTTGGCTTGTTTATAGAGACATCATTGATTTCTATTAATCTATATCTTGCACACTTGAGAATTTGCTCATTATTTATTCAGCAGATACTCACTGAGTACTGCCACTTGTCAGGCACTGTTAAAAGTGCTGGAGAGGCATCTGTGAACAAAATGGGGATAGATTCATGGTGCTCACATCCTAGTGAAAAGACTCAGCAAAAGACATTAATAAATGAGTCAACATGCTACGTTAGTTTTGACCATTGTTCCATAGATGTTTCTGGACCCTCTAAGCAGATAACTAGGATGCTTTCAATGATTTTCTAAGCCTTCTACAGGTGGTTTATTTCACTTGTCTTATGGCGCCGGCTAGTATTTCTAGTACCATTTAGGCCAAATTTGGCTTTTGTTGATATCCTTTATTTGTACTTAATTTAAAAATATATTTCTAACACTTCACCTAAAATTGAATATTCACCCACTGGGAGGTAAAGGAAGTCTCTTCCAAGGTGAGCTGACCAAGAGTCCCCTTTCCTTTCCTGTTATCATGACAGAAGGATAAATTTATTCCAATACTTTCCTGCATGGATGGGGGTGATCACGTGACTACACATTTCATCCCTGAAAGAAGAAGCGGTGCAGTGGCTGGGGGCATTGAAAGATTACAGATGTGAAGCACACAACCCAGGCCAAGCCCAAGGGAAATGCCATATAAATGTTCACTTTGCTATTATTAAAATGGGAGGTGTATATAAAGATTTTCTAATATTAAACAATCTCTGCAGTCCTGGTGTTAAGCTTTCTTGAATATCATAGTACTTTTATACATCCCTACGTTTGGTTTGTTTATAGCTTATTAATGAATTTGGAATTTATGTTCATAAATAAACGTTTTTTCCCATATTAAATTGACATCTAATTTTGATATTAAGGATAGAGTAGCCTCATAAAAAAAAGTCGATAATATTTCTTTTTTTCTAAGTTCTTGAAAATTTGATGTAAAGTGAGAATATTCTGATCCTTGAGAACTTTTTTTTTTTTTTTTGAGTTGCGAGGCAGAAATGCCAGTTAATTTAAAAACATATTTTACATCTGTTTAATGATGATAAATCTATGTACTTAATATCTGTTTGAAATGGTTTTGGTATGCTGTATTTTAAATTATCTACTTAGATTAGGTTTTTAAATTATTGAGTTAAAGTTTTTCATAGTATTATCTTATTTTTAAAACTCTATTTTATTTGCATGGCTGGACTTACTTTCCCTTTTAGTAATGTTTGTTTGTCACTCGCTCCCTCCTCTCATCAATCTCGCCAGAGCAGCATCTATTCTGTTGTCTAGATAAAATAGCTTTTGGTATTCTTGACCCTCTCTGTTTCTTTGTTTCCCATTTCATTAGTTTAAGCACATAATTGTTTATTTTTTGTTTTGGTTTCTCTGGGTTTATTTTGTTATTCTCAAATGTTTTAGTAAATCCCTATTTTTTATTTTTTTACTTTATATATATATAAAATATATATAACATAATATATGTAACATAATATAATATAATATATATAAAATGTTTTACCTCTAAATGAAGGCTTTCTGCGAGCTATAGCCCCTGGAACAACCCCAGCCCACACTTGCTTTTGCAGACCAGGTTTCACTGGTACACAGACACACCTGTCCACTCAGGTGTGGTCCACACTGCCTTCTGTCCACAAGAGCAGAGACCAGACCAGAATGTCAGGAATAGGTCCCGTCTGACCCCTTGCAGAAAGCTCACTGCTTTGTCTGCACACCACAGTCTTGATGTAGAGCATTTATGTTGTCATCCTATTTAAAATTCCTCTAGAAATAGGTTTTTATAGTTCCATGTTTATGGGACTCTTTTTCAATTATGTCTAATTTTGATGTGTGATGTTTGGAGAAAGTATTCTGTAAATATTGACTCATTAGTAATTGTTGAAATTTATCTAATGTCCCATGAACACTAATGTATTCTTGATGTTTTAGGTGTGCAATTTCTAGATAGTTATTATATCAAGCTTACTAATTATGTTGTCAAAAGCCTCCCCTACTAATTTTTGGTTTCTGCAACATCTCTGCTACTGAGAGTTGTGTGAAGTCTCTCACTGTGATCATGTATTTGTCCATTTCTCCTTGAGATTTGAAGAATAATTCCTTTTCTTATGATGTAGTGACCTTTTTCACTCTCCATAATGTGTTTTGGTTAATGTGTATCCGTCTGATATAATTGGCTATGCCAGTCTTGTTTTTGTTGGTCTTTGGTACTTTCTATATCTTGCCTTCCATCTTTCTAAGTCATGTTTTTTTTGATACATGTCTTGTCAACAGCACTTGTTTTGTATCCACATCTATCTATCTATCTATCATCTATCTACTTATCAACAATCTATATCTATTTATCTATCTATCATCTATCAATAATCTATCATCTATCATCTACCTATTTATCTATCATCTATCTATCACCTATCTATCAGTCATTCTATCTATCTTTCTAGCTATCAATCATCTAGCTAACTAGCTATCATCTATCAACTATCTATCTACCATCTATCTATCTGTCTTCCTATCTATCTGTCCATCTCTCGAGGGAGATTTTCTCTAGTACGTGTATTTACTTGCATGTATTTTCATCAATGACTCAGTAACTTATTCAGTTAGATCACCTGGCTGAGGGTTTTGTATTAACTACCTTCTCACTCATCACTTTCTTCTTACCTTTCATTTGATGGATTTGACCTTTTTATCAGTTTAGATACATCGTTTCTATTCTTTAAACAGTTATATCTAAATTGGGTAATATCTATACTAAAACTAACACAGTATACATTTACTGAGTATCTCTAACTTCCTCTAAAACAATACAAACTGTACAAAACATCAGCTCTCACAATCTCCTTCCCATTTCACAAGATCTGCTTGTAGAGGTCCCATGGAGACCCAATAAATAATCCCCACTGCTCCATGCAAGAGCTGAACCAACTATAAAGTAAGACAAAATTAAGGAATATTATGAGAAAGCTTGGGGGACTCCCTGGGGAAATTATGATGGATTTGGATTTGGAGAAGGTTAAAGGACTGAGGCGAGGGGTGGGCAGCTATCAGAGGAGGAATGAGAGACAGGGGTTGAGAGGTGGCCAAGGAAAGAAACCTCCCTCTTCTCTCTCTCTCTCTTTTTTTTTTTTTTTTTTTTTGCGGTACACAGGCCTCTCACTGTTGTGGCCTCTCCCGTTGTGGAGCACAGGCTCCGGACACGCAGGCTCAATGTCCATGGCTCATGGGCCTAGCTGCTCCGCGGCATGTGGGATCTTCCCGGACCGGGGCACGACCCTGTGTCCCCTGCATCGGCAGGCGGACTCTCAACCACTGCACCAGCAGGGAAACCCCCTCCCTCTTCTCTTTAAGTCCCTCCCCCCCTTTAGTAAGTGTCTATTAAGAACCATCATGTTGGGCTTCCCTGGTGGCGCAGTGGTTAAGCATCCGCCTGCCGATGCAGGGGACACGGGTTCGTGCCCCGGTCTGGGAAGATCCCACATGCTGCGGAGTGACTGGGCCCGTGAGCCATGGCCGCTGAGCCTGTGCGTCCGGAGCCTGTGCTCTGCAATGGGAGAGGCCACAACAGTGAGAGGCCCGCATACCGGAAAAAAAAAAAAAAAAAAGAACCATCATGTTCAATCTCACCCCTTGGGCACTCAGGACAGGATGGCGAGCAGAAACCCCCGCCCTCTTTTCTGGAAGCTTGTGTTACAAGGATGCTGTGTGGTCACAGGGCAGGGCACTGCACGCCTCCCAATGGACGCTGCAGCTCTTCAGACAGAAGTGTCTGAACACCGGGCTGCCTCGAGTTCTGCTCAACCTGGACCCCTTAGCCCGTGGAGCCCATTTCCGGGAGCCCCCACCCCAGGACCAGGGATGGTACTCGCCTTTCGGTCTCATCACCTGAGCGCAGGGCGTTGGTGCTTGGGGCTGCTACCAGCGTGAGCTCTCCTGACTGAGAGAAAGAAGATATGCACATGGTCCAGGAACAAGATTTTTGTTGATTGGATTTCATGGATGACAAGGCATCATCAATCAGGGCGACAACATGTAAATTGAACCTCTCCTTAAGCAAAGGTAAGAAGAGAGAGTTACCCCATTAGCTGAGCTCTGCTCAGAAAGAGGGCCAGGCTTGTTCATTTTGTATCGGATGCTAAGTGTCTGTGGACCGTCTCCCTCCCTTCCCCTGCCCCTCTCTTGATTCAGCTTCAGCTACAGATTTGGATAAAATATCAGCCATTGTGGGTGTGACACTGGGTGATTCCCGCCTTCCCATCCGTACACCACAGACGTGGAGTGGAGCTCAATCTACTCTGCGTGCCCAGCCAGGACCTCAGGGTCCCCAACGCCGCCTGCCCCTGGTGCTGAGGAGGTGACAACATGGGACGCGCTCACTAGCGTGTGAGGCCGCCTCCAAGACAAATGACTCTAGGACACTTTTCTTTTATGACCCTTCAAATTGTTTTTAAAAACCGATGGCCTTCCTTACCCTGCTTCTCGCTGCCTTCTCCTCACTGACGTGAGGGATGGGCAGGTATCAGAGGAGGAAAGGGAAACAGGGATTGAGAAGCGGACAACGAAAGGACCCTCCTTCTCTTTATTAATTTCCTCCTCCTTTCAGTAAGTGTCTAAAAGGAGGAGGGGACGAAGGTGCAGCCTGTTGGAACCACACTGGGGTCAGAGTGAAGTCCCAGAGGGTAGCATCCACGGGCTCGCTGGGGGCGGTGTGCTCCTGGAACCTACCCTGGGGGCCAGGCTGGGTCCCCCCGCCCCACCGGAATGCCGCCCTATCACTTGCCCCGAGTGAGCATCTGACTCAGCCCTAGACCAGGAGCTTCTTTCAAGGTGGTTTTGGTCTTGGGATGAGCATTACTGCTCCAGCAGCGGAAACTGAAGGTATAAACCTAGGAACTGTCAGTTGCACCCTGTTGTGAGACAGAAGGACACTGGTCGAGGAATGAAGGAGGGATGCAGCAGGTGGAAGAACGGGGTGGCCAGCGCCTGGATCCAGCTGTTCCTGCACCCCACTGTGTTCCTGCTCTTCCCCAGCTGCCTTGGGCCTGTGACTGGTTATGTCCTCTGATTCCAAACAGTCTCAGTTGGCACTTAACTGCCTTTAGTGCACAGAGCGGACATTTCTCTAGACTGCTCAGAAGCCCTTTTTGAAGTTTCAATCACGCAACCTGTAACTAAGAGAGATGCCGCTTAAGACCCATGCATGCCAGCTTCCTCGACTCCACAGCTGTGGCCCTTTTCTGTGGGTGGGGACCTTCCCACTGGGGGCAGGGCATGGCCAGGGCTGGTTGTCTGAGTGCTCTCATGGGGTCTCACATAACAGCCAAGGAAGGAGAATCCAGAGACCATGGGCTCCTCTCTGAGTCTAGCCGTCTGCCGGCCACCACATGCCTGCCACATCTTGCCTGTTTCAGGCCAACTACCAGGTGTCTGGAGGTTCGGCGGTGACCTAGATTTGGGGTGGAGGACCCTTCTCACCTCTGGTGCCTCTTTTCCATGGAGAGGGACCCTGGCTCTGCCCTCTTATCCTTGACCCTCCCCTTGGTCCCCCTGGGGGGCACGGCTGACCCGGCTGATTGGAATGAAACCCTGGGCTCATGTCATCCAGCCCCTCTGCTGTGTCTCCACTTCTGTGCCCAGTGGCTCGTGCTTTGCTTTGCTCCTCGGGAAAGAGCAAGTTTGGGGGTGGGAGCCACCCACTCAGGTCTGCAGTGCCCCCCACGGTCTTGGTCTGGGCAGAGGGCAGGGAGCCGATTTACGGATGGACTAAGGGGCTGTGTTTCCGAAGCACATTTTCCGAAAGTCAGCTTTATTGTAGAAGTGACGATAATTTGATCTATAGCCAGCAAATTCCTTTTCCATCTTCTGGTCAAATTCAGTCGAAGAGAAGAAGCCGACCCTTCCAGACCTGCCGTCCAGCTCCGCACTGGTGTGTGAGGGTCATGGGAAAGCTGGAACAGTCAGCAGTGATCTTCATTCCCTAATTCAGGAGTTCCTTCTCTGAGATATCCATTCCTATCCACAGCTAACTGAACCTGTCTCACTGCTTGGACCATCCCTGCCTCCCTGTCCTGTTGGAAGGAGAGCCTGGCCCAGGGGTTTAAGTCTGCAGCAAGGAAGCACAGGGCTCAGATCTCCTCCAGCTGGAAATGCCTCCCATTGTAGCTCAGCAGGATGACTTTGCTCACTCGATGAAGCATTTCTAGGCCACAAGCCTCAGTCCCTATGAGCAGGGGCTGTGGACCCCGATGGGGCTGGCCTGTGAGAGCCCCAGGCGTGGACAAATGGGGGTTGATATCAGGGTCAGGCAGCACCCCTGCACAACCCCTGAGCTGTTCGGTCTGGAGAGACTCTTCCCCACCGGAGGAGGAGCACGTGCTGAGCTTCTGGCGTCTGCTTTGGTGGGACGCTGCCTGGGGCCTTCAGGGACTAGAGGACAGGCTTACTCTGCCCAGGAGCTGCCAGAGGAAATGCATTTCCTCACTGATGCATTGAATTGCACCGAGCAGTGAATGATTGCTGAATCCCTCCCTACTGTTTTGAAGGAGAGTTTCTCATTATGGAAGAACATTTACTGAGCACACAAAACACTCGGACCTGACTCAGACTGTGGGTTTCTCGGAGCCTCAGAGAAACAAGCTCTGGGCATGTCGTCCTCTCCCGGGAGAGTCTCTCGTCAACTCTGTCCCCTGTGGGATGTGAGTCTCCTTCCGCTGCCCTCTGTGCAGTTTGGGGTTCGAGCACCAGACCTTTTTGAGAGATACATTCTCTTTGGGAAGATGATTCAAGGCAGCGTTGTCTAACTTGGCATAAGGAGATAACACTGAAAGCCCGGAAGTACTCAACCAAGAAGCGGATTGAGAGCAGGGTGGTGGAGTCAAGCACACGTCTCTGGATGGTCCTCCCACAGAGCTGCCCCAACCCTGCGAGCTGTGAGGACGGGGCTCCTAGGGGTCTGGTCCAGGGCACTGAGGGCCATAAGATGTTCAAGGCCGTGTTCCTTGGACGAGTGATGTTGACAGAAGTCCCTCTTTGGCTTAGAAGTTGGATCAGATGATCACCCAACATCTCCACCATACACCTGTGAGGACGTCTCCAAGGATGAATGTTTATGTCCCTCTGTGTGAGGTTTCAAAAGGGAATTCCAGTCCCTCTCTTTGTCTTATTTTATATTGTTCCAGATGTTAGGAGGGGAGAAGGGTGAGGCTTCTGAGCCCACCTCAGAGGAAAGAGCATCTACCCCCAGGGTCTGTGTGGTCGCTAAGTGTGGCGTCTGTCAGGTTCGGCCCAGAGCTTCACATAGGAATTACGAGGTATGTGGAAATGCCTCTCGTTTCCAGGCATCCTTGATTGGAGAACCTGGTGAGGTTTTTTGCTTTTATTTTTTAATTAATTTTTATTGGAGTATAGTTGCTTTACAATGTAGTGTTATTTTCTACTGTACAGAAAAGTGAATCAGCTATACGTATACATATATCCCCTCTTCCTTGGATTTCCTTCCCATTTAGGTCACCACAGAGCACTGAGTAGAGTTCCCTGTGCTATACAGTAGGTTCTCATTTGTTATCTATTTTATACGCAGTAGTGTATACTGTTTTTAAAAACAATTTAGCTTTTCTGAGATCAGGCCATGATTTTAAAACCGATGAGAACATTTAAAGGGATTGTTCTCCTGTGCCGCCACACCCAGCCAAAACTGCATCTAGATTTTGCCTTTTACATTAAGACTCTCAGAATTGAGTGAGCAATGTTATTCTTATGTTGAAATAAACAATGAGTAATAAATTAAAGGGCTGAGACATTTTCCTAAAATCATACTTAGGTGCAAATTATTAATCAACCTTCGATGTTTTCTAAAACGCTGAACACAGTAGGACCAGAGGAGAAATGGCACCTGAGCTGAGAAAAGACATTGTGAAGAAAGTGGGTAGAAGCCACGTCATCGGATGATCTACCTGCCCAATTTACTGAAAGCTTCCTGAGAGCCTGTGAAAAACAGCACTATGAAAGATGGGAGTGACCTTGAGAAACTTCTGGAAAATCTTTAGACCGTGTTTTGATTGTATTCAGGGGATCAACTGACCATCACTAATAATATTTGTTTGACTCCCTGCAGCCAGATTTAATGACAGAGTTTCGGGGTGTATGACATGGTGGAGACAGCCCAAGTTTTTGGAAGGCACGGGTGTCAAATTGAGATGTGTGACCTAACCGTGGTGGCTGCCTCCGAGTTCTGGAAAGGACGCTGTCTTCCACAAAGTGAAGATGCCCACGGAGAGGGAAACCCCCTGCAGGCACTTCCTGGGCACAGAGCACATCCCTGGGAGGGTCTGTTCCCAACGACCCTACATCTGGAATAAAAGAACTCAGCTGGCCTGTTGTGTGAGTTTGAATAGTGCAGAAATGGTCACAGAAGGAGTATCTGAAATTGTTGAAAACTTAATTGTTTCAGACAGAACAAACAAGTGAACTGATGACACTCTTCCCTCATGCCTTGCAGTGCTCGGGGAAGGCAGACTCTCCTTTTTTGCACACAGCACAGTGGGTGAAAAGTCTCTGCAATGGACATTAAACTCAGCTAATGTCCTCTTTGCAGGAGTCAAGTTTCATTCCATCTCTCCCAAATTTTTGTATTTCCCCATCATATGTGCAGCAAAAAAAAAAAAAAAAAAAAATGCCAATAAGAGAATTTCCAAGAGATAAAACTAGGTAAAAAGCATATGCAGTGAGACCGTCTTTATTCAGAGTAGGAATCAAGCAGTGAGGACTCTCCAGGGCCTGGTGGGGACGCCAGGGGAGGAAGCGCTTTGCAGTGGACTTGGTTCCAGGTATTTTGATGCCTCTTGCCCGCTAAACTTGAATGATGTGTGGTGATTTTAATTACATTGGCATGAAATGGGATGGAAGGGGAACAGGGCACCCGGTGCTGAACGCAGCACCATGGGGAAGGGACAGCTTAACCCCGCTGTGTTTCCTGGGACAGAGTTGACAACTGAGCAGCTCGGAGGACGACACAGTTTATGTTTTTAGAAGGGTTCCTTCTCTGATTTGCTCCATCGCCTGTGGTGAGGAAGCATCAAGGTCACTGGTTTGGGGGCCTTCATTCTCTCCCCTCTCCCACCCTCCAGCACCGGCCCCGCGGAACTAGCCATCCGTCCTCTTTGTCTGGCTTAGCATTGCCTCCCTGCTCTAAAATAGATCCAAGGAGGTCACTTCTTTACTAGGTAAACCTCAGACTCTGGGTTTGCCTATGCACACGTGTGTCAACTCAGGGGTAGTTTTCTATGAAACATTGATTACATTCTGAATACAGTGTCCTAGATCATTTTCATTTTTACTGGCTGTATCAGAAACACATGTCGGTGTCAGTGACTACCCTGCACCATTGTTTTTAATACCCACGTGGGACTGGATGATGTAGGAGGGCCATCATTCACGTAACCACTCCACTACTGCTGGCTATTTCATTGTTTCCTAATTTTTCACTGTGAAAACATACACTTGTAAACACATCTCTTGACGCTTATCTGATTATTTCCTTGGGATAAATGGGTGAGCGAGCACCGGGTCCTGTCTCGCCAAAGGTGCTCAGGTGAGCTTGCCAGGCTCACACGCCAGCAGCCGCGGGAGGAACGAGAGGGGTGGCTTGCACACGCACAGCTCGGGGACCATCGATGGTAACCATCGACGGTCTTCCGTAGGAGACCAGTAGCTTTTGCATGTGGCTTTGACATGGACATACTTTATGTGTCTATTGTCACTTGTATTTCTCCTTTTGTGAATTGCTGGTTCCTTTTCTTAAGGATATTCGTAGTTACCCCTTTGGAGACAAAGGTAGTTTATACTGAACACTTTTATCTGGATGGTAGCAGCAAACACATAGTAGAAACTCAATAAATGTTTGCTAAATCCATCCACTGGTATATCTTTCATTTGAAAGTTGAGTTTTGCTCTAAGGTGTTAACTGTGTGGCTTAATAATGATTTCTATTAATTAGCCTCTTCACTTTCTGAACTCAAGCGCGGGGCCAGTTTGGATATGGTTCCTGTCCTAAAGGAAGCCAACTAGCATCGACCTTGGGATTCAGTGAGATGGAGGGAGGAGAGAAGTGATCTCCCTTCTCATTAAATCGCTCCAGGGCAGAATCAGGCTCAATAACCATTAGGAGGTAACGATTGTGAACTCAATGATTTTAATGGTTTTGGATCAATGCCTCCAGAAAAAAGAAAATCTTCAGTGTATTTTATTTTGCAAGTTTCCCCCCACACACACCCCGAAGTAATTGATTGGAGACATATGAATAGAAGCAACATAAAATAAAAAGAAAGGGAGAATTTGATGATTTGTCTTATTTAATTTTAAATTTTACTCAAGGCCATGGCAATACTAGATTCTGGGACTTCACATGCACATTCTATGCGTTAAAGGAAGGTTGAATGAAAGACTACTGTAAAAAATTCTAAGCATTTTATCATTAATTCTTTGAATTTATCAGCGGAGCATTCTCTGCTTCCGGGAAGTGAACTGAAGGCTTGAACCTGTGTTGGGGCAGCAGCTGTGAAAGGACCTTGGCTGCAGAAGCACCCGCTGTGTGGAATCTGCTGTTTCCCGACAGCCCCCTGGACAATGTCTGAACCCCACTGAAAGGATGCCTGGGACCTACGTTTGCCCTTTTCCGAATCTTGGACACTTTCTCCTGACACAGCTTTGATGTTAAAGAAGGTTTGGAAGAAGCATCTGAGAAGAAAACCTGGGGGAGCGTGGGAGCGGGGCTGGGTCCTCGGTCTGGGGGATTCTTGGTGGGAGAGTTGCCTGGATCCCATGCGTTTTGTCTGTTCCTTCTGTGATTCTTGCCCGGGGAACCACACTCACAAAGAACAATAACTAGTGGAGAAAACTATTGTTTTCTAAGTGATAGAGTAAATGTCTGATAAATTCTCCTCGCCTCTAAATTCAGTGCCAGAGCAGGAGGCTGAGCTCGGATCTGGGAGGACCCGCTGCTTCCCCCTGCTGCCCAGGCTCCACTTTGCACGTGGGTGCGGGGACCAGGCCTCCATGCCAGAGACAAGGCTCACAGATCCACCAGTCCTGATGCTCTGCCCCCAGCACAGTGAGTCACAGCCAATGAGTCCCAGGCTTGGATCCAGAGATGAGCAAATCTTCAGCTGCAAGAAGCCTGGGGAGTATTGGGGACCCCTCCCAGCTTCCTGGCTGGGGAGATGAGAGACTGTTCCCTAAAGACAGAGGCAAAAATGCGAGGAGGTCTGAAGCCACATACCCCTCCCCTGGGAGTGAACAACACCAAGTGCACAGAACAGTGGGGAGGGGCTGGGGGGTGGCTCCAAGAAACAAACTGCCCAGATTCCCGACCTCCTGGCCACACTACAAGCTCCTGAACCGGTCTCTGCCTCAGTTTCCCCTTAAGGGAGTCAAGATCATAAAGCCATCAAGTTCATGGTGTGGTGGTAACGGTATTTAGGTAAATCACATAACCCAGGGCCTGCCCCAGAGTAGACCCTAGGTTTTGCAGAATAAGGCTGAAATCATGCCATTTTGGAGGTAACAGAAAGCACACTGGGTGCTGAATAGACACAACCACACATGCAGCAGACAACTCTGAACATCGCCACAAATACAAATGAAACGGGAAAACAGAAAATGGGAGAGAGGAGATGGAGCTGGAGGAGATGGTGGACACTGTCCTTCCCGAGGGGGAGCCCAGGACAGGCGTCTGCAGCCGGGACACCGAGGACAAGACGGAGGAGCCAAAAATAACGCACTTTTATGTATAACATGTAGAAAACCAAAAAAAGGAAATTAATAAACAAAGATAAAGAGCAGATGAAACAAAGATATAAGAGCAGATGTCATTAGAAACATGGCACACAACAGCTATGCCCAGAATAGAAGTGCTTTAAACCCCGTAGTTGATAAATACAGATTCAGATAGATTCAAAGTGGATCACTATTTAGAAAACATAAAATGAGGCAAAGTGAACAGGTTAGAAATAGAAAGATGGACAGTTATAACTTGCACATTTATGAGAGGTGTGAAAGTGTCGGTATTATCTTGCATTAAACAAAATGACCGGGGCTGGCTAATAAAAAGTTCTCCAGATTGAGGACATTATTTAAGAGTTTTCTATGCTGCAATCAACATATTGTCCCATCCCCCACCCCACCCCCAAAACTCAAGTTCTATTTTAAACACTTGTGGAAATGGTCAAGACAGATGCTAACATGTTGTTATCATAAAACTTGATGTTGGATCATAGAGACTGAAAACTAAAATGATGTTAAGGGCACTGGGGTCTTAGTGTGGAAGCTTCCCAACTGCAAAGCCAGTGACAGGGCCAGGGAGCGTCCAGCTCTGGAGGGATGTTTGGAAGCCCCCCTGGACTCTATCCACTGATTCCAGCAGCATCTTCCCTGTTATGGCAATAAAAATGTCCCCACCTTTGCCAGATGTGCCCTGGGGACAAAATTGTCGCAGTTGAGAACCACTGTGGTGACGTCACGGATAGACCAGCTCGAGGTCCTAAAGAGAGGAGTTTCCCGCAAGCACACAGCAGGTGCTCGGTAAGTATTTGTCAAATAATAGAATGAATTGGCGCCAATTCTTTTTCAGTGTTAAAAAATGTTTAAGAAAACATCACCAAGAAAACTTCAGTAAATTGTAAAAACAGAAATTACACAAACAACATTCATTTACCAGGATACAATAAAATTTAAATCACAGGCTAGAGTCATTGGAGACAAAGGAAACACTATAATAATAATAATATTTTTAAAATAATGAAAAAAGAATGGTATATATCCAAACTATAGCCGAGGTGGCCAAAGCTGTATCTAGAGGTTAATTACTTTTTTTTCACATAAAGGACAGGAAGAAAAGTAATGAACTAAATATTCAACATAAGAAAATTGGAAAATGGAAAAAAACACTCAATTTCTAAGGGCATTAGAAAAAACTAATTCTCTTTGAGAAAGAAATTAAACATATTTCCTGCAAATTCAAGTCTATTCAAGGCAAAACGAAAGGACTAAGAAGGGAAAAATAACACAGAGATTTTAAATAAAATGAGACAATTCTAAGTATCCAAGAAAATGGTGGTCTCTCACAGACTGACCAATTTCACAGGTTCACCCCATCTCTGTCTTGGTTTATCTCTTCCCTCCACATTTTCTCTGAACACACACACACACACACACACACACACACACACACACCAATAGATACAAAATAACCCAAATCAGATATTCTGGCCAGGCAAATAAGAAGGAGGAACTGAAGGATGAAATCATGACATTTATCCCTCAAAAATGTTAGGATGTTATAGAAAAAACATATTGTTTAATTTTCAAGCAATGAATTGTTTCTGTATATTTGTTTGAAAGCATAGCATAGATTAGGGCAGAAAGCACAGAAAAGCATGATTCCAAAATCAGAAAATAAGGAAACAGGGCTCTCTCATTTCTGAACACAGATACGAATATTTCACATATAATAACAGAAAATCAAATTCTCTGGCATATTGAGAATATTCCACCATTGCCAAATAAAGTTCCCTTGTAATAAAAATGTCTTGATATTAAAAACATACATCCAACAGAACACTGATCTGGTGAGGACTGACAGATGACCATCCTGACGGAGGTTGAGACAGCACATTTGGGGCCAAATGTATCTCCTTTCTTAGATGTTTATATCTTTTACTTTTTCTATTGATTTCTTCTTATTTTTATGACAGTCTTCTCCACTGCTCCCCAAGATTATGACAATTTTTACCTGCACATATTGCTGGAACTTATGTGGATTTGCTTTTCATATTTATATGTTGAATCCACATGAAATTTACATGGGTGTAAGCTCCAAGCAGTGACTGAAATTACTGGCTCTCATTTCAGGACAGTGCATGGAATTCCTTTTTGTCCTGGAATAAAATGCCCCTGTGAGTCCGCATGAGTATCCATTTAGGCTTCTGTGTGTGTTTCTATTTATATTTTTTACCTCTAAGGTTTGGGGTATCTAAGTACCTTCTGAAGGACTCTCTTCCCGACTTCCTACAGGACCCTCTAATTTCTCACTGTTTTGCCCCCCACGTTTCCTTCCACATACACTCTTCCAAATAATCCTCAGAATCATTTTTTATTTCATTTAGTTTTTCCTTTCACTTTTCTGTGTTCTCCCTAAGAAATATGTAATCTGTGTGATGGTTCCTTTATGTCAACTTGACTGGCCATGGGGATGCCCAGATATCTGGTCCAACTTTATTCTGGGTGTTTCCCAATGAGGTTAGTAGTTGAAGTGTTGGACTCATGATGCAAATACCCTCCCCAGGGTGGGGGGCCCATCCAATCCATCCAGGGCCCGCATAGAATACAAGGCTGAGTAAGATAGAATTCTCTCTCTGCCTGTCTTCAGAGGAGGACACAGGTCTTCTCCGGCCTTGGCACTGAGACTGGAACACACACCAACAGCTCTGCTGTCTGGATCTCTCATGCCCCATATTCAGGTGAGCCAAATCCAGATAGTAAATCTCTGTACACACATACACACACACATATCCCCTATTGCTTCTGTTTCTCTGGAGAACCATGACTAACACATTTTGTAAACAGTCAAGTTGTTTATTATTTATTAATTTATTTAAATTCAATCAAATCTGGTCATAAAAAATATAGAAAGTATAATCCCGATTTCAGGGGAAAAAATGGTACATTGTCATAGAAAGAGCGTCAGAGAATATGTATGAGGTGTTAAGAAGGTCTGCTGAATTACTATTGGTTTATGTTCATTTTGCGTACAATTCTGCATTTTAAAGTTTTTCTAGAATAAATATGACTCTTTCCCAATTAGGAAGCGATCTGTTTCTTTAAAATGAAAGTATAAAATGCTGCAGGAGGATGAATTCTCTGAAAACATCACCTGAGGAGGTCCACCAATGTCAAATGAGGGCGACAGCACAGGGTTCAGTCCCAAAGTGGATACATTCCGGTAAAATGCTCACCGCCCAGAGCCACACCTGTCATCCCTGTGCACAGTCAGGCCCGGGGGGTGGTTTAGGAATCTTCGTGCAAAACGTCCTGTGGCTCCAAAGCTGCACAAGGACCCCGTGGGGCTGTGGAGGCCTCCACGGAGCTGTGTCTGAAGAGCAGGGATCTGGGTATTCTCGCCCCTCCCTTCTGAGTTTGACCCCTGCTGATTTTCCAACAATTCTTTAAAGCATATCTTACTTGTGTAAGGAGGGTTCTGAGCAGGTCTGGTTCCTGAGACCAGTTCTGGCCTCTCTGTGTGGGGCTTGTGAGGGCAACTGTTTTCACAAGGGTTGAGTGCAGATACCACAGATGACCTATAGGAGTGACCAATGCAAATGACCTAAGAACACAGATTACAGTGAAAAGTACTGGAAAAATTAGGACGTGATGAGTTTGAATTATTGCCTTCTAACTTTCTTTTATTAGGGTAACATGCACATGTATAATATGAAATACAATATAAAGTTAGTCATTTTTAAGTGTACAACTCAGGTGCATTAAGTACATTCACACTGTTGTACATTCACAGCCATCACCACCATCCATCTCCAGAAATCTCCCATCTTCCCAAACTGAAACTCGGCCCCCGTTAAACACTCCTCCCATTCCCCTCCCCCAGCCCCTGGCAACCACCCTTCTGCCTTCTGTCTCTATGGATTTGACTCCTTTAGGGACCTCATATGAGTGGGATCATACAGTGTTTGTCCTTTTGTGTCTGGCTTATTTCACCGAGAGTGATGTCCTCAAAGTCCATTCAAGTTGTAGCAGGTGTCAGAATTTCCTTCCTTTTTAAGGCATTCCCTTGTATGGATGGACCACATGTCATTAGCCATCCATCTGTGGATGGGCACCTGGGTTGTGTCCACTTTGGGCTGTTGTGAAGAGGCTGCTGTGAACATGGGTACACTAGAATCTGTTTGAGTCCCTGCTTTGAATCCTTTGAGTATATGCCTCGAGTGGACTGCTGGATCATGGGATAATTGTTTACCTGTCTGAGGAGCCACTGAACTGGTTTCCACAGTGGTTTGTCCACGTTACATTCCAACCAGCGATGTGCCCCAACTTCTCCTCGTCCTCATCAACGCTTGTCATTGTCACCACCATCATCATCCTCTCAACCAGGGGACCACGACGGGTAACTTTATGTGTCTACCTGACTGGGTTAAACATGATCCTGGGTGTGTCTGTGAGGGTGCTTCTGGACGAGGTGAGCATTTAAAGGGGTGGACACAGTAAGGAAGGTGGTCCCCCTCGGTGTTGGGGGGTTTCATCCCATAGATTGAGGGTCTGAATAGAACAAAAAAAGGAAAGAAGGGAGAAGTCACTCTCTATCTGCCTCACTGTTGAGCTGGGACATTAGTCCTCTGCCCTCAGACTAGGACATTCACCACCAGGTCCCCTGGATCCCAGCCTTTTGGGATCAGACTGGAACTGCACCCCCAGCTGCCCTCAGCTGCAGCTGGCTGACAGCAGACCATGGGACTCCTCAGACTCCATAGTCATGGGAGCAAGTTCCCCATAGTAAGTCTCTTTACATATCTCTATCTCTGTCTCTATCTCCGTATCTATCTATCTATCTATCTATCATCTATTTATCTATCTATTATCTATCAATCTATATATCATCTATCTATTATCTGTCTATTATCTGTCTATCTATTACCTATCTATCTATCATCTATCTATCTGTCTATCTATCTATCTATCTATCTATATATATATCTGCTTGTTCTGTTCCTCTGGAGAGCCCTGACTAACACAGGGACTGAACATCCTTTGGATAAAACGACTGAGCAGGGCTGGGGTCATGGGGGAACAGTGGGCCGGGGCCAAGAGTCTGTTTCTAGCCCCAATTCTCCCTGGACTGAGGGAGGCTGGGGGCTGGCACCATGCTGCTCTCCGTGACCTCCAGTTGCCCTCATATTTCACTCACAAAGGTGGCTCCCCCGTGACCCCAGTTTCTTGCAAACTCAGAAATTCTGTTGGGGAAAGTCATCAGAACGAGGCACCAAGTCTTGAGAGCGGCTCAACCATTCTGAGCCCCTGTGACCCCCCATCCGAGTGGTTTGTCAAGCCAACAATTGCAGGGGATTTAATAAAAGATGTAAAGGAAGGGTCCCTGCTCATGGTTAGCTGCTTCTGGTCTCCAAAAGAGAATCAGCACAGCCCCCATCGCATCCCCCGACAAGAGCGCCTTCTTCCCAGAGACTCAAGGCTGAACCCCAGGGCCCGGAATCAAGGACTTTGGTGACACCGAAACAGTGAAAAGTCTCCACGTGCCCTGTGAGGTGGGTGGGCGTTGTCTGGCGTGGACAGTCCTGCTGTCAGTTGTGCATGAGTGTGGCAGATGTGTGGAAAGCACACTGTGTCCTATTACGTCACCACTCCTGATTCTTCACCCGTCAGAGGGTGACAGAGCAGCAGAAGCCACCGCGCAGGTTAGGAGGCCTTGCAAGGAGCAGCCGGGCCTTGTGTCCCAGCTGTGGCGGGACGGTCCTGGAGGGGCCACCGTCCACGTCTGGACAGAAGCCAGGCCTGAAGAAGGCTGTGCGGGCCACTTCTCTTCGTGGTTCTCTGCGCAGGGCTTTGCCAAGTCACTTTGAGTCACGCTTGATTATTTGTGAATTCCTCTCTCCGTGTATTTATTTGTGAAGGTGTACATTGGACCCAATGCCTTCTGTGAAGTGGGCGTGATGCCCCCCCGAAGGTGAGGCGGGGGGCAGGGGACAGGGGACAGGGAGTCAACCTGGCCGGGACAGAGGGAGCCGCCGGGTGACCGAGGGAGAAGCGAAAGACCCTCCCAGGATCCAGTGACGCTAACATCTCTCTGCTGTGAGATCTTACATCCCAGGCCTGGAAAAAGCCCTAATGACTGTACCACTAATGGCTGAAATGACAAATCGAGGTGGGTTGGGGCTGCTGACAGTGAGAATTTCATTTTCAGAAGCCTCTGCGTGGGGGGCTGGGCATGTCCGGGCAAGACGTCCCGAGCCAGCCTCTCGGGTCATTAACGGTGTCAGGCGGATCCTGCCACCCACCTGTGGACGCTGGAGTTTCTGCCACCTCAGCTCTCCTCTGGTTGACCCCCGTGCGATGCCTGAGCAGCTTTATGCCCCACATTCCGAGGGAGGGTGTTGTGTGGTCCCTTCTCCCGAA
This sequence comes from Mesoplodon densirostris, assembly GCF_025265405.1. Lineage (NCBI taxonomy): Eukaryota > Metazoa > Chordata > Mammalia > Artiodactyla > Ziphiidae > Mesoplodon > Mesoplodon densirostris. The sequence goes on along the minus strand of NC_082671.1, from coordinate 61,544,107 downwards.
CCCAGAGAGCTGCTTTCTGCTAATGGAAGAGACACGACTGAAATCAATTAGGGCTTCTCTTCCGGATGCTCTCGGAGGCGGTATCTGCCATCTGTGGACTTGTTGTCCTAAGGCCTCCAGAACAGCAGCTGGAGTGACAGTCATCACCATGCTATCCGCAGCTATAATAATATAGAGAATGCATTTAATGCTTCAGTGGGCAACTTGGTATAACAGTTTAATTTTTCACTGAAATCTAAATTTGCTCCCAGACTGTATATTTTTCTATCACATTAGGTAATAAATCTGAGCAGAAATCCAATTTCACCTCAATCAACACTCCTCTGGAGAAGGTTCCACAAATGGGCTGCCCCCTCCCCTGGGTCATCTGAGGCTGGGAGATGGCGGCCACACCCTCGGTCTGCAGAAGCATGTGGAGACTGGTCCCCAGGCTGATCTGCAGCTTCTCCGCAACCGGCTGGGAGTCCCCGGGGAGCCAGGACCCATGGCAGAGGCAGGGGTTGCCTGGAGCCCAGGGTGCTGAGGGTCCGAGCTTCTCCCGTACATCAACCTCGTGACCCCAAGGAAGAGGCCAGTCTGCAGAGAAGTGGCTGGACAGGTGGGACCTCAGGGTCGTCCAAAGATCCTGTGTCTCCTGGATCATCCTTTATTTTAGTGTCTCCCACAGGAAACACCAGAATAGCATTCGAGGCCATTAGACCCTCTGTGCCCGGGACCCCCAGCCCCTGCCCACTCCCCACTCCTGGAGAGTGTGTGTCCCCAGAGGGCCTTGGTGGCCCGGCTCCTGGTCTTGGCCCCAAGTCTTCATGTGGAATCAGTGACAGGGTGGACGCATCCCTGGGGATTTTATTTCTTTCCTCCCTGCCTTTCCTCCTGGCAGGGAGGGCATGTTTACTCAGTGGCCTCAAGGGTGTAATCTGGGGGAGAAGCCAGAAAGCGAGACAGACGGGGTGCCCGCCACCCCCGTATCACCTGACACCACGTCAGTGTCCCCGTGGGGGGCTCTGCAGCTGCCACACCCAGACATAATTAACGGCAAAGAAACATGGCCAAGCGTGAAAGGCAATTTTTCTTCTGTAAACAGGAAAGTCTTGCTAATTAGGCCAAATGAGAGGGAGTCTGCTGGAGTTTACGAAAATCTTCCAGTTTTTGAATTACTGGAAGGCAAGCCGGCTTCCTGATGTGCAGGTCTCAAGCGGATCAGCGCTTGCAGACGCATGAAAGTAACAGAGCAAGGATGCCGGGGCCTGGCCCATCCTCGTCATCCAGGGCCGGGTGAGCTGAGCCCTGTCCCAGCAGCACAGGCAAGGACTCCAGGACAGACGGAGCCGCACCCTGGTCATGCGGTGGCAGTCGTGCCCATGGACGTAAAGCGGGACAGAGAACGCTCAGGGCTGTAGCAGGAGTCCGAGAGAAGCCCAGCATGGCGCTGTGTTAACCTCACTTCCCATTTCTGCATCTGGTGCTGGACTGGGGGCTGGCTGACCAGGGAGGGACGGCCCCTCTCAGAGTATCTGACCCTTGGCGATAGCGAAGTCCCCTCCTGTGAGCCCACCTCCCACGTGCCCGGAGCCCACACCCATCACCTCCCTCCCACCCGCCACCTGCTTTGAGCAGGGCAGTCTCCCCGCAGCTGCCTTGCTCCCTCTGCCTGTGGCTGACCTGTGCATCCCCGTGGGCCCCGCAGCACGGAGGCCCCTCCTCTGGGAATGGTGGGCACTAAGCCTCCTCCTCTGTGGCCGTGTCCTCCTGATCTGTCAGCCTTGCAGACCTGAATGGTAACAAACCCGCACGCAGAGGGCTCTCCGTGCAGCGCTGGGGCGGGAAGTTGGGTCAGGGAGGCCCCGGTGGGTGGGCAGGGCGAGCAAAGCCCGGGGGTCAGAGGGCACCCTGAGCCGTTCGTGGGAAAGAGAACCTTCACTTAGGTAGACCCCACACCCCCAGGGTGGGCAGCGGTGATCAGAGATGAGTCCGAAACTTCTTTCGGTCCAAGTTCAGGACCCTACCCCATGGAGGTGGCCTCTGCTCAGGGGTCCCAGGCTGGGGTGAGTGTGGGGCGGGAAAGGCCGGTGTGTGGGTCAGAGCTGAGATAGAGGCCTTTCACTCTGTCCTTCACGGACGAGTGGGCTCCACCAGGGGCAAAGTCAGTACAGACCCACTTACCACAAGGGTAGAGCTATCCCCGGGGCTCCTACCATTTCAGTTCCAGTGGACCTGCTATTAAACAGGGCTCAGGCCCCCATTTACTCATCAGTAAGTTGTGGTGGAGCCCGGGGGCTGGGTCTGTGTAATAAGGCAGTAACTTAGGGTGCTCTGGGCTCTGCCCAGGCTCCGGCTGACACCGAGGCCCCCTCGAGGCCTCCAGATAGAGTCCACGGTTGGCCTCTGGTGGGGGGGCCTTTGGCCCAGGGGTCCTTCCCGAGCTGCGGTGGGAGGATGCAGCGAGGACTTGCCCAGTGTGGCCCCAGCTGGGGTGGCCGCTACAGGCCTCAGCGAAGACCCCCTGGGGAGCCGGTCCCCACTCCTCCAGGAGGGCTCTGGCCGTCTGCACGGATTTTGAGTGAGGTCAGCAGGGCAGGAGACAGATAGAGCTTCCCTGTGTGCGTGGAAGCCTCCATTACCACCTTCGCCTGGCTGGGTGGCCGGGCCTGCATCTGGGCCTGAGGGAGGAGGCTGGGGTTTTGGGAGAGGAGGGAAGGGGACTCGTCAGAGACACATGGAGGGCAGGGGCTGTCCCACGGCGGGGCAGCAGTGCACACGAGCAGAGTCGGGGCAGATGGGAAGCACGTGGCAGGGCGAGCATGAGGAAGCCCCACTGCAGAGGGAGGGACAAGGGGCGGCTCACCAGGCCCTCAGCCCTCAGCTTCCTCACAGAGCAAAGGGTTGTGGGCACATGACCAGGGGACTGTCCACTCACTGCCCGCCCCCGTGTCCACTAAGCAGCTGCTCGGGGCCAGCCAGGCAGAGGAGGGACGAACAAAGCTTCCCCACCTCCCAGGAGCTGGATGGTGGGCTTGCAGTCACCGCTGTGCCGGCGTGCTTGCCCGCGGGTGGCCGTGCCTGCGTCCTGGGCCTTCTGTTCAGGCGTCCCCTTGGATGTCGGCCCTGGGTTCTGCTCACAGGACGCGGGGGCTGAGCGACCCCGGGCGAGGTTCCCGTACACATCTACAGGCGGCCGGGCTCCTAACCGCCCAGGCCCGTGTGGGCCTGCGAGAGAGAGGGCCCACCCTCCACTGTCCTACTTCACAGTCCTTCTTCACCAACGCCCTGAGCAGAGGAAGCAAAGGACTCCGGAAGATTCAGGTACAGAGCAAGAGGCGCCACGCTTACTTTGTGCAGGAAGCAGCCTCATCCTGCAGTGACCAGGAGGCCGCCTCCACTGTCCATGGGGGTCTGGGGTCTAAGAGCAGGGCTCAGCCACCCCGGACGCGGGTCGGGAAGTATCCGAGCTGAGAGCGGGCCTCAGCCCAGCCCTCCTGACCCAGCGCAAGGGCTGCTCCAGGTCCCCACCTCTAACCGTCGCCACAGCCGGCGCGCGGTGGGCAGGTGTACGCCGTGTCGGGGGACACTCATCGCCCGCCAGCGTTCCTCTGAGAAGAAGAACCACACACCCCTCACAGCTGCGTCACCGAGCGTTTGTATTAACGGCCCCTCGACGGGCGTGAGAACAACCCAGTGTGTGTGTCTGACACGGCAAGAGACGTGTTTTAAGAGGGAAAAAGAGAAACCCGACACCCACGGCACAGGACACAGTGGATGGCGTGACGTGACGGGATCCACGTGGTAATGGAGACATCCCTTCGGGTTTACGCAGGCACGTGGCATATACACACCCAGAGCAGGGATGCTGCAGGGAAGTGGCCTCTGTCCCCTGAGACGCCAGCCAGGCCTCCGTGCCCAGCGGTGTGTCAGGCACTTGTCCTGGCTCTGGGGCCAGCAAGGCCACGCAGCACAGCAGGCTGTGAGGTGGCCGCAGTCCCCGCCGTGACATAGAAGTCCAAGGCCGTGACCGACAGCCAGGCGAGTGCTCAGGTGGGCGCGAAGGATCTGGACAGCTGGACTCTCTGGACTGAGAAGCTACAAACACAGCAGACAGCAGTGTAGACAGCAGTCCCTCCCGACGCCCGCCGGTGACACCAGCACAGACGCACGGGGCCGGGGGGCGCTCCCTGGGGACTCCCGGGGTGGGGGGCGGCTTCTTTCCCTCCTGAGCCAGAGCACGCAGGCATCTCTGTGCGGAAGGGACCAGGTGGGGCAGCCCAGCCCCTCCTGCCCCAGCTCAGGTTGCAGAGCCATCGACATGGAATTCTTCTCTATTTTGTTTGCTTCCGATGGTTCAACCAAAGCCATTTGGAGGAAAAAAAGGAAAAACAAAATTCTCTGAGCTGCCGTCTCCACATCTGGAGAAGAGGGAGACCCGCCCCTCTCCACCTAAGGCCATCATGAGATGACACCCCTCACCTGATTCAGCCCAGCAGCGTTTGTGATCTCAAAGTAAAACAAACGGAGGCACACAGAGACCGGAAGACACTGAGAGACTATTTCGTAATCGTGGAACAAGCTAGGTTTTCTAAATCAAAACCTGAAACCCAGAAGTCATAAAAAAAAAAATGTGGGCTACGTAATAAAGTTTCAACAGTGTGATAACAAAAGCCACCATAAATTAAGTGGGAACACAGGTGACATGCAGGAGAATATATCCCAGCATTTAAAATGGAAATCAGACTAACGGAAATCAGAATAAATTTTAAAACGTCTATAAATCAATGAGAAAAGAAGACAAGCCACATGCAGTGGGCATTTCCAGGGAAGAGATGTCTCCATGGCCACAGCCGCAGGAACCTGCACGGGTGCTCCGAACAATGTTCCCTGACTCTGGGTAATTAAGTTGGGGGAGCTTTCAGGGGAACGGAGCGGCAAGAAACATTTGGCCTAAGGAGTGACTGGCAAAGCCATCTCGGAAAACATCAGTGTTGATACAAAAAGTGACAACACAAGGGCTAATTCCACTCAGAACTAAATTAAGAGGCAGGAGATCCAGCTGCAGACTGTGCCGGGGACATCTGTGGGCCACGCTCACGAGACCTGAGGAGAAACAAAACAGCAACACTCAGCAAAGAAGTGGCCAAACGAGCTTAAATTATGATACGTTCCTTCTAAGGATTTCTAGGCTCATATTTAAATAAGAGAGACAGAGAGAAATACGTTTGTCCTGAAAGAGCCCCAAGACGTCTCCCAGTCGAGAAAGCCCATTGCAGAGCCAAGCATCGGATAATCTGAGGAGACATGGTGGGTGTGTCTGTGTGGTATGCATGCGTGTACCTGTGTCTGTGCCGTGTGCATGGTGTGTGTGTGTGTGCGCACGCCTTTGTCCTGCTCTCGGGCAGACCTCCGAGGGGATGTGAACTCCAGGGTCAGGGCAGCGAAAGGAGGGGGTACCTGCTCAGAATTTGTTTAAAAGTTTTACGGATCACTTTGTACAATTCCCCAAAATGCAGGGAAAATGAGTGACAGCAGTGACTTAAAAAGGCCTTTGCGGGAAGGCCAGGGCTTCAGGGACCAGATGCAGCAGGGGAGGTGGCGGAGGGAGAAATGCCCAAAGAAGAGTGCCCAGGAGTCGGAGGTCCCTGAGGTGACCATGAGGGGCCCCAGGGGACGCTGCCTGGAGAGGACTGAGGCCGCTGGAGGTGCTGACAGAGGGAGGGATGAGCAAAGCCCCCACTGGGCCACATCCTCGGGATCCACCTCCTCCTCCAAATTCCTGGGCGCTGGCAGAGGAGGTCTAGCACCCCACGTGCCTCAGGGACCTGGGAGCGGCCACAGGGCCAAGTCTTGGCTCAGAGGCACCCGCCCGTGGGGCTTTCCGACCATCTGTTTAGGGGGCATCCTCCCGTCCCCCCTCCTCGGCCCTCTCCCCGTGTCCCTACACCCGGAGCCAAAGCCCAAACCCATGCTGCCCCTGAACCTACGCGAGATAAGTGCGTGCGGGGGGGCAGATGCATGCTGACCTTCGCAGGGAGTGAATGTCCTGAGGACACAGACGTGGAGGTGGCCGTGCCGGGGTCCCCTGCGAGGTCGGGGGGTCCGAGCCGAGGAGGGTCCTGGGAGGTGAGTGTCTACAGGATAAACAGGGTCCGTCAGCTGAGAGAGGGTGAGATGTACCTCAGGTGTTAGAGACACTTAAGGGTGTGATGAAAGGAAAGAGGCAGGAAAAAGAGAAAGCAGGGCAAGAAAACCCAAAAACAGCCTAGTGAGAAAGGCAATGTAATCATAGCATTTTCCTTGGCTCTGGGTCTGGAAATCCGCATGTTCATCAATGATGCTGGCATAGCACCTGAGTTTTGGCTTTTAGAACCACCTGAAAACTTAATAATACAGAACAGAAAGTAATGCTGGCCTGACAGCCAGCCAGGGCCGTGTCAAGTCAGGAGTTGGGGGGCTGGATGCGGGAGGGGTGAGGCTGAGGAGGGGTCTGGTGCTTAAACAGCAACCTGAGGGGAAGGTTAGAGAATCGATCCAGAGTCGATGAAACAGGAAATAAAGGTGCACCGTTTACAAAGGTGGCAGTTAAGGGGGTTTAGAATAGTGACCTAATATCATAGAGAGGCAGACATAAGTGAGCAGAGTTACTCTATAGCAAAAAGTCAGTATTCAATGTCAGAGCTGGCAAACGAAAAATCAGCACAGACCTGGTCCCTAAACAGACGGCAATGACCACCAGGAAGACAGGTTACCTCCGAGGAGCGGGTCTGGGACGGATTGGCCCGTTTGAAGTTCTAAAATAATTATATGTATTCTTTTGATAAAAATAAAATATGTAACAAATAAAAATAAATATTGTTCTCTGAAGGTTACTGTCTCCGTAACGCCAGGGTAATGGAGCATAGCCCTAACCCGGCCTGGCCGGCACGCCCCGGGTGGGTCCTCGAATGCAGGGACTCTGGGCCCTGGGTCCCCCCCACCCCCCATAGCATCCTTGCTCAGGGGAGTTACTCCAGGACCTGCCCCCGGCCCTCACATCCCATCCATAGAACCATGAGCCACCCTGCAGGACTGGATGGAGTTGTTTCCTCTAGAAGAACACATAGCTCTGGGGTGGTGGGGTGGGGAAGGGTGTCTCCAGGCACAGCTCCCGTTGGGTCTTCTGAGCCCAGAAGAGGCTCCAGGGAAGGCTTTGTGGGAATCTGACATCAGGGTGGGGATTTTGCAGGTCGGGGTGTCTCTTCCCCTCAGTCCTCATTTGAAGTAGTTTCACAGCTTCAGCTTTTATGATCTGGACACTCTTTCCTCCCCAGCTCAAGCCTCTTCTAGGATGTAGAATCGAGCATCCATGGCCAGCAGACATCCTTGCCCCGTTTGTCCCGTCACTGGTGGAGCATGTGCAGACTGGGTCTTGTGGTCTCTCCCTGCTCCCCACGTTCCCAGGAAGGCAGGAAATAGCTGCCCCTCATCCTGTGTCCCAGGTCTGTCGCACCCACCTCCCACCATCAAAACCCATCTCCAAGCCACCCTTCCATGCTGTCCTGGATTCTTCCAGTTCCACCCGCCGGGTCCCTCCAGTCTCTCTCCAGAGATTGGCGCCTTCCTCCAGCTCACCCCTTCCCTCTCTGCTGTGGCCAGTCCTCACCGCAGCAGCCTCAGGACCATTAAAGACCTCAGAGCAAAAGGCACCACTCCTGCTTGGAGGCACCGCCAGCGAGTCTCCAGTGCAGGCCCTATGGTCCAGAGTCCTGTGTCCGGGTCTCTCCTGTGCTGTCTCCCGAGACGTTGCAATTCGCCCCAGCAGGGCACAGCTCGGCTCTTCACGGGAGCCACGCTGTCCTGACTCTGTGCAGAGACAGCTCTTCCTCACCTGAGCCCAGGGTCCCCCGGGGCATCGCCTGGTGTAACCGAGCTGGAGTCTGGGTCAGCTCTCCGGGCCCCTTCACAGCACCCTGGTTCCCTGCATCGTTTCTTGGTACCTCCAAGCAGGACTGACCCCCAGCTAGGATGGGAGCCCGAGGGGCAGAGACCCTCTCAGTTTGTCCCTTGCCGAGCACGTGGCCGCCTTACCTGTCGGTTTGTTTCATAAACACGGGCTGAATGAATGAAGGAGGGGACGCACCAGCCCAGCCGAATTTCATCGCTGTCCCCGTGCTGCCGGCTGGCAGGTTCACCACGCCTTCATCATCTGGTGACATCGCAGGGCGGCCCCTCTGATCCATCCGGGGGCCTCAAGCCTTCATTAGCACAGCCCGAGGCAGCTCCACGAGGGCTGTGATTCCTCTGCTGCCCTGCTGACTGCCGCCCTCTCTCCACAAGTGTGCATGCAACTCCCACGGCTGCAAGTCTGCAGAGGTGCGCCCCTCCCTGGAAACCAAGGCCCCGGGCTGTGGGTGAGACGTCCCGAGCTGGGCGCCCCGTCGTCTGACTCCTCACTCTGGGCCTGGGTGACCCTGGGCGCCACCACACACCCATCTCCTCTCTGATGTATGACTGCCCGGTTCCCACACGGCTCTCTGAGCCCCGCGAGGTCCTGCCAGGTTTGACTTTCTTCATGTGCCATACGTGTGGTTGAGAACTTTTAGGCCCAGCAATTTCTACTCTTCTGCTGATGGATCGACACTTTCCCGATAGATCTTCAGAACCCTCCAGTTTCCCGTCTCCCCTCCCTTGCTCCTGCTTCAAGGCATCCATGAATTGTAAATAAGTATTTGCACGTAGGACAGCTGCCATTTGAAGAAAGCCTCTGTGTGTTCTCTTAGAAATATAGATTTTCCGGCTCCTACGCAAGATAAATAATGTCCCCTAAATGTATCTGCTTCGTAAATCCAGATTTCCATACATCACACTCTCCTGGAGTGCAGCTTTAAGATAAGTAGACGGTCTTTATTCCTCCTTGAAGATAATGTTCTAAGAAGGAGATACATCTTTTGAAGAAGCAAAACAATTTATAACCACGCAGACAAGGACTTTTAGTTCCCATCCTGTTATGACCTAGACACGGGCCCCGAACAAAGATGCTCTTAGCAAAGCGGGGCGCCACGGCTGGGACCCAGTGTTCCCCTGCACACTAATTATCACCGTTTGCTTTAATTTTTAAATCCGGCTCTCCCATGTGGCCCATGAGTCCTGCCAAGCAGACCTTGTGAGACCTCAGACCCGTCGCCTGGGTAAAGGGACACATGGAGACCCTAAAATGTCCTGGCACCACCACGTGCTGGCGACAAACCCAGACCCACATCCCTGCCATGGGGGCTCGGGCTGCCCAGCGAGGCAAACAGGGGTCCCATCAGGTGGCAGTGACCAGACAGGGAGGGAGAGATGGAGCCCACCTCCAGGTGCCCAGCGGCCAGGGTCAGCCTTGAACGTGGTGGGGGGCCTTCCTTGGCCTGGGACTTAGTTTCCCTGCCTGTAAACAGAGGGCTTTAATGAGACTAATCATTCAGGGGCATTTGGTACAGTCACCCTTGTGTGGACACTCTCTTCACCAACCTCCGCCCCTCTCACCTGATGCTGCAGGAGTTGAAAGCAGACTTCTGGTAAACGTGACCCTAAGCAGAATCCAGCACAGAGCCCAGACAATGGCCTGGACATTCAGGTTGGGGGAGATGGGCTGGTCCTCCCAACAGCCCCACGTAGGACCTCAGATTCCACGCCCCAGGTTCTGAACTGCTGAGATACCTTCCAGTCTTGACCCTAGGTTTTCTTTTTTCTTAATTGAAATACAGTTGATTTACAATGTTGTGTTAGTTTTAGGTGCACAGCAAAGTGATTCAGTTATGTATACATCTATCTATCTATCTATTCTTTTTCAGATTCTTTTCCCTTATAGGTTATTATTACAAAACACTGAGTATAGTTCCCTGTGCTCTACTGCACTTCCTTGTTGGTTATCTATTTTATATATAGTAGTATGTGTGTTAATTCCAAACTCCTAATTTAATTTTTAAAAAATGATATAAATGAACTTACGTACAAAACAGAATTAGACCCACAGGCATAGAAAACAAACTTACGGTTACCGAGGGGGAAAAGGGAGGATGCTGCGGTTTCAAGGGTCTTTTATAATCGCATCTCAAAGCCAGCAGGTGAGGCTACCCAATGTAGGAATCATCTTGGGACGATACAGCCGGTTTCCTCCGAAGTGGCCTGTATGGACCAGCCCAGAGCCTACACACCAGCCCACCTGACGCTCGAAAACTTTTGTTGGAAGAGCTCTCTTCACAGGAGAGAGACAGAGTAGACCTGCCCCACTGCTTCCCTGTGACAGATGAGACCCCTGGAAAGAAAGCCCGAGTCCCCTCACTGCAGGGCCTGTGTGGTAATTAATAGCCAGCTGAAGGGACTTGATTGCTGTTCCTGGGTCTAAAAATGGATAAACAACCATTATCGCCAGAAAGGTCCAAACCATATTCATCACCATTACAGAGAGTAATTCAGCTGGTGCTTGTTCATCCATCACTGCTCTCACTGGGGCTCTGGCCTGCTGGTCCCTGTGAGTGGACAGCCGTCACCGGCGCGCAGGCCCGAGTCCAAGCATGACGGATGGCAGCTGCCGTGTGCTCCAATCTGGACAGGATCGTTGGAGAGCCGGACGGCTGCCCGGGGGTGTCCACCCCCCAACGCAGATTTGCAAATTATGCAAAGGTCAGGAGGGGCTGCAGAGGGCTTCAGAGGAAGGGGTGCCCGGGCTGGCTTGAGGGGAGACAGAGGAACTCAGGCCCCGGCTTATTTGTGCCGGGCGGCAGGGCCAGTGGAGACGTACCTGTCCAGGGACCAGTGGGCTCTCCCGCCATGACCGTCGCCCTGGTTCTGGGATGTGAGCTAGTTTCGGCTTTGATCACCACCAGGCTGCGCTCTTAATTGAAGTAACCATGTCCACGAATGAAGTAGCCTCTTCATGGGGTGACATCTGTCATCTTACGGGAGGAGGGCCTTCGTTCAGAGTTGGGAGGTCAGGGATGGGGGGAGGCCCGGGCAGGTGAAATGAGTCCTCAGACCCTGGAAAGCAGACGGAGAGCCTGCGGCAGAGGAGGGACAAGGCCGTGGAGCCTCTGGTTCCAGCCCGAGTCCCTCTGCCTGGTGGCATTCATGCCATCAGTGTTATTCCTCGTCCTCTCTCCATCCCAAAAGCAGGGGGCTGGACGCAGGTATGGAGCCCGGCTGCTTCTGCTCCCCGACCTGCAGGGTAGGCCAAGGGCGCCAGCCCCTCCAGAGCTCAGCTCACGATTGGCGTGAACCTGGCTGGACGTCCACCCCGACTAGGGTGCACGTGCCCTCACATGTGTGCTGTGTGATGTGGGACAGAATCTGCCCCGTTGGCTCTGGGGTCAGAGCACCTGGCTAGGGTCAGGTTCACAGCTGACGGTCTGTGAGACTCAGGAGAGAGCCCCCCCGACCTGGGCCCCGGTTTCCTGATCTGTCAACGGGGTGGACCCCTCGCCTCAGGGGCAGGGCACTGCGTCCGGGAACCCGACGCCGGGCAGCTGTGTGTGGAGCAGGGTCCCACTCCCGGTGGGGTGCGTGTGCTGGCCCAGCCCCTCCGCCTGGGGGCTTCATGAGAAGAGGAGTGTGTTCCCAGCCCCTCCCCAGGTGCACCTCCACGTGTTCAGGAGATGAGAGGAAACTCAGGGTCTGCAGCATCCTTCCAGGGGGTGGACCACTGCGGAGCTGAAGACGCCTCCTCCATCGCGTGGCCATGAAATGACAGAAATATGGAAAAGTGCCTTTTTATGGCTTTTCAGCAGAGAGGAAATACGTTCATATAATATACAGGAGGATATCTGAGAGAAGGAACATTCCCTGATTACTTGAGAGGAAAATAATTGTTCCCTTAAAGTTCTGCCTAAATGTCCTTGTCTCCTCCCCCCTCTTTGACCCATCCCCCTGGAGACGAAGTCCCCGGGGTCTGGAGACAGGGACAGCTCAGGCCTCCATCATCCTCAAGACCCCTAGTCACCCCCAAACACTCACCTGCCAGACCCACTGTGAAGATCCCAGCTGGTCTAACCCTGGACCCTGGGAGCCTCCACGGGGTGAGCCCCACTCCAGAGGGTGCAGCTTAGGAGAACAGAGGTGCCCAATCACACGTACATTGAGATCAACATGGGGCTTTAGGGGGCAGGTGTCAATCCAGTGGCCTCCTAGGAGCTTTCTAGACCCCGACGGAGCTGCAGGTACAGCCCTGTTTCCCGGATGAGGAGCAGAGGCATGGAGGGGTCAGCTCTGCCGATGCTCAGGCCCAGGCACGACCCAGTGGTCCCCAGCATCCACCAGGACAGTCTCATTTAAGAGAGCATCGGTGTGGGGTTGCCCTCAAGGCTGAGGATAGGACTGTCCAGTTTATGGCCTTGGACCGCTGTCCCTCTCCAGACCACATGGCCCCTGACCGCTGGATCCCCACCCTCAGCATCCCACCTGGGGCACAGCCGGATCGGTGGACACAGGTGAGCCTCTCCAGACCCCACCCTCCCAGCCACACCCACCTGCTTGATGGGCAGGGGCGGGGCACGCGGGACACCCAGTAGGTCCTTTCTGAGCATTATGCTCAGGGTGCCTTCCTGTAGCAACAGATGGAGCCCAATCTACTCCCCAAGAGAACATTCTTATTTCTGGCAAAAATATCCAAACACCCCATAATCTGTTTCCTGTAGCCTAGGGTATTCGATGCCCTGAAAGAATAAAGCCAACAAGAATTTAGTGAGACAAAGGAAGGAGGGAGGGAAGGAGGGAGAGAGGGAGGGAGGGGGAGGGTGACAGGCTGCCTCCCGAGTGCCAGCACAGAGGGGACGCATCAAGTCCCCCGCACCAGACCGTGCGAGGGGCCTGTGGGTGGCCTCAGTCTGGCTTTCCTGCAGGGACATGGGGGCCTGAGGCCTCGGCCTGAAGCTCTCTCTGGCGCCACGGCAGCTCTGGGTTACTTGCTGCCACTGGTATGAATCATTCTTCCAGGCCTGATTGACATTAATTAAATATTTCAATATTTGTATCAGAGAGAGAGTATTGGAGCAGACCTCAGCTATTTCTGATTAAATTACCCAAGAAGGGCTGCTCGGCGGTGACACCTATAAATGAATACATTTTCAACATTTTTTTTTTTCTGTTGAAGGTAATTTTCATGGCTGGTTTAACTTGTAAGGATGATAGAAAATATTAATAAAACATTTGATGTCTAAGTTTGGGTGGAAGTTTAATAAATTTGATGGGCATATTTCACTTCTGCTCACGTGATGGTAATTGTTTTAAAAGGGATTGAGGAAGGAAGAGAAGCTTCTGGTGAAACGTTTGGAGTCGTGGAACGTCGGCTGGAGCACAGGAGCCACCTGCGCGCCCCCCTTCACCACTTGGGGTCCCAGAGATGAGACAGACACCCCGGCGGCCTCAGGAAGAGGGGATGGTCTCGTACATGGCAGCAGAGAGACTCAGCCAGGTCAGTGGCACATCCAGGTCCCCAGGCTGTGTCAGCGGCAGAGCCAGGGTCCTCGCTTCCCTCTCCCGCCCCTGACCTTCCCCAAAGCCCTGTCAGGGCACACGCAGGGGCTTCTGTTGGCCACTGCGGGGAGTGTAGCCGGCAGGGGTGTGCGGAGACCGCCAGGCCTCGTCCAGGGGAGGTGTCCCCTCCCCTCCCAGCGGGTAGATGTGGCTCCCGGATCTGCCGTCCCTTCCCTGTGAGACTCTGAACTTGGAGAGTGAAGGGAGACCTGGCGAGATCCGCAGGAAGTATAAAGATGAGGAACAGTCATAAAAATATGTTTTTCAAATGAGGCACTGCCTTTCTTGTGAAACAAGCAATGAAAAGAGTGAGGTCATGGGATTCGGGGTCCCCAGGAGTCGGCGGGGGGCCGAGCAGCCCAGTGAGCCTGGGCAGCTCCCCCAGGGTGATGGGTGTGGCTCCCCCAGAAAGCTGGCGGCGTCCGGGTGGGAGCCCTGGGATGGGGTCCGGAAGGAAACGTCCTCAATGAGAGGCCACCACCAACTGGGGATGACGTGACCCCTCCAACACACACGAACACACTCGACTCACACACAGACACACGTAAGCCTGCGCATGTGCGCACACTCAGACGTACATGTCTGCACGTACGTGCACACACAAACTCAGAGGCTAACACAGACACACACGTGTGCACACATGCATACTTAAGCAAGCACATGGGTGCACACCCTCACATGCACACATATACACATGGCACATGCAAACATATATACACACACGTGCACACAAATACAAGCACGGACTTCACAGGCATTTTGTGCAACAAATTGCACCAGGCCACAGAGGCCCTCGTGGGGACGGAGTCTCACGGCTGGGTGACTGGGTGATGGTGACACGAAGCCAGCTGCTCTAGGGCCGCATTCGCGGGTGGACTAAGCGGTGAGCGCACAGGCTCATGGCACGAGCTCTGGAGGCCCCGCTCGCGGGCTCAGTGCTGGTGCCATCCTGAGATGCTTCCTCGTTTCTGAACAAGGGCCCCGCATGTTCCATTCGCCCAGCACCCCACAAACTATGCAGTTTCTCCTGCTGCTGCGGAAAGGTAAGTGGGAAATTTCCAGTGCGTTCCACCCAGCAGGCCGCAAGGATCCATGGGCTTCATGGGCCATCCCGTCATCTGCCCCCAGGGAAGGGGAGCCCCCATCCATCCGCAGAGGAAAGCAGTCTGTGCACGTCCGATGTGGGTGGTCTCGAGGTGCAGTGGAATTCTTTTCCCAGCTTCTTTCATCTAAATGTTGATATTGTAACAGCAAGTTCCTTACTGGCAGATCTTACGTAATGAATTGATTTTATAGAACATTTTCACTCATTTGAAAATGCCTGGCCGTCTCTTGGATGTGAACCACAGGACAATTAGACTCCATGGTTAAATAATCAACTTTTCCAGTGCAGCAGTGAAATGTCACAGTTTACAAAGCGTTTTTAATTATTTGAAAAAAATTACATGCCCGTGAGTACGTTTTTGCAATAAAAATGATACCCACGTGTGAGTTTTGCCATGATGTGGATATTGAAACTTAATTACAAGGTTTGCACTTTCTGAGGATGTGGCCCCAGGATCCAGACACAAAATGCACTGAAGGAGCAGCAAAGGATGCTCAGCTTCAGACACGTCTGCTTTCTTGCGTGTCCACTGCGTTTTCACTTGGTTGTGGGTGGAGTCCGTTCCCAGGGTGGGTGAATTCTTTCCTTCTCTAGTGGGGGCCTGGCCCTGCCACTCCACCGGGCAGGAGGTTTCTCACTCTCCCCGTAGAGGGTTCAGGTCTGGGTACCCCCCGCGTCTCCCTCTCCCCATAGGGTTCAGGTCTGGGTACCCCCCACATCTGGGGCAGCAACCCCGGACACGCTGTACCTCCGTGACGGAGACCTGGGTCAGTCGAGGCCGGGATCTGGGCAGGAGTTCTGGGCCCCAGGTTTTGTGTAGATGAGCGAGAGGCTGAACCTGGGGGTGGGGATTGGGGGCCCCCCATCCCTGGACTCATGGAGGCCTTATCCACCCACATGATTTTCCAGCAGCATTTCTTCTGATCATGGAAACCACGTCATGGCAACTGAGGTGGGGCCGACGGACCACGGTCATGGGACCCACTGGTTCTGCCATGTTCCCACGGTGCACACACGAGGTGATGGGCAGGGTCGCCCATGGGGGCGGAGGCTGGGGGTCTCAGAAGGCCCTCTCCATTTCTGTTCTAAATTATTCTCCATCCCTGAAGGCCGAGCATCTGAATGGTTCTCTCACCTGTGCTGTGATTACATGGGGACCAGTGGGGCGACTTCACCTGCTGTGGCTCCCACACCTGTTAGGGAGAGATGGGGCCAGATACTCCCCCAGCCCGGTCTGCTGGGAACACGAAGGAGCTGAGGGAGGTGGGTGGGGAGGATCCAGCCCTGGCATCATATCCAGGGCAGGTGGAGCCAAAGCCAGCCCCCAGCTGGCCGGACCGTATCACTCAAACATTGCCTGTCTCCAAACCAAGGGCTTTCATTTGACTACTGTGTTTGGTTGATTTTTTTGTCCTTAATTCGTATGTTAATTTGGTTTAACGGTTGCATAAAAGCTGTAAACCTATGGGATTTATACTTAATACAGTGAAAATCACTGAGGTCAACACTGGTATTTTGCAGTAATTGTTTGTTCCTTTGAGGAAGGTTTGCCTGTGAGATCCCATCAGGCTGAGGTTGACCACGTGCCCTAGCGGTGAGGGGGCTGTGAAGTCCTTGGGGCAGCTGTCTGCTGGGGTAGCTGGACAGCAGGGGCTTGGGCTCTGCCCCTCGTCTGCGAGGACCAGGCCCAGACAGAGCCCCTCCGCCCGGGACCCAGGAATCAGCAGCCCCGTCACCTCTGCCTCCCCGGAGTCCGTGGGAACAAAGCCCCGGCGTCCCCAAGGTTTCGGGGCATTAATTTAAAACAGCTGATTGCCAGCCAAAGGCCTCATCAAAGATTAAATAAGCATAATTTAACTGAGGGAATGATAATAGATTTAGTTAAGAAGAGAAAAAAAGGAAAATTAAATTAGAATGTATATTTGAGGGAAAATTGGAGTTTAATATAATTACACTTAGAGATGAGACAGATTACAATTACCATGTGTCAGAGGTGGAGTTTTTAATTGGATTATTTAAAATCATGGCTGGAGTAGAAACTAACACAACATTGTAAAGCATTTGTACTCCAATAAAGATGTGACAAAAAAATCTAATCCAATCCAATCCAATCAAGGCTGGGTCTTTGCTCTGCAACAGATCAGTGGAAGGGTCTGCAGGCCAAGGGCGGGGGCAATTCATCCCACCTGCCTCTTCCCATTGCCCGAAGCAGCTGCACCATCACCTTCTCTCTGCCCCTCGGGGGGTCAGGGCGCCTGGGCCCCCCTCCCCAGTTGTCCAAATGCCCCATAGAGGGCAGGGTGGGGTCCTCTATCTCTCAAGCCTCCGGGTCCCACAGCACTGCAGGAAGCAAAGCAGTTGGCTGACAAATGTCCTTACCAATTAGATTATCCTCAGAGCTGATCCAATCCCCCGGGCAGCCAAAACCTCCAGTTCCACCCCAAGCTGGGTTTCCCAGATGGTGCTTTCACGCTGTAGTCCTGAACGGCTCACCTTCACAAGAGGTGCCTTTTTTGTCTCTGAAACTGTCAGTGATGGGAAGGGCTCCCGCCCCGTGTGACGTCTGCATGCGCCCATCCGCACGGGACGACAGGGGTGGCTTGGGGCTGGGGGAGTGTCTTCACCTGCACGCCGAGGATCCATCAAGCCAGCACATCTGTGATTCTACCTGTGGACTGTAGACTCCCCAAGCTGGGACCTGGGGCTCAGTCATTTATGGGCTGAACTCATATGCTGAAGTCCTAATGGCCAGCATCTCAGAATGTGACCCTGTGTGGAAATGGGCCTTTGGAGAGGTGAGTAAGGTAAAATGAGGTCACACAGGTGGGGCCCTGATCCTACGTGACTGGCATCCTTATAAGGAGAGGAGGTCAGGACACAGACACACACAGGGAGGACCACGCGAGGACACAGGGAGAGGCCGGCTCTGCAGGCCTGGAGCGGACTCTCCCTCAGAAGAAACCAGACCTGACAACCCCTGGATCTCAGATTCCAGCCTCCAGACACTGACGAGGAACGTCTGTTTGTTAAGCTGCCCGGCCTCTGGTGATTTGTTCAGCAGCCACAGGTACCTAACAAAGTTGTCTTTTAATTCTATGAAGTATAAAGCTTTCAAAAATGCGCAGCCTCTTTACAAAAGAAGATACACAAATGGCCAGTAAGCCTGTGAAAAAATGCTCGTCACCTTGAGTCACTGGAGGTTTGCCAGTCAAACCCCAAGAAGGAGGCATCAGGCTCCAATTTCAATGGCAAAAATAAAAAAGGGCCGTTCAAAGTGACGGCAAAACCATGGAATGACAAGATCCCTCGCCCGCCGCCGGAGGAGAGGGGAGTTGGGCGGCCACTTCCCATGAGGGTGGACGTACACCCTCACCCCCAGGACCAGTCGTCCCACCTGCAGGATGCACCAGGAGCAACAGTGGCGCTAGCCCCTCAAAGCCCCGTGCAAAAGTGTCCCAGGCAGCTTCACTCATCTCAGGAGCTGCTGCAAAGAGCGGGGAGGCGAGGGCGGCGTGTTCCCGTGTCGGGACCCTTCCCTGCGTGCTGACGGCGGGGAGTGGGGGGAACGCAGCACATCTCTGGGCTGGTGGCGGGTGTGTGGGTGTGAGCGAGCACTTGTCAGAAGCCACCTAGCTGTCCCCTTGCGAGGCTGCACTTGACGGTTGGTGAGTGGAGTGAAACGTCCCGGACACGTGAGCACAGCTGAGACCCTGAGCTCTGTGTCCCCCAGGCCATGACGTCTCCCCGTGCCCTCCCCGTGCCTCACCGCGAGCCCGCGCTTGTGACCCTCGGACACACGGTCCCTGCTCCCATGCCAGGCTGACTCACCCACACGTGGGCCTAAATCCTCAGGGAAAAGAGCAGATTCTGCGGAATTCCACGCCCTCCAACCCGTCAGCCTCTCGCTGAGTTTCAGGCAAGGAGGCTGAGCTGTGAAGGGTGTATTTCCTGCGGGAACATTTGCCTTCCGAGGACAGAAGACTGTAGGAAACCCCGTCCCTCCTGGGCGTGGACCCAGCTGAGGCTGCACCCCGAGCTCCCTCCTGGCGCCAGCGTCACGTGGTTCTCCCGGGCATGGGAAATGGTTCCATTAGGAAGGTCACCAGCGCCCTGGAGGATCAGTCATGAGCCGGGCCATTGTCCTGTGTGGACGAATTCCAGGTAGGAATTCCCATTTCTCCCCTTTCAGGGACACATCCTGTGTCTGGACAGTTCCTCTCTGCCCACATGTCCACGGAACCTCACAGGGGGCCTGCTCTGTTCCCCGCCCCTTCCAGCTGTCCCTGTGATGGTAGAGCCGTGCAGTGGGAATCCTCCTGTGACCTCAAGTAGCACTGAGTCCATTCCAGAACCTTCTTCCATTTCTCAGACAGGGACAGGGCAGAGTGGGGCAGTGAGAAGCTTTCGTAACAAACAAAAGGACGATGCGAATCCAAGTCCCCCTCCCGCTCTTCTCCTTGGATAAGGCCCCCATCCAGGCCACCCCTGACTCCGGGGACAGGAACCATCCCCACCTATCCCTGGACAGTGGGCTCCCATTCCCCGCCTGCCCTCAGAATTATCCAAACAGGCCACCACATCCTCGTGCCGAAACCAGGGGCATCCACCCTCTGTGTGGCCCTGTGTGTGGGCAGCGTCCTCCCCCTCGGGCTGTGAGTGTGTGCGACTAATAACCAGCTGTCCACCTCATCTTCCCAGTGTCCAGCGATGTGTTCAGCCACCCCTCACCCTGGGGTGGTCCCTCTCTCACTCAGCAATGCGTTGGCAAGGAGATCAGAACAAGGGTCCTTATGCCGTGGAGATGGGGGCTGTGAGGCTCCACTGGCCGGCCTTATCCGCCAACACCAGGGCAACAGGTTCACCCACCAGGCATCAGCGGGAGCTGAGGCTGGAGGCCGGCCTCCATCATCCCTGCTGCGACATGCCGGGAAGTCGGGGGCATCACCAGACAAACTAGCTTTTCCAGGTGGATAAAGATCCTTTGCCTGAACACAGTATCCGATCTCTCACAGCTGTCTACCTCATTCTGCCTCTTCCGGGCGTGTGTAAAGTGTTTAGGGGCTGTGCTGTGGATTCAGCTCTGGGTATGGGTTTTGTCTGGCTAATTGGCATAGGGTTTCCGAGCGCAGTTAAAGTCCCTGTCTCTGGAGAGCTCCAGGAGGCTCCAGGCCCACGTGTCAGGGAACTGTCTGTCTTCAAGGGAAATTTTCAAATGTAATTTTCTTCTCACGACTTTATTCCCAAGACTTGCTTGGCTTGTTAATCAGTTGGCTCAAAAGGAACAACCGGGGCTTCCCTGGTGGCGCAGTGGTTGAGTCCGCCTGCCGATGCAGGGGACGCGGGTTCGTGCCCCGGTCCAGGAGGATCCCAGATGTTGCGGAGCGGCTGGGCCCGTGAGCCATGGCCGCTGAGCCTGCGCGTCCGGAGCCTGTGCTCCGCAACGGGAGAGGCCACAGCAGTGAGAAGCCCACATACCGCAAAAAATCAATCAATCAATCAATCAATCAATCAATCAATCAAAGGAACAACCATAAATAACAATGTGGTCACCATGTCATAGAAAACCGTGCCAGCCCCGAAGGGCAGATTCTACAACCCCAGACATCGGGGTAAAAAGAGAAAGAAATCCACGCAGTGCATCTGGGAGTTGACATCATTCAGAAATAGCTCTAATTCCTACCAACAAATACAGGAGAGCAAAGGGGAGCAGCTACAGACATCGGGAAGACCGGAACACTCTGTCTGAACGGTGACGCACACCAGGTGAGAGTTAACCCACATAAAACTAACCTCCTCTGAACCTGACCCAGAGGTTGCTCGTGACTCCCAAACGTCCAAGGGCACCAACCCACCCCTCATCCCATCCACAGCCGAGGATGGACCACTCACGTCTCTGCATCCTGTTACGGCCTGGGAGCAGCCATCTCCTTCTCCTGCGGGGACCAGCTCCAGCGTCTTAGCTGCCCACCTGTCCACGTTTGTCTGCTCCCTCGCCACCAGCCTTAGTCCAGTCTCAACAGCCATGTTAACTGTGACTTTTATTTTCTATATTTTGTGATGCTTTGCCATCTTGGGGACCTTGATGGTAGGGGAGAGGCTGCTCCTCCCAGGGCCTCCGCATCCCTAGAGACGGGGGCAGTGACTCCGCATGGGTGTGCCCTCCCCGGGCTGAGAGCCAACCCGGAGCCCACCACCTCCTTCCGCTGACCCCCGCACACCCAGCCAATATTCCCTGCACAAACTCACCCCAGAGGCAGACACAGGACAACAAGAGACACCTCCGCACAGCCTGGATCCAGCCCATCCAGTCCTGCACTTGCTCACATATGCCCACCCCACCTCAACCACTCCTTCCTGCAGTGACGGCTCTGGGCTGGCGCCCCCCTCGCTCCCTCCCCTCCTGACCGGCGGTGCTTCTCCACGTGGCTGTAAGCGACGTGGCATTTTGGGCCTGTCCCTCTTGGGATCTGTGAGCACTGAACTCTTCTTTCAAGGCAGTTTTCCTTCTGTCTGTCACCGAACCATGCCGATTACAACAAATCCTGGGTACAAATCTTGAAACATCAGGGCATCCTGAGGGTTCTGATGGGACAAAGCAGAGTGTGTCCCTCTGCTGGGATCTCATTTAATGATGTGACACCTGGTCAGCGGCTGCACCATGGGAGGCCTGTCCAGAGTCCCAGGGGACAGCTGCAGGAGGTGCTGGCACCCAGGATGAGACCTGAGGGCCCATCTGCAGGCACCTACTGGGAGAGCTCTTATTATCTGAGTTCCTGGTAGGTTGTGTTCTATCTCCCTTAAAAGTGCCCCAAAGCCAACCAGCCAAGGCAGGGTTGGTCCTCCGGGGCCACACTACTCCTCTGGCTGTTTTCGCGCGGGGCAGCTTGCCACCTCACATGTGCCAGTAACTGCTGGTCCAGGCTGTGCTGTAGGACGGCCATGGCTGGACCTGCTTTGCTCAAGGCTGGACCTCACCTACAGCCTCCTAGGAGCCAAGGGGCCTCCAACAGCAAGGGCTTCAGGCCCTTTGGGTTGTTATTGTTCTGAAGGCCTCTCAGTTGCGACCACCCCTCAGGCCCAACACCATCCCCAGGTGTTCAGGTGGTGACACAAGCCCCCCTCCAGGTGCCAACCGCTGCACTGCTGCATGACTAGACTTTCAAAACACAGGGATATGAAATTATATTGTTAACATAAAGCTCAGCCTCATAACAGCTGGGTTGGTGATGACCTTCGTTTTGCTCATGACTCTGAGGTCCGGCTGTGACGTCTTGTCTCTGCTCTTGGTAGCGTCTGCCCAGGTGGCTCACAGGGCAGGAGCTGGTCACCAAAGCCTGGCTCACTCAGGTCTGGAGGGGGTGCTGGGTGTCCTCACCATGTGACCCGGCACCCTAAGTAAGGGCCATGGGACAGAGGGTGTCCGAATGTCACCAATTGCCTCAGAAGTAACCCGTGCTGTTTCTGCTGCCTTCTGTTCATTGAGGCCATCACAAAATCTTCTCTTGTCCACAGGTGCAAGGGGAGGGTAAAGAAGCGTATCTTCCTGATGGGTGGCCGTGAGGTTCTGCAAGCATGTGGTACCGTTAATTTTGCCATGGAGATTTTACAAACATTCAACCAGGTGCAATAAGTGTACAATGTTAATTTCTCCACGAGTGAAAGGACTGGGACAGCTTACTGGCTCGTAAGCAGTTTTCTCCCAGACTGACCTCCTCCTTGAAGCCCCACCGTGGGGAATAGATCACGTGAGGCAGGGAAGGTTGTATCTACAAGGGACAGCGGAGGTCTGGGTGCCCAGGGCTTGTGGGTGGTGTCACACACTCTGGGACCATGAGGAACCAAGACAGCTCACAGAGCCAAAAGGTTGGGAGGAGGTGAAACGGACCAGAACATGCAAGTGGGAGATGCCGGGTGGGTTCTGAGTTTGGACGCTGATAAGTAAGGATGTAAAGGTCAATAGCCCTGGACGACCAGAGTCTCATTGAAAGAAGGAAACATTTCAAAGATCTAGAGCAGGACATCCATGACTCACATCAAGATTAATCCATGTGACATTTTGCCACTTTTGCTTCAGGCATCTCTTCTGAAAGAAAGAAAACATCATGGATTGAGCCCCTGCCTGCTCTGGCCCATCTCCCCTCCTTCACTCCCCAGACAGACCACCCACATGTGCTGTCTTAGTTACTGATTCTTTACCCTGTGCCTGGATAGAGCTTGTACAGAATTCCCTCTATCTCACCTTCTTTATGATAATTCTGTCTATTCCTACTTTTTACTCTTATCACATAGAATTTGGAATAAGATTGTCAAGTTCCAGGAAAAGCACTGTGGGGATTATGTTCTGATTTTATAGCTTGAGAATATAGAGATTTCTAATCTGCAAACAGTGTTTTTGTCACCATGTCTTCAGACTTTCTTTTCTGTCTGTCATAGATTTTGTTATTATTTCCATAGATATAGTGTACATTTTGGGGGTAGGTTTATTCCTGGGCCTGGGTCCTAATATCAATATTCTATACCACACAAGAGAGACAAGAGATAGCATGTTATATGATCCTTCATGAGCTTGTGTTTCAATGTACTATGATAATGAACTTTATTTCACCCTAAAAATCTTATTCTGTGTGTGTCTTTATATTTTGAAGTAGTTTAAGTGCAAGATAACTATGATCCTAAAAAAAATGAAAAAGGGTAAAGAAAATAGTTCAGAAGCAAAAAGATACTTTTCAAAGAATGAGTCCCCTATGATATTCCTCCACCGAACACCACCCACCATCAGCTCTTCTTACTTTGGTAAAGATATTGCAAATATGTTATTTTTTTTTCTCTTACAGTTTCTAATTTATTAGTAGCAGTGTAGAGGAATTTTTTTATTATTTGTGCACTGATTTTGTATCCAGCAACTGTTTTGGATTCATTTTAGTTCTAATAGTTTTCTGTAGATTCCCTAGGGTTTTCTATTATTCATTACCTGCAAACATGGTGAATTCAATGTTTTCTTTTCAAGTCATAACATTTACATTTATTTTTCTTGTCTTATTACTGTAGCTAGGATCACCCTTCCCTCCACTGCAATGTTAAATTCAAGAACTCACATCAAGCCACCTTATGTTGTTCTTAACATAAATGGAACTGCTTCTTTAGTCTCATCTTTAAGTGTGATATTTATACTATGTTTTTGACTGCTCCCAAATTTGCTAAGTTATCATGTGTAAATGTTATCACATACTTTACCTGCATGTATTGAGAAGAGCTAATGATTTTTCTGTTCTGATCTTTATTTTCTGATTCTGAGCCAAACATATTTAGTTATTAATCTAAAGTCATTCACAGTATTCTCTTTGAGTTTTAAATATGTCTAGTCTTTTTAAGTTATATTCACTGTTTCTTAACGTATGTTACCTCTTTTCTTATCAGTCATATTAAGAAGGTTTTCTTTCTTGAATTAAAAAATGCATTTGTAGAACCTCATTATTTTTTCTTTATAAGGTGTTGTATTGATTCATGCTCTTGTCTTTACTGTTTCTTTTCACTTTCTTTAGATTTATGTTCATTTTACTATATCTTAGAGTTGAACATTTATTTGTTTTCATCAATAAATCCATGTAAGGCTGTGGATTCCCCCTTAAGAACTGTTTAGCTGGAACCATATGTGCTGATATGGTGAAAACCCCTTGTCTCAGTTACAATGGTACCACTTTTCCATCACATTTGTATCATTTAGAAGAACATTTTTAAGTTTCCAAAATTATGTTTTTCTATACTTAAGTTTTATTTATTGCATTGTAAGCAGAGAAAAATTATGTCAATTAAAATATTAAGATCTCACTAGTATTTATTAGTGTTAATTTTATAAATGTTTCATACATACTATGAGTGTATAATTATATATACACATATATACATATATATGTATAAATACATTTCTGTGGATATGGCTATATATATATATATATATATATATATATATATATATATATATAGTCAAGTGTGTTGATTTTGTCATCCAGATCTTCAGAGGCACAATTATCTTTTATTTATCCTAAAAAATTCATGTATGTTAAACTCACCTTTTATCGTAGTGGGTATACCTATTTCTTCTTATAATTCTTTTAGATTTTTATATATATTGTGAAGCTTTTATTAAATGAATATGAGTTTACAGTACTTATATCCTCTTTTATTTTACACCATTTTTTGTTACCTAATATACCTCCTTAACCCTATTACTATATATCCTAAATTTGGATTTGTCTGATGTTACTATTACTACGTTAATATTTATATGGCACATCTTTTCAATCTCTATTTTTAAACTTTTTCTCATGCTTCTTATAAAGTTTTGAAAGCATTCAATCATGGAATGTTTATCTCTTCACAGTTGAGTTTGATTTGATTATATTCATGGTGATTACTGATGAGTTTGTGCTTATTTTGTATTTTCTGATTACTATTCTCTATATTTCCATGATTTTTAAAATTCTACACTGTTTTCCTTCTGCATTCACTTTTGTGATGGTTCTTTTAAAGAACATTTTTTTGAAGATTCTTTTAATAAAGTTATTAGGTAGTAAAGTCTTTAGTCCTGAAAGACCAGCACTGACCTTATTTTGCCTCATACAAAAATTACAACTTGGGTGGGTATAAACCTTAGGCCGACAGGTACTTCCTCTGACTCTTTGAGGAGATTGCCCACTCTCTCATCTTCTGTGACTTGTGGAAAGAGTCTGCACCAGGCTCTCTCCTGTCCCCTAAAGTACCACCTGCCTTTTTCCCTCTAGCAGCTTTTAAGGTTGTCCTTTCACCCTCAATGTTCTGTAGTTTCACCTTCATGTGTGCAGGGGGCGTCTATTTTATTTGTCCTCAGAGCATACTTTCAATCTGAGGATTCACTTCTGTCTTCAATTTTGTAAATTGCTCAGTCATTCACTCTGCAAATTCTACCTCTGCATTATTCTCTCCTTTATATTCTCCAAAATGTCTCATCAGAAGAATACTGGACTCTGCAAATTTGGCCTTCATGCATCTTAACTCATTTTCTTTCATAATTCAGACTCTTTTCTATGCACGATGCTATGTCAGAGGAAAGCGTTGACTGTCTCCCTTCCTTCACCATTTTACTCCTAGGGCCATGTCTGGCCTGCAGTTTCCCCCACATCAATGTCTATGTTCCTTTTCTAATATTTTGAATTTCTAATACTTCTAATATTTCCAATTGCAACTTTTTTATAAGATACCATTTTGGTTTTCATTCTTTTAAATAAAAGTTATACATTCATTAACGTCTTTGCACATCTTCAATATAGTTATTTAAAATGTTTGAATGACAGGTCTAAAAACAACTTTCAGCTAAAATCTTTTAATGTGTTGATGATTGATTTTTTTTTTTTGTCTGTTTACTCTCTTTCTCAATATTAGTTTTCTTTAGGTATTTTGGAATTTTAGGGTGAAAACACATTTGGAGTGGAAAGTGTTGTTTTGTTTTGTTTCCCTCTCTGCCCTCTTCTTTCTTTCTGTGCTACCACCCCACCCTCTGAGCCCCTGATCCAGATCCAGGTCTCCTAAGGAAGAGCAAGATTCCTGCCCTTGGGAGCTGGGATGTGACAGAGCCAGCAGAGACGGCCAGTGGCTGGGCTCCACAACTGGTCCAGGTAGTGCTGGTAGCAGATGTTGAGTTTTCCATGGTCAGGGGATCCTAGCCTCTCACCCATATTCCATGGAGCACTGCCAGTGCTAAAATCTCATCTACCCAGAACAGTTAGCAATCTAGAAAATCCCATTCCCAGAGGGCTGCTAAGAGATGATGTCCTAATGCAGGGGTCAACAAACTTTTTCAGTAAAGGGCCAGATAGTAAATATTTTCTGCTTTGCAGTCCATGGGGGTCTCTGTAGCCATTGCTCAGCTCCCACAAGTGTGTGTGTCCGCGATCCGGGGAATCTCACTGACAAAACAGCAGGGGCTGACTTCGGCCGAGAGACACAGTCTGCCAATGCTTGTCCACAAGCATATGACTATGAACGCAGACTTGAACTTGAGTAGGGATTCACAGGTAGCTTTGTGTGTAGACTGTGTGCCTATGAGAAAAGAGTTCCACATCATTCCTTAGCAACACCTGAAATGTCTCAAAAACAGAGACTTCTGTTTGGTTACTTTTATACAAAGTCAAGTAGAAATAAGAGAGTAAAAACCCCAGTGCAAAGCTTTATATTTGTTTTATTTATGTCTGTTAAATACCTTGTATTCCAATGGGCCTATCCAAATTACTTTTGGAAGGATTTTAAGGGAAATTTGTAATGCAGTGGGTTCATCTGAATCCCAATTAGGGGTGTAGGAAGCAGCATTTTTAACTAAATTTTTATATTGAGATAGTTGTGGATAGACATACAATTATAAGCAATAATACCAAGGAGAGACTCCATGTAACCTTTACCCATTTCCCCCAAACTGTAATTTAGTATCACATCCAGGACATTAATATTGCTACAATCCACTGATCGTCTTATTCAGACTCCCCCAGATTTACCTGTACTTGTGTGTGTGTGCATGGGGTGTGTGTGTGTGTGTGCGTGTGTGCATGGGGTGTGTGTGTGTGCATGGGGTGTGTGTGTGTGTGTGTTTATTTAGTTCTGTGTCAATGCTTTTCACTGAGAAGGTTCTGGAATGATGTCCAGTAATCCAGAAGGACAGGCTCTGAGGGAAGCCTGTCTGTTCCCAGCCAACATCGTACTGCTTTTATCTGCGTGGATATCACCAAGACACAATTATAAAAAACAAACTCACTTAACCTGGGCTAATGACAGCAGGAGAATTGCTCCCGTGCTGTATTAATGGAAGTCAAATGGTGGTGAGCACCATGGTAATTATGCCGAGGTTAAAAGCTTTCCAAGCAAGCCTTTCAATAACTGACTTTCTCAAAGACCTCCGAGACCTAAACAAACTCTCGATATTTATTCAGCCTGAAATTCTGACTCTCATTTAGACGGCTGAATTAATAAGCACGGAGGCCACTCCTCTTCCCCAGCTACAAGCTGCCTTTCATGTATCCCGCAGAGATGCATTAATGTTCTGCAATACCATCCATTATTTGGGATTATTACTTCATCAGTTACTCAGTTGGAAATTCTGAGTCAGTACGACGAGTCACAGGCAAAGTGTGAGACCCCAGTGAAAATTCGCAGATTGCTTAAGAAACAGTATCTAGGGAGCACTGAGCGAGAAAAATTCCTCATAAAAAAATCAAGAAGCTCGGAGGTCCTGCGTGCGTGGGGGTCCTGGTGGCCCTACCCTGTTGTTGCAAAATTTAACCTTCACACAGAGCCACAGGCCGAGGCTTCCTAGCACGGGGTCTGCGGGGAGGACCCTGGGAGGGGCTTGGGGCATCCGCGGAGGAATGGCCGTGGGCGGGGATGGGGGCGGAGAGGGTCAGGCCCTGCTGACTATGACCGTGACGGCACAGGGGCACGAGGGGCAAGACCTCAGTGCCCCTCCCCTTGCAGCTGGGCGGGCTCGACAAGGGGAAACAGGAGTGATGTCACACACGTCCCCTGCCCTGTGTACAGGGAGCACGTGGACATGTGATCCCCCAAACTTCTCCCCAGCCACCTCCCCCAGGAATGCAGTCGGGGTTTCGCTAGTTTAGAGAAAGCTCACTGCAGATGAATATTCACACTCACAGTGGCAAAGGGCCAGTGACAGATTGTGGTTGCTCGTGGTGGCAGTCTCATCATCCTCTTAACCCCGTGATTAGTTGGGTGTCTGCGGAGACACAATTAGCGCTTGTTAAATGGTGCCAAGCGATGTCCTGCCTGCGCACACACTCTCCAGGCTTCTGTGCACACAGTCCTGGGATGACCCTCGGCAGGACCTGCTGGTGGCCTTTGTCCAGACCCTGCGCCCTCCCCCAGCGCCCGGCGGTCCTGCTCAGCGCCCCTCGTTTCCTGACTTCCAGGGAGAAGCAGCTCTTTGCTAATGGCCTGAGTGCAGGGCAGGGGCCTGGGAGGGCTGAGAGCTCGTGTGGGCTACCACCTGACCCCCTTCATGATGCTCTGCAGAGCAGGAGGCATCCTGGGCAGAGCAGACCGTGCCCGATGCTAATTAACCGCTCCAGACACGCAGCCCTGCCGCCAGGTCTCCCAGGCGGGATTCACAGGCTGCTTCTGCTCCTTGCTCACAGATGCCAAGGGATCGAAGGCCTGGAAGCTGAGCCCCTTACAGACGGGCCGATGGCCGGGGGGTCCGGAGAACTTTCTTCTGTTATTCCTCTCCTCCCACACACTCACACACACAGCACTCCTGACACCAGACTCATGGGGGTTCCTCCCCGCCGTCTGATTCTGAGACACTGGCCGGCCGGTCATCCTACAATTCAGCTCAGCTCTGACACCACCTACCTGGAGAACGTCAGATCCTGCAGGTGCAGGGCTCATTCCCAGAGGCCTTCGAGCTCCCCAGCGTGGCCACTGCATTGCTGCAGCCTCTGGTCGGTGAAACGCCCTTGAGAGGAGAAGGCAGGACTCAGGAGCGGGTGATGGATCTGCCTGCATCTACGCCCCCTCCAAGCTAGAGGAGACGGCCTGTGGGGTTTCACGGAGTCAGCCCCCGCCGTGACCGCAAGTTGGTAACTGATCAGCTACAAAGGTGCTCAGGGGACCCTGAAAGGCGAACATCCCCAGTTTACAGTCCCGTCCTGACCAGGCCAGTCGGTGTCCTCGTGCATGAGGACGTGTGGGCACCAGGAGGGAGGGAGGGCAAACTGCTCCCACCTGGTCCCCTGCCCCCTGACACGTGGTGGACGTCCCCGTCCCTCCCTCCGTGGGCTAGCTCCGTGGTCCTGGCACTGTCCCTGGCTGGTGAAGGGCTGGGACTCAGAAGGGGAAGGACTGTTGGTGAAGCAGGTGAAGGACATACCCTGTGGGGAAGAGCCAGTGCCCTGGGCACCTGACGACCAGCATCAGGACAATTTCCGAACACAGGGTTTTGGAAACATAGCCTGGCCCGAACCCAAGAGATTGTTTTCATTTGGTTCTATTTTATTTTGTTTCTGGTCAGTGTCTTCTGGTGGGGAAATAGTAGCTTCTAGAAATTCATGTGCTTGAGGATTAACTGGTGTCCATTCCAGGGAGGTGACCACATACTGAACACAGTGTATAGGGGGATGGCCGTGGGACAAGGCAGGTGACTCAGGACGACAGAGAGCTCCCGGGACCCTGGTGGCTCTTCTGGCAATTCCCTGGATGGATGTGGAAGAACCAGGCGTCCTGCTGGCTCCAGCTGGATGCTGAGAGGGGGTGGCAGCAGAGGCCAGAGCGCAGCAAAGGGGACTCCGGCCGGGGATGGGAGTTTGGAACAGATGACCACGGGCCCTCCCAACACAGGCCGCTGCAGGTGTCGCAGATGAAGCCCCTTGGAGCTAGCACAAGTGAGTGAGCTCTGGCCTGCAGCCCGACCCTGACCTAAGGCCACACGCAGCTGAGGACTCAGCCTGACCCACCTGGCAGGTGCAGGAGTCAATCGGGGAGCCAGGAGGGAGGGTCCTGGAGGAGACGGCAGGGTACGTGCGGCCACAGCTGGGCATCTCGGGTCCTCGTGAGGGGCTGGTGGCCAAGTCATCTCTTGTCAAAGGCCTCCTGCACGGGGCGGGCCCACAACTCGGCCCCAGAAACTTCTGGGAGAGCAAACCTCCTCCCCACCTCAGGGCATTCACTGCGTTTGCTTGGCCACCCTGCCTCGGGCCCCCTCCCTCACCAAGGCCTGGGCTGCAGCTGCGCTGGGATGGCAGCCCCGGGATGGCAGCCCCAGGGGACCCAGGGCAGGGTCCTGAATGGAGGAGAACAAGGCTGGTTCCAGCTGGAAACAGCGGCCACCCTTCTTTCTCACTCGGCCTCTCCTGGGATCAGGGGTGGGGGAGAGAACCTGTCTAATCCTTGGAATGTTGGGGATGCTCCATCGGGCTGGCCGTGGGTTTAAGATGCAAAAACGTATCCTTCTTCCCAAGAAACTGGGTCAGCGAGCACCCCCAGGATGTAGGAATTGACAAGAAAAGTGTCCTGGAAGAATTATCTTTGCTTCCGTATTTCACCGACCTACCTCATTGCAGGACATTATTATACAGGCTCTTTCTACTTCTAATTTTTCTGAGTTTAACAGCTTTGAAATGTCTTAACTATGTAGACACATGTATATCCTCAAAAAGAAAAAAAAAAACCCACCCACCCAACCTCAGTTCCAAAGCAGCACCACGGGGCTCCTGATGCACAGACCCTGGTTCCCTTCTGCCATTAAGGCCCCTCCATCCCTTTGTCCCATCCCCATGTCCCACCTCTGTGTCCCCATGTCCTGCCCCCCATATCCCCATGTCACTGTGTCTGTCCCCCGTGTGTCCCGTCCCCTCGTCCAGGTGCAGACTCAGCAGATTTGCCCTCCTCTCCCTCCTTCACGCCCCACATCCACTCCCCGCTGCAGCTCCTCTTTGCTTTACTGGCTACGTGAAGCCCCTCATCCAGTTGCTGCCCCCTGGTCCAGCCCCAGGGGCCCCACCCAGCCCGTCTCCCACTTTACCCCAAACCCCTCCTCCCCCCACCCCATCTTACCCACGGCTCCTCTGAGGTCCTCCCAGGCTCTGCTCACCCTTGACCTCCTGGCGTCTCCCCACCGGTCCTGGCTCTGCAGTGTGTCAGCTCATCAGACAGGCCCCAGCCATCCTTCTAGAAGAGCCCCCTCCTCTGGTCCTCCCTGCTCCCACTTTGTTTTTCTCCCCAGAGCAGATGTTGCTACTGGACATCCGATTCCGTGGTCCTTCCCCCGTTGGGGTCCAGCTCCGTCAAGTGGGGTCTTGGCCACCTTTTTTCCTGCCTCAGCCCCGGGGCCAGGAAGGGTGTGGGAACAGAGTGGGCACTTAGGAAACATCAGGGGTGCATCTTCAGTGGTGCAGGTGTGGAAGCCACCCTCCAGGGCACATGTGAGCCTTCTCTGCCCTGCGGACCCTCCCGGCCCTCCCCATGGTCTCATTTACAGGGGTGCTCGGGACCTGCCTGCCATTCCAGAGCAAGCTGATTCCACTCGGCCAGTCCCTGGGGTTTCAGGCTGAACTAGGAAGGGTGGGGGCTGCTGTCCCCCAGCCAGGCCGGAGCCTGCCTGCCGCTCTCTCTGCCTGTCAGGCCTGGAGCCTCATCGCCACGGCTTGTCTGAGCTCTCACCTCTCACCCCCGGCGTCCAGTTTCTCATGGGCCTAAGGAGGATAAAGCCCAAATTCTCTGGGCCAGTTGAGCATCATCCCCAGCACCCCCAGGCCGCCTCCCCCCGGCCCAGGCCTCTCCTCTGCTTGTAGGCACCTGGTCCTCTCCCGCAGGGTCCCTTTCCTCCTGGACTGCCTGCAGTTTCTCCTCGCCTGAGTCACTCTGTACATCAGAGGGTCTGGATCCGCCAGGATTTCTAGGCAAAAAGATCAGCGTTCTTCGCCCACAGGGCAGCCACAGCGGTCAGCTGCCCCAGGCCAGGCGCGGGCTAAACTGTCGCAGGGCGAGAGCTGAAGGGAGGACAGAGACCAGACGCTGAGCAGAGGGGCCACGGGGTTGGGATGCCCAGAGGGAAGCAGTGCTCCCAGGACTCAAGGGCAATGACAGGAACAGGCCAGGAGCCAACAGGGGAGCATTTGGGGCCAAAGCTATCCTTCGGGTTTGCAGCCCCAGAGGGTCTGCAGCAAAAGGACACGTTCTGCCAAGTGCCTGTAGTGATGATGGGGTAGAACGCGTTTACCCTCTGCTTTCCAGGCACCTGGAAACAGCTTAGCTGTAACTATGTGCCCATCACGCTGGCTCAGAAACTACGTTACCCAGCACGTAAGATGCAGGACTTGTCACCTTAGGGGTTGCTGTCAGGGAAGGCCACCACGAGAAAGTCTGAAAGGCAGGCAACAAAGTGGGTCAGTTATTTGCAAAATCTAAAATTAATAAGCCGCTAGGAGTGAGAGGAACCAGACAGAGACCCTCTGGAAACAGGGGCAAAAGGAGAGGGGCCCCAGAAACACACAGGCCGGCTCGTTGGCTACAGGGAAATGGAGATTCAGGCCTCAAGGGCGTCCACTGTGTCTCAGGAGCCCAGCAGGTGATGTGATCGGTGATGTGGAGCCTTCGGGGACAGGACAGAGGGATGCGGGAGGTGGCCTTGTGGTCTGGGAGCCGTGGCGCCCCTGCCCCTCCTGCGTCACAGGGTGGGCAGCCGGGTACCAGGCAGAGAACTGCCTCCAATGGCTCGATTGTAGGAGGGTCCAGGGCCGACCTCAAAGTCGGCGCTGCCAGCAGAGACCATCAGAACAAGCTCTAAACAGCAAGGCCGTTACAGCAAATGCAAAATACACGTGCAGAAGATAACACCTGCTTTAACAAGATCCCTTTAAAAAGTGTGTGAAAATATCAGTTTGGTTGCTCCGGGCTGGGGTGGGTATCGAAGGTAATCAAACAAATGAGTAAATGAGGAGAGATGCCTACCAGAGCCCGGGGTTCACGTGACACTTGCCTTATGAGACATAAAAGAACAGTTCCCTTTGGGCAGTGCTAATAAAATCTAATTACCCAATAAAAACAATAACAACACAACATGATATACAAGAAACATTTCAGGAACGTAGCACTGCAGTAAAGTGACCCTTTAATCAATAAAAATGGTTCCAGTGCAGCAAGCCAGGACTTTGCTGAGAAATTCACACCCACTTTCTCCCTAATCCTGGTACCAATTCTAAGACAAGGCCGCTGCAGCCACAGAGGGAATAGGACTCGGCCAGGATCATTGGTATAACTGGAAGGGTGCTTGACTTTCCAAGTTACTAAAATCCCAACAAAAATAATCAGGAATGTGTCATCCCAGAAAAGTAAAATATACAGAGTGAAGAGCTTCAGGATCGGTTTGATCCAGCAGCTCAGTCATTTCATAAAGTATGTGGTTTCTTTCCCTCTGCCAGCAGCTCCCGGGATGACATGACAGTTCTTCACCTAAACCCAGAGAGAGAGCTAGAGCTTGATCCCCAAACTTGCTGCAGCGCGGGGCAGAGCTTACGCAGGTGAGGACCAACCGGCGAGGGCTCTCTCGCGCAGCTGGACTGGTGCAAAGTGGGGAGGGGGCCTGACACTAGGCCCCCCAGTGTCCACCACAGTCTGTGATGGAAGCCCAGGCCAGGCCGACTCACAAGTCCTCCTGAGCTTTGCACAAGGCGTCCTGAGTTGCCTCCTTGCTGGTCTCCATCCTTGGTGGGCAGGGCTGCCCTCCGCTGCTCTTCCTCCTAACGCCTGCCAAGCGGGGCTCCCATGCACACGTCACAGAGCAGATCCCTGGGCCTATAGGAAGAGAGTGAGTGGGGGGGGCACCCTGGTGAGAAAATGTGGCTGAGCGTGGAGGGTCAGGCGTGTGTCGGCTCGAACAGCTAAGAAGACAGAGGGGAGGGTATGGAGGTGTTCCTCATCCCGGGCGTCTGCTGTGACTAGGGCAGGTAGGAGAGAGGGGCCCTGCAGCCACGCATCCCATCCCTGCCCTGCCAGCTGACACCCAGGGTCCAGCCTGGGTTTGGCCAGTCCCCTCCAGCCACTGCTCCTGCTACTGCTCCAGCCGGGTCTGTCTGACAAGGAACCAAAGTGAATGTTAAGTGAACAGGCTGAAGCCGCAGGTCCTCTTGCTTGTTTCAGCGCTGATATCCGCTAATTTCGTGCTTGTTTAGTGGTGCTGGCAGAGAGGAGGTTACCTGCTGTTTCAAAGGATGGGAACCACAGGGCCTGCGTGTTCCTACCGTCCTCTCCTCCCTGACACGCATGTTAAAGCCTCGTAATTAAAATCCGCCGCACAGTCAGGAGGAGTGAGCGCCGGGCCCCTCCAGGGGGAGATCTTTGCGCTTCCGTCTCCTGCTCTGAGGCAGCTCTTAATAGGTGCTAATGACAGCGTTTGTAAGGTGGCGTGTTTTTGTTTTAGAAGCACTGACATCTTTAAGGAGAAGAGAAAGCTCTTCGGGTCCGTGGAGCGGACGAAGTCAAGGCAAGTGCCAGCCCAGGGCCAGCCCAGCAAACCACACCTGCAGACGCTGGTTGACGCTCAAGCATTCAGGAGGCACTCACTCTGCACAGCACCTTCTAAGCACTGGGGATGTGGTAGTGAAAACCCCGCAAACCTCTGCCCTCGAGGACCTTAAATTCTAGTGGAAAGACAGGAAACAAATCAAGCAACTGTTTGACAAAAGCTACAGTGACTACCTCATGGCAGGAAGTGCTCTCAGGAAGACAAGCAGGGGTGAGGTTGACAGCCTCCAGCAGGGTGACTGAAAGGGCCAACTGGGACTTGGAGAGGACGGGGAGGGAAACTGAGGCTCCAAGGAGGAGGTGCCTGGTGGTGTCAGGATGCCCAGAGGCTGGAGGTGGGAGGACTGAGGAAGAGGGGGAGGGGAGGAGGAGGGAGGGGGGAAGAGGAGGGGGAGGGGGAGGACTTGAGTGCATGTTACATTTTGTCAAATGCAATTACTGCAGCGACTGATGTGATCATACGATTTTTCTTCTTCAGTCTGTGGATGTGAGGGATTTACACTGGCTGATTTTTGATTGTTGAGCCAGCCTTGCATCACTGGAATAAATCCTGCTTGGTCAGAGTGCATAACTCTCCTTATGCACAGTTGGATTCAATTTGCTGGTGTTTGTTGCAGACTTTTACGTCCAAGTTCATGAGACATATTGGTCTGTAGTGTTCTTGCTTCTTTTTTTTTTTTGTACTGTCTTTGTCTGGTTTGGTATCAGGTAATACAGACTCATTTTTTAATTTAAAAAACTAGATGAGTGTCAAGGCCGTAGTCCAGTGTATCTGAATTTCATCAAGAGAAGCAAAGCCAGCTTAATAATGTCTGAATGGGCATGAAGTGATGAACACAGGGACCCATCTTCCAACCAGTGGAATCCAAGACAGCAGAAATGATGTCCTCCCCCTCCCCCCTCCTCCCCCTTCACCCTCCTCATCATCACCATCACCTTAATCCCTTTGTCATCATCAGCAGCAATACCATAATCATCCTACATTTTCCCACCGAACTTGCTCTGTGCAGAGTATGAACCAGAATTTTATTTGTGTGAATAACTGCTTTCCTGTCTGTAAGGCGGCTGCCTGGGATATCTAGTTAATCATCAGAATCCCAGGATTAAAGGTGATTCCGCCCAGGGTGTGCATTACCTGTCTCTTGCAGCAACAAGCCTGCCAGGTAAGGGTGAGAAGCTAGTCACCCCGTCAGCCTCTGGGGAGCCGGCAACCAAACATCCTGCACAGGCCGTTCTCTGTTCCTGGCGGTCGGCTCTGCTTTCACGCCACGAGTGCAGAGCAGACGCAGCCCAGCCATCCAGAGTCACGACTCCTAGGATAGACCAGGCAGGGATCTGTTTCTACGCCAGCGAGGGATGGAAACTGCCCCATCGATTGAAGCCTTTGGGAATGAGCCAGCCTCCTGGGGCTAGGACGGTTCATAAGTGACAGATCAGTTCCTACAATTACACCCAACCGTGAGCCTTGGAGCTGTGGCTTCTCCCTGGCTTGCTAAGTGCTTCACCTTCAGAGTCACCCTGCTATTGGGAAATAGGAAACTTTCCTGGAAGGAAAAGTAAAGTCCCACGGCTTGGCCGGGTGTGTCTTTGATGCCACGTCTAGCTGAACAAGGAGGCCAAGGCAGGTGCCACGAAGACGGGGTGGACGTGCTAGGGCTTAATATTGCTTACGTTTCTTTACGTTTCACACAAAGAACTGGAGATGGTGCCGCGAACACGCACACAGCACGGGAGATGTTTGATTTCTCATGCGTGCCCCGGGGGGAGGATGCAGGTCCCCTCCACGATGGGGTTCGGGGGGAGGCTCTTTTCCCAGCCACTGTCTGGAGGGAGGTGGGCTGGCAGCTGAGCCCAGCTCCGCCCGGACCTCACGTTTATCCAGAAAATGAGAAGGTTGAGGGAATCCTGTTCCCTAGAACATAGCTGTTCACAAGCTTTGTCGCATGCCTCTTCTCGGCGTCCATACCCGCGGGGCTGTCGCTGGCCAACGTTCTTCTTTAAAATGACCTTAAATAGACTCACTTCTCAATGATGCTTCTCTTCGGCAACAATACCTCTGAAAGGATGGTTGGTGTCCGATATAGATTTGCATAATGCACATCAAAATCATGCAAACATAAACGTTAAAATACGAGCCCCTGTGAAAATAAGCGTGTTCTTGTGTGTCAGCTGTGACCCTGGTGGCCTCCACATGCTGGGCACTGGACCGAGGGGGCTCATTTCCCCTCCTCACAGCCTTGGACAGGCATTTATTCCCACTCTACTGATGAGTTTACTGAAGAGGAAGGTGAGCACCAAGGGGTCTTGAGGGGAGCCTGGCACAGCTGAGCACACCAGGAGAGTGGGGACCGGTCACTCCACAGCAGAGGGTTCGTCTACCCTGGAAATGGGCCCTGGAATCCAGGGTGGCTCGGACGTCTGCACTCAGGACTCTGGAAACAGGAAGCAGAGGTGACAATGACCATGATGATTCCGAGTCCTCAGCACCCTTTGTTCCAGGCCAAGGCTGCTGGGACGTCCCACAGTCCCTCCTGACCCGTCCTTGTCAGATCCCTGCAGGAGCTGACCGGCCCGGGCTGGGGGCCAGGCAGCATGCACACCGCCCCTGCTCTGTACCCCACCACCCTCAGTGGGAAGGACCATCTCCTATCTTTTTTCTTTTTTTTTTTTTTTTTTTTTTGTGGTACGCAGGCCTCTCACTGTTGTGGCCTCTCCCGTTGCGGAGCACAGGCTCCGGACGCGCAGGCTCAGCGGCCATGGCTCACGGGCCCAGCCGCTCTGCGGCATGTGGGATCCTCCCGGACCGGGGCACGAACCCGTGTCCCCTGCATCGGCAGGCGGACTCTCAACCACTGCGCCACCAGGGAAGCCCTCCTGTCTTATTTTAAATGGCCGTGAGAAGTTTATCCTCCGCTCCCAAACACGAGCTTGAGGTAAAGCTTCCTTGCATATCAGCCCTGTTTGGGCCCCTCTGCCCAAAGCCACACTCCCCTGGGAGCCTGTCTGTGCCCTGGGTTTCTTGGTGTCACCTCTGCAGTCGCTTAATCCCAGAGAGTCCCCACACTGGACCCACAGAGTTGGGGACTCGTGGGCAGGCCCAGGCGTGGCATCTGACCCAGCCTCCTGCGAACACAAGAACTGCTCTGGGCCTTCTCTGTGGTCCCCCGCCACCTTGCCGCCTTACCCCCGTCCCATAGTTAGTGTCCAGCCTGCCAACCCCTTTAGCGGGGCTTCCTCGGGGACACGCCACCAGAAGGGGACAAAGAGGAGGCCCCCGAGCTAACGGCTCCAGTGACACAAGCACACACGGCGACCCGGTGGACAATTATAACGTGGCCTCACAGGCGCCTTGGTCTCCTCATCAATTCCTCTGCGCTTCCCTGACAGCCTTCTCTGCTTTTCATAATACAACTTAATTTTTATGTACAGATTTTTCTGAAGGGCATAAATGCATTTTCACTTGATGCCCCAGTAATTCAGTTTTAAACCAAGCATAAAAACTCAATAAACAGCAAAGAGCTAACTGCATGTGCCAGACCCGTGACCTTTCACTGTTATTTTTGAATAAGTAAGAAAGTGGGTAAAAGCCACATATGAAGTCGATGGCAGATTTTTCCATCGTCTGTTAGAAAATCAGCCGGAATTGACAATAATTTGATAGTTCATGCTTGAGAGGGCTCCCAATTGGGAATGTGAGGCCCTGAGATTGACTCTCCGGATGGTCGCTGGGAGACCGGGTGGCGGGCAGGCTCTCCTGACCTTGAAACCGTTGCCCGCGCCCAGACGCCGTAATCAATGCAGACTCTGCACCCAGAGGCCCCCCATGAGCAAAGGGGAAAATGAAGGTTCACAGAGATGCCGCGCCAGAGGATTTTTCAATCGGCTTCTCAAATGCCTGCTAAGTGGCAGGGAGCGGGCTTGGGGCTCCATGCATTGTGCATGAGCAGAGGGACAAGGACAATTACCGCGGGGATTTGAGCAA
Organism: Mesoplodon densirostris; assembly: GCF_025265405.1. Lineage (NCBI taxonomy): Eukaryota > Metazoa > Chordata > Mammalia > Artiodactyla > Ziphiidae > Mesoplodon > Mesoplodon densirostris. The sequence goes on along the minus strand of NC_082671.1, from coordinate 61,505,489 downwards.
AACCCGCCTCCTTCACGGCCCGGTTGGAAGATTGCTTGTGGGTGATTTGAGCTGGAACTTCCTTAATCCCCACATGGAGGACCAGCACCTTCCATGAGGATCAAACTCGGAGACGGCTGCCCAGTCCCCTCAGCGTCCGACTCGAGCTTTTCCCCGTGTCCAGTGGCGTGATGCTGGCCCCTTGCAGTGACCATTAGGAAGTGCTCCCCACCCAGAGCGAAAGGACCCTCCCTGCCGTGTCCTGGGGCTCCCGCCCCAAAGGAAACACACGTGCCTATTGGCTCTGCCTTCCGTGAGTCTAGGCTTTAGAAGTTTCCTTGACTCTGGTCACTCTGCCCTCTAGGGTCCGGTGTCCGGGGGTCTCTGGGGGCTGACTTCCTTTCCTCTCCCTCGTCCGTCTCTGTCTCTCTCCTTCTTCGGAATGGAGGCTGCGTGCCCCTTGTGTGTGCACACGTGAGTGTGTGTTTGTGTGTGAATGTGTGTGGGCTCTTGTGTGTGTTTGCCACATGTGTGTGTATATGGGCACACGTGAGTGTTTGTGTGACACACTTGAGTGCATGTATGTGTGTGAATGTACGTGCACACATGTAGGTGCATATGTGTGTGCGTACACGCATGGAGGGCTGGGAACCAAGCGATCGGGCATCTCTGATCTGACGCGTGCTGAACCCCATTTGCCTCGGGCAGTTTCGGGGGCATGTGCTGCCACCCTCTGCACACCGGCCCCAGCAGGGCGCATCATCGTCATCAGAAATAGGGTGTTACTGGCTGGGGGCTTTGGAGTCTCAGAGCATCTGCAGGTGAGACGCAGGTGAGGGGTTGCAGCTGTTGAGTCTCAGTTGAATATTCTCCACCCCGAGTGCTCCAGGCATCCAGCTGGTCCCAGGCTGGTGTGCTGCCCGCGGGGAGTGAGCATGGGGCGGGTGGGAGGGGAGGCTCCGCGGAGACACAGCCGGTGCCCTGGGACCAGGTGTTCCAGCCGTGGGCGTGCCGGCATCAAGGAGCCCAGCTGTGGCTCAGATGGGGGTCCCTGAGGACATCTGGACTGGCTTCAGCTGCGGTTCTGGGGGAAGACAGGTAGAGCCTGTCATTTCTGGTGACTCCTCGGTGGGAAGCTTTGCTCTGACAGCAGAGAGAAGAAGCCCCCCAGGGAGGGATGCAGGGCAACTGCCTGACAGGGCCAGGGCTGGGGACCTGCCAAGGAGCAGAGTTCAGCTGCCCCCGTGACAAGGGTCCAAAGGGCCTCGCCACTCCTTCCCCCGAGGAGTCAGGCCACGCCAGGGCGGAGGGTTCACGGGGTCAGGTTCTGGCTGAATTTCACAGTGTCCCTCCGCACGACTCTGTCTGGCCATCTGCTCACTGCTGGAGTCTGGCTGCCCCTAACCCATGCAGTCTCCACACCAGCAGCTGCAGGAACAGGGCCGTCACCCCTTGGCCACCTCTCCCGCCCCTCAGCTTTCCCTCTTGCCCTGGTGCCCACTCCTGTTTGTCCCCTGTCTGCACCAGGCCTGCCCAGGGCACCAGCAGCCATGCCCGGCCGTGGGCGGACAGGTGGGCGTGATGGCTCCCCCCTCCCAGCTGCCACCTTTAAATGTCCCCAGGCACCTCTTCATCTCTCCGTAAACCCAGACCAACACTCAGCGTAAGCATGGGAATGAAGGTGGGATGGAATTAGACCATCCATCTGGCCTCAGGGAACAGGGACAGAGCTTGTTCTGAAGAGGCCAGTCCACCCAGAATGTTCTATTCAGAGTCCAGCCGACATCCCCCAGAGGCACCCAGGTCTCCACTGAACAGACAGCAGACAACAGCGCAGGGATATCTCCTGTGGGCAGGTGGGGAGTTTCAGATCCTGAAAGGTGGGCTGTTCCTACCGTTACAGGGAGCAAAACGCTAAGGGTCACAGGGCCCTGAGGCCATGATTCCTCTGCCCAAGAACCTAGAAGATCCAGGATTGAGGAGAGTGGGAATAGATGAGCTAGAAAGGGGGGAGCCCGGGGTGAGAAGGACTTCCAAGCCTGGGTGACCTGGGCCTCAGTCTCCCCATCTGTGAAATAGGCATTGGGAGAGGTCCTTGGAAGGGTTCCTTCGGCTCTGAGATTTGGGAGGCTCTGCTCTGATGTTTCCCAGACACCTGCTTTATTCAGAGCAGACCCCCTTGGGGCCCTGTCCTCAGTCTCCCAGCCAGACCTTGCACACCCCACATCCCACGGATCCATGCTTCCCCCTCGGGTACATAGTTGAGGTGGCAGAATCCATCTCTACCAACGTGTAAGCCCCAGAAAGACTCCCAGCCTGTGTGCCAAGGTCAGTGGAGGACAGAAAAGGGCTCTTTGAGTCTCTGCCCGTCCTGCCCGAGGTTAGTGCCAACATGGCCCCTTCGTTCTCTCCCCACAGGGACCTCAGAACCCTCACCAAGCAAACTCTGCCTCTGGGGGTGGTACCCAGAGGAGCGGGGAGTGGTGTGAGCTGCCTGCATCCCAGCATCCTCACTGCCCCGAGGGCCACGCATAAGCTGCACTCACTCACCACACCTGCCGTGTGTGCAGGGAAATCCAGTGTGGACCATGCTCCGGCGAACCCAGCGTGCTGAAAGGACTGTCCTTCCTGGGGACACTTCCCCGGGGAGCCATGACCACCACACCTGTGCTCGCCCCTCTGCAGGAGCCCATCCTTCATGTCGTGGTGCCCCTGGTGCTGTCTGAGGTCCCTCCGCCCTGTGACTCCATCAGCAGGACTGGGACCTGCAACATCACCCATCAGAGCCTCCTGCCCTCAGCCCCATAACTGCTCTCAGAGCACCCTCTCCACAGGCCTCACCACCTACTGGTCAGGGATGGGGCTTGAGAGAAGGCTGGTGCTCCAAGGATGGACCCTCAGGCAGAGTCAGGGCCGGAAGTGTCAGGGTCCAGGCAAGGCTGCCCTGAGTGGTCAAGGCCAAGGCCATTGCCTTGGGCTGCCCGATAGGCTTGTGGCCAGACGTGGCTTACAGACACTGTGTGATGGCTGGGTCCTGAGGAGCTGAGGTGGGGTGACGGCCCTGGGGGGTCACCCGCTGACCGATGTGGAACTCATGTGCCTGTTATTGATCATCCAGATCAATCATGCATTTAATCCTTTAGCGAGTTTGTCAAGCCTTCAGTCAGGGATCGGTCGGAGGTCAATCGGATCAACTTTCTTGCCCTCAAGGCACCCACACCTGAGCCACAAAATAAATCTCCCCCAGCAATGAGCACAAAAGGGTAGGTGCCAGTCCCGAGGCACCTTGTCAGGGAGGTAAGCCAGCCCTGAAGAACCACAGACATTGACTGAAGCCCAGTAGGTAGAAAGTTGCGTGACATGGGTCTTTTCTGGTGGTGGGGAGAGGTGGGGGAGGGAAAGCACTTCCTGCCACACCTGTTGGACCTGTGCCCCAGGTCTCCAGGTCCTCAGGTCCCCAGGTCCTCAGATCCCCAGGTCCCCATATCCCCAGGTCCTCAGGTCCCCAGGTCCCCAGATCCCCAGGTCCCTGGGTCCTCAGGTCCTCAGATCCCCAGGTCCCCAGGTCCCCAGGTGCCCAGGTTCTCTTAATCACTGTTCAGAGTCCATGGAACAGAGGGGACCTGGAGTGCTTCCCAAACATCCCCTCTGGCTTGGGAAGTGTTGCAGGGACACCATCTTCAGGTAAACCCATTTCTCTGGCACTGTGATTATTGTAACATTGACTTGTTGCTAAATTTACAGCAATGAGCAAAATCTCCATTCCCTCCTCCATTTTCACCCAGTCTAGTTTCCTTTAATCCCATCAACCTCTTTTTTATTTTTTATAAAGTTATTTATTTATTTAGTTTTGGCTGTATTGGGTCTTCATTGCTGCACAGGCTTTCTCTAGTTGCAGCGAGTGGGGGCTACTCTTCGTAGCAGTGCGCGGGCTTCTCATTGCGGTGGCTTCTCTTTGTTGCAGAGCATGGGCTCTAGGCGGGCAGGCTTCAGTAGTTGCAGCACACGGGCTTCAGTAGTTGTGGCTTGCGGCCTCTAGAGCACAGGCTCAGTAGTTGCTTACTTTCAGGAGAACCAGGGGGCTGTGGGAAATAGAGACTCCACTCTTAGAGGGCACACACAAATCTCACACATTCCCAGACCCAGGGCAGAAGAAGTAATTTGATGGGAGCCTGGGCCAGACTCACCTGCTGGTCTTGGAGGGTCTCCTAGAGAAGTGGGGAGGGGCAGCAGCGGTGGCTGCAGCTCACCCTGGGGACATAGACTCTGGCGGTATCCATGCTTGGGAGCTCCTTCTACTGCGTGGACACTGGTGCTGGAGTATAATATATAAAACATTTGAATCACTGTGTTGTACACCTGAAAGTAATATAATATTGTAAATCAACTATACCTCAATTAAAGAAAAGAAAGAAACAGAAACCACCATGCTGTTTTCCAGAGTGGCTGTACCGTCCTAAATTAACACCAGCAATGCTTGCGTGATCCAGATTCTCAGCATCCTTACAGCCCTTTAAAAGTTTTCAGCCATTCTGATAAATCCAGTATCTCACTGTGGTTTAAATTTGCATTTCTCTTATGGTTAATGATGTCGAAAATCTTTTCATGCGCTTACTTGGCATCTGTACATCCTCTTTGGTGAAATGTCACTTAATGTCTTTGCCCATGTTCTAATTTGATAGGTTTGTTTGTTTGTTTACTGTTGAGTTTTGAGAGTTCATTTATATTCTAGATACTGGTACTTTGTTGGGTATGTGATTTACAAATATTTTCTCCCAGCCTGTAACTGACAGTTTCATCCTCTAACAGGTGTTTTGAACTGTGAAATTTTAAATCTTGATGATGTCCAATTTGTCAATTTTTTTAGAACTTGCTGCCTAGAAACCTAGCCCTAGTTTCCAAAGATTTTTCTCCTCTTTTTTCCTAAAAGTTTTATAGTTTTACATTTTACATGAAAATCCATGATTTTGGGTTAATTTTGTACAAAGTCTGTGGTTTCTGTCAAGTTCATTTTTGGAGTCTAGTCATTCATTGCTTCAGCACCACTTGTTAAAAAGATGAACTTTCCTCTCGAGCTGCTTTTGCACCTTTGTCAAAAATAAGTTGGGCATATTTTTGTGGGCCTGTTCCCAGGTTCTCTGTTCTGTCCCATTATCTGTGTGTCAGTCCCTCTGCGGCTACCACAGACTCATGTCTCATGACTATGGCTACAGCCTTGAAATTGGGGAGCTTGATCCTTCCCACTTCCTTCTTCTTTTTCAAAACTGCTTTTAGCTATTTTAGTTGTTTTTTTTTTTCTTATGCATTTTAAAATAATCTTGTCTACATCTATAAAAAAATCTTGCTGGGATTTTGATAAGAATCATGTTAGTCCTGTACATCAATTTGGGGAGAAGTGGCATCTTTCTCTGCTGATTTTTCCAGCCCATGGACCTAATAAATAAATGTCTCTCCATTTATTCAGATCTGCTTTGATTTTTTTCCTCACTATTTTGTACTTTGCAGCATACAAGTCCTGTACATTTTTGTTAGATTTACACCTAAGTGTTTCATTTATTGAGTGGTTTTGTATTTTTTATTTTGGGGTCCACATGTTCATTACTCTATATAGAAATACTGCTGAATGTTGTATGTTTATCTTGTATCCTGCGACCTTACTGAACCACCTTATTTGTTTTAGTTCTAGGAGGTTGGTTCATTTTGTTTTTTTTATTGCCTCTTTTTTTTTTGTATATTCCTGGAGATTTTCGACCTAGACAATTTCATTATCTGCAGATAGGAACAGTATTACACTTTCTTTCTCAGTTGTATACCTTTTATTTCTTTTTCAAGGACCTATAAAAAAGAGTAAAATAATCCTAAAGTAAGCAGAAGGAAGAAAAGAATAGAGATAAAAGAAGAAATTGGTGAGACTGAAAACAGAAAAACAATACAGAAAATCAGTGAAGCAAAGGACTATTCTTTACAAAGCACAGCATCATTGTAGGAGCCCCAGAAAGACTGATAATAATAAAAGAAAAAAGACACAAATCACCAATATCAACAAGGGGAATGAGGGCTGTCAATACACCCCCTGCAGACACAAAATAATAAAAATAAAAGAATATGACAAATAGTTCTACACACACAAATCTGACAGCTTAGGTCTGATGGGCCATTCCTCAAACATCACAAGCTACCAGCACTGCTCAACAATGAAAGATAATACGAATAACTTTGTAACTATTAAGGAAATTTAGTTCATAATTTTAAAACTCCCAAAGTGAAGTCCCCAGGCTCAGATGATTGCAATGAAGAATTCTACCCATCTTTCAATGGAGAATTAACACCAGTTCTACATAATCTCCAGAAAAAGAAAGAGGAAACAGCACCCCCAAACGCATGAAGCTGGTATTGTCCGGGTACCGAAACCACCCGAGAACAGTCCAAAAAAAAAAAACTATACCCCAGCATCCCTCATCAACCCAGATAAAGGAATCCTTAATAGAATAGCAGCAAATAGAATTCAGTAATATATAGAATCACACACCACAACCAAGGGGGACTGATTTTCAAACACTGAAGCAGCCTTGCGAGGCTGCCCTCTCCTGGTCTTTGGGGTGGGGAGGGTGAGCTTTTGTTAGGACATCTTAACCCCACAGGTGGCCTTCCAGGGCCACCGAATCTTCAGCCCCAGTTCTGGGGTACACAAGACAAAAAGAAACCCCCAGGAAACCCCCATCATGTCCTTCCCTGGCTCTTGACACAACTCACTGACCTGACATTTTCTCTCCATCTTTCAGAGTCTCCTTCTGTTTGTTTTATATACGACGTCCAGTGCCTTTATTTAGACTTTGCAGGGGGATGGGGAAAAGTACTCCATCTTCCTGTAAATGACAATTTTAAAGGACAGATGAAATGTGATGCTTAGCTAACCCAGCTCTTGGTGGTTTGCAATGGATATGTGGAAGAAAAATATTGCTGTCATATCAGTAAACCAAGGATGTTGCAGCCATCAAGCCACCACTTTATAGCCGCCCTGACGGTGAGCCCCGAGGGAACTCAGGATGGAAACAAGATGCCCCCCATCTAGCAGTCAACTGCTGCAGCACCCCCAGCGGTGCGCCCTGAGGAGACTCGGGATGAGAAAGCACAGGATGCTCGCCCCATGTAGCTGAGGTTCAAATCAAAGGAATGATTTCAGTGAGCCCAGACCCTTACATCTTCCCATGCATAGAAAAGCGCTAAATTCCTTAACTTGAGATGTCTGGTTTTCTTTAATGAACAGTAATCTTCGGATGTTCTGACTACTGGGTCTTTGTTGCAACAACTCCTCTAGATCCCCGCCCCTCCCTCGTCTCTGCAGAGCAGTCTCTGAGCTATCTGAGAGGCTGTGTCCCTGGCTTAAGTCCTCAGTTTTGTCTGTTAAATAAAACATAACTCTTGACTTTAGGTTGTGCATTTCTTTCAGTCCACAGAGGTCAAGTTGCTGTCTCTCCCCCCGGATGCCTGCTCGCTCTCCAGGAAATTCCTTCACCCCTGTCCCACAGGATGGGTACGCTGTCAGGACATGTGCGTCCCCCGCAGGACGTACGCCAAGTGAGGACCTACACGTCCCCTATAATCGTGTGCACGGCGAGGGCGTGACTCCCCCCACAGGACGTGTGCCTGGTGAGCACGAGCTGGCTCCAGTCCTCCAGGGCTGTCTGGGGAGATGCTCCGGAAAAGGCCAGAGGAAAGAGCTGCCGGAAGTCCTTTGTCTCCATCCCAGTCACCAACAGGGGTGCAACCGGTCACCTGTGCCCTGCCTTTCCTCTTCCTGATGACGAGCCCTCCTCATATCTACAGGCTCCTGGACTCACCCTTTCGTGAAGTGCTTGTTCAAGTCATTTGCCTGTTTTTCCACGAGGTTTGTGCCATTCACTGACGCGTAACTAAAAAATACCGATTTTGTATGAGACGACTTTGTAGGACACTCATAGTGGGTCTGTTTGTGGGTCTATGGAGAGTGTCTTCTCCACCCTGGGGTGTCCTTGGTGGCACACAAGGTCATCACCTTCATGTAGTCAGAACTCCTTTCCTGTACAGTTCAAGCATTTGTATCTGGTTAGTGAATTGTTACCGAGTTCGTTGATGAGAACACATCACTTTTTCCTTCTGGAACTGATTTTTGGTTAAGATGTAAGGTAACATTTATTTTTTTCCATACAAACATTCAGTTTACCCTGGACCATTTATTCCCCGATGCCACCTGACATTAACCTGCTGACCACATGTACATGGGTCAGCTCTCAGCCATCACCTGGCCTCTTTGGTCTGTTGGTCCACATTTGCAACCACATCACACCCCACTTTTCCACCAAGTCCTGATATCTGACAGGTAGATTCTCCTGTGGGAAGGAAGAGTTAACAGGGCAGGTGCTTTACTCAGACGTTGTTCATCTTTGCAGCCTCGGCAGTGATTCCTGTTCACAGTCTGAGGTTTAAACTTTTGGAAGATTTGTGGTGGGTCAAGATGGACCTGACTGTCAGATTGTTTAATATAAACGTTAAGATCCACCACATGCACCCGAAGTGTTCTCCCCTGTCAGCACCTCTGAAACCAGGTGTATGAGGTTTTTACTCTGCACACCAGCCGATTCTCCAGCCCTCTGACACCAACCAGGTGTTTTACAATTCAATTCAGTCCTGACACGAACCACCCAGAGTCACTGCAGAGCCCACACGTTGAGGGCTCAGTCCCACGAGACCGCCCCCTGACTTCAGACACCAGTGACAAGTCTGGGGTTTCCACCTGTGCTTCTGACCAAAAGCTGCTATAACCTGCGGGTTCCCATGACCCCTTCCTCAAATTCAGTAATTTATTAGAATGACGCAGAGCTCAGGAACGCGCTTTAGTATCACCAGTAATTGTAAAGGGTCCGACTCAGGTTCATCCAGATGGAAGAGATGAACAGGGCAGGTGTAAGGATGGGGGGAGGAGCTTCCACACTCTCTGGGGGCACCACCCTCCCAGCACCCTGGGAGCTTTCTGGACCTTGTCGTTTAGGGGTTTTATGGAGGTTATATTACAAGGACTTGATTGATCAAATCACCCACCATTGGGGGTTGAATTCCGTCTCCAGCCCCTCCCCTTCCTGGGTGCCTGAGATTTGGACTGAAAAGTCCAATCCTCTAATTGACTCTTGGTCTTTCTGGGGACCAGCCCCGACCCTGAGCCTATCAAGGGCCTCCCCACCTGCCCCCCCCCACCCCCCCACCCCTGTCACCAGACATTCCATTAGCGTACAAAAGACACTCTGTCACCCCGGAGACTGCAAGTGTTATAGGGGCTGTATGCCAGGAACCAGGGACAAAGACTGAGTATTTATGCTTTATTAATCACCAGTGCCTGCCTGGGTTGGAGTCAGACCACTGGAGACCAAGGCTGGAATGGGCATCCCTGGACAGAGACATGGTACACGCATCTCCATGGTTCTCATCTGGAGACAAGGGCACATCTGTGAGCTCACAGAAGGAGGCTGGGGAAACGGCACGTAGTCTCTCTGGCTCTTGTCTCTAAATGCATTTTTCTGAAGTTTCTGTACAAGCCTTTCACTGGAGTAAAGCTTCACTGTGAGTAGCTCTCTGTCAAGCCAAGCAAGTTCCTCTGGTGAACCCCCGGACTGGGGAGTGGTCATGGAGCACCCCCCAGGTGCTAGTTGTCCTGGCTTCTTTGGCTCTCTGCATTCACATACAAACTTTAGAGTGAGCTTGCTCAGTTTCCACCCAAAGATATTACCGGGAGGTTGACAGAGCTTGAGTTCCAGCCATGGATTAATTTAGGGGAGAGTTTGCATTTTCATAATGCTAAGTCTTCCAATACATAAACACAATGTACCTCTCCATTTATTTAAGTCTTTCTTAATTTATTCCAACAATTTGTTTTATAATATTTTATACTTTTCAGGGTAAAAATATTACATATTTTGTTAGATTTGTTCCTATGCAAAATACCTTTAATGTGTTTGGATGTTTTTTGCAAATGACATTGTTTTCTTAATTTTATCTTCTACTTGTTTGTTGTCAACATAAAAAAATATATAATTGATTTTTGCATATGGAGCAGAATTTGAGTGACCTTGGGAAATTCACCTGATTCTCGTAATTTGTCAGTAGACCATTAAAGATTCTTTAGATATGTAATCATATGCACAATGGTCTCTCTTCCTTTTCGATCCCTATATTTATTATTAATTTTTCCTTTTTATGGATTTTTCATGCTTGGATTCTCAGCAGAGTGTTGAGTGGGAGTCCTAGTACAACCAAATGTATGTCCTCGTTCCATCGCTGATGCCCAGCCCCTGAGCTGGTGAGGATGCCTGCCTCTTCTCCATTTCCTGATGCAATTGCTCTCCTGACAAAGCAAAACAGAATTACCATCCATCGTGAATCTTAATCTTACTACAGTGAATTCTTCTGAGAGTTGTGGTAAGAAATATTTTAAAGGGTCAGCACTTTATTCACCCAAGCCACCAAGTCACCAAAGACAGCATGTTTCAATCTCTTCTTCTTCTACGTCCCCATCCACATCCCCTTCTCCATCTCTATCTCCATCTCCATCCCCTTCTCCATCTCCGTCTCAGTTTCCATCTCCATCCCCATCCCTATCCACATCCCTTTCTCCATCTCTATCTCTATCTTTATCTCTATCTCTATCTTTTTCTCTTTCTCTCTATCAAACTACCCATCTTAGAATCAGAATACATAAGTAGGAAATTTGTCTTGAAGGTTTTACTTAAAGTCAGTAAACTTTAAACTTTTCTGACATAAACTTAGTTTGATTTGCCTGATAGGTTTGAGAATGATGACGAGCCTTGCCAATTATGATATTTTCCATAAATCCAAGGAATGATAAATGAGGCTCTGAGAAAGTATATTGAAAGCACATACAGGCACACCTCGTTTTATTGCACTTTGCTTCATAGATATTGCTTTTTTTATACAAGTTGAAGGCTTGTGGCATCCCTGCATTATTAGATGACAGTTTTTTAGCAATAAAGTATTTTTTAATTAAAGTATGTACACTGATTTTTTTTTTGTGTGTGTGGTACGTGGGCCTCTCACTGCTGTGGCCTCTCCCGTTGCGGAGCACAGCCTCCGGATGCACAGGCTCAGCGGCCATGGCTCACGGGCCCAGCCGCTCCGCGGCACGTGGGATCCTCCCAGACCGGGGCACAAACCCGCGTTCCCTGCATCGGCAGGCGGACTCTCAACCACTGCGCCACCAGGGAAGCCCTGTACACTGATTTTTTTAAGCCATAATGCCATTACACACCAAATAGGTTACAGTATAGTGTAAATATAACTTTTATATGCATTGGGAAATGAAAGAAGTCACGCGACTCACTTCATTTTGATATTCGCTTAATCGTGGTGGTCTGGAATCAAACTCATAGTGTCCCCAAGGTTGCCTGTACACAAAATCCAGCATCATAGTTTACATTCTAAGTAGTTATTAAACATACAGTAACAAATCTGGATTTCATCTTGAAAACTTTTGAGACATTTCATAAATTTTCAAAGTTCTTTTAGAGGAAGAAGAACAAAACATTCAACCACTGACATAAAGTACTGTCACAAGGAAACAAATACAGGAATGCTTCTGGCATAAACAATAGTGATGAGAATAACTGGGAACAAACCTGAGGATGGATAAATAAAGGACTGTTTATTGATATGTGAGATACAGCACGTCACTATTAAAACAAGTGACCAAATCAACACAGGTAATGTTGTGTGAAAGAGAAAGTCCCAAAGAAGCTATATTTTATTTTAAAATGTAAAGCACTAAATATAATACAAATTGTTTATAGAGTGAACTACAAAACCCAGAGCAAAAAATTACAAGCCAACTTCACCGTAGTTGTTTACTCTTTAAAATCAGTTTTCTTCGTAAGCAGAAGCAAATACAACCGGATGTTGCCCATGGTAGTGGACACAGATGTACCTGTTACATTTTTCTTGGTTCTTTTTTGTATACTTCAGATGTTGTCATTTCTCCCCAAACCCTGACTGATGGTGCAAACAGAGCCATGAATTCGGTGCTATTTCTGAGGTGTATATTCTCATTTTCCCTGGCCTTCTTCCCTTTTATCCTCTCAGGCCAAGTATAAGGGCTATCATTGTTTTTCCTGATCTATTTTGAAATTGCTTTTCTCAGGGCGCTGAATACTATATGCTGAAGGAATATAAGTAAACAGTGAGATATTCACAATAAAATGTGAGATAAAATGCACTGCATTTGAGGGGACTTTCTCAAGAGTTCACTATATAATACTCACTAATGAAAAAGCTGGGTCAGGCCCAGGTCTGGCACGGACTGCAGGTGTTGGAGTCACTCCCTGGCTCGGCTTCCAGAAGTTTCTAGTCAAGCTGGGCCTCATGTGCCAGACTCTCCCCTGCAAACCAGCTCCCCACCTGGCTCCCCAGAGGCTTTCAATGCCACCTTCCTCCCAGTGACTGAGGTGCAAAGCCAGTGGGGATGGGCAGGTGCCAGAGCGGCTGCTTCCCCCTTAACCCCCCCTCATGTGTACACACACACACATACACACGCACGCACGTGCAGGCACACGAACACATGCACCCAGGTTGTTTGGGAAATTTTTTAACAAAACAAAATCTTCCCCCAACCCAGAAAACTTCTCCAAATATGTTGGAGAGAAAGAAAGCAGGTTTGTTACTGAATAAGCACGAAGGCAGAATGTGCTGAGTGCCTCAGGCCATCTGCTAAGACGTCACAGAGAGAAAGGAACCTCACCTGTCTTGGCCACACAGATACACCCCACTCCATCCACTTCTCAAGAAAAACACAGGCAGTCCGTGAGCAACAGGGCTCCTGTCCTTTTGTCCCAGTCAGTCCTGACTTGATCATGGAGATGGGGAGACCCCCTCGTGGGCTCCCCATATTCAGGACAGGAGTTAGTCTGTGAACTGGAGCAAGGCGTCCACCAAATGTCCCTGGAGGCTGTGTTTCACAAGGGCGGTGGACAGGTCCTGAAGGAAACCGTCCTGAGCTATGAGGCTGTGAGAGGCTTCTTCAACCCTTAGCACGGGAATTCACAGCACGGGAATTACACCTGTGTTTTATTATGTTTTTATTACCCTTCTGCCTTCTTCCCCCATCATGCTGTCCCTCACTCTCTTTTGCGGGGAAATGTCATTCAATTCTGTGTACTTTTCTTGATTCCTCATCACATGGCCTTTGCGTTTATCGTTACCTCTTTTTTTCTTGAATTTTAGAATTTTTTTTTATACAACAAGTTCTTATTAGTCATCCATTTTATACACATCAGTGTGTACATGTCAATCCCAATCTCCCGATTCATACCACCGCCACCCCCGCCGCCGCTTTCCCCCCTTGGTGTCCATACGTTTTTTGTCTACATCTGTGTCTCTATTTCTGCCCTGCAAACCGGTTCATCTGCACCATTTTTCTAGGTTCCACATATATGCGTTCATATACATTATTCATTTTTAATTTTTTTTGCATATCTGCCCCTCCAAGCCATGTCCGCAGGTGTGCATCCAGGCAGGTGCACACACGCTCACCTGGGCTTCCCAATCCTGGTCGTGCCATACACCCACCCTGCTCTGTGGCCCCTCCCACATGTCCCACTGGCCAGGACGTGGGGACATGGAAGAGACTAGCAAGCCACCGTCCCCTTGGGCCCTCCACAGTCAGCCAGGTGGCATGGGTCCCCCCCGCCTCAAGGCCTCCTGGACCCCTCCCTCTCGAGAGGTGTCCGGGCCAGCAGTCCTTAAGCCTGTCTTTCCCACAGACTTGCTTCCAAACTGCTCTGTCTCTGAGGGCAGGTCCAGCTCGGTGACCCTGGGGACCCCCCTCTCCTAAATGTCTTACTGCAGCTTCCAAGCTCTTCGGAGAACTGAGAGAACAACCCACACAATGCTGGCGAGATCTGCAGGCTGGCTCTTTCAGGGCAGCTCCGCAGCCGCGTGCCCATCGCAACGCGATTTCAGACGGTGTTTCTAAGGAGACTGGGTGTGGGCGGCTCTTTCCCAACCACCCAAGACCAGACCTCTGACTCTCCCGATGGCAGTGAGAACAGCTGATCCATACTGAGTTCTAGGTACTGAGCTAAGCCCTCTACATGCATCGATTTTCTCCCTTCAGGAAGATGGAGGACTGGGCTGTGACTGTCCAGCAGAGGCAGTGACCAAGCTCCAGACCCACCAAAACAGTTGGAACAAAGTGCCTTGATTTGACTCCACTTGGAGTGTCTACTAAATGATCACGGTTTTAACTCAGGAAATCGGGGTCTTGCTACATCTGTGGTCGGCAACCACCACAGTGCGATGTGAATTCATGTCGTGACAGGAGGCACCGTGCCCTCTGAACCAGGACCCCGGACCCACGCTCTCCTCCGACCCCACACGGTCCCTGAGGCCTCGCTGCCCTCATGCTCCACATCCAACAGAGCCTCAAGGCCAAGAAGCTCCTTCTCTCCTCTGAGACACAGCCTCTGGTTAGGGGCTTTCAGAGCTAGTGTGAACATACTGAGAACTAATAATAATAGTCGTATAAGTTTACAGTGTACCCACCATCTGGCCTAGAAGAGAGAACATTCCCGGTACTTTATGCCTCCTAGGGGCCCTCCATGCTCATAAGCTGCTTCCTCTTTAAAAAAATTTTGCCTTAATCATCCCCTTTCTTTTTAAATAAGATTGTTGTACACACACAACTCATGTCTGCAAATAATGTATAGTTTAGATTTGGCCTGTTTTGAACTTTCTGTAAATGGAATGATAGTGAATGGATTTATGGCTTGTCTTTTTTTTTGCTGTTCCAAGAGCAGGTTTTTGAGAATCATCCCTGTCTGATGTGTGCAGCTGAAAGTCACTAATTTTCAGCACAATGTGATGTTGCATTTATGGATGTGCTACGTGTGACCCATCCGGCCGCTGCTGGCATCAGTGAGATGGTCTCGGGTCTTGGCGCCGTGAACGTGACTGCTGTGTGCGCGCTCGTACACGTCTCTACCTGCACGCGTGAACCTTGCTCACTCCAGATGCTCCAGTCCGAGGGGTGCACCTGCTGGCCTGAAGGAGATGCGTGATCCAGGTGTGCCGTGAAGGTAGGCTGGCTTTGGAAGCTGGACACCTCATTACCCAACAGCCTAAGGCAGCCCCACTTACTCCCCAGGTGCTCTCTTGGCATGTGTGGCCGTGTGCCTGTGTGGGCTGCACGCACGCGGGTGTGTAGTGGGATCTCATTTCATTTTGCATTTCCCTGCTTATGAAGAATGGTGATTATCCTTTGGTATATTTATTGATTATCCAGGTTTTCCCTTCCATGTCTTTTGCCCACTTTTGTATGGATTTTCCTTTTCCTTCCTGATGTGCGGAGGTTTTCCTATGTTTCAAGTACTAACCCACAGTCAGTCACGTGTTCTGCCATGATTTTTCTCCACCTTTGCAACTTGTTTCTTCACTGAATTTACATTATTAGGTGCTGAGCAGTGTTGCTTGATTTTAATAGAGTTAAAATCATCAGTCTTTTGTTTCTTAGTTTGTGCTTTTTGTGTCTTGTTGAAGAAATACTTTCCTACCCTGAGGGCATAAAAGTTTTCCCCTGTATTGACTTCTAAAATGCGTTAGTTTATCTTTTATATTTTGGTCTTTAATTCAAATAGAATTAATTTTTGTACATGGTATGAATTGGGATCAAATTCCATTTTTTGTGATGAGAATAATTTGTTGAAACATTATTTGTTGAAATATGACATTTCTATCTCTTCCTTTTATTTAGAGACTGCACACAAGTTTGGTTTCTCGACTCTTGTTCTGTTCCATTTAAAAGCAGTAGGTCAGGGGCTTCCCTGGTGGTGCAGTGGTTGAGAGTCCACCTGCCGATGCAGGGGACACGGGTTCGTGTCCCGGTCTGGGAAGATCCCACATGCCGCAGAGCGGCTGGGCCCGTGAGCCATGGCCGCTGGGTCTGCGCGTCCGGAGCCTGTGCTCTGCAACGGGAGAGGCCACAACAGTGAGAGGCCCGCGTACTGCAAAAAAAAAAAAATTTTTTTTTAATTAAAAAAAAAAGCAGTGGGTCAGGACTCTTCTCCTTAAAAAGAAAAGAAAAAGAAAAAAATAGAAAAACGTGTTGGTATTTTCACTGGAATTGAATTGCTTTTACAATTTAGTTCCAGGGAAATCAATATTTTTATAATAATATCCCAAAGTCCATGCATATGGTATATCTTTCCTAATTTTTAGCTCATTAATTTTTTCAGAGATTTTGTAATTTTCTCCAAAAATGTCTTATGTATGTCTTCTTAAATTATTGCTGGTATTATAATTTTTTAACATTAATTAAATAATATTTTTTATTATTTATTATTATAATATTTATTATTCAAATATTTAACTGTATCAGACAGTTTAACTGAGTACATTGAGAAAAGATATCATTTTGCTCCTTTAACTTATTAATGTGGAGAAATACAGAAGCTGATTTCTATGGCTAAACCTCTCTTTCATTCCTGGGATAAGCCCAATTCAGTAAGCAGTGATGTTTTCTTTTTTATATGCTGTTGCATTCTTCTTGCTGCTATTAATTAAGATCTTTGTATCTATATTTATGGGTGACATTGTCCTATTCACACTTTTCTCATAATTTTCTTGTTTGAGATCAATGTTTTTCTACTATCAAGGTCATATAAGCCTCTTAAAATGATTTAGGGAATGCCCACTGTGTACAGGATGGAAAATTTGTATTTTGTTCCATAAATATTTGGTAGAATTTGCCTTTTAAAAAGCCAGGTGTTGTGCTTTCTTTGAGGGAAGAATTTTCCTCTGTGTTTCCAATTCCTAAATGGTAATATGAGAATTAAAGGGGCTTTTTTCTTCCTCTGTTTCAATTAGATCTGTTGTCTTTCTTGTAATTTGTCTATTTCACCTAATTTTTAAAAATTTATTGGTGTTAAATTATTCATACTATTATCTTTTTAATCTTGCCTGCTTCTTGAAGTCAAGATCTTTTTTTTTTTGGCTCATAAAATGTATACTATGGTTTAGTCCTTTTGTCTTCACCCATCTTGATGACATTTGCAGTCCTAATGATCTTCTCTAAGAACTGCCATTTGATTCCGTTGATTTTCATTTTCAAGTTCATTAATTTCTGTGTCTGATTTCCTTCACACTGCTTCAGTTTTTATTCTATTCTATTTTTAAATTTCTAGCTTTCAACATTACTTTTTGGTTTATTGACATTTTTTTTTCTTTTTTTTTTTTTTTTTTTTTTTTTGCGGTATGCGGGCCTCTCACTGTTGTGGCCTCTCCCGTTGCGGAGCACAGGCTCCGGATGCGCAGGCCATGGCTCACGGGCCCAGCTGCTCCGCGGCATATGGGATCCTCCCAGACCGGGGCACGAACCCGTATCCCCTGCATCGGCAGGCGGACTCTTAACCACTGCGCCACCAGGGAGGCCCTGACATTTTAATTAAAGTATTAATTTATGTGATGAAATGATATTGAATTATTCTGTAGAAGAGCTTGTTCTCTCTCTCAATTCATTCATACTTTTTTGAAAAGTCTGTGGGCTGGTGCTTTTGTTTTATTTTATTCCTTTTTAAGTTACCATAGAGTAAAATGGGCTTTAAGAGGAATGTGTGGACAGTCATGAGTTTTAATACTTGTTTAGATCCAGTCCAGCTGGATGGGAATCTGTCACCATGGACCTTTCTCATGTGATTCCCCATCCTGTCCCTGTCCCCTGGCAGCCAGTGATCTGTTCTCCATGTCTGTAGTTATGCCTTTCAAGAATGGCATAAAAAGAGAATCACAGTGTGTGTAACCTGCTGAGACTAGTTCCTTTCACCCACATGGCTCCTTTGGAGAACCCACGTTCTCATGTGTGAGTCAATGTTCTGTTCATGTTCACTGCTGAGTCCACTCCCATGGGGCAGTTCCAGGGCACAGATTCTACTGTATCCCATTCTGTTATTCCATCGCTCAGATATATCCAGTGTGGATTCCAATTCATCTGCCGAAAGACATTTGGATTGTTTCCTGTGTTTGGCTATGAATAGAGTCACCGTTAGCATTAGTGCACATTTTTTATACAGACAATGAATTTCATCTCTCTCAGGTAAATACCTATAAGTACAATTATTAACTTCTATCATTTCCAATTTTTAATGTTTTTTTCCTTTTATGTATTGTGTTCTTGGTGCCAGGTCTCAAGATTTTCTGTAATGTTTTCTTACAAAAGTTGTATAGCTCACACTTTACATTTAGATCTGAGGCTCATTTTTGGGTTAGCTTTTGCATAAGCAGTGAGATTTAAGTCAAGGTTTACTTTTTGGTAAATGGAGATCCAATTTCTCCAACATCTTTTGTTGAAAGACTATTCTCTTCCACTGAATTGTCTTTGTGCCATTGTTAAAAATCAGTCAGCCAGGGCTTCCCTGGTGGCGCAGTGGTTAAGAGTCCATCTGCCAGTGCAGGGGACGTGGGTTCGAGCCCTGGTCCGGGAAGATCCCACATGCTGTGGAGCAACGAAACCGGTGCACCACAACTACTGAGCCTGCACTCTAGAGCCCACGAGCCACAACTGCTGAAGCCCACATGCCTAGAGCCCATGGTCTGCAACAAGAGAAGCCACCTCAATGAGAAGCCCCCGCACCATAACGAAGAGTAGCCCCCACTCGCTACAACTAGAGAAAGCACACGCACAGCAACGAAGACCCAATGCAGCCAAAAATAAATAATTAACTAATTTTTAAAAAATCAGTTGGCCACCTCTGGGTAAGTCTTTTTTGGGGTTCTGCACTCTGGTCAATTGATCTATGTGTTTATCTCTCCATGAATATGGTAGGGTCTTGATTACTGCAGCTTCAAGCTGGTCTTACAATACAGCATTACAATGCTTCCAAATTTATTTTTTGTTTAAAATTGTTTAGGCTATTCAACTTTCTTTATCTTTCTAAGTAAATTTTAGCATCAGTTTTTCTACGTCTACAAAACAATTGTGCTGGCATTTTAACTGGACTTAATTCAAATGTCTAGATAAATTGAGGGAAATTTGACATTTTTCTTATGCTGAATCTTCCTATCCACTGACACTATATGTCTCTCTATTAGATCTTCTTTGATTACTTTCATCAGCATTTTGCAATTTTCACCACAAATATTCTATACATGTTTTGTTAGCTTTATCCCTAAGAATATCATTTTTAAGCTATTGTAAATGACATTGTTTTATTAATTTCAGATTTCAATTGTTTATTGCCAGAATATAGAAATATGACATCCTTATTATTTCCTTCATTTTACTTGCTTTTGATTCCTTTGCTCATCTTTTCTAATCTCTTAAAGTAAAAACTTATACTATTAGATGAATTTTCTTCTCAATATAAGTGATTAATTCCATAAATCTCCTTCCTGGAACTCCTTTAGCTATATTCTGCAAATTTTGATATGATGTATTTTCATATTTGTTCAGTTCAAAATATTTTCAAGCTTCCACTGAGGTTGTCTCCTGACCCACAAATTATTTAGAAGTGGGTTACTTAATTTCCAAGTGTTTACATATGTTCCTGTTATTTTCCTGCTATTGAAAATTTAATTCCTTTATGGTCAGAGAATATCTTTTGTATGATTCCCATTATTTAAATTGTGTTAAAGTTTGTTTCATAAACCAGGATGTGGTCTATCTTGGTGGATGTTCCATGTACACTGGAAAGCAATGTGTGTTCTGATGGTGTTGGTGGGAGGTGGGGGCATGGCGGGGGAGTTCTACAAATGTCAGCTAAACCCAGTTGGTTGGTGGTGTGATTCAGGCTTCCTTCAGTCTTTCTGATGTTCTGACAACGAAGTGTGTCAATTACTGAGAAAGGAGTGTTGAAGCTTTCAATTACAGCTGTGAATTTGTCCATTTGTCCTTTTAATTATTTATCCTTTTAGTTTAATATCCTTTTATCCTATTTATCTTGAAGCTATATTTTTAGGTGCATACATGTTTAGTTTGTTGTCATGTCTTCTTGGTGAATTGACCCTTTGTCCTCACATAAGGTACCTCTTTATTCCTGCTTTATTTTTGCTTCCTTTGAAGCCTACCTTGTTTGATATTAGTAGAGCTACTCCATTCAGCTTTCTTTTGACTTGTTTCCATGTTATACCATCCTCTGTCCTTTAACTTCTGAACTGAGTGTATCTGTTTGTTTGAAATGAGTTTCTTATATCTAATGTATAGTTGGGTCAAACTTTTCTATCCATTCCGATAACGTCTGTCCATCTGTTTAAACAACTCACCATTCAAAAAAATATTGATATATTTAGATGCATGTCTACCATTTTATTATTTGTTTTCTATTTGTTCCAACTATCTTTCTTTCCTCTGTTTCTCCTTTCCTCTGTCTTTGGGATTGTATGAACAATTTTAATTCCATCCCAGTCTCTTTCTGCAACATCTCCAGTCCTTTTGAGTTCCCAGAAGCTCCCCCTTTTCATTCTCCAGCCACAAATCTAGGGCTTTACTTACCCCCTATGGCTGCACATGCACCCTGGCTGCACCCACTTTCAGAACCAAAGTGGAAGGAGATGAGAAACAGAAAAAAGCAGTGGGATTTGCCCAGCTCCTTTTGCCCAGAGCATCTCTGTTCAGATAGGAAGCCCCCCTCCCTCAGTGTTGTGGGTGCCATGGGTACCCCTGCCACCTCCATCACTTCTGTTCCTGCTGTCGTCCCTGAGTTATTGACATTGTCTGGGCTGGGGGCTTGCGATAACACAGGAGAGATAAAGTAGCAATGGGGAATCTCTCCTCCCGCGTCTCTCAAGGGCTAGGAGATCCCTCTCCCTCCTTGAAGCAGAGCTAGAGGGCTCTCCTGGAGCCCCCATCAGCACCCCAGCCTTGTCTGGATTCAGTCCAGCAGATACTGAAGGACGTACGGGGGGAAGGGGGTTCACCACTATCTTGGTCGTCCTTTGAATTCTGGTTTTCTTCCCCAATCTGCCTTCGGCCACAGACTTTCAGAGCCTTCAGGTTTATGCTCCAGGCATTGTGTGTGGGTCTTGTAATAGCATTTAAAGGGATAGACAGGGTGCAGCCTGCGTACTCCACCGGCCCGAGAACCAGAAGCCCCAAATATTTTGTCATTCCACAAACCTTTACACTTCATTCATATTGGTCCTGTGATACTCTTTCTGAATAGATTGCTAAGAAGTTTTTATTTTCTATCATAATTTTGAGTCAGGTATGTTATCCATTTGTAGGGGTCTGTGTGTGTGTACCAATTCATGTCATTAGTTTAATTCTAGAAGGTATTTTTCCATTTTCTTGGTTTCCTAGATAAGCAATTATAAAACCAGCAAGCATTTTTGTTGCTGTTGTTGTTAAGAATTCTACTTTCCTATTGTTTAAACCACATTTTAATGTGCTTACAATAAAATTCACCACACTCTTAAATAATGTGACTACCAGGGTTAATAACTGGTTCCTGATTTTTATTAAAATGACTATAATGTTTTTCTTTAAAATTATATTTGCTGTTGCTTTTGGTAAGTACTTTTAATTACATTAAAAAATTTCTTTGTATTCCTATATTATACAGCAACTATTAAGAATGCTTGCAGATATAATAAAATTCTTTTCAAGCTTTTTTGATACAATGTTACTTTATTTTTCATCCAATTTATCTATGGAATGGATGAAGTTGGTGAGTAGTCTGATGTTAAATTATATTTAGTTTCTGAAATAAATCCTACATTGTTACACTGTCCTATTCTTTCAAAGCATTTCCATATTCTATTTGCTAACCCCTTGCTTAGAATTTTTGACATCTAAGTCATAATTAGTGCACTTCTTTTAAGGTGTGGGTATTACACTTGTTTCCAAATGTGAAATCAGGCATTTTTTACAGTTTTCCATGATACCACCATGTTTTCCATGGTATTTAATAACCACTAATTAGGTAGATTTCAGCTGCAAAACCATTTGACCCTACTGCCTTACTGAAAGCAATATTTTCGAAGCAAATTTCCAGGGCCTCTGCTGCTTCTTGGGCTAAGGTTAGTGGTTTACTTTTGTTTGCATTCCTATATTACACAGCAGTTATTAGACTGTTGGCAGATTTAATAAATTCATTTCAGGATTCTCAAAGGCAAGTGTTTCCTTTGTGGTTCAAATTTTTTTTTTTTTTTTTTTTTTTTTTTTGCCGTACGCGGGCCTCTCACTGTTGTGGCCTCTCCCGCTGTGGAGCACAGGCTCCGGACGCGCAGGCTCCGGATGCACAGGCTCAGTGGCCATGGCTCACGAGCCCAGCTGCTCCGCAGCATGTGGGATCCTCCCGGACCAGGGCACGAACCCATGTCCCCTGCATTGGCAGGTGGACTCTCAACCACTGCGCCATCAGGGAAGCCCTGTGGTTCAAATTTTATTTCTATGAACACACTGCCCTTATTCCTGACCACCGCCCCACACCCATGGCCATGCTGTGGCCTCACCCCACACAGCCAGGGGTCCCCAGGTCTTTGGTTGTCTTCTCCCGAGGGCGGGCTGAGATGCACACCCCCTGGGCTGCTGCAGGGGTCAGAGGACAGCTTTCTGCAGGTTGCAGAGACCCGGGACTCAGTACGGAGTGGATGGGGGGGAGGCCGCCCACTGGCCGCCCTCGGTGCATTTGACACAAGAGTGTTGGGTGGTCTCAGGTGTCTGAGCTGAGCCTGGTCTAGTTGGTGGGAAGGGGTTTTGTTGAGGGGGGTGGGTAGGAATGTGTTTTGTGGTCTGTGCTTGGTGTATTCCCTAAGAATATTGAACCATATAAAGTGTGGGTCTTCATTTATATCTTGCATTGAACCAGAGCAAAAATTGGTTCTCAGGGGCAAATAGATTTAGGTGTGACCAGGGTCTGTGGCCTCCAAGGGCCCAGAATGTATAGGACACACCACGTACCTGTGGTGCTGACACTTTGTGGGGATGTTTAAGACTCCCATGGGCAGAAATGGGGAGAAACACTATGACAGGGAGGCCTCGTCATGGATGCAGGAAGCCTGTTTTGACATGTCTGTGGTTTGAACCACGCCTCCATTTACACCCCATTCATCTTCCTTGTCTGTGATCGGGTTCCACAGGGTTAATCTATTTATGGACCTGTTCAAAGAAATAGCTGTTGGGTTGGGGTATATTTCTACTGCTTTTTTGTCTGTGCCTAATTTTAGCTGTCGTGTTATTAATCTCTCTTTTCTTTTCCCTGCTCTTCAGCTGTCTTTCCTTGGTATGAAACACTTACTTATAAGCACTCTATTGAACCAAGCTGCATCTCCCCTGACACCCCCAGGACGTCCCACCAGTTTGGGAACTAGAGTCTCTTCTTTACAGAGTCTTAACACCTGGAACCAAGTGTCTGGGAAGAGGCTCTTCTCCCAGGGCCTTCAGATCTGGGTTCACCACTTCATTACCTGATTTTAATTCCATTGACTTAGAACTGGAGAAAAGGCCTGTGACATCCCAACCAGCTTTTACACTTACTGGTATCAGTTGTGAAATACACGATTGATTTTGAAGATAATCCCTAAACATGAAAAAACAATGGTCTCTAATAAAGTTCATTATATATCTGCTGGATTCAGTTAATTTATGGCATAATTCAATTCTTTGGTCTGTTTTAGTTTTTGTCTAACATATTTATTCAATTCTGGAACAGATGGAATTTCTCACTATCACGCTCCTTTATTCAGATCTCTTTTTTGTAATCAGCTTTTGCTTTATTTATTTATTTAGCTGCTATAGGGTTTTTGATACAGTTTGAGACTTAAAATTTATTCAGAAATTGTGCTTCTTACAATTTAGTCACGTAATATGTCTGTGACTGTTTACTGCTTTTTGTCTCAAATTCTAAACATTCCACATGGCACATGGGTATTAATATGGACGTCTGCTTTTTTTTTTTTTTTTTTACATTTGTATTTACCTGGAGTTTCTGTTCATTTCAACACTGACTTTTCTTAAATGTTTCATGCAAACTGCAGGTAACTAGTTTTTGGTTTAGAGTTGTTGTTTTTCCCCAGGCTTGTCATTTCAGGGAAGGATTCAGTCTGATAACATTTAATGTGAACACACGATAGACTTGATTTTTCCCCTTTCTTCTTCTTTATTGATAATCCTGATTTCTTCTATGTGGTTTCCTTATCATTATTATTGTTATACTTAAATAATTATATTAAGTAATACAATAATTGAACAAAATGACAATTATAATTTGAATAATTCTAATTACTATCTCAATGGGACCCTTTATCCTGACTCACCCTCTCCCTCCTCAGCAGCGTTTTCCCTCCTGCATCCTCCTCCACCGCGTGGAGCCCCCGTGGGCCATCGGGGCTCTGTCTCTGGGTGCAGACGTCACCTCCCTGACGGCTCTTTCCCTCCGGATGTGACGCCAGTCCCACTCCCCCTGCCACCACTGCTTCTTTCTGAGCATCTAAGATGTTCCCTTTATCCCTGGATTCCGGGAATTTTTCCAGAATACATACAAGTGTTCAGCCTTTTCTCAGAATCCTGCCTGGGATTCAGTGAGATTGAGCCAGACAACCCCAGCTCCTTATCGGTGGAGGAGGAATAGCTTCCTATTCGTTTAATTATTGACTATCCTCCGCTGCCCCCAGAACCTCTATCAACTGAATGTTCGGTCTCCTAAATCTATCCTCTACGTCGAATTTTTCACTCGAGGTTTTCTTTCTAATTTTTTTTGCTATGTTTCCTCCACCTCATCTTCTAGGACAATGCTTTGAGTCTCAGCAGTGACTGTGCTCTCCATCTGATTGGCTCTTAGTAAGAAAACCTTATTTTACATTTCCAAGAAGAATCTTCCCCGGTGCACTTGACCCCTACGTGCTTTCACTGTCTTATCTTCCCAGCTTCTCCGGATCCAGGGTTCTGTCTGCTTCTCTCCATCTGGCTGCCCACATGTCAGGAGCTGTCTGGGGTGGAGGGGAAGGTGGAGTGCAGGCTCGGCTTCCAGGGAGACTTCCGCCCTGATGTCCTGGGGCAGCGGAAGGGAACTTCCTGGCTGGAGCTGGGTGGGTTGGTGGCAGGAGGCGGGGATGGGGTTGGAGCTGCGTTACAGCCTAAGGCAGGCTCTGCAGAGACAGACAGACAGCCTGGACCAGCAGCCCCACGTGGTGGAGGGGACCCCGACCTGGAAAAGGTGCTGGGTCAGCCCTGAAGCGGCTGGAGCCCCAGAGGAAATGGGAAGGAGCAGGCTGGACCCCAGTTACCCACCCAACCTCCCCAGCTGGACCGTCACTCCTCCGCCCTTCCTGGGACACAGGGTGAGCCCAGGCAGCACCCCCAGGAGGGGTGTCAGGGGTGGAATTCACCACCCCCTTCCCCAAAGCAGGGCCAGGACTGCACCTCCCTGGGCCCGGTCTCCATCTCTGTGGGGACCAATGACCATGCATCAGGGCCACGTTTCCAGACCTTCGCGGTATGTGCCAGGAGGGAGCGTGGCTCTGGGAGAGACACGTGGGCCAAACTCATCAGCGACGGGAAGTGCCACGTGCTCCTTGGCTCACTTGCTCAGATCCTGGGACCCTGCCTCTCGTTGGGAACGTGAGCTTGTGTAGCAAGTAAGTCCAAAAGCCATTTGTGGCTCTGAGAGCCTTTGATTCTAAGTTCTATTCATGGAAAACACTTATGTTCATAGTATGATCACTTCAGCGCATTGTTTCTTAGAGTAAATTCCTCCTTCCCATCCAGTGGTTCCAGTAGACACACAGAAACCCCTTCCTTACCTCTGCATCGGGCTGCTTGGACTCCCCAGCACAGGAGGGACCACGGACCCCCTCCAGGAGGCCAGGGTCACACTAGGGGGGTGCAGGGCACAGAACTCTGGCCACAACTGGGATGCTACATCTCGATCCTCACCAGGCCCTTTGAAGAAGGAAGCAGCAGTGGTCTCCATGGTACCTGCATCCTCCCTCTGTCTGCCGGGCAGGGACGTTCTGACCACCTCCCTGGCAGTGTGTCAGCACAGGAGCCACGGTCCCTTCTGGGGTTCGGCTGTGGACAAGTAAGCAGGTCATATGCCCTGTGAAGATAAAGGTTGGGGACAAAAAGAGAGAGTGCCACTGCATGGGGGTGAGAAGTGAGGTCAGGACACCAAGGCTCGAGGGACACCCCCCAGGTCTCAGCAGGTCTCCTGGTGTCTTTTTCAGCTGTAGCAGGAAAACTGCACCCGGGTAGATGACAGATAGACAGATAGAGACATGGATGGATGGATGGATGGGTGGATGGATGGAAGGACAGTGGGTGGATGGAAGGTAAGAAGAAGGGGGGAGGGAGGTGGACAGAGTGGGTGGGTAGAGAGAGCGATAGACAGGTATATGAACTTTCACACTCATATTCGAATGCGATCTCACAGGGGTGTGTGTGTGTGTGCACACCCGCACACGTGCACAGATGTGAGGGAGCACGTGGCAGATTGCCAACAAGCCTCTGTTGGCTGTGGCCCAAGAGTGGCACCTGGCCTCCCCAGAACCCCCCCAGGAGCAAGGAAGGGAGGGACATCTCAGGCTATCTGCAGACCCCTGAGCCCAGATCCCACCTCTTACCCCCTCCCCAGGGGGCGCCGTGTAGTCTAAGCCCATGGGACACAGGTCCGGAGGCACGACCAGTCATCTGTGCCCATAAAGAAGATACATTAGCCCTGGGGTTGGCGAGGGTCTCCTGCAGCATCTCACCGCACAGGTGGGCTGCCTGATGGTGGGGACGGGTGAACAGGCGCTTGACTAGAGAACCGCAGCCACCACTCAGGGCTGGGACCATAGTTCAGCACCCAGAACCTGCACCGCACATGCCTGGACACTGACCTCATTCCCTGTCATGGCCCCCAAACACCATCCCCCTGCTCTCTGCGATGGACCCTCATGGGCAGATGTGGGGCCACTTCAATGTATTGGGGGGGTCTCCTCTCTGGCCTTACCTCCCTCTAGGCACCTCACGTGCCCTCTGCCCTTGTGCTGACTCTGGGGACACCTCCTCCAGGAAGCCTCCCTTGACTCCCCTGCCCTCGGTGCTCTCTGACTCTGGGCCACTAACTCTCAGAGCCCCCGACGGTGGACGGCCTTAACTTTTGTGTCCCACTTACAGGGACCCGTGATCCCTCAGGATGGGGACTGTGATCGGACTCATCTCAGCAGCAAGCACAGCGTCTGCACAGAGTAGTGCCTCAATATTGTTTTTTGTTTAATTTGCCCAATTTTGTCAATAAAAAGAACTATTATCCTGTGCTAGGAGCCCCAGTTGAATCGGCTGCCTGAGATCCGCTCTGGAAGGAGAAACAGACCTTACCGTCTCAGTCTCTGCAGACGACACAACTCAGATGGTATAATTAACTTCCCAGCCTCGGAGGTGCTTTGATTTGAGTCCAATTTTATTATGTTTCACAATTTCCTCTCAGGTTTTTCTTTAATTCCTCAGCTTCATTCAAAAATAGCACAGAGACCCAAGTCTTGACAGGAAAAGATGGATTATCCACACCTCCGTTAGGCCTTGAATTACACTGAACTGTTTTCTAGGCACAAGTGCCCCCAGCCCCACTTCCCCGCACTGCAGCCCATCCAGCGGGACGGGTGCTTCTCAGGGGAGATAGAGCCACTCCTCATCTCAAGTGTTTGTTGGACCACGTCGTCCCTGCTGGAGGAACGTGGCCTGAGAGACTCCCGTGCCGGCCTGGTGTTTCTGTCCTCTTGAAAAAATTGTTTGCAGAGATACCCGTGGGAAGAAGCAATCTGACTTTGTTGCTGATGGACACGTGTGCTTTTCTATTGGTACAGATGCTCTCCAGCTGCTCTGGGTCCTGTGACATTGCCTCTGGAATCTCAAACAGCAAATGTAGAGAATGGACAGGTGTTTGCAAGACCTGCCATTCTCGCTCTGACACCACAACATGCCCAGCGTGAGCTTGTGGCGCATCCCAGCCCTGGGGCAGCCCCTTGGGGACACGGCCCCCACCATCCCAGCTTTGGTGGCACTCGGGTCCTGCGCGTGGGCCATGAGACCGTCCCTGTGGTGATGCTCGCTGCATGTCCTGAGCCGAGAACTAAAACCACAATCTGAGAAGACGTGAGGGAATCCTGGCGGGATTCTTGGCTTGGTGGCCTCATCCTCCTCACAGGTGCTCCTGTGGCATCATCCATCTCTCGATCCGGAAATCGCGGAGCCATCCTGAGTCCGCCATCTCCTCTCCTCCTCTCCCCTGACCCCCGTCCATCAGTAAGTCTTATCTATTTTGCCTCCTTCATGCCTCCCTACGGCATTGATTTTGCTCCATCTCCATCCCTGGAGCTGGTTCAAGCGGCCATCCTCTCTCCTCTGGGACGGAGCAAAAGCTCCATCCACCTGACCCTTTGCAACCAGTCCACCTTGGTGGACGAAAGCTCCATCTCTGTACTGCTCAGACCAGAAGCCCCATCACACCAGGCTCTCTTCCTTCCCCATTCCTGCCGGTTTTACCTCCCAGCTGTTTCTCAACTTTCTTCCCCTGCTTTCCTCCCTGGTGGTTGATTGTAATCTGTAGTGACTCTGCCCCATCCAGTTCCCGTTGGGTCTCCTTCCTTCCAATCTTGCCTCCGCGACTTTCTAACATGCAAATGTGTATTTCATCTCCCCCTGGATACCTGTGACCCTCCATCTCAATAACCTCCAGCCACTGCCCCGCAGGTGCGAGACGGCCCGAGTGTGCCCCGACCTGACCTCTGTGCCTTTGCTCACACTGTTCCCTCTGCCCAATGGCCTGGGTCCTCCTGCCCTTCGCGCTTCTGCCCCTTTTGCCCGGCCTTCCAGACTCAGCTCCACACCCCCTCCTGCAGAAAGACACCCCCAACCTGGACTTCTTCATCCTTGCTCCTAGGGCATTGTTGGGCTTTCCCTCATTACACTAAAGTTATGGGGTTTTTTCCTCCACTAAGATGAGTAAGGATTCAGGAAATAAGAAGTAAAGAAATGGTCAGAATACATGAAAATGTAAAACTCAATCTGTATATGAAATGAAGATAACCAGTATGAGAAGACAAAACATAAGCCAAATATTCCATCCATGGAGAATGTGTGCAGGGCTTGATGGACACACATGGGTAAGGCACACATGCACATGTTAGTGACAACATCGCATGAGAACAGATGCAATTTGTAAACCCGCTTGTGGAAGTGGTCACTTCAACAGGAATAGAGGACATCGGAGCAGAGAGGGGTTTCTGCTTGTTTGTGTCTTGCCTGTGAGTGCAGGGAAGCTCATATACTTGGATACACCCGTGCTGGACAGATTATGGTTAGGTGGCCACTTTTATGTCATGCTTGGTGGGGAGGGGCTGGGAGTGAATTTCTAGAACATTCATACCTTTTGCCTGAGTCTTTTTACTCTAGTAATAAATACTAAGTTTATAATTCTAAGTCCAGCTGAGTCTTTATTCAAAGCTCTATTTAAAGTGTAAAAATTGAAATAACCTAAATATACACAAAATACAGGAAGGTGATTGGTATAACCACTTGACTATTTATTTCTCAGGGAGAGGACATTTAATCTTTTCACTTTGGCTTCAGTATCGGTAACTCTTCTTTTTTCTCTTTTTGGCTGTATTGGGTCTTCGTTGCTGCATGCGGGCTTTCTCTAGTTGCAGCGAGCGGGGGCTACTCTTCGTTGCGGTGTGGTGGCTTCTCTTGTTGCGGAGCACTGGCTCTAGGCACGTGGGTTCAGTAGTTGCGGCATGCAGGCTTAGTCACCCCGCGGCATGTGGGATCTTCCTTGACCAGAGATTGAACCCGTGTCCCCTCCATTGGCAGGCGGATTCTTAACCACTGTGCCACCAGGGACGTCCCCCGTATCAGTAACTCTTACGGCACTCTTCCTTCTGTAGGTCTTGGTGAGACAAAGTTCTCCCCTTCCCTCTGTGTAGAAGGGAGACCCCAGTCTCCCGTCCTTGCAGGCAGTCAGGGCTGTGGCTCATGCCTGCAGAGGGTGGTACTGGGGAAGACTAAAGTCCTCAAGGTCAGAGATATATAAAAATAATAATATATTTTAGCCAAGGTAATTTTATCCCAGGAATGAAAGATTAGTTTAATATTTTAAAAATCAACCAATGTACTTCACCACCTAACAGAATAAAAAAGAAAACCAATGATTGTCCTAATATTTCATAAAAACTTGTTCAATGAAATTCAGTCTATATATGACAAAAACTTAGAGCAAACTAGGAATAGAAAGAAGTTCCTCAATATCACAAAGGGCAGCTACCAATAAACCAACTGCAGAGATTATACATACTGATCAAATATTGAAGATTTCCCCCTAAAATCAGGCATGAGGCACTATATTCCACCATCGCCACTTATGTTTAAACACTGTCCTATTATATAGAGAATGGATAAACAACAAGGTCCTACTATATAGCACAGGGAACAATATTCAACATTGTTCAATATTCATCACTGTGCTGAAGTTAACACAGCACTGTAAATCAACTATACTTCAATAAAGTAAATTTAAAATAATAATAATAATAAAAATACTGTCCTAGAGATCCTCAACATTGCAAATAAAAGAAAAAAATACATAGAAACTGAAAGTAAGGAAGCGAAAATATCTTTACTTGTAGGTAACGTGATTGTGTATGAGGAAAATCTGAAGGAATCTATAAACAAATCATTAGAATTAATTAGCAAATTTAGCAGGGTCGATACAATATTTCCATATACTAATAACAATTAAGCAATGAATTTTTAAAATGCCATTTATAATAGCATCAACAAATTGAATACTTAATGACAGATGTACATGACATCTGCACTGAAAACCACAAACCATGGCTGAGAGAAATTAAAGAGGGTCTAAATAAATGTGAAGATGAGTCACACTCATGGATTGAAGATTCAGTATTGCCAGTTCCCCTCACATTGATCTATAGATTCACTGCAAGTCCATTTCAAACTCCACTGTAGTTTCTTGTCACAATGTCCAAACTGAGGTTAAAATTGATAAAGCAGATCAAAGGATACAGAGGCACCAAGACCACCTTTGAGGGGCAGACCCTTAAATTCCAAGACTTTCCGTAAACACGCTGCGCTGTTGGCACCAGGCAATGTCAACAAACGGAAGAGGAAGGGGCCGGACTGGATCACAGGCGTGCGGTCACTTGATGTAGACAAAACGCCAAGTCACCGGAAGAGGAAGGGAACATGATTTGATCCCTTTGAAGAGAACGAATCTCTGTTTCTACCTCACACCGTTGATTTAAATGACCATTTTCCTAAATGTAAAAGCAAAAACTATACATCTTTCCGAAGAAAACTTAATAGGGTATTTTCATGAACTTGGGGTAGGCAACAATTTCTTAAACAGGATACTAAAATTCTGTGTCCTGGACATCCTCAACAGTGGAAGTAAGACAAAAACTACATAGAAATTGAAAGTAAGGAAGTGAAAATATCTTTATTTGTAGGTACCATGATGGTGCAAGGTTTTTTTTAGTTGATAAATTGTACTTTATTTTTCAAAAAGAACTCTGTTCCTCACAATAAAAAAGTAAGCAGCCTCCCACAGACTCTGAGCAGATTTTCAGTATGTACCTGATGAAGGAAACACACTCAGACCATATAAAGGACTCCTGAACCTCTGTAGGAGAAGACAGTCCATTTAAAAGTATAGACAAAAGGCCCTACAAGCTCTTCACAAAGGAAGATGCCCACATAACAGAGGAGCATACAGCCAGGCACTTAGAATTAATACAAATTAGAAAAACTAAAATTAAAATCATGAACTACAATGACCCACCCACGAGAATGGCTCAAATGACACGACAGGAGATGCCAAGTGTAGACAAGGATGTGGAGGGTGGGGACTGTCTACACCTGGGGGAGAAGCACAGGATGATCGTGATGAGATGCTGATGACATTTCCCAATAAAGTCGAGCACAGTCCCAATAAAGCTCTTTACTACTGGATCATATGGTAAATGCAGGTTTAACTTTATTTTTTAAATGCCAGAATGGTGGAACCAGCAATGTCTGAGAGCCCCAGTTGCTCTGGATCATTGCCAGCACCTGGTACTGTCAGTGATTTTACCCATGACCCCTCTCTCGGGGGTGGGCCATGAGAGGTGAATGTGTGTTTCTCACAAACACTCACAGCAGCCTCTGTTTATAAACCTCAAAAGCCAGAAAAGGTCCAAAAGTCTATGAACAGGACCACAGGTGGGTTCATAGCCGGCTCACTCCAGGCAGATGGATGGGTCTCAGATGCATTAGGTGAGTGAAGGAAGGCAGAACAGAGGCACCGGTCCAGGTGGGGTTTACCAGGCATACACGTAGCGGAAGTTCATCACAGTGGACACCTCTATCTCGTGTATTTTACTACATTCAAAACATATTTCGATTATTATTTTATTTTATGATTTTTTTATTGAAGTGTAGTTGATTTACAGTGTGTTAGCTTCAGGTGTACAGCAAAGTGATTGATTTATACGTGTGTGTGTGTGTGTGTGTGTGTGTATTCTTTTTCAGATTCTTTTCCGTTACAGGTTATTACGAAATGTTGAATATTGTTCCCTGTGCTAATCATAGGCCCTTGTTGTTTAACTATTTTATATATAGTAGTGTGTATATGTTAATCCCAAACTCCTAATTAATCCCTCCCCCCTTTCCCTTTTGGTAACCATAAGTTTGTTTTCAATGTCCGTGAGTCTATTTCTGTTTTGTAAGTTCATTTGTATCATTTTTTTAGATTCCACATATAAGTGATATCATGTAATATTTGTCTTTCTCTGTCTGATTTACTTCACTTAGTATGATAATCTCTAAGTCCATCCATGTTGCTCAGATGGCATTACTTCATTCTTTTTTACCTCTGAGTAATATTCCATTGTACATATGTGCCACATCTTCTTTATCTATTCATCTGTTGATGGACACTTAGGTTGCTTTCATGTCCTGGCTATTGTGAACAGTGCTGCTATAAACACTGGGTGCAAAAACATACTTCAATTTTAAAAAAGAGATAATAGACTGTAAATGGACCAAAATAGTATCATTTTCTTTATGCGAAAGGTAAACATCAAACATTACTCAAATGTTAACTGTAACATTAATTGAATTAGGGAAACATTGTCTTCTTTCTGTTTTTCTATACCTTCCAATTTTCCTTCAATGATTATGCATTCACTTTGAAGTGAAAAATCACCTATACTTTCAAAATTAAGAAAAAAGAGCTGGTATATATAAATATGCATATATTTATATGAGTTGATACCTTGTAATAGAGGATTATTTTAATATTTATGTTTTGAAAAATCAAACTCAATAAAGATAAGTGCGATTCAGGCACACACGCATCTCCTAAACACGTACTTTCGAAGCAGGTCACCTTGTTAAACAGACATTATCCTAGTTTTCCATGCTGTGGAACAAACCTCCACAAACACAGTGATTTAATCAGCACACCTTTACTAGCCACGACTTTCTAAGCCACGACAAGGCCATGATCTCCACTGGGGTCTCATGAGGCTGAAATCGAGGTGTCAGCAGGCTGTGGCCCATCTGGAGCCTAGGAGCCTCTTCCAGGCCCATTCAGGGACTGGCAGAATTCAGCTCCTTGTGATTATAGAGCTTGGGTCCCTGATTTCTTGCTGGCTATTGGCCAGGGTTTGCTCTCAGCAGCGAGGCCCCCCTCAGGTCATGGCCCCAAGCCTCTGTCCCCTCATAGGCAGCACACAGCATGGCCGCTGGCTTCCTTCCTGCACAGTCTGACTCTCTACCTTCTGTTAAGGGGCTCACTTGATTAGGCCAGGCCCACCAGGTCATCTCCCTTTGATTAACTCAAAGTCAACTGGTTAGAAACTAATCACTGGAGGAACAGCCCATAATATCCAGCCACTCCCCTGACACACACACACAGAAGGGGAAGAGATTATCCCGATGGCATGCACAGTAGTGGGCGCAGGAATCTTGGGGGTCATCTTAGAATTCCGCCTGGTGTAGACGTTATGTTAAAATATGCTAATTTCCTACCTATATACTTACGAAGTGTAAAATCTTCTGCAACATGGCTGCAGCAAAAAATAAGGGCCTAGAGTAAATACAGCTGACAGTGCCCTGCTCTGTTTCTTGTATGCATGGGGCTCAGAATTCAGGGGCCCTCATCTATCTGCAGGTTTAATCATCCCCATCTCAACCTGCACCCCCCACAGGAGCTGGCCTAGCATCCCAGAGCTATGTGTCCACGCCAGATGACTGAGGGCAGCCGTCTCCCATTTAAGCAGGGCTGGGCCATCCAGAGGAAGGATGCCTGGCCAGGTCCCTCCTCCCAGCTGTCCTGGTGGAAAGCAGGTGAGGGAGAAAGGAGTTGAGGGGGTAGGCGGAGCCCAGGAGCTGACACCCGAGGTTTGGGCAAGTCCTCCTGGAACGGAGGGCCTGAAAGCAAAGAGGGTCTCCGGGCAGAGAGTGGGGCGATGGAGCTGGCCTTCTGGGTACAGCAAGAGTGGCCAGAGTGACATCCGGGGAAGACATGCTGAGGGCTGTCAAAGGAAAGGAGGGAGAGGGGCCAGGTGTGCACTCAGGGTCATGAAGAGCCTGCAGGAGACCTTAGACGCTGGGTGCAAACAGAAGCCAGGACGGACCCCAGAGCTGGGGACACTGGGGAGGGCGTGGTGTCGCAGGCTTGGGCCCCACCCTGGGGGCAGCTGTGGGAAGGGGCCACCATTCACGACCTCACCTTCCCCCTTCTGCCCTTCGCAGGTGAGGCCTGGGGAGGGGAAGGTGCCGGCGGCACGATGGTGGCAGGGGCTGGCTGTGCGGGGTCATGTTGCTCGTGCCTAGGTGTGCAGTGTCCCAAGCAGGTCAGCTGGTCAGCGTCTTTGTGGACAGGAGCTCATGGTGAGATGGGGACTTGATTTAGAAACTGAAAGCAAATCTCAGAAAGCAGGAGAAAATGACCAATTCTTGCTGCCATACTAACAAAGGTGGTGGGGCGGGGGAGCCAGGAGGAGAGGCCGGAGGCCGGAGACAGTTATCTGCGTCTTATCTTCTAAGACCCGAGATGCTGCTGCCACTGGTTTCCCCCAGCTCCTCGCCTGGCTGCAGTCAGGGTGGGGGAAGTGGTTCTGAGCTTCCTCCCCGGCCTCGTGTGAGTGTGGACCCCACTTCGTGTGCCAGCCTGTGACACTCCAGCCCCGTCTGGCTCCCCTCTGCTAAGTCCCTTCTGTGCCACCAGGGCCTCCAGTCAT
Source organism: Mesoplodon densirostris (assembly GCF_025265405.1). Taxonomy (NCBI): domain Eukaryota; kingdom Metazoa; phylum Chordata; class Mammalia; order Artiodactyla; family Ziphiidae; genus Mesoplodon; species Mesoplodon densirostris. The sequence continues at coordinate 61,470,263 of NC_082671.1, read as the reverse complement.
CCTCGTGCCATGCTGTCCCTTTTGTCCTGGCAGCTCCAGGTCGAAGCCCATTAGCATCCTCTCCCTCCCCTGGGCTGCTGACTCAGGGCAGATGCCAGGTGAATCCTCCTCCCAGGTGCCTGCCCACCGCAGGAATGTGCTCTGCGTCTCTCCCGAGGACTGATGCTCTACTGTATGTCAAGTCAAGGGGACGGGGCTCCCACAGCCCCCCGGGGGACGGGAGGGGTACTCATTTTTATAGGAAAATCCACATACTCTGATCAGACTCCCAAAACTATAGCCAGTCATCCATCAGCCAGAGGATGGGCACCTGGGACCCCAGGTCTTGAAGAGAGAGGGGCTTCAAGGCAGGGACAGCAGTCAGTTCACATGAAGAATGGCGGGCTCGGGGTCCACCTGGGGGCACCGCCCGGAAGGTTCAGGGAGGGCTTCTGAAGGTGAGGTGGGGTCAGTCAGGGGTGTACAAGGTCCCAGCGTGCAGACACGATGGTGCGGGGAGAGCTGGGACCACAGGGAAAGAGGCTCAGCTGCTAGGCCTGGGGCCACGCGTGCCCACCAGGAAGACGGAATCCGGGCGCTGGTGAGTGTCGGGGCGCTTGGTCAGTGCTCTGCTGGGGGCATGAACTGGAGCCGGCACTTGGGAAATTCTCGGCGTTATCTGCTACCTTTAAATGCACACATACCTTACTGCCCAGAAAGTCTAGGCCTAGAAATGCACCCAAATAAGTGCTTGCCAAGACAGGCATCTGTGCACAGCAGCTGATCCATAGTCAAAACACGGGTCACCTCAAACACATATTCAAACAGAGAGGTATTTTTTAAAGAAGAAAAGGAAAGCAGATAAGAGTTGGTGGCTTTGGGGCTCCTAGAGGACTTGAGTGTTAGGGTGTCCCCAGGCCCTCCTGCAAGTTGGCACATTTGGGATGAGGCACTGGTACCTGTCACCTGAGGCCCTGGATGTCCAGGGCTTGGTGACAGACAGTGCGTCTCAGCCAGGAGCTCAGGACTGAAGACAGAAAGCCGTCCCAAGGTCAGGGTCATGGCCGAACAAGCCAGCAGGCAGAGGAGACAACAGGAGTCGTGTGTCCCCGCTCAGGCCCTGGACGCCCCACTCGTCAGGGTGGTGCAGGCTTACCCTCCTGCTTGCATCTAGCCCAGCGCGTGAGGCTTGGGGTAGAGCAAGGCTGCTGGGGTGACTTCCCACGGGCATCCTGGTGCCCAGGCCTGTGCCTGCTCAACATATCCCAGCAGGGAAAGGGGCAGATCCCAGGGGCCTGGGAGAGGGAGGACAGTGGTGCCCTGCTCCCGGGATGGTGTGTGGTGTGCCTGCAGTGCGACAGGGTCTTCCTGGGGAAGGAGAGAGGTCAGGAGTTGAGACAGGTGATGTGATCACCGGCAGAAGTGCTTTTCCCTCACTCTCCAGAGAACAGTCTCAGGGGGAGTTGCCGGTTTTGCCTCTGGCAGGCTGGACCTGGAGTGGCTGCCCCATCGCTTAAAGTTCAAAATCCCAGGTCCCTGGGCAGTTGTTAAAACAATCTGTGCAGGACCTGGCGGCCAGTATGAGTGACAGGGATGCCTCTCAGCCTAGGGTCAGGGGCCCTGGGACACTGAGGGGCAGGGGGGTCACTTCCCCACCACGGATGGAGAAAGAAGGGTCCCGCCTGCCACCGCCCTGCCCAAGGGCCTGCTCATCCAGTCTGGCTCTTCCTTGTTTGTCCTTTTGCTTTGGGAGAAGGACAGAACCTTCCCCATGGTCCTCACAGTGGTGCCCGGATGGCACCGTGCCCACGGGCCCCGGCCAGTCCTGCCCAAGCAGTGCTCTCCCACGGCTGGGACCACAGCACGTGGCAGGGATGTGCACAGCAGCAAATGCAGATGTCAGGCGGCGCTCTGCTAATTACCGGCAACGTGCAGGAGCAAATTGAGAAATGATGGATTTAATAAATTCCTACACTTTTTGTTTACACCAACAGTGATTTGGGTGCAGGAGGGGGACGTGCTTGGCATGCAGAGCTGCACCTGCCTTCCAGTCGCCGGGCGCCTCCAGGCCAAGCAGACAGGAGGACGTGTGGATATTTGCATCTTCTTCCCCGTGTATGGCCGTAGGGACCATTTTAAGAAGGAGGCCGCGGTGAATACTGTTTAACCTCAGACATCCGCGTGACGCTGGGGAGGACCACTCCGTACGCAATAAATCACCGCCGTCCAGCCAGGCAGGAACCCGCCAGACCCCATGGAGGCTCTGTGGGCCCAGCTCTGTCTGGGGAAAGAAACTGGGCCACCATGGAGGACGTGGGGGAGAACCCTCGCCGTGTTACCCCCCGACTGCTGAACAGATAGGACCACGGCAGCTGGGAAGGCCCCGCTCCAGCCTGGCCCTGCCCTCCGCCGTGGCGTGATGTTGGACATGGATGTGAAACTCTTCCAAGCTCCGTCCTGAGTCTCCAACTCAGACGTGCAGAGAGGGTCCCCGGAGCTCAGCCCCTCCTGCCAAGGAGTCACCTGAGCCTGCTGGGGAGAGAGTGGGCGGAGAACCGTTCTCTGAGCCTCATGAGGGGAGCAGTCAGGACCTCTGCCCATAGCACAGGGAGCCCCTCAGCCTGCCAGGCCGGGCCTCACCCCAGGACCAGCTGTGATCGAGCCCTTTGTCTCCTGGGCTCTCCATCCCTGGCTGCCACCCAGGTCCCTGGTGTCGGGTCTGGATGTTCAGGGCCTTTAGTGTGGCTTCTCGGGCTCGTGGGCCTTGTGTGTGCCCCCCTCTACCCGGCCCCCAGGTCCCCATGAGGCACACAGCCCCACACGCTGGCCGTTGCACCTGGCACGGCGCTGCGCCACCATCAGGGCCGTCCTGCTGTGCTGCCCAAGGGACCAGCAGACTCACCTCTGCCCCCATGAGGTTAGTCCCCCGCAGGGTGAGGGCCCTGCTGCCCCCACCTGAGGGCAGAGCCACGCCCTGATCCGAGGATGGAGCCAGGCCGCCCCAGAGTGGGCCTCTGCGCTTCTCCTCCCTCTGCAGTGGGTGTGGGAGCCTCCAGGACCCCGTTAGCATTCCAGGCGCCGGGCCACGGCTGACAGCGGTGGCTCAGCACAATTTACAGCTTTATTTCCTATTACAAACTTGAGTTCAGCGATGATAAATCGGGGTTGCAGAGTCAGCCAGCGACATCACGTTGCAGGAGGGACGGAGCACGACCTCCTGCTCAGACGCAGCATCCCGAGTGGTGCGTCCGCAGTTCTGGGCCCCTTGGCCTGTCTCCTGGTCCAGGTGGCAGCGCCTGGCTCCCCATCACCATCACCGGCAGGGCCCAGACCAGCGCTGAGAAGACATTTCTAAAGCGAATGTGCACACGGCGCAGCGCGGCCTCCGTCCAAATGCTTTGCCCGCAGTAAGCACCTCATCTGAGGTAGGGACTCCTGTCACCCCACTTAGAGGCGGGGAAGCCCGAGATCATGGGGCTGGAAGCAGAGACCCAACCCGGCCCGGCCAGTGAGGCCTCAGCCGGGATGTAACCGTGGTGACGGTGGGGCAGCTGCCTGTCCCCTGTCCTTCCAGCTGGCCCAGTGCTTGCACACAGTAGGCCGTCAGCAGCTACTTGTCATCATCCAGGAGTGGATTGGATTAATGAACAGAGACCTTTAACCCTGAAATGTGAGTTCTGTTCCTCCTGTTTCTGTTCCAGAGTCCTGTGTGTTCTTGGAGAGCCGTCAGTGGGGTGAGGTGTGTGCTGTGCGGGCAACACTGAACGGGTTGGGGGGGGCAGTTGCAGGGACCTGGCCGCACGGCCCCTGCCCTGGGTTTGGGGACAGAGCTACAGTCCGAACCTGCAAGGTCAGCCTGGACCCATGGGAGCCCTCAGGGAGGTTTCAGGGACCAGATGGTGACAGAAAGTTCCCTGGTGGAGGAGGCTCTGGTGTGGAGCCCGGGGAGAGAGAGTGGGCAGCCAGGTCAGGGGGGCCCCCAGGAGGTTCTTCGGGGATGGAGGGAGAGCCAGGGAAGGAGAGGGCCGAGGGCTGCCAACTGACAGGGCTGCGTGCTGCCGGCAGACGGCTAGGTCCCGACGAGCAAGCCGTGCAGGTGGGGATGCAGGCCTGGACCCGGGCCCGGAGGGCACTGCACACTATGGGGACAAAGGGAGCTGTCCGCCTGGTGCCCAGCAAGATGCCGGCTCAGGCCCTGATGCCCTGACAGCTGGACACCAGAGGGGATGAGGGGCCCAGGGCAGTAGGGAGGAAACGGGGTAGCGACATGCATCTGGCTTCCTCCCCCAGAGCTCCCTACACCCACCTGGTCTGGACAGGTGTGGGGGGCTGGGGGGGACGCCGGGGGACCCTGACCTCCTGCTCCGTCCATACCCCTCCTCCCCCACCTCCAGCTCCCCCTCGTCACCCCAGGGGACATCTGTGCAGGAGGCAGCGCCGTTTCTCCCCAGGCTGGGTGGACCCACTCCCCGAGGGCTCTGCTCGTGTGCCTCCTGCTGTCCGGGTGAAGCTGGCCGCTCCTCTCTCAGGGGGCGTCAAGGTCGTGGTGGAGGCCATTGTGGTACAGGGTGCTCAGGAGTGGGCAGCTGGGGTCGTGTTGCCTCCTGAGGCCCTGACCCCTGACCCCAGGAGGACCGGTTCTCGACTGCAGAGGCCAGTATGGTCTACCCGGAGGAGGGACCAGGCTGGGGACCCAGATGGTGTGGCCCGTACCACACAGGTGGCGGCCTCCGTCCTCCTTCCCCCGGAATCCAGATCTCACAGCTCCAGAAATCATGGCTGGTGTCTTGGAGGATAAGTCACAGGACCCGCGAGGCTGGTCCCAGGCTGTGCTCCATCGCTGAGCCCCCAACAGGGGCAGCCCCGCCCCAGCTCCACCCGTTCCGTAGGGAGCAAAACCATCCATCTGAGTTTAATTTGGAAGTTAGACACTGTTCACACTCCACTATGTGGTAGAATGCGTTGCCAGAGCCGGGGAGCTGGCGGGGGTGGAGGGGGATCTACGGCTTCATTAATCAGGGGAGACTGGGGTGGAGGCCAGGAGGCCAGCAAGGTCACTGGAGCCGGGAGCCGGCCAGCAGCCTCAGGGTCGGGTGCCACAGGACACCCACCTGGGCTGTGAGCTCTGGCCTCCAGGTACCCCCATCTGACCTGCTTCCTGCTGCCCGGCACCTGGGCACCAAGGGACCCCTGCCCAGGGATCCCTGCCCACAGGGCTGGACTTCTTCCTGGATGTCCTCAATTCCAAGCTCCCCCGTGAAAGGGGCAGACAGGCCACAGTGGGGAGGTTGGGACAGGTCCCAGCAGAGGGCCCAGGCCTCCCTGTGCCATGGACGGAGGTGCTGGGTCTTGGGCTCATTCCTGCTCAGTAGCAAACATCTCCTCCCCCACTGGCTGCCAGGCTAGGGCAGTGGGCTGAGGCCGTGTGGGGATGGGCTAGCTCTGGGGACAGAGGAGGAGAGACGTGGGCTCAGAGGAGGAGAGACACGGGCTCAGAGGAGGAGAGACGCAGGCTCAGAGGAGGAGAGTCGTGGGCTCAGAGGAGGAGAGACACGGGCTCAGAGGACAGGCCTAGTGAAGACAGAGGCAGAGATGGATGATGCGGCCACGAGCCTAGAAGTCCTGGGCCACCAGGAGCTGGAAGAAACTGGAGCGACCCCCTCCCCTAGGCCCACAGCCTGACTTCAGACTTCTGGGCTCCAGACCGTGAGGGGATGAATGTCTGCCATTCTAAGCCCCGCAGCCTGCAGTAATTTATTAAGACAGCCCCAGGAAGCTCTCCCACTCCCTCTCGGGGTCTTCTCTCCCCACACTGACCCTTGACCCTCCTGCAGAAGGGCCCCCACCCCCGGGAGCAGGGTCTCTGCACAGGCCAGGCCAGCCTGATGCTTGGCAGGAAACCCAATGCGAGCTGGTTCCCCCCCAAAGTCAGGACCCTGTGGGAAGGGGTGAGGTGCCTGCAGGGGACCAGTGGCTGAGCCGAAAGCCAGGGCCTGGTCCTCGTCAGTCGTCTCGGGCCACGTGTCAGCCTGTAACCAGTCCCTGGGGCTGAACACCAGGGCAAGGTCCCCCGACCAAAGGCACATTGCTGAGAGTGAAGAGGGGCCCAGCAGAGCGCCCATCACCACAGGACAGGGGCCAGAGTCGGGTGCGGGCTTCGGTCCACGGTGCCCCTGTGTCTCCAGAACAACGAGAGGCCCTGGGGGCTCATCTGAGCACCAACACCCTCTGGCTTCAGAGGCCAAGGTCTGTTCTTTCCTTTTACAGCAACTTTAATTTCTTCTTTAAAATTTATTGAAGTTTCTATCTGAGATGAGGAAGAAGTTCTGGAGATCATGGTGGTGACAGTTGCACAACATTGTGAGTGGACCTAATGCCACCAAACTGCACACTTACACGTGGCTCAAATGGCAAATGTTATGTCATGTGTTTTAAAATAATAAGAAATGCGTTAAAGTCACATATGCATGAGGCCAAATCACAAAAAATGAAGAGGGATACCACGCACCCTGGAAGCCTCCCAACCCCGACAAGTGCTGCTCACGTGTTAACACCCCGTGTGGGACCCCGGTGCCTCTCTCCGGGGTCTGCCCCCGGGAGCCCACCTGGACTCTGCTTGTCTTTGTCAATAAAGTTTTATCGACAGCCACGTTCATTTTCCACTGGCTGCTTTCAATATGACTTCTGCTGAGTCGAGGGTCTGGGATGGAGAAGGGGGGTTGCAGGTCTCAGGTGCCTCCTGGCTGGGCCCTCGGGGAGGGCGTCTGTGCCAGTGCTGACTGGGGAACAGGCGCCAGGCTGCTCTGCCCCCACTGCGGGCCCCAGGGAAAGGGCTTGTGGTGGCTCCCCATCGCCCCCCAGCACAGTTCTGCCCCCAGTTTCAGGCCGTTTCGCATCCCCGTGACTTTAAACCATGTCTCAACGCCCAGCCAGTTTCTCTCCCTGGGCCACGTCGGGGAGACCCGGACCTCACGGCCTCCACTGGGCTTCCTCTGAGCACCCCAGGGCTGGGGAGGGGCACCAGGGCTAGGACTGGCCACTAGCCACAAGTAAGTAGGCAAACAGCCTCTGCTCGACCACGGGGCCGCACGTCTGCGCTCCAGCCGCCCCTGGCCCTGCCCCGGCCCTCAGCCTTGACAGGATGACAGCTGAGCTGGAGGTGGGAGCAGGGAGGGAGCTGCTCATCCTGAAACTTTAATTCCCGAGCTTGCCTCAGCCATCCCCGGGAGTGAGATCAGGTATAAGTCAGGAGTCAGATGTGGGCCGGCACATAGACAGGAGAGAGAAGAGGGGTGCCAGTCCTCTGTCCCCAGCCGTGGACCCCGGGGACAGCAGCCAGGCCAAGGCGGGGCGCCCAGCCTCCAGGAGAAGTCTGCCTGCAAAGGGGGCTCAAGGCCGGCGGCGAGCCCCAGAGCCAAGACGCGGCCTGGCCTCCAGTGCTGCCCTTGTCCACTTGCTGCGTTCCAGGAGCTCTGCCCCGCTGGCTGGGTGGACCCCCGGGACCCCCTCTTCCCCAGGTCCCAGGTTCCTCTCTGTAAGGAAGAGGGTGGGCTCAGCACCAGGCACAGGGTTTCAAGGAATGCTGGGGTCCCACCTGGGCTGGGAATGGAAAGGAGCAGGTGAGACCCTCCTGCAGGTGTGAGCGGAGGAAACCACACCCAGGCGTGGCTTCTGGGATCACTTGCAGAGGCTCCCTGTTCTCACAGAGCCGCTGGAAGGGAAAGGGGAGGCACGCCAGGAGGGGCCCTGCTCCCCGACCCCCCTCACTGCCTGGCAGCAGCGCACCTGGCACACACCTGCACCTAAGCTGGGCTCACCTGCAGAGCTACGCCGGACCTGGTACATGGGCCGTGAGCCGGCGTGTGGTCTGCAGGACGACTCTCCTCTGTTGAATTGCCCCCCGGCTCCTCCCAGACCCACCCTCCACCTCCGTGAAGTGGGAGTGATGATCCCACTTCGGTCAAAGGGTTTTGCGTTTGTCCCACTGTTGGGCTAACTGAGATGACGGAGGACACATGTTCAGCTTAGCTCTGAGGGAGGATCAGAGCAGGGGCTTGACTCTTGTCCACGGGCATCCCAGACTCGGAGACCCGGCTCCCCATCCACCCAGCACTCAGGATCCTGGCCGTAGGCCCTGGAACCCCAAGACTCAACTGACAGGAGAACTCTCAGATCATTCACAAGGAAGAAATTCCAGCCACAGAATTTAAAGTTGGGAGACACCCTAGAGATAAGTGTCCAGACAGGTCCGGGGATGGTGCATGGTTTCCTTCCCAACCTAGCAGGACGTGGGGTGACCCTGAGGTGGGGGGCGGCAGCTGGACACCACCCCCCGACCCTGCCCACTCATTGCCCCCGAGGGGGACCCTGTGGCCCCAGGATGACCCAGGAAGCAGGAGTCTGAGCCCCCATGAAAGCAGGAAGGGGCAACAGCAAGCTCACCATCCCCATCCATCTCTCTCTGCCCTTTTCTCTGTCCTTTGCAGAACCAGTGGGCAATGCAACCAAGAGGGTGCCTCCCGGGTGGGCTCACCTTCTTGGGAGGCATCTGCCCTGGGGAGGAGCAGCTCGGGACTAAAGGGACTCTTGTCACTGCAACTTAGCAGGGCAGGAAGCTGGCCTTGAAGGGCTGAGACATAGCCAGGGCGTCTGGGCAGCCTTGAGAAGCATGAGCCTCAGATGCTTTCTGTGCTTGTTTAGGGGCAAAGTGAGGATGCGCAGAGGCAGGGTGCACGTGGCCTTGATGAGGAGGGTCCGGAGCACTTGCAGGGGCAGAGGGTGGAGCACCCTGTTCCTCAGAGGCCCCGGCCAGGGCCTGAGAACCTCCTGCACTCACGAGCCTCACAGACCAAGGCAGAATACGTCATATTCAATTATCCCATGAAAAAAAAACAGAGGCGCCTCACAATTCAACACCCCCATTAGCTGATAACTCAGCACAGATTCTCATCTAATGTGACTATATTTTATGCAAATTATTTCGGATAAGAATTCAGTCCCTAATAACATTGATCTTCATAAAATTGTCACCGAGCATCTTGTCTTGGGCCCTGCCTTTTGCTCAAGGCTGCAAATCAAAAAGGAAGATGGGCTTCCAAGGACCTTGTGGTCCGGAGCCTGGGGTGGCCTCCCCTCATCATCTGTGGGGCTCCTGAGAGAGCCCACGTCCAGTGAGGACACCCCGGCCGGTGCTGCCAGGTGGGGCAGGCGGAGGCGCTCTGGGAGGCTCAGGCCTCTGCGCACAGATGTCTCTGGCTCCTCGGACACTTTGGGAACAGGCCGACGGCCTTCTCGAAAGGCCAGTGGATGTGTGAGTGTGGCTGACGGGCACCTGTTGGCACCTGATTGGAGATTTATCGTGGGACTCCACGACACGGCACAGCCAGTGCCCTAATACGTTACCAGGCTTGTTGAAATATCAATTTTGCACATGGCTTCACACAGCTGCCTGCAGCCCTGCTCAGGCCTATTACTTAATTCTTCTGTCATTAAGAAATCCAATCTCTGATTCCAGTGGAATTGGAGGGAGTGGGGGAGGTGCGGGCTATTAGACCTCAAACCATCTGCTAACTGTGGTTCCTCCAACCCCGAGTGAAACGCAAGGGAATCCAGTAGCTCCTGGAGAGGCAGAGCCCGAGCAGGTTTGGGGTCCGGGTGGCCGTCTTCCCTCCAGCCGTGACTGGCTCCCTTTCCAAAGCCCGATGGAGAAACACAACATCGCAGGTGTGACTTCCAAGTCCCTCCCGCTCCAGCTCCTCCCTCCAAGTTTCTTGGCCATCTGCCCTGCAGGGGGGTCAACGGCAGCTCTGACAACGGGGGAGCCGTGGAGGACCCCCCCTGCCCTTTCCACTTTGCTGCACATTTCCCCACGCCCTCTAAAGCCTCAGCTCTGACGACGGGGTCATCCGGGCCCCTTCCCCATGTCCAGGCTCCTTTCCCTCCTCCCTCCATCCAGGACGCCCTTGGAATGATGGATGACTTTGTAAAGTTCCACCCTCCTCCTCCTCCAGGGAGGTCTGTTGACAAGTTTTCTATATCACAACCTCCTTTGTAATTGAGGACATTAATTTATTTCTCCATCCTGTTAGCTCCATGTTAAGCAGGTCCCAGTCCTAACCATTTGAAGTTTGTCTCTGCCAACCATTAATCATCTGCATCTCCCCCGAGCCCTTTCCAATAAAAGGATTCTTTTGGTTCACCTGGAGGAAGATGTCCACTGTCTCGTCAACCTCTATTCACAGCCAAACGAAACAAGGGCAGATTTTTTAAAGAATCACTCCCAGCTTAAATGACTGTAAACAACTAATTTTCTCTGCCATCCAGCAGGCAGCTCCCACCGCGTCCCTTACAGGGGCGGCCACGGCAGCTTTTCACACCCCAGTCCTTTTTTCCCAGCTGCTGCTCGTAGCAGTTTGGCCCACATCCAAGCCTGGTTACCTGGTTTGGCTCCAAGTTAAAGTTCCCGTTTGTACAGTGGGTAGTTTTTGAGTAAATGCACCTAAGGCAAGGAGGAGGTGCCTGGCTGGAGTGCTGGTTCAGTGCTGGCCCGTGTCCCCACTGGGGAGCCAGCCCTTCGTCATCGGGGTCTCAATAAAGCCTGAGGTGTCAGCTCCCCCAGCCGCACCCACAGTCTGAAAAAGCTACTTCATCCCAAGTAAGACATGCCCTCATGTCTTCAGCATCACCCAGAGGCACTGGAAAGGGGTCCCGACTTGAAGTGCTTTGCAGCCGAAGACAGGGAAGTGCACTTGGATCCTCACCCTCGGGCGCCAGAGGCAGGGCAGGTTCAGTGCCCAGGGTGCCCAAGCCCTCTGCCTGTTCGCAGAATCAAGAGGTCCAGGAAAAGCCATGAAAAAGACCCTGTCTACTGAGAGATTTTCATCAGTTTTTGTTTGCAAGGTCAAGAGAATAGGAGAGAATGATTGAAACCCATTTAACTTGTATCATGGCAAAATATACCAAGATATGGAAGGTCAGTATAGGAAAGGTGGGCAGTGTGACTGGCCTTCATTCATTTCCCCTGATTTCATTGTTAGCTCGTCCATCCACCCATCCATCCACTCATGCAACCACCTACACATTCACCCATCCACACTTCCATCCATCCACCCACCCATCCATCCACCCATCCACCCATCCACTCATCCATCCATCCATCCACTCATCCACACTTCCATCCATCCACCCACCCATCCATCCATCCATCCATCCACCCACCCATCCATCCATCCAAACAGCCATCCATCCACCCATCCACCCAGCCATCCATCCATCCATCCACCCAACCATTCACCCATCCATCCATCCATCCATCCATCCATCCATTCATCCATCCATGCAGCCATCCATCCATTTATGCATCCACCCAGCCATCCATCCATTTATGCATCCACCTACCCATCCACCCACCCATCCACCCACACATCCACCCACCCATCCATTCATCCATCCATCCATCCATCCATCCATCCATCCATCCACCCAGCCATCCATCCAGCCATCCACTCATCCATTCATCCATCCACCCAGCCATCCATCCATTCATCCATCCACCCACCCATCCACCCACACATTCACCCACCCATCCATTCATCCATCCATGCACCCAGTCCTTCCTCCTTCCCTCCCTCCCTTTCTGCTTCTTCCTTCCTTCTTTCCTCCCTCCCTTCCTCCCTCCCTCCCTTCCTTCCTTCCTTCCTTTCTTCCTACCCCTTGGTGCCTTCTTACTGTCAGCTTCCGTGGCTGGGGGGGTTGTGAACAGCCACCCAGGGGGCTCGTAGTTGGATGTGCTCTGGATCTTCCTGACTTCCTCTGGACCTCACAATTCCAGTGGCTCCCATCCAAGGTTTTGGGGACCAAGAGAGGCCATTCTGCTGCCTCCATCTGGCGTGCTGACTCTGGCCCCTGCTGTGGAGCTCTCCAGGGTGCTGGAGTGAATTTGCTGGGATGGGTTAAGAAGTCTGTGAGAGAGGAGATGGTGACTTGGACCCAGTGACAGTGTGGGGGAGGGAGGAGAGGATGAACTTACAGAGATTTTGTAGGAGGCAGTGTCCATCAGAGCCTGGATGAGTGAATGCAGGAGTAGCAGAGGAAGGAATCCAGGTCACACTCCTGTGCTGGGCTTGGAAGAATGGTGGACATGGGTGCCTTGGCTGGGATGGGGAACAGAAACAACGGTTGATGTCATGGGGAAGGTGACAGATTCTCCTTGCACGGTAAGTTCATGAGGTCGGGGACCATGTCTGTCTTGTCTCCACTGTATTCCGATGCTGGCACAAATGACAAGAAGTAACATTTGAAATGAAGAAATGCAGTTGGCTTTACACTGAATCTGGGGGCCTGTGAGTCTCCCAATGGAGGCAGCTGTGTGTGGCGTTGACAGCTCCCTCCTGGGTTCACAAAGGAGGCTGCTCCACCGGCAGCTACGTCAGAAGCTCTCCGGCCACATCTTAGAGGTGGGACATGGCCCATGTTCCCCCTCTTCACACCCGAGGTCAGTCCCCTGCAGATTCCTGGTGAGAGGTGGGTCCCTTTTCTTTAGAACACCCCAGGATCAAAATCCATACCCTCCACCACCGAGGGGTTCACACCAACTGTGTGGCCACACAGGTTCTATGGGCAGTAGCATTCCTGTCCTGGAATCCTGGTTCCATCGCCTCATACTCTGAGCCTCAGTTTCTGTATCTGAAATTCGGGATGACTCATAACTGCCTTGCAAGGTAGCCGTGAGGATTAGATGGAATGATGTGAAGTGTGTTACCTGCCTGGCACCGTACGTGGCTGAGCAGGCACTCGCAATGCCTGTGCTGTCACTGTCATTGGGAAGTGAGCACCCATGGACCTCCCTGTGTCCCCATGGCAACAGGGACCTCGTCCTCCACCACCGCCCACCCCTGGAACCACGTGTCTCATACACAGAGTGCCCAGCAGAAGTTGCCGCAGGGAACCAGCTGGTCCATCAGGACAGCACCTACCTTGTGGCTTGGTCACTGTGGGTCTCCATGTATTTCTGTCCCCTGACAGATAAGAACATCACAGGTGGGCCCCATGGGTCTCCCACCTGCCATGGAGACTTCCGTGTTGATTGGGGGGATGCAGAATGGCCAGGTTGCAGGGGCTCTGGGTAAGCAGATGCTTTGGGGAGCAAGACTGGAGCAGGAGTCAGGGGGCTGGTGATTGACTGTGGGAGGAGCTGACGCTCATGTCCTGCATTGCCCCATTTGGTCACTGTGCCAGTTAAGCATCATGTTAACTTGACAAGAAAGGTCACCATCCACACAGACAAGGGACCCAGGGTCACAGAAGTTGGGCAGCCTCAGCAGACCATCCATCCCCCAAGGAACCCAGCAAGGGCTGTGGCCAGAAATCTCCGACCCCAGGGCCCAGGAAGGTCTTCAGAAGGTCAAGGATGTCCAGCTGTCTGAGACAGGTGGGTCCCCACAGTGTCCCTCAAAGGGCCAGCTAGAAACCGCACCCACTGTGGCTGCCAAGCCCTCCCCCCATCACCTGCATCCCTGGGGGTATCATTGGCAGGTGCTCAGGTGTGAGAGTGGCCAGCACACAGGCCCCTGCTCCCAAGTCAGGAACCACCCTCCAGGTCAGCCATCAAAGGACGCTGGCCCCCAGTGAGTGGAGAGATGGAGAACTTTGAACTTTTCTGGAATTTCAAAGGTGATCTGAGCTGAGCCGGGGTGGGTCAGAGGCCCAAGGCTGCATTTCAGCAGGACAAAAAAGAAAGGAAAAGAACTCTCCCTTAAAATCTTCTCTTAATCTCTAAATCCTGACACTTTTGTTGTCTCTATGTAGTTGAGAAGCTTTAGATTTAAAAAAAAAGAAGTTTGCTTTTTACTCCATTTCAAATAGTCGAATCACAATTCAACTTGGGATGTGGGAACAACTGGCATTTATTGTGCTACAGTCTCAGTCTGAGAAGGAAATAGTTCGATTTTGTTATCCTACTATGCATAATACAATGTAACTTCTAGAAAAAAAAAAAGAAAAAAAAAAGAAAGGGCTTCTGAATAATAGAATGCAGCCTCATGTTCTATACGTAATGTATTGGCCACGTGAGGGGAAAGGGCTCAGATGGCAGTGCCACCCGGATCCACAATGCAGAGGCCAGATCCACCCTGGCAAGCACAGCTCTCATCAGATGTGTCTGTCGAAGAACGTCTCAGTATTAATACAGCTGCAGCCTTGTTTAATTAGCTGTTTCACCTATATTCCCTGGCCTTTTTGTTAAAAATAAAAGGGCTCTTCCTTCCCCCACCCCGGTTTGATTTTAACTGAGATGTGTGGCTCCCACCCCCTTCCTGGTTGTGAGATCGCTGTGTGCATGAAGGCCTCTCAGGCGCCAGGTGCGTCACCATAGCCCCGGACCTGCCTCTCTGCCAAGGAGCTCAGATGCTCCTCTGCTTTCTGTCCCTGTGGCCCGGGGTAACACAGGGGTTTGGGGGGAGATGGGGACCCTGCTGGTTCTGGCCCGGGTAATTTCCATGGACTGGGTAGCCCCTGGGCAGCAATGTTAGCCACTGTGTCCCTGACACATAACGTCAACCGGCTTGCCCAGGACTCCCATTCTCTGGGACACTGACCCTCCAGGAGGGTATAGACCACCTGCCTGGGAGCCAGAGGCATAACAAGGACCCTCTTGCATCCCCTTGAGCCCCCAGAATGGAGAAACAGAGCACAGAGCACTGGTCCCCTAGAATAAAACCCCAACATGAGGCCAGGTTTCTGAAGCCTCAAGTGACCCAGCCCACATCAGCCCAGCTGACAGCCCTCCCTAACCGTAACCCTAACCCTAACTCTAACCCCAGCCCAACCCTCCCCTCCACCTCCCAAGCTTGCGCCCACCCACATGGGGCCCTGACATTTCCATTCCCTCTACCTGGAGTGAGGGGTCTCCCCTGGCTTGACCACCTCTCTTCATGGACATCCCATCTCAGAGGTGTCCCCTGCCCCAGCCACTCACTGGTCCACCAGCTTTGTCCCCTCATCACTATCTGAAATCTTTCTGGTAGTAAATGTTTTTGTTGGTTTTGTGTCATTCACCCTGCATCTCTCATCTCTAAGCCCCGCAGAGGTAGACCCTGACTTGAGCCTGTGGCTTTCCCCAGGCCTGGGAGGGTACCAGGCACAGGGTCGGTGACCAGCAGCTACCTGTAGAATGGATTCCAGCTGTGAAATTCCAGGATGTCTGTGAAGTGGGCGTCCTTGGTCCTTGGAGCCATGAACAGCCATAAACTTCAAACACGTCCTTCAGTTCCTTGTGGTGGGTGGAAAGGCAAGTAGGAGAATTAGGGAGAGTCTATGTGTCATTCCAAATCACAGGTGACCTGCCTCCAGGGAAGGGAGCATGACCTCCCTCTGCAAGGGTGGGCTGCGCACGGTGACTTTTTCCCAAAGTGCCATGTGGAAAAGGACAAAGAGGAACCTTACAGTGAGGACACCTGGCAGACATGCCTCAGGCAGGTGACCAAGGTCGACATCACAAGGAGCAGCCATGGTGACAGCGTGTCCTTGGTAAGCTGTCCTAAGAAGACCACTTCGCCTCTGTGGTTCCCAAACCCCAAGACCCCAGTCTAGCCATGAGAAAAGCACCAGACAAATCACCATTGAGGGACATTCTATAAAATGCCTGCCCAGGGCTCCCCAACACTGCCAAGGTCATCAAAATCAACAAGGGATGTCTGAGAAAGTGTCACAGCCCAGAGGAGCCTAAGGAGACATGACGACCACACATAATGTGGGTCCTGGTTAGTGTCCTGGACAGAGAAAGCACATTAGGGCAGCACTAAGTGAAACCAAGCAGGACCCCTCAGGGCCTCCCCAGGGACAGACGCCATTCCCTCACCACCACATCCCCTGCATCTTGTTTGTAGAAAAGCTTTATCCTCCTAGGCCTTCCCAGAGTTCCAAAGAGCAAATTTAATCAGAGGGGTGAGAAAATGCAGAAACAGTCAAGCAAGACAAAATAATAATAGTTTAGCCATTAAACAAAGCCAAAGACATTTAGCTCCTCCTCAAGGGCTGTAGGTAATATCTTGAGCCATGCCCTTGTGTTGTTTTGCAGATACTAAAACCCCTACCAGGTGGAAGAAGTTACCTGCATGTTGCCCACCAGCATGTAGATCCCAGACCAGTTGGAACCAAAAGGCTGATGATTGAGATTCCTGAAACATCACCCTGTTACCTCACCACAAACCAACCTATCCAAGAATTGTGCATGAGTTGATCACACACTCCGAGACCCTCTCCCTCATGGTGTCTTTAAAAACCCTTCCCTGAAAACCATGTGGAATTTGGGTCTTTTGAGCATGAGCTGCCCATTCTCCTTGCTTGGTGCCCTGCAATAAACACTGCACTTTCCTTCACCACAATATGGTGTCAGTAGATTGGCTTTACTGTGGAGTGAACCCAAGTTTGGTTTGGTAACACAAGTTACATACAGGTTTGTTTACTTAATAACAGTATATAAATATTGTTCCTTGATTGTGACAAATGCAACAAAATAATGAAACATGTTAGTAACAGGGGAAACTAGCTAGGGAGTATATGGGAATTCTGTGCTCTCACAATTTTTCCTATAAATCTGAAACTGTTTTAAAACAAAATGTTAATTTAAAAATGTCTATGCACAGATGCAGTTACTGAAATGCCCGTCATGATCGTGGGATAGTTCTGTAAAGTACGAGACATCCAAGCAATGAAATACTACACACCCCTGGGAAAGGACAGCAAGGAACTCAGTTACATCCAAAAATCCTCAGACTTTAATGTTAGCTGGAAAAGTAGGATTAAAAATCCATAAAGATATAATCACAACTCTACAAAAATACTGAAAGAAAAGTGGTTGGGAGAGGCATCCCAACAAACGCCCAGAGCGCTTTCCTGGAGGTGGGAGCCCCGGGCTCTCTAAGGACCAGTCATTGCTTTGCTGAGAAATGGGTGCGCACACGAAACAGCGGCTAGTGGGGTGGGCTGGCTAGAGCAGAGTGCACAGCAATTTCCGGGACGGTGCTTATTTCAGGAGCATTCGGCTGGCATGATATCTTGGAACTGAGCTACAGGAGCTTCTGTATTCATCACCTTTGCCACCAAAACTGTAAATCCTCTGGCTTAATTTTGCTAAACACACGGCCTTGCGAACTGTGGGCGTTCAGAGCAGAGTGTGCCCATCCAGGCCCTGAGAATGGGATTTGGACTCGACACTATCCAGACATCGCCCAGCTTTGTCGCTCCGCCAGGAAAGGGCAGCAAAGCCGCCGTGGCCAACAATAAGCTGCCTATCCTATTAGGAGATGCGGCCTGTTCCACTCTGAAGATTAAAAATTTCGGGAGTAAGTCCAGGTCTTGTCTGACATGACATTTTGGAAGCAAAACCTCACAAACTTTTGTGCTCGGTGGTAATAGGATAACATGCCACAGCAGCTGCAGTAATTGTCCTGCCCTCCCCTCCCACGCCCTCTGCCCCGAGACACGTCGCCCCACAGCTGCTGCCTCCAGGAAATGAGCTGGAGGGGCTGCGGGCAGGTGGGCAGGGCGGGGATCTGACATGGACGTCCCCAAGGACATGAAAGAGGCTCGCCCTCCTGACCCCTCTGTCATCCCTTCGCCAAGGCCAGGATGGGCGCCCGGCAGGTAAGCTCCTCCCCGGCCCAGCAGACGCGGCGGGAGTGGGGACACCCTCCCTCCCCGGGAGGCTTTGGGCAGGGGTCTCCTTCCGGCCGAGTGTCGTGGGCAGGAGGTTGACTCACACTCAGGGTGCTGCGCAGGTGTAGCATTTCAAGGTCCGCAGAGGCTGAAGCCCCACTCGGGTAACTCCCCTCCTGCAAGAGCCTCACAGAAGGCCCTGAGGGCCGCACGGTTGGCGGGCGGTGGTCCACCACGTGACTCTGGGGATCTTGATGTTGCCACAGGGTGTCGGAGTCCAGCCTCCCCCGATGTGAAGGAAGTCCAGCGGCCAGGAGCCCAGGGCACCCCCGAGAGGATGGTCGGTGGGTTTTCAGATGAAAAGATTGGAGGCGTGTGTGTGTCCGGGGTTGGGGACCAGCCCACCCCCAGGCTGCAGCGGCCTCTCCTGTAACAAGTGAGGCCAGACACTCTGGGGCCCCTGTTGCCTGGACATGATGGACAGAGTGACAAGGTGGCCATGGGGCATACTCAACAAGTGTCCAGGCACCCCGCACACAGGGAAGATGGGTACAAGATTAGGGTCAAAGTCTGAAGCTTCCAGAAGGGGGAGGTGAGTGAAGGTGAAAACTCTGGTGGGAGCGGAGTGGAGGGAACAGAGTGGAGGGCAGGATGGGGACTGATGGCCCGCTCCGCGGCCACCAGGAGCCCTCGGGAGAGGAGGTGTGGGCCGAGGACCCAGCTCTGCCCGGTGAGCACTGAGTTAGTCACCAGGCCCTGCACTTTCTATTCTCAATAACGGCAAATTCCTGATCACCCATCGCCCCACAGCCAGGGCGCTGGTTCCAGACCCCTTCTCCCCCAGACCCCTGCCCCACTGTGTGCCCCAGTGCTCCGTACCCATGTCTTTAGGGTGGGCACATCCCAACCTGAAACTCTTCAAGGGCTCCACTCGGGGTGAATTTTAAATCACCACTGGGGGCTTTGAGGTCCGGCTTGGTCTGGCCCAGCTGCGGACCCTGCCCTCACTGGCCGGGGCAGCCCGTCCCAGGCTGGGGCTGTAAGGACAGAGACCTTACACCTCCCCCACAGGGTCAGCATCACATTCCAGATGGAGGAGTGACAGGAAGATAGGGGGAGAGAGAGGGAAGGAGAGCTGGGGTGGGGGGAGGAGGAAGGAGGGAGCCGAGTCCTCAGAGAACAGAGCATCTGTTCAGAAAAAGGCCCCAAGAGGGACACCAGTGAGTGACAAGTGCTTCTCTGCGGTGAAGACAGGCCCCGGGCTAAGGGCTCAGCCCGGCCACCCCTCAGCGAACTCGGGCGGGAACCCCTCACCAGCTCCGCCACCCTCGGCTTCACTGCCTTTCCAGTCTGCACTGTGCATCGTCACTGCATCGTTCTCCAAACCCCACTCTGCTCAGAAAACTTCCCATGACGGCCCCGATCCCTCAGGAGTGAAGTCCTCCCTCTCAGCCTGTTCCTCTACCCCCAGGTCCAGCCCTGGGTCTTTTTATGACATCCCGACCATGACGTCCTGCATGGAATTATGAGATCAGGATGGCTTCGTCTCCCCATGAGCCAGAGCACAGGGTCCTGGGTTACAGAGGCATGGATGGAGACAGAGAGAGAAATGGATGAATGGATGGACAGAGGGATGGAAGGACAGCGGGTATGTGGACGAAGAGAGGGAGGGAAGAATGGTTGAGTAGATGGGTAGACAGAGGGAGAGAGGGGGAGATTGATAAGAGAATCAACAGATGATAAATTAATAGATACTGATGACAGGTTAGATAGATGGTAGATAGGTGATCGATAGATAGATAGATTAGATAGATAGGTGATCGATAGATACATAGATAGATAGATAGATGATAGATTGATAGGTAGATAGGTAATAGATGCATCTCTCTGTATATGTAAATACAGATGCATCTTTATACGTGTATATGTATGTATATATGTATCATGTATCTTTCAATATTTGAGGACTATGAGTAAATATTTGTACTTCTCTTTGCTAAGTCTTTCAAACTTTTCTTTGGACTAAAAAAACAGAAGTGTTATTTAGGACAAACGACAAAGAACACAGCCTCACACTGATCATGGGTAAATGCGTAGGGCATAGGGCGCAGGTCATAGCGCACAGGGCAGGCTCCAGACCAGCAAAACCGACACACGGACCTGAGCCTCCTGAGGAGAGGCCCTTACATGTTTCAGGATGAAGATCACATGACCTCAGCTCTGACAATCCCCCAGCTTCACATGGTGTCTGAGGACCTAGCCTGTGGGCTGTGGCTGACTCTCTGAGTTGACCTCGAAGCTTCTTCCTGAGCCTGGTTTCCATCCCTCAGGGAACAGTTCTCGGAAGTGCCATGGTGACGTATCTAGGATTTCTTCCACGTGCCTGGCAGCTTCTCCCATGTCTGACAGCTGAGCACACAGCCCGTGGTGTCACGCACAGCACACACAATTTAAAATCATTTAGTTTTGTCTTCATGGAACATTTCAGGATTGTGCAAACTTGTGTCTGGAATGGAGGCCACGTGTCCAGCTGCGTCATGCTGTGTTTCCATGAGAAAATGTGGGGCCTCACAAACTGCCCCGGAGCCTTAGGAAGGGGCGGGGCTCGCTCTTGCTGGTGTGACCCCTGGCCCCCCAGAGACAGCCCTCTCCCACCACTCACAGCATCCGCTTCCTGGAGAGCCCTGTCTGATGCCCCCATCTCCTGCTGCCTCTGGGCAGGTGTGCCCGCACGGAGACACCTCTAGGAAGGGGAGGAAGCAGGCTGTCCAGGTCCCGCGAGGCCGAGGCTCCGGCCGGGTTCTGTCTTCTCATGGACCGACGGACTCACCCAGCTGGGGCCCCTCTGGCAGCTGAGGCCTTGAAGGACTCACCCTCTGGGCCTGATGGTCTGGAGGCCAAAACTTCTCCCATCCAGCCAGGAGTGAAGAACAGAGCTTTGGGCAAAAGAACCTATACTTGTGGGCACCACCTGTGTCCTTTCCTGGGATCTGTGTGAATAAAAGAATGGCCTCATGCATCAAGGATGCTGCAGTGTAGTTGACAGGCCGAGTCATTCACCTGCAAACTTAAGGGGTTACAACGTGTTTCCGAGTGAGGCCAGGCCCCCGGACGATGGTCAGGTAACAGAATGAACACTCAAGGTGCAAACGTGGGCTTGGACAGACCTCAGCTCGCACTAGGGCACCGGGCAAGGCTCCGGACCCTCGAGTGTGGATCAGGGATGATACCTCCCCTGTGGGGCATCCTAGACGAGGCTGAGCCTGGAGGCACCACAGCCCAGGCATGAAGGGAGCTGAAAGGCGGGGCCTTGACTGCCGTGGCCGGACTACCACAAGCGCTCACTTCACAGCCAAGCGCTAAGCCAGGCCACACGGGGCTCTCTGGCCCCAGAACTGGCCCCGCCAAACTTCTCCACCTGTGAACCCTCTAGTGCTGGCTGCCAGAATCCCTCATTTTGGCACCTTTTACTGACCAGCGGCCAGAGCTCGGCTGGACACAGATGGTCAAGTCAGGGCCCTGCTGGTGGGGAAGGCAGATGGAGCTTGACCAGGCTTCGGGAGGGAGCAGCATTGGGAGGGGTGGGCAGCCGCCCTCCCGGGGTGCAGGGGCCCCTAAGCCCCACTCAGCTGAGATGGGGGTCAGGGAAAGAGGGGGAAGCCAGGCCAGAAGTTGTGGACTCTCTCCTGGTAGCATCTGCACTAAATGATGCAGATTTCTGATAAACAGCCTCCTAAGAGCACCGACTATTGCGGACTCTTTACAACATTCCCACAGGGCACCTGGTTCTCACCCACTGTCCACATTTAAGCCAGCTTGGCCCCTTCTGTGATGGTTGATTCAAGAATGAGGCTTTAGACAGGAACATCACCGCCTGGGTCCTGGGTCGAAGACTCCTCCTGACTTGGGACAAAGCCCCAGTGTGGATGGTCAGAGGATGCCAGGCAGCATCCAAGCCTCGCCTAGTCAGTGAAGTGGACATTCTGCTGTGTGGGAGTGATGCCCATGGTCGGGGCAATCTGGGTGGCTTCCTGGAGAAGGCAGGGTTTAGTTGGACTTTGGGAAACAGAAAGAGGAGTTTGGAGGGATGCCAGGTTCAGCCGTTTCTCCCTCCCCTCATAACAGAGGTCCCTTCAGAGGATGCCAGCAAAACTTAGAAAGAGAGCTTGGAAAATTAAAATTAATTAATTAGTTAATAAGAAAGCAGGGACATGACTTTTCAGAGAAGGAGGGGATCACAGGTCCCCACACTTAACTGTCTCCCAGGCCCCCGGACCCTCCTCGATCACCTCGCTCAGGGGCACGGCCACTGTTCCTACCTGAATATTCAAATCAGAGAGACACACCCCTGGGTTCCCTTCCAGAGGCTGTGTGTCTCTGCCTGGACTCAGGAGCCAGGGCAAGAGATGGTGCCTTTTCCTCAAACTTCATAAAGGGCTCTTCACCCGGGGACCCCAGGCTTATAAACTGGGGGGAAGAATCTGAGGTAGCAGTGATGTCCCTCATCTGCTGGTGTTGGGGAGGGTGACTCAATCTCAAGGGATTTCCCAGGTACCCACGTCTTACCCCTTTAAGCTCCAGGAAGCCACCCCCATCCCCACTTTTATTCTCCATTAAACCACTTGGGACAGGATAAAATAAAATTTTGTATTCTAAGGCAAGTCAAGGAAAATGTAAACATCAAACTTTTTCTCTGCTCCTTGGCCCCCTCTCTCCCCGCACTGTGCATTGTGTATCTGCATTATGCATCGACCAAACCTTCCCCCGTCGGCAGAAATACCTTCTCAGCCATAAAGAGCAACGTTATCTTAGCGAAGCAAAACAACTCCTTCGGAGATAACCTTCCTTCTTAATCTTGTAAGGGGCCACGATGATCCATGACCCACTACTCACTTTGTACATGTAGATATGGATTGTGCAAACTGTCAATAATCTGTCATTTAACAGACAGCCCTCTGTCTCAAAAACCTACATGACTGTGCTAGACCTCTAACAGGCCGGACGGTTCTCTGAGCTTTCTAAAAGGCTATACCCGGGTTATAATCCTCAATTTGGCTTGAATAAAATGTTCCATTTCTTTCTTAGACAGATTGATACATTTTTTCATCGACAGACAGAAACGAAAATCGACCTGACCTCTGCGACCTTCCTGTTAGGACGACTCTCAGGGTCCCCCTAGACAGCTGGGCCTTCACATCCCTGCACTGTGCTGGGGACCATGTCCGTGTGATGAGGCGGGAAGGCACTGGGGGTCACCCCTCCCTCCCTCCCTCCCTCCCGGCCTCACCACTCCTGTGTGGGATCCACTGGGGTGGACCCGCCAGAGCATTGACTGCAATGCTTGGCATGACCCAGGCGAGTGGCCCTGGGAGGGCCCAGAGGTCCCAGTGCTCGGCCTCTGGGAAACTGACTGTCACACTTTTGTGCCCGAGACCCCTTCGAGCTGGCCTCACTGCCCTCCTGTGCATCATCATTGGAACGAATTGGTTAAAGAAACCAAACAACTTATGGTGCATCTATCGGCCACTCGGATCTACTCAAGTATTTTGCCTGTTTTCAGTGAATAACCTTTTACTGAAGACTGTCGCGTCCACTGCAGGACTGTTTTCTTCATCACAGACCAGGAGGGTCTGTTTCTGGAATCCATCTCGTGTTCCACGGGTCTGTGTGCTTGTCTTTGCCCCGAGGTCGTGCTGTCTTTTCTCCTACAGGCTCGTGGTAATAATAACATAGGTGTGTGGTCCTGACATCCGCAGGCCCTCAGCTCTGCTCTTCTTCTGGACTCTGAATTGTCAAGTGGAATTTAGAATCAGCTTGTTGATTTCTGGAGGAAGAAACCACCAAGATTATAGGTGAGGTCAGATTTTAATGTTCATGGTATTTGAGGGAGAACTGATATCTTTCAATGTGGAGGGAATCTGTCCATGAACTTGGCTTTTCTGTCCACTTATCTCTGTAATTTCTCTCAGCGGTGGTTTCTGCTGCGTAGTCTGGAGGTCCTACACAGAGTCAGAGTTGGTCCTGAGTATCTGATGTCTGGGTGCCATGGCCAGTAGCATTGTAAAGTATTGTCCTGTTTGTTTGTTGCTTTTCTAATGAAATGGCCTTGAATCCAGTGACTTGGGTGAAATCACATGTTAAATAGAACAGTTTGTAGATTTCTTTGGATTTTCCAGGTACACATTCATGTCATCTGAAACAGCCGTTGTATTTCTTCTTCTCCAACCCTGATGTACAGTTTGAATTTCCTTTTGTGAGGTTCACACAGGCCCAGTCACTCAGGCCGTGCTCCATGGAGGGGGTGGTGACAGGGGGACACCCTGATTCCATCCCATCTCATCTCCAGGCACCCACACACGGCCCCTGCCCTCAAGTAATAAATAGTCTTCAGTAATGACTTTCTTTTCCTTTTTAATTATGCACTTAATTTTCTTATAAAGGGAAATATGTATAGACTCATTTAATATGAAATAGAGGGAGAAACTAAACTTGTACCTCAGCCTTGTGGGGAATCAAATTCTGTGGCTGAGATGAAGAACAGGCACATTTAGGGGGAATGTTCTGATCTTTCCCCCAGATTCATTGGCCCCCAAAGGTGGGGTGTCATGGTGGGACCTGCACTGCGGTTCGTGAGGCCTTCACCCCTTCACCCAGGAGCACCATCAGCTGTTCTATGTGGAGATCCACATAGAAAAGACACAGGGAACAAGACTTAATGGGTGCAGCCTTGTCACACTGGTCCGGGCTGCATGGCCCTGAGGCGGGATGGAGACGGGCCTGTGTCAGCCAGGGGAGCGTCCACCGACGACCTGCTCCCGTGTCCACCGTGGGCCTGCCCTGGCCAGTCTCCCGGGTCGGCTGCCCCAGCCCAGGACGGCTAGGACGGCCTCTCCTGCAGACAAGATGGGGATCCCCCGGAGCTGGAGAAACATCAAGGGACACAGCACCCCGGCTCCTTGCAGACACCCTGTGTGACACACGGGGGTTCCTGGTGAGGCTGAGAGAGCCACTGCCTGCCTGGGGTCAGCCCACGAACTGGTCCAGGACTTTGCTGAACCTGGGAGGGAGCCTGGCGCCCAAAGCAAGTGCCTGAGCTCTCCCTCTCCCCAGCTCTGCTCTCAGCTTGTGGTCCTCCCACCTGGGAGAGGCCCAGAGGACGGAGTGTGAGGGGGAGAGCTGGAGGCGAAGGGGCCCGAGGTCTGGCAGAAGTGCCGGGCCTTCTCCTGACTCCAGAGTCTCGGGATGCGGCTTCCGTGCCGGCCGCCTGTCCAGCACTTCATCCCCGCCCCCTCCTCCCAGCTCCACTGACCTTGACCCTGAGCTGAGCCAGGATCTAGGGATCAAGGGTGTCCTAAGAGCATCCCCACTCGTCTGGGCTGCAGGAGGTTTGACCTGACCCTCCACTCCCGACCCTCAGGTTTGGAGGACAGGCTGGGGTCGGCCCTGGAAAGCAGAGTCTCCCCTGGGAGGGAGGTCCAGCATCGGCGAGCCCCCAAACATGCTGCAGCCTCGGTGAATGCACACAGGTGAGGGCTCAGCTCCCTGTGGGCCGGGGGCTCCATGAACCCACCCTGGCTGGCATCCTCCAAGCTGTTTTGCCCTTGAGCTTCCCAAGGTCAGGGAGAAGCTCCCACCTGCCGCCCATGGACAAAGCACGGATGAGACTGCACCTTCCCATCGAGACAAGAGCTTCTGCTCCAAGGAGTCAAAGCGTTTCTGCCTGGAGCACCTGGTGATTTCTGCTGAGACCCTGCGCAGTGGCTCTGGGCTGGGGTGGCCACCGGCTCAGGGCTGAAGAGGAGATGGGTCCCCGAGGGGTCCGCCACCACGGCGGGGCCTCCCCCACAGGTGCTGGATATGCCACGTTATGAAAAGGACACATCTATTCTTCAGCTGTGTTTGGTAAGTTATTAAAAAATCAGCCTTCCATTTCAAAAGTGACCTAAAATGATAAGCTCAGTGGGGGAGAATGCTGTGAAATGTTTTCTTCTTAAAAACACTGAAGTTTAAAAAAAAAAAAAAAGCCGTTAACATCTTTACAGGGAGCTGAAGTGGTCTGACTA
Organism: Mesoplodon densirostris; assembly: GCF_025265405.1. Taxonomy (NCBI): domain Eukaryota; kingdom Metazoa; phylum Chordata; class Mammalia; order Artiodactyla; family Ziphiidae; genus Mesoplodon; species Mesoplodon densirostris. The sequence continues at coordinate 61,444,566 of NC_082671.1, read as the reverse complement.
GGTCTGCAGAGTAATCTTCTTAAAAGGTTTTCAATAATTTTAGACTTTTATTCGCTGCTCGTTTGAGTCACTTTGGAAGCTCAGCATGGTTTTTGGTTTGGGATTTTATGAGTCTGTTTAATACCCACTGTCTGAGCGTTTCCATCCATTAATTCGGCCACATCCGGGCTCCACGGTGGCCCATTAACTCCTCCCTCCCCCTCCCTGCAGCCCCCGGTCGCTGCCCCTCCCCCTCCCCCCAGAGACCCTCACAACTCACGGGGAGGACCCCTGACCTTGCCCCCAGCTTTCATCCCCCCAGGCAGCGCTCCCTCCCAGGGGCCGTCCACTCGCCAGCCCGCCCCAGGGGTCAGACCCTCACCAGCCCCTGATGCCCCCCACCGGCCCTCAGCACCTGTTCGGATCCCACTGTCCATGACCCTGGTGTCCTGTGGGGCTCCTGGCCGCTTCACTTCTGGGTGAAGCTCAGAGCACTGGGGACCTGGTGTGCCTGATTCTCTCAGCCCCCGGGGGCTCTGGGGGGCAGGGGGCAGTGACCGGAGGGCAGGAAGCCTCTGCCATCGGCCCTGCATGAGGTCGGTGCCTCCGGCCTCCAGGACCCGGGAGTGTAACGAGCTCTGCTTGCCTGGCCCTCCTACGCCTCCTCTCGTGGCCGTACCCGCCTGGCCATCCCTTACAGGACACATCACGGCCATTTACAGGCGTGGGGCTAGGATCCCAAGCCACTCGGCATGAAGCCCTCCAGACCCCAGAACCATGAGAAAGTTAACGTGTGTTGTTCAAGCCGTAGTCAGCAGTCCTGGCAGAGCTGACCCGGCACAGGGACAGAACCGCCTCCGGAGGTCCCTCTGGGTCATCCTGTGGGCAGCCCAGGCCTCAGTTTACCCCAGGGTCCTCCACAGCGAAGGTGACAGGACCTTCCAGGAGCCACGGGAGGGATGGGAACCAGCTACGTGCCTGCTGCCGCCCCTGTGGTCACTTGCTGCCTGCCCCCTGAACAGTGCAGGGGACACCCTGAGGCTGTGACTGCCCTGGGCTCACCCACCAGGTCCGCACAGAGCTGGGACTCGCCCCCAGGCCCCCCATCAAGGTGTCACCACTCCCCTGGGACCCAGGTCCTCAGAGACACCCGTGGGGCCAGCGGGCCTCTCCTCCTTCCAGAGAAGTCTAGCCCGACAGTCGGAAGTTTAGTGAAACCGTGGCCACGGAAAAGAGATGTTGACTGCTAACCAGAGACCTTGACCAAGGCCCTGAGGGTCAGGCGCTGCAGGCACCCTGGGGACACAGTGGTGAGAGAGGGTTGCCCCCTTCCCCGTGGGCACTCAGGGCTGACTCGACAAGACAGGTGGGGTTCTCAGAGGAGAAGTAGCGCAGGAGTGGCCGTGAGGGACACAGAGGAACTTGCTGGGGGTCTCAGGAGGGACAGGGAGAAAAGAGTCCCGGCCCTGCACAGGCAGAGGGTGTGCAAGTTCCCGGCTCTCCGGGCAGGGGGCCAGCTCCCTGCTGTGGGTGTCAGGTGTGCAGGGGGGTGGTCGGGGCTGGGGTGGGGGAGGTCGGCACGACCAGGGGCCGGGGCGTCCGCGAGACCCTCACAGGGGACTGCGCTGGGGCAGGCGTGGCAGAGGCAGGAGGGCAGCCTGCGTGAAGTCTGGGCCTCCCTCCCCCGAGGCCACCCTGCCGGGTCCGGACGTCTCCCACCAGTGTCCCTGCCCTCCGTTTCTCTCCCCTCCTGACCCCTTTGCAGTCTTGCTCTTGGGGACGCTGCCTGCCGGGGATTCAGGGGAGCATCCGCTGGAGCCCTAGGAAGGCTTTCGATGGTACAGGCACATCAGCCTCTTTATTGTGGGTGTGGACAAGTGTGTGCAGTGAGGGGTGTCCTGCCTGGCAGCCTCACAGCAAGACACCAACACGCCACGTGGCGTGGGTGTGGGGACCGAGCCATGAGCCAGCTGAACGGATTTGCTACTGACTCGCCATGTCCCTCGTGGTCAGGCCCAGCGGTTCCCTGTCATCTCAGCACCAAGTCAGCACGGGAATCAGCTCTCCCAGGCCTCAACTTTCTCCAGCCAAGGGGAAGATTAAAGAAGAAAAACCACAGGCCAGGGAAGAGCCTGGTGCTGTGGCCACCACCCTTCCTCCCCCCACCCTCCGAGCCTTTGAAGAAAGAACTGCTCGGGTCAGCGTTTGTTCTCAGCATCAAGCAGCAAAATCAGAGATGCTAACTGCCCTCGACTTCGCTCTAAGCAAAGAGACGAAACTGACTTAAAAGTTCGGGCACGTGCAGTCCTGCACCAGCACTGCCAGCCTCTTTCCCCAGGGAGCAGCTCAGCCCAGGGAGATGTGTGTGCACGTCTCCCTATTTGCCGAGCGCACTGCTGGGAGCTCTGCTCTGCGTTAGGGGCCCCCAGGGGTCCCAGCTGCTGCGCACGGATTTGGGCAGCAACTGGACAAGCAGACAGGATGGAGAAGTGCTGTCCCAGGCTGCTCAGGCAGCTGTGACTAAAGCCCGGCTTAAACGTTCACTCCTCACACTTCTGGCTGTGAGAAGGGCGATGCCGTTCCTGGTGAGTCTTTCCCGGGTGCAGACGCCACCTTCCTGCTGTGTCCTCACCTGGGGGTGGGGGGGCCCTGGTCCTTTCCTCTTCTGAGGAAGCACCTGTCTCACCACGGGGCCCTCTCCCGCCTCGTCGAACCTGATCGCCTCCAGAGGCCTTGCCTCCTGACACTGTCACATTGCGGCCAGGGCTCTACCCTATGATGTTATGGGGACACGGGAGCCACAAAGACAAACGCGGCCGCGGTGGCCCCTTCGTGCGCTGAGCAGAGGGAGGGGCAGACAGGCCTCCAGACAGGTAGCCAGGGAAGGCGGGCAAGGGAGTGATAACCCCCACCTGTAGATCTGGACCGTACAGACCCACCATCCAGAATGTAGATGTGTTCCTTTTCTTTTATTTAAAAAGGAGTAAATCAAACCAAACCGTCAGGGCTGGGAAGGCAGACCTGGTGTGTGACCCTGATGCTCCCGGATCTGACCTGCTGATGAGCCAGGGGACCGCTTACTAACAGGCACCCCACAGAGAGCAGAGCTGGGGCCGCCATGCCGGACTCTCTCCCCGCCTCGGCCCCGCTCAGCCGCGTGCGTTTAGTCCACGCGTCCCCTGGCGCCGTGCTCGGTTATCAGGAGACATTATAAACAGCAGCATTAGCTCGTTCGCCAGAGGCCAGGTGTCCTGCAGCTGCAGACACAAAGACGTGATGTGCGGAGTCCAGCCGAGAGGCCATCTGGCTGGTCACAGGTGCTCGTGCCATCTCTGTACTGATGGCCTCCTTCGCCCGGCCTTCCGGCAACCGGGTGGCTGTGGCCACTTTGCCTTGTTAACATGTCCGGCCCCTGGGATCCCTGTGGCCTGGTCAGATGAGGCACGAGGGACGCCATGGCCTCGCTGCCCTGTGTCCCTCCTGAGCCACAGCCTCCCGCCGAGGGCCCATCTGGACAGTGTTCGCATCGCACTCTCCGTGCAGAACATTTGACCGGTTTTCCATAAATTCATATTTTTTCTCTCATGTTTATGCAAAATATTCTTGCCAGGATGCCTCCTCTGGGGGCTCAAGGCGACCCAACACTTGGAGCCTAATTTTCCTCGGATGGTGGACGCTCCAGCCCTGAAGTCTTCTCCCATGCCAGCTCTTCTCCTGTCTGCAGGACAGTGTGATCACGTCCTTGGGGCCTCACCCTCAGCCCCGCCTCCTGGGACAAGGGCTCAGTCTCCCCCGGAACCGGACGCCGTCACGGACCAGGTCGTGCTTCACTCCAGGCTCAGAAAGAAGCCTGGACCTGGAACGTCACTTCAGCTGCTCTGTGCACTCGACTTTTTAATAAAAAGCTGGTGGTGGGGAGGGGAAATCCTTCTTGGGCCCAAGAGAGGCACTCACAATGAGGTGCCCCTGACCAGGGCAGGGCTGAGTCCTTTCCAGGGCTCTCCAGCGCCCAGCTGAGCACCGGCTTGGCTCTGGCCTCACCAGACCCCCCAGTGGTCTGCACCCAGCCCCCCTGATCTGTGGGGACTCCATCACTACCCTCTTCTTTAACCATGTCTGTTTCCTCGGGGGCCCCTCCTCAGCACCCCTGCCCTGGACTGACCGGGCACTAACCCATGCCCTGCAGGCCAGCGGCAGCCCAAGTACCCATAGACCCCACCTTCCCTAAAAGTCCCTGGACATCGGGGAAGGACAGTCAAGGCGGCTGCTTGCCCTCTCCAAGGAGGACATGCCAGGGACACATGGGGACCGAGTGTCCAGTTCTCTGGCGGGAGGGCCTCAGCAGAGGCCCGGCTTCTGAACCTCCACAAACTGGACAAGGAGGACAGCACAGACGAGGAGACACCTCCCAGCCCCTCCTTCACCTGAGCGACCAGAGCTGAAAGATGCCACTGCTGGAGGGAGATAGATGGAGCTGTCCTGTCCTGATGGAGGTGCTGCATTCTGGCCATGCACCCACGCCGTGAGCACAGGAGGGACCACACAGCCAGGGCACCAAGCAGCAGAGATGCATCCAGAACTGAGTCCGTTCTTCCAAGCAAAGGAAATGCACTGCAAGGGACCCAGAAATGGCTCTGGACCCAGGGGTGAGGGAGGAGGGCTGTGCCTCTTGGGGGGCCGGGGGTCGAGGGGAGAGCAGAGCAGGTGGGCAGAGTCTCGGGTACTCGGCCGGTGACCTCTGGGGAAATGGCTCCAAACAACACTTCACATCATTGGTTCTGATTGGAGCCAATCAGTTCATGGATGCTTGACTGGGAGGGCTATGGAGGCACACAAAACCCTGGGGAGGGGTTACAGGAGTGACTGAACTTGCCATCCTGGGGGCCGGAGCTCCAGGAGGGGCACAGGAGACAGGCCCTTCCCTCACCTGTGGCAGCCACCCTGCTCCCAGAGGGACCGGTGACCCAATGACTCACCTTGGTGTCTGTTCACAGCACGTACCTCCTCCCATCAAACTGGATTTGGATTTGGATTTGATTTTTATTTAGTTCTGTGTTTTTGAAACTTGTTCTAGGCACATCCTTGCTACTCTTCCCTCTAAGTCTCTGCCTGTGCTGCTGGCCCTACCCCGGCCCGAGGCCACAGAGGGAAACGACCTCCTCTGCGCACGGTCTGACACGGTCAGGGTGAGCCTGGCCACAGGGCTCCGGGCTGGGGGGGCAGTCGGAGCTGGCCTCCTTGGAATGGGAGGGGCGCGGGGTTGGCGGCCAGGTTCGGAGAGGCCGATGAGCCGCCAGAGGCGTAGGCATGTTTATCCAGGAGGCGAGGACCCTAGGGTAAGCATCCTCAGTGGTGGAGAAGCCGCGCTCCCCCGCCTGCGGGGACACAAGGGCTTTGAGCAGCCTTTAGGGCTGCAGACTGGTCTCGTCTAGCTCCACCTCCTCTGATGGCCGCTCGTGTCCTGTGGGGAATCGTGTGCTTGGCCTGCCGTTCCCTTTTCAATCCTGTATTAGACTGTTTCTTTATCCTTACATAAAAGCACAGAACAAAGACAGATGAGGGGGGGCGGTCTCTTGTTTATCTCCCTGACTCAGCCTCTTTGTCCAGCTCTCGCCCAGAGAAGATACTCTCTGAGGAGCTAAAATAGAGATAACGAACTGAGAAAATGCAGCCCACGTGAGCATGGACCTGTAACTCTGGGTATGTCACGGGCAGGACAGGCTGAGGGCTGCGCTTCACTCCCGGGGGAAGCACGATCCCAGCTAGAGTGTGGTGGGCAGCGGCCCCAGGCTGACGTGGGCTCCCATGCACGGATAGAGCAAACTGAGCAGCGGCCTCGGCTCCACTTTGTGGCCGGGTGGATTTCAGGAGGCTTGTCTTCTGAGTGACCAGGAGAAAAGGAGGTGAGACTCAGGCCCCGACCCCAGGGGGCGTCAGGAACACACGTCATCCACGGGCAGCGGCAGGGATCGACCTTGGGCGAAAGCAGTGATGAGATGAACTTGGAGAGAGCTCCATGGCATGGCGGCTTTCACTGCTGTCTGCCCACCTGAGCGGTTACCACATGCCTACCTGGCCACCAGGTGTTGATACCTGAGCAGGGAGGGTGCTCATCCAAGAAGGCTCTACTGTCAATAATGATTCGCTCAGTACCCACCAGCTAACAGTATTCTAGAAAAGAAAAGAATACTTCCATCATGGCAGGGCCTTCAGAGTACACCCTTCCAGACACACAGAAGCACTTATGGGGAAACCTGGATGGAGAGCCACACGTCAGCATTAGCTCTGGGTGTTTCCAAAGTGCCTCCTGGTGGTGGGGGCTCGGGACCCCGCTCCAGGGCTGGGGTTCAGGGAACATCATGACCCACTGGGGGTATCACTGGGCTGACCTTGGGCCAGAGCCAGGGCGGGAGAAGATCCCTCCCTTCCTTCATCCCTCCGTCTCTCCCTCTCTCCCTTCCTTTCTTCTTTCCTTCCGCAAGGGACGAATGTTTACATAAGCAGTATAGACCCTGGAGGTGAAACCCTAAAAAACACAGACAAAGTCATTTGCCTTCAAGGAGCTAATAATTTTATTTTGGGGGGAGTGGTAATTAACTAGTAATTACAAAAAAGCAGCGAGTGTCCAGGTGCAAATGTAGCATCGTAAACGATGCAAACGAGATGGGAACCCAAAGGAACAGGTTTCCCATGAGACACAGGAGGCGGAGGATGGGAGGACCCAGGAAGTGAGTCCTCCCTGCAGGAAGGGTCCCGCAGCCGGGAGATGTGGACATGGGGAACTGAGGGACCCCTTTGTGATGCATGTGGAAGTCTGCACCCCCACCGTCCCCCCATGCCCAGAGCCCCTCCCTGTAGAAATGAGCCACCCTGGTCTCTGCCTTCCCAGCCTTGGCATCCAATGTTCAAGGTCTTTTCCTGCACAGTCTCTGCTGCTCCTCAGGGGTGTCAGGCTGGCACGGTCATGGAAAATGGTGAGCCCTTGTCCATGGGATGGGAAGAGAGGTGGGCTTCGACTGGCCACCCTCTATGTACGTCAAATCAAAGCTGTCCATGAACTGCAATGCTCACGATCCTTCTAGCCCTCTGTGCCCCAGCCAAACACAGTTCATTCATTCATCCTTTTATTCATTCATTCAATCCAACAAATAGCTATCGGACTGTCCACGCATTGGGCGCTGGCTTACCCGTCCTCCAGCTGGCATTTTTTTTTTTTTTTTTTTTGTGGTACACAGGCCTCTCACTGCCGTCGCCTCTCCCGTTGCGGAGCACAGGCTCCGGACGCGCAGGCTCAGTGGCCATGGCTCATGGGCCCAGCCACTCCACGGCACGTGGGATCCTCCAGGACTGGGGCACGAACCCGTGTCCCTTGCATCAGCAGGTGGACTCTCAACCACTGCGCCACCAGGGAAGCCCAGCTGGCAATTTTAACATGGCGTTTTCCCTCCTCGAGAACTTGCACACAGGCGTCCCACATGAGAGAAGCTCCTTGCTCAGCTCTCTCTCCTGAGCCCTGGGAGGTGGGCACTCAGAGCCCTGGGGGTTCCCACCTCTGAGAATCAACTTGATAACTTGTGTTATCTGAAATCACATCCACTTATCAAAGATTTGTTTTCCAATTTATCAGTTTACATTTACAATTGTAAACCATTTAAATGTACAAATTTGACCCTCATCTACCTCTGTACTCATGTTTTAGTTCCTTTTCTGGTTAGAATTCCTAGGAATTTAAAATTTTTAATTTCTGAAGTACATAGCACAACAAATGTTTATAAAGTGTACTGTTTTCTAATTCATTTATTTCTTCTTCTACACTTATTTTTCCCTAATAATAATACCTTGTGGATTTTTCAAGATTTTCCATTATTTTTCTAACTTCCTCAGTTCAAGGAACGTTCATGTTGTTTTATTTTAAGGCTGTGAACGCACAGGAAGCATCGTTTCAGTCAAGTGTTATGTTTTGAGTGTTGTTAGGGTAACTATTCAGAAGGGCTGGACTCTGTGCACAAAAGTGACAACAACGAAATCTCTTCGGCCAGTGACGTGAGCCAACATCGCCGGTGTTTCTGGCTCCAGAGACCAGAGTTCTGTCCATCTGTTCTCTTTGAGGTTGTTACTGAGTTCTGGGTTCACTTTACTGCATAACAGATACAATGGTGAGTTTGTCTGGTAACTCCTGTGTTTTCTCTGTGGCCTGGTCTATGCTTGTGTGAGTGTTCTGTCAACGTTTGACCAGCCACCTGCTCGGGCCACGGGTGGGAGCCTGTGTCTGTGTGTGTCTGCCTGTAAACTGGACTCTCACATATTCAGTGGCACATGTCAGAGAATCACCCACGTGCCGTGCCATAAACATTGACATCCACTGCCACCGTCATGCTCAGATGTCAAGGTTTTTATTATACTGCAGTTTCATTTACAGTTGTCTTTCCAAGTGGCTTTTACTGTTGTTCTGTGTGTTTTGATATTTGATGATGTGCCTTGTAAATGTTTTTTTACTTTTACAGATTCTGTCTCCGACCAGTGTGAAATAATCCTTGTTTTCCTTTTCAAGTGTTTGCTTGAGGTCTACTTGGTCCTGTACTAATAGGATCACAAAATCGATCACAAATAACCTTCAGAATATAAACAGCAAAGGGCTGCATGGCCTTCCATAAGCCGGGCTCCGAGCCCCGCCCACAAGGAGTTCCTCCAGGTATTTCTCTAGCCTACCTGGCTGCAAGACTTCCCACACCTGCTGCTGCTGCCGCTCTGGGATGCTTGCCAGGCTGTGGGTGCACGTTTCTGCCCCCAAATCCCTGTGTTGAAGTCCTATCCCTGACGCAAGGGTGTTTGGAGGTGGAGTCTCACGGGTGGCATTAGTATCCTTATAAAAGAGACCCAGGGAGCTCTCCCGTGTGAGGACACGAGACGACAGTCGTCTGCAGCCCAGAAGAGGGCTCTCGCCAGAACCCGACGTGCCAGCACCTGGTCCAGGACATCCAGCCCCCAGAACTGCGGGAAATAAACGTCTGCTGTTTACAAGCCTCCAGTCTGCGGTGATTTGGTCTCGCAGCCCTGAACTGAGGCAGCTCGCTTCTCCCCCTGCCCTGCGTGTGTGTGGGCGAGTTTCTCTGGGTCTGAGAGCCAAACGTTTATGTAATGCTGCTGGATGTCACCCCGCTGCCCTCCAAGATTCACCAGCGCCAGAGATTTTCTCTCTGTGTAACTTCCAAAAGCAGGGACAGATGTGTGTTTGCATGAGGACGGACGAGGACTGCCTAGACCATTACCTAAAACTGCAAAGGCACGTCCATGCAGGCATCATCAGACTCCATCCTGGGGCTGGGAAGATGCCAAGGGGGTTTCCTGGGGGCCTTTGGTCCCATGCGTCTCCCACCTGTCCAAGTTTTAGCCCCTGAGGTGGCTGCACGCCCAGCCTGGCACCTCAGGCCTCAGTGGCCCAGTCCCCCCTTTCTCACCTGGGGGTCCGTAGGAGGACAGGATGGTTGAGGGAGCACGGATCTATAAACAGCCGACTGGCCCGCTGGTTCTGTATCCCCAGATTCTGTGCCTAGAACATTGGGCTTCACGTGGCCCTGGGTTCCCTCCTACTTCTGTGCCTCTGCGACTCACAGGGGCCCTGGGGACCTTTCCCTCACTCTGGGGGGCAGGGGGGAACCCGGGGGCTCCTGGATTGCTGCACGACGCGCCCGCCACCCACGTGACTCTTGCCAGCTCTTTCTGAGCCCTCTCTCCCACACCGCCACACGGGGCACCCGGGTGGGGCTCAGAGACATGCTGGCCCCATCCTCAGATGGAGAATTAAACACTGAGGGGTGGGCTCAGGTCTTCAGACTTCCCCCGCAACCCCCTCCTGACAAGTGATGCAGGGAAAGTCCTCCCCCTGCTGCCATCGTGGTTTTGTTTTTGTTTCTTCCTATTTATATAGTTTGTTCTTCATCTGGTCTGCATAAGCTCTATTAGAATTAACCAGGGACCCCTAAGAAAGCAAAGATGCCTAAGACCTACTCCAAACGGCCAGGTTTAAGTGTGCTGGGGGAGCAGGTGCTGAAGACCCCCGTGGTGACAGCACCTTGGCACCTGCGGGCACCTGCTGGGCCCCCGGGTCACCTTTTCCACCTACAGCCCAGTTCTTCCTGGAACCCGGATGCCGTCTCTGCCACAGGGTAGCTGGAGAGCCTCACTACAGTCTCCAGCAATGAGGCTTCTCAAAATGCAGAGGGAGGGAGGGGGGGTTTCATCTGAGGTAATAAATCATTTTGTGCTGCAGGTTTTACAAGCCTCTGTTGGTTGTCACTGCGATAAAATTTGATCAAACAGTGTCATCCAGTGGGGAAAGGAGCCAGCAATTCCCAGGGGGTGGAGCCCACTGTACTCTGTGCATTTCAGCCGCGTCTGAAAATCAGCTCAGTTTAAACTCCAAAAGGGCGCCTTCTCCGTGTGCCTTTTGTTTACACCAGGCGATCCTCCCTCGGCGCAGGGTGGGAGAATCCCATCTCTGCTCCAGCCTGCCCTCTCCCACTGCCTCCTTTATTTTTCCAACCATTTCCATTTCACAAGAGCACAATTTGAATCATTATCAGCTACTGACAGTTGCTTCAGCCTCTGCTATCTCCCCGAACAAAAGCAACAATATTCAATTCAACCTGCTCTTGTGTCAAAGGGAATAGCAGGTGATTAAGCTCTGGAGGCCTTGTTTATGATGGATTAAATGCACACACCGCGGTATGTCTGGTTTTAGACACACCCAACTCTGCTCTAAGCCAGCTGGCTTCAGAGAGTTGACGCTGATGAGCCTGAAGTCTTTATGGCACCAAAATGATCCTTACGATGTGGATGCCTGGGGCAGATGGAGCGATAAACCCAGAGTGTTTGCAAATGGAAAAAACACCCACTCCATTTCCTGCAATATTTCCAGCGCGGGGTCTGTGTGGCTCTGGGTTTCCCTCAGATCAGCGCCGAGGGTCCTCACACCCCATCTTGTGGAAAAGGAGGACCACTCTGCACAAGTCTCTCTGGGGCTATAAATCTGGTGCAGCTGGGAACTGCATTCGGTCGTGAATCAATCTCTCAACAAGAATGTGCAGTAACAACAGGGCCTCAAGGACTCCCCAGGCAGATGGAGCCGGTCAGACGCGGGGAACATGGAGTGGGAAGGATGCACGCCTCGGTGTGCAGACACCGCCGGGCGACCTTGGCCAGGCCTCTGCCCCTGGTCGGGACTCAATTTCCTCATCCGCTCAATGAAGGGGTTGGTCCGGCTGACCTCAGAGGCCCCTGCCGGTGCTCACGTTTTATTATCTTAATTGTGTGCTATTGACTGCTGGTGAGGCCGGTCACCCCAGCACTGCCGGTGAGCCGGCTTTGCGTATTGATCTCCGCATTATTCCACCAGCAGTCAAAGCAAACTTCCCAAAGTGACTTTCGTTTGGCATAAAACAAGCCACACAGCACTGGTGGAGATGAACTTAACTTTATGATGATGTGAGAACTTTACACAGATTTGGAAAGACTGTGGGGCGTGACGGGCCATGCCCGGGGCCCCTGCCCTTCTCGCTTGTTTCCGCGGACGCACCTTGAAGGTCAGTGCCAGGCGAGTTGTGTGCGTCCCAAGGTCGCCCCATAACATGACACAAAGCACCTTCCAGGTATTTTTCTCAGCTGTGTTCAGGAACGAAACTTTGTAAAGTCCTGGCTCCAGATGCAGTCACAGTGGGGGTGGGACCTCAACACATGCGTGTGAGGTCACAGTTCAGTGTACAGAGCAGGACGCAGGGCGGAGGGCTGGGGGTCTCCGTGCAGGCTGGGGATGCCAAGGCAGAAGGAATGTTGTTGCACTGAGGGGTTCCTGCTCAGTCCTTGGGGTCAGCGGCTGAGTCAGAGTTGGTGGGAGGCTGCTGGATAAGAGAGCAAGAGAGGCGTCAAGGAGCTGAGCGGCCAGGTGGGATGGCTCGCGGGTGCGGCCATGGAGTCCCCCCGAAGAATGACAAGGCAGGGTAAAGGGAGGCCCATGGCCCAGTGCTGAGGACTGAGTTGTGTGCCCCCAAATTCATATGTCAAAGTCTTAACCCGAGGACCTCAGAGCGTGACGGTATTTGGAGATGGAGTCTTTACAGAGGTAATCAAGGTCAGTGAGGTCACTAGGGTAAGCCCTGATCCAACATGACTGGTGTCCTTTCCAGAAGAGGAGGTCAGGACACACACACAGAGGGACGACCACATGAGGACACGGGGAGAGGACAACCACCTACATGCCCAGGAGAGAGGCCTCAGGAAGAACCAGCTCTGCCAGCATCTTAATCTCTGACCTCCAGAATGTGAGACAATAAACGTCTATTGTTGAAGCTGCCAGCCTGTGCTGTTTGTTACACAGCCTGGGCTGACTGAGACAGCCTGGGAGGACCAGGTTCTGATTTACCTGTGAGCCCCACCATCACCTCTCACAGCACGTGCTCACAGGAGGGGCTCCATAAATGCCTGCTGAATGGAATCCATCCCCTTGTGAGGCCAAATGTCACAAAGGTAGCTCCCAAGCTTCAGCAAAGGTTCTCACCCCTTGTGTCCTCAGGAAGCACGTCACCTCTCACCTCCCACTGCTAAGGGTCTGCGAGAGTCCGCAGCTCTGCGGCAGCTGCTGGATCCATGTACCTTGGCGGGCGCCACCTCCATTAACCCACACCATCTGGCAACATCCATTTCTCTATGTGGAAACGCCCAGCTCGTATTGGCTGAGTAGTTCAATGACAGCTCTCCCTAAGAGAGATGGGGGTGTGCCACCATCTCAGAGTTAATGCGGAAAGACCTTAAGAAAAACAGACAACATTCTCAAACGGTTTCAGTATTGATGATGCTTTGAGTGTTTACGGTAACCTAAGTGTTTTCACTTCCCTGCACCGCCCCATCTTCTCTCCAGAAGGAATTTACTAAAAGCAGTCATGGAATTCCCAGGGGCAGACAGTGTAAATGTTAACAGAGGTTATAAATAGCAAGGAGTCCCTATCATCGTCTGGCTGTTTGGGAACAGCTAGGGCACACTCCATGATTTAGGTGGAGAGGGGCCCAGAACAGCCTGAGAATGGCCATTATGCTTAGAGAGAAGGCGCAGGTCCTGCAGGCAGCATCCCTTCCTCCTGGGGGAAGTTCTGCTCTTTCTGCTCCACAATCCTTCACGTGTCTGGGAGGAAATGTGGTGCCCACACCAGGCTGGGCCCCATGGACACCCATGCACAGGTGGCAGCTCCAGAGAGTGGCCTGGCTGTGCAGTCACGATGCTGTGGTCACAATGCTGCAATCAGGATGCTGTCCACAGTAGTCCTCTTCTGTACCCAGATGAGCTGGTGCTCAGACTCTGTTCAGAGGTACAACAGGTCAGATTCCTCAGCCTCCAGATGAAGAGCTATCAGTATGGCTGCCAGAGGTCAAGGGGGACTCACTTGTCCCCCAAGTAATTGAGCCTAAACATCGTGAACTGTGGTTCTCCCTGACTTGAGGAGACCATACCATCCAAGGGTTCTGTGATCTTTCTTCTCCCGAGGGCAAGAGGGAGAGAAGAGGTTCCCGTGACAGACCGCCTCTCACAAAAACAGAGCCACAGTCAGAGGCTGACCAGGAGATGTTTCGATACCTGGTGCTCTCAGGCCTCTGGTCAGCTGACACTTGCCCTGGATGGAGCCCTGCCCTGCAGAGTCTCAGTGACTGGACCCAGCCAGCAGCAGCTGGATTCTTTCAGGACAGTCTCCATCCCCTCCCCAGACACTTTTCCTCTCAAGTTATGTCTCTTGGATCTTGCTTAATTCAAGCTCCCAAGTCCTTTGCAAAACAGCTCTTTGGGGTTTGATCAGTGTGTGGTGATGTGGGGAAGCTGCATTATTATCTGATAAATTTATCATGTGTAGCATTGTACTTGTTGGTTATGAAAAATCAGTGGTTGCCTGGTAACCAAAATTGTCTGTCAGCTCCCAAAACCCCAAGGCTGCAGAGCCAGGCTTGCTGGCTTCTTGGGGCCGTAACTGAAAATTCTGGACAACATTGAGCAAATCTGGGTTACCAGGGATTTAGGGGCCCTTGTTCAAAGCTATCCTACTTAGAAGAAGCATCTGGTAAGCATCACGGCTGCGGTTTGAGGCCATAATCAGCTTTAAGAGAGAAGAGGGAGCTATTCCAGGCCCTTCTTTGCATGAGCAACCCCAAGAGGGAAACCCAGACAGGTGGGTGACAGCCACTGTCTAGGGCACCCGGGAAGTCCTGTATCCATTCCAGATGCCCAGATCCCTTGCTTTTCCTATAGTAGCTGAGTTCTGCCCTGGGCTCTGGTGTGGGTCTAGATCCTGATATCCAGTGATCTTGACACTGAGCTCTCTGCTCTGCAGACTTGGGTGTGACTATTTCTCAGTGGTCTGGACCCTCTGGGGGGCCCATCAGCCACCCCAAAGGGCCTGAGGCAGGAGGTAAATAGCTCCAGGCTGAACAGCTGGAGTTTGTCCCCTGTGGACAGATACCCGAAGATGAGGAGGAGGACAAGCTGAACCCTGCCCGGATGAGAGCCCACATATTCCTGATTCTCGACATCAAGGAGACCTGCCTGACTATACATGCACAGAAAGGCTCCTTGGAGGCCAAAAAGGGAGTGATGTCAACCTACCCATAGCCCTCTTCATTAGAATTCATCTTGGCTAAGAGATGTGCACGCACACATGGGAGGACCCTGAGATAAACCAAATATGGACTCAGAACTAAGCAAAGCAAAATGACTGGCCAGAGGAAACCTGGGAGAAATGCCCCACATAAGTGATTCAAACCACCACGAGGGCGTGACTCTCTCTCTAAGTCTGCCCGTGTGTCTATATCCACATGTACTATTTTTCCTCCTAATAAACACTTTAGTTGTTTCACTATTTTCCATCTTTGTGGGTATTTGTTTCTGCAAAGCCAAAGGCCCAGGGCCTTGTCACTGGCCACTGGTCCCTGGTGGTCTAGTGATTAGGATTCAATGCCCTCACTGCCACCTCCTGACTTCAATCTCTGGCTGGGAACCTAAACCCTGCTTCAAGCCACAGCAGGCCAAGGCAACCTGAGAAGAGGCGTGTCCCAATTCTGGAATTGTGATTGAGGGAAGGATATAAAAAATACCCTAAGAGTGAGAGCGCAAATCCTGACCCCATGATGCTCTCTGCCTCTGTAATCAGTCCTGCTCCCTCCCCTCCCATTTGCCTCCCATGTCCACCTCAGATCTCAAACTTCTTCCTCCTCTTCTTTTTGTCCACATCCGGATGGCAGATACCAGATGGCTGAGAGGGACACGGCACAGGCAGTGAGCTTCCAAGCAGTGCCCTTAGAGTCCCCGAGGTTACATTGACCCCATCCCAGACAGCAAAAACTATGGGTACAGATTTCATTTAAGATTCTGTTTTAACTTTTCCAAAATTGTAATAAAAAACAACATGCATGCCCCAAACTTGTGTCTCTCAAATGCTTACCATGTGTGTTCTCCTCTGTGGCTCTTTATAGGAAATGGCTCATCTAAAGAGATTTACAAAATAAAGTTGTGTTAATAAAATAATGTGTGTAATTATGTGTTGAATGGGGAACGCCATTTGCTTCCCAGAGCTGTTGTAACAATTGAGTGAACTAAGGGCCATGGGAGAGATTGTTGTGAAGGCAAACAGAATCCTGAGCGCTTCCACCTCCTGGGAATAGTCAGTAAATGGTCCGGGAAGCCCTGCTGTGTCGGGAACTGTCCCAGGTGCTGAAGGCACAGTGAGCAGGGCAGGTGGTGAACAGATGTTTGGGCAGGGACACCCTCGTCCATCCATTTGGAAAGCTCTCGTGGATTCCTGCTCCGTTATTCACCATCAGTCCATCACTCACCTTCCAGGTGCCTCCAGCTTAGCCTTCAGTTCAACCCCACACCCTTCCAAGTCTTGCTGTGACCTCACCTCCCCAGGCTACCAGGAGAGCTCACTGCACGGCACCTTCAGGAGCTGACCACATCTGAGCCCCTCTCTGAGTTTCTCCGTAGACATCTGAGTTCCAGTCTGGGGTCCACCACTCCCAGCAGTGAGACCCTGGCCTGGGGCAGTTACATGATGCTCTGTGATCCAGTTTCCTCTCAGTGACGAGACATGATCGCATGAGTATGAGGATCAAATAAATTAATGGACAAAAACCATTGGAAAACTATGCTTGCCTCACTCTAAGTGTGATATGTAATCGTTTGCCCTATTCTCAGCATATCTGTGATGGAGAAGGATATACCCATTTCACCATGGGGCCGCCAGGACAGCACCCCACACGTAGCAGGCACTCAGCACACACACAGCTGTGAAATGAATGACAGGCTTTGCCAGACAGGGGCTGCCCCCTCACTCCTGCACAGACCATTCCTGTCCCAGGTTGACTTTTCCGGAGAGGAAAGAGCCCCCTTTTCTTCTATCATACTTTTACCTCTAGAAAATTCCCTTGTTTGGGAAGGCAGGTTTGCTTCTTCCAAGGAGTAATTTCCTCTCCCATTTTTATTTTAAGCTTATAAATTTTGGAAGGAAACAAGTTCTACTCTTGTTAAAAAAAAAAACCCACCAGAAATGCTGCCCACACCTGCTATGCGATATCATTAATAAATTACTAGAATATTGCAGCATCTTACATGCTCATCTGCTCGAAGCCATTTGAAAGGAGCTGAGCTTTTCTGGGCTGCATGCCAGTGACCGTCTTTTGGCCCCCGGAGCACGTGTGTGGGGAGAAGGTGTGCCTGCTGACTGGGGGTCCTTGCTCCCTCATTGGGAAGGTAATTTGTTGCCTTCTGCTCAATGACTCTCATCCCAAATCTGATGCGTTTCCGCTCATACTTTCCTAGAATGAACAGAGAAGCAGGAACTTTCAAGACATTGTCCTGAAGGACAATTAAACCTTGATATTTCAATGCCATATATTACATATATTTTAATGCAGTAGGATGTTGTTGACATTTCCTTAACCTCAGACAACTTGTGGTTCCTGAGAAGACTCACAAGGATGTACCTGAGTGTCTGTGTTACAGTTTCTCTCACACTGAACTGTTGCTAGTGGATTGAGATTTCTGCTTCCCTAGGGATCTAGGACCCGAGGTGGGGGGCGCAGTGCTGGGTCTTAATCGTTGTCATCCTCAAGCCCCTGCACAGCACCTGGCACTTTGTTGGTCCAGTGCTTGAACGGATTTAGTAAAGAGCAAGAATAAAGCCCATGTAGAATATTTGGCATGGCTTTTAATTTATGTCAGTCAATATCCATGTTAAATTTTTAATTTATGTCAGTCAATATCCATGTTTAATTTTTAATTTAACACGAATCTTAGGAGGAAATCAAACTACATCTCAACAGACCAACTGAAAGAATATTTTCCTTCCCTCAACACGCTAAGATGGCTTGAAATAAGAGCCAAATTTGTGATTCTAACAAACAATGTAAGGGTGCTCCCATGTAAACATGGTAACTATTAATAATCAGACAAATGCAGCCCCTGGTGTGGCATCATTGTGAGGCTTCACACGTATTCACCCATTCAGTTCTTACAAGAACCCAGGGAAGGAGGTGCAATAGACCTCATTTTATAGACAAGGAAATTGAGGTGCAGGGTGAAGGAACTTGCCCAAGAGCAAGACCTAACAAGTGCAAACTGGGTTCCAACCCTGACCCTCTGACTCCAGAGTTCATGCTGTTGACCCCCTAGAACCAAGCTCAATGTCCAGGAGACCAAAGGCCTCTTGCAGCTGGACCCTGTTCTGAAGGATCAACTTCAGGTTACAGATGGGGAGGGGACATTCCAAAGCCTGGCAAGGAGCTCCAGCTTTACCATCGGAGCCTGGAAGGGAGCTGATGTACCTTGCAGGGTGGGTGGGGGAGGGGAGGGCAAGAGCTAAGGGGCCTCCCCAGCATCCAGTCAGCAGTTTCCAGGCATGGTGGAGGGAGCAGAGGCTGATTTTGGTGTGCCCCTAATTCATCGTTGGAAACAGTAACAGTAACCCTCTTGGTGTAAGGTTATGGGCAGAAACCCCATTAAATAACACTAGCTAAGGAAGAACGTGGCTTTCAGATAGACATCGACAGAAATCAGAGATAAAACAGCATAGATTTAGGCTCTATCTGACCGCCCTCAACAAGCCATGACAGTGGAGAGCCTAACAGGTGCTGTAGGGTGGTCTGGGGGTGGAGAAGGTCCAGCTACAGTCACCTCAACCTTTGTACACAGAAAGCTGATGAATATTCGCCAAGGGCATCATGTAATCAGGTTTCCCATTCCTGCCTGTAACCATCTCATGATCTCCTTCGTGGACACTAGGAAAGCGTCACCCCTTCTCGTTTCTCCCTCATCCCAGCTTTCCTCACAGTTGGCTATATTGTTATGCATACACCATCCATCTGCAAGGAGCCCCTCAGCTGGTGCCCTGAGTCTCATCCATCTGTGATTGGTGAGTGGCCCCCTCTACTCCATCAGCCAAAGACACTGGCCTTGGATTTCTTGACCCAAATCCAGGCTCCACCACTTGTTAGCTGTGTGAATTTGGGCAGGTGGCTTAACCCCTATGCACTATAAAAAGTGATCTTACTACTCATATCCTAGGGTATTTGTGAGGGTTGAGTGTTATAACCCATTAAAAGATCTAAAAACAGTGACTGCCACATAACTGATGTAAGTGCGTCCATTTCAGAGAAGCACATGGGGAGTATTCTAAGCATCGTTCTTTCCCAATGTCTTTTTACACTTTTTAACAGTTTGATTCACTACTCAGGGCAGCCGCATAACTCCTTTGGTCATTCTCTGGTAATAAAATGTCCTATGGTTTTTTTGAGTCAAAAAGCACCGTCTCAGATCAGTAATTAAAACAGCCAGTCCCCTGAAATCATCACAGCCCTGGACTTTATTCAAACTTGAGACTTTACCTCCCATGGTTCAGGTTTGGGGTTGGGAGCTCGTGTGCACTTGAGGAGGGGGAGGTATTTTTATCTTTTCTGTGCCCTGGCTTAGTGCCTGATCCTGCTCAGTTGTGCTAACCACCCTCCTGGACCCCCAGTGGTCAGAGAAGGGGCAGGGAGGGAAAGGAAGCGTGAGGAGCATCCCACTTGGCTGGACTGTGGTGGTGGCCCAGTCATACTCACCATCAGGACAGACAAATGTCTCAAGGTGACTCTTCACAGCTGGACATCTCTTCCTGTAATTCCTTTGACATGTTTCAAACGTTTCCCCGTCTGGACAACTCTGTTCAACTCTTTCCAGGTCCTCAGCCTCCTGGAGGCCCATCTCTTCTGAAATATCCTCCTACCCCTCCTGGAGACAGTCTAGGACAACCCCAAGCAACTTCCCTTTTGGGTGGCCCTTCCCCGTCCATGGGAAACATGCCCATGTATTGGGCTACGTCAACTGGACATTCGCCCTCATCTTCCAGGGACGTTACCAGGGTAGGTATGAGCACACTCTCCCAAACATCCTCTCTGGACTGTGTCCCTGCGTCCCCTCATACAAGCTCTGTGTTAGCGCTGGCACTTCCCCACCGCTTGCCTCGGCAGGAGGGAGGCCGGGGTTGCACCATACAGCTCACCCAGGAAACCTTCTATAAAAACCCTTGGGGGTCATCTCGCACCCCCCTCTCACGGATCTCAGGATGATGTTTCATTGGGTGGGTGGACATACAGCTCAGCTCTCTCCAAAGAAATACGACTCCCTTGTATGGATGCATTTAGTTGATGAATCATGAAGAATTATCTAAGCATCTTTGTATCTTCCACTTTGAAGATGCCTTCATGTTGGCCCAGCACTTTACACTGGGATGTACTTGCTTCCACTTCAACACCCTGCATATGAACTGTTACTATTTTAGGCCCAGAATTTATGCCAAACCTGGGAACTGACAGAGCTATTCAACTGGTCCCAACTGCCCCACTCATGTTCATTCACCCACAAGTTTATTTACTATCAACCATTAACTGCATATTCCAGACGCTGAGCCAGATGTTGGGAAAGTGTGTAAATGTGACACGTGTCAACAACACCTCCAATCATCAGGGGTTCTCAACTGGAGGAGATTGCACCCCACCTCCCATGACAGGTTTCTTGCCAATGTCCAGAGACGGTTTTGGTTGTCATAACTGGTGTGTGGGGAACTGGGAAGAACAGGACAGCTGCTTCCACCGCAGAGAATGATTCAGCCCAAATGTCACCAGAGCCACAGCTGAGAAGCTGTGCCATAATAGAACCCAGGTCACTAAATCAAGGAGGACCACAACCGTCAGCATGACCACCCTCTCCTCTTTGTACTCCCGAGAACACCTTGTGCATGATGTAGGTAACCCTTAGTTACACACGCCAACTGGTTAGTACAAAGATGCATTCAGTAGAGAAAACATAACACACACTCATGAAGAACACACTTTGGGGCACAACCCTTCTCACACTCAGTGTGAAGAGAGTTGCCTGTGTTGGGACTGGAAGGAATGTCTCTTTTCCCACAGTGCTCACCCATCCATCATCCCTTGGCTGTCACCTGTCCCCTGATCACCATATGTCTCCAGCAGAGTGTGAATGCCTTGTGGGCTCTGGGTCTGCTCAGGAGGAAGAGAACCTGCCCAGTGTTGGTGCTATTGAAGTGTCAGCCTTCCATCCATCAAGACTCATCCATCGCGTTCCCCCAGTATCCCTCCACGGACCACAGTGAGGCTTGCCCTCCCTCTGTGGTCCTCCCACCTACAGGTTGAGGCCCTTTTGGTTTTTGGTAGATGGAGGCTTGTAAGACTCAACCTTTTCCTTCAAGAGGCTAGGAGTCCATTAAGGCAGATTAGGGAAGGTGTGGCCATCTACCAGTGATGGAGCCAGATCCATCCTTCACGCTCTGTATTGTGTATAATAAAGCCAACCAAGCAGAGTGGGACATCCCATTGGCATCTAGAGACCTATGGAGACCACTTTCCTATTGTTGCTTCTGCAACCACGTGCTCTCTTGAGCTCCAGTCAGGGGGTGAGACCCTGAGTTCCTGGATCCCTCCCTCCTTCTCCTTTTCCTTTCCTTTTTTTCTTCTTTTGTGATTCTATCCCTCTGGTACTGGAGTCTGACATTATGACCCTCAAAGAATTAACCAGCTCATTTGACTTTCAGCAAAGAATTGTGTGGCTTTTCCTTATGTGAGGACTGACCCCATCCAGGCGTGGGAAGCTTCATGAGGTGTGACCTGTGCTTCTCAAGAAATGACAAGGTGAGAATACCTTGGCCACATCTTCCATCAGGCCTCAGTGACAAGTTCTCATTCCATGTCCTAAAACCTTTGGGATCTGCATCCAACCCACCGACCGCATTCCCACTGGCAGCGCTGTAGGTGATCTCCATGTGCCCAGTTGGGCGTCTAGCCTTCCAGCACCTTCTGGCCAACAGCTCTATGCCCTCAGGAGGTCTTCATATGCTCCGTGTCCTTAACTACCTCACTCCTGGTCTCTATTCCCTCCCCATCAGGAGTTCTTAGACTTATTTACTGATAATGAGAAGAATAGTGTAAGACTATGAAGAGACCTCCAGATTGGCAACAAAGGAGCTCTGCAGATCTCTTCCCCAGCAGAACAACCAAAACTGATGAACATTATTTTTAAAAACAATTTAAAATCTCTGGAAATTTCCCTAAGGCCTTTAAGCAAATGAAGGTGTATTTATTCACAATGTCTACTAAATCTTGGTAAGAACAGTGAGAGCTATGACCTGCTCCCTCTCTGCCTCTCTCCTGCTCATCCTGACAGAATCTCTGTCCCAAATGACTGTGGCCAGGAAGATGGGGCCTTTTACTCCCCAACTCCCAGTAACTAGGGACTGGATGAGAAAGGGAAGGCTGGAGCATTTCTCAACCCTGACAACCCCAAGCTGCAGAGGCTAAATTCTTGGTGAGTGTGACCGAGAGGTTGGGGCTTCATTCTGACACACAGGCCCCCACTCAGAAGGCAGAGGCTTTGTCCCAGACACGGCCGACTGGGATCACTGGGGCTCTGGGTCAAGCTCATAGGGTTGAGTTTCCACACTGGAAAAGAAGAGCAAACTAAATCCAAAGCAAGCAGAAAGAAAGAAACAATAAAAATAAGAGTGGAGAGTAATGAAATAGAGAATAAAAAATAGTAGAAAAATCAACAAAATATTTCTTCAAAGATATCAACAAATTTGACAAACTTAGCTAATATTGATCAGGAAAAAGAGAAGATTCATTTTATGAAAATCAGGAATGAAAGAAGGAATATTACTACTGATCATGCAGAAATATATAGAAGTTTCAGGGAATACTATGAGTAACTGCATGCAAAAAATTTAGATAATCTAGATAAAATGGACAATTTCCTAGAAAGACACAAACTACTAAAATTTATTCAAGGAGAAATGTAAAACCTAAATAGACCTAAAACAAATAAAGAGGTAGAATTAATAATAATAATTACCACTCAAAGAAATCTACAGATTTATTGTAATCTCAATCAAAATCCTAACAGTGTTTTTGCAGAAGATTTTCTATTCTATCCATCCTAAAATTCAAATGGTATCTCAAGGTGCCCTACATAGCCAAAACAATCATTAAAAAGAAGAATAAAACTGGAAGACTCACATTTCCTGATTTCAAAACTTAGTACAAAGCTACAGTAATCAAAACTGATATAAAGTGTGGCACTGGCATAAAGACAGACATACAGACCAATGGAATAGAATAGAGAGCCCAGAAATAAATCCTTGCATATAAGGTCAAATGATTTTTGACAGGGGTGTCAAGATCACTCAATGGAAAAAGGCAGTCTTTTCCACAAATTCTGCAGAGACAACTGGATATCCCCATGAAAAGAATGAATTTGGACCCTCACCTTACAGTATACACAAATATTAACCCACATCGGTCAAAGACCTAAAAGTAAGACCCAAAACTATAAAACTCTTAGAAGAAAACATAGGGGAAAACATCATAACATTGGATTTGGCAATGATTTTCCTTTTATTATGCCACCAAAAGTACCGTCAACAAAAGTAAAAATAGAGAAATTGAACTACATTGAAATTAAACTTTCATGAATCAAAAGACACAATCAGAGTGAAGAGGCAACCTACAGAGTGGGAGAAAAAAATTACAAATTATGTATCTGATAAGGGGTTAATATCCAGAATATATAAAGAACTCCTACAACTCAACAACAACAAAAAAACCCCAAACAGCTCAATTAAAGAATGGACACAGGGCTTCCCTGGTGGCGCAGTGGTTGAGAGTCCGCCTGCCGATGCAGGGGACACGGGTTCGTGCCCCGGTCTGGGAAAATCCCACATGCCGCGGAGCGGCTGGGCCCGTGAGCCGTGGCCGTTGGGCCTGTGCGTCCGGAGCCTGTGCTCCGCAACGGGAGAGGCCACAACAGTGAGAGGCCCATATACCGCAAAAAAAAAAAAAAAAAGAATGGACACAATGCTTGGAGAATGAACATTTCTCCAAAGAGGATATACACACAGCCACAAATCAAAACCACAATGGAATGCCACCTTACACTAATTAGGATGGCAGTTATTCACACACACACAGAAAATGACAAGTAAACAGTATGGCAGTTCCTCAAAAAATCAAAAAATAGATTTATCATATGATCCAGCAATTCCGCTTCTGAATATACACCTAAAAGAATTGAAAACAGGATCTCAAAAGGATATTTGCACGTCCATATTCATGGCAGCATTATTCACAATACCTAAAAGATGGAAGCAGCACAAGTGTCCATTAATGGAGGAACTGATGAACAAAATGTGGTCCAACCATATAATATTCAATCTTAAAAAGGGAGGAAATTTTGACACAAGCTACAACATAGATGAACCCTGTGGACATGATGCTGAGTGAAACAAACTAGTCACTTATATGAAGGATCTAGAGTAGCCAAGTTCATAGAGACAAAATGTAGAATGGAGATTGCCAGTGGTTGGCAGGTGGGCAGAATGGGGAGTTTAATAGGTTTCAGAGTTTTGTTTTGCAAGGTGACGAAGAGTTCTGTAGATTTGGTTTACAAAACTTCGAATATACTTAACACTACTAAACTGTACATTTAACAATGGTTAAGATGGTAACTTTCATTATGTGTATTTTATCACAATTAAAACTTTTTTTTTAAAGGAGAAAGAAAAAACTACCAAGAAGGAAACTGGGTAGGCCAGATGGCTTCACTGGTCAGTTCTACCAAGTACTTAAGGAAGGATGAATACAGATTAGTCACAGACTCCTTTAAAAGGTACAAGAGGGGACACCTCCCAAGTCATTCCAGGGGGCCTGTATTACTTTGGTACGAAAACGATAAAGACATCACAAAAAACTACAGGCCAACATTCCTTTTGAACATACATGTAAAAATCCTCAACAAAATACCAGCAAACTGAATCCAGCAACACACAAAAAGGATTCCCAGGAATGCAAGATTGTTTGAATATACAAATATAAGTTAATATAATACACCATATCAATAAAATAAATAACAAAAACCACAATCGTTTTAATATATGCAGAAAAAGCCTGTAAGAAAATTCAACAACACTTCATGATAAAAGGAAAGAAAATCACAATGCACTAAGAATAAAAGGAACTTCCTCAGTCTGATAAAGGGAACCTACAAGAAACCTCACAGATAACATTACACTTAATGGTGAAAGACTGGCTGCTTTTCCCCTAAGATTAGAAACAAGACAGAATGTCCATTCTCATCCTTTTGTTTAGTTATGTACTAGAGGTTTTACCCAGGGCAGTTAGACTAGAAAAAATTAGACTAGAAAAATAAATACAAGGCCTGCAGATTGGAAAGGAATGATGATATTGTATGTAAAAAATCCTAAAGAACCCACCAAGTTATTATGGCTATTAGAACTAATAAACAAATTCAGCAACATTTTAGGATACAAGGTCAATATAAACAATAAATTGTATTTCTACACATTTTCAGTGAGCAATCTAAAATTGAAATTAAAAAAATAACTCTTTATAATATTAATAGTATGAAAATAATAAAATATATATGAATAAATTTAACAAAAGAAATTCAAAATACATACTTGAAACTATAAAATATTGTTGAAAAAAATTAAAGATGCAAATAAATAGAAAGACTTCCCAGATCATGATAAGAAGACTTAAAATTCTTAAGATGGCAATATTTCCCAAATTGATATACAGATTTAATTATTAACAAAATCCCAGATGACTTTTTATAGGAATTTATAGGCTGATCCCAAAATTCATATGGAAATTCAAGGAATTTAGAATAGTCAATAATCTTGAAAAAGAAGAACAAAACTGGAGGACTCATACTTCCTGATTTTAAAACTTACTACAAAGCTACTGCAATCAGGACAATGTGGTACTGACATAAGGATAAGCATACAGATCAGTGGAATGGAATGGAATGGAATGGAATGGAATGGAATAAAATGAATAGACTAGAACCTAGAAATAACCCACACTTTTGTGGTCAACTGAATTTTGACATGGCTGCCAAGACAATTCAATGGGGGAAATAATCTTTTCAGTAAATGGTGCAAAAGAAGTAATTTACCCCTACTTTACACCATAAAAAAATTAACTCAGAATGGAACAAATAGTTAAATATAGAATCAAAACTATAAAGCTCTTAGAAGAAAACATAAGCACAAATTTTCATGACCTTGGTTAGGTTAGGCAACAGTTCCTGAGATAAGACGTCCAAAGCACAAGCAGCAAAACAAACAAGAATATAGATTAATTTGTTATCATCAAATTAAAAACATTTTTGCTTAAATGACACCATCAAGAAAGTGAAAGACAGCCCACAGATTGGGAGAAAATTTTCTAGTTTACATATATAATAAGAGATTTTTGTCTAAAATATGAGGGATTCTTAAAACTCAAGAATAAAAAGACAACACAAATTAAAATGGGCCAAGTATCTGAATAGACATTTCCCCATAAAAGACATCTAAATGGCCAATAAGCACATGAAAAGATACTTAATACCATTAGTCATCAGGGAAATGCAAATCAAAACACAGTGAGTACTGCTTCACAACCACTAGGATGGCTACAATCAAAAAGACAGGTAATAACAGCCATTGGTGAGGTTGTGGGGAAATTGGGACCCTCAGACCCTGTTGGTGAGAATGTAAAATGTAGCTACTCTGCAAAAAAAAACCCTGGAATTTCCTCAAGATGTTAAGCATGGTAATATCATCTGACCCACATTTCCACTCTGGGGTATCTACTCAAGAGAAGTGAAAACTTGCAGACAGATGTTTTTAAGCAGCATTATTTATAATAGCCCCAAAGAGGGAAAATGTCCATCAGTTGTTGAACAAATTAATAAGATGTGGTATATCCATACAGTGGGCTATTTATTCAAGCTATAAATAGAAATGAAGTATTGGTAACACACTACAACAAGAATGAACTTTAAAAACCTTATCCTATGTGAAAGAAGTCAATCACAAAAGACCACATAATGTATGATTCTATTGATATGAAATGTCTAGATTAGGCAGAATGTAGATTAGTGGTCTGGGTCTGGGGGCGTTGGTGGTTGGCAAAATGGGCAATGGCTGCTAATGGCTATGAGGGTTCTTTTTGGGATGACCAAAATGTTCAAAATTGATTGTGGTAATGGCTGCATAACTCTGTGAATGTACCAAAAAGACTTTGAACTTTATAGTTTAAGTGGGTGAATTGTATGGTATGTGAATTTTATGTTCATAAAGGTGTTACGTTAAAAAAACTATTAAGATGATTGTTTTGCTCCTCTAACAGGTATTCCTTCTGTAATACAGAAGTAAAGAAGTTATCAAAGGCATGAATCTCAGGCTAGAGATTCAGGGTTGAAGTCGTCACAATCCAGGGAATGTTCTTTCGGCTCAGATTTACCTTTCCCACCAAAAAAACACACCTCATCTCAAATGAGGTGTTTCCTCTGCATCCGCAGTGGACAGCCAGCCGACACCCAGGAGGACCTAATCCTGTCCTTGCAGTGTGCGACCTCTACGTGGCCTGCAATAGGACCCGGTGCTTGGTCCTCACCCCACTTCCCCTCTTGTCCATATTAGCAGATCCCCATTTGTCTACTTCTGTGATAAGACAGGAGTGCTTCCTGTCTTATCACAGGACCACCCTGGGGGATTCTGAGAAGCTGGATAAAGTGGTGGGAAAGTGCCTTCTGATCTGAGGGGTTGTAACTTCAGGGCAAAAGGGGTGACTATTCAGATGCCCTGAGAGGGAGGGTCTCTAAGGAGCTGCCAGCCTCAGTTGCTACCTCAACAGTCTGCCCTGCCTTGAAAGAGGTGCTTCTCCCTTTAATTTGCACAGCATTCAACAAGGGATGGGAATGGGGGCTTTTTAAAAAAAAATTCACATTCCCTGGCCTCACCTGGAAAGTCCTGGTTCAATCAGTTCAGGCATCTGCATGTTAATTAGTAGCCCAGGTGTCTCTGGAGCAGGTGGTCTGGGAAGCAGTGGTGAAGCCAAAGGTTCTCAGGATTGGGAGTCAGACACCTGCTGATGGTGTGGACCAGGGATGGGATCAGCACTCTCTCTACCCATCCTGGCCACTCCCTCGGGACCTGGCCCATCTCACAGTGTTACGTACCTCATATACTGACAAGCCCCTCTGCACATGTCCTGTCCAGCTCCTCCCCTCAAAGCCGATGGTTCTCTAAATGGTGTGTTATCACCTCTGCTGAGTTTTCTCCTTCAAAAACACATGTTGAAAACTAAATTCCAGAGTCTTGACTCCCCCACTTTCTGCCATCAAGCTGCCCCCACGGAGTCTAATTCATCACACTCGCGGCTACTCCATCCTTCCAGGTTCTCAGGAAAAAAATTTGGAACATCTCATGGTGCACCCCCTCCTCTCTCTCTCTCCCCCCACCACATCTGATCCACCAGCCAACCCTGTTTGGCTCTGCCTTAGACACACATCTGGAATCCAAGCACATCTCAACCCCTTCTGATGGCCACCTGGTCAAACCAGTGGCCTTGTCCCCCTCCTGAATTCCTACCTCTACTCCCAGAACCTGAAGCCTGTCTTGAACACCACATTCAAGCCAAGTTCTTAGCTCAGAACCCTCCAGAGGCTCTCATCTCACTTGGCATAAAAGATATAGTCTGTGCGGGACCCCCAGGACCCTGATGGCCCCCCCAACAGCCCACTCAGCTCTCTCTGGACTCTTTTCGTCCAGTCTGCATCACGCTCACTGCCCTCCAAAGCCGCACTCACCACTCAATTCACTACGTGATGCATCCAGTGCATTGCTGAACAGACCTGTAACAGATCTGTAATACTTGAGTTTCTGGAAGCTACTTTTAAGCTGTTCTTAGTTCAGTGTTGTATCTATGAATGGAAGAAAAAGCCTTTTAGAACCACTTATATTGAAGTGTCTCCCATACAAACAATGAGAATATCTTAAACAAGCCACTTGCAAGATGAATTCATGACAGCGTTCTCTCACTGAATGGAAAGTATCCCCAGTATGTGGTGCATGCAGTGAATTGGTTCACAGACCCCTAACTCGGGGGTTACTGAGCAGCTGCCCAGAGCCCCGCATTCTAACAGTGAATGGATCGAAAGCCTTTCTGTCTGCAGGTGAAGACTTGCTCCTGTATTAGATACACACAGATGTTTCTCCCAAGCTGTGTGAGAGAAATGTTTGGCTCAGGGTTCTTTCAGTGAGCGGACCTCATCCCCGGTGCGTGGACACCTCACCACCATCGCCAGAACGCTCCGGCCAAGCTCTGCCCTCGTTCTCCTCGCCCCGCCACCCCCGTGTCCGTTAGGACTCTGCTCAGTTGCCACTTACCTGTGAGTCCTTCCTTGGCCACTGGTTCAGAAGGAGAGCCTGTTCTGTCCCCTCAGCAGCACTTGTCACCTTCGGATGACACTCTCATTTCGTGGCCTGATTGCTTCGTGTTAGCTGCTGCATAAGAGGCCGCTTGACCCCCCCAAGGTGGGACAGCACCAGCTTTTGGAGCTGGACCCCCGGCCCCATTCCTGAGTGACAAGCACTGGATGCAGGACCCGGGATCCAGCCAGCAAGACGCCGCGGAGGGAACACTGGATGGAGACTCGGCCCACCTCTCCCGCGACGGGCTGTGTCCCGCTGCCCACTCAGACCTCCTCAGGGTCCGCAGCCCCAAGGAAGACCAAAGTCTGACCCTTCTGACCACGTCGGCCAAGGTGGTGGGGTTGGGTGTCCAGGGAGAGTGGGGGCAGCTGAGGCGAGGTCCCCTGCCCCAGCACTTCAGCCCCTCGGGGCTGGACAGCTCCCCTTCCTGTCTGTGGGATGAAGGGGCGGAGCTACAAGCACCTCCCCGCCCCACCCCCCCACCCCGTGCCTGGAGTCCGCTCTCAGCAAACATCAGCCAAGTCCTGGCCTCCGTCTTCTAAAAAAACAGTTTATTTCCACCACCTCTGGGTTAACTTGTTGTCTCATTTGAAACCCCAATTTCCATGTTAAAGTGAAGCGTAATAAGTAGCAATAAAATCAGCTCATCCTGCGTTTGTTTTTCCCCAGCAAGGAGCAATCAATTTCCTGAGAGGTGTTCACAGCTACGGATAAACGGCGACCTGGCAAGATGCAATTGGCAAAGTGTCACTTTTATTCACGGCCTCAAATCTGAGAATGGGCTTGTCTGAATTTTAATTATCGGAAAGCACTTACCACCTTTGCTTTAATGAATTGTATAAAATTTAAACACGTGCCATTATATTTTATACATAAGAAAGCAATGGGCATGTATGGGGACGCTGGGTCTCCAGCCGAGCTGTAGCAATTTTCTTCACCCACACCCTCCGTCCCACCGTGTTCCCCGGCCTTGCATCCTGCCTTCTCTCCTCCCGCCTTCTCGCCCACTCTCCCTTTTGCCCTGTGAACCTTCAGCTAAGTGGTAGAGACTCACCCTTCCCAGCCTCATCCTCAAGGCTATAAGGTGCCTGGGTTCGGGGGGTAGCCAGGAGCACGGCTGTTTTGGAGCTGACCTCTGTGCCCACACACAGCTGGACGATGTCCCCTGCAGGGCTGAGACCACCCAGAGGCCCCAGGGCTCTCCTGCAGCTTTCTGCCTCACAGATGGGCTCTGTCTTCTGGGACATCACGTCCTTCTGTCCGACACTTGTCACAAGGGGTGCCAGGGGAGGCATGACTGGCTCTGTCCACCACCTCCTTCCTGGACCCCAGGCCACAGGGACCCCCACAAGTCCTTCACCCACAAATTTTAAATGAACAAAGTTGATTATGTGAAAAATGACTTCATTTGTGGAGAACCAACACCTCATGCTTTTATTTTTATCCAAACACACAGTTTCATCACAGGTTTTCTACTGAAAACCTTGCAAATCCACCATCAAAGCGAGAGACCCTGGCTGAACACGGTGCCCGGGAGGAAGACGAGAGCCAGCCCAGCTTGGGGTCCAGCAGGGAGAGGGAGGGGTTCCCAGTCCGAGGCGGCAGGGTGCTTCCACCTGGAGAGGGAGTCGGTCATCAGAGCCAGGACCTAGACGGTGAGCTGTGAGGGAGGCAGCGGCTGGTCCCCGGCTCAGCTTGGCGGACTCTCCAGAGATCCTCCCCTTTCCGGTGTCCTCCCAGTCCAGTGCCCACTTTTCCACGAGTGGACGTGGTGCCAGCAATGGAAGGAGCCAGAGGATCTGGACCTTGGGAAAAGCCAGCGTTGTGTGCGTTTTCCTCAGGATCACGCTGTGCGCAGGTGGGTGTTTGGGACAGGGCGACACAGCAACCTGAGGGCTTCCTGTCCTCTCTGCCCTCAGAAAACCCAACAGGGCTTTATCTTTCCACTTTCCAAGTCACACGTGACAGCGCCAGCACAAGCGCCGTCCACCGAGCCCGCCGCAGCCTTCTGCCACCTCCGGTGGGGATGCTCAGCTCCAGAGCTGCTCAGAAGCGTCAGGCTGTGCCCCGCCGTTTGCTTATTGGGGAAAAACCTCCGCACCTAATACCTTCTCAGATTGGCATGCAGTCCCCTAATGCGAGTGAAAGTGATTCCTTCAAAATCACTTAAATAGAAGGTGAAGGAATCTTTGAGTCAGAGGGTGGTTAATTGTCTGACTTCCAGGGCTCAGCTGCTCGTGAGCTCATCACTGGCCATGGTTTGACACCAGGCAAGGATATGGGGAGACGCCCAGGCCCAGAGCCCAGCCTGGAGGAACCTGCTTCTCCCTCCTCAGTGGGAAGCCGCTCCGACTCCCCAGAGGCGGGAAGCTGTGGTTGGGGCATCCGCTGGGCAGGAGGGCGGAGAGACAGGAGGGCGGGTGTGAACTGCGATAAACAAACAGCCCCTGTGCTTTTTTTTTTTTTTTTTTTTTTTTTTTTTTGCAGTACGCGGCCTCTCACTGTTGTAGCCCCTCCCGTTGCGGAGCACAGGCTCCGGACGCGCAGGCTCAGCGGCCATGGCTCACGGGCCCAGCCACTCTGCGGCACGTGGGATCCTCCCAGACCGGGGCACGAACCCGTGTCCCGTGCATCGGCAGGCGGACTCTCAACCACTGCGCCACCAGGGAAGCCCAGCCCCCGTGCTTTTGATTGGCTACCCCAGCTGAGAAAACTGCCCTAGTGGCTGGAACTTTGTGCCAAAAGATCGTCGGCTCCCCGTCAGCTCTAGCAGCTTTGAAGGATCGTTTACTAGCGGCCGGTGCTATTCTACCATGTGGAGATTCGCCATCCCCCCCTCCTCGGTGGGCTGAGGGGAGCAGCTGACCAAGACCACAGTCAGCACTGGGCAAGGATCTGAAGCCAAGGTTCCTCACTGGAGAATATGCCCATAGAAGGTGTCCTTAAAATGTCACCATTTGTGACCCACGGAAGCTAGAACACAGCCCTCAAGGGCTTCTCCACTGTGTCCCAGCTGCTCATAGGTGACGTGCAGGCCCCAGGCAAGCAATGGCCAGCTGGTGCTCACACAGGCAGACCTGCAATGCAGGAGAGAGACAGGCCAGACACAGGGAGTGGTGATTTGGATGCAGGCGGCTGGAGTTACAAGCCCACCCTCCCTCCACCACCCTGCACGCTTGCTGGAGGGAGAAAGGGCCCATGGCTGTTCAGTGAGGAGATCATGCGGGCAAGTTCAGGACGCGGCGGTGTTTCCCAAAGGCTGCTTCGAGGAACCCTGGCTGTGGGAGGTGATCCTGGAAAGAGCATCAGGGAGAAGAACCAGGGAGAAGCCACCAGGAACAGGAGAAGCCCTGGAAGGGGCGGGGCAGGAGGTCCAGGCCTCCCTGTGGACAGGGTCAGAGCGATTGGGTCTCCAGATGGCAGGCTGTGTCAGCGACTTGGGGGCTGAGATGATGCTGACACAGAGGCTTCTCATCTGCTCGGAAAACCCTGGAGCTGTGCTCATCGGGAGAAATGGCTTGATTGGAGAACAAAGCCCGGGACCGTCACAACCCAGGACACACATTGATTCCAAAAAGACAAAGAGCTGAAGTCCGCATCTAAGGACAAAGCTCTTAGACATTATATTCAGTAAATGGCAGCATCAGTGGGAAACAGTTTCCAGTGTACTCAAGGGCTGGGTGGGCCTCAGAGGTGCTGATGAGAACCCTCATCTGCGTTTCTCCAAGTCAGCCTTGAAGGCCACTGACTGCGGGGTCTCCTGGCGTTTCTGTAAATGGTGCAGGTTTGCTCCACGGACATCTCTGGAGTGGTGCCTGCGCTCACCAGGCAAGTCTCGTGCACACCACCTCCTGGGAATCTTGTATTTAGGCCCAGTTCTGGCACACGAAGACCTGGCAGATCTGAAATCAAAATGTGTGAAGAAGACTAAGCCTTTTCTGCATTAGGACAGTCACTCTGACGAAGCTCAAGGGGAGGGCGCTTTGCTTCCCCAGAAGAGATGACAAGTACAGCTGGCACATGCTGGCCCTGTCCTTTCCTCTGCCAGCACCTCCCTGACTCCAGGGGACCCTGGGAGGAGGGGGCGTGAGGGCAGCAGATGGGGGCCGACCTGGGATCCCAGCCGTCTCCATCAAATCCAGAAAGACCTCCCTTCCACTGTCAGCGCACAACTACTGAGCACCTACTGCATGCCAGGCTGTGTGGGTCAGGTGGACTCTGGTCGGTGTCACACTGACATGCACGGTGGAGGATAATGGGTGTCGAGCAGGAAGTGATCCCAGGCCCCGTCAGTCTAGCACGGATTGTGGCTCTGCTGACTGGGGAGATGCCACCTCCCAGAGCCCCAGACACCCGGCTGTTCACAGGCGACACCAGTTGAAAGAAGCAAGCGTGAGATTTGGGAAAGCGCTTCTGCCGGAAAGGGCCGGAGGTCAGGGAGCTGCACCCAGGTTGGGAATTACAAACTGGGGAATGGGTCAGAGGTGCTTGCCTTGTGCTGGAAAGTTACATATTCCATAGTTTCCTTTTGATGTCAAACATTGTAGAATAAAGTGAGAAGCCAGTGCACGGAGGCAGGTGGGAGGTAAGCAGTGGGGCATGTGGGCTGGAGGATGCCCTCGGGCCATGGTGTGGGGCTGCTCACAGCCTGTCTGTCTCTTGGACACTTTGCTTTCCGAGGTTCTGGGTGTACTCTGCTTCTACTAACCCAAGTAATCGTCTCTGAGGGTCATTTGTCTCCCAGGTGATTTTCTAGAGGAGCAAAATGAGGTGTTGGTCGGATGAGCCTGCAGAAGACGCAGGGCTGGGACTGGGCCCCCCTCCTCGAGGAAGAGTTTGATGTGAGGGATGCTCTGCGGCCACAAAAGTCTCAGGGTGGGAAGGAACCCAGCGAGGCAGGAGCCAGAGGCGGACAGGAGGGCCTCAGAGTCGAAGGTCCAGGGGAACGTTCCCAGGATCTGGATCGGAGGCTCTGGGAGGACCAGCCAGGAAGTCCTGACAGTGTGTGTTCACAACCCTGTCTGCTGCTAATGCTGTCAGCCTCGCAAAAAAGATGCAGATGAATGCACTTATATACAAAATGTACGTTGTATACCACCCTGTGGGTGTTTCCAGAAATAAGTCTGGAAGCAGAGTACATCCTTAAAATGGCAATTTGGATGCGTGACTTGTGCTGTTGCCCCAGCCAGGATGGCCAGCGTTCCAGGATTTGCTTACTCGCTGCAGGGCTCAGCTCCCCTAAGCACTCCACGGGACGGAACGTGTCAGAAGGTGTGAACACTGTGAAACGTGAAATCCGAAATGGATCCAACATCTGAATTACCAGAAGCGATATCAGTTTCAACAACAAGACCAAGATCAGGTTGAGCAGACAGAACACTTTAATCAATGAAAAAGGAAACAGGCTTAAGTGAAGTCACCATCCTCCTGTCCCTCTTATCACCCTGCTGACCTAGTCAGCCCCAGACACGCAGTCTCCTCCGACCTCAGGCCACCCAGGTGTGCCAGGCGCACACCTTCCCTGCCAGACCTGTTATCCCCGCCAGTTCTTCCACAGGACCTACTCACTGCCCCGTGCAGCAGGGCGGGGTCTGGCTCCAAAACCCTAAGACCAGGGTTTGGAAGAGCAAGGGGAGAGTGTGTCTCCGTGAAGGGCCACTTCCTGTGGATTTGGGAGAGGTTCCTCGGGTTTCCTTCTAGTTTGGGGAACACGTGCTGGGTTGGTCTTATTCGTGCACCTGCCTGGGTGGGTGGCAGGGGGGAAGGGGTCTGAGAGCACCCTCAGTATCCCCTTCAGCCCATCTCTTCCCCCAGACCTGGGCAGTGGGCCACAAGAGTGGGGGGCAAGCAAGGGCAGGTCAGTGGGCGAGGCTGGCATAGAGTCGGCTTTTCAGGCCCCTCTCCCAGGGCCCAGGGCGCTGTGAGGGTTCATCTTATGTGTGGATTTGTCTGGGCCATGAGGTGCCCAGCTGTCTGGCTAAGCCTTAATCTTGGGTGTACCTGTGAGGGTGCTTCCAGAGACTGAGTAAAGCAGCTGCCCTCCCCGGTGTGTGTGTGTGTGTGTGTGTGCACGTGTGTGTAGGGAGGGGCTCATCCAACCCACCGAGGACCTGAATAGAACAAAGAGGAGGAGGGAGGGAGAATTTGCACTCTCTGCCTGACCTTTTGAGCTGGGGCAGTGGTCTTCTCCTGCCCCTGCACTGGGACTTACACCACTGGCTGTCCTGGGTCTCCAGCTGCAAGAGGGCAGGTGGTGGGACTTCTCAGCCTCCAAAATGGTTTGAGCCAATTCCTGTAATAAATATATATGTATATGTGTATATGTCTGTGTCTATAACCATATCAGTCTCCATATGTGTATCTATATTTACATCTATATCTATATCTGTATGTATATCTGTAACTGTTTCTATATCTGTATCTGTAACTCTATCTATAACTGCATCTATATCTGTATCTGTATCCATAGCTATATCTGTAACTGTATCTACATCTATGTCAATATCTGTATCCATATTTATATCTGTAACTATCTATCACTATATATGTATCTATATCTGTATCTATGTCTATTTCTATATCTGTATCTGTAACTGTATCCATATCTGTATAGTATCTATATCTACATCTATATCAAAATCTGTATCTGTAACTGTATCCATATCTGTATATGTATCTATATCTGTCTCTACATCTACATCCCATTGGTTCTGTGTCTCGGGGGAACCCTGACCAATACAGGGGACAACTTGAGATGCCACAGGCCTGGCACCCTGTGAGATCCCTCCTTCCAGGGCCACATCTGGGAGCAAGTGTCACCCACATGCCAGCCCTGCTCATCCAGCAGAGACTGAGACCATCCAGCCCAGGAGAAGCTCTTCACAGCAGTCACAGTGGGTTGGAGCTAGTGCCACAATGGCAGGTCCTAGAAAGCCCAGCACTTTCTGTCACTGCTCTTCTGGACTCTTCAACTCCCCAGCCGATTACTGCTCAGTGACTGCAAAGTCAAAGGACTCTATGAATTTTAAAAAGCTGTGAAGAATTCTGCTCTTAATGTTCTTATGATTGTGTGACTCAGGCCAAGCCACTTTTATGGTTTTCTGATTAAATACACGTGGGCTTCTGAGAGAAGAGGAGGGCGTGTCAGGGACTCTCCAGATTTGGGGATTTTGACCTGTTGCTGCTCATGAATTGTTATGCGAAGGTATTGCCTTTATTAGACATCCTCTGCAGACGAGACTAAATTTTGACTTAAGTGAAGAGCAAAGTGAGTTGGTGATGAGGCACGTATCACACCATCTCTATGAAAATGTGGGAGCCCTTGATGGAAGGAATGGAAATCACACGCCCAAAGGACAAACAGCAGCAAATTACCGTGGCACCTCACTGTTCTGTAGCACCGCTTTGATTTTCCCCACTCCCCCAGCCTGCAGGGACCCTTTAAGTAGAATTCAATGATTTATAAATCCGTGTGTATTTCTTTCTTGCTCATCTGCCTGGTTTTTGGCTTTCTTTTGGTTTTGAGTTTTCCCCCAAATTCAAAGCAGCATTTTCCACCGTCTCACAGGCCTTGGGGAGCCGTCCTGGTGCCTCCAATTCTACGTCTGTCACATCTGCTGGGCTGGAACCGTTCCCTGATCTGCCCCCTACCATCAGCCCTACACCCGCCTCACCAGCTACTTGGAAGGAAGGCAGCTGACAGTACCAGCCTCATCCCCACATGCTGACTCCCGAGAGAGACACTTGCTGAGCTCATAGGAGGACTCGATATTCTTAAATGGGGGCCACGAGGAAGGACAGCTGGGGTGTGACACGCCGCTTCTTTCTTCTGCCTTTCCTTTCAATGTTGACACAAATTTTCAGCTCACCAGTGGCCATGCCTACTTCATCCTCAGCCGACTCCACATGGTGGCTCAGCTTTCCAGATGACGTGACCTCGGTGCAGACGGAGTTCGGCGCAGCATCCTGTGGTGTCACCTGTGTGTGTGTCTGTTAGAGACGGCACCTGGGTGTTCCCCGAGGAAGGGGAGGTCTGCTCAGCCTGAGGCTCTTCACATCATGGACTCCAGGAGGGAGTAAAGCAGCCCCCAGCCCCTAACTGAGGAAGAAGAACAGGAAGGTCTCCAGGGAGAGCTGCCAGTGACTCTCTGGAAATGCCCTTTCTATCAGCTAAGCCAGAGGCTGGATTTGCATGTTGTATCAGTTTCCTGGGGTTGTTGGAATGAAGTCCCACAGACTGGGCAGCTTAAACCAAACAAATGTATTCTCTCGTGGTCCTAGTGACCTCATGTTACCTCAGTCACCTCTTCGAAGACACTGTCTTTAAACACAGTCACATCCTGAGGTGCTGGGGGTTAGGACTCCAACACATGAATGTGGCAGGGGGGGGACCAGGAATGAGATGGGGAGGGACAGGGGCTGTGGGTCCTGCCAGGAGGTCCTCACAGACTTCAGGTGGCGCACAGCATGGACGGGGTCCCTGCAGGGTCTCCATGGAGTCAGGGGCTCTGCCGTCGCTGCTCCTTCCCCCCCAGGACATCTTCCCTCACGGTCTCCCTCCATCACACTCAGACGCTGGCTAGGCATCTCCCAGGGATGCCCGGCCCCCAACCAGACACTGTCACGGTGCCCTGGGCCTTGTTGGGCCCTTGTTGTCCAGCCCTGCTGGGGGCTCTCGGGAGCCTGAACTGTGAGCTTCTACCTGGACACCCTGGTCAGTCTGCAGGTGGACTCTCTTGCATATTTCCTGTCCTAGGATGCTCCCTCCACCCTAGACCTGCAACCCAACCTGGTCCCCACAGGGGGAGCAGGCTCACCATGGACTGGGACAGGCCCTGTGGATGATGAGGACCCAGGAGACACCACAGCCCCGTCTTCACGGCTGGTCTTCCGCACAGTCTTGGAGACTCCAGGTGTCACCAACAAATCATGGAGTGTCACCTTCATTTCATCCATGGGGCAGGGGGCCAATGTGCAGGGGCCATCCTCATGGAAGTCCCAGGTCCCCTCAGTAACCGGGTTGCTCTTTCTGCCACAGTGTGAAATCCAGGGGCAGCACAGCCATGTATTGTCTCTGGGAAAAGGGGGAAAGGAAGCAAGAACTAGCCTCATAATTGGGAGCCCACCGCCAGCAGCCTCCTCCAGATGGGACCTCCAGAGATGCCTGCAGGAAACTTCTGGAGCCTTCTTGCCAGCCATGCCCACACCCGGGACTCCCTCTTCAGTAGGAGGGGGACACAGAGGGTGTTGGTTTCTTTTACTAGGGAAAAAAAAAACCCAGAAAATCATCACCTGGAACCAGGCTCCATTATCATCTCGCTGCTCAGGTCAGGAGTCTGGTAGTCATGGTGCCTTCTCCACGAGGCCTCACAAAGCAGAAATCCAGGTGTTGGGGGCTGGTCCTTGTATGGAGGCTCTGGAGAGAAATCCACCTCCACACTCACTTGGGTTGTTGGTAAAGTCCAGCTCCTGTGGCCATAGCTGGGCTCCTGGGGGCCACCTTGTCCCCTCCATCCTCCAGCCAACGACAGACCGACAGCCTCCCATCCTCCCCAATCTCTGAGTCTCTGAAACTTCATCCTCTTCCATCAACTCAGGAAAACACTCTACTTCAGGGGCACTTGTGCTTGGCAAGGGGTGACCCCGTGAAGACAGCACAGACATACCAAATACACTCAGAGGAAAGGGCACCCGGGCCCTGGTCCTGCCTTCCCATGCCCTTGGGGTAGAAGGCATCATGGTTAATTTCATGTGTCAGCTCAGTGGGGCCTCAGGGAACCCGGATGTCTGCATGTGTCTGTGTGGCATCTTTGGATGAGACCAACACTAGAATCAGTGGACTCAGCAAAGCCGATGCCCTCCCCAGTGTGGGGTCTCTCTTAGTCCATTGAGGGCCTGAATAGAACAAACAGGCTGACCCTCTCTGGAGTAAGGGGAACCCTTCTTGCCCAGCTGCCTTTGAACTTGAGTCAAGGTTCCTTTTTCTCCTCCTGCAGCAGTGTAGAAGGTGCAATTTTCATCAACTTGGGGGGAATGAAGACAGAACTAGGGGCTCTGGGAGGGACCGCCTGGAGATTTAGTGCCATCTCTGCCTATCTGGCCTTCAGGACGGGAAGGAGAGGCCCAGGGGGTCCAGGGTTCACCCTCCAGGGCCTGCCCTTAGAAAGGTCTAGGGGTAGTTTACTGAATCACTTGGACCTGCTGTGGACATGCTGCCCGGGTGGTCGGGGCATCCAGGGAGGGGAGGGGCCATGGCCTGGACCAGAGAAGCCCACTCTCCCTGGCAGCCCAGCCCCAGGGCAGACAGGCCTCAGTTGGAGCCGCTGGCATCTCATCAAAGCCTTGTAGACACAGCAGAGACCTCCGACACACCAGTCACCTCCCCAGGCTTGGCCGAGGTCTTACTGACTTCTGTTTCATGACTGTGCTCAGCTTCATAAAGACCTAGCTGATAGGATGGATGATTCTCTGAGTCTCAGAGGGAAATTTAATCAAGTGTCTCTGATTCTTTCATGGTATTTAGTTTCGTAAAATGGTCTTTCCAACTTGCACCCTCCATATTCTATGAATTGAGAATTATTATGATTTTACATCAGACAACGTTTTCCTATCTAATCCAAGAAATCTCAGTAAAAATTGCAGTAGAAATCCGGATAATTGTAACCAATATGTGTGTGTATGTATGTATGTATGTGTGTATATATATATATATATATATATATGTGTGTGTGTGTGTGTGTGTGGTATATATATATATATATATATATATATATATATATATATATATATATATATATATTACTGAACACCAGAAATGACTCGGTATTGTGAGAGACATGTAGTTTTTCTCCTGATTCTCACTCAGGATGCCCCAGTGGCCCATCAGCACCTTCTGGGGGTGGTCGCAGTGCCTCACAGGACCTGGTGTGAAATCAGAGATGCCCTCGCTCAGGGACAGGGTACAAGACCCTTCTCAGTGCCCAGGGGTCCCCATGTGCCGGAGAATCACTGTCTTGCTGGAGGTGCAGAGGGGGATAAAAATAGAACAGCCTCATCTGGCCAGGGGCGCTGACAGCCCCATTATGCCCAGGCTGGAATGGTCATGGGCGCCATCCCCAAATTAGCCCATTTTTTACTAAGATGATAATGGGGCCCGGGTCTCTGCTCCCGTCCACTTCTGCATCAGTCCTGAAATAGCTGCCTGCGGGTCATCGCTTCTGCATTAACGTTTTCATCTCAATTCAATTACATTGTGCGAATTTCTGGGCGGCTGGTTTATCATGTGAGAATGTAATTTAAAAGTGGTCTGCACCTCACATATTTAGGAGAAAAATTAAGTAAAAAGTAATGAATGCTACCCATCTCTCCACAAGCACCCGTGAAGCACTTGGCCCTTTAAATTCTTTTTTGAAGGCGGGAAGATGAGGCCCAGCGGAGGAGGCCCGGGTACCTCGCCACCAACAGGGCTGTGCACAAATGATCCAGCGAAACCCGCCATTAAGAGTCTTGCTCTGCTTGTTAAGTGCAGCTGGGGTTACTTTGCCCTGATCTGTGATAATGCATCAATATTTTAGAGGCATTTTCAGTTTGGGATTTGTTTTAAAGCAACTCATAGTTGGTAAACAACTGTAAATCAGAGTATTAAATTAATCACATAACAAACGTGGTGGAGCCATTTTTGGTAACACAGTTGAGTTTATTTGCCTTTATTTTTATGTGGTTCACAGACACTGCACTTCTGATACGAATGAAAAGCTTTGTATTTAAGACACGGAGGCTCCAGTTAGACTCCGATGGCCTGTCCATTTGCAATTCTAAGACGTCCAAGGCGTCCTTCCACCAGCGTGAGGCCGTGAGGGCATAAACTGGGTTTAGACGCCCAGTCCCACCTTCGCTCTGGGCTAGGTCTCCGTCAGTCATGGGGCAGCAGGCGCAGTCCATTGAGGGCCTGAATAGAACAAACAGGCTGACCCTTCAAAGCAAGGCCGTGGACAGGCAGAACCCCGAGGCTCCGGTGCCAGGATCAAGGGCAGCAAGACGGGGGACCTTGGTCACCACCTGGCAAAGTAATGAGTGATGCTGGGCCCACCCCTGGTGGCCTGGCAGGCAGCGTGGACCACCGCATGAGGGGCTGGACTGGAGGACCCTTGGGGTCTTGCATTTCTGAGATAAAGGGCTCTCAGGAAACCTCAGGAGGACGCGCCCGAGCCTGGCTCCCCAGGGAAGAGCTCCCTCAGACCCTGACTCTCAGCTCTCAGAGGAGAGGAGTCACTTTAAGTGGAAAAATACAGATTCTGATAAAAACAACCACATACGTCATGTTTCCCTCTGTGAAGAGCATGTTCTCAGCAAACGTCTCCCCATAAACCTGGGTGTGTCTTCCCACTATTGTAGGAACTGGGCTATTTGTTGTGATTCTGTCATTAAAAAGTCGGCCACCTGGACCTGAATAGGAAAGCATGTTCCAGGGGGCCAGGCAGGGCAGCAATCACCACCCCGCACCCACACCCTGCTTCCTGCCTCTTCCCCCCAGGGCCAGTGCCCTGGTCTGTGCTGCATTCCCCGGGTGGTCCTGATGAGGCCATGAGAACCTGGCAGGGCATCAGCACCAGGGCCAGCTCCATCCAGGATGGAGCCTGTCTTTGCTTTGGGCCTAGGTCCACTTTCCTACATTTTGGGGACTGATCACCTTACACTTCAGGCCTCCACGGATAGCAGTCTCCAAACAAAACCTGGGGACTTGGGGCTGCTCCATCTGAGGAGGGGGGACCCTCATCCCAGCCAGGAGGGTCCTGGGCAGTCCCCACAGCCCTCCCCACAGAGCTCCCCACAGATCACCCCACAGAACTCAGGCAATAACTGCCTCAGAGCGGGTGGGCCTGGGCCCTGGAGAGGCTGAAAGAAGTCAGTGGGGGCCGGTCGCACAGGTGTGGGCATGGAAGGACCCTGACACCCGCAGGCAGGGCCTCGCCATGGCCACAGCGGCGTTCTTCAGGGCACACAACAAGATGCCCTTCTCCTGGGTCCCCTCTTCTTGTCCAGGGCCGTCCTCCCAGGTTCAGATCTGGTCTTGTGCCCGCATCTTACATCAGAGCTCTTGGCAGGATGCACGGCTGTGGGATGGAGATCAGAGCCCTCTGCAGATGAAGAGGCCTGCAGGGCCCAGGGGCTCCTACCCGCTCCCCAGTCCCGACTCCAGCTGTACGGCCCTGTTCCAGTGCTGAGCCGACCATGGCTCCAGCCTGGAGCCTGCGGGAGTGCCCTACCTTCCCGTGGTCAGCCCCTCACTGCTCCAGCCTCAGCCTGGGCTTCCTTCCTCGGAGCTGTCTTCCTCGGCTCCACAGCCCAAGTCCAGTCCCTTCCCATGAAGGTCTCTCTTAGGTAAAGTTGGGTCTCCATTTGTAACTACACAGCATCACTGCAGTGAGCCTGTTACGGCCCACATGCCCTGGGCTGTGAGGATCCTGGAGCAGGGACTCTGCTCTCATTGTCACTGTCATCCTGGCACCCAACTTCCAGCCTGGCATGTAATGGGATGCAATGGAATGGATGGAAGAAAAGGGGGCAGGGGGAAGGAGTGGATGGATGAATGACGGGTGATGGATGATGCATGGATGGATGGGTGGATGGATGGGTGGGTGAGTGAAGGAGTGAACAGTCTCCACTGTGGGTCAAGGAGCTTCCTTCAGGTGTGAGTTGCAGTGTTGGCTGAGTTCAGTGTGAATGCATCGACAGTAGGTATGAAACAGGGTGTCTTTCACACTGAAGGGAGGATGGAAATGCTGTGGGCAGAGGTTCCTGGAACCCAGCCCTGTGTTTCCCCAGGAGCAGTAGCTCAGCAGTTGCTGATGCTGTGTCAGGCAGCTGTGTAGAGCATACCTATTGCGGGGGAGAGAATGGACCATTTTCTCTTCCCCAGACCCCTCCCAGCTATTGGCGTCTGTGTTCAGACCAGGGGTAGACATGGAGCTGCTGGGCCTCTGAGCTCCATCCTGCCTTCCGGGCCTTGGGTCCCACAGATCCACCCAGATGGGCAAGGTAGAGCAGCAGGCTGGGGGTCAAGGTCCTGGCTAATAGTCCTGCTGCAGCCAGCCCAGCCCCTTGACCCCCAGACCCTGCCTGGTTCCTGTGCTCAGAGGGTGAGCTGTGAGAAGCCTGCTCTTCAGTTCCATCCACAGAGACGGTCACTCTGGACTGTGCTGGGCAAGCCCTACAGGTCAGGATGGATGGGAAGCTTTGGATCCCATCGGCAGAGCTGACCTGAGCCCCGAGACCCCTGAGCAGGGCCCACAGGCGGCTCTTCTCAGGGGCCCCGGGGCCTGCCTCACGCACTGGAGGTCGGTGACTTCAGAGCCCACCACTGTGCTTGGGTGGGTGCTGGCCGCAAATGGGACACTTGTCACACAGGAGCTGAGCCCCAAGGAAGAGCCGGTGGGGGGAGGGGGAGTGGTTGCTCATTATGTATTTTTGCTTAACGGATATTCACTATTTTTATTTACCTCCTTAACCCGCAGCTATGTAAATAAATGCAGTGCAATACTATTCCTACAGCAAAATGAATTATGAAATAATTTCCTGAGGAATGAATGAGGGATCCTGGGTCGGCCGCCAACAGGAGGGCCCTCTGGGCAGGGCCTGAGCTGGGGCTGACGGAACTTCTGTGCCCCAGCGTCCACCCTCGGGGACCAGGTGACCAAGTGTAGACAGAGCTGGAAGCATGCCCTGTCTCCATCGCCGCCGGGCCCAGAGTGTTCCATAGACCAGAACACAAGGGCAGTGCATCCCGTTGGCAGCGCATCCCCTGCGCCCCTCCCCCATGCACCTGCTGGCTTCTCAGTGGGGTGCACCTTGCCTGAGCCCTTCCTGGGGGGCAGCAGCAAAGACAGAAGTCCTGACCCTTCAGAGGTTCAGGGCTTCTTAAGGAGCCCCCCGATGTCCTGGCATGGACACCCCCTCACTCTGCCCGCCATCTTTGCTCTTCAATGGATTCTCACCTGTGTCTGCCTGGCTATGCCCCCTGCAGGCTGTCCTGAGTCCCAAGACCAGAGACCATTCTGTACCTGTGTGTCTTCAGCATCCAGCAATGCACTGGGCCCATCACAGGCACTCAGTAAATGTCGCCTCCAGGCTCTGAGTTGAATGGGTAATGGGTGGCACTTACAGCAGGATTGGGGCACGTTGGCCACCTGTCATGTGGACAGAGACCCCACAGTTTCTCAAGGTCCCATCAACCCCAAACCAGGGAGGAAGTAGGCCCCATGACAACAGTGCATCCCAGGGGAGGGGCCAGCAGCAAGGCCTGGAGTTTCTGTGCATCACCGTCTGCTTTGGTGGAGGGTCAACCAGACACAAGAGATGGGCCAGCCCAGATCTTGAGGAGTAGGGGCCTGTTGTGAGGGTGTGCAGATGAAAACCCACACATGGCAGCTAGGAAGGGGCCAGTGAGGGTTCTCACCTGCTCTGCCAGTTGCTGCCCGGGTCCCTTTTGCCTGGCCTCAGTTGTCTTACCTGTAAAAGGCAGACAATGATAGAACTTACTCCATAGAAGTGCTATGAGGATTAAATAAAATACTCCTTGCAACCTCATAGCATAAAACAACCCATGTACATCACCAGTGCAGGGCATGGCACAAGAGTTTAATAAATACAAGTGACTCC
This sequence comes from Mesoplodon densirostris, assembly GCF_025265405.1. NCBI lineage: Eukaryota > Metazoa > Chordata > Mammalia > Artiodactyla > Ziphiidae > Mesoplodon > Mesoplodon densirostris. The sequence goes on along the minus strand of NC_082671.1, from coordinate 61,400,065 downwards.
TACTCAATTCCTCACTGTATTAGTCAGCTCAGGCCAGAACACCACAAACTGGATGGCTTATATAACAGGAATTTATTTTCTCACAGTTCTGGAGGTTGGATGTCCAAGATCAAGGGGTCAGCAGGGTGTGTGTCTGATGCGGGCTCTCCCTTTGAGTGGCAGACGGTGCCTTCTTGCTCTGTCATCCCATGCACGGACCTTCTGGTGTCTTCTTATAAAGACACTAATCCTACTGGATCAGGTCCCCACCCTTAGGGCCTCATTCAACCTTAATTACTTTCTTAGAGGCTCCATTTCCAAATACAGTCACACTGGGGGTTAGGGCTTCAAAGTGTGAATTTGGAAGGACACGAATATTCAGTCTGTAACCCTCATAAAGGGTAACACTCTAAAGCTTTGTGATAAAGGCCTGTTGATTAGAAAGGCAGGAAGGTGCCCCAAGAGTTCAAAGAGAGAGAGGGGGGTGGTAGATGGGCAGTGGTCAGTGATGGCCTAGCAGAAAGGGACCTAGGAGGAGAGTTAAAGGGAGTAGCAAGAGGTCAAGTTAGCCTGAGCAAGCTATAGAAATGGCACTGTGTCCAGTGATGGTGCATCTGAAGGCAGAAGGGCCAGCCAGCTGCATGTTAAGTTCTTTCACTGGCTTGACATACTGTGAGCACAGACAGTGACTCCAAATGCCAGTGGCCTAGAAAAAAGAATCCAGTTCCGCCCACTTGGAGCTTCTCTTTGGCTGGAGAGATTTCTAACCGCAGCTGCTTTGGTGACATAAAGCTAGTCCCCTGTGACATTGACAGTTGAGTCACATACTGGATGAAGAGACAGAAGTTCCCCTTGCAATGCTGAGAAGCCACCAATATTGGGGTCTGTTATAATTTTGTGGATAATAGATCATATCACATGTGAGAAGAATTCATAATACGGAGATGAAGAAAAACAATTTATTAATGTTAATAAATCCTCCAATAAAACTTCCAGGAGGACCTATAGTGATAAATTGAATAATTATGAGTATAATTATGACTAACTAGAAGTATAATTTCATGCTAATGCAATAATAATGACACAAAAGTGTAGATCATGAATTTTAACTGCTTAGTTATTTCACATTTCCACAAGTATGGACCGAAAAAAAAAACAACTCTCTGAAATCTGATCAAATTATGGTTGACTGAGAAAGTGTTCTTGGTTTAAACAGGCATCTTATTGATTATCTTTACTGGACTGCAAAAAAGTCTTATGCTAATTAGGAACTTGAAGACACTGAATTTAGGAAATAGATACTCAGTAATGCAACACTTCTCTGAGTCAGAAAAATCTTATTAATCAACCGTTTTATCACCCTTGAGAAGGATAAAACACCACATGAAAGAAGAGGGGTGGCCAGAATTTGTATTAAGTCTGCATTTCATGATGATAAGTGTTTCCAGGAGGGATAGACTCAACTCAACATAGTATTTTAGGGTATTAGAGGCAGCCCCAAGCTAACTGCCTCTGAAAGGAAGGATGCCCAGGCAATACGGGATGGAGCATGTAGGCAGTTACCCTCAGCCTGGACTCTGGACCCAGGCAACACAGCTTAACACCCTGTAGGGTTTTCCTACAGCTTTTCATTCATACGATTACTGGGGGCTCTAAGAATTGTCTGTGTGCCATGAGAAAGACTACCAGGACCGGCACTGAGATCAAGTCCTGTAGTCACACGGAAATGTGGGGCATCTGAGTTGACCACAAGGGCCCCAGTTGGGACACACAACCCCCTCCTGTGCTTGGCTGGCTCTCCTGGTGTTATTTTTGCAAATATCTTCCAGTGGATGCCGGGCAATGGGACTGTACTTTGTGGACAACCTTTCCCCTCATGGAGACCTGGGGAGGAGAGATGTCCTCCCAATACAAAAAGCCTGAAGTGGACACTGGGATTAAAGGTTCCATTCATCTATTTTAAGAAATGGCCAGCCGCGGAGCGGCTGGGCCCGCAAGCCATGGCCGCGGAGCCTGTGTGTCCGGAGCCTGTGCTCCGCAACGGGAGAGGCCACAGCAGTGAGAGGCCCGCGTACAGCAAAAAAAAAAAAAAAAAAAAAAAAGAAATGGCCAGTTTTCCAAGTGGTTATGTCCCCACCTGTAGTGCATGAGCCCTCCAGTTTCCCCACTTCCTTGCCGTGGGCAGGATCAATTTTTAATTTTCGCCATTCCGTTAGATGCATGGTCATGTCTCATCACTATTTTATTTGCATTTCCCTAATGACCAATGATGTTGAACGTTTTTTCATGCACTTATCTGCTATCCAAATACTTCTTTGCTGAATGGACTGTTTGAATGTTTTGTCCATTTTTTACTGGGTTATTTTCTTATTGAGCTTTGAGAGTTCTTTATGAATTCTGGACCCAAGTCCTTTATGAAACTTATGCTTTACAAAGACTTCTTTCTCCCTGTCTGTGACTTGTCCTTTTACTTTAGTAATAGTCTTTTGAAGACCAGAAGTTTTTAACTTTGAAGAAGTCTAATTTATCAATTTTTTATTATATAGGTTTTATTTTTGGTGGCATATCTATGAATTATTTGCCTAAACCAAGGTCTCAAAGATCTTTTCTATGTAAACTTCCTGAAGTTTTAGAGTTTAGATTTTATATTTAGGACTATGACCCACTTTGAATTAATTTTTGCATATGGTGAGAAGTGTGATTAAAGTTTGGAGGTTTTTTGCATATTTATATCTGAATGTTCCAGCACAGTGTGGTGAAAAGACCATCCTTTCTTTACTGAATTGCTTTTGCAACTCTGTCAAAATCAGCTGCTCATGCACATATAGATCTATCTCTGGACTTTCTATTCTGTTCCATTCACCTATTTATCTATTTCTAAACCACTTCATTCTGTCTTGATTTCTGTGGCTTTTTAGACATAAAATCAGGTAGCGTGAATCCTCCAACTTTGTTCTTTTGTTCAAAGTTGTTTGGTTAGTCTTAGGCTCTTTGAAATTTCATGTGAATTTTTGAATCAGCTTGTTAATTTCTACACAAATACTGGGTGAAAGTTTGATTGGGATTGTGTTGAATCTACAGATCAGTCTGGGGAGAATTACATCCCAACAGTCCTGAGTCTTTGGACCCATGAAGTCTCTATTCATCCGGTTCTTTTGTGATTTCTCTAAGTGATGCTTTATTGTTGCCTGTGTATACGTCTTCTACATCTGTTGTCAAAGTTGTCTGTAGGTATTTCATATTCTGATACTATTGTAAAGAACATTGTTTTTTTGTATTTTATTTTCTGATTGTTAGTTACAAGTATATACATTATCCTGCAATAATGCTAAAATCACTTATTATTTCTAGTAGCTTTTATGTAGATTCCACTGGATTTTCTAAATAGACTATCATGCTATCTCTGAATAGAAACAGTTTTACTTCTTTCAAATCTAGATACTACGTACTTCTGGATGCATTTTTGCTCTATTGTATGTACTGGTTAGAACTTCCAGTACAATGATGAATGGAAATGGTGAGAGCAGACATCCTTGTCTCATTCTTAGGGGGAACCATTCAGTCTTTCACCACTGAGTATGATGTTAATTTGCCATAGATGCCCTTTATTAGGTTGAGGAAGTCCCTTCTATTCCTAGCTTGTTGAGAATTTTTATCATGGAGCCATATTTGACTTTATCAAGTGTTCTGTTTGTTTGGTTTTTGGCATCTATTGAGAAGATTGTATGATTTTACTCTTTTGGATTTCTAATATGGTCAGTTACCTTAATGGATTTTCAGATGTTAAAAGAAACTTGTTTTCCTAAGATAAATCCTACTTGGTAATGATTTATTTTCTTTTTCATGCTTTGTTGAAGTCAATCTGCTAAAATTTTGTTGAGAATTTTTATACTTACATTCATAAGAATTATTGGACTGTGGTTTTCTTTCTTGTGATGCATCTGTGTTTTTTGTTTTTGTTCTGTATTATAGTACTGCTGACCTTATAAAATGAGATGAGAGGTATCCCCTTCTCTCCAACAGTGAGGAAGAGTGTCTGTAGAATAGGCACTATTGCTTCCTTAAATGTTTGATAGAACTTACCTGTGAAGTCATCTGAACCTGGAGGTTTCTTTATGGAAGATTTATCAGTTTTTTAAATCTCTCCAAAATATCAAATTTTGGTTTGGTTGATTTTCTCTATTGTTTGCCTCTTTCATCTTTCATTGGTTTCTGCTCTTAGTTTATGATTTATTTTCTTCTACTTAATTTTGGTTTAATTTGGTCTTATTTTAGTCTCCTAGAGATCTTTGATTAAGATCTTTCTTTTTTTCTAATATAAGCATTCACTGCTATAAATTTCCCCCTAAGAAATACTTTAGTGGCATCACACAAATTTTGATCTATTGTATTTTAATTTTCTGTCAATTCAAAATATTTTCTATATTTCCCTTTTCATTTTTTGAATTATTGGCTATTTAGGAATATGTTAGTTTCCAAATATTGGGTGGTATTTTTCAAAGTTTTTTTTCTTTTATTGATTTCTAATTTAATTCCATTGTATTCAGAAACAACTTCTGTGTGACTTAAATCCTTTTCAATATACTGTGACTTTTTTATGACTCATAATGGTCTGTCTTGGTAACTGTTTCATGTAACCTTGAAAAGAATGTGAATTTTATTGTTGTTAAGTGGAGTATTTTATAAATGTCAATTATTTCAAGTATGTTGATAGAATTTTGGCCTTATATATAATTATTTTCTATCTACTTATTCTGTCAATAATGGAGAGAGTAGTTTTTAAACCTCAAAATATAATTATAGTTTTTTAACTTATTTTTTATCGTATCAGTTTTTGCTTTATATATTTTCAAGCTTATATTAGGTGCATAGGAATTTAAGGTTGTTATGTGACCTTGGTGAATTTACCATTTTATCATTATGAAGTGACAGTCTTTATCCCTGGTAACGTTTGTTGCTCTAAAATGTACCTTGTCTGATACTTATTCATTCATTCATGTAAGAGGGTTAACATGGGATATACATGTTTACTATTTTCATTTGAACCTATAGGTCTTCTATATTTAAAGTAAATTTCTTATAAATAGCATATATCTGAGTCTTTTTAAACTAACCTGACTATCTCTGAATTTTAATTGGGACATTTAAACCATTTATATTTAACGTGAATATTGCTATTCTTTATGTCTATCATCTTGCAAATTGTTGTCTATTTGTCTTACATTTTTTTTTCCCTTGTTACTCTTTTTCTGACTTCTTTAGAAGGAGAAAAATTTGATATAATATCAAATTCAGGGAATGGCCATTTCATTTTTTGACCAAAAGGTGTTTTCAACAAAAGGTGACCGTAGCACCCTCTATTACCTAACAGTAAGCAGGAGAGTCTAGGCTCACCAGTTTTCAACTATGGCTGGGGAACAATTAAACTGCTGCTGATTCATGAGGGAATACTGGGGGAAACAAATATACACAACAAGTACTACTGTACTTATTCATGATATTCAATTATATCATGGGTTAATCTTCACCCTGTCATAAATATGCACTGAATTTAATTCACAGAAACAAGGGGCCAATAATCTGGGTGTCAGCATATTTCAAAATACTTCTCTATTTTCTTATTCTTAAAATACTTTCCTCTTCTCTATACTATTTTGCAATTTTTAGTTTGTACGTTTTACTCAAGTATCCAGACTTATTCAATGTATGTTGCTGTAAAAACAAGGAAACAAAGGAAAATCATAGTTCTCATACTGCTTGTTAACATAAAGACATAATATAAGGTGTGTACTGTTGAGGCGTGATCACATGTCAAAATAGGTATTGTCTTGCAAATGTATTATTTCTATCAAGCATGTCTGTCAAGATGGGAATGTGAATGAATTTAAGTAGATCGTGATAGCTACTTAGGGGCTTGCCTATACACTGCATTCTATGATATGCGTAAATGCCTGTCTGATCCACCATTAATGGTGTAGGGAAACCAGAGCACTGATGAGCTTCGGAGCTGGGTGATGGGCACAGGGAGTCCAGGAAGTTATTCTCTCCTTTTGTGCACATGTTTGAAGAATGAAAGAGGGGGTAAGGGGAAAGAAGGGAGGGAGGGAGGGAGGGAGAGAGGGAGGGAGGAAGAAGGAGAGATGAAGAACTTGAGCCCAGGGAAACATCAAGGTTCCTACCAGGACTTCAGCCTCTGGTTGCACCACTGCCCTCCACACCCAGCCCCACTTTGGGTCACACAGAGAACAGGAAAACATACAAGTACTTGCCCATGTTTCTAATGACCAGAACAGACTAATTCTGTTTAAATGTATTAAAATGTGAATGTCCTGTTTTTCTCTGCATCCCCTGCACCAAGCACCCACCAGGAACAGTTACCAATCCATCCATATTTCTGTAGTGATCAATTAGGGGACAGGCAATGCTAGACCAGGAAGAGGCCTGGGGTCAGTGGATCCAGGGCTCCAACTCCAGGGTGGACGTCACTGCTTTCAAAGACCATGGTCCCCCAGGGGAGAGGTGTGTATCTCCCCAGCATGGCGACCCTGGGAAGGAGTCAGGAATCGGTGGTCTGCAACCTCAGCCAGGAGATGAGTTTTCTGAGACCCAAAGAGATAAAGGGACCTCTTCAAGGTCAGATGCTGAGTTAGGTGAAGAGTCAGAACCAATACAACTGAAAGGAAACCACTATTCTTCAGTTCATCTTCCAGGGCACAGGGCACGCACTGCTCTCCAGGGGCCACAGATGAGGGTGCAGGCAGTTGTACTTAAAATGTGGTGTAGTCCCCCCACCAGCATAGCTAAAATTAAAAACATGTCTGCAGAACACATCACTGATGGGGGAGTAAGCACAATTTGGGGACAGTCTGGCAATGGCTCCAGCTGCCCCTGGGTCAGCATCTGGCTCCACCCCAGGCTGTGAGTGTGAACTGTCACCAAAGGAATGATAAGATTGTCACAGGGGCATTTTTTTGTCATAACAGCAGGAAGTGGAAATGGCCTGTGATGGTTAATTTTATGTGTCAACTTGACTGTGCCACGGGGTACCCTAGCTGAGGCCTGGAGGGCCAGCAGTTGCTCAGGGGGAGGGGGCAGGTTTGGGGGCTTTGATATCCTGGGCAGAAGGGACAGTTGTTCACACCCCCGTGTCCTAAAGCATTGTTCACAGACTGGCTCATTTAAATCAGACCCTGCATTTGATCCTTGGGCTGCATCCATCATATATGATCTTATGACTTGAACAAGTAAGGAGGCTCACTCAGCTTTGCTTTTTCTCCAGGAACATGTTGATCAATGAAGGTCGAATTAAATCCGGACTTCTCTTCTGGACCTAATGGAAACAATACTTTCTCCTTTGAAAACACAGATAGCCCTTGGACGGACTTGGCGTCTTCCAGTGGCCTCTCCAGATACGCCTTTAACCCTCTCCTGGCTGGAGGGGGGCCCTCTGTGCCATGTGCCCATCTCACCCTCATCTTTGATGTCCGGCAGGGCTCAGTCCAGCGAGGAAGGGGCAGGAAGTGAGGGACGAGGAGGAAAGGCCCGGGTCCCCTGTGGTCCTGGGCTGATTGCTCTGTTCCTCTGAAGACCCCGTTCTGGGCTGGCACAGAGCCCAGTGAAGGCCCTCAGGTCTCAGCGGTCACTCCTTGGAGCTTCAGCGTCCCTCATCAGATGCCCAAACTCTGCCGACTCCCCAAGAGGCAGGCCCTTTGCTGAATTCTGCACAATCACCAGTTTCCTGCTGGCCCCTGACCATGCCCTTCTGCCCAAAGCCTCACAGCTTGTCTCTTGGATCACCTGGTCATTCTTGGGGTGGGGGGGAGGGGCATCCTTTTTCTTTTGTTCTCATCTCAATGATCCCTACAGTCAGCTCCCTTCAACAGGCCCCTCCTCCACACTCGCACTGGAAACCTCTTCGTCTGCACCTTCTGGGTGGATTCACAGATGAGTCCCATTAATAAAACCCGTTAATGGAATTCTCGACCTCATCAGAGAAGAGCCACAAGGACATCTCAGTTGATGCTAAAGAAGTAGTCGACAGAAGTCCACACAAATTCCTGTTTAAAAATTATAGAAGATGAAGACTGGGGAAGAACTTCCTCAGTCTGACAGCGGCTGTGCTCTCTAAGTGCTCAAAGAGACTGCTTGCCAGGGCAAAACTTCAGAATTGTCCTCACAGCCTCGAGCCAGGCCACCTGTGCTCCCTGCCGTTATTCGCCTTCTTCTGGGACCCTTAATCAAACAAGAAAATGCAGGGGTTAAAGACAGCTGGTCTTTTCCGCCACGTGTCCAAGTACTTCTCCTGAAGTGTCCAGGGTAGTGATCTAATGATCTCTGATACAATGATGGTTAGGATCCCCCACCTCGGAGATGAGAATCTGGGACTTTGGCCCAGTGCTTGGTAGTTAAACATGGAGACAGGAGCTGAACCGGAGTCCAGAGCCCAGACACGCTCTCACTGTGCTGCCCTGTCAGCCACAAGACGCAGAAATAAATGAGCATTGGAAAGAAAATCTAGAAACAATAAATGCTGGAGAGGGTGTGGAGAAAAGGGAATACTCTTGCACTGTTGGTGGGGATGTAAATTGGTACAGCCACTATGGAGAACAGTATGGAGGTTCCTTAAAAAACTACAAATAGAAGCACCATACGACCCAGCAATCCCACTACTGGGCATATACCCTGAGAAAACCGTAGTTCAAAAAGAGTCATGTACCAAAATGTTCACTGCAGCTCTATTTACAATAGCCAGGAGATGGAAGCAACCTAAGTGTCCATCATCGGATGAATGGATAAAGAAGATGTGGCACATATATACAATGGAATATTACTCAGCCATAAAAAGAAACGAAATTGAGTTATTTGTAGTGAGGTGGATGGACCTAGAGTCTGTCATACAGAGTGAAGTAAGTCAGAAAGAGAAAAACAAATACCGTATCCTAACACATATATATGGAATCTAAGGAAAAAAAAAAACGGTCATGAAGAACCTAGGGGTACAATGGGAATAAAGACGCAGACCTACTAGAGAATAGACTTGAGGATATGGGGAGGGGGAAGGGTAAGCTGGGACGAAGTGAGAGAGTGGCATGGACATATATACACTACCAAATGTAAAATAGATAGCTAGTAGGAAGCAGCCGCATAGCACAGGGAGATCAGCTGGGTGCTTTGTGACCACCTAGAGGGGTGGGATAGAGAGGGTGGGAGGGAGGGAGACGCAAGAGGGAAGAGATATGGGAACATACGTATATGTATAACTGATTCGCTTTGTTATAAAGCAGAAACTAACATACCACTGTAAAGCAATTATACTCCAATAAAGATGTTAAAAAAAAAAAAAAGAAAAGAGACTTGTTTGGAAACAGTATGTTTAGTCACCTAGAAATTCAATAGGAAAATTGGAAAACGACCAGAAATAATGAGACAGCTTGGCACTTTGTATCAACACATGTAATCAATAGCTCTCTAATGGAGAAAAAACACATTAGGAAAAGTAGTCACTTTTTACATTGGTAACAATCTCAAAAGTGTTAAGTATGTGTCAACAGACAGAATAAGAAGTGGCAACAGTTCTGTAAAGAAGGACATCGCATTACAGACGTTGCCAAAGGGATGGAATGGGGTACGTATGGACCGTCTGTATCCCCCCAAAATTCGTACCTTGAAGCCCCTCTTCTGATGGGGTAGAATTAGGCAGTTTACACGAGGCCATGGGGGTGGGGCACCTGATGGGATTAGACACTTATATGAGGAGGAGGAGATCCCAGATCCACTCTCTCTCCACCTTGTGGGGCCATGGAGAGTGGGTGGCCGCCTGTAAGCCAGGAAGATGTTGCCCTCCAGACACTGGATCTGCTGACACCCTCTTTCTTGGACATTTAACCTCCAAACAGTGAAATAAACATCTGTTCTTTAAACCACCCAGTCTGTGGGATTTTGTTATATCCACCCAGGCTGCAGGGTGGGATGGATGTGAGCTCAGTCCCACTTCTGGGAAGAACACCATTGTCTTCAGACTTTCCCACCAGAGTCCTGGAAGGCTGGACCTTTGTTTGTGACTCCTGAGGGCCCAGGACCCAGAATAAAGCAGGAGCCCAGTGAGGATACATCAAGGGAAGGAGAGAAGGAACTGGACAAGCTCTCAGGAAGAATTATCCTGGAGCTTAATGCGCTGATTTGAAATATCACCAGGAAGGAAGAAAGAAGCATAGCAATAAAGGAGAATGTTATCCTAGAATATTAGAAAAAAACAAAAACCTCTCAAGCATATGGAATAGTTTCCGACAATGAGATGCTGTCACAGACTTTGTAGCAGAGCCACAGGCCAAGGGTCTGTGAGCCTGGACCCTTAGGCTTCAGGTCATCACATTGGAGCAAATGGTAATTTGTGAGGGAGAAAAACAGTCAAGTAAAAGTCCTATCAGTGGGTCTGAACAAAACTTGTGGGACCTTGTGTTTTGTTTTATTTTTTTTAATGTGTGAAGAAATGTACAGACATCAGGATGGCCACCAACCCTCGAGTTGGAGTCCCCGCACCGAAGAGCCTCCCGTCCTAGTCCAGGCTGCTTCCCCTCACCCAGCCCCCACGCCCCAGAAGGTGTCCTTCCCTGGCTGGGGAGTGGGGCTGGATACACTGCTGGATTTCAATGTTTCTGGCTGTTTCTTTTTCTGAGTCCTCCCAGGTTTGTTAATGAGCAATTTGGGGAAGCTGTTTGGGGAGCTGTTAGCCAGACACTGTCTTCAAGTGGGAGCCCCAGCTGAGCTTTACTCTCTGCCAACATCCCGCCTGCTTCCAGAGGCACCAGGCATGCTGCTCGGTCTGCACACACCAAACACAGCCCCACAGCTGACGGCGTTGAATGGGAAGCCGTGCCATCGCTCTGTAGCAAGGAGTGACGCGTTTTCGAGATTTCCAACTAGCATTGAGCAAAGAGCTGTCTCTTTTTGGTTAGCCATCCTTCTGTCACACACTGCTCAGATGTTTTCCCTTCCCAGCGCGGTCAGCACCGTGGTTTCAAGACAAGCACGACTGAGGGGACTAAGACAACAAGGAAATTGTCCATTTCTGGCACTAATAAGAGCATTTATTAATAGCACGAGCATAGTCGTTAACTGGCCCCAAAGTACTCTCCCGTTACAGATGACCCGCTTCTATCTTCTGGTGTGGCTGGAAGAGACTTCACCTGATTCATTTTAATTATTTTCCAGAAATGATCCATTTTCCATGAAATTGTGTATAGAGTTTATTTCATTCCTAGAAGTCATTACTCTGTCATGAAAAATCCCAAGTGCCCTGGCGCATGGGGGGATAAAATTAGCCTCAACTCTCATCACAGAGCAAAGGGTAATTTTGCCTCCATGCCTGGGTACAAGCCTTTGAGCGGCTCTCTTAGTCTGCGTTGAGAGTGGGGTCTGCTTTAAGGGATAGGAGGCAGAGCCAAGCGCCCTCTGAAAGGTTGAAGGTTGCAGAGGGCCAAACAGGCTGTTTACTACGCAGGCGTGACACCTGGGAAAGCATTCCCAGCCTTGGAGCCGCAGGCTGTCGATCCTGACGGGTTCTAGGAGGGAATCTACCAAGCAGTGCTGACACGTATGCTCAGCTCTCTAGTCTGCGTGAAAAGATTTTTTGCATACATTCAGGGAAGAGTTATTGAGGGGCCGTGGATATGAGACAAGACAGCAAGGTTCTGTTCTCTCGCTCAGTGCCAACATCCTAGGACTATCTTGAATGTCACTTAAAAATGTGTAATGTTCTGGGCTTCCCTGGTGGCGCAGTGGTTGAGAGTCCGCCTGCCGATGCAGGGGACACCGGGTTCGCGCCCCGGTCTGGGAAGATCCCACATGCCGCAGAGCGGCTGGGCCCGTGAACCATGGCCACTGAGGCTGCGCGTCCGGAGCCTGTGCTCCGCAACGGGAGGGGCCACAGCAGTGAGAGGCCCGCGTACCGCAAAAAAAAAAAAAAAAAAAAATCTGTAATGTTTTTAAATAGATTCTGCAGTTAATCAGGCATAATTCCACATCTCTCTGTAATGCGATTTAAGTATCCGTAATTCCCAAGCCAGCCTCCTGGATCTTGTGTTGTGTGCCATGCTGCGGAAGACTGGAAGCAAAGCCCACTTCTTAACAAGGGCACTTCTTCCGAGTCACCTCTTGGGATGCGAAAAGGAATCATTGTGAAAACAGTTTTTCACCTCTATTAACCACTCACTTTATAAAGACGCTGTCAGCCTTAATCAGGAACTGAGGTTGTGGTACGCTAAATCATATGCACAGGAAATCTCTCTGAATTCCCAAATGCTGCTTGAGGGAAAAACAACATTGGGTCCAGGAAAAAGCAAAGCGCAAGGTGACATTTACAAGAATTGATGACAGAGCCCTGAAACACAGAGCCTAATTACCCACCGCTAGTTACACCTGCCAGCTGGTGGGTTTTTCCAAGTCCAGGCCTCCCCACACGAGCCCCTCGGCCGTTAGCCCTGGCTGGATCTTTGCAGGAGGCAGAGGAACTGCTCAGGTGTCCACATTGTCTGGCCAGCAGCACATTGGCCTTGGGAGGCTTCCTGATGTGGATGCTGGGGCCTCCTTTCACCCTTTCACTCACTCATTCATTCATTCAATCTGCCCGGGGCTGCAACATGTCCCAGACGCCCATCTGTGTTCTGAGCCCTCAACGCACACCTAACAGAACCACCATCCTGCCTTCACAGAACCTGCAGACAAGAAGCAAAGTTTGAAACATGTAGTCTGTGCCAGAGGTGATCGGGGCACTGAAGGGGGGGCCAGCAGAGAGCAGAGGGCAGTTTACACCTGGAGGTGGAAGGCAACAAGGAAGTGAGAACAGGCAGGAAGCCTTAGTGCCCCGAGTGGGGGGCAAAGGGCAGTCGGGAGGACAGACGGGCAGACCGCAGGGAGGGAGCCCCAGAGCAGACCCCTCGGGGCCCATCTGGTCTCATGGGCAGGCACTTCCTAGGGGCAGGAAGTGAAGTGGGGGCACAGGCTCTGCATTAGGAGCCCCCATGGCGGCCACACCGGGAACAGGTGGCAGAGGTACGGGTGGATGTGAGGATGCCTGGGGGCCAGGTAACGCCAGGGGATGTGAGCCAAGTGGAGGGGGATTTCAAAAGAAGGGCTTGTGGCCCAGGTATATTCTGGGTCAGCCTTCCTGGATTCCTGACTGTGGGTGGATGACAAAGAGGAATCAGAAGACCTACAGCTTTTCAGGGAAAGGGCAGGTGCTCTCAAGGTGTGGGCAGGGTCACACCTGGAGCTCACTGGACCCGAAAGATACAGGAATGGCTAGAAAATGTCATCTGTGAAGAGGAAAAGGCTGGGGGAGGGCAACTTTAATTAGAAAAGAATAGAGAGCTCAGATGTGGACACGGTAAGCTTGAGGTGCCTACTGAGCATCCATGTGGGCGGATGTGGGTCTGGACTGGGGAGAGATGCCAGACAGAGATCTCACAGCCCCACCGAGCCTGCGTCCCTGTCTGTGAAGTGGAGAAGACAGCGCTCCTTCGTGGAGCGGCCTCGATTCCCAGTATCACGAGGGAAAGGCAAGAATCCCAAGGGGACAGAAGAGGACAGGGAAGGTACAGGACACCTGCGAGCATCTCTCGACGTCCTCATGGTTTCATTAAAGAGCCGCTTTGTGACTTTACCAGGAAGGGAAACGTAAGTCAAGCTGCCAGGCTTCAGTACGTCAGGTCGGATGAATTCAGCAAAACAACCTACATTCGAATCAACCTTGGCTTCTTTTAGGAATTAACTCATAATGCAATTATAAACTAATTTGGATTAAATAGCAAGAAAATAAAGTTATTTTTATCAGTTTAAAGACTGAATTCTATGCCCCTTATCCCCACTATTTTCTAGGCAATGTGGATATCTAACCTCAGTGGACACATAATAGCCCTATAGAAATCACTCCTTTGATCTGCACCTCAGCTGTCTGGGGCCCATGTCTGTGCCTTCCCATCCTGAGTTCCATCAGGGCTCACCATCGGGGGCGGCAGTAGAGGCCGCACTATGGGCTCTACTAGAGGCCTCTAGTAGATGGCATGATGGTCACAACATCCTGTGTTTACTGACATGGCAGGCAGCATTCCTAGTCCATACCCACGTACTACAATTGGTTCACGTAAATATGGAGGCTGAGAAGTCCCAGCACTGTGGTCTGCAAGCTGAAGGCCCAGGAAAGCTGGGGGTGTAATTCAGTCCAAGTGCAAAGGCCTGAAACCCAAGGGAGGCCCTGGGATCTCCTTGAGACAAATGCTACTTTCAAACGGCACAACACCAAGGGTTAGCACAACAGACAACAAAAAGGTGTGACAAAGAATGGCCTGATTCCACCAAGGGGGCCAAACCCAACAGCACCAATGACAAAACCTGGTATCAAATGGAGAACAAATGACCGAAGGACTCACCGCGGATAGTGGAGTTCAGACCCGGGGCTGACGGACACGGCACGGACAGCAAGGCCATAGGTCCAGGAACTGGGTGAAGGTTGGGGTCCCAGGGATGGGTGGTGGGCAGAGCTGGCAGGGCCGCCATAAAAACTGTGGAAGAAAACAGTGACCACCCACATGAGAACAAACAGAGGCCACTTGTGCAGAGATCTCCATAGCGAAGGAGTTGGCCCCATCCAGGTGATTGTAGAGACAGGACAGGTGAGAGGGACAGCTTCCTAGTGGCATAAATGTCAGCCTGGGCGAGCCCTGACGGGGCGGCTCATCAGAGGCAGGGCGTCCTGTGACTGCTTAGGGAGCGGATTTGCTTTCTCTCGTGGGTCCTGAGTTGGAAGCAGGAACACAGCTTGGAGCAGCAGCTGGGGCAGGTCTGGGCTGACGGCTACAGAGGTTCCGGGGGGCTGCTGCCTCTGGGCCGGAGCCCCCTGTTGTGCGGCCTGGCACCTCTGTCCGTTTATCCCCCGGTCCAGCCTTTACCATCCTCTTCCTGTTTCCCCTCCTGTAACAATATGAAACATTGCTGTAATTTCAAGCAGAAATGTTCCCACCCTCATTAGCTCTATTCATTATACATCATTTCGTAAACTGTTATGCCTCTTCATAAACAGATATACCTTCTATCTTATGAGATACGGTCCTCCACGTCATTTTTATAGGGGCCAATACTCCATGTTATGAATATGGGTTTATGAATGAGTCTAACATAATCCTTAGGTTGTTTTTAATTTCTGTTATTGTAAACAACGCTGCGATGAACATTCTTATAGCTGCATCTTTGCATAGCCCATTTATAGATCCATCAATATTTCCTCAGGATAAAATGTCTTGAGCATCATATAAGGAAAACTGCTAATGGCATGGGACTTTTAAGGCTTCATTGTACATTCTCAGATCTCCTCCCTGAAAACCATGTAAATTTAAACAACGCTATGTGAGTCTGTGCTTTTCTGAAAGCCATGCCATTGCTGAGTTTAAAAGAAAACAGGAGGAAAATGGTGGGTGTGATGGTTGATCGCTCACCGGGACTGGTGCAACTGAGGCCTTTGTGGCACTCCCGACCCCTTCAGTCGGCCACACGTGGCCACAGGACGGGCCCTCCTGGGTCCAGCCTCCAAGCTGGGACAAGCCCACACCCGCCTTCAGGTCCAGGCCTGCCCTCCTCGGGCTCTCGGTCCAGCCGTTGGCACTTCTTCCTCTGCTCCAGTCTCACGGTGGCTCCAGCAAGCCAAGCTCAGCCTCTGGGCTCTCTGCTCGGAGCTCCCCGGGCCAGTTCTCGTCCCCAGGCCCCACCCCGCACCCCCCCACCCCATCCTTGCTCCATCCATCTGCTCCGAGGGGAGGACTGCATGTCAGGTGTTTATTTTTTCCTCGACCCCCAGCGCAATCAAATCATTTTTAGATTTGCTTATTTAAATGTCGGTTGTCTGACCTGCTTCCCATCCCCACCCCCCCAGGAAATACACGCTCCAGTGAGGCAGGTGCAACACACCAGCCTCACACCTACTGCAGTGCCGGGCAAGGGACACCTGGACGGGCTCATCCGGCAAACGAATGAGTGAATCAATGAGTGAGTGAATGAATGACTGAACGAAGGGGACCTTTGCCCATTTTTTTGTTAGAGTGTGAAAATATTTCCCCTTTCTTTTGAACTCTAAAAGCGCTTTGCCATTCTCCATGTTAACCCTTTCCTAACTGTGGCAAAGCCATTTCTTCCTCATTATTCACAGTCAGATTATTTTAGGGATCTTTGTACTTCACTCATTTGTAAGCCAGAGCCAAATTTACTGTCTTCAGTAAACAGTCAGAAATATTTGCTGTTTTCTGCTTTTGATTCCACGCTTAATACAAAGTTACCACCACAAAGGTTGTACCAATAGTCATGTATTTTTTCTGATTCCTTTGTTTACAGCAAAATTGTTAATCCTACTGGGATTTGCTCAGGAATCAGAGAAGGGGTGACTGCTCCTTCCTGAGTTTAACTGGATCCAATTCACTCTGCCTGGTTGTCTCTGCAGCACTTCCAGGCACCCGCTGGGGCAAAGCAGGTCCAACATGAGACCCCCCTGGGCACACCCACTTCTCCCTAACCAGGCAGACCCTCTGCGTCCATTTCTGCCCATGGCCAGTCCCAGGGCTCTGTTTCTCTGGGACCCTGTGTGTCTGCAGGTGGCACCCCACCCCCATCAGAGCACAGGTGTCAGCGAGTCTTCCAGCTGCTGGTAATCCTAGATCCATAGCCACAGACTCCCAGCGGCCCCTGTGCGGCACTTTCCTCTTTAAACTACAAAGCACACCGACAACTGAAAACACAGTGGCCAGCCTGCCCTCAAAGAACCTGTCCGCCCTTCACGAAGACCCCATGACCTTCAGAAAGAAGCTTCCCCTGACCCCTGTGGGGGTTCCCTGACTGCATGGGGAGGGGCTTCTCTGAGCATTGGGCACGGGTCAGGGTGGGGTTGTCCTCACACTTTGATGCTCTGACACATCAGGCAAAGTACTCAGTGAAACAGATTTGACAACTTCTATTTTCCAGAGTCTGGCTTTTTTCTTCTTTCCATGGTGAGTCTTCATCCCTTTCAAAGATGATCTAGGAAGTCTGCTGTTTTGAGCTAAATACCTTGTAATTACTCTTTGTCATTTAAAGCAAGCTTCATTTAAAAAAAAAGAAAAAATAACAAAATAAAACAAGCTGCGTGGTAGTTTCCATGGAAAACATACACTCCTTTTCTAAGGAAGCTTCCGGAAGGCCCCAATGTGTAACAGGTTGCCGGAAACCCCCAGTGGAGATGTCGCTTGCCTTTGGCTGTGGGTGGGTAAGGGGTGCTCCAGGGTCACAGGAGCCCAGGCAGCCCTGGGGCCAGGGAATGACAGAGGGGGCAGGGGTGTCTGACCAGACCAAGAGGACGCAGGTGGAACATCAGATATGGACGAGTCCCATCAGGTTCTTGGCCCCGAATTTGCCTACCTGGCGCTGCCCCGAGTCCCGTCTCTGAGCCACTGCATGAGGGCTCAAGGACGTGCCGACTAGAGCCGCCTGAGGAAGGACAAAGGGAGGCCTCGCCCACCTGCATGACCCTCTCCAGGGAGCTAGAACTCAGGGATAACACTGAATGTTTCTGAGTAGGCAGACTCGGCGACATTGTTCGTGTATCTGTCTTATAAATGAATGAATGGATTGTTCGTATTTGAACTGTTGAGTGTGCATCTTAAAATAAAATTATGGGGACATTCTAAGTCAGAAATATTCACCAAAAATATGCATCATCCAACTGCTGTCATGGGGTTACATAAATATTCCAGAGCAGCCTCATCAATCACAATGAAGCTGAACTAATGATAACTTGTCATAAACAAGCACAGACAGAAGGAATCAAGAGTCACAGCTGGCTGCCCGCGGCAGTGAGGGCACCTCCTCCTCTGAGCTCCCAGAACAGCTGGCCAGGGCCATCAGGCAACTGCTCCAGAGTCGCTGCCCAGAGGTCCTGAGGAAAGCCCAGTGGTGTCCTCATTTGTGTGTGTGGTCCCTAAATGTGAGGTCTCCAGCATCTCACTCTGTGCTCACATAAGCAAGGAACTTCTAGACTTATGTGAAGATGAAGTCCTTCCCAGACCAGCTGTGAGCAGGACCACCCCTGGGAAACATGGATTTGGAGGTCAGGCCACCGCTGTCACCCTCAGGGCACCAGGACACACAGGGTCCCTCCCACCCTCCTGTGTGTGCCAATGCCCAGGAGAGAAGCTTCCTTTTGCATCTTGAGTTTCCATGAAGCGGAGTTTCCTACAGAATCATGACTTTGGAGCCTCTTCCTGTATCCGCTCCCCATCTCGTGGGAGGAAGGTTTATTGCCATCCGTTCTCCTGTGATGGTTCCGTCACTCGTAGGAGGGGGCACTTCTCACTCCGTGGACACTGGCCATGGTTCCGGACCATGGAAGGTGAACAGACCAAGGCCCAGCACCCCAGCAGGAGCAAATGGCTTGTGGCCAGCAGGGTGGGCTGCGCTCCTCCAGAGCTGTGTGTGCTGTAAGGGCTGCTCCTCCGACAGCTGCACCAGCCAGAGTCTCAGCTGACACTCCGGGGCCAGGTGTCCCGTAAGTGAGAAGTCCCTGCTGAGGCCTTGTTTGCGGCACAGCTGAGAAACGCCCAGGAGGTTGTGTGTGAAAGCAAACTGTGAAGCTGCCGTGGAGCCAGTGATTCCCTCAGAGAGTGTGAATCACTCTGCTCATCACCATCTCTGTGCTTCCCCCCACCCCAGGGAGACTTGTGTTTCTCATGCCTTCAACAGGGACATGGGATCAGGGACCAGCCAAGGGACCTTGAAATTGGCCTGTTACTGTGCTTCAATACAGGTGAGTAGAGGCGTTACTTCAGGCCCATCAACTATTGAAAATAGAACATGGACTCCAATTACTAGCTTTGCAAGAAAGCAGTGGGCTCAAGTTGGAAACTGTTGGGATAGATGAAATCTAAACTCCTCTTTCTGGTCTAAAACTCTGTCTTGACAGAGAAAAGTGCCTCTGTTCATCATTACTACCCTTACCTTTCTTAGTTTCTTCTAGATTATTCTGTGGTCCCAATTGAATACATTTTAATATTTGTATTATTTATGGAGAACACAAGGAATTTCAGCCTTAGAATACTTACTTTAAATGTAATAAATATTGGATCACAGGCAAACTCTTTAATTGTCCTCCAATTATAGTCACAGCTCTAGTGAGGCCAATGTAGATGCACCTGTCTGTATTGTCACAGTAATGGTGAGTAACAAGCCACCCCCAAACCTGGCGGTTCCTGTAAGATGTGCTTATTCTCATGCTGATCAATCTACAGGGCGACTGCAGATGGACTGACCCAGGCTGGGCTTGTCTGGGGCTCAAACCTGTTCTGTGAGGGGCAATGCTGGGCCCAGGCAGGAGGGGCAGAGCAGCCGGGCACCAGATCAGGGTACCCCAGGGGCTCCAGAGCAAGGCCACGTGAGCACACTGGCTCAGTTTCCGCCCTCTGACACTCAGCTGGCCACTGCACTCAAGTGACCAAGCCCAGATTTTCTGAGACGGGAAAACGCATTCCAGGCAAAGCGATCGGAAGAGGGATTAAATACTGGCTGAAAAATAATTGCGTTTCTTGTGTGTATAATGCACGCACACCTCAGAATCAGGTTCAAAAACACCTGTCAAAAAACCTCATGTAAGGAAGCAGGCATGGGCTGAAATCAACGTCAAACGCTGAACAAGCAAACTCTGACTTGACATCTCGTGGGGGAGACACCAGATTGG
This sequence comes from Mesoplodon densirostris, assembly GCF_025265405.1. Taxonomy (NCBI): domain Eukaryota; kingdom Metazoa; phylum Chordata; class Mammalia; order Artiodactyla; family Ziphiidae; genus Mesoplodon; species Mesoplodon densirostris. The sequence goes on along the minus strand of NC_082671.1, from coordinate 61,380,342 downwards.
GGCAATTTGCGGAAATCTGCAGAACACACCCAGCTAATCCTACCGGTGCCCCCCAGGTCTGAGGCTCCCCCTAAGTCAAAAGAAAACCTCTGTGAAAACTGGAAGTCTTCATACAATTGTGAAGCTATGATTATTGTCAGCATTAATCAGACAGATCCATTTTCCGATGTACATAATCATTTTGAGATTATTATTAATAAACACTTAAGTTCTATCGGTGGCTTTTTTAATTTGTCAATTACATTGCAAATTACAGTACAGTTGAAATCTAAGTAGGATTACAGTTCACATTGTTGGGGGAAAAATTAGCTCAAAGTCAACGATCCTATATGAAAACATTCTGGCAAAAGTCACATATGAATCCCTCATAATTTTCAGGAAACGCCAGGGCCTAACCTCAAGCTTTCAGACCCTGGTTACTGAGTTGTTGGAAACCTCCCTGCAGTTCAAAGTGGCTGGATCAGTAATTAACCGAGGGCTTCATCCTCCTCCGTGCTGACAGCTCAGTTTTAGTGGCACTAATGGGACCATCTCAGAAATCAGCTGGTCTGCTCTCTAATTGCTGTCAGAAACGAAAGTCTGAGTTCAATTATTCTAAAACAAAAACAGACATTTTGGGTGTGAACCCTTCAATATTTAATTGGACTATATCTGGCAATACTACGTAGCAGGTCAGCTCAATTAGTTATCAGGAATACCTGTCCCAGCCAGCTCACTTTGGAGCTGTGAGCCCCGCACCTCCGCGTTCACATACTAGCATCTTCATACACCCATACTTACATTTTCCCATTCAAGTCACTCATTTTTTTCCCTGAATACTTTTATTTTGAAGGGAAGCTTATACCACTGTGAAGTTACAGGTCGGATGACCTAGTTATATTTTTTATAATACTTTAAAAATAAAATTATCAAAATTTAAAAATGATCATCCCTGTGCAACCAAAACCATCCCACATGCCTCCAAGAGCCTCCCACTTTGGCTGATTCAAGACCCACCTCAAGGAACAGAACTCCTGCCTTCAACAGACTTCCCATGTCTGTCTCATGGGTGACAGACTTCTCAGCTTAAGCCAAGTCGTCGGCAGCGTCACACCAAGGTAGCAAAGTTTTGGTCTCAAATAATTGCCTTTTGAGTTGGTGTGGGGACCCCACACTGGGCTTCAACCCAGAGGTGCTGCCAGCAGGAGAGAAGATGGGCCCTGGTCTGCATCCCACCACCAAGCACCTGCCCCCACCTGCCCACTCCTGGAGAGGCTGTGACATTTCTACCCGGTGCTGGTGACAGAGGACGACTGGGAAGCTTTGCCCTGGGGCTTGTTGTCTGTTGTTGTGATTACCTGTTTGTTTGTTTCTCTCTTTGTTTGTAGTTTAGAAACTTGAAGCCAACTGCTGTCCCCCTGTCTTCCGACCCCCTTCTTTTTGATTCGGGATTTGTGTATTCATATCTTGTATAATAAAAATGTCTGGAAACCATGTCAAACTCAGGGAAAACACAAATAAACAAGCAAACACACAAACACATACATGGTAAAAGTACAAAAAAGCTAAACAAAAACAAATAGAGTGACCATGTTTGTAAAGTGTGATCTGGGCTGATCGTTATATGTTTCACACACTGTGTCATTTTTCTGTTTTTCCACTAGTGATTCCTCCGCCTTATCAATTTATCTGGCACATAAACGGTGAAGTTTCCTAGTTTCTACTAGGGGGGATGTTCAATTTTGTTTGATTCTCTGGGCTTGGGTTTCTACCTCCAAAAACTCACCCATCTTTTTTCTTTTTCCTTTCACAAATTTCTGGTTGTTTCACCTTAAAAGTAAGTGGTTCTGCTGCCACCCTTCTGAGTTCCACCCAGGGGACGATGTATGGGTATTTGTCTGAAGAAGGAGTGGGCTCAGGACCTCACATCTGAGGACTGGTACAGGGATGGTGCGATCCCACCGGCCTGGTCACCCACATCCCTGATGGTCAAATACAGAAGCCAGTACTGCACTGAGATAAGAACAGCTACCAATGTCGACGACCTAACACGTGCAGGAAAGGAGCACACCATCCGTCAGCCCAGACCCACTGCCCCAGCAGGTGAGCGCTGTCAAGGCCGTTTGCAACTCCCCAAAACTTTCAAATATTTTAAGAGAGGTGGTATTCTGTCAGAGGGTCAGGCTATTCCAGAGGTTCTTGTCCCTGACAGGCAGGCTCTCCCCAGCATGTCCAAGGAAAGTGGCCTGGGATGATCCAAGGTCATGCCAAGGACAAAGCATTGCAAGGCAGCTCCAACCAGGAGACACAAAAGGTCAGTCGCTCTTGAGATAATTGCAGACTCCAGCATGAGGGGATGGAGGGTCTCCATGAGGACCCACTAACTTGATTTCATGAGCAGACGACCTAGAGGGAAGACTCAGCATTGACCTGATCCAACCCCAGCGCATAGTGACAGCATTTCCAATGTGGCCAGTGTGATGGAGCCCTGGATGGTGCAGACAGCACGTGAGCAAGTTAAAAGGAGGGGCCAGTGATAGTGGTTCATGGAAACAGTCAGATATCAGTCCATTCATTTAATAAAATTATACTGACACCTACTATGTGCCAGAAAAATAAAACCGTATTAAAAATGAGAGGCGTGGACTTCCCTGGTGGCGCAGTGGTTGAGAGTCTGCCTGCCGATGCAGGGGACGCGAGTTCGTGCCCTGGTCCGGGAAGATCCCACATGCCGCGGAGCGGCTGGGCCCATGAGCCATGGCCACTGAGCCTGCGCGTCCGGAGCCTGTGCTCCGCAACGGGAGAGGTCACAACAGTGAGAGGCCCGCGTACTGCAAAAAAAAAAAAAGAGAGAGAGAGGTGTGCTCTCTGCTGGCACGCCTGCTATTTTATGGGGTAGACGGAGAGCAACAGTGGAGAGAGGACGGTGGGGTGAATGGGGAGGGCAGGGCACGCTGGAAGCGTTCGTCTACAACTTTACGTTCTTTTTAAAGTTCCAAGTAGCTCCCTGCACCAGACATCCTGCACTTCTTTATTTATGGTCTGAAATTGGTGCTGGGCTGGACCCCGCCCTGGTGTAGGCCCCTGGAGTTCACTGTATCCCTGGGCTGATTTCTGTGACCCTGCCTCATCAATAACATTTTAAGTGACTTCTAAATTGCTTCATTTATTAAATATTTGCCATGAGAACAGAAAATAGGATGATTCATTTTAGTGAAAGGGCCTTTTCTTTTTTTCTTAAAAACGTTGTGGAAAAACACCCCATAGTAACTGTGGGCCTCAGGCTAGTCCAATGGGAGAAGAGAGGCATCTTTTCAAGCCATAAATGAGACCATCTCCCAACACACTCTGTGAGAAACTAGGGACAAGGAGGTAAAGCTGTTCATTGAGAAGCCAGGCTCAGGGCTGCAGGGGAACCGGGGGGCCAGCTAACTTGCTCTGGCCCCCCCTTCCTTCTTTCGGGGTCTCCGAGCCCTCACAAGGTCACACGCTGAGCTGCAACCATCCATCATGGTTCCCAAGGCCGGCACGAGGGCTGTGTCTGCCGCTGGCTGGCCAGAGACCCAGTTCCTCTTGACTGGTTGGGGGGAGGCTTCTATTATGCACACGGGGTGCCTGGGGTCCCAAGCGTCCTCCCTGGGCAGCACATGTAAACAGAGTGCCCAGTGCTTAATTGCAGCTGCCAAGCCCTGAACAGCAGATTTATTATCCACATGCCCAAAGCCTTCATTAGGAGTTGGAGAAACAAAAAATTATATTGTAATATACTGGAAAATAATAGAAAAATACTTATGGGTCTCTGCCCCTGGTTGCTGGCATAGGGCTCCAAAACCCCTTGGAATTTCCTGGGTGATTAGAGCATCCTTTGTTCTAATGAGGCCACTCTGGGTAGGCTTCCGGATGGGGGCTGGTTACCAGAAAGAGCCGCGGCCAGAAACTTGGAACTCTCAGCCACACCCCCACCCCCCAGGATGGGCTGGAGATTGAGTTAATACTGATCACACCATGTGATGAAACCACTATAGAATCCCAATTGTCCAGGGGGCTCGAGGAACTGCCGGGCTAGTGAACACAACCACGTGTCGGATGGGTGACACACCCCAACTCCAGGAGGACAGAAGCCCCTGCACTCAGGACCCTCCCAGACCTCGCCCTGTGCATCTTCATGTGGTTGCTCATCTGTGTCCCTTATCGTATCCTTTTCCTGCAATAAACCAATAAATGTCAGTAAGGGTTCCCTGAGTTCTGTGAGCCCCCCTATCAATTTATCAAACCTAAGGAGGGAGGTCTCAGAAACCTCTGAGTTAGAGCCAAGCTGGACAGAGGTTGTGGGTAACCTGGGGATTGGCATCTGAAGTTGGGGGAAACAGTCTTGTGGGACTGAGCCCTTAGGCTGTGGGATCTGACACGAACTCCAGGAAGATGGCGTTAGAACTGAGCCAATTGTAGGAAACCCAGCTGGTGTCACAGACCTGCTTGGTGGGGGAAAAGCCCGCACACATCCCGTGTCAGAAGTGTGTGGGTGTGTCAGGCGTGAGAAGACTGAGTTTTCCTAAAATGTCGTTTTCCGTCAGCTACCAAGTAGCAAGTATTTTTATAACCATGCTTCCTAAGTTTCATTTCGAGTTCAGAAACGTGCACACGGAGTCCCGCTGATATCATCCAGGTTTGAAAAGGGGAAGAGCCACACACATGGTCAGCAGCCCTCCCCAGGGGGTGCTGGTATGTTTCCAAACCAAGATGCTCCTTTGCCAGAGATCCTAGAGCGACTAATTATGAGAAGGCTTAATTTGCAGACATGATGTTGCTGAAATGTTCAGACGTCAAAAATGTCAACTAACTTGAAATGTTTTTTCTCCAAAATATAATTCACACACCATAAAATTCACTCTTTAAAAAAGTATATAGTTCAGTGCTTTTTAGTCATGATTACTGCAGCTTCATAGTAAGTTTAGAAATTGGGAAGTTTTAGTCTTCCAACTTTGTTCATCTTTGTCAAGATTGACTGGGCTATTCTGATAACTTGAATTTTTATAGGAATTTTAGAATCAGTTGTCTATTTCTTCAAAGAAACCAGATGAGATTTGACAAGAATTGTATTGAATCTGTCAATCAGTTGGGGAGATTTCGGAGATTATCTTCACTGATTTTCTCCATTGTTTTTCTATTCTCTTTTTCATGTATTTTCTCTCTAATACTATTTCCTTCTCTCTCCTTGTTTTGGCTATAACTTAATCTTAAAGTGGAAGGCTAGATTATTGATTTGAGATCTTTCTTCTTGTAATATAGGCATTTACTGCTATAAATTTCCTCTAAATGCTGCTTTAGCTGCCAATGCTTAGCAGACTTCTTTGAAGAAATGGACAAGCTGCACCCCATAAGTTTCAATACTTGAGTTTTTGCTTTGATTCATCTTAAAATATTTTCTGATTTTATTTGCAATTCCTTCATTGAACCATTGAATACTTAGAGATACATTGTTTAATTTCCAGGTATTTGTGAATTTTGCAAATTTTCTTATGTTATTGATTTCTAACTTTATTCCCTTGTGGTTTGAGAACATATTTTGTAAGATTCCAAACTTATCAATATACTGAGGCTTGTTTTATGGTCCAACAGGTGGTTTGTGCTGGAGAATGTTCCACGTGCACAGAGAATGTCTGACATATATTCTCCTGCTGTTGAGTGCAGTGTGCTACAGTGTCTACTAGATCTGGTTGGTTAACAAGTTGTTCAAGTCTTTTGTTTCCTTGTTGATCTTCAGCCTGGTTGTTCTATCCATTACTGAAAATGAGATATTAAAGTCTCCAACAATTAATGTTGAATTCTCTATTTTACCCTTCCATTTTTTCAGCTTTTGTTCATGTATTTGAGTCTCTGTTTTTAGACGCATATACATTTATAATTTCTATATCTTCTGGATGGATTCACTCTTAGAAAATATACTTCTTTGTGTTGAGAAACAAATTTTCCTATATATTCCCATGATATAATGTAGCAACTCTGGAAAGTAGATTCTTCCCGCACCCTCCCCAGGGTTTGATGTTGCTGTTTGTTTTGGTTGTCACTGCTGTCATTGTTTATTTAGTGATTTTCTTAACTAATTCTCTGAATTCAGTATTCTTTGTCATGTTTGGACACTAAGGTTTCTGCTTGGTGAGCTTAGTAATCAGCTAACAATTGGACAGAGATTTCTAAAACAACTGGAATCCACAAGTCTCCCAATCTTTGCCACGGGGTTCTATGAGCATGTTGGGACACACCTTCAACACTCAACCAGGCATCTGACCACTCTGCCTCAACCTTCACTTCCTGCTTGTGCAGAGCCTTAAGGTCAGCCAGAGGTGAGAGCTCAGGGCTTCCTCAGGTCTTCCTAATTGTCCCCTCTGCCCTGTACATGCAAGTATTTTCTAGATCCCCAGGAATAACCCTGGTGGACAACTCATTCCCCAGATTTTTAAAAATCTTTTTAGTTTGTCTAATGTTTGTCTCAACTGTAATCCACCACCTCGGGTAGCTGCAAAGTTAACAATTTCCTCGACTGTTTTTGACAAACGCTTTCCAGGAAAAAGGCACTTTGCATTGTGCAAGCTCTGAGTTAGGTTAAATAAAGACAACCTTGCACGTGAGATCTTCCAGGGAGCCACCAGACAAGTCCAGTCATGACAGTCATCTGCAGATAAGGCTTGGAAGGAGCTCCAACCCTGTTCTGCCCCTTGAGGTGAGTGCTAGGCTGCTGGGTTTCACTGTAATTGGAGGCTGCTGGTTTTTAAGGCTACTATGGAACCGCAGAAAGGAATACGAGAATAGGACAAAATAGAATGCTACCAAGCTTACTGTTCTGACCAAGATTCAGTTGTTATTATTGAATAAATGTTCTTCAGATTGCTGAAAAGATTTGGTTCATTTCAGGTTCTGAAAAAGTTGATTCTGACAACATTTGCAGCTTTCTCATTGCTCAAAGGAAGAGAGAATTTGGGGAGGTTCATAATCCACTATCTTCAGTGACCTCATTCAGCTTGATTTTTATTGTCCCCGTCCTGTCAAGGGAGAGGGTCCATCTCAGAGGGAGACCCACAGCAAGTCTGCATGGACAAACTAAGTCTAAATCTTGGGTGAGCCCTGGGGCTCGTCTCCTGCACAGCTTACTTGGCTCACCATGAGGGTCTCCCCCATGAGCTATAGCTGCACAGCCCTTCCCTCTCCTCACCATGCATTTCATGAAATAACTTGTGCCAGCCTGATGGACTGGCTTCCAGGAGAGGGCTCTCACCAGAACTCAGGGTGCCTTGCTGGCATCCTGATCTTGGACTTCCACTCTCCAGAACACTATGAGACATAAACTTTGTTGTTTAAAAACCACCCAGTCAGGCTTCCCTGGTGGCGCAGTGGTTGAGAGTCCGCCTGCCAATGCAGGGGACATGGGTTCGTGCCCCGGTCCGGGAGGATCCCACATGCCGTGGAGTGGCTAGGCCCGTGAGCCATGGCCACTGAGCCTGCGTGTCTGGAGCGTGTGCTCCGCAATGGGAGAGTCCACAACAGTGAGAGGCCCGCGTACCGCAAAAAAAAAAAAAAAAAAAAAAAAGCAAAAATAACCACCCAGTCCATTTTGTTACAGCAGCCCAAGCGGATTGATGCGGGAAGGAATAAATGCAGCCTGCCCTATAGATTTTGGATTTGCCATTCCTATGATCACCTAAGCCAATTCCTTGAAATAAATCTCTGTTACATATAAATATCTTACTGGTTCTGCAGCCCTGGAGAACCCTAATACGTAGGATATAATGAATTCTGTCATGGCTTCATCTCTCAGTAAAAGTCATTGCAAAACACAAAGGACAAGCCAGAAGTTAAGGGGGATCTTCCTCATTTAGGGTTTGGCTGTTTTTCATCCTCAGTTTTTCTGTAGTTGCCACACTGGTTTTAGCTGTTGTAGTCCTCAAACAAGAGGTGAGTCTTCAAGTCCATTACTGCAGCAACACCTTGGAAGGGCCACGTTCTCCATGATGGCATAAGGACTTCTTGCCAGCAGCCACCTGACCCTCCCACCATGTGACCTTGGCCAGAGGACATGCATCACAACCAGCTAATGATGAGTCAGCCTGTGCCCTCATTAAGACAGGAGCTTCAATCTCAGCTTCTTAATAACTCAATCTGACCAAATAATTAGAATCACATCCTGCCCAAAGTTGCTGGTCTTAGAGAGTTAGGCGGGCTCCGTGCAGAAATTAGAGATGAAATTTCACCTGATTTAAATTTAATTTAACAGATACTCATCAGGACAGGAGCCATCGGGCAAAACACTCTCTCAGCAGTAAAGAAGCATGTATGTCTATAGAAAAATTTAGTAAGAACCATAATTACAACTGAAAACTCCTTGGTTTAAAAATTATCATAGGGTCATGCCTGCTTCTAGAAAATTCTGCCCGTGTGTGTGAGCACTTCAGGGCTAGAAATACCAAAATCTGTGGCATTATGGAACTGCAAGTTAAATAACAATGACCACTACACACCTATTAGAATGGCCAAAATCCAGAACATTGACAACTCCAAGTGGTAGTGAGGATGTGGAACAACAGAAACTCGCATTCATTGCTGATGGGAATGCAGGATGGTTCAGCCACTGTGGAAGACAGTGTGGTGATTTCCTACAAAACTGGACACACTCTTACCATACTACCTAGCATTCACTCACCTTGGTATTTACCAAAGGAGTTAAAAACGTATGTCCACACAAAAACCTGCACGTAGAGGTTTAAAGAAGCTTTATTTGTAATTGCCAAAACTTGGAAGCAACCAAAATGTTCTTTAGTAAGCAAATGGATAAATTACACTGGTACATACAGAAAATAGAATATTATTCAGCAATAAAAGGAAATGAACTATCAAGCCATGAAGAGACACAGGAGGAACCTGAAATGTGTGTCACTAAGTGAAAGATGCCAGCCTGAAAGGGCTACAGACTCTGTGATACCAACTCTGTGACATTCTGGAAAAGGTACAACTATGGAGACAGGAAGAAGACCAGTGGTTGCCCGGGGCTGTGGCGGGGAGAGAGGGATGAATAGGTGGAGCACAGAGGATTTTTAGGGCAGTGAAGCCATTGTCTATGATACTGTAATAGTGATACATGTCGTTATGCACTTGTCCAAATCCACAGAATGTACAGTGAACCCTGATGTAAACTGTGGAGGCTGGGCGATGATGGCGTGTCCGTGTAGGTTCATCGATCGTAGCAAATGGACCATCTGGAGGGGGGTGTTGATACAGGGGAGGAAAGGGCAGAGAGCACATGTGACACCTGTACCTTCTGCTCAGTTTTGCTGTGGACCTAAAACTACTCTAAAAAATAAAGCCTGTTTTTTAAAGTGAAGGATGGATGCAGAAGGGGCCGTCAGAGTGTTGTATGTAAGAAGGACCCAGGGCTTCTCTGGTGGCGCAGTGGTTGAGAGTCCGCCTGCCGATGCAGGGGACGCGGGTTCGTGCCCCGGTCCGGGAGGATCCCACATGCCGCGGAGCGGCTGGGCCCGTGAGCCATGGCCGCTGGGCCTGCGCATCCGGAGCCTGTGCTCCGCAATGGGAGAGGCCACAACAGTGAGAGGCCTGCGTACCACAAAAAAAAAAAAAAAAAAAAAAAAAAAGAAGGACCCAGCCTGCCCAGCTGGCTCTCAAGGTGAGGAGAAGGGGCCCCGAGCCCGGAAATGTTGGAGGAGGCAGGGGATGGATCTGGATTCGTGTCCGGGGCGTCAGGGTCGGGAAAGTCGTCTTGGTTTCAGCCCAGTGAGACCTGGGTAGGGTTCCAGCCACAGAGCCCTGAGATAACAAACGTGTGTTGTTTGAAGTCACGAGGATTGAGGCAGCCACCTGACACCAACGTTACTTCACACACACCGCTGCCACTATGTTGCTTTTCTGCAGGTTAATGTTTTTTCACTTAACAATGTATCTTAGAGATTTTTCCCCATCTCATTCTTTATCATGGCTGCATAGTATTACCATTATTTATTTACCCAATTCCTATAGATGGGCATTTTGGCATTTTGCAGTGTTTTCTTTTTTTAACTTCAAACAATGCTGAGCTAACAGGCATGTGGGCCCCCACTTCCCCCTCTGCCATTTTCTGTTCGGGAGGAGAGCTGGCTTTCGTCTGCCTCTCCCTGTGCTGGGGCAGGTGCATCTCACCCTGTGAGCTTTGACGCTGCCTGTAATTCCAGAACTCTCCATCAGGAACTCACACACATCTCAGCATCACCTTGCTAGGGACTCTAACTGCTAATCACCTCATTTAGATGTCTATTCCTTCCCTCTCCCTCAAACACCCAGGGGGTGTCAGGTGCAGTTAAGTCAGGACCAGCCCTGCTGAGGCACCTCCCAGAGGCTGGGATCCTGCCCCCCCAACCCCGTGAGCAGGACCCCCCACCCACCGTGAGTTCCTCCGAGATCCCACGGACACAGGGGACCAGGTGTCCAGGAACGGCGTCTGCAGAAGCAGCAATTCAATCTCAATCGAGGAAGAAAAACACACATTTTCTCTCTGTCTCTGCCGATTTGCAAAGTGGAGAAAGTTGATTTCAAGGGGCCCCTTGGGAAATAAGAGGAAGCAGGTTTTGGAATAACTGTGGGAAGGAAGGTGAGGGAGTAATTACAACCAGAGACAACAGCCATCCTCAGAAGGAAAGAAGGGTACCGTGGGGTGGCCGCAGGCAGCTCAGGGGCCCTCGGGGGTGGAGAGGGGCCTCCCCCGAGGGGCCACTGATGCTTTCCAGCCCCGAAGGCCAAGAGCACGCCGTCCTTCCCTCTGCCCGTCAGACGGCCCAGGCTTGGTGGGTGATGGAGGCATAACCCCAGAAGGGTGTTAGTGATTCCCGCCAGCCTGTGGAGCTCCCCAGGGTCAGGGAGGCGAAACACAGGATGCTGGGCCAGTCTGCAGAGTCACTGGGAGGGACAGAGAACCTGGGTTTCTTACCAGTACCCGGGTGATTTGGACATGATGGACCAGAGACCCGGACGGGTACACCTGGCTCCAGCATGGGCTGTTCTGGCTGAGAAGGGACTTCCTTCCATCTCACTGAGCAGACGTAGAAGGAACAGGGGCTTCAGACAAACATTTGGAGAAACGTGTAGTTTCCCCCCCAGGTCACGAGGAACTGGCCGTCAGCCCTCTGTAACCCCTAAAAATGACAGGTGGGATAAAGCAGCGACCAGGATGACATGGTACCTGCAGTCCAGCCACACCCTCAGGCCTCCCTTTGACTGCAGACCCTGGCCGAGTGACGGGGACGTCGACTTTCATCCCCTCTGGTCTCCTCCCACGGGGCTTGGCCGGCCTCCGGGATCTGGGGGCGCCACGGCGCACAGGGGGCCGCTGCCCTCACTCTGCTTCTCCTAACACAGGGGCTGGTGGGCTTGTGGGGAACGGGTTCTCCGGTGTTTGGTGCAGAACTCTGACACCTTAGAGGCCAGTGGGCCCGTGATCCAGTGTGTTACCTCAACAAACCCCTCTTTTTAAAAGATCAACCTTGTCAGGAAACGAATCCAGGTAGACACTGAGAGCCATGGGGGAAATCTGCCATTACTGCAACCTGGAAGTCGCCCCCATAGGGTGACCACAGGACGCGACAGCTCACAGGAGCCCAACACTGGCTACACCAGGTGCCCGAGACCCCTTCCACGGAAGACAAAGGCAGAATCGGATTCTCTGCGTGCTGGTCCTGCTGTGTCTTTGTTGAGCTTTAGAGAGTTTCCAACCCCTTTAAACAGAACTTCTGGATATTTGGGACAGAACCCCATCGGATTTCATCTCCTTATGAGATAATGTTCAGAACATAACAGCTGTAAAGTGATTTAGCACAAGATGCAGACGTGCCTCGCCCGGAGACCACTGCCCGAATTGTCAGCCTGGCCAGGGGCCCCGTATGCCCCGGGGCTCCCTGAGACCGCCTGCGTTTGCACCTTCCAATGATCACTTCTTTATCACCGAGGTAAAACATGTGCTTAAAATGACAATGGGTCTGTGTCAAACGACACAGGAGCCAAGTCAGAGCTCCAATGGCCACAGCTGGAGCATTTGGAAGAGAAAACGAATAATGCAGTATTGGATTATAACCCTAAATGCAAATAAATATCCGTGAGCCCATACAGTGTGAATAGATGATTGAATAAGTAAATAAAGGGGGAGAAGAGGCAGGTTCCCGTGCAGCACAATTCCAAATACTTTATGTAGATACTCCGCCCTCGAGGACAAGGGACGCTTAGTGCTTCAAGAGTAGAGTGTGGACAAGCAGCAAAGGAAGAGACTCTTCCGAACAGAAACACCTCAGCCAGGTGTGCAAGGCCCACACCAGCAGTGATCAGTCGGGCTGACAGGATGTGAGGAGGAGAAGGGACCTCACCTCCAAGGTCCTGCTACCAGGAACCCATTGCCCAGTCCAATCATGAGAAAAATACAGACAAATCCCCTCTGACGGACCTTCTACAAACCCCCGCATCATCCTCCTCAAAACAATCCAGGTCATCAAAACAAGGAAACTCTAAGCAGCTGGCACAGCCCAAGGACACACAATCATTTAGTGTCACATGGGATCCCGGATGGGCCCGGAGACAAAAAAGGACATCAGATAATACCTAATAAATGTAAATAAATATAAATAAACTGTAGACTTTAGCTAACATAACAGAACTGTCTATTAGTTGTAACAAATGTCCCCACTAATGTGTCAACAGCAGAGTCTGACTATGAGGCCCATGGGAACTTTCTGGACTACCTTCGCAACTTCTCTGTAAATCTAAAATTTACAGAAATTGGGATTTTGTAATTATAAATTTACAAAAATTAATTTTAGTTATAAAATTAAAAGTTTATTAAAAAAATTTAAGTCATAAGACCCTAAAATTTTCTGGGGTCCAGCTCCCTGCAGCTCATCAGGGAGCATTCAGTCCTGACTTTTCTGCCACCAAGAACGTCCAGTGCTGGAGCAGGTGACCCAGGACATCCAATGGGAGAGCAGGAAGCAGGGTGTGAGCACAGCTGCCCTCCACCCACTGGCCTAAGTGTCCGGCTGCACAGAGGGGAGGGAAGCTCTCAGTGACCTTGCCTGTTGGTTACACTTCCCACCCGGAGTGGTGACACTCATGCAGATTATTTTGCTTCAGGTCTGATGAGCTCCCCTGACCAAACCTGCTGACTGCCCACTGCCCACGGCCTACCGGTGACCTCCACCCAGAGAGAGTCACGCATGCTGCTCCCCAAACGTCTCAGGAAGGGGTGTCGGAGGCTGGATACCCAGGAGGCAGGTCTGAGGTGAGCCTTGAAGGACAAGCCGAGGTTTTGCCAGCCGGGTGAGTGACCTGACCCCTGCCCAGGGAGGGCTGTCCACCCTGGCTCGGGCTGGCTGCGTAGGCTGCTGCCCAGATAAAAAGTTTTCAGGAAGCCCTAAAAGGAACAGTGAAGGTCTGAGCAACTCCACCATCTGGCCAAGCTCTTCCCTGGGCTCCCCCAAGGCATCTTAACTGGAGCGGGGGCTGGCTTCTCTCTGGGCAGGACTGGAGTTCCCTCCAGCTCCGGGATCCAGTGGTATTGACTCGACCCCTCTATCTCTGGCCTTGTATTTAAGATTCTGCTGTGGGCGGAGGTCTGTTTCTCTTCTCATTTCAGGTCTATTTATCCTAAAATCCTGCTTAAATGTGAATGGGCTGACATCCTGTCATTCACCCACCACGTTCCCGGGGCCAGGGGGCTCATGGCACCCTCTCCGTGCTGCTGTCCACCCAGGGCAAGGCTGTGAGGCTGGCCCCTGACCCCCTGATCTCTGGGGCAGTGGCAAGAATCAGGATGCGTTCCCACCGCCCTAGAGACCCTCGGGCTCCTCCCCTCACCTTCATCCTCTCCTTCTGAAGCAAGTCACCAAAGTCCAGCCCACACTGGAGGAGGTCCGGGGGGTGGGAATGAAGCTCCACCTCCTGGAAGGGGGATGGTCCACACACATCATTGGAAATTCTCCCATCCGGAGCTTCTTCCTCCCGGGTCCCCCACCTCTGCCCCGTCCCAGGTTCTTAGCTGGGAGGGATACAGCCTGGGTGGTTTTAATTCTCATGGGATTTCAGTGCACCTGGGGCTCAGACCTGACTGTGTAAGTCCCCCCAACCCCGCCTGGGGTGGCTCCAGGCTCCCCAGGAGAGGAGGGCTGGGAGCCTGTGTCAGGGTTGTGCTGGTGAAAGCACACAGCCCAGGGAGTTTCCTCAGCAGCATTGGAAGCATGGACCAGGGTTAGAACAACCCCAAATCCTGGTCTGGAAGGCAGACCTCCTCCTATTTCTTGAATCAGGAAGACAACAGCTGCTGCTTTCTGATTTAAAACGTTTGCAGAAGCCACTAGAATGTGTGTTGTTGGCACGGGTGGCTGGCGTCTCCCCTCCTCGCCCTCGCCCCGCCCTGTTCTGCTCGGCCTCATCACGTGGGTGCAACTCTAGACTCTGTCCTCACCCCACATGTGTCCTCTGCCCAGAGCCAAAGATATCCAAGTATCCACCTGCAAAATAGAGCATACACTTCTTTTCATAACTTTCTATACTTTTCCTTTTTATTTTTAAAAGGATTGCTTTTAAAATTAGACTGAATGCTTAATATGGGTAAGTGTGGTTAAAAAGAGAAACATCCTTAAGTACAGATTTTTACCTGTACGGTCCCAGAATCAGGGATTCCTCCTGTTGCCGCCAAGGGCACAGCCACCTGGGCCCAGGCACCCGGACGTCAGGGACCAGGGTCAGGAGCTGGGTCCCCAGGCCCTGACAAGCTTGACAAGTCCTGCGCACCAGAGGTACCCAGAGTCTGGCGGGCACCCGGCCTCTCCAGGCAACGCTGCACTGTCTTCACTCCAGGGTTCACTGCACACGGGTTCACCTCCCACCATCGGGCCCAAGTCTCAACGTGTCGAAATTTCCCACACTGAGCCTTCCTGGTCCCTCTACCATTGATGCTGGCTGCACAGTGATGGCCCTCGAGGTCTGGCCTCTCTGCCCGGAAGGAACCCGGGAAGGTGCTGCCCTCCCAGCCCCTGTCCCCCCAGTGCCAGTCACCCCACAACCCCAGGGGACACGCAGAGTCCCTGAGCACCGGGCCCGCGCTGGCCCCGCTTCCTCCGGCTGCTGCTGCATTGAGCGTGAGCCTCGCGGGGTGGGGGGGGATCGCTATTTCTCCTTCTTCACATAACTCGTGAATCATTGATCAAAATGTGCTCCTCTCCAGCAGAGGCCCGTAGGTGTGATCTTCAATCTCATAATTGCAGGATGCTTCTCTCTGCCTTGCTTTTGATCAGCCCCAATGCTGGAGGAGAGTGGGGGTCTGCTGGGCGCTTGAGCCAGGGCCCCTCCAGGGCGGGTGCATCCCAGCCTGAAATCCTCCCCTCAACCCCAGGACAGGGGCCGGCCAGGGAGAAGGCTGCATAAGGATCCTGTCCTGGTTACTCAGTGGTTTTGTGCCCACAAATATCTTAGTTCAAAATCCCAAGGTATGAGGTCCCTGAACACCTGTGTGCCTGGTTCCTCTGGGGACAGAACAGGCTCGTAAGAGAACAGCCCATTCAGGGTAGCGGTTTCCCACGTGCTGCTCTCAGCCATGAAGGGGTTTTCCCCGGAGAAGAGAACGTGGAGGTCAATTCGTTTGGCAAACATGCGGTTAAACCAAGTTTGGTGGGCTTGAACAAGTGAGCATCAGGAGAGGAGTGTGTCCTTCAACCGCCTTCAAGTACATCTGGTTCGGGGCCATCCTCCATGAGTCCCTGGGAACCCATCTGAGACCTGCAAACACAGCCCCGCCCCGAGGCTCGTGGACCAGCCCAGGTGAAAGGGCTGGAGATGCTCTGGGTGGCCCTGAGGTCGCACCAAATGTGCAGCCACTCTCTGCCGCCGCTTACAGAGCAAACATTCCTCGTGCCCTCTGGGGGCCAGCTCCACGGGGGCCACGTGCCAGCCTGGGTTTGGGGGGACGCAGCTTCCCTGGACCTGAGTGTCCAGTGGGCACTGAGGGTCATGTCCTGGATTCATCCCTCAGTTCCTGGGAAGCATCCAGGTGGGAGAGCTCCCTGCACGGGCCCTGCACCATGTCTACCTTCCCCCGTCTGCCACCCTCCCCGTCCAGACCTCAGGACTCAGGGCTGCGCACATGGACGGGCCCTCCTGCCCTCCTGTCCACCCTCTCTTCCTCCCTGAATGATCAGTAAGTCCCATCAGTCTGGCCCGTCCCTCTGACGCTGCCCCTCCCAGGCATCTCCAGAAGATTTCAATCAGGTGTCCCAGTGTCTCTGGCCATCTCTTCTTGGATGTCCAGTCAACGCTCACATACCCCTAATACACAAACATTAGACCAGGGTTCTGCAGGGAAACAGAATTAAGATATATGCACAGATAGATGACTTATTACAAGGAAGCGGCTCATTGATCATGGGGATGGAAAGCCCCACCATCACGGCCTGCAAGCTGGGTGCTCAGGACACCAAGGGTGTAGGTTCCAGTCCAAGGGCAGAGGGAGCCCCTGCCCAGCTCGAGGCCAGCCAGGCAGAGAGAGGAAAGCTCCTTCCTCCCCCTGTCTGCTCCACTCAGGCTTCGCAGACTGGACGCGGGACCCACGCTGACGAGGCGCCCGCTTTACCCTGCCCTCTGGTGCAGATGCTAATCTCTTCCTGAAACACCCTCAGACACACCCACAAGCATGTCCAACCAAATCTCTGGGCGCCTCGTGGCCCCGGCAAGATGACACATAAAGTTCACCATCACACACCACGTCCAAACAGATTCTCACTTTTCCACAATCCAGTTCCAACGCCCCCTCCCCGCCGGCTGTCCCCATCAGAAGATGGTTTACCATTCACGGGGCGCTAACCACAAATCCCGGGAGTCCTTTCTTGTCCCCACGTGACGTCCATCCCAGCAAAGCCTCGCTCTCTGTACCTTCAGAACATCCAGGGATGAGTCTACTCCCTGTGTCCCCCCCATCCATTCGATCCACGCGGCCACTGCTTCCCGGGACCATGCCACCACCTTCCAGGGGGACCCCGGTGCCCTGCTGACCCGGGACATCTCAGCAGGGGGCCCCGCCCAGCCCAGGCTGCCCTGATCCTCCCCACCATCTCTCACCTCCCCGGAGCTCCGCCGTCGGCCACCATTCCCCCCCACCACCACCGTGGGGCAGCTTTAGGGACCAGAAGGGGTTCTAAGGGGGCAGAGGTTGATGGATGGTGTTGTTCCCTTGAGGGCTTCATGCCAGTGGACAGACAGGCACGGTCCCACTTGTGTGGGTGGGGCTGCAAGGCAGGTGCTCAGAAGGTCAGAGGCGCCAGGACAGGTGGGCCCACTGCCAGCGGGCGTGCGGTGCAGACCCCTGAAGACGCAATGCAGGAACCCAGCCAGGCGGCCTGAGGGGCGCTGGGGACACTCCAAGCAGAAGGATGGGAGAGAACAGGTCTGCAGGGACCACATGGAGCTGCTGGTCTGCGGAACCAAGACGGGGACAGGGAAGCCTCCACAGGTGACGGGAGGCTCAGGTCTTTGATGCGGGACCCACACAGTTGGGCAGCTCACGCAGGATAACCTGGTGGCTGCCTCTCAGCCCACCGGACGTGCTCCTTCCTGCGTCTCTGCTCTCTGTGTCCTCAGTCACCTCCCCGGCCAGCATCACATGGAGGTAGAAACACATAGCAGTATTGAGGCAAAACCTGCTCCTACTTGAGTTGCCACCGGAGGGTAGAAGGACTGAGCACAGCATCCTGGCTGGACCTCCCTGGGATGGCCACCCCGATGGCAGAGCAGAGAGGGTGAGCAGTGCCACTGTCCTCCCAGGGCTTCTGCAGCCACTGCTCCACGGCCAGGGCCCCGTGGACCCCACGAAGGAGGCCACACACAGTGGGCACTGCTGGCCTTTCAGCACCTTCACCTGTGGGGCCAGCCTCCATGGTGGACTCAGGATCCCTCAGACACACTCTCTCAGGGGGACTTGCAAGGAATTTTAATGCTTCATCAACTGTCCCTGTTATTTCTATGAACTCTGCAGGTATTTAGTGACTTGATTATTTATAAAAGGAACATTAACCCCCCCCCCAGCCCTGGCCTCACATGTGCCAGGGCATCTAGAGCACTAAGAGAACATGGGCAAACGCCCTGCCCCTGGGAGCCCCTGCAGGGGAGCAGGGGACACGCTGGGAGTGATGACACCCTGGATGGCTTGGCGGGGCCTGTGTGGAGGGTTTTTGGGACAGACCAGGCATGGCCCTGTCTCCTTTCAGGGCCCTGGGCCCTCGGCTGCCCCAGCCCGGCTTCTCCCTCCCTCCAGATGCCAGCTTCTGCCCAGAGCTGCAGCTTATTAAAATTTCAGGCCGACTGGTCTACCTAGAGCTGTCTCTTCCATTTTTAATGTCTTCAGCTTATCAAACCTGCATAAGCCGACGCACCCATGGTCCAAGGTCCCTGTCTTCTAGCAATTTGTAATTTTTCCTGTTAATTTCACAGCAATGGAGAGTGGACCAGAGTTGGTCAAACTAAATGAACTTTCAAATTACACAGCTCTATGTCAGAGAGGAGGGATGGCCTCAGGAGGCATGTTGCCGAGACTGCCTCCCCCGTCGGTTTCCTGTGGGGGGTTAAAGACAGAGTGAGATCCGCACACAGAGGGCTTTAATCCAGGCCTGTGTGGTGATGGGGCCTCAGCCTCCCGCTGCTGTCCAAGCTGGGAAGCCAGTCGAGGAGGCGTCCTGGCTCCCTGGGTGTGGCATCCTGTTGCTCAAGCACAAAGACCGGCCAAAGACCTGCCCAGGGACTTCCTGGAGTGACTTGAAGCCCTGGTGGGGTGCTGTCCCCCTAAAGCCCCGAGGGCAGTGAGCATCAGTGTCCAGAGAGCCTCAGACCCGGAAGAGAACCAAATAAACAAGCCACCATCGCCTGAGCCTCCTGGGCTCCTTCCTGGGAAGGAGGCTCATGAACCCAAAGCAAGACGTTGATCCATCAGCTGCCCCCTGTACAATGTGAGCTGCCCAGGTTCCCCAAGACTGGGGGATGGGGTGGTCCTGGGGAGGCTGGGGATGGGCGAGTCTCTGGGGAGAGTGTGGGGGGTAAGATTGGGGGTCCCATTGGGGTGCTTGGTCAGGGATCTCTAGAGAAACAAGCCAAAAACGGATTCTTTAAATGACTTGCTTTGGTTTCCTTTTCACTTAAACAAATAATGGCCCCTGAAGAAGAAACGGAAACTACAGATAAGAAAGAATAAGCCCTCTAGTGACATCTGACTTGAAGGAGGTGCCACCCCTGCTAGGCCCAGTCCCCCCAGTCGACCTCAACTCTGCCCCACAAAGTGGCCGAGACCCTCCCCCTGGGCCACCATCCGACCCGGACTCTGGAGAGGCCGTGTCCCCCACCTCCTCGTCCCCCATGCGCCCATGGTCCTCTGAGTTACTCCTGCACATTTTTTCCTTAACATCTGGGCTCCGGACGGTCTGGAATTTCCAGGGATCCTTCCAAGCGCAGAGCTCACTCAGATCCCCTGCCGGGTCCCAGGGAGGGATCAGTGAGACTCGGGCCTACAGTCGGGGGTTCGTTCCATAAACGCAGATGGAAAGTTCTGGTGAGAACAGGGCAGGAAAACCACCCGGAGGGTCAGGAGGGCAGGAGATGAGATGGGACCCAAGTGCCCCCCCCTTCACATAAATGCTTAAAGTTACAGGTCACACAACAAACTGAAATACGATACATACCATCATCCTGCTTTGACAAGCAACACAATTCAAAACTGTCTCTAAATGACAAAAAGTCTCTAAAATATCAAAGACAACTAAGTGTCATCATCACCTGTCCAGGTGTCCTCTGGATGAGCCATGACATTTAGTTGAGTAATGAAACAGGCACAATTCACACATTTTTTTTTTCTTAACTGTATTTCAGCAAATCACTAGATTTTAATCAAGATACGTCTACTTTGTGTTTGGCTAAAAATAATGAGTTAAAGATTTAAATAATAAAATGTAACTGTATTGAACATATATGCATTGTGGATACATTTTCATAAAAATGCAAATGAAAGCTTAAGAGATAAAAATAAAAATATTTTCTATGTTTTTCAAAAAAAGTTATTTTATCCCAAAGTATTAAGGATTATTTATTAAAATTAAAAGGTGAAATGTAAACTATAAATAGTGAATGCCATGGGAAAACACTAGAACAATAAAGGTATCATATTTGTCCCAAAGAAAATCTCAGGTGATTCAAAAAAATACAAAACATGCTGCCATAAAGTTTGAAATTTTACGAATAATTTTTGTTGAGTGTTTATTATACTCCAGTCACTGTTCATTTAATTGTCACACCAACCTTAGCATTTAAATTTAAATGACCTCAATAAGAATAAATCTGGTTTCAATTTTTTTAAGTGAATTAACTAGTATTAAATTTTAACAAAAATAAACCTGCTCATCAGTCGAATGTTCTATGTCCATCTAGTTGTCAAAATGTCATCACTGTCAAATGGTGGTCCCAAGGGGCTTGGGGAAGGGAAATGGAGGTGTGGATCCAGGGCACCAGATCCAGCTGTGGGTTGAACGAGCTGGGTTGCTGTGCAACGGGGTTCCAGTTCACAGTCGAGTGTCGTGTGCGTGAAACTTGCCAAGAGGGCGGATCTCAGGTGTTCCCGCCACACACACAAAACACCCGGGAAAATGGTCCCAGGTGAGGGGGTGGCATGTTAATGAGCTTGATTGTGTGGCAATTTCACAGCCTGTATATACAGCATGTCCCCAAGTTGTAACCCTGACATGCATTCAGTTCTTAATTGTCCGTTTTCCCTCCGTAAAGCTGGGAAATGTCCCTGTCCGAGCACGTTTTGTCTACACCTACAAGGGTGCAAATTTTAGAGCAAGATGAACTGCTTCACGATCACGAAGCACGGCAGATGCCCGAGTCTCTTCAGACCGGGCGTGGACGGCACAGGAGCTCAGACGCTGGAAGGATGCCTCCTCCAGGGAACCCACCCATTCTCTCCACCTGGGCAGCAGCTCGGCACCGACCTCCAGGCATGAGGCATCCATGGGACGGGAGAATGGAGCATCTTCCCTGAGGCCCGAGCCACATGGTCAGAGGCTGGAGTCTGGGGCCGCAGGAGCTGAAGCAGGACCAGGCCAGGTTCTCCCCAAGAAGGTGACCCTGAGCTGCGACCACGGGGAGGGTTAGTCAGTGGGCCAGAGCTTCCCAGGCGTGGAGGGCAGGGCTGCTTCCAGGCAGGTGGGCCAGGTGTGTCCCCAACAATGCGACCTGGCCCTCCAGGGCAGAGAGCCCTGCTCTGAGCTCACATCTCCCTGGGAGCGTCCATCAGAGGAACGCTGGTGGAGAGAAGGAAACTACGCAAACACACCAGGGACACCTTGCTTCAAAGGGCGGCCGCTGCGGCTCTCACACCCGCACTGGGGGTTTGTGCGCAGGGCCGCCGATGGTCTTGGGCCGTCAGCACAACGTGCTGTGGAGCATAACCTTGGCCTTCCTCTCCCCCTCCTCCTCCTGGGATCCTCCCCCGTGACCTGCTGGGACCCCGGCCACCCCGTCCTGCCCCACACGTCACCTCGGCTTGTCCCCTCCGTTCCTTCCCTGCCCTGTGAGCAGCTGAGAGATGGTGACGGAAGCCCTGCCCCATCCGGGGCAGTCGAATTTCCAGAAGGGATTTCTGCAGCATCTCCAGAGGCAACAAGAGACCAAAAGAAAGCAGCTGGGGGAGAGGGATGAGCATGGAGCAGCCGACTCGTGGAGAACAGGGAGCCACGGGAAACCCCACGACTGGCACGTGCCCCACGGTCCCTTCCTGCAGGTAGAAACTTCTGGAACATTTCTGATACCAGGCAGTAAGCGAGTGGAAGTTTCCTCCGAGACCAATTAGCCATGGGGTGAGAGTTGCCCACAGGGTTTGCTGTGGCCGCCGCAGGGCAGACCCAGGAGCCGGGTCCTGGGAAGCCAGGTGGTGCCGTGAGGAAGTGAGGTTGCCTGGCGGCTACTGATTTACTCCATTGCATCTTCTTCCCTGCAGCACAGCTGTGTGACCAGCTCACGTGACATCGGAAACTCCCACACGGGCCGGGGCGTCTACTGGACCCCTACATAGACTAGCCGAAGTTTTAACTCTCCCCGTGCAAGGCACAGGGTGCCGGGGATGAGAGCAAGCAGCACCTTCAGATGAAATCCCTTCAATCTTCAAACACTGCTGGTGAGCACAGTTTGCACAGTCTGGTGACTCAGCAGGAGGTGCACCACCACCCAGGTCCTGGCCAGAATCCTGCCAGCTCCCTCCGGCCCCTCTGATGGCCACCCGCGTCCTGACCTCTGCCGCCACCGGGAGGGTGGAATGTGGGCAGCCGGGTGCAGGTGGAGGGGCCCACGAGGCAGGAGGGGTCACGTGAAGGACAGACGACAGCAGTGCAGCACGCCCTGCCGCCTCCCATCCCACGTCTGTGTCTTGGGGACAGGTCAGCATCCCGTGCACAGGCTGGGGCAGGGGTCTCGGGAAGACCCGGGGCAGGACAAGGACAGGGCTTAGGGGCCCAGCAGCACTGCTTGGAGCCAGGCCTGCAGGGCCAGCCGTGCAGATGGGTGCCGGGGACGGGAGGGGACAGAGCGCAGTCCAGGGGCTGGAGCCCCGGAACATCCCTTACGGCCGGCGCTGAGCAGGGCTTCTCGGGGCAGCGGCTGGAGGGCTGGGAGCCCCCTCACCATCCGACAGAACCGTGGGGAACCCTCCTTGACCTCAAATCAGGTCTCTCTCTTCCTTCTTGGCAGACGCCCTGCCTCCTCTGGGCTCCTGCTTTGTCACCTGTGAGTGAGGACAGCGCCTTCTCTGGTTTGTCCGGAGAGTAAAGCCAGGCTGCTTGAGGAACCCGCCCAGCCTCCTTTTAAGAATCGTAAGCTGAGAGCACTTGGCCCCAACAGAGAAACAGGCCAGGGACCAGCTCACAGGAGACCTCACTGGAACGAGGGATTCCTTCTCACTGAGAGGTCTATTTCAGGGAGGAAATGCGGGGAATTAAGACTGACTTTCCACACACTGGGTCTCGCCTCTCTGCTGGGGCTCTAGAGACGGCCTGGATGGGCTTTGCCTGGCCGGGCAGCAGGGCGGCTGCCTCATCACCCTCATGCGGCATCTGGACATGAAGGGCGATGCAGCGGGGTCCTCCATCCCATGCCGAGGGGCCTCCGAGAGGCACAGTGTCCCTGGGAGAGAAGCAGATTTTCCTGCCAACAACTAGGAAGGAATCAGCTGGACGGAGCCAGCAAGTCATGCCACCAGGTTTGGGAGAAATGAAAATCTGCATTCCAACGAGGAAGGATGTCACGGCTGCACGGGAAGAAAGAGAGGAGGAGCCGCTGGGAGTGAACCGGGCAGGGGGTTCCGCCAGCAGGGCTGTGGGCGTGCGCTGTGCAGTCAGGGGCACAGCCACCAGGAGGTGACCAGAGAGGTCGGAGGAGTGAGGGAGGCCCGGGGCTCCGACCTCAGCGCCCCAGCCATAGAGGCACTCTGGGGACCGGCCAGTCACCCTGCTCCATGGGTGGGCCCCTGGGATTTGCACTGTGTCTAGGAATGGGGCAGGGGGGAGGGGGAGGAAGGGACAGGGTCTCTGTCTGCCAGGCTCCTCGGAGAACAGGGGTCCCGGTCCTCCAGGTTTCTCGGCTTTAGCTGGCCCGGGTGGGTCAGGGGGACACAGGGGGCAGGCCTGGGCCTCCAGGTGAGCCCGGGAGGGACATGAAGCCCCCTCGCAGCCTCCTGGCTGACCGGCCCCCATGGGGTCAATTTGCAGCCCAGAGGGGCCCCAGCTGCACTTCTGGAAGCTCCCAGTTCCCTGGGCCCTCGGTTCCCATGAAGCCTCCAGGTCAGGCGCGTCCAGCCGCTCCCAGCCCGGGGAATCAGACAATCAGGGATGTGCCAGCCCCAGAGCAGCTGCAAGAGCCTCGGCCAGAGCTCAGGGAGAGCTGGCCAACAGTGCCCCCCGGTGGCCGCTGTCACCTCTGCTGCCACAAGCCGCCTTCCCGGGTCCGGCCTCAGGGTGGACACTGGGCAGTGGACGCCCTCCACCCCTGGTCAGGCCTGCATGTGCCGCGGAGGCTGGTTGTCTAGCTGAGTGTCCGTGTGCTCGTTGTCAGCCCCTCGGTCCTGGCCACAGCTGCTCTGGGGCTGTCTCTTTCTGTGTCTCCGCCAAGGGGGAGGCCTCGAGGTCCTGGAGGCGCCCCCGAAGGGCATCTAGCCTGTCCTGATGGATGGGTTTAGGGAGGGCCTCCTAGAGGAGGTGACACCACCCTGCTAATATTGCAGAAAGACCATGGCATTGGCCAAGCAGAGATGTGAGCTCGGGCACATGGGCGCCTAAATAGAGGGGAATCAGGGGCGAGGTGGGGAGTGTAAAGGGGCAGCACACGCGGAAGGACCAGTCCCCGGAGCGGAGGGGGCGGCGGAGGCCGTGACGAGGCACCAGCTCGGGCTGAGTCATCATCTTGCGGGTCACCAGTGTTTTTATCCACCACGTTGCACACCTTGAACTCACAAGGTTGTAGGTCGATTGTGTCTCAATCCAGCTGAAAAGAAGCCTCTTTGTGGAATGTTAACGAAGAACGTGAAACACAGATAAAGCCTGGAGCTGGGGTCACGGTGAGGGGCCCACGTCTGTTTCTCCTGTTGCCAAGTGCACGGTGGGGACGTAAGGTTTCAGTGTCAGAGGAAACTGGGGGTGGGGGGGGTGTGCAGGTACTTTCTGTGCCCTTTTTGTAAATTTTCTCTAAATCTAAAATTACCCTCAAGTAAAAGTTATTTTTTTAAATCCACCTGCCCTCTGACCCCCTCCCCCCAAAACAATCTCTAGGAACCACTTGGGAATTCACTGGAGGCTTGCCTCAGCCAGGCCTCTTCTGGGCACGGTCCACTCAGCCACCCGGGCAAGCTTGGAGTTCTCTGGACAGGAGGTGGCCTAGTCACTATGTTGGGGGCCCTCAGCCTGGGAGGGCGGCCCCTGGAACACTTCGAGCGTCTCCTGGCACCTTTCCTGCGCCGGCTGTGTCTCCGCTTTGTGGAAGGAGGACGATTTTGCTGATGTCACAGGAGAGGTGAATCATCCCCTTGGGTCACGCAGGCAGTAGGTTCCAGCCTAGGTCTCCCAGCCTCAACACCGAGGTGGCTGCCCCACAAATGCCAGCAGCTGTGTGGGGAAGTTGGGGACACTGCTCTCTGCTCCAGAGGGAAGGCCTGGCCCTGGGGTGCCCTTGGCTGTAAGGGGTGTCTGGCCTGAATGTGGGGTCCCATCGCTAACAGGGATGGCCCTTCCGGTCCACGGCTTGTGAGCTCCACCTGTTCGTGGCCTCTCAGGGGGTCCGGGGGGTGGGCAGGGCTGCAGGGATGGGAGAGGCCGGTGCCTCCAGCAGGGCTGGCTATGGGTGACGCGGGCGGACTTCTCCCTCCTCGGCCTGGCCCGTGCTTCACTGCCTGGGCCGCCACCTCCTCCTCTCGCCTTCATCCTCCTCCGTCTCCTCTTCCTCCCCTCTTCCCCCTCCCCTCCCCTCCCCTCCCCTGCCCCCTCCTCTGCTCACCTCTGCCTCCGTTCCAGCCCCTCCCACACAGAGCCGCAGCCCAAGGCCCCATGAAGGCAACGACATTCTTCCTTTCCTTGTCACTCCTGAGTGCACACCTTCCATCTGCCACGTGCTGCCCCTGTTTCTCTTCCTCTGTCCCCACGTTTCTCTTCCTCTGTCCAGTTCCCCCGAAGGCCCTCTCTCCAGGTCAGAATGGGCTCCTTAAGACTCCAATTCCTCCAAACACTGTCCGCAGCCCTGAAACCTAGCTCGGAGCCCAGGGGCCGTGCCCCTCCACCCCTGGGGCGGCTGAGAGGAGGGGATTCGTGGTGTGATTCGCCGAAAGCACTCAGTCACCGCAGCGTTACCGTGTCCCCGGCTTCGGCTGGGCACACGGTATTTAATAAATGTTTAACAGCAACAATAACGGGTCAGCCCAGCATGACTGAAGGTTTCTGTCAGGGACCTGGCCGTGCTCTGGGTCAGTAACGAAATGCATCTTGGCAGAGCTACCGAGATGCAGGGCGGTCGGGGGGCCATTTGGAGGCCCTCGTTGCCTTATTCAGGGAAGTGGCCAAGGAAGAGGCATGACAGGGACCAGTAAGTGCCCGTCTGTTCCTCCTGGAAAGCTCTGGCCGCAGGGCGCCGCGTGGACCAGTCGCCCACTCAGCCAGGCCCAGGGTCCTCATCCACCACGTGGGGTGCACAGGAGCAGGTGCTCACAGGGTGGCTGTGACACCCGTGTCGTGCAAATGCCGCGACGAGGCAAGAGGGGCTCAGCCAGGCCCCCTTGGAGGGGACGCCAGGAGGCCCGTGGTGGTGCTGTGCCCTTCTTGTCCAGTTTCTCCTCCGTCCCCTTCTGATGAGCCGGGGCCGGGGGAAGGGGGGTCGGTCCTGTGAGCCCTCAGGACCCAGAGAGAGCTCGGCCCTGCGGGGGGGGCGTCCCAGGGAGGTGGGCTGAGGAGGGGTCTGGAAGCAGCTGTGAGAGGCCACCGAGGCAGCAGAGGGCACTGGGGCACCAAGGACTCCCAGCACCAGGTCACTATCATACCCAGAACTGTGTCCTGACCTCCCCGCCCATCTGAGCGGCTGGTGCCCGACCGCCTGTCCACCACCTCCCCCTCCGCGGTCCCATAATCACACATCTAAGGGAGTGCAGGACAGAAATCAAAGAGGAGCGGAGCCCAGGGAAAGGGGCCGCACTTGGGGGCAGGAAAAACCTAAACAGTGACACGCCTCACACCAAAACAGAACTAAACAAAACAGGGGTCCTCAGGGACAGTGGGGTCCAACCTGAAAAAGACTTTCCAGGGAAAAAAGATTTTCAAAATAAAATTTGGTTTAATGGTGCGGATACCATATTGACGCTACAAGGTGCAAACCTCAAGGCAGGAACCATAAAACCACTAAAACAGGGAAATCTCATGAAAAAAGGGTGAGCATTGTGAGGGAAGGTGGGAAATCCAGCACATGAGCCATTTGAATACCAAAGGAGAAAACAGAAGAGAAGCTGTGGTTGAATAAATAATAGGAGACTATTTCTGTGAAAGGAGTCGGCTGACCTGGAGGGCTCAGGACCCAGGCGGATCTAGGGGACCTGGCTTGAGGGTGTCCCTGTAGAATCCCCAAATAACAGGGATGGAAAAAGCAGGTGCACTTTGGG
Organism: Mesoplodon densirostris; assembly: GCF_025265405.1. Taxonomy (NCBI): domain Eukaryota; kingdom Metazoa; phylum Chordata; class Mammalia; order Artiodactyla; family Ziphiidae; genus Mesoplodon; species Mesoplodon densirostris. Next base: position 61,353,131 of record NC_082671.1, on the reverse strand, counting down.
GTGGAAAGAACACAATTCAGACAAGCCCTAAGAGCACACGCTCTGATCACGCTTCCCACGGGCCACACCAGAGCATCTCCCGACACCGGGAGGGAAAGACCAGGACCCCAAACCCGCACAGAGAACATCACATCAGCACACAAAAAAAAGCAGTTTGCAGACATGCAGGTCACACAGCAGGTACCACCTGCTCGCTTCATCTGAAGAAAACTCAGCGAGACAAAAGTCAGCCACAGATGAATGGATCTGAAACATTAAGAAACAGCAGCTTCTCTGCAGGGAAGCCGGAAACAACTCATTTCTTGCATATCCTTCCAGAAGCAAACTCACAATCACATACAAATTGGAAACCACATGCCCGGCCTTTACAAAGGGAATAAAATAGCAGCATATTATATACATTGTGCTGTACTTTGCTTTCTTCACTGAAGATATTTCTATAGCAGGATATAAAAAACCTCTAGTTGTGTTTAACAGCTGCATAGAGTTCAATGTCATGAATGCAGTATGATTTATATCATCAGTCTCCTATTGGTGGACACTTGGGTTGTTTCTCGTAATTAACTTTCACTAACCACTCTGCAATGAACATCCTTGTTCCTGTATCATTTCTTATATGAGTGTATCTGCAGGCTAAAAATATAGAAATGCAATTGCTAACTAAAATGGAAATTCTAATAATGGTCTAGAATTGAAAAGATTTTACACTATCTCAGCACAATCAGGAAGGTTGAGGAGGAACGGAGTGAAAAGGGAAACTGAAAGGACTCGTCGAGTGGGAGAAAAGTCTTGGAGGGAAACACAAGCCTGAACCATGTCACCTCACTGGGCTGAGGGGAAGGACTAGCCCAGAGGTAACTGTTAGCCCAGAGGTTTCCAATTTTAGAAAAACAAAATCCCCGAAAAGAGAATGTAGTTTTCAATAGAGCTTTCAAATAAAAAATGTAACCGTTGGGGAAAAAATGTAGTAAACAATAATTTGACCAAACCTACCCAAAAAAGTACGTAAAATGCGTGGAACATGTAACGTATGCAGCAAACAATAAACCCAAATGTGTAAGTTATCACATTAATGTGGGTGGACCATCTTCCCCGTTAGAGACTACGATCTTCAGTTTTGATCAACAGCAAAACTAAGCTATGTGGACACGAGAGGAACAGAAGCAAAGTAATAAGAAAGTGCTGGAAACAAAGGAAGGAAACAGGGCGGCAAGGCCGCAGAAAAGGAAGCACGAGCAACAAGAAAATATAGCCCCCAAAACAGTGGTAAATTAGGAATCACAGGAAGATCCTTACTATGCAAAGTTACTTACAAAGGCAATAAGCATTTAAGGTTAAATTACTAAGTGCCATAAAGAGGGCCAGACCCTCGTAATAACAGGCAAACTTTACGAAGAAGTTAGGATTTTCTCTGTGCATCCAAAGGGTGGCCATGGTCACTACGGTTGCCCATAAGGGGTCCACCAGGAACTCTGCCGTGAAGCTGGGGCCCTGGATGGGCTGGGTGTGAATCTCCATCTTCCTCCCTGTAACGGTGTCCCCACTGCATGGGGCTCCTGTAAGGACCACTGGAGACACTCCGGAAAGCCCTTAGCGCATGATAAATGTGAGTGATTCTTACAGCAAGAGCTACTAGAAATCCAGGGGGACTTGATAAAACTGGCACTACAGCGAGCTGTCCCCACACCTGTTTTATTACTGTGCAGATCGAGTAGAGGATGAAAACGACAGTAAATAGAAACTTGGAGAAATCTCACTGAACAGCCACTAAACGTGATCAAGTAGATTTACGACGTGCTAACAACCTTCACACCAGCATGGCACGCCAGCATCCTTCACAGAGAAAGAGCTACTTGCCGAAACTCTTTACAGGAATCAGTGAAGTGCTTGGCCTCAAATAAAACCTTTTGGCACAATTAAAATGAAAGTCAAAACTTGGCTGGTCATGTAATCTGATTAGGAAACAGTAAAATTGAAAACAATAATGCAGAGATGACCAACTATATCTTAAGGGCTTGAACAGTATGAAATATACTTAAGACCATCCTTGGATCAAAAAGTTAAAAAGAAATGATAAAGTACCTCAGAAGCTTTGAAAAAGAGAACATTTCGTGCCAACACCAGCTGGAAGCGGGAAAGGCTTTATTAAAAGGAAATGCGTTACCTTATAAAGAGTTTCGTTATTTTAGAGGAACAATAAAAATAAAGGCATTTGGTACTCTGCTAAACACATTAGGAAAATAAATAAACTCAAAGAAATTAGGAGGAATAAATTTAATAAACATGAAAGCTAAAAATAATGATATAGTAAAAAAGTAGGTAGAAAGCATGGCTTAATCCAAATACAATTCTAAAGTTAAACCTTTAGAAGGTAATTATGAGGAAGAAAAATAGAGACAGACAGGGAGAGAGAGAAAGAATGAAAGGGGGTAGGGGGGATGGAAGACCAAAAGTGAAGCGTCTTCACATATAAAGGAAAAATTGAGAGAGTTATAATTATGACGTAATAATGCATCTAACTCAATGGAAACATATTTACAAATCTAGAAAAGTAGATAATTTCTTAGAAATGTAAAAAATTCACTAAATCCAGGAAGAAGTAGAAAAACTTGAATAGGCTAATTACCATTAAAAAAAATTGGAAAGCTGATTAAAGATCTACCAGTGAAAGAAAATCACCAAGATTAGATGCATTCAGACTGAATTTCAACCAATCTAATAAGGTAGAAAAAGATTAATCTATGTCACTTAAAATATTCCAGAACATAGAAAGTATTTTAGAAGAATAACTCTCCTTTGAATTTTATGTAATTTGTAGAGCTCTAAAAACAAAACTGAACAAAGACAGCAAAATTATTGAAACTACGAATATCACTTATGAACATAGATACAAAATTCTATTTAAAATCAGTATCAATCCATGTATCAATAATAACAATAATACGTTATGACCAAATAGGGTTCAAGGGTGCTTGCCCTTCCCACTCTCCAGGTCCACTTGACATAATAGGAGTGGACTGGGTACTGGTCTACAGAGAGTCCAGATTGTCAAAGTACCTTCGGAATCTATTTTGACAGTGCTAGCATGACCGCAAACAGTACAAAATAAGGTTTGTCTTGTAAAGACAGACTGTCTTGAGTCTCCCTATGGATGAAGATTGGGGGGAAGAAGCATTTGCCAAATCTATAACCATGAACCAAATAAATGCACAGGTAGACATTCAGTGCCGTCCCTGGAGAATCTGCTGAGGCTTGCTGTAAAAATACACAACACGTGCCAGGGATGGTGCTGGTCTGGTCCAGTAAATGCAATGGTGGGAGAGCTCTGTATCTAAGGCTGCTGCTGAGTGAGGTGTGTGGTTCAACCACGAGCTACAGCTTCAGCCAAGGATGAAGAGTGAGCGAATGGGGACTTGACGGTGGCCCTAATCTCCACAGTCCTCCTGGGAACGGGGGCACTGATGTAGTCATCGTGGTACTGATAGTAGTACGGGTATCTTGGCCAGGGGAGGCGGCAGTTACAGGCCTCCTATTGGTCCTTCCTGTCATAATACCTTTGTTCTTCAAGAAAGAAGAACCCAGTGTAACTGGATTCATGGAACTAAGGCTTATTCCTCTACCAGTCACTAACTGGGATGGATCAAGAAGCTTGGCCCATGGACACGATGAGCCTCTGTAAGACTGAATTGCATCCAACTCCATTTCATCCATGGACTCCCTCAGCCCCCACTGCATCTGGAAGACCACAATGGCATTTCAGGTCCATTCATGTCCATTTAAATTCAGACTCTCCCACTAGTGGTCCTTGAAGAGAAGGGATATTTTTCTCCTTGTTGCAGAAAGAGCCTGACAAGTGCCTACAGGACCTTTGGAAGAACTCTTGGGAAATTTTCCCCATGTATGCTTGCAGAGGGCATTTAGAATCCTTGCTCAAGGGGAAGGCATCTCTCGGCAGTTGGTACTGGACCTGGGAAGTTACTAAGCTGTGTATTCTTAGGGAAGGATTGTGACTTTCATTGTGGGACCAACACTACCACCTACTTGTGAGATCTCAACTTTCATCTGTTATATAAGCTGAGCAACACACAAGCAGGCAGCTATCTCTCACTCCCAGGAAGACCATGGTTTGTTAGTGGTGGTTCCTAGCAATGACCTTGATTGCCATTCTGGCTTTGCTACTGAAGTTGGGGGCAACATGCACATTGCTACTGAAGAGTATTGATCCAAGAAAATTGGTTGAATCTTGGAAAAACAGTAAACTTCATGGAATTTTAATGTATTCCCATCCTCTTCTCCCCAACTGCTAGGTAGTGTTAAAAACCAAGAGCCTCACAACAATGGAAGCTGTGGACACCAGCAACCTGGCAGCCACTAGGGGCAAAATTGGCCTAAAGCTCCAAAAAACCCATCCCCCAAGGATTGTCACTGTTTGATTCCTCTGCCAGTTTCCTGAAACGCTGCACTCTGGAGACTTGTATGTATGTGATCTGACTCAGAGCTCAATCTGCTCAAAGAAACCTGTGTCCAGCCCATTTGTTGAAAACAATCAGCAACAATTATTTAGCATTGCAGCTGCCTGCCAAGAGACTGGCCCAAAACTTAAAAGCGAAAGTTAGGGAAATGAGACGCCTGTAGGGAGATTTGAAAAGCTCCAACCTACTGCCGGGAATCTAGAAGACCACGCACGTGTGCAGGGCCCATTAATGCCCTGACCTTTGCCTCTGGCTGACCTGGAGGCTTTTCACACAGGGGGAGGAGGCTGAGGCAGCGTTGTCACCTGCTTGCCTAAGTGGGGAAGGGGAGCCCCACCACACACAGGACCCTCAGCAACCACTGGGAGACATCAGTTAAAGGACATCAGGAAGTCTCTGTCCCATCATTACTGATCTCCAAACTAACTTCACTGTCCACACACAATAAAGACGGCAGACCTCAAAGAACTATCGCGGAAAAGTCCCTAAACGAACACATTGTAAATTCTGTGTTGGGGGAGGGGGAGGAAGAAGTCCGATTTCCAGACTTGCTACATTTTATCATTTAGAATAGTCAGCTGTCAACCAAAAAGTAGTAGGCACACAAGGAAACAGGGGGGAAAGTATTTAATAGAAGCTACTCCTGAGGAAGTCCAGACAGTGGACTTACTAGACAAAGACTTTGATCACCTATTATTAATATTCTTGGAGAACTAATGGGAAACTTGTCTAAGAAAATTAAATAAAAACATGAGAATTACATCTCATGAAATAGAGAATATCAATTTGGAGAGAGAAACTAGTGAAAAGAGTCAAATAGAAATTCTGGAGTTGAAATATAATAACTGAAAAAAAAATCACATCTCCCGAATCCAACATAAAAATCATAATATGTTATTCAATAATTCTCCAAAGATTATATCTGCTTTATATAGCTGATTATACACTAAGGTTATCACAAACCACCCTTAGTTATGGGACTAAAATTTTCGACTTAATACTTTATGGTCTTGAAAGATTAAAAAGTAGAAAATCATGGGCCTCCCTGGTGGCGCAAGTGGTTGAGAGTCCGCCTGCCGATGCAGGGGATACGGGTTCGTGCCCCGGTCTGGGAAGATCCCATATGCCGCGGAGCGGCTGGGCCCGTGAGCCATGGCCGCTGAGCCTGCGCGTCCGGAGCCTGCGTGTCCGGAGCCTGTGCTCCGCAACGGGGGAGGCCACAACAGTGAGAGGCCCGCATACCGCAAAAAAAAAAAAAAAAAAAAAAGTAGAAAATCATTGTCAAAATGGTAAAAACTCAGATTTTTTAAAGTAATATTTTGATAGCATATGATACTTAATATGGTTTATTGTCTGCTATTTTGAGAAACCTGATGTTTAAAATAGTCATATTCATAACCATTGCTGAAACTGTTATCTTGATGGTAAACATGTTTATCCAAGCATAAACATACTGAGTGCACACACACACACACAGAGACACACACACCAGGGTGGAATGCATTCTGTTCATTTCTGGCACAGCCTAAGATTTCTTGCACAATGAGCTAAGTTTTAGTGAACGTTCCAGGGACTTGGCTTATGAGGATCCAGTGACCTTCTCTGTGTCCACCAGGCAATATTCAGGCTTTCCCAGAGAGGACAGATCCATTTCTTCCTGATGGTGCTGTGAACACGCACATTCCCTGGGATGGTCTGCACAGCTGCTTCTACCTCAGTCCCCTCAGCTTCCGATGGAACCTGACCCCGAACATGAAGCTTCAGGGCTCTGCATAGGAGAGGGCCCAGAGTGAGGGGGCATTTTGTTGTGGCCACTGAGGGCTAAATGGACCTTCACTGGCTTGGAGAAAAGGGCCATGGGCATTGGTGGTTAGACGCGCTGCAAACACACAGGTGGTCTGGGGGAGGCAACAGGGCAGCATCCCCGCTGGACCACATGCCATCTCTGTCAGGTGCTACCCGAACACAAACTCCCTGGAGGAATTACTTCTACCTTCACACTAAGCCAGAGCCTTGGGTCAGATGTTTCCAGAGCCTTGTCCGACAGTGGAGGGTCAGTCCCCAAGAAACCTTCAGGGGAAATCAGATTTCCGGGCTGTTCTGGACAGGAAAGCCTGGAGCCCAGACAGCAGCTGCAGGAAGATGTGCCTCCTTCTCAATTTGGACCAGCCTCCCTGGAGAGAGAGGAGGTGGGGTCAGGTGATGCGGGGCCCTGCGTGCAGAGGGGCAACCACGTCGCCCCTCACCTGACGCCCCTGCAGGGCTGGAGGTGCCTGATGAGGAGGTACTTCTCCTCAAGTTCCTTCCTGTCACTCACTCTTCTGAGCCTGAGTGGTGCAGGGCTTCTGGCCAGAGGTCTCGCACACAGCTGTGGCCCCGTGGGGTGGGGTGAGTTCACGTCTGCCTCTGTTCAGGCTGCTTGCTTTCCCGCTGCCGGCAGCCCATGCAGGTGGAGCGATGATGTCCCTCGCCCACCAGGACCTCAGCACTCACTCCCCGTGGGAAATAAAACCCATTCCTTCAGACTATCCGTTAAGCCTGGAGGTGCTCCATCTCTGCCGGATTCTGCGTTTCCTTTCTTTCTATGTGTACTTTTCATGATCAGTGAGCTCTGCCTTTCAGAACGCACCATCTAGAGTGGATTGCAGGGAGGGGCTCATTACAGAGGGTGCCGCCTCAGAGCAGGGGCCCTGGCACAGGGGCCGTGCAGCCTCCCCCAGGCCCCTAACAGTCGCCCCTCTCCCACCTCTGTCTCTGTTCTCAGCTGATTGACACCAGTGCCCCAGGTGGCTCCCAGACAATGCATAGCCTGGCTGCTGCTTCACCCTGGTAATTCCGTGACAAACCCTATTTCCTCACTGCTAGCGTGCTTTCTGGCCATTCGGGGTGGATCCGTTCCAAGAAGCTGCGCTCCCCACGGCAAAGCCTGAGTTATCATCAGCTTTCCATCTGCTTTGGGAAACCACGGGACCACTCACTGCATTGGAGTCTCACTTAAGATGGAGGCCCATCTCCTGGAAGGCTGGTCTGTGGCTCCTGAGCCGTGGGGATGTGTTTATTCAGAGGTGGCTGTTCGGGCTGTGCTTCCTCTCCCTGGCGCTCCCTCAGGACGTGCGGTGATGAGGGAAAGTCTTGGGGGACCTGGAGGAATTAGTGCCTATGCGCGCGTGTCCCTCTAATCCACAGGGATCAACCTGCCCGAGTTGGCTGCCCAGAAGGTGTCTCTTCTTCAAACGCAGTTGTTCTCAGGTCCTACCCGAAAACAAGAAATATGCCCAGTAAACCGGCATATAAGAGACATGACTTAGTTTTAGCAGTTTTGTTTCCAGAAAGGTATAACAGTGACGATAAAAATTGTGTATTTAGCATTTTGTTTCCAGAAATATACAGTAGAGATGGTTTGGAATCTCCAAACCCAGTGGGTGACACAGGAGGCACCAGGAATCATCAGCGGGGTCTGGAGCTTGTGTACCCCTCTCCAGAGCTCAACACATCTGGCACACGGTAGGCACTTGGGGGTCTTCCTTTGAATGAATGAATGAATTATTGAATGAATGAATGCTGCAAGTGTGCTTCCACCAAGAGCACACAAAGCTGCAGATGGGCAGGGAGGAGCGGCCCCTTCAGCTGAGGCCATGGGGACACACCTGAGGGACAGGTGTTGGGACTTAGAGACCAAGGGGAGGGTCCTGCCCCCACAGGGGTGAACAGACAGGAGGCTGGACTGGTGGTGCGTCAGGACCGGATCTCAGGGCCCTGGACCACAGCTTCCGGGGCTGGATTCCCCACAACGTTCATAGTGGGGCCCTCGATGGGGCCTCAGGGCAGGGTGCTGACGACGGTAGCTCTGGTACAGAGTCATCACTGGAGAATAACTCATAGTGCATGTCCAGTAACATAAACTTAAGAAGCTCAGGTGGTTTGGGGGCTCAAATTAAGGAGACTCTCCTGACCCTGAGCTTTTCAGATACTTGTGAAAGACTTTTAAAAATTCCGGTCATGAAGTTGTGAAGCCTAAGGGCAGTTTCTCCCCCTCCCCTTCCCCTTCCCCTTCCCCCCTTTTCTCTCCCCCTCCTCCCCCTTCACCCCCATGGTCTGAGCACAACACTAGTGACAGAATTAACATGGGTGAATATTGATTTTTCACCCCTTGGCTGTGTAACTGGGAGGGGTGGATGGTGGGTGTTCCCGCCTGGCGGTGTATAATGAAGAGACGGGGGACCTGGATCACAGGGCATTTTCCCTTCCCAGCTGCCTGACTCCGGGGAAGGTGAGCATCTTCCAAGCTCAGTTCTTCCTCATCTGCAGGGCGCTGCCTGCCCTCGGGAAGTAGATAATTTGCAGAAAGGCTACAACCCCTCTCCTCCTCATATCCGGGAGGACCCCCACCGCCTCAGCTGCCCCCAGAAGCACCACAGCCACTTTCGGGGGTGTCCCAAAAGACGACAATTTTTCTGTATTCCTCAACTCAGGTGGGTCGCTGGATTCACTGGGGGTCCAACGCCATGGCCCAGACCATCCCCGCATGGTCTGTGAGGGTCTCCCATGGACTACATCTCTCAGCCCTTGGACGGGGGCCACTGGGGCCACAGGAGCATCATCTGGATGCCTGGACCATCATCTTCTCAGGACGGGCAACAGGGTGAGGTCTGGGCGTCACCCCCCCACCCCCAGGATGCCGCACGCCTGTCTAGACCAGGGGCCCAGGAGGTCTTAGTCCAGTGGAGGTTCGGTGACATCCATCCACCTGGGGGTTCAAGTGAGACAGCTGGAGAGATTCAACATGCACAGTGGACGCATGCGGGGACCAGACGTGAGAAGTGTGGGGTGTGGCCACCTCCGGGTCCCCTACTGCAAGGCAGCGTTGCCCTGCACACACCTCTCTCCCCCCTCCCTCCCTCACCACCGCTGCTGGGGGTGTGGGCCCAGGAGGTGACCCCTCTACCTGGGCGTCCATAGCTGTAGAGGGAGGATGAACTTGAAGGTCATGGACTCAGGCACACAATCCAGGAAGAAAACGATGTGTTCTGGAAACTTCTAGGAGCCCTCCTGGGTCAGAGCTAGTGCTCCTGCTGAGTATATGGATGGTCACCCTCCAAGAGAACAGGGTGTCCCCCACGCTCGGACAACATGGCGAGTGGAGCGTGCTTCTCCCAAACCCCCTTCCTCCTGCCCACAGACCACGTAGGGTCCTCACAATGTCCGTCAGCCAGTTTACTCAGAGACAAGACACCCATCTTGGGTCTTGTCGACGTCTCCATGGGACACGAGCTGCTTACCTGAGTTAACTAATTAATGGTGGTCATAAATCCCTGGCCAATCTCATAATGAGATTTAATATTTGATGTCAGATTATTAGAATGTAATGAATTTGCCACTTTAATATTGATGAATAATCAGTCCTATTAAGGTGGTGGGGACCAGAATTTAGTGCAAAGAGAAAATTAATTGCTGAGTTAATAACACGCATCCCGAAGCGAGATGGCCTTGTAGCAGCGTCTCAACTCACAGCTCGGTTTCCTGACCTCCCACGGGAAAGACCGATCAACTTGTCTTACCTGGGTTATCAAAGTGTCTTTCTTCGGAAGAAGACCGGAAAGCTGAGGATAACTTCTAGGAAGACTCAAACGGAACAGAGCAAAGGTCATTTTCAGGGACAGAATTGTGTCCCCGAGATTCACATGTTGAGCCCCAGGGTGACTATATTTACAGATGGGCCCGGAGGGGGTGAGGAGATTAATGCAGTTGTGAAGGTGGGTCCTGACCCCACAGGACTAGTGTACTTGTAAGAGGAGGAGACACCAGGGATCTCTCTGTGGGAAAGCTGCAGGTGAAAATAAGGGACCCCCGCCATATGCAAGGGCAGACAGGACGAGTCCTTGCAGTGAAAAAAGAACGAGAAAGAGACTCCCAGGAGAAAGGCCTCCTCTGTCATTGTGGGACTTCGAGAGAGCTTACGGCTCACTCAGGTGTGAACAGAGTGACTACAAAACCGCTGGAGCCTCACCATGACGTTGGAACACAGAAGTCAGAATGACTCGAAATTTAATTCCCTTTCTAATTAGAAAATTAATGTCCCGGCCAAATGTGCCAAGGTCCATCGTGTCCATGGCGGTTCCGCAGGGCCCGTGGAGTATCCCCGACGGGGGTGGGGGAAAGACGGCCAGAGCGGGACCTGGTGGAAGCCCACTCCCCAGAGGCTGGGGGGTGTACGCAGTCATGCTGCCGGGGATGGGGCCAGGCCTGGGGACCCCTCTTGAGACAAGCTGGAAGATAGAGCCTGGGACTCACACTGGTCCTGCCTGGCACCAGCAGGCTCAGACCAGTTTCCTGTCCCCAGACCTCAGACTCTGGCTTGTACCAAGGACCCAGGTGCCCGCATGGCCTTCCCGCTGCTCAGGCAGGGGCTATGATGTCTCACTGCTCCCGGGCACCTCTGGTTTTGGCTTCAGGGCATCTGCCGTGGGAGTTGGCACCTGCAGCCCTCCTGCCTTGTCACTCTGTCCTCCAGGGGGCGTCCTGCTGAGGCTACAGGGACCCCAGCACAGCCCGTACTGTCCCTGTGCCCACGTCCCAGGGAGCCTGCGAGACTGTGGGCGGGGCAAGGGGGGAATGTGTGCATTCGGGCAGAAGATGGTTCTGTTCTCACTGGACAATTTTTAACTCCCATTGCCTGTGTATGGATCATATAAAGTCCACGTCAAATTCACCTTAGTGGCTGGGTCTGCCGGCATCTGACACGTGATAAGTGTTGTTGGTTGAATCATGTCCCCTAAACTTGTGATTGGGATAATTTGGAGACCGAGTCTGTGCAGGTGCCATCAAGTTCAGGGGAGGTCACACTCGATTAGGATGGGTCCCAGTCCTGTATGACTGGTGTCCTTATAAGAAGAGGGAGCTTTGGATGCAGACACCCAGAGAGGAGACCGTGTGACAACAGAGGCAGAGGTGGAAGTGATGCAGCCACAAGCCCAGGACCGCCAACGATCGCTGGGCCCCCCAGGAGCGGGAGAGGCAGGATGGACCCTCCCCTGGAGCCTCCAGAGGGAGCACAGACCCGCCCACACCTGATTTAGGACTTCTGGCTGCAGACGTGGGGGAGAAGAGGTTTCTACTATTCCACCCACCAAGTTCTCAGCACCTGTTACAGCCGCCCAGGAAACGGATACGGCAGTCATCAGTGACTATTCAATGAATAAAGACCTCCACACTCAGAACTATTTAAGATGTTTATTTTTAAAATTTGAACCTAACAGGCTTCTGCTCAGGTGAATCCTGCCAGTCTGCAGACAAGTAACATCTCACCCCAAACGAGAGTGGCAACAGTGCCCAGACTTGAGAGCCAGGTGTCTAAGGGCCACGGAAGAGGACACTCTTCTCACCAAGGCTGAGGTTTGGATGGGTCATTCGGGCTGTGACACACCATCAGCCCCAGGGTCAGGTCACGGAATGGGCCTCCGTGGCTGTCCCGAACCCCAGGGACGCACCCACGTCGCAGAAGACTTATACGTATCCAGTTCGCGGCATTTTACCAAAGGGCTTGCATTTTTAATTTTTATGGTGTCTAGTCTTCCCATTTTCCTTTATTATTTCTTTTATTATTTCTAAACTTACAATGTTCTTTCTCCTCCATGTTTTGATAAATGTTTAATTCAATCTTTATAGTGTTTCTTTCAGGTTTTCAGGTTTGATTTGTTAAATCTACAGCCCATCAATGCATCTGGAATTCACTGCAGGACCCGGTTGGGCTGTGAGCTGTCAGCCCAGCAAGAGGGGAGGAGGTCTCATCCTCCAGGCGTTTGCTGGATGCAGCTTTGTCTTTCTCCTGTGGGTGTGTGCACATGCATGCACATGCATGCACACAGACACACATGAATACACATGCACATACATGTGTGCCAATGCAGACATGCATGTACACACGTCTGCACTCAGGCACGTGACAATAGCCGTTGCTACATGTGGCGATCGGCACATCTTCAATCACAAAACCCAGGTTGCTTTTTTTTCTGTGTGTTCCAATTTTCTGTCTGTGTTCACTTTCTGGTTAATGACTTCAAATTAGTTTTTTTACCTGAAAATTACACAAAAGTACACTTTGGATAAATGGTTCTCAAATGGGGCTTTTTGCCCCCTAGGGGACATTGCAATGCCTGGAGCGATCATCAAAAATTGGGGAGGGGGTGCTACTAGCATCTAGTGGGTAGAGGTCGGGGATGCTGCTAAACATCCCTAAATGCATGGGTAGCCCCCCAGGTGCAAAGGACAGCCCCTCGACAGAGCCGTCTCTCCCCCACTGAGAAGGCTGAAAAACACCACTTTCGATTAATTGGCTGTAATGTTTGAGATGCTCAAAATTAGGGGAAGCAGGAAAGACACACAAGGCCATTTTTCACAAAGCATGGAGATGAGTCTTAACACATCAACTCTAGAATGGAAGGTTGTGGGTGTGATTTCAGGAATTGGAGGTGAAGGGGCCATTATAAGCGTCTGTTTCAGAAGGACCCGCATCTCCATGTTCACGTGACGTAAACCGAGGGCAACAAGGTTGAGACAGTCAAGTGCCCACAAAGCAGCCCTATTTCTCCTCCATCCCTGAGCTGGCCCTGCAGGTAGTGGGCCCAGGGTGGATGACAGGCACCCCTCCTGAGGCTGGGCTGGGTCTCCCGGGAGAGCCCTTTCCCTGTCCGGGTGGCTAGAAGGTCTTGGCTGGCATTGGAGGCAGGAGGGGGCAGCCAGGTCCCCACATGGCTGGTCTAGAAGAGCTGTCCTCTGGGGTCCCCCATCTGGACGATGAGGAAATGCACTCCTGTCTGCGCCCGCGGAGAGAGTGGGCCACCTGAGGGAGGGCCGGCCCAGGGGTGGGCGTCCCCACATGTCCCCTCCACCTGTGCAGACCACAGCATCCGAGAAGTTCAAACCAGACCCCGCCTCCTGGAGCCCCATCGCGGCTGTGGTCACACGCAGGCAGGCGTCCCACGTTGCTGCCGGCCGGGTGCAGCACAGTCTGATTTCTAACCAACAGCTGCGTCACAAGGTTCAGGTGTGGCCAGTTCCCTGGTCATCTCAGGGCACCTGCGGCCCTGCACATCTCCCCAGGCCGGTCTCTTTGTCCCACAGCTGCTCTGAGTGTGAGCCGGGGCCTCTGCTGACCACTCTCCCCAAAAATGGCATTTCCTTTTTACTTATTTTATTTTTAATAACCTTTTTAAAAACTTTAGGACAGTTTCAGATTTGCAGAGAAGTTGCCAAGGTACTTCAGAGCGTCCTCCAGCCCAGGCCCCCCCGTCGCAGGCCCCTCACGTGACTGTCACACGCGTTACAATTAATGAGCGACCTTGGTGCATCTTCACAGACTAAAGTCCCCACTCTGCTTGGATTTCCCTTGTTTTTACCCAATGTCCCTTTTCTGTCCCAGACACCACCCAGGACACACGACATCAGCCGTCACGTCTTGACTGTGTTTCTTGGGTTTTCCTTGGCTTTGAGGACCTGACAGCTTTGAGGAGAGCAGGTGGGGGTCTGCTGGGATTTGTCTGACATTTTTCCCACCATTAGACCGAGGTTATTGGTTACTGGAGGAATAATAACCAATCCCCAAGTTCCCGCCTTTCCCACATCCTAGGAAGGGCATATGCCATTAAGGTGACATCACCAGGTGCTGGCCTTCCTCACCTGGCTGAGGAGTGCTTGGCAGGTGGTCAGAGCACGTCTAGCCCCTGCAACACCTGTGGCAGAGGTGTCAGGGTCCCGTGGGCTCAGGGAGGAGCCTGGGCACAGGGTCCAGACAGACGGGCATGGCCAAGTGCCATTGTCACTGCGGCTGCAAGGCTCTGCGGCATCCCATGATGGGATGCGCTACCAAAGCTTTCAGAGACCCCCACGGAGCTTGGAGTGAAGGCTGCACCTTTGGGGTGTGTGCAAGGTCCAGGAGCCGGCTGACCACCCCGGCCTGGACAGCCCTGCTCCCCTCACAGCCCCAGTGCCACCCCTACGGATCCTCCCAGCCCCCCTGGCAGGACCTGGTCCAAACCACAGCTTTCTCCTCGCAGCCACCTTCTCCCAGAGGGTGTCGAATAAAAGGAAACCCGGACGAGATGAGGAGAGTTTACACAAAGAGGATGTAGTGGCAGAGAGAAGGCTCCAAGCGGATCTGCGAGCAGCCCCAAATCAAACAGCAGGCCAGGGGCACGGCCGGCAGCACGTGGGAGGCTTGGCAGGACGTCTGGTCACAGACCCTTGGGATAAACCCATGAGGTGCTGGGTTCTGCATTCGAGTCCTGCTCTAATGCCCGTAGGAGGAGGAGCCTGGCTGCACGGACTGCCTCCCGCTGCAAGACCAAGGCCACCTGAGGCCGACAGGGACCAGTGGAGGGAAGGCGGAGCCTGGCCTGGCTCATGGGCTCGGGGGCCGTGACCCAGAGCTGGGACTCCTGGGTAGGGCGACAGCCCGGCTGTGCGCACTTGACGGATTCACATACTCGGCTTCAATGAAGGGAGAACATTTGGGAGAAAATAAGACGTATCAAAGTAAAGAGAATTAGGAAATACGGCCTCATTGATAAAGTCTGTGTGTCGAGGCAAGTCCCCGTAGAGCCGCTGCCGGGGGGCGTTGTGGTGACAGTGGCCTCAAGGGGCCACGGCTCAGCCTGACCTCACAGGTATGAGATCTCTCGGGGTCATACTCGGGCAGTTCCAAAGGATGAAACATGCCTGCCAAGAAGCACAGCTACTGCCAAGCAGCCCGAGACATAAAGCTATTTTCCCTCATTGAGGGAATGAAAGTTATCAGTTCTCATCAGAGTTGCCAACTTTGAAGTTGCCCTTCACATCTCACTGGTCACCTAACAGCTATCAGCACTCAGGGCTCTGTCGGGCTCTGTCTTAATTACTCTGCACAGCTTCCACTGTAAACAGCCGGAGACCCACGCAGGGTGGGTGGACCCGCCTTCAGTTGGGTCAAGTATTTCAAATTTTGAAATTCATCAGCCCCGCCAAGGAGACAAAGCGTGGGCTCCAGATCTGCCGTTGTGTACAAAGAATGCATCACTCCTGGCCCTGTTTTAGAAGCGGGGCCATGGGTCTGGCTCTGCTGGGAAGGGACAGACTGGTGGATGGGAAGCTTTGCCCCTGTTCATCCGGCACCACCAGCGACAGCCCACAGGGTCCAGGAAGAGCATCCGAGACTCAGGGCCTCTCGGCTGGGCCCCTCCGTGCACTTTCGGGCATTTTGATGCCTATTAATTAACAGATTTACAGGGAGGCCCTCACTTCTGACCAGGCTCGGCGTTCCCTCTGGGCCGGGCTGCAGGCATCCCTCCTGCCGCACAAGCCTCCCTGCTGCCTCCCCTATGCCCACCCCCCTCCGGGGGCGTCCCCTAGAGAGCATCCCGCTCCCCCAGCCCCTTCCTGACAGCTCTGTGCAGTTCAGACTTGTCAAAAAACATGCGGCTTCCCCAGACTTCTGCAGCCGGTCAAGTACATCCCTGATCTGAGCCCCACTGGGCCGTGAATGGCTCCCCACCTCTCCCATTCCCTGAGAACATTTTTATTTAACTTCTGAAATAATAGGTGGAATTTGAATACTTTCAAGGGGGACACAGTTTATTTCTTTCCCCTAATTATCTGGAGAAAAGTGAAGCATAGCAAGTGCGCAGATGGGGATCCCGACCTGGGGGCCCTCGCCCACCCGGTTACCCCAGCACACAGCTCTAAGAGAGGGAATCATAACACCTGATCTTGATGCTGTTTCGAAGAGGGAGAATCAGTGCCCGACGTAGGAAAGGCCCTTGAGGAGGGTGACCCGGGCTGTTGCTTGGGGTCATGTTCCTAACAGAGGTGGGGACGCGGGCCCTGCAGACCAGCCTTGCATCGCTGTGCGCAAGAGCACCAGACCCGGGCTGGTGAACACACTTCAGAACTCACTTAGGTAACAGGACCTTGGGGCAGGGACTTGAGTCACCCAGGTCCAAATAAAACTGATGTCGGGGGACCTCACACTACTTTCCCGGCCGTCAGCAGAGCTGTGAGGTCCCCAGACCGGAACGAGGTGGGACGCAGAGCGGCTGGTCCCCAGTCACCTTTCTCAGGCCAGAGTTGCCATGGAAACTCCGCAGGCTCCATGGAGAATTCCCCAGCTGTTTAATTTTAAGCTGGGAATCACCAGTAAATACCCAAGTAAAATCACCTTCTGTTTAGAAAGAGCTTTGCTCCCACTTGCAAATTAGGGAAATATTCTTTGAAGACTGCCCACTCCACGGGTCAAAGCCAGGACAGAGGCCTGCGGACCTGTGACCTCAGCCAGAGTCAGGCCCTCGGGGAGGAAGCACTGGTCACTGCTCTTGGGAGAAGCTGCTTTGTCCACACTGGGTGCCTGGAGTGGGGGGGATGGCGAGGCACTTTGTCAGGAGCCCCTGCTTTGGCAGCCACGCAGGAATGAGGGCGAACATTGAGGACATGAAGGTGGAAGAGGGTTTCCATGTCCAGATGCCCGTGTATGAAAATTAGCTAGTGCTCCTAGCGGACACTCAACTTTACGTCCAGGAAGGACACCGTTTGTTCATGTGTTTATTCCTCAAATATTTATTGAGGACCAGCTGTAACATGCCAGGAACAGCACAGGCTCGGGGAAGCCCAGGCCCCTTTCTGGGGTCTTGGTGGAGCCTGGAAGGCTTAGGGAGGGTGGAGAGTGGGTCGCAGAGGGATGTGTGAGGGTCAGGATGCAGGTCGTGAGGGACGACCTGTGTGGATCAAGTCCCAGATGTCTTGGGGAGTCTGGTGGGAGCTGGGACTTCAGCCATGACTGGAGTGGCCACCTGTCCAGGCTGCCAGCATAACCTCGGGTGACACTTGTCCAGGACAATCTCGGGTGACACTTGTTTTCTTGATCCCAGAAGTGGTCTAGTTTGGATGATAAAGTTTGTGGGTATTTATCTGAAGAAAATGAGAAAACTAACTCAAGAAGATACATGCACCCCAGTGTTCATAGCAGTGTTATTCACAATAGCCAAGACATGGAAGCAACCTAAGTGTCCATCAGTGGATGAGCAGATAGGGAAGATGTGGTACATATCTACAATGGAATACTACTCAGCCATGAAAAAGAATGAAATAATGCCATTTGGGATAACATAAATAGACCTTGAAAGTATTAAGCTAGGTGAAATAAGTCAAACAGAGACAAATACTGTATGATTTCACTTATATGTGGAATCTAAAAATGATTAAGAATTAAAAATTAAAATAAAAAGCTCATAGATACAGAGAACAGATTGGTCAAGCCCACGGGCAAGGGTCAGGGGAGTGGAGAAATGACTGAAAAGATCAAAAGGTAAAAATTTTTTAATTTTTAAAAAATATATGGGGCTTCCCTGGTGGCACAGTGGTTAAGAATCTGCCTGCCAATGCAGGGCACACGGGTTCGAGCCCTGGTCCAGGATGATCCCACATGCTGCAGAGCAACTAAGCCCACGCCCCACAACTACTGAGCCTGCGCTCTAGAGCCCATGAGCCACAACTACTGAAGCCCGCGCGCCTAGAGCCCGTGCTCCACAACAAGAGAAGCCACCGCAATGAGAAGCCCGCACACCGCAATGAAGAGTAGCCCCTGCTCCGCAACTAAAGAAAGCCACGCTCAGCAACTAAGACCCAACGCAGCCAAAAATAAATTTAAAAAATAAAATAAAATAAATAAATTTATTTAAAAAAAATATATATATATATATATATATATATATATATATATATATATATATATATATATATATAGTAGCCTCTTCATATATTGTTGGGATTAATTGGCTAAATTAGTGTTTAGAATTTCTGTCTCTATGATCATGAGGGATACTGGTTTGTAGTTTTACTGTAACACTGTTGTTTTTTTATACCAGGGCAATACTGGCCTCGTGGAATTAATTGGGAAGTATTACCTCCTTTTGAATTTTTTGGAAGAATTTGTGTGGAAACACATAATTTCTACCTTACATGTTTGGGAGAATTCACTATTGGAGTCATTTGGGCCTGGGGTTCCCTTTGTGGGAAAGTTTTTAAACTCAGATTCAATTTCTAAAATAGCTATAGGGATATTCGTATAATCTATTCCTTCTTGAGTGATCTTTGGCATGTGTGTTTTAAGGAATCTGTCCATTTTATCTGAGTGGTTTAATTTACTGGCATAAGATTGTTGATAATATTTTCCTATTTGTAGTCTCTGTAATGACCCCTCTTTAATTCCTGATGGTGGCCATTTATGTCTTCTCTCTCTTATCCTGACCAGTGGGGCTAGAGGTTTATCAATTGTATTGATTTTTCTCAAAGAACCAGCTTTTTGTTCCAGTTATTTTCTCAATTACTTTTCTGTTTTCTTCTATTTCATTGACTTCTAGTCTGATTATTATTTTCTTTCTTCTGTTCACTTTTTCTAATTTCTTAAGGTGGAGGGGTGGTCACTGATTTAAGACCTTTCTTTTTTTCTAATATAGAAATTTTCTCCTAAGTACTCCTTTGGCAATATCCCATGCATTTTGATTTTTTTCCCATTTTTGTTCAGTTCCAAAGACTTTCTAAGTTCCCTTTTGATTTATCCTTTGATCCATGGGTGATTTAGAAATGTTATTTAGCTTCCAAATATTTGGAGATTTTCTAATGATATATCTGTCATTAATTTTTTAGTTAATCCCATTGGGATAAGAGCACAAACTTTGTATAACTTGAATCCTTTAAAATTTATTGAGACATGTTTTACAACCCAGAATATGGTCTACTTGGGGAAATAGTCTATTTGGGCTGGAAAAGAATGTGTGTTTTGCTTTTAATTAGTGGAATGTTCTATAAATGTCAGTTAGGTCAAGTTAGCTGGAGTGTTTAAGTTTTCTGTATCTTTGATGATTTTCTATCCACTTATTCTATAAATTATTGACAGAGGCCTATTTAGATCTCTGGTTATAACCATGGATTTTTATGTATTGACAGAACTTTGAAGTCAGTTCTACTGTTCCATCTTGGGGCACATATTGTTTATGGGCATCATGTTCTCTTGATGCATTAACCCCTTTCTCATCATAAAGTGACCTTTTAATTCTAGCATATGTCTTTTCAGGGTAATTTTCAGTTTTGTTTTTCTCCTCATTAGGAGTCCTATTTTCTTTCTTATATGCCTCGTCATTTTTACTGGATACCACACATCGTAAATTTTTCCTTTTAGTGTAGTGAATATTTTTTATTCCTCTACATAGTACCGAGCTTTGTTCTGAAATGCAGTGAAGTTTCTCATCTCTCTGGGTCTTGCTTTTAGGGTTTGTTAAGCAGAACTGCACACTGGTCCAATCTGTGGGTTGTGCCACTGCTAGGGAAGGTCCTGGGAGTGCCCTGCTCAACACCCACTGGTCTTGGGTTTGTCTCCCTGGTTTTTGGTCTGGCTGGTGGGAGCAGCTCACAGGCCTTGGTGAGCTCAGGCCTGTGGTCCTGCCCGGCGGTCCTTCCCTCCCCTCAGGTACTTTGCTCCTGCACAGGTGCTGACCAGGACTCAGGTGCGCATCTGCGTGGCCCCTCCTCTCTGAAAATGTCCCCTCCTATGAACTCTGCCTGGTGTCCTGAAACTCTCAGCCACACCCCCTCAACTCAGGGCTCTGCCTGGGAATCCCCCTCTAGGTAATGGGAGGGGGGCAACCATGGACTCACCTGGTCTGTTTCTCATCTCTCAGCAACCACTGTACTCTGTGACTGTGACTGTGTCTTAACAGCAGCATCGTAAAACTCACTGTTTCACTTTTATACTGTTTTATGTAGAGGGTTTCCGTGGTCCCTTTTACCCCATCTTTTATGGAAACAGGAGTCCTCACCCAAAAACTTACAGTGGGGTTTCCCTGGTGGCGCAGTGGTTGAGAATCTGCCTGCCAATGCAGGGCACACGGGTTCGAGCCCTGGTCTGGGAGGATCCCACATGCCACGGAGCAACTGGGCTCGTGAGCCACAACTGCTGAGCCTGCGTGTCGGGAGCCTTTGCCCCGCAACAAGAGTGGCCGCGGTAGTGAGGGGCCTGCGCACCGTGATGAAGAGTGGCCCCCACACCACGATGAAGAGTGGCCCCCGCTCGCTGCAACTGGAGAAAGCCCTCACACGAAACGAAGACCCAACACAGCCAAAAATAATAAATAAATAAATAAATAAATCATCCTTCCCTCTCCAAAAAAAAAACTTACAATGGCTCTCCCCTGCCTGTCAGGTCTACTTCTTCTCTGCGCCGCCCCGCCATCATCTCCTTCACCATCATCTCCCTCCTCTTCCTCTTTTAGCTCTCTGAGAGAGAGAGGCTTCATAATCTGTCAGGTTCTTATCTTCTGAGTATGAAATGTATTAAACGGTCCCTCACAGCCCGAGCGCCCCCGATCCTGGCCTTCACCATCCCGGCGCCTCCCGCCAGCCTTTGGCTCCACCAGCCTCTCCCATCGGCCTCTATAGACCAAAGTCCAGCCCAGGGCCAGGTCCAGTGCTGCCTCTGCTGCGACCTTTCTCTGTAGCCTGTGACCCGCCTGCACGGCCCTCTCTTGCCTGCCCAGCCTGAGGACTACAGGGCATGAACAATCCTCCACTTAGTTCATTGAGTTTTTCAAAAATACACTCAGTAATTCATCCAGTTATTTGTTGCTGCTTTGCTGTGCCGAACCTAAGACCAGGCAGTCGGCAAGCGTGTACGGGTAGAATGCGATACCGCCAGGAGAAGCCCTGCCCGTCAGCACACCCAGCCTGTCCTACTGGCCGCACAGTGGTCTGAGTGGAGTGACTCTTAACATGAATTTCTCAGCTAAGCTTCCTGG
The DNA here is from genome assembly GCF_025265405.1 of Mesoplodon densirostris. Lineage (NCBI taxonomy): Eukaryota > Metazoa > Chordata > Mammalia > Artiodactyla > Ziphiidae > Mesoplodon > Mesoplodon densirostris. The sequence goes on along the minus strand of NC_082671.1, from coordinate 61,331,845 downwards.
GAAAAGCATCAGTGTCCGCGCTTTGAAACCTCTCATGTTTTTCCCTTGGAAGCATTCCAGGAGCATTGCAAATCAGGGTTTTAGGATTTTGATCCAAATGTATTTCTGGGGCAAATTTGCAGCTGCCGTTGGCTCAGGCTTGGGCTGCTCAGGGGACCCCAGGCTCAGAGAGGTTCTATTCCTCACACGGCTGGCTAACCCATTACTCCTCTGCCTTTGTGGCTCCTCTGTAAAGACTTTAGCAGGAGCAAGTGACCTTATAGGGCAGGAGAAAGACCGTGCTGGAAGCTTTCATCCCCTCTAGCCAAAAGCACTTCCTTTTCTCCATTTTTCAATCCTCCACTAAGGGCTAACTTTACAACTTTTATTATAATAGACTTTATGTACAACAGTGAAACTTTACTGCAATGTATGCCCATTTTATAGATTCAGGCATAAACATATTTTAAAATCCTTCGAGGCTCGTAATGCAATATGAAACCCACACCATATTTTCTCCATACGGTCATTTAAACAAAAAACAGTTCTTTGGAAAATGTTATAAAGAACTTTGACTCCAGGGTGTAGAACGTCTGGGTGTGTGTGAGCGCTTTGCTGGAGTAGATCCAGATGGGTGTCCGCCCCTGCGGTGCTGAGGGGATACCGTCCTCGACACCCCAAGGAGACAGCATAGGGGGAAATCTGAGCAGAGCTGTCGGGGGGTGGGGACAGCCGCCAGGAAGGACCGAGGGAGGTGGTTTCTGCTTCTGTTTGGGAAATGAGATGTCACCTCAGAAATTACACACAGTTATTTATCACCAGCTGGAGAGTTCCAGCCAGACTGGAAGAAATTGAAACAATACCTCCAAGTAATTCTAGCCCTTTCTGGATTAGCATCTGGTCTCAGGAAATCCCTGTAAACGAGGTGATTCTGACTATTACAAATTGTGAATTTTTCCCCGGGTCTAAACCCAACAGATTTATTTTGAGATTGTGTTTGACATTGTGCATTATATTTGTAACTGAGTGACCGTAGCAGCCACTTTCCTGCAGGGACTTTGCCTCATCCCACGAGAGACTTGGAGGCAGTGCCCAGCTGTCACGGCCATGGCCAAAGACAGGTCTGGCTTTTAAGTTATTATTTTTTAATGATTACAGTCTTCTTACACGAAATTACTAGAAAGTCATTAACTAATACTGGCTGTACCCTTATAGTGGTTGAACTTATGATTTTTTGACTTTACAATGGTGTGGAAGTGACATGTATTCAGTAGAAACCATACCTGGAGTTTTGAACCTGGATCTTTTCCTGTGATACTCGGCCCGATCCTCTCTCTCTGAGCACCTGCAGGGTTGCTGCCAATCAACAACCAGCGCTCTCAGAACCACTCTGGACCCAGACAACCATCTGTTTTTCACTTTCAGTGAGTATTAAATTCATTACATGAGATAATCCACACTTTATTAGGAAACAAGCTTTGCGACGATGATTTCACCCAGCTGCAGGCCGACGAGAGCGTTCTGAGCACCCTGAGGCAGGTGAGGTGAAGCTGCGATGCCTGGTCACTTGGGTGTGTTAAATGCATGTTTTCAGATTACAGTGGGTTTGTTGGGATGCCCCCACCTCCTTGTAACAGGAGGAAGATCTGTATCCAGAACGTGGCTCCTGCAAACAGTCTGATACAACATTCAGCCCAGTCTGTTGGATAACCACCCAGTGGTGCCAGCTGGGCCTGCAGACATGAGAGCCAAGGTCACAGAGCTGCCGCCACGTGGAGGACACAGGAGCAAATGTCGTGATGACCTCGGTTCCAGCACCACACACTCGAGGAGGGACCGCAGCTTGGCCAGGACAGGGTGGGGGTCACAGAAACACCTGTCTCGGCTCCTCCACGACTGGGCAGCTGACAACCAACAGAAACTCTCTCTCAGCTCTGGAGGCTGGAAGTCCGAGATCGAGGCGCCAGCAGATCAGTGGCTGGTGAGGACCTGGTGGTTCCCGGTCGGTGTCTCCTCCCCATGTCCTCACCATGGGGAGGGGCAAGGGAGCCCTCTGGGGCCTCTTATCAGGGCACAAATGCCATTCACAAGGGCCCCATCCTCACCTCAACACGTGACTTCATCACCTCCCAAAGATCCCACCCTGTGATGTCAGCACATGGTGGGGGGGTCAGATGTCAATGTGAGAATCTGGGGGATGCACTCCCCCAAGTGTCTGGGAGGGCGAGAGGGTGCAGCCTAGGGAAGCAGCATATGCAGGGATGTGCATGGGGCACGAGATCACGTAGTGTGGGGACAGGAGGGCGGGCAGACCCCACCACGAGCACGGGAACTCGAGAAAGCAGGGGGTGAGAGGTGAAATTCAGGGTTAGGTCACAGAGCACTAAGATGGTAAACTTTATGTTCTGTACATTTTAACACAATTTCTAAATTATAAGAAAGAAAATCCCTCTTGATGCTTATGTCCCAAAGTGCAATGCAACCCTCCTGCATTCATGCTGGGGTGACTTCATATCTCCTAATGACTTTTTCTCACCCTGAAGCCCCTGGGCTGTGATGCAGGACGTCCTTGGGGCCACCGACTGCGCAGCTCAGCTGCTCAGCTCTGCCCCATTTCCGCCCGGTGCCTCCAGGGCTGCTCTAGGCAGTGGAGATGCCAATGTGACAGGACAGACAGACACACGGTCATCTGTACCAAACACCACTTTTAGAGGCTTGTCATTAAGGACCAGGGAGAAGGAGGTCGGTGTGTGTGACGTGAGAGCAAAGCCAGCCCCAATCATGGAGCCCCGAGTTGCCTGCAAGGATCAGACTTTGGATAACATGTGTGCACGTGCATGTAAGAGCGGGGATTCCCCCCACCCCAGGGTCTCCACGTGCAGGCCCCCTCCCAGGGAGAAATCAAATGGCAGAAGGGCCCAGGTTGACACCACAGTGACACCCAAACACGTTACAAGTCGCTGCACAAGGGTCTAATCTCCAGATAAAGGACAAGTTATAAATGATGGGAGTCAGGGGTGGGACATTCCTAAAGGTTCCCAGGTGAGAGGGGCTTTGGGAAGCGGGGAGGGGCAGGGTCTGTGTCCACAGGTCTGTCCTCAGTCTGAATCGTCAGCACCAAAACCCTGCACTGTCACCCACATAATGGTATTTTATCAAGTTTCCTTTCTCATCTTCCAAAAGTGGGGCATCCAGAGGCAAGCAGCATTGCCAATGGGATTGCTTTGCTCTGGGAAAAGCTCACACCGTGGCTGTGCCTTCAGGAGTTGCTATTTATAAGAAGACAGCATAGGATGATGACTGATAGTATCGTTTAATCAAAGTGAAAGTGGGGTGTATAGTTGTTATGGGCTGAACTGTGCCCCCTAAATTCATATGTTGAAGCCCTAACCCCCAGGACCTCAGAGAGTGATTGTAGGTGGGGATGGGTCTTTAAAGAGGTGATTAAGGTAAAATGCAGTCATCAGGTTGGGCTCCGATCCAACGGGACTGGGGTCCTTATAAGAAGAGGAAGGGACCCCAGAGGTGCATAGGCTCAGGGGAAGGACCTCGCGAGGACATGGAAAGGCCAGCCATCTGCAGGCCCAGGACAGAGGCCTCAGGAGACCCAGCCCTGCCCGCACCTGGATCTCTGACTCGGGCCTCCAGGCCTTCAAGACAAGAAATCCCTATTCTTTAGGCTCCGCCCCATCTGTGTCCCCAGCCGACAGCAGTGCTTGCAGATGCCACGTGTCCGTGTGTGGCCTCTCAGTGGGACTCTGGATGTGGAAACCCTGTGAGCAGGGACTTTGCAGCCCAGCCTCCCTCCCACGTTTAGGGAACTGGGCAGGGGCCTGCATGAGGTCTCCTGAGACCAGGCCCCCGACCTCCCCTCCCCAATTCTCACAACTCAAGGCCCCCCACACCCCCAGCAGGGGACAGGAATTAGACACGGGGGCATCCTGGTCATTCAGGGACACCCCTGCCCCCAGGCCCCCGGGAAAAACCAGGGTCTCAGGGGTGAGTGACCTTTGCCATCGGGGGAACAAGGTGGCTCTACACCAGCGGGGTTCTGGGGATCCTGACGTTCCCTGGGTTACCCCCTTACTTCCTGTCCCGAGGTAAAGTACAGCAGAAGACAGCGGCAGCCCTGCCTATGAAGACAAGGGCTGAGACCTCTCAGGGGTGGACATGTGTGTGTCACTGCCGGGTGGAGAGCCTGGGGACTGGGCGGGGCCAAAGGTGGAGGGAGGGGGTTGGCCATCCAGGAGTGGAGTGGGCCAGCTGCGCCCCAGGGAGCAGAGCACAGAGCAGCTGCCTCTTCTTTCCTGCAAAGCTCCAGGGCCCCCAGAGGCTCCCTGCGTGCTGGCCTTCAGCTGCTGCTCTGGCCCCAGACCAGACAGAGCACAGATGTGCACACTCTGGACTCTTCTGAGCCCCAGAGGCAGAGTGCTGCCCCTGGGGGCTCATACCTGTGTGGGGCGGTGGGCAGAAAAGAGGCGAAGAGATGAAATCAGGCAACTGTAAGGGGAGCACCAAGGGGTGACGGGGGGAGTCAGGACCCCCCCCCGGGAGGCTCACGTCAGGCACATGCTTCTCAAACCAATAGGCCTGGTGGTGCGTGAAATGAGGGGACAACCACACAGATACCAGGAACGGCATCCCAGGCTGGACGGGGAGGCCGGTCGGGGCCAGTGACCAGGCATCAGACGGGCAGCACGGCGGAACCAAGGGTTTAGCCCGTTAATCCTCCTCTCTCCTGGGGTCTCTGCAGGAGCTGCTGCTTTTCCCTCTGTGTTGTTTTCCGTTGTCCCTTTCCGTCCTCGCACCCAGGGCTCAGGGGCTGTGGTGCTGCCCAGGGCCATCAGGTGAAAATGCACCCAGCTGGGCTGCCCCCACTTCCCTCCTTTCATGCTTCTTCCTGGATCTTGGACCCCAGCCTCCAAAGCCGTGGGAAATAGACGTCTGTTGTTTAAGCCACCCTGTCTGTGGTGTTTGTTACGCAGCCCGAGCTGACGGAGGCAGAGCCCACCGAAAGACCCCACCACGTCCCACAAAGCCAAGCCCAACAGAATGGTGTTGCTTTTCTCCTCTTAGGGATAAATAGCCCATCTGTGTTGACTCTGGACAGAGGATGCTAGCATGTCTGGAGCCTGTGAGAGGCGCTGGGATTGTGCCCTGGTTTGGTGGAATCCCTGGAGAGTCAGAGAGGGCTCCCAGTCCTCTCGGCCTGTGACCCCCCTCCCCAGGCTGGGAGGCAGAGTCAGGGCCACCCCTCAGCAGGTCCATCCAGCGGACACAAGTTATGCGCCTGTGTTTCTCATTTACTGTATTCACAGTGTGTGGTTAAAACTTGATGGATCATTTCAAGGAACCACGAGGGCATCTGCACTGGGGACCACAGAGCTCTCATTTCCATATAAGGTGGCTGAGGGTCACACATTTTCCTGGTTAATTGGTGCATTCCAGATGTGTCCTCTAGAAGTTTGAAAATTTGCACAGGACCTGAAATAACTTCTAATATCATAGTATCTGCTAAGAGGAAATTCCAAACAAACCCCCAGAGATGAAGAAAACAGGGGAATAAGCAAAAAAGACTTGTTAATTGGTCTCCGTCCTTCCCTCCCTCTTTCCTTCCTCTTTTCCTCCTTCCTTCCTTCTTTTAACTTGTTTCTCTCATACACAGGCAGCACGGGGAGATTCCTAACGTAAGAAAATTAATCAGAGACAGTAAAGGTGTCACTGCCAAAGTAACAAGTCGAGCAGACACACAAAGTGTTAAAATGTGCAGAGTCCTCCTTAGGGACCCTGACTTGGTCACGATTCTAAGCTGATGACATTTTTACGTGCATCACAAATACAAACAGGTGTGATTGGTGCTTCAAGTCTGGGCTGTGCTGTGAAAGGCAAGATGCATGGAACTTAAGCTTATTTATAGAAGCCTGGACACTTGAGCCCAACTAGGCAGGTGTTACATGTTCTGTAAATGCTTGACTGCATTGGAGAAGTGCCATCAGCTTGATGGAAGGTGAGGGATCCCAGCTTGAGCTGGTGGGTAACAAGGATGACCGGGGGGCAGGTGGGACACGATGACAGGGTGATGTATGTTCCCTCCATCCAGGTCCACAGCCAGCTCAATCTTTAGCCACGACACCTGGGCACAGGGGCTCAGCTCCAGATAATTTTATCAACAGCTGGACTCCTCTGGATTTTGTTTGTAAGGAGAACACATGTTTTTCCAACTCAGAGATGAGTCCTTAATGCACTGAGGAAGCCCATGATTGATCATTGCGTGGTGATCAGTCAGACACAAGGAGTTAGGACACTGTGTTTATGACGAAGGGACTCAGACCCTTGAAGAACATGAGTTAAAGAGCCTTATGGGACATGCACATCCTCTGTGAATGGCCCATATTCCAGCCGAGCTCATTAGCAGGGGTCTGGATGCCTGTGACTGTGTGCCTTCACCAGATCCGAGGGAAGAGAGAGACCCTGGGGACCGCGTGTCTCTGTGTGTGTCTGTGTGTGCTCAGGCACATGTGTGTGTTTTAAACTTTGACCGTGGGAAAGAAAGAGCCACAGAAGCAATATGTGCCTTGGGGAGAGAGAGAAGGATACGCAGCTGCGTGTGAGTGATTGATGTGTGCCTGTGTGCAGCTGTGTGTGTGTCTGTGTGTGAACGTGTGCATGTAAGCAAGCGTGCATCCACATGAGGCACACGCCATGGGGAGGGACCGGGAGACGGAAGCTCTCTCCAGAATCAGGGCCTCTGGAAGAGGACACCCCTTCCAGTAGGTACTCTTTGGATGAGCTGCCCTGCTGTCAGGGGCTTGCAGTGCCCTTCAGATGGGCTGGGGCAGCTTGGAAAGAAAGGCTGAGGGGAGGGTGGCAGGAGCCGTGCCCCTCCCAGGTCCAGGGCCAGCTGAGAACATCCAGAGGGAGGGGGAGGGAGTCAGGGTTTTCTGCAGAGGACAGAGCAAAGTCTGGTGGGAAACCAGCTCAAGTCATTAAGTACAGGGCTTTTGGTACTGGAGCTGGTCCTCTTCTTTTCTTTTCTTTTCTTTTCTTTTCTCTTCTTTTTTTGTAAGGAGAAGTTATAGACAGGAACTCCCATATTTAACAGCTGGTCCTTTTAACAGAAGAAAATCACACTGAGACAGGAGTCATCAGAAGGGTCCACTGAGCTGGACATGCAAGATGGCTCAGCCAATGGCCGGCAGTGATGGTGGCCTTTCCCAGGGGCTCAGCTGGGCTGTCAACAAGGTGATCACACACGGCCTTTGCAGGCGGCTTTGGCTTCCCAGAGCTAGGCAGTGGGTTTTGAGATGAGACATTCGAACAGCAGGCATCCCAAGAGACCCAAGCAAAGAGGCAAGTTTTCTCACGCCCTGAGGCTCATTCTGCTGTGTAAGACATGGGGTAGAAACAGCTGTGTGCCATCACAATAGACGCAGAAAAATCCTTGGAAAATCCACCATCCACTCGTGATAAAAATTCTCAGCCAACTGAAACTCAGTGAAAAGTGTAGACAGAATGCCAGCTGCACACATGCCACGTTGTGGGGAAAGAAACAGTCTTGGCTGTAGATCTGGGTCGAGGTGAGGACACGTTCCTAAGAGTCTGGTCCAGAGTCCTGGGAGCTGTTCAGAAGAGCCAGTGATGGGGTGAGGGGGGGACAGGAAAAGGGGAGAGTGGTGAGGAGAGAAACAAAGGTGGCACTATTTGTGCAGGGCAGGGAAATCTTCTAACTTAATGACTTTAATTAGCAACAGCAACAACAAACAATGAAGCCAGTGAATAAAAGTAGGAGAATGTGAGCACACAAGGAAACATTGTGCCTTTTCCTTAAAGACTGTGAGATGACACTAACTATGTAGCCAAATACCAAGGGTTAACCACTCATTATTTGATAGGAAGACTCAAAAGCATAAAGAGGTCAATTGTCTTAAACAGTTTTTGTGGATTTAATGCAATTGCAGTCAAAACTTTGACAGGTAAAATTTAACTCACATTAAGTTCCTACTGTATAAAATAAAGAAAAATCCATTTCTGACACATAAAACCTTAAAGGCAAAATGGTAACTGCAGGAATAAGATTGGAGAGTATCTTACGATTTAGGGGTATGATAACATTCCTTAAGACAGAAAACTCCAGGGGGCTTCCCTGGTGGCGCAGTGGTTGAGAGTCCGCCTGCCGATGCAGGGGACACAGGTTCGTGTCCCGGTCCGGGAAGATCCCACATGCCGCGGAGCGTCTCGGCCCGTGAGCCATGGCCTCTGAGCCTGCGCGTCCGGAGTCTGTGCTCCACAACAGGAGAAGCCACAACAGTGAGAGGCCCGCGTACCGCCAAAAAAAAAAAAAAAAAAAAAAAAAGACAGAAAACTCCAAAGACAGATAAAGTTGGCAATAATAAAATTAAAATTTCCTGCATCCAAAAAAGTACAAATGTTCTGAGAATTCAAGCCACAGTCAATAGAAACATTTGCAATAACATACTCAAAAGAGAAAATGAGATGGGCTTATAAATTCTAAAAAATCTGCATTTTTTCTAATTAGTTAAAGAAAGGCAAATGAAACTCAAAATGAGATATCATTTCACACTCAATAGACTGAAAAAAAAAAACTGTCCAAAAGTAATGGGAACTTTCACTCATTGCTCCAGTGAATGGAAATTGATGTTGTCACTGCAGAGTGTTTCACAACATTTGATGCAGCATGGTGGACAGGATAATGGCTGCTCAATATGTCCACATGCAAACCCCCAAAAGCTGTCTATCGGTTACGTCACATGGCAGAGGGGAATTCACACAGAGGATGGATTGTAGGTTGTTAGTCAGCTGACCTTAAAATGGGGAGGTGACCCTGGATTCCCCATGTGGGCAGCATAATCACAGGGTCCTGAAGAGCAGGGGAGGGAGGCAGAAGAGAGAACGTCAGCGTGAAGTGATGGGGGACCCTGACCATCTCTGGTTTGAAGATGAAGATGAAGGTGGAGAAAGGGCCGTGAACCCAGAGATGCAGGGGCTTCTAGAAGCTGGAAAAGGCAAGGAAATGTGTTCTCCCCTAGAACCTCCAGAGGGGACACAGCCATGCCCACACCTTGATTTGAGCCAATAAGATGCATTCCAAACTTCTGACCTCCAGGACGGTAAGAGAATAAATTTGTGTTTTTTTTAAGCCACTAAGTTTGGGGTGACCTGTTAAAGCAGCAGTAGAACATTAATACATGAAGTTAAGCTTAATGATGCTAAAACAACAATTCCACTCTCAGGAAAATGACTTCGAAAAGTTCCCGCAGATATGAAGATCCAGCCTGGAGAGTGATTTATTGACAGCTTCCTTGAGGTCTAATTGAAATACGATAAAGGGCATAAATTCAAAAAGTGCAATTTGACACGTGCTCACCTGTGAACTCATCCACACAATCGGGATAGAGCACAAATGCAGAGACCCCGGAGTTCCCTCCGCTCCTTTTCCCACCCCTTCTTTGCTCTGTTCCCTCCATTCCCAAGCACACACTGGTCTGTCTTCCTTCACTGTGAATTAGATTGCATTTTCCAGAATTTCATATAAACAGAATCATACGGTATGTACTCATTTTTCTCTGGCTTCTTTCCTTCCGTTTAATTATTCTGAGATCATCCATGTGGCTTCATACATCAGCGGTTCATTCCTTTTTAATGCTGGTAGCCTCTCGTTGTGTGGGTGTCCTGCATTTCTTGACCCATCCACCTATGATCATTATTTTTAATCTTAGTGATTCTAATAGGTGTGTCATGGTATCTACTGTGGTTTTAATTTATATTCCCTAGTGACTGATGGCCTAGAGCATCTTTTCAGGTACTTATTTGCCATCTAGATATAGTCTTGGTAAGGTGTCTGGTCAAACCTATTGCCCATTTGTGTGAGTTTCTGGGGCTTTTATTATTGACTTGAGAGGGTTCCTTGTACATTATGAATTCAGGTTTCCTATGAGATGGGTGATTTGTAAGTATTTTCTCCCAGTCTGTGGCTCGCATTTTCATTCTGTTAATCGTATACTTCAAAGAGCCAAAGGTTTTGTTGTAGATGAATTTTTATGAAATTTTCTTTTGTAGATCATGTTTTTGGTTTTAGGTCTAAGCAATGTTTGCCTAACCCAGGCACGATTATTTCCTCCTTTGTTTTTAAGTTTTATAATTTCATTCAGATCTTCCACTTAGGTCTGGGGTCCATTTCGAGGTGATGTCTCTGTCAAGTGCAAGTTATGGGTAGAAGTTCATTTGGGGCACATTGATGCGTACTCAATTGTTGCAACACAATTGGTTGAGAAAACTATTTTCAATCGACTGAATTGTCTCTGCATCTCTGGTGAAAACTGGTTACTAGCTTTGCAGCATCTGCGCCTGCCCCTTTGATCTGTTTGTCTGTCTTTATGCTGGGACTTTCTTCTGCTCCATTGATCTATTTGTATATATTTATGCCAGGATCACATTGCTTCAATTACTGTAAATTTGTAATGTCTTGAAATCAGGTAGTTTTAGCACCCCAGTTTTGTCCTTTTAAAAATTGTTCAGTTATTAATTGATTTTTCTTCTCACGTGTCATATTTTTCAAAATTTTTTGCATATCTTTACTTTTTTTTGGATACCAGATACTGAACTTTATCTTGTTGGGTGCCAGATATTTTTGTGTTCCTGTAAATATTCTTGAGTTTTGGTCTGGGATGCAGGTAAGATATTCAGAAAGAGTTTATCCCTCGGGTTTTGCTTTAAGGTTTATTCACAGAACAACAGTATTACACGGTCTAGGACTGGTTATGTCCTCTTCCTAATGAGGCAAGACCTCCAAGGCAAGTCCGTGATGCAGTGCCGTGGTTTGTGAAACTGTCGAGTCTGGCTGGGGGAGACGTGAGCTGTCTGTCCCTGCCTGAGCATCTGGTGTGCTTCCCTCTAGTTCTTGAAGGAAGTTATTTCCACAGTGTCAGTCCCTGATAAATACCTGAGGGGCCCCCTGTAAACCTCCAAGCTTCTCTCTGCCCACCTCTCATCTCTCGGGCACCATGTCTTGTGCAATCCAGGTGTAGTGGTCTCTCCAGACCCTTAGTTCTGCATCTTCAACTCGGAGGCAGGGGTGGGGTGGAGGGTGCTGCCGGTTTCCACCTGGCCTCACACACAACCCATCTGGCTCCCAAGCCTGCAGCGCCCCAGGTGCTTACCTGGGGCTCTCTTGGAATCTGATTCATCTCTGAGCAGTGATTGCCCTTTGTTGACTGGTGTCCAGCATCTTGAAAATCATTGCTTTGTATATCGCTTCTGTTTTGTGTTCTTTGTTTTTTTAGGCAGGAGGGTAAATCTGGTCCCTATTCAATTTTGGCTGAGCACAATTTTTAATAGGGAAAAAAAGCCTGAAGACAACCTAAATGCCCATCAACAGCAGACTGTAAAAATACAGTGTCCCTAACAACCAACCCCATATAACAGTGAAAATACTTTATGCACTTCAATGTGAATGAATCTCAAAAGATAGTGCTGGGCAAAGGATCAAATCAAAGAATGATAAATACAGAGCTGTCCCATTTATAGGTCAGAGCAGACAAAATTAATAAATATCTTGTTAAGGATGCACGATAGGAGAGACACCATAAAGAAAAACACAGAAACGGTGAATGCACAATTCAAGAGAAAATCTCCTCCAGGGCAGAGCAGGTGATGGATAAGAGGGACACACAGGAAGCTGGTGTGGTCCAGGGGACCCAGTATCTACCCAGTGCAGGATGATGCACTGCACTGATAATAACCCTATGACCAATGTCTCACAATCTACACAAAATCTTGTTACTGTTGTGGACATATACAAACATATCCTATATTTTACAACTTACGATATTGTTTTAAAATTTAAGCGAACTATTCTTCTCAAAAAAAAAATTTGCCTAAACTGTCAGAAAACAAAGTTCACTGATTTGCTACTTGTAAGGGAAATGCCTAAAACAAAATATGAATATTTTAATTACCAAAATTAATAGGTACATAAATTCAAGAAGATAATAGAGAATATACACAAACAGTATTACAGGAGACACTAACCCATATATTTCTGTATTTGTTACAACAAATAGAAGTGAGATTGTAAACGTTCTAACAATATAATTAAGAAACAATTAATTTATTTTAACTGTACTGAAAAGATTTCAAAAAATAAATAATATAATATCCTACATATACAAATAAAACACTGTTCAAGAACATCCAAAATCATAAATTATATGGAGAATGTTCCCTGATGATGTCAAAATAATAATAGAGGACATATGCAAACAAAACTTTAACAAATGACACATATCTCGGGATTGAAGAAAGAAAGGGTGCCTCTTCTCTTTGACAGAGATCTTCGTGTTTTTATTAGGATTGTTAAGACCTGTGAGGTTGATGGTATTTTATGTGTATTTGTCATTCATACAAGCTTATTTGAATTGCCTGTCTGTATCTTTTTCCCATTCTTTGTTAGTTGCATTTTTGTTGCTGTTGATTTGAAGGATGTGTGTATGTGTGTGTTATGTGTGTGTGTGATCTTAATCCAGGGGAGCCTTAAGAGTCTAACAATTCAGTTCCATTTAATACTACCTGATTCAGCCAAGGACCCGTCACCCCTGCAGAGGCAGCAGTTAGGGCTCTGGGATGCTTGTTCTGTCCTGGGGTCACCTCAGCTTGGCGGGGAGGGCTCATGGGAAACCTGCAGAGGGAGGAGGGAAGCAGGTACGGGCTGACCAGGCAGCAAATGAGAACGATCACGGGTGGTCCCTGCCTTGGGGTCATCTCTCCTCTTCTTTCTCAACCCCAGGGATTGATGCAGGAGAGGCAGCCCTCCCACCCTTCCCTGGAGCACGAGGGCAGCTGGTGCCCACAAGAAACTCATACTCTCCAGGGAAAACACCCAGAAAACTGAGGAGTTGACTCCTGTCAACAAGGAAGGCCAAGGACATGTAAGAAGATAAAGGAAGAGATGGGACGAGGAAAATTCACTGAAGAAGCAGCCAGTGGAGATCTTGGGCAGGAAAATGTAGCACTTGAGATATAGCACAAGGCAGCAGGATACGTGGTAGAATGGGCACAGCTGGGGAAAACCATGGGCTTGCAGACCACAGGGAGGAGCAGTCGGACATCACTGTGGGACGTGAGGACACCACAGGCAGTGAGAGGGCTACAGAAGCTGCAGGGAACGAGTCTGCTCCCAGCGGCCGCGCCAGGACCCCCACCAGAGGTCTCTGCCTGCAGCCTAGTGAGTGTTAGAGAAAAGAGGTTTCAGTTTACACATTTATTACTGAGCCATATTACTGGAATGTGACTAAAAATAAGTATGTAAATAGTCTTTTTTGTTGAGATAGAGTTGACTTACTATGTATTAGTTTCCGGCATATAGCAAAGTGATTCAGGTATATATAGATATGGATACAGATAGATTCTTCTTCAGATTCTTTTCCCTTATAGGTTATCACAAAATATTGAGCATAGTTCCCTGTGCTATACAGTAGGTCCTTGTAAATAGAAATAAACTCTTAAATTCCTCAAATAAAATCAGCAAATCCAGAGAATTCGCAAGCTGTATGGGGAATAGGGTGACCTAATATCTAGGTGTTATTTTTGTCTTAACGTTATAAAAAATAAACTAAGCCAAAGGAAAGGAAAAGAGAAAGAATATTCATGACAACTCAGGAAGGAACACAAATGTACCAAAATAGGTGTCTTCTTAGAGGAACAACAGAAAAATTGATAAGGCAAAAATCAACAGCAGTAAGTAAATATAAGTGTGGTCTTAAACATAATCACCCATAGAGTAAAATATATAGAGTATCTAATAATAGAAGAAAACACAAGAAAGAAATGAAGGTGAAACAAATAAATGGGTAAGTAATAAATATGATAAATGGAAAATAGAAAATAAAATGGCAGAAGTCCTAGTATAACAACATTTAAAATAAAGTTAAAAGTTTTAAACTTACTGGTTACAAGACAAAATGTCTCAGGCGAATGAAAAATAAGAAGACGCAACAACACAGCATCTATCAATATATACATACTTAAGTGCAGAACGGTCGGCACTGAGAAGATGGAAAAGACATTCAACCTGAATGTGAGCCCAGTGGAGGCTGGCTGGTCATCATAATATTGGACAGAATAAAATGTGACTAAAGCATGTTCTAAATATCAAAGCAGGTAAAAGGGTAATTCCACTGACACAGAGCCACCGCTAACACGTATGCACCTAATCATACAGCTTAAAAGTATATCAGTAAAAACTGAAAAAAAAAAAAAAACCTGGTGGAAGAGATGGGTAAGTCAGATATTGTGACTGGCAATTTTAACTCCTTTGGAATCCTTTGGGTCCAGCAGTCAAACGCGCACACAGAAAAGAGAGACACACAAAGAAAGAGACGTAAAGATTGAATCAAGTTCAAGATATGTGGCATATTTGCAAGTGTAGACATATAAAGTCTCAACAATTCCCAAGTTTCAATATTATACAGAAAACATATCCCAACTACAAAGTTTTAATATTATACAGAAAATATATCCCAACTATAAGACAACCAATTTTGAAAATACCAGAAATTATCCAAATTGCCTATACGTTTAGAAATGAAGTGACATTTTATTATAGAAATTCTGTGTTATAAAGGAGAAGAGAACTAATTAAAAACATCTAGAAGTGAATGTAAATAAAACACTACATGTAAAATCTGTGGATTTAGCGGAAGCAGTACTTAATGGGGGATTTATGGCTTTAAATGTATTAACCAGGAAACAAGTGAGATTAAAAACAAACAATCTGAAGATTCAACTCAAGAATTTGGAAAACTACAACAGAACAGACCCAAAGAAACAAGAAGTGAAAAAAAAAAGAAAGAAAAAGATAAAAGTCAATGAAATAGAAAAGAGAATTAGAAGAGAGATACAACCAGAATTTGATTCTTTAAAAAGAGTATTGAATCAGCTTTCCACAAATCTGCATATGGAAAAAAGTAGGAGGATGGAGAGAAGATTAAAATGACACAGAAGGGATGGGGACAAAAATGATGGGGACTCAGAAGGACAGCAGAGACAAAAACACTTCACAGGTATTTCAATAGGATATGCCAATGCATCTGAAAACCTAGATTAAATGGATAAAAAGACACAATGCAAAAACTGGCTGAAAAATAAATAGGGAATATGAATGATGTGCTACTTATTAAAGAAATGAAAATTACAGCCAAAGACATCCGTCTTCAAAACCCTGGAAAAGACTGTAAAAAATTCAATTCTATCAAATTTTCAAGGAACAAATATAATATAATATAATGCAATATAGTAGAGTATAATATAAATATCCAACTAGCTTTATGAAACCATGTAATATTGGTTTTAAAACCAACAAGGGTTATAAAGAAAATAAAAAATATGTCTTCTTCAGTGATGAACACAGATACCAAAATTACAAATAAAATATTAGTTACAGAACACAATATTGTATTTAAACAATACATCTTGAAATTATAGACACACAGGTCGCTCCGCAGAGGAACTTGAAATGCCTTCCCTTTAAGACCAGCTCAGCACTGCCTCTCAGTGTCCTCTGGAGAAGAAAGTGAGTGCCCCAGGGGGGAGGGGGAGTCACCATCTTCCTTTGCAGACATAACGATTATCTTCCCAGGAAAAAAATAATCAGCAGAATCAACAGACATACTAAGAGTTCATCAATATTGCTGGAAACAAGGCCAACATATACAACCAACATCATTACCTGGACCTTTAATAATCAATAGAATATACGATAAAAATAATATGCCATTCACAATAGCCACAAAAAAAATCTATGTCTGGGACTAAATTTAACCAAACATGCAGGAGCCCTCCTCAGAGAAGGTTTTAAAATTCTGATAATAGACAAAGGGAATTATCTGAATAAATGAACAGGGGTGCCATCATCTAGGATATAATTATTTATTACAAAAATGTCAGTTCTCCCCCAATTAATCTATGCATTCAGTACAATCTGAATTAGATTTCTAATTGGAGCTTTGGAAAAAAACAGAATTATTTTAAAATTTGTATGGATGAATAAATGTTCTCAGATGGTTCCAGTAAACTTAATTTTTTTAATGCAAGCATGTGTTATGATAGACTACTTGGCCACAGTAACAAATACGGTGTAGGGTGTAAGAGGGATGCCAGTGCAGACCTGAAGAGGATTCAGAGATGGCTTAGTGCACAGGGTGTTACATGCATGGAATCAGTGGGATGCCCAGAGGGCTCACTATTGACTGGAAAACAGAACTGTCCCCACGCCTGACAAGTACAACGATGGACCCCAGCTGTGAAAGGTGAAACCACGATGTTAACAAAATAAAATGTAGAATCGTATGTTTTATCACCCAGGGAAAGGGAAGGGCTGCTTTAAAGAAATAAAAACTTCAAAAGCACAGACCAGGAGACCTCAGACTGATAACATTTTGATACCAATGTATTCATTTACAGTTCTAGAGCCCAGGAGTCTGACCTGGGTCTCATGGGGCTTAAATCAAGGTGTGGGCAGGGCGGGGTCCTTCAGGGGGCTCCAGGGGAGAATCCATTTTCTTGCCACATGCCTTGGTACCTCCAGAGAGGTGCCCCTTCTCTCCTCAGAGCCAGCGATGTCAGGTCCAGGTCTCACGTTGCATCACCATGACCTCCTCTCCTGCCTCCTTCTCCAACTTATAAAGACCCTTGCTGATAGACAGAACCCACCTGGATAATCCAGGACAATCTCCCGAATTTAAGGTCCACTGGTTAGCGGACTTTGTTCCAGCTGAGGTTTAAACCCCCCTTGCCATGCAAGGCAGCATATTCACAGGCTTTGAGGATTATTATATGGACATCTTTGGGGAGGGCTTTATTCTGCCTACACCATATTATATTATATAATATTATGCTATATTGTATTATATTTAAGCACATAATTTCTAGATAGATAGATGATGATGATGATGCAGATAGATGATAGATAGATAGATAGATAGATAGCTAATAGATAGATAGATGATAGATAATATCTTGAAGAATGCCCATGCCAAATGGTTTTCAGTGGTTTTCCCCCCAGAGGAAGATTGTGATCTTGTCTTTTTCCATACACCCTTTTCCATCATCTCGGTTACCTATGACGAGTGTGCATTATTTCCATAAATATGTGTGTGGGTTTCCATCGCAGAAGGTTTAAATGAAACCGTAAAATAAGACATGGTGCAGGTGTCAACTGTAGGTTTAACTCAGGACGTGTGGCCACAAGGGGACAAAGGTCATCACTCTGACTCCTTGGGCCACACCCCTGGATGCATCTTCTCGAGACTCACAGAGCACACAGACACGCCCGTGTTCTCCTGGCCATGCCTGGACCCTGGAAGGTGCTTGCATGGTTCTGCTTGGTGTTTTCTGGTTCAATGAGGAAAATTGCAGGTAAGAGGCTCCCATTAGGAGCTGTCGTATTTAAGTAATCTTCAATTATTGGACAAAACCAATCAAAGATGACCTCCACCAGGAAAATCGCTTGCAGCATTTATCAACTTGCTCACCTCTGTGACCCATCCACACAGTAAATCAAACGCTTGCGCCTTTCCAAGGCAAGCAGCAAATAATTAATCTTTCCATAAAGGCAGGGATGTCATACAGGGTTTAATTGTGTGTGAATCCACGGCTCAGGGGATGGGGGGAATCCATGGGAACCTAAGAGAAGGTCCCACCTTAGCCATCCACCTGCCCTGGTGGACAGCGCCATGCAGGCACTTTGCCTCCCGAGGTGGACCCCATGCAGACAGTCAGTCTAAGGCCACTGGTGAGCTTGTGGACACACTAGGAGAGTCAAGACCACTGTGATTACCACCCAGCCATGCCCGCCAACCTCCAGCACCAAATTCTGACTCAGCCCCTTGGTCCGTGGTTCCTCCCCACCGAGGGAGCCTGCATGTCCACCACCGCTTTGACCCTCCACGGGCACAGGGCACTGTTGGTCCTCGCAAAAATGCCAGGATTGCAAGGTCACCCACTGGGAGTTGACCCCACCCCCACCCCCGCCAACCACTCAGACTCCGGGCTCCCTGAGAGGGGTGGATGGGAGCCCTGGAGGAGGGCGGACTCCCTCTCCACCCATTCATGCTCACTGTGAAAACTTTGCACAGAACTGCAGGTAAATCAGGGACCAAGCCCACTGGGATGAGACGGCCAGGTCGGGGGAAATCCCATTCCACGTGGTGGGGTCGAAGTCTCGGTGTCTGGACACCCCACTTTCTTTCACACCCCAAACCTAGTCCACCAGAAAATTGGTCCAGCCTCCAGAAGTATCCAGAATCCAGGTTCTTCTGGTTGCTTCCACTTTCCCCACCCGAGCGCATCTCCAGAGTCTGGGCTTCCTAAGAGGCCCCTGCTGCCAGCCAGGCTTTCTGGATTTCTCCCACTGCTGCTGCAGGAACCCAGGCCCTGCTACTCCTCTGCCCGACACCTGCAGAGCCCTGCCCTCTGCGGAGCCTCACGTTTCCAGGGCTGGCCTCTCTCACCCCTGGACTTTTCTCTGGACTCACCAGGTGGGCTCCTGCCCCAGGGCCTTTGCCCAGCAGCCTCCACCTGGGATGCTCACTCCCTCACCTCTTGCAGGTCTTTGCACAAAGGTCCCCTCTTCCAGGAAGCCCACCTACCCCTGGGGAGACAAACCCTGCTTCCTCCACAGCCCAGAGCTCTGGCCCCCTTGTGCTCGTAGGTACTGATGAATGAAGGGATGAATGGACGAACAGGGTCAGCAAGGGTGAAGCGTGCGTGGGACAGCCTCCGAGAGACCTTGGTGGAGGTCCAGGGCTTGGAGCGGCCTCTCTCTGGGCTGCGTGAGATGCAGACCTGAACTGGGGTGGTCGGGTCAGGAAGGGCGGGGCGGGGCCAGATGCTCGGCGCTCAGGACTGGAGAGGACAGGGCTGGTACCACTGGTGGTTGCAGGGGTTTGAGGGGTAGGGTGAGGTGTGTGTAGAGACTAGACGGGCAGCCTGTCTTCCACAGAACGTGGAGGAAAAGGAGGCAGGCCCCTGTGCCCGTGCTGTGCTGGGTCAGCCGTCCTGGCCCGAAGCTCGGGGAGCCGTGTGTGTGAGGGACCCACGGCTGCTGGAACAGATCCCTACCGCCTTAGTGGCTTAAGCAACTTTCGTTATTGTCCGGCTCTGTGGATCGGGTCACGGGAGCAGCCTTGGGGCTGAGAGTAGCACGGCACCCACACCAGAGTTTCAGTGGGGGAAGGGAACCAGCACAGCGTGGGCAGTGGCGGAAGGAGCTTTTGGTTTTTTATGAAATTATGACTGTCATTTTATGAAATGATTGCAGAATACACCATTACATCATTACAAAGTCATGGCTGTGCAGAAACCATGTGTGGGCCAGTGTCCATATGTAATTCGGGCTTTCTTGTATTGTATCCCGTAAATCTATTGCACTGGGACGACTTCTAATGACATTTTCAAAAAGTCATTTTTCGTAACTCATCCAAGTTCTGAGTCCGTGGTCAAAGCTGGATTAAGTTGATCGGTGCACAGGTGGTAGGCAGAATAATGGCCCCAGAGCTGTCCCCGCCTCAGCCCTGGAGCCTGTACGTCAGCTCACGTGGCACAGCGAAGTAAGCCTGCTGATCGGCTGACCTCAACATTGGGTAGTTATCCTGGGTCATCCCAGTGAGCCCTGTATCCTCATAGGGTCCTTAGACGCGGAAACGGGAGGCCAAGGAGAGCCAGGGACATGGCAGCCTGGGAAGGACTTGGAGGTTGGAGGAGGGGCCAGGAGCCGAGGAGTACGGGGCCCCTAGAAGCTGGAAAGGCAAGCAGTTCTCCCCTGGAGCCTCCAGAAGGAACTCGGCCCTGCCCACCCCTTGATTTCAGCCCAGAGAGACCCGTTTTCAACCTCTGACCTCCAGAACTGTTTAAGTCCCTGAGTCTGTGGTCGTTTGCCATAGAAACCAATACAGGGCCTCACCAATCACTCACCAGTGACATGTTTCCTGAGACTTTTTGTACAACAGGCAGGATGCAACGACAAAAATGGAGCTGAGCGTGGTGGCTCCAGGCAGGGGCTGTGCAGCCCGACTGCAGAGACCCTCCGTAACCCATGTGTAGAGCGGGAGCGGTCCCGCCAGCGACGCGCCCTGTACGTCAGCTGACACGTGTGCAGTGGAGGTGGGCCCTCCTTCCTCCTCTCCTTCTCCTCTTCCTCCTCCTTTCCCAGGAAAAGGAAGGGTGACGTCCACACTGAGACAATGGCGTGAGCCCGGCTAGAGAGTATTTCGGAACAAAATTGGTGAGACTTGCCCGTGATCCACCGGCTATGGGGATGCAGGAGAGGATGGGGCCAGAGCAGGGCAGCCCGGTGGATGGCGTGGAGAAGGCATGTGATGGGGGCTCCATGCGGAGGTTCCAGGGGTGACCCCGCAGGGCCGGCAGTGTATCGCCGGGAGGACAGCCCACAGCAGCTGTCTGTCGTACTTTTCCATCATCTTTGTCTCTGAACGAGCTGGAGCCCATACGCCCCACCTGCCCCTGCCCTGCGGTTCAATAACTGGTTCAATAATGTGCTTTGACTTCGTATTCATGAGCCCTGGGATTTCATGCTTTTGATCAATGCACAGGAATATTTCAGGTGGATTGATTTTAACAAAAGCATCACGCCCACCCAGCAAGCCTGGGTGCCCATATGCTTCAGTGAGAACTTGCCATCTGTGTCCCTGGATCTCATTTCAGCTCGTAATTGGCTGGACACAGACCTGCAGGTGCCGGGGACACAGCTATGCCCGTGGAGCCGGCCCACCTGTCCACACAGACAGGGTGGGTCTTCCTGGCTTCTAGGGATAATTGAGTGTGACACATCCTGCACCCAGATGGATACAGACGGACAGTAGGGAGTGGAAGGGGGGAGGTCTGGGTCCCCAGTCATTTGTCTGTGATACAACAAGAGCCTGTTCCTAAATCACAAATTCAAAAGTACCACAATAACAGCTTGAACATGGCTAAACCCTCACACTGGAACTCAAATTCTATAGCATGTATTTTTGTTATTGTGATAAAATACACAGAGCATAAAATGTACCGTCAGGGACATTCACAATGTTGTGTAACCACAGCCACTGTCTCATATCCCCCCAAAAGGGGACCTCACACACATGGGCAGTCACTCCCTGTGCCCCACTGTCCTCCACAGCCACTCCTCTGCTTTCTGTCCCTCTGGGTTTGCCTATTCTGGACATTTCATAAAAATGGAATCATATAACGTGTGTTCTTTTGTGACTGTCTTGCACTGAGCAAGACGTTTTCAGGGTTCATCCATGTTGTAGCGTGTGTCAGTGCTTTATTTTTATTCATGGCTGAATAATATTCCATCGTGTTCAATCAAAAGCTTGTACACCAAGGTGCATAGCAGCATTAACCACAATAGCCGAACGGCAGAAACAACCCAGGTATCCATTAACAGGTGCGTGGACAAATAAAATGTAGCCTAGGGCTTCCCTGGTGGCGCACTGGTGGAGAGTCCGCCTGCCGATGCAGGGGACACGGGTTTGTGCCCCGGTCCGGGAAGATCCCACATGCCGTGGAGCGGCTGGGCCCGTGAGCCATGGTCGCTTAGCCTGCGCGTCCAGAGCCTGTGCTCCGCAACGGGAGAGGCCACAACAGTGAGAGGCCCGCGTACCGCAAAAAAAAAAAATGTAGCCTAGCATGTCTTTGTGGTCTTGACGCCCATATTATAAAGCAGCCAGGAAACCAAGAAAGTCCTCCTACCTGGTGGGTCTGCAGTCACCCGCTGAGGATCCCCCTGTCCAGTCGAGATCAGTCTGATTCACTTCACACCGAGCGTCTGACACACACCATGTATGCAAATCTCACCAGGGAGGCAGGACCAGAACCACGATGGTGGGAGGGCCGGGCTGGGGGTCAGAGCAGGGCTTGGAGAGTGAACACGTGTATGTCTTCTGGAAGCTCAGGGAACACCCCATGCAGAGCCAGGTGGCACGAACAGCAGGGCAGGAGCAGGAGGACAGGCTTCAAAGCCACAGAAGCCTGGACGCAGTTTTAGTGGCAGGTGCCCCGGCAGGGACGCCCCCTCTTCCAGAAAGGGGCGGGGAGGCAGGGCTGCCGTCACTGGCTCTGGCTCCAGTGCAGGTGGGGCGAGATGAGGGACCCCTGCTTGTCATACTGGCCGGCGCACAGCAGAGATAGGGCTGCAGGCAGACGCTGCCCAGAGTTGCCGCTTCCCTGGGCTGGCGCTGGGCGTGGACGGGGGACCCCGGGCCGGGCTTGTGCAGTCTGCTCCATGGGAGATGTGCTCAGGCCGCTTGCTTCGGGCATCGGTCACCAGCTCCTTCTCAGTGACCGCAAGGCCTCGTAATTCAGGTTAACTGGAAGCCCACATCCTCCAAACTCAAATTCGATAGCATTTCATTATTGTGCTGGGGGATGGAGCCCTTTCTTCCTTGTGGCAAGTTTATTTCAGCCTAAATTATTAAGCAGATTGTTCAATAATGCAAGCCTCACATTGTGGAGGGAAAAGCAGATGCCGTGTTTCAAAGCATATTGTTTCCGGAAAGCAGTGGGCTGCTTCCCTCTCATCTGACAACGCAGGATCATCTGTTCATCAAGACGAACGGATTCTTCTTGGTTAGTAAATGCGGCTGGGCCCTGCCTCGCCCACTGAGACGGGCAATGGGCACATGGCTCTTCTTTCTAATTTACTGATTTGTTTGCATTTGACGGGGTCCCCAGGATAGAGGCTGACCATAGGAGTGGTTTCAGAGAAATGCAGACGCTGTCATGCACGCCTATCCCCAGGTGCACACCCCACTCTGTGCGCTGGGCACTCATGTGAATGGTGGATTCGCATTACTCAGAAAGAATCCATTTCCAGGGCTAATTCTCACTTCGTCAAGTGCCCTCACAGTACGCACCCTTCATGCTCTAGTGGCGAGGCTCACTCCCCAGCCGGGCCTGAGGGTCTGAAGGTCACTGAGGAGGGAGCAGAGATGGGAACTTGTTTTGCATGGGAATGAAGGCTCCAAGCCAGTTCCACATTAATTAGGCATAAGTTCCTCCCAGCAGCTTTACCCAAAGGCACCTGCTCAGGGGCTCAGCCTTGCACCAGCCCCGACGTCTCCGGGGCCCCACATGTTCCAGGGTCCTTCTCCGCAACCAGGGAGGCTTGGGGACATGTGGAACGCCGTTTGCAAGCTCTGTAAAGTCCGCCAACAGCACCATGAGATTTTAGAGCAGGAATATTTCCTGGTTGGGATTTTCCCAACTCTTAAAGGACCTTGGGAAACTCAGAGGAGGCAAGATGTGCAGCCGTGCGATGCCCCATGGGAGCATGGCCAGCCTGCTAGGGACACCACCTGGTTACCCTTCCCTGGGCCCGCCAGGGGGGAGGGGGCACCAAGAATAATGGGGTACAACAGACAGAAAGCAGGCCCCCCACTCCCAGGACCCTCAAGGTGCCGTGGGGATGTGGAGGGGCGGCCGAGGGGGAGCTGGGTGAGGGCGAGACTCTCCTTTGAGCACGTTCGTCCAGCACCTACTCCAGAGGCTGTGCTGTCCCTCACCTACTCCAGAGGCGCAGCCCCTTCCCCACTGTCCCCAGGATGGGCCAGCCTCTTGGTGGCCCTGCGGGAGATACCCACGGTAGAGGGCTGCTGAAGGCATGTGTGGGGCCACCCTTGGGAGCATGCAGGGGAGGGTGGACTGGGTAGGGCAGGGGTCAGCCATCTGCAGGCACTGCTTTGAGGGTGGAAGCAGCAGGCAGAGCTGGAAGGCGGACTGGAGGGGGCCGTGGTGGTGACTGTGTGGGCTGGCCAGGAGGAAGGTCCGGGTGCTGGGCAAGGACAGCATTGTGGGGGGGTGGGGGATTGCCTAGAAACGGGACTCCATGTGGCCACGTCACATGTGCTCAGTAGCCACACATGGCCAGTGGCTGCTGTGTTCAACAATGCAGTTCACTTGGAGAGAATTGACATCCACAGATATGTAGGTCACTCCTTGTATTTAGTTCCTCTTGGACTTCCTTCATCAATGTTTAGCAGATTTTAGTGTACTGATCCTGTACATACCTTGTTAGATTTATACCAAAGTATCTCTTATCTTTGGGGGCTAGTATAAATTGTATTACTTTATCATTTCAATTTCCCACCACCCTTGCTAGTGTATAGAAATACAGTGGATTTATGTCTCCTGACCACGTATCCTGAGATACTGCTAAATTCACTCATTCAGTCATGTAATATAAAAATGAAGATGGTTTTACTTAGCATTTGTGATTCTCAGAAGGTTTGGCCCATTTTTGTTTAATATAAATTAGTGATATAATTAGGTTGACATCAACTATTTTGTTATTAGCTTTTCATTGATCACATTTGTTTATCATTTCTTTAGTCTTTTCTGGCTTTTATTTCCATTAATCAAGTAGTTTTATTATTTGATCCCCTTAGGCTTTTTAAGTGTTACTCCTTTATCAGATACCCCAAAGCTTAAAATATGTATCCTTAACTTAGTACAAGCCTATCTTTAATTAATGCTTTTATCACTTACTGAAGGATGCAGGAATCTTACTGCAGTTTAACTGTTTACTTTCCATCTGTCCTTTTAGCCATTATCACCGTAGATTTTACAGACCTAAATCACTGTTATTACTGTCACTCTCAACCACAGTATATTCACTATTCATTCTTCCTAAAAGTCCCTGCTCCCTGGGGATCATTTTCCTTCACTTTGAAGAACTTACTTCAGTTATTTGTTTTCAAAGCCTGCCCAACTGTGAGAGGTAAATTTTTTCAGCCTTTTCTTGTCTGAAAACATCTTTATTTCCCATTTCCCAAGAATATTTTTGTTGTGTATAGAATGTAGGTGAGCTGTTCTTTAGATTTTTTTGAGCACATTAACGGTGGTATTGCATCATCTTATAGCTCCATGCTTTCCCTTGAAAAGTCCATATAACCCTTATTTTTCTCCTGTGACTGTGTCTTAGGGATTTTGATTACGATGCCCTAGCGGGCTAGTTCTCTTTGTTCTGACTCAGTTCAGGGGTCGCTGAAGTTCTCAAATCTGTAGACTGATGTCTTTCATCATTTTGGCACAACTTTAACTAATATCCCAACATCTCTTCAACCACTGTTTCCATCCCAGTCCCTCTCCTTGGGGTGTTTCACCTACACAAAGGCTAAACCAGTTCAGTGTTCATCGCCAACAATGTTCTCTTAATTCTGCCCTCCGTTTCCCTCTGTATTTCAGTTCAGATATTTTCTGTTGATATGCTTTAGATTTCATTAGTTCTATCTTCTGTATTCACTCTGTTAAGATATTGTACTTTTCAGTCCTAAAATCTCCATTGGAGGATTTTTATTAAATTCCAATTCTGTGTTGAAATTATCCATGTCTTTTTCCATTTTATTAAATGTCCCCTTTATTTTCTTCAACATATTTATAACTTATTTTACAGACCTTGTCTGCTAACTTCAACATCTGAATCATCCTCAGGTCTGCTTCTGGGGGTTGCTTTTTCTCTTTGTTAGTCATAATCTCCTTCTTCCCATTTCTCATACTGAAAAAAACTGTATCCTGAGTACTATGTTTACAGTGACCACAGAGATTGAAGTTCTCATCTTTTCTCCATGAGGCAGAATGCCCAGGGTGGAGGTGGAGGGCCCCATGTCAGCTACTCAGGACTTGAGTGGGGTCAGGGTTGGTGTGGCTTTAGCTGGACACAGCCCACCTGTTTCCAATACCTCCAAGGTGAGAGGTCACCTGTGTTTTCTCCTCCCCTCCCTCCAGTGAGACTTGCTTTCCCCTCCCTCCACCTGTCCACCCCTGGCTCCCTGACCTCTGACCTCAGTGTCAGGGAAACAGCTGGGACTCCTCTAAATTCCACTTCACTTTGCCAGGTTGCCAGCTTGGGTTTCATAACTTACTCATTTGTTCTTATTGTTTATGTAGAAAGAATGGGCTGCCCCACCCTACAATATCCTACGTAGAAGGGGAAGTTCTTCTGTGGGTTTTGTAAAGATTTAACTATGACAACGTTTGTAAAAATACCTAGCATAATTTTGAGCTGAAAATAGGTGCTCCCTCCCCTGCTTCCCTTTTCTGTCTCTCTCTCGTTCTTCATTTGCACTCACTTGACACTTATTCCTCTCACCTTTTAAAATTACCTTCTATTCCTATTTAATTCTTAATTGCTACCTGATTTCACAACCATGTTATAAGGCCTAGGTATCAGGTGATTGTGACAATCACTTATTTTAATGCCATTCTGGGTCCACACCAAATGCCATGTCCTATTTTGGTGTGTTTGAATTTTTTTTCATGTTTACCAATTTCTGGTTTTCTTCTGGATCTGGATACAATGAGAACTCCCCTTCATCTTTAAAGTTAGACATGGCCCATGTCACTAGTTGCAGCCAGTCATTGAGGTCAGTTCCAGGATGGAGCATTTACCAGTGATGTTGGGCTCCCAGCCTGCCTTCCTCTGCAGCAGGGAACTAAAAAGCATGGGGCTAAAATGTCAGCAGCACTTCATGGAGTGGGAGACTGAGCAACCTGGGAGGTTAGTGAACTTGGTTACATTCAACCCACCAACCATCTAGAGCTATTTGTTACTTCAGCTTAACATACACTGACGTGGACAAACGGAAAGCAAGAGAATGCAAGGGAAGCAGAGGAAAATCCCAAGTGCTTCTCTATAACTAAATCAAAGTATTTTCACTAAAAAACAGCAAAATTGCATGCACAGAGGGGCGTACCAGAGCAATATTTAACCATCAAGGGGACACCCGGCAGCTGAGAGGAGGCAAAGGCAGTGTGGAGAAGAGTGTCTGCCATGGAAGTTGTGTTTTCTCATCAGAACATTGATGACAATGAACCTGGCCATGAGGGGGGTCCTGGTGTCTTTGATGCCCCACGGGCATGCAGAAGTCATCCAAGTGCACTTTCAATTTGGTTTTTATTTGACATTTCATTTGTTCTTTTGCTTTTAATGATTTATTTTTTAATTGTAGTTCATCTTAATTCATTTTGCTCCATTTAGCAAGTAACAATATAAGGAACAAATATTATCAGCATCATAATAACAAAAGCAGCTAACATCTATATTACCTAGACTTTACCAGGTCTTGTTACAAGTGCATTAAGTATACTAACTAATTTAATTACCAACCAGCCCATTGTCCCATATAAGAAAAACAATTCACTGTAATTTAATATTTCAAACATGTTCCATTCCATTTTCTCAATTTAGCTAATATAAAATGAGATTGCATATTACTCTGATTCAATAATTGTCATGAAATTACATATATTTTCTTACAAATTCATTGTTATTGACATCAAGAGTTAAAACTACATCAGCAGTAAAAGAAGTATAATCAGTGAAAAAGCAGAACAGAAAACTATGTTGAGAAGACTTCCAGCTTTATGTGTGAGAGTATTCTCTATTGGAATGAGATGCTATTTAACAATTTTTCTCTCCTGAGAGATGGATTTATTTTGGACCCTTATTTCCATCTGGGATCTAGACTCAGGACATCACCCCATAAAAAATTCCCATAGTCCACAATAAGTGCATAGGAATTTTTCTTTTACAAAATGTATACACAATGAATTATTTTAAATCTCTACATGCAAACTAAAGTTTATGTTATTCAAAGTGTAGAATGTAGAATTCCACCCCATTCCCCCTGCTCCTTCCTAAGAAATAAGGGGGTGACCAACAGTTCCAAACTCCATGCAGAGAGCATGAAGATACAGCATTAAAAGCATCCACTGAGCCCAGCAGCCTGGAGGTCACCCAGCAACAGGAGTTTCCAGGGAATGGTGGGAGGGGGGACAGGGTATGGTCCGTCAGGCAGAAACGGGATGTCTCAAGGGCATGAGAAGAGCGAAGGCTCTCCAGACACATCAGGTGGGGGGACGAATGCCTGGAGGTTTCCACTGGAACAGAGGAGTTTTTTCTTCGTCCCTTTATCTTCTGATCTATTTTCACTAACACAGTGAAAGCTTAAGATGTTTAAATCGCTGGGGGAAAGTATAGTAACAAATACAAGTGAGAGGAGTACGTGATGGACAGCATCCTTGACATGAAGGGAACGGAGCAGAGATGACTGTCTGGTGTAGAAGTGACCCAGGACGTTTCCATGGGGGCAGAGGGGGTGATGTCTTAAAACAGGAATGGAGAGGGGACTGGAGGGCTACGAAGGGAGGGAGTCACTCCCCCATGACAGCAGATTGGGGGGAAGGGACTAAAAATGGAGGAGAAGGCTTAGCATTCCCGTCGTGGAGAAGAGGAGAGAAAGCAGACCCAGGCAGCTCCTGCTGGAGTGGAGACTGGTTATCAATGTGGTGCCATCAGACTGGATAATTCTGTCTTTTTCTTTATCAGCTTTAGCAGATAATGCAATAATATCCAACGTGAAGATGTGGCCGGAGGAGTGTATCACAGCACATGACCTCATCGGGAAGAGCATCAGTGCAAGCGTGGGCGTGGATTCTGGGGTCCACTGGGAGAGGATCGGACGCGGAGGTGGCAGAGGCCATTGGAGCAGAATCTGGGAATAACGGAGAGATCTCTAAAGCCGGGGGGAACTGGTTGTTTGAATTTTAGAGGTTTAAAGGGTTCTAAGTTTTTACCTTGGGAGTTTGAGGCGTTCATGGTAGTCATAGCTGCTATGCGGGATGCAGGAAAAACAGTGGCTGACGTGAGGACCATGAATTTACCTCGGACACACTTGAGTCAGATGTGGGACATCCAGATGTACATGTAGGGACTGCCATCATACTGGTGAGTTCCAGAGAGCTGTTCAGGCTGGACGATGACCTCTGACCTATCAGCACCAAGACAGAGATTGAAGCCAGCGAACGTGAGACCACTGGGTAAAAGGACCACAGAGTCTCCACACCTTCAATCACACCCTCCTTCCAGAAAGGTGAACCCCTCGGGCCTTTCTTTCAAATAATTTGGAATTCAATTACAAAAGTTGGTGGGTCCAGACCCTGTTCCTAGTCAGACTTCCACTTCCATATGCCTTTTCTTGAGCAGAGCAGAGACAGAAAAGAGAACACAGTGGGAACTCGAGGAGCGGAGGACTCGGGAGATGGACAGCATCAAAGCAGTAAAACAAACACTCTGAGGGACAACCAGTGGGTAGAGAGGGAGACAAAGAAGAACCAACACGGATCCTTTAATAGAATCAATGCAGAGGAGAGAGTTAATCCAGAGGGAGCGTCCCGCAGGAAAATGGGAAGACTCACCATGCCTCCGATTTAACAACAGAACGAGGGAGTCCGGGTTCCAGGAGGTTGAAGCTAGATTGATGGGGATGGAGCGGATGTTTGCTTGAGAAGGAAGGGACAGCTTCTGAAGGCTTTAGTTTGGTTGACCAGTTGGATGAGCAAAATTTCAGGAAAAACTATACTTGAAAAATGTCACCCACCTTATGTCTGACCAGTGGAGAGTGCCAAGTACTGGATGGGTTCCCTTGGTTCCTAAAAGAAATGAAGTGGAAACGTGTGTCCAATGGCTGAATGAAATATCATTTGGGTATTTAATTGGGTATTACCAAGTGTGTCTCTCCCTGGTCTCTGCAGGTCCCAGGAGGGAATTCGGGGCTCTGGGCTGCATGGTCGCAGAACAATGCCAGGTCCCATGTCCTCCTCTCCTCTCTCACACTGTGAGTTCACGCATCCACCACAGCTTCAGAGAACCCAGTCTGAGCTGTGCACAGGGACGGGTCCTCAGTGGGGGAAGATTTAGCCCAACTCATTATATGAGTTGATGCACCAGGTCCTCAGTCTCCACCAGCCACTAACATGAGTCTTGCAATTTGCTTCTCCTTTGTTTACCCATCTCAGAATGGAGGGCCTTGAAATATTTTAAAGCATCAATTCTGCATCCCCCACCAACATTATTAACAGAAAACAAAAAGTTATTTCATACCCTCATTGTGTCAGTTGCCAAAAGGACTCAGGGGATGTGGAGGATTTCATAGTGGGGCATTTGCAATGTAACACATTGCAAATCCTTTCAACACTTTCAGCTAAACAGTCTGCTAAATAATTGAGCACATGTAATAGCAAGCACTTAAAAGTCAGTCTCAAGCCGGGGGCAGAGATGCTCCCAACCGACGCGTGTCCCCACGAAAGTACCACACTGAGTGGGAACACAGCCCTCGATGGAGCACTTGGCAGAATTTCTGACACTCCAGGGAGCAGAATGAGGCTGGAAATGGAGGGGTTGGGTGCTGGGAAAGCAGGACCATTCTCAAAACCATGACTTAGATTTCCTCAAAGACTAGAACCTGTGGGGTTTCAAGGATCCAAACTGTCAGTTAAAATAGTAGAATGCAGGCTCAGACCACAAACCTAAAAGGAGAGAGAGCCAACCAAGGACAACTCTTCCTGAGTCACCTCTGCTTGGGGTATGCGACAGATGCACCTCCAAACACGAAGTGGCTGCCTTCCTCACCACATCAAGTCTTCCTCCTGGGTTTCCAGCTCTGCCGTCCCCGCGTTGGACCCAGACCCTGGTACTGCCTCATTGCACGGAGTAAGGAGCTCCAGACCGTGCATCTGGTCACTTTGTCAACGTCCCCACCTGGTACGTGGTGCGAACCTCCAACTCAACAGGTACAGAGTGGAATCTGCTGTCTTCTTCCTCAAATATGCCCACTTGTCCTCTCAACCTCCGTGAAAGCTCAGTATGTGGAGGAATCTGTGAGTCATTCTCAGCCCCCACCATCCCCACTCTCTCCAGCCTGGAGTCAGGCCAGGACATGCCAGCACACCAGAAACGCTCATAATTTGAGAGTTTTGCAAATTGGTTATTCATTACTGTTTGCCAGGTGTTTGTTTATAGGGCTGGGGAGGGCCCAGGTCAAGACCAAAGACAACAGACCTTGGTGTGAGCTTGGTTGTGGAGCTACTCCAGAAGAGAAAGGCCCTATTCTACTCCACAGAGGAAGTTCTCAGCAGGAGCCAGAGCTACTCAGCTCAGAGGTCTCTGAAGTGGCCAGGCCACCAGGCCAAGGCGAGGCATGGAGTCCACCTCCTTGAATCTTGGTGCTCAGTGTCAGAGTCCCCAGGGTGTCTCTTTACCTCGAGCCCCAAGATCTCGCTCCATCTGCCCCTAAACCACCCCAAGTGGACACCAAGCCGGCACCCCTGCTGTGAGCACCACCATCCACTTCAGACAACCTCTAATTTCTCTCAGGGGTGTTTTCTGTTTCAAGGTCATTCACACTTATCATTAACTTTATTCCTATGTGTTTAATATTTTTTATAGTATTTATATAACCTCTTTTAAAATTCCACCTCTAATTGTTGGCTTTTATGTAAAAACAAACTTGATATTTACCTTGTTCCAGCAAACCATGATAAATGTAGCTTATTAATTCTGATAATTATCCTCTGACCTTTCCGAAGTTTTGCATAATCAATTATGTTGTATTCAAATAACTTTTATTTCTTACACTGTGATTCTCTTGCTTTCATTTTTTCCTATTGCCTGAATGTACCATCTAAAACCTCTGGTTCCATGTTAAAAATGGTAGTGACATAAGCATCTCTGTCTTGTTCCCAATTTCAGGTAAAAGACCTCACTGTTTCAGCGTTAAGTTGTTACTCTATCAGATTAAGGAAGTTCATGCAATTTCCACTTTGCTAAGAGTTTTTGTTATGAATGAATATTGGTGTTTTTCAAATCTTTCTTTCACACCTATTAAGGTGGTCACTTTTTCTGAGCTTATTCTATTAATGTGGTAAATTATATTACTTTTTTTCTAATTAAGATGTAATTGGGACTTCCCTGGCAGTCCAATGGTTAAGCCTCTGAGCTTCCACTGCAGGGGTTGAGGGTTCGATCCCTGGTCTGGGAACTAAGACCCTGCATGCTGCGTGGTGCAGCCGTAAATAAATACATACATACATATAATTGACATACAAAATTCCAGAGTTCTTAAACGCTCAGTTTGACGGGTTTTAGCAATTGTATATGTCTATGTAACCATCATTCTACACAAGATCTCCGACCCCTCCCCCTCCAGAAAGTCCCTCCAGCCCTTTTCATGTTTTCTTTCCTTCCTGCTCACCCACGAGTCTGCCCATATTTGGATTCATCCCCGTGGAAACACATCACATGTATATTTCTGTCCTCCCTCCCTTGCTGAGCGCATTCTTGAGATTCACCCTGTGGCTGCATCAGAGACTGCGGTCTTGGTACCGCGGTCTTGGTGACTGGTTCCTCCCACTGAGCAGCAGCTCCTCTGGTTTCATCCACGTGGCGTCCTGTGCCAGTTCTTCTCTCCTTTGACACCCGCGATCAGTCTGTCCTCCGGATCCACCACACTTGATCTAAACATTCGTCGGTGTGTATGATGCGCGATGGCCACCGTGAGAACGTCTCCCTCAGCCCGCCTCCTGTTGGTCCCCAGCTCCAGGAAAGCCTAGAAGCGGGCAGTGGCCCAGAATGTCACTGGGGCCCCCGGGTTTGGACCCCTCTCTCTCCCTGCCCCACACCTCCCAGGGCTGCTCTGCTGTGGGATGAGCCCTGAAGGAGCCTCTGTGTCCAGTGGCTGCGACCAGATGCCGAGCCAGGGTGTTCTGTGCACAGTGTGTCTGGCAACAGACACACTAATTTAATGGAACTTGGGAAGGTGTCTATAAAATATTGAACCATCCGAGACGTGAATGAAGCATACAGGGCTCTCACCCGCCCAGTGCTAGGAGTTCAAGGCCACCGCATCCTCACATTTAGGTGAGCAAATATCGATGCCCCTCAGGTCCTTCAGTCTGGGACCCCGTGATCTGAACTGGTGACTATTGGAATTTCTCATTTTGTGCGATTT
The DNA here is from genome assembly GCF_025265405.1 of Mesoplodon densirostris. NCBI lineage: Eukaryota > Metazoa > Chordata > Mammalia > Artiodactyla > Ziphiidae > Mesoplodon > Mesoplodon densirostris. Next base: position 61,299,005 of record NC_082671.1, on the reverse strand, counting down.
CAGGAATATATTTCAACATTTATCAGCTTAGCTATCCCTCCAATTCAAGAGGACTTTTTTTGTAATTCTTTGAGCAGAGCAGGAAAATTGAATATTTGACTGATTTATGGACATATTTACGGCTGAGGAAACATAGGAAAAACTCACGTGGAATATTCAATATCAAAGCGAAAACCTCTGCAGTAGAAATGGAAACAGTGTCCTTGAAGTCCTTCTAAGGGATCATATTTTCCATATATATTTTTTTTTAATTTTTTTTTTTTTTTTTGCAGTACACGGGCCTCTCTCACTGTTGTGGCCCCTCCCATTGCAGAGCACAGGCTCCGGACGTGCAGGCTCAGTGGCCATGGCTCATGGGCCCAGCCGCTCCGCGGCATGTGGGATCTTCCCGGACCAGGGCACGAGCCCGTGTCCCCTGCATCGGCAGTCGGACTCTCAACCACTGCGCCACCAGGGAAGCCCCTTTCCTTATATTTTTAATAAGCCATTGTCTGATTAACAAATAATTTGCAGCAGATGAAGAAATCAAATTCTTGGCCGTCACTGAGGCAAACTTAGCTCCAGGCCACCAGGAACGAGCACCGCTGTCTGAGGACTGAGGTGAAAGGAGACATTTTTAGGGAGCGTGACAGACACGACAGCCCCTTCCTTCCCGCTCCAGATACATAGCGATAGAGGAAGGTAGAAGACAAAAGATAAAACCATGGCTAAGCTCTAAATCAAGAAGCTACATCTAAAGACAAATGTCATGTGATATCGCTGACATGTGGAATCCAAAAAATGATACAAATGAACTTATCTACAAAACAGAAATAGACCCACAGACATAGAAAACAAACTTATGGTTACCAAAGGGGAAAGGGGGGGAATAAATTAGGAGTTTGGGATGAACAGATGCACACTCCTATACATAAAACAGATAAACAACAAGGACCCACTGTAGAGCACAGGGGACTCTACTCAATGTCTTGCGATAACCTATAATGGAAGAGAATGTAAAAAAGAATATATATATATATTTATGAATACGTATGTATAACTGAATTACTTTGCTGTATACCTGAAACTAACACAACATTGTAAATCAACTATATAGCAATAAATTTTTTTTAAAAATTTTGATAGGACAAGGTTCCTTAGCATTTTAAAAAATGTTTGTTTATATCATGCTCTCATTCATTCAAAATAAACATTTAAAATCAAGTCACAGAACTTCCCTGGTGGCACAGTGATTAAGAATCCACCTGCCAGTTCAGGGGACACGGGTTCGAGCCCTGGTCCGGGAAGATCCCACATGCCACGGAGCAACTAAGCCCGTGCGCCACAACTACTGAGCCTACGCTCTAAAGCCTGTGCTCTGCAACAAGAGAAGCCACCGCAATGAGAAACCTGTGCACCGCAACTGGAGTAGCCCCAGCTCGCGCAACTAAAGAAAGCCTGCGCACAGCAACGAAAACCCAATGCAGCCAAAAAATAAAAATGAAAATAAAATAAAGTCACACACACACAAAAAGAAAGCAAAGTCTCAGGTGCCAGAAACACAAAGGGATTGGCAGTGAGGTAAGAAGGCCCGGATGAAGGGGCCACAGAGCCCGGGGTGGGGACTTGCAGGGGACAATGACCACAGGCCCACCATCGCTCATCCACGGGCTTGGCTTCCCTCATCCCCACAGACCCTGAACTTGACGCTTAAGCCAGGACCACACACAGCAACCCCTTCCCCAGCAGGTCCTTTTCTGGCACCCTGGCCACTGCCCCAGGCCTGAGCCCTCACCATGAGGACCTGGCGGCTGGTTTCCTGCAGAGGATACTGGCAGGAGGCCGATTCTGCTCCACGGCCCAGCCTCGGCTTCCAAGCTCTGGCCTCCTCATGGGAAGACACACGGGCACAAGCACTCCAGGAAACAAGGCGGCATCACTGCATCAGGAGGCGTGTGTGCACAGCCCACCACCCCTCAAATCCACTCTCACACACAGCCTGGGGGACGCACAGCATATGCTTGGAGACAACAAGTGAGAGGTGCATGGCCTGGACAAATCACACGTTCTCATCAGCAGCAGAATAACTAAACTGTATCTATTCGCCCATTAGAATGCTGTACATACATGAAAACGCATGCATTTCAGCTGCACACTTAAAATGGATGTCCCTCAATGATGTAACAGTCACATAAGGAAATTCACAGAGAGAGTCCATCCATATAAAGTCCAGAAGCACGTACAGCTCTGGGACACACTGTGCAGAGCAGTGATTCTGAACGGTTTTGGTCTTGGGACACCTGACACACTGGAAGATCATGGACTCCACAGAGCTTTTTAATGAAGATTATGTCTATCAATACTTATTAGAGATTAAAGCAGGAAATTGAAAATATTTTTATGACTTCCTTTTAAAGTAACAGTAATAACCTCATTACAATTTGATACAAACTACATAATTTAACGGACAATGATTGCATTTTCCCAAACCAAAAACACGTAGCGATCAGAGAGGCATCACCTTCTAGCTCTGCCAGTTTCTTAGATGTCTGGCTTCATAGGAGATTTCCAGACGCTCACACCTGCTTCTGCACCCAATATTGTGATATCACATGTCGTGGAACTTCTGGAAAACACCACTGTATTCTCATGGGAGAACGAGAGTGAAAATGGCAAAAAGCGTCATCATATTATTATGCAAATAGGGTCCTAAGGACCCCCAAATAGAACCTTGGGGACCCCATGAGTCCCTGGAACGTGCTTTAAGAACCACTGGTGTAGAGACACACACCTGTGTTGTGAAGGTATCAAGACAAGCAACAAAAGTAGAAGGCACAGACCATGAACACCTGAAACCCATCATATCATGGGGACTCTCACACACACATGCACACATGCGGGCACACACATGCACAGGCACATACATGCACACATACACACATGCACTCACACTCAATGCAACAGGCGTGAGGTAAGTGCTTTAGGGAAAACATAAACAACATGGTATCAAAGCAAAGAGAAGGGAAAACTGATTCTCACTCTGGGAGCAAGGATTTGAGGGTAGAGGGAAGCTCTGGGTCTAACAGCCCGGGGAGGGGGGCGGGGGGCAGGCAGGGGCGAGGGGATGAGCAGGGCTGGGAGGGAGGTGGGGTGGGCGAGTTGGGACAGCACTGTGAGCTGAGGGGCTGTCACAGACCAGCACCAGCAGGAGAGGAATCTCCGGCGCTGCGGGGCCTCTGAGACAGACGGGCGGTGGCCCCGAGCTGGTGCCCACAAGGCAGGGACGTGTGCGGATGACATATCCAAGGCGCGTCTGCACAAAAGGGCAGGACTGCCTCCGGGCCATCCACACAGCGGGCTGGCCATTCCAACCTAGCGTCGTGCCCTAAAGGTACGTTTTCCTCCTGAGGGAACAAGATTTCTTCAAAGCCAAGTTTGCCACAGCAGATAATGTTCTCAAACTTTGCTCAAAATGGACTTTCTTGGAGTTCCGAGCTGGCCCTAAGTTTCCTATAAATAATGCAGAGAGAGAGGGGAAATAACAGCTAAGGCAGATTCCTATTGCCCAGTTCCAGAAACAGTCTTGTTCCTTTTTCTCATGAATCAAGAGTCAGCCCTACAGGTGAGCACTTTATACAGACGAGTCAGCAGCCTCCCACCTAAATTTTTGATGAATTCAACTGCAAAGTACTCACAACCTGGAACCCTATAATATGATTCATGCTTTTACCATTTATTTTTTTTCTATTTGGTCCTATAAAGGCGACAGAAAATATTAGTCATGTGAGCAACACGGGGACAAGATCAACAGGAAAATACTCTCCTCTGGAGTAAATTAAATCGTCCTCCAAATGCCCAGCACACCCAGGGGAGCCACATTTATTAATTCTAAAAGATAGTCAAAGTTAATAAAGATGCATCGGCGTGGAGCGGGGGTGGTGATCGCTCCCTCCCCACTGCTGCCTTTTGCGACGTGGATGCTCCCAAATGAACTTGCAGCAGAAAGTGAAGTTTGGAAATGGAGCTCGTAACTCATTTTGTCAAGCAGGTGAGAAATGTCCCTTTTAATGGAAAGAAACAGAAATGGATGATTACTTTTTTGATTGATGGTTGCTTTCTGTTGCTCAGATACAAAGGGGTATAAATACATTTAAGTGTGGTACCCTCACCGCAGGACGGTCTAGTCACGGAGCCCTAATTGGGGTGACTCTTCTGTGCTGGGCGACCAGCGTGTCCTCCCACATTTCAGCCTCAGAGCTTCACTTAGGGGCTCAGATCCCTTGTGTGACCAGCGGGGGTCTCTGAGCGTGAGTGTGAGGGTCACCAGCGTGAGCACCTCGTTTTACAGGTGGGGAAACTGAGGCTGGTGGGGATCCACCCTGCCTGAGCTTGTGCTGTGACAGACACAGGATCCAGACCCAGGTCTTCCCAGGATCTAGAACATTCTGTCCGCTTTATCACCATTTGTCATTCTCCAGGAGATTATTGGAAACTGGAGTGGATTTGTCAAAATTATAATGGAAACTATCTTTAAGTTTTTGGAGGAAATTTGATCTCTGAGTTCAGAGCTTGGCCCCCCCTGTCCACCCAGCTCCAGCTGGTGTCCTCTGTCCCCTCCCTGTGGACATTCCTGCGCCTGCATCCTGGGTCTGGGGTCGCCAGTCTGTGGGACAGGGTTGGAGTTTGAGGGGCTCTAGATGCCAGGAGCTCCTCAGGTGCAAAGGAGGGGGTTCCAGCTCACAGGCGCCTTCAGCCCTGGGCAACCCCCTCCTCCCCAGGTGTCCCTGAGGCCTTGGGGCTGAGCAAGAATGGAAGCAGGCCCACCTTCCACACCCACCAGGCCTGGTGACAAAGCAAGGCTGAGTTGTACTTTTTGATAGAATACTAGAAGCGCGTTCCTTTTCAACAGCCAAGGATACAGAGAAGGGTCTTGAGTCATCTGTGGACAGTGTTCTGAGCTCTCGTTTTTTCAGATGCCCCGGGGCCCTGCTCTCCTGGTGGCGGTGACCTTGGATTCTCACGGGGGGGGGGGGGGGGTGCGTTTCCCGCATCCCCTCCCCACCGAGAGTTCGTGAGGTTCTCATGGGTTAAATAAACATCCTTCCCAAACTGGCTGGGGCACCCATGAGGACCAGAAACATGTGTGTAAGGGACTTGGGACAATGAAGAGAACAGGACCAGTGATGAGAGAGTGGCCCCGGCGCCGCCTGTGTGGTCACAACCTTGGTTGGACCTCGGCTCCAGCTAAATGGAGGAGGATCCAGAGGATCCGACCGGAGAGCTGGCCTGGCCTCTCTCTGCTGCCGTGTAATTGCCATGCGTGGTTTTCTGTGGGGGGTGAAATATGGTAAACGCGGAGCCTGGAGTAGCAATTTCTCAAGCCAGCCTTTTTTTTTTTCTTTATTATTATTATTTTTTACAACTTTATTGGAGTATAATTGCCTCACAATGGTGTGTTAGTTTCTGCTTTATAACAAAGTGAATCAGTTATACATATACATCTGTTCCCATCCCTTCCCTCTTGCATCTCCCTCCCACCCACCCTCCCTATCCCCCCGCAAGGTGGTCACAAAGCACTGATCTGATCTCCCTGTGCTATGCGGCTGCTTCCCACTATCAAGCCAGGCTTTTTAAAAATCTTCTGAACGGTGACACCACACAACGCATTTTTTGTAGCTATTTGTGTGTTTTACGGTTGGGACGTTCTTTATCTGGATCTAGACGTGGCCCTGCGCCTTCCAGTAGGGGGTCCTGAGTCCCTTGGGTACCACACCCATGACCCCCGAGGGAAGCATTGCAAGCAGCCTCCCGCCACTCAGGTGGCAAGAGCCTGGCTCCTGGCACGGTTCCCAGAGGGCTGATTAGGAAGCACACATGGCGACGGAGACGGGGCATGGGGCACCAGCAGGACCCGAAGCTCCAGGAGGGCAGTGGCTCCGTGGAGACACAGAACCAGTTAACCAGAAAGACACGCAGGTCTGAGCTCGCCTGGGCCTGGGTCAAGGCTGGTCTTCATGACTCCTGGGACCCCAGCCCCCAGAGGCGACGATTTCCTCAGAGACACCCGGTCTGAGCGCGTAAGTGCAAAGGCTGACGGTGGGATTTGTCCAAAGTTGGGTTTTTCTAGGTGAGTAGAATATGTCCAAGGATGGACCACCGAATCCAAGCTGGAAGCGGTGGGGAATTAAACATTGAAGGGTCTGGAGAGGAAAGTCTGGAGGGCTGTGATAACAACAGCTAATATTTATGAAGCGCTAACTTTGGACAGTTTTCCTACATTTCATGTTATTTCCATCTTTACACCTCGTAACAATCCTGTGAACTGGAGGCCACTCTTACCTGCATTCCACAGGTGAGGAGGCTGAGAAGCAGAGGCCCCACGCATCCCATGGTCACATACTAGTGAGTGGCCGCCTCAGCTGATGTTTCTGTGGCACAAACCATCCCCATAAAGACAACCCACCTGTTGTTTCCTGCACGTCGGCGGGTCAGTGGGCGGGTGTGACCTCCGCTGCCTGGGATGACCAGGCTCCACCCACACAACCTCTCATGCCCCGGCCTGGCTGTTTCCCAGAGATGCAAAGAGCAGGAGCAGACTCACCTACCTGTTCAGGAACCCCGGGCCCCGGGCTCTGACCTGGTTTGCCACCACTTCCCTGCACCTGCTGTACAAAGCAATGCCCAGAGCCCCCAGCACTGAAAGGGGCCTCCAGGACAGGAGGCACGAGGAAAGGCCCCTGCAGGCTCTTGGCAGGGGCCACTGTGTCGGAGCCGGTGAGACATGGGGTAGGTGGTGATCAGAGTGGGACGTGTCAGTGCCATTTTGATGTCCCGTTAAGAAATAGTGGAGTCCAAGGAGAGCATTAAATGTTTTCGTCATTAATCTTAAGACTAAGGGAAGACTTAAAACTCCACGTGTTATACCCTCAATGATGTAAAATACGTGAATGAAAAACGATTGAGATGATTTACCCAACATTGAGCCATGATTTGTCCCCAGGGGACAGGACCGTGGACAATGGCAATTCACATCTTTCTATCTGTGTGCATTTCCCAAATGTTCCACTGTGAGGATGTCCTAATTACAGGTTGCAAAATGATGATTTCAGGGCAGTATAACTGGGCTTTGCTTCCTGGGTGTGGAAATGTCTGGACTGTAAACACCCCGAACGTGACACATTCTGAGCAAGTCCTCAGGGCAGGGCACGTGTGGTTCCAAGCCGTCCACGACCACTCCCAGTTGGAGTCTGGGCCTCTGGGCTTGCGGAGGGGGGTGGTCTCCATTTGAGAAACTTGGGTCTCCACGTGGTCTTCCAGGACTGCTGGAGGATCCAAGTCCAAGTATCACAATCCCACCTGAGTGCTTGGTCCAGGTGTGAGATTCATAATCCAAAAGGTTTTTAATAAGAAAGAAGATGTACTATCTTGAATACAAATTATATACTACTTTACCAAAAGTAGCAAATAATGGGATTTATATTTCTTATGTAAGGGCCCTCACCGTGCCTCCGACACTGTGCTCAGCCCTTAATGCCTTACCTGCCAGTGCACTACCCGTCACAACAGCACATAGTGAATTATAACAACGGCAGCTGACGCCTGCATCCTGGTCATTACCTGCCAGGTGCTCTTCTGGGTCCTTCCCACGTCTTGACCCCTTTCAGCTCCAACCCTGACAGGTACATGCTCCTCCTGCTTCTACTTCACTGAGGAGGAGATTGCAGCTTAGAAACTACCGGTCTCCCCAGGGACACAGAATCAGTGAGCTTCTGGGCTGAATCGCAAGCCTATTATTTATCCTTTAACCCCGTGCTGTCTGTGAACGTGCACAGAGACAGCAAGGGCTGAATCTGCACTCAGCGTCAGGGTGAGCGGGAGGGAAGGAGAGACGGTGGGACTTGGAAGGGGAGAGAGCCGTGGAGGATGGAGAAGGTCAGGGTGGTGGCAGCAACCGCGTTTACGGCACACGGCGCCCTGCCAGGCGGTGTGTTCACACTTCTTTATTCATATGCTCAAACCTCCTGACAATCCTTCGATTGCTAAGGCATGAGAAGATGTCCTCAGTGAAAAAAGGACGAGAACACATGGAAAGCACTGAAAGGAGTGAAGATCTACCGCTGTGTGAGCGGAGTCCTAGGAGATGAGGAGCAGAGATCAGAGCAGGAAACTTAAAGAGGGGATGCCCAGGAAGCTTCCAGAACTGATGGAAGCCGTCCCCCTGAAAATGTCAAAAGCTTCACGAGGGGCTTCCCTGGTGGTCCAGTGGTTAAGACTTCGCCTTCCAGTGCAAGGGGTGCAGGTTCGATCCCTGGTCGGGGAGCTAAGATCCCACATGCCTCGTGGCCAAAAAACCAGAATATAAAACAGAAGGCAATATTGTAACAAATTCAATGAAGACTTTAAAAGTGGTCCACATCAAAAAAAAATCTTAAAAAAACCCACAAAACTTCATGAACTCTAAGCAGGGGTCACCCGGGGTGGGGGTGGGGGGTGGGGGTGGGGGTGGGGGTCTCATGGGGTGATATCTAGACCACCTGGAGGTGGAGTAGTCCCCAGCACAGGGATGGGTCCCCAGCTCTGGGTGTGGAGGATCCTGGGGTGTCCTGAGCCACAGCAGAAGGCATGGCTCCACCGGGGAGGCGAGAACAGAAGGAGATGGGGAGGGGGAGGGCAGGGGCTGGAACACCTGGCCTTGAAGGTCATGGTGAGGCGTGTGGATTTTATCCCAAGTACGTGGAGAATCCATGGGGGTAGGAGCGTGATCCACCTGTGTTTACAAACATCGGTCTGGTTGTTGTGTGAACACTGGGTATAAGGACATGAGGAGGAATTTGGGCTTCCTGGGAGACCCCTGTGGTCCAGCAGAGAGGGGGTGGGGGCTCAGCCCGGGCTGGGAGGACAAGGGGCTTACAAGTGAATGGATTACAGGTATAATTGGAGAAAGAAATAGAAGCCCTGCTTCCAGCTAAATATGCAGAAAGACAGCTCTTCCTGGAGCAGGACATCCAAAGGAAGAGAACCGCGTCGTGTGCCAGTCACTGAAATCCAGGGCAAGAGCAAAGCAGTGGGAAGACAGATGCCTCGGTGCTGATTGACCCACTGCAGGGAACCCAGACCTTGGAAGAACCGTGTGGGGAGAGGGGAAAGTTCCAGGAACAGAAAGGGGAGCGTGAGGGACACAGTTCACAAACCTTCCTAATCCTCCCAGCAGAGGAAAGCCTGGAGGAAAGGGGAGCTGAGGCGACGACCTGCATTTTCACCATTTACTTAAAATATTCAAACCGTTCTGTCATTTCCTTTCTGACTCCTTTAACCCATGAGTTATAGAAAAGAGTTTTGCTTAATTTTCAAGTGCTGTGGAGAATTTCTAATTTTCTGCTATTGATTTCCCATTTAAGTCCCCACTGGTCTGAGGATATGATCTGATTTCTATCCTTTGACCTTTATCTACCCTTGAGTGCCTCTACCCCTCAGACTTTAAACATTTCAGCACGTTCAAAGTGCCCAGGACATGCGTATGGACACATTTTAGCATGGAGATTGTGAAGGTTTCTTTTTGTTGTTGTTTGGACATTTGAAACAGTTTAGTCTTAAACACTTTCTGATTTTAACATTTTTAAATCTTGTTTAACAAAATGTTTATGTATCAAGATACCATTTCCCTTTCATCATAGAACTTGTTTATAAAACTTCATTTCTTGAAAAATCAGGAAGATTGAATTAAAATTAAATTAAATTAAAAAATTAAAATTCCTTTTAATATGAATCACAGCATTTATACTGTGTTCACATGCTTTTTGACCAGCCTTAGGTATTCCACGTGGACATGAAAAGAATGCATATTCTGCATTATTTGGGTACCATGTTTCTATAAATCTATTAGCTGACATGGATGAATCATGGTCTTGAGCTTTTCTATATCTTCCTGGATTTTTTTTTTCTCCTTTTAGGAGTTACTGAGAGAGGAGTATGAAAACCCCCATGTATAATGGGCAATTTGTTTACTCTTTTCTGCAAATTTACAAGCTTGTTAATGCTTAAAAGTGTCATACTTCCTGTTGAATTGGCCCTTTTATCATAAAGAAATGTTCTTTTTCTCTCTAATATGTTTAGCCTCTAAGTCTAGTTTGTCTGATATTTGTAAAGCCTCTGTTTTCCTTTGGTTTGGGCTTATGTGAAATATATTTGGTTTATTTTTGTATTATCAATTCTCAAATTTCCTCTGTCCTTATTTAAAATGCATCTCTCGTAAATAGTTGTTGTTTTGTTACAACGTGATTTCCTTCTTTTAATTCCTGTCTTTTTTTTTTTTACCATTTGCAAATAATGTGAATACTGGTAACATATGTTTTTAGAGGAATACTTTCGTTATTTGTTTTCTACTTGTCCCCTCTATAACTTAATTCTTTATTCTCTCTATCTCTCTCTCTCCTTTTTTTAATTTTTTTTTGCTTATTTAGGTTTTTTTAATGATTATCTATTTTCCCAATGTTTCTCTTTTAAAAATTTTCTATACTCTTGTTTTTCACTTTTTGCATTTTTAAGTCTGAAATTATTCCAAAATAAAGTTTTAAATAATAAAGTTTAAAAATCCCCCTCTAATTTTAGCATTCATTCATCATCCTTACCCAAACCAGTAATTTCTCTGGTGATTGTGCTACGGAGTCCAAGCTCATCCTGCTGGCCACTCACGCCACAGCCCTGGAACCAGCCGTTTCACTGGGAAAGATATTTTAATACAAATATTTTCATCAAAATTATGCCACTTCCAATGAGCATCCATGGAGTCTGAATTTTCAAAATTCTATTGAACCAACTTAATTCTTTCATCAAATTGCAGTACTTGGGCAGACAAGGTATTCCCCACGTACTCACTTTCGTTTTAATTTTATTGAGATATTTTCACTGGGATCACATATTTGACATTTTTCAAAAAGGTATGAATAATAGTGTTTCCCACCATGTCAATTTTACTAATTACAGTTTTCGCCTTCAGGGATTTTTGAGGGAACTGTATCAATAAAGTCCACCCTGAAGGTGCTCAATTATACATCCTACTCTTCTTTCAAGCATAATTCACTCCTCCTCCAGCCTTTAACTGATGCGTCACTGTCACTTAATCTTAACAAAACCGACGACCGGTGTTGACGTCTCAGCTGATCTCCTGCCCCTGCCAAACGTCTCCCCAGCTTTGCTGCAGGTCCCTGAGCCCCCGACAAGCCACGTCCTCCCCTCCTACCTCTGCCCACCTGACTCAACCTGGGCTTCTTCGTGTGGGCTCCCCAAACCCACAGTGTATGTTCCCTCGTCTCTGCTGTACTCAGAACATCTCCTATTTCTGGTTCAGTTTCTTATCATCATGAAACATCACAACTCTAACATTTGTTCACAGCCTTCTCCAAGCCAGATACTGAGACCTTGTGCTTTTCCTTTTAATTCTCCCACCATCCTATGAGTCACACAGTATTTTTCACCCATTTTTCTGGAATATACATAAATGTACATAAATATTTATATACACGCACCTCAGAGATATTGTGTGTTCAGTTCCAGACCACCACAATAAAGTGAATCTTGCAATAAAGCAAGTCACACAAAGTGTTTGGTTTCTCCGTGCATATAAAGTTGAGTTTACACTATACTGTAGTCTATTAAGTGTGCAATAGCTTTGTGTCTAAAAAATATGTACAGACCTTAATTAAATCTATTTTATTGCTAAGAAATGCTAACCATCAGCTGAGCCTTCAATGAGTCAATCTTCTTACAATGGAAACATCAAAGATCACTGCTCACAGGTCACTGTAACAAATGTAACAATAATAGAAAAGTTTGAAATATTACAAGAATTACCAAGATGTGACACAGAGACAAGAAGTGAGCAAATGCTGTTAGAATAACAGCACCAAGAGGCTTGCTCAACACAGGGTTACCACAAACCTTCAATTTGTAAAAAATGCAATATAAGCAAAGTACAATAAAGCAAAGCACAATAAAATGAGGTGTGCCTGTATATTATTTATATAATTATAAATATATACAATATATTACATTTTATTTTATATAATACATTATATTATATATTATATTACAGCATAGTATAGTATGTATAATATTATACAAAATAAAACATAATGCTATATATACTATACATTATGTATATTATTGTACTTGTATGTGATAGATAATAATATATACTTTCATATAATATATTATACACATATTTGTATAATATGTATTTTATAATATATTAAATATTAAATATAAAATGTATAATAACTATATATTATTTAGATTTTAGATCTATAAATATAAACTAGAAGAGACTTGCGCAGGGTGTGGCCAGCACAGACCTCAGGGCTGTAAGCCCATCCACTGTGCAATTGCCAGCCCTACATCCTAACGGCAGCCTCGGCTGCTTCCCTAGATGGACAGAGGGCTCAGAGGGCAGGTACCGGTCTGCTTCTCATCCCTGTGGCCCCACTATGAATGGGCTGCTGGTACATAGTAGGTGCTCAACATCTGTTTCTTGACTGACCGGAGGGGAACTGTGTTTTGTGTTGTCAAATAAATAATTGAATTCAATGGGTCTTGCTTTGTCAAAATTAGAAGGACATTATTTTAAATCATGGCCTTAAAGATGGATTATTCATGATACTGGGTCACTAGTGAAGCATTTGGGTTGAGGGAGGGACCTCTCCTTAATACAAATTAAATTCCAGAAGGTTAATGACTTCATCATAAAAAAGGTCCAAAATAAAATAGAGAATAGTTTTGTTGGGAAGGTATTTTTTATTTTTAAAAGCACTTAACTCAGACAAAAATAGAAAGATTTGGCTCTATACTAGTGTTCAAGGGAAGCACAGATACATAATTATATAACTGCAAGCTGTAATAACTCATTGCATCATATCTGCCAGGCAAAAAATTAGTATCTATAAAATATGAAATTTCCTCAAAGTCAACACAGAGCCTCAATTGAGAAAAAAATTGGCCAATGCACTAAAAAGAAGAAGAAGGAGGAGGGGAAGGAGAAGAAACAATGAATAAACAAGAAAAAAATTCAACCTCAATAGAATTAAATGAAGAAAAAATGGAATAATAATAAACTATTATTTGTGAAGTCAGTCGCAAACATTGGAAAGATTGCTAACACTCACTGTTGACGAGGCCCGGGTGGGGGGAGCATCCCCACCTAGTGGAAGGACCTTCTGGAGAGCAGTTTATCACATTTACAACATTTAAATTTGTGCTCATGTTAAGCTGGCATTTTCCAACATCTACAGAAAAACATTTTCAGGAATATTCGTGGCAGCCCCGCGCACAATGGGGAAACTGGGGACACCATGAATGACCATCTGTTGCATGAACACAGGAAAGGATGGACGGACTTAGGCGGACCCATGACCTGCCCGTGTCCACAGGGAGATGCCCTGCACTCCTGCTTAGGGGGAGCAGGACACAGTCCGGGTGTAGACTGGCCCAGATGATGCTCAGACACCTGTCTTTCACACTGGATTGTGATCCCAGGGGAAGGATATAGGCCCCACGGTGGCTGCAGCCTCAGCGATTTATCAGAAATGTGCATTCGTGATTTCAAGAATCTGGTAAACTCTCTTCAGTGGAGCAGCTGTTGTCCGTGTGCAGGTTCTGATTCTCCTGCCCCAGCTGGAACCCAAGCTCGGATGCTCAGGTCACGTGGGAGTCTGGCACGCTGTCTGTCATCGTACTTCTCTGTGTCCTCATCTGGGAAATGGGAGTGAACTGGCATCTCAGGCTGCATAACAAACACCAGGCGGTGCGGCTTAAAGAACAGACACTTTCACATCTTGGAAGCTGGAATCCAAGATCCAGGTGCCTCAGGGCTGGCCCCTCCTGAGGCCTCTCCTGGGCATTTAGACACCGTCTTCTCCCCGTGTCCTCACACAGTCATCCCCCCGTGTGAGTCCGTGTCCTGACCTCCTCTTCCTATAAGGACACCAGACCTATTGGATCAGGGTCCCACCCTGGTGACCTCATTTCCCCTAATAATCTCTGTAAAGACCCTGCGTCCACATACAGTGACATTCTGTGGTCCTGGGGGTTAGGGCTTCAACATATGAGTTTGGGGGGGATGCAGCTCAGCCGTAGCAGGACGACCTGCTTCACAGTGTGGCCAAGAGCCCCGAGTGAGTGAATATTTGCAATCCATGTAATAACAGGCTCGGGGGAGTTGCGGCGCGCTGACCTGCATCAGGCTCAGCCGCCAGGCCTCCTGGAGACCCTGAGCTTCCGGGTGGGATGATATGACAGTCATTAAGGGAGGTTTAGTGATAATAATGATAATGGTGAGATGCTCAGAGGCGTCAGAGCAGCGTTCAAACCCACACCTGCTGCCAACACCCTCTCTGAACTGCCTTCCAAGCTAAAACGGCACAGAATTACTGAGAAGACATTTCACAAGAGTCTCATCTAAATATGTAACAGGAAAGAGTGTTGGTGATTAAAGCTGGTAAGGCTGGGGGACAGCGTGGTCCCCAGCGAGGGTTGTCTGCACCCTCAGCAAACCTGTGCAACAGTTGGCGTCTGGAGCTAGGAGCTCAGCCCCAGGGGCCTGGGGGGTCGTCGGGGGTCCGTGTCCCCCACCCTCCAGAGCAGCAACGTCAGAGGGCTCTGCTCCAATCGCTGTGTTTCTAGGAAGTGAGGGGCTCGAGCTCCGTTACCTGCAATCCTCGTCTGCTTCGCTCCCGCGTCAGGAATGAAGTTAGTGGAACCGCAGAGAGCACGTCGCAGCCCCCCACCGAGTTCTGGTCACGGTAACTGCTGCTGAGCCTCAAAGCCTGGAAATCGCTTTCATCTCATGCATAAGGAGTTGCCGGCTGATTGATGGCAGCCACGGACCCTTCCCGCACCCACGGAGCGGCACTCATTTGCAAACTAAAACAATATTAGCAAACCGTTAATGGGCCATGAAACTGCAGTGCGGCCGTGATCACGCTCAGGACGACAGCTGCACACCTGCGTTCCCACGCGGGAGACCAGCTGCACCGTGGCGGCAGAGCCCCTCGGGACGCTCAAGGCCGGCACCCAGGGTCCTGGGCCGTGGCTGGGACTTGACCTGCATGTGGGGCAGAGCCGGGTAACTGCTGGCCACCTCCTGTCACAGCCAAAGTGCCGCGTGTGCCGGGTTCCTGGCCGGGAGGAGCTCGCTCTGCTGGGAAACGACCCCGTGGCCCCTGCTGCTCTGTGCATCCTGGGCAGGTGGTTCCCAGGTGCAGCCGAAGCCTGAGATGCTAAACAGGCTGCCGGGGGCTGGAGGGGACCTGGCATCCCTGCACCAACGGAAGATGAGAAGGGCTGTCTTGTCAGGGAACCACAGGGGTGGGTGGCAGAAGGTGTCACAGTGGAGGACCTCACAGGTTTGAAAATACAACATTTAGGGCCAGTGAGAGCAGGTTTCAGGTCTAGAGCAAGCTAATGACTTTGACAGGAAGGTCAAGGGACCTGCGAGGTGTGGCTGTAATGTCCAGGAGCGGTTACTGTAACTGGTGACTAGACAGTGTTTGGGGACATGAGTGTCTGCCTGTCTGAGCTGCATGGCTTTTGTACCAACGTCGTTATTGATCAAGAATATTGAAACCCCAGGCAAGGGCCATCTTCAGTCTCGTCACTTTGCAGGCAAAACGCCACGGGTCCCACAGGGATCCTGCCTGCTCAGCATCGGGATGGCAGCTCTTCCAAAACATCTCACCCCGGACACGCTCAGAGGGACCGGCCAGGCTCTGCAAACAAACATCAGCGAGATGTCGCAAATATGTCCAGGATGGGTTTAGGAAGCATTACATCCCCAGAAACCCCAATGCGAAGGGAGGCCATCAGCTACTGCTTTCTGTATGCATGTGTGAGCATGTGTGCACATGTGCACACGTGCATGTGTGTGTGCACGTGTAGGCAAGTGATGCATAGGAGAAGAAAGAAAGAACATGCTGATTTTCAAGAATGAGCAGTTAACTCCATCCCAGGAGCTCAGAATCGGGCAGGCTCTCCCTCCATGTGGAGAAATTCCATTTCTAGACTCTAATGAGCGCACCTCCTGAAAGCTCCCTGGGGTCGCCGGCCACCTCTCAAGGCCCCACTCTGCGCTGGGACCACAGCCCACTTATCGCCCGTTCTTCCTCCCGTGGCTCCGAAATGACTTCTGACCAACCTAATCCCAAAGCTTCATTTTTTCTTTGAAAACCTTTATCCAGGGCTGCTCAGGGCCAGCCCTCGTCACGGTCAGCAGTGGACGAGGCAGAGACCTGTCCTCAAGGGGCTTCATCCAGTGAGCACGAGGCCGGCCCCTCCTGGAACCTGGCCCCAGGCCTCAGAGATGGAAGTCCCCACACCCCTTACCCAGGGTCCCACACTCTTCATATGGCTTGGGTTACGGCCCCTTGACCCTCGTGACTGGCTCTGCGATTGTCCCCCTGAAATCAGGGTTCTGGAGCAAGGAGCCTGCAGCCTGCTCTGACGATGGGCCACTCGTCCTGGTTCAAATTCTCCCCAAACCTACTTGCTTATAGATGACCCAAAATGGGGGGCCTTGTCATTATTGCCAAGATTTTAGTACCTATCCTGGGTTTATGATACCAAAGACAAAACCCAGATGTGTTTGCTTAGGACACAGACTTTTTTTTTTTATATAATTTTATTGGAGTATAATTGCTTCACAATGCTGTGTTAGTTTCTGCTTTATAACAAAGTGAATCAGTTATACATATACATCTGTTCCCATATCCCTTCCCTCTTGCATCTCCCTCCCTCCCACCCTCCCTATCCCACCCCTCCAGGCGGTCACAAAGCACCGAGCTGATCTTAGGACACAGACTTTTAATAAAACCATTGCTTGCTGAGGCCCTCACGGGCTCAAAACCACATCACATTGGGGTCATTGTCTATCTTGATCCTTCACAAACAAGCTGGAGATTTAGCACGACTGTCTCCATCCTGCTCCGTCTTAGGTGGATGCAGTGAAGCAATGTCAGGGGCCACGTGGCTGGTTAGGGCATGGCGGTGCTGGGTCCAGCCTCATCTGCCCTGCTAAGTCTGCTTCTCCGCGGAGACACAGCATCTCAACGTGTGGAAAAGCTGCTGCTTGTGGGCAGTGCTGATGTGCATCCTCCCATCTGGGCCTGAAGAATGCAGGTCCCACTCCCTCTGAGGGGGACCCACCAGCCTAGCTCACAGCCTGCCCGAGAGAAAGTGCCAGAACACACGCAAAGGAAGATTTTGCCGGGGTGGAGGGAGACCTTAATTATGTGGAAGGATTTGTCAGCACTTTCGTCGTGGTGCCGGGTCCTCTCTGAACAAATGGACAAGGTCATAGACGCATAAACGGTTGCAGTGTCGTCTGGTGGGTCAGGACTGGAATCTTTGTGACTGTCCTCCTCCTAAACACAGGCTCGCTCAGCGCCGGCAGGGAGGTTAGAGCACCAGGGTCCAGACCCACCCGTGAGAGTTTCCTGGGGCTGTGGTAACAAAGCACCACACACTGCAGGGCTTAAACCAGCAGAGATCTAGTCTCCCACGGTCTGGAGGCCAGAAGTCCAAGATTAAGGTGTCGGCAGGGCCGTGCTCCCTCTGAGGGCTCCAGGGGAGGGTCCTTCCTGCCCCTCTGTTAGCTCCTAGCGGGTCCAGAACCCCTGGGTGTCCTTGGCTCGTAGACACGGCGCTCTGATTTTTGCCTCCACCTTCTCATGGCCTCTGCCCTGTGTGTCCTCGTGTCTGTGTCAAATCTCTTCTTATAAAAACACCAGCCAGTGGACTAAGCTCACCCATGTCCAGTATGACCTCATCTTAACAAGATTACATTTGTAAAGACCCTATTTCCGAACTAGGTCATGTTCCAAAAAATTAGGAAAGAGTTAGGGTCTCAAAATATTTTTGAAAGAATCGATAACACCACTGCACATACAGCTAAGGATGAGAACTAGGCCATTGGAAATAATATTGACAAATGTTATTAAATCATAAGAGAGAATAAACTCATTAACATGTTACATCATCCTGTTTTTAATAAAAAGCCTGATCATTGCATTATAATAACTTCTCCAAAAGAAAAGTCAGCAAGAATTAATTTCAAGATCGATAACCTGAGAAGTACATGTAATTCAAATGAAAGCTTAATTCTCCTGATTCAGAATTTTGTGAATTTAGACAATGGCAAAGATGTTACATTTTGATGTATAAAGACATAATACACGTTTAAAATGTAAAATAAATGCATAAGCAGAAGTTGGCCAAAATCACGAGAAATCATCTTTGCTGACAGTCAATATTACAGATCACTGTTACTTATTGTCATGGATTAAGAACCCCCCCCCAAAAAAGAACCCCAAACTCCTGTGCCAGGCAGGCCCTCAGCGTCCTATGTTCATTCATTCACTCATGGACTCAACATGATTTCATTTGACATTGTGACTGACTGGCACATGTAGGGTTTGGGGATGGAGGAGTTGATGATGCTGCTGCAAACCAGCCACAGGGGTGAGCTCAGACCCTGGTGACAAGAAGTGGAATGGAAAAACACATGTGTCAGCACATCTGTGCCCACCACATTCTCCTAGAGCAAGAAGTACTATCAATACAGTTAAGACAACTTTATAAGAGGAAAGTTCTAAGTTATTCCAACCCACAGAGAGCACTATTTTTTTTTCCTTTTAAGGACTCGGAGAGTAATGGGAATTGCCAAGGAAGGGGGGTCAGAAATTCGGGCTGGACAGAGCAGGGCAGTGACCCGGCATGGGTGGCCACCCGAGGGCAGCTCAGCGGTCAGGAGAGCATCTCAGGTCAACCGTGTCTCCAGAAGTGGATGGAACAGCATGATCTTCTTTGGAGAAAGTCACTCTCAAAGTGACCTTCATGATTTCCAGCAATTAAAATCTCCCCAAAATGAGCTCACATCCCAAAATCGCCAAACACACAAGGGAAACTCTTGCATGAATAAGTCAGCGGTGACGTAACAATGGGAACTTTATCCCCACATGGCCCTAACATGTGAACTGTAGAACATAAATTAACCATCTGTAAAATGCTTAAAGAAATAAAACTGAAATTACCGGAAAAAATGAGAAAGAAACAAGAGGCTGTTAGTAATGAATTGGCAGAAATAGAAAAAAATTACCTCCTCGAAAAGGAAATTGGAATTGTTGACATAAAATTCAGGCGATGGGCACACAGCTGAAGAGAGAAAAAACTGATAAGCTAGGAGATATATCTGAACAAACTACCTAAATGGGTCATAAATGAAGAAGGCAGAGCTTCCCTCTCATTAAGGGCACACACCGGGCAAAAAGCAAATATCAACAAAGGTCAAAGAATACGTGTGACAGTCAGTTACATCAGAAGTCAACAATAAACAGATGAATTGTTTAAACTCACATGTTTGGAAATTGATCGACGCATTCCTATATGGGAATTAGAAGATATTTAAAAGTGAAGGATAGTCAATGTATCACATTAGCAAGACAGGTAAGATTCAGAAAAAAAGGTACTTGAGAAAAGGTATAGAATTTAAACCTAGGATGTAGAAACCTAAAATATAGAGAATAAAAAGGTAGAG
Organism: Mesoplodon densirostris; assembly: GCF_025265405.1. Classification (NCBI taxonomy): domain Eukaryota; kingdom Metazoa; phylum Chordata; class Mammalia; order Artiodactyla; family Ziphiidae; genus Mesoplodon; species Mesoplodon densirostris. The sequence goes on along the minus strand of NC_082671.1, from coordinate 61,279,447 downwards.
GCCATAAGAAATGCTGAATATAAATGAACCTGGACCCCCCTTCCTCTCTGAGTGGTCAGCTAAGGGCAGGGCCCTCTGCCCTGAGCCCAGCTGGACGCAGGGCTGGGATGTCCCCTGCTAGGGCATATGGTTCAGGAGATGGAACCAAGTACACAGAAGGAAGGAAACACATCTGTGATGTCCCCGGCAGAAATCAGAGTTCACGTTGACATGTAGCCCATTCCAGGATCTTTCTGGGTATGGATGCATCAGTGTTACAATGGGACCACAGCCAGCACCCCAGTTTTCAGCCAGTGTCCTGCTTGTAAACAAGTCTAGTTTGGACGTAGCAACAGAGACACCAAGGTGATGGGTGATGACCCAGGCTGGCTTGTATGCTTTCCTCACCTACTGCTGGTTATGGTCATGGTGGCGATGGTTTGCTGTCATCCACACTCTCTAACCCACCCCTGGAGTCAAACAATATTAAAGATCCCAAGTACTTTTGTGGGGGAGGGAGGGTTAGATCCATTGAATTGAATGAGCCAATTCTAAAAATGAATTATTTAAGAATATTATTTTTAGCTTTTGAGTCATTTTTTTAAATGGGTCTTTAAAAATGTGTTCCAGTTGACATTCCTATACATTGTGTATAAATATATCTTTTCCCAACTTGCTGACATTAGGAAAACGATTTTTTTAAGTCTTTGCACAACATAAGCAAAAGAAAAAAAATGTGGAAGTTGGCTTTTTAATTAAAAACACCCTGATTATACAAAACGTGTATTAAAAATGTTTCATCTTTGTGTGTTTGCTATTTTGTACCATTGGACTATTTTCCTAATAGTCTCAAGAAAAAGATAAAATAATCAGAAACATTGAAAAACTCCTTTTAAGGCTTTGGAAGTAGGATTTTCCAGCTTCTGAGCTGATGGAAAGCCCCCGAGACCCACTTTATCCTGAGGACCATCGACTTTCCCACAGAAGCAGAATGAGTTCCTTTTCTCTTGTCTTCTTGGGAAAAATAGATTCAGTCTAAGCTTCTACTTTCATTTCCTCCAGGAAAAGGGGGTGAAAATAGAGTTTCTGGGTCTCCTGCTTTCCTCTCTCTTCCTGAGACTTGGGTTCCTGTTGTTTATCTATTTTATATCTAGTAGTTTGTAGCTGCTAATCCCAAACTCCTAATTTATCCGCCACCACCTTCCCCCTTTGGTAACCATAAGTTCATTTTCTAAGTCTGTAAGTCTGTTTCCGTTTTGTAAATAATTTCATTTATATCATTTTTCCAGATTCCACATATAAGTGATATCATATGGTATTTGTTTTTCTCTGTCTGGCTTACTTCATTTAGTGTGATAATCTCTAGGTCCATCCATGCTGCTGCAAATGGCATTATTTCGTTCTTTTTTATGGCTAAGTAGTATTCCGTTGTATATGTACCACATCTTCTTTATCCATTCATCTGTCGATGGACATTTAGGTTGTTTCCATGCCTTGGCTAGTGTAAATAGTGCTGCTATGAATACTGGGGTGCATGTATCTTTTTGAATTAAAGCTTTTATCATCTCCAGATATATACCCAGGAGGGGGATTGCTGGGTCATATGATAGCTCTATTTTTAGTGTTTTAAGTAACTTCCATACTGTTCTCCACAGAGGCTGCACCAATTTACATTCCTGCCAACAGTGTAGGAGGGTTCCCTTTTCTCCACACCCACAGAAAGGTTTTTTAAGTAATGGATGTTGGATTTTATCCGATGATCTTTCTGTATCTAGTGAGAGATCATACCATTTTTCTTTCTTAGTTGCGGCAAATTTCATTCATCGATTTTTTTTTTAAGAATTTATCAGCAAATTTTTGTGAAACTGCTTGAACCTACTTGAGGAAGATTTCTCATTTGTTTCTCGACGGGTCTAGAGCTCTGCAGATCTTGAACTTCTTCTAGGGTCATGTTTTCCCTTCTTAGACATTTACCATTTTTATCAACACTTTCACAGATTCTTTTTCTATTGTTCTAATGGTTGTTTTCTTCATCATCAACTCACAGCTCACACTTGATTATTTCCTTCTGCTCCCATTAAGTTTAAGTTACTTTCTTTTTATAACTGCTCATGGTGAAAACCTAGATTACAGAAAACATTGCTCATTTTCCAATATAAGCATATAGAATGATCAGACTTCCTCTAATCCCTGATTTATCTGCATCACACACATTTTCACTTTGTTTTCATTTTCAAGCATAAAATACTTTTCATTTTCCCTTGTGGCTCTGCTCATTTTTCTTCAGTCTCTGCTTCTCTCTGTTCTTCAGCGAGATCATTTCTGTTGATTGAAAGTTCACTGACCTTTCCTTCTGCCACCTCTAATCTGCTGTAGAGCGCCAACATGGATTCCTTTTTTTCCCTAGTTTTTGTACATTTTGGTTCCCACCTGGTTGTTTTTTATAGTTTGTTTTGCTGAAGCTCTCGGTGGGTTTACTCTTCAAGAGGGGAGGCCAGCCCACTAATTACCCCGCAGAACTGCCCACAGGAGAGGGTTGGGGGCTTGTGAGGCGGAGGATGGGGGGTGGAGCACGCCGCCTCATTTGAGTGAGCGAGGGATTGAATGAAGAACAGAAAGACAGGGAGGACGGGGGACACCAAGGATGGAGACAGGAGACAGGTGCCTCCCCCCTTCGTCCCACCCAGCTTTTGGGTCCAGCGTGGTCCAGGGCCCAGACAGCAGGAGAAGCTATGCTGAAGCGGGTGGGCATCTGGAGGACGCCCAGTCCAGGCCTGGTCTCTGAGCGTGTGGCAAGAGCGAAAAAAATCTCCCAAAGAAGCATGAACCGCAGGCCAGGGGGGATGCTGGGCTCAGGGCTGCATGGGGGGGCAACCCCTCCCTTTACCAGGAGGAGAGCCTCCATGGAACACACTTTAAATGAGGCTGTTTATCAAAGGAGGGAAAGAGAAACTAACTACATGACATGAAAGATGTTCCTTCCCCAGTTCCTAGACAGAGGGTCCTCTCCAAACAGCAGGAGGACAACCTGATGCACACGCATGATTTTGCACATGAAATAACAAGCGGACGGCTCACTGCTTGGCCTGTTTCACAGCCTGAATCAAATGACATGATGTGCCTTTTGTCTTTAACCGGCTTTCTTGGAAGAAGTTGGCTAATTTGGGGGCAAAGAGAAAGGAGTCAACAACCTGGGAGGCCGGGACTAGATGGGGTGCAACCCGTGCTGGGGGAGGGCAGGTGGTCGGGCTGTCAGACTGCAGTCACCAAGCTCCTGGGCCGTTTGTATGGCTTCTGGACCACAGAACCCAAGGAAATGTCCTCGTCAAGGATAGCGGCCCAGCAGCTGCGGCTGGAACCCCCCAGCTCCCTGGACCTGGATTTCGACAGGGACGTGGACTGCCAGAGTGGTTAGTGGGGGGCCATGTAAGCCCCCCGGGGCAGCGCTGGGCGAGCAGAGCTGCAGGGAAACGCCCATCAGGCCAGCCTGTGCCCTTGCACCCAGCTCTGGTCTCCCCACAGCATGGTGGTGCCCGCCTGTCGGAGAGGTTCTGTAAAACCCCGATTCGCAAAGTCGGCTGAACACCCGACTGGCCGTGATTAAAGGCGCCCGTCCCTGCCCTGTGCCTCCTTCCACAAGTGGGTGTGACAGGCCGGTCACCAGTGCGAGAGGCCTCCGTCTCCCCATCACTCAGGCCGCCAGCTCAAGTCCCTTTGAAATGCTAATTCTCTGAATAATTACGCTTTCCACTTCCCCAGCCGTTTTTTATATGTTTATCCTCAAACTTCAAGAGGTTTTGCTCTGATAGAATGATAGCGGCAGCTTCCTCAAGGCCCAGAGTGAAATCACCCCGGAAGTGCAAGGAGGCTGCACCAGAGGGCACCCCATCCACCGTCCACGGCCGCGCTGTCCCGCGAACAGACAGCCAGACTTGGAACCCTGAGAAAGGGCCCTCGCAGAGAGGGTGCGGAGTCGTCACCCCATGGAAGACAAGCCGGGGCCGGGGCCAAAGCCAGGACCACCAGGCAGGAAGCCAGCGCACGTGGTCCAGCCGGGGCTGGTGTTTCCCTTCCTGGGAGTAGAAACTACTTCTCCCCAGATGGTCCTCGCCAAACAAGCCCCATTTATAACAGGTCTATTTATGATGCTTTTATCTATGTGGTCATCAGCGCACCAGCGATTCCTTCCTTACCCTCTGCCCACGTCCAGGGGCCCCATGACCTTGGTTCTCCAGCCACTCACGTCACCTCTAGCACAAAGGCCCCTGTCTGACTCTGACTTTCCTCAACTAGTAAAATTTAAAAGCTCTTAACGTACTTTAGTTTTAAAGTTACAAATCAAAATAACGCAAAGGATTTGTAACGAAAACCGGGGGGTGGCTCTGGACAGACGTGGGGTCCCTGGTAGTAGCCGTGGGACCTGCTCTCAGGGGAGCGTCCAGGTGAGGCTGCCCCAGCCTCAGCCCCGGGGCCGCCTTGGTCGTTTCAATTTCAGCACATCACTTTGACATCACCCCAACCACCCGCCATTCTCTGCCAAAGAGAGAAATGAGACGTGTGACATGAGAATTTGGCCTGGAAATTTACGACTCTGCTGTAGGAAAAAAATGCTTATTTTACACGCACATTAAAATGCAAATTAAATTATAAATGAATCAGAAAAAAGATCCCGTCTTTCCAAAGCATCACCCCGGTTTCACTTCCCTCAAATGCCTCCCAAGACCTCTCCTAAAAATGTCTTTAGGTCTGTGAATGTCCTAAAAGCTGTCCTCCATCAAGAGAGATAACAGCATGTTATCTGTCAACAGAAAGACGTTTGTGCCTTTTGGCTACAATTGAGATCGAGGTTGGATTTGCACTTCACTTTAATTACTAATAGATTCATCCAAATCTAAAAGACCATCCGTAATTAGCATTGTGTTGATTGATTTGTTGCAAAGAAATGACCCGATTATGTTCTTAGTAACCAGTTTATAGCTAAGTGGCTTCCTTTCATTAAAATATAAAGAGACATCCATAAAAAGTGGCCAAGGTGTGTGGGATCATATACGTCAAAGTCTCCATTACTTGTCACTAGTGGGGCCTCTTTGATTTTCATGGAAATCTAATTATTCAGTGAATTAAAGGATTTGACCTCCACGGGAAGGCTCGGGGGTGACTCCCAGACATTGATCTGCAGGGGAAGGCATGGCAGCCGGGGCTGATGCATTGTTGGCAAAAACAGCCGCGTCAGTAGACAATAATTACAGACTCCCCACGCAGCTCAAAAACAGCAAAATATTCAGAGATTGCAATTAAATCCTTGGCAGGGACAATGCCTAATTAGGTGTAATCCTTCTTACTCTGGATCAAAACAAAACAAAACAATTCCCAGAGAAGCAAGACCTGAAAGGGTGGACATTCGTATTTTTAGCAAATTTCAGCCGCCGGCAGGAGCTCCCGGCCTCCACCTCTGCGAGACCACAAGGGTCTGCACTGAAAATGTTCACAGTTATTATCACCCGTGGGCTTCAAAACCACCCCAGGGGTTACCTCAAGCCCAGGACAAGTGCACCTACGTGCAGATGAGGGTTTTCTTGCAGAGCTCGCTCCCCTCCACCAGCACCACCCCTGGGGAGGGCCTCAAAGAGCCACGTGGGCCTCGGCTGCACCCAGACCCTGGGTCTGCCTGTCCTGAGGCGCAGCTCAGTCTGTGGCTCATGTCCACGTGGCCTTGGGCCCCTGCAGCGCTTCCTCCGAGCGATGCTTTGACATTGTGCATTTTCAGCAGGGATTCCTTGTCATCCCTCCTAGCTGCTCCTGGTTTCCAAGGTGTTGGGGTTACAGCAATAAAACTCCCTTCTGTGATGCACGAAACGTAAGCAGACCCTCTCCTGCAGCTGATGACATGGGGCACCCGGGGCCTTCGCGGTGGCCACTGCTACCCCCACCCTGAGCACACCGTGACTCTTGCTCTGTGAGCTGCCATGCCCCCTGTCCCGGGCGTGCATGGTGTCTGGACGACACCAGAAGAAAGACACCTCCACTCAATCCACAGGGCCGGGGCTGCGTCCCTGATCTGTTTCCAGGGTGGCCGTGCCTCAGGCTGGGAGGCTTAAAGCACAGAGATTTCTGGAGACCAGGTGCGGACAGGGCTGGCTCCTTTGGGAGGCTCTGGTGTTGCCGCCGTCCTCGGCATCCTGTGCTCGCGGCCACATCACCCCCACCTCTGCCTCTGTGCTCACGTGTCCTCCTCCTCCTCCCCGAGTGTCCCTGCCCTGTGAGTCACTTACAGGGACACCAGTCACTGGATCTAGGGCCCACCCTAATCCCAGGTGAAGTTGTCTGGAGATCCTCAACTTGATCACGTCTGCAAAGACCCTTTTCCAAATAAGGTGACAGCCACAGGTTGCCGGGTGAGGAGGTGGACGTATTTTCTGGGAGCCACCAGCCCCCAAGTGCACGTTGCAGCCAGGTCAGCCCTGAGCACCAAGTCATCAGGGAGGACCCTACTGAGGGCAGGGGAGCTGGGAGAGGGGATGGGGACGGTTTGCTGGGGACCGAGCCCCCGACGAGGTAGGCAGAGGCCTGGCAGAGGGAGCCAGGTGAGGAAACAGCTGTATACAGGAAGAGAGGCCTCCTGTCAAGGAACAGCAAGAAAGTCTGTCCAGAGCCTCCTGCTGTGGGGGGAAGGAGCCCCCAGGATGGTGCCGTCGGCCCTAACCGGGGACTGGGATGAGAGCGGCATGTGATGGCAGCCGTGGTGTAGCCAGGAGGTTGGTCAGTTGCTGGAAGGCTGAGGACCGAGTGGAAGGTTCATGGATGGTCACTGCAGCTTCATTCCAGTCACCTGGGTGCAGGACAGCAGGAGCCATCTCAGACCTGGGTTTGGGGGGATGAGACCTGAAAGTATTAATATTAGGGGTGTGGGCAGGGGGCACTGAAAGGACAGTGGGAAACAGGGTTCAGCCTGTGGGAGGGAGGTGAAGCGCGGCGGGGGAGACCTTAGCTCTTCCACCCCAGGGAGTGGGTGTGTCTCCCAGGCACCTCCAGCCTCCCCTCTGGCCTAGACTCCTAACTGGAATCTCTTGACTTGACTCTCCTGTCCCTGCAGTTTGCTAATGAGCACGTTCCAATCTAGGAAGGGCTGTCGTGGGTTCAAAGTGTCCCCCTGTGCCTCCGGGGGCTCCGTCCTCGTGGGTCCCCCACCCTCTTGTCACCCAGGAGGATGTGACCCCTGTTACCAAACAAACAGCACAGATTCAGTGATTCATGCTAGAAATGCTTTATTTTCAGCTCTGACCATCCAAGTCCTACTGGTTGAAATCTCCCGTGATTGCCGTCCACTCCTTTCCCTTTGGTTTGGGGAGGGATCTGGAGTGTGGGCGGGGGACCACCTGCCCTCCTTCTGCATCGTCTAAGGCTGTCCCCTGCGTGGTTCTCAGGCCCCCTCCAGGAGCACAGAGGGTTCGGCCAGGGTCTTGTCTCAGGAACCCGGCACATTTGAAGGGTCAAGCAGGTCCCAGGATTCACGGGGTGTTTGCAGACCACCCGCGGCTGACCACCAGCTGAGATGAGGAGTCTGTACTGGAGAAAGACGGAGGTTACACGTAGGGGCCGTGTCCTCGGGCTGGCCTTGAAGGGAGGTGCCGGGAGCAAAGGCTGCCCCTTCTGCATTTGCTCTGCTGCCTTTACTGCCCGTGATCAACATGTGCATTTTTGCACGTAAATAAAAATTCTGAGTGGTGGGCAGGAGCCCGTCAGACACCAGCCCTGCGTTAGGCACTGAGGCAGCTGACAGGCAGGGAGAAGACCGGGGCCCTCTAGCGCTTGGGCAGAGAGAGATTCGCCCACCGACGGAGCAGTGGGACCAGCTGGCGTCAGTGGACTCGCGCTCGCCCCGTGTGCAGCAGGTTCTGACTGGCCCCGCGGGGTCCGCGTTCTGAGCCCGGGGCCAAGTGCAGCCGCAGCCCATCACGGGCTTCCTGGAAGAGGAGGCTGGGGCTGATGCCGACTGGGATCCCACAGGACGGTGAGGGACAGGGTCCTGGAGCTGCGGGACCGCTGTGCACGCCCCACGGGCCTCAACCCCTGCTGAGCCGAGGCAACAGGGACCCTCTGTGTCCCCGAGGGCGCTCATCCACCCTCACGGCACAAAGCCTGGTATCAGTGGAACCAGAAATAAACCCCCAGACTCCTGGCGAGTCACACAGAAGTGTGCTCTACACGGAGGCCTTTAGGGACTAGAGCGGCGCAGGGTCGGGGAGAGACCTTGGTTCGCTGTGTGTGGCCTCGGTGGACATCATCTCAAGGCATCTCCTGGCAACCCCTGTGTCTTTTCATTCCTTTATTTTTTTTGGCTACACTGCACATCTTGTGGGATCTTAGTTCCCTGACCAGGGATTGAACCCACACCCTCAGCAGTGAAAGTGCAGAGTCCTAACCACTGGACCACCAGGGAATTCCCTCCCATTTTTCAGACAACAAAGTTGACATCCACAGATGTATTCAGGTTAAAAGACCATACAGCAGCCTTGCCCAAAGGTAGCTGGCACTGCCCCTGGGCTGCCCATGGACTCTGCACCCCCCGTGGCTGCAAGGAAGACCCCACGTCCTCTGCAAGCTCGGCATCCATCACCTACTGACAGCTGTCCACTCTGACAGGAACAAAGCCAGCTAAGGCTCTGCCCAGGCTGGACTTCACCACACCACACCCGCCCTGGGAGAAAGGAGCCTGGATCGCACGGGAGCGGGGGCTGTCCTCACCGCCACCATATGTAGCCAGCTCTGCAGACCTTCCAGGTGTCACAACCAGGGAGCACTGAATCTCGTGGAGATTCCAGGGATGCTCTGAGCACCTGCCGTGCACAGGGGGCCCCCCCAACAAACACGTGAGGACCCGGATGCTGACAGGGCCACAGTGGGAAACCCGCCCTGGGCAGAGAACAGTCTGCTGAGCGGTCCCAGTGCTCCGTGGCCTCTGGCCCTGCTCAGAGCCAATCTGATCAGCCCTACTGCGCGTCCAGGGCTGCGGAGGTGCTGCAGGCCAGCTAGGCTGGTCCCACGTGCCCCCAAGACCTCGTCCTCCTCAAAAGGCCTGTCCTGGGGTGGTGTCCCTGATGTGATGGCACCCTGGGGAAAGGCCTGGGGGTGGGAGCACAGGGCATCCTCTAAATGATCCCCAGCTTCTCATCTACCCTGTGCTGCCATCTCCCCCCTCCCTCTGCCGATGAAATTCAGCCCCCTACCCAGAACCCCACCTGCAGGGGTTCTGCTCCCCCTCTACCCAGCCCCCCGGAGCACTTGGCTCTGGGGCGCCCCCCCATCCCATAAAACATCTCCCACCCACTGAGCAAGGCCCTCCCCACTGCAACCCCAGATGAGCCAAGCCAGGTCCACCCAGACCAGCCTTCGCTCTGGAGACATGTGCTGAGACGTGGCTGTCACCCTGCCCTGCTCTGGGGTCACATCTGGTGCTGGCCTGGCCACTGCCCTGCCCTGACTCTCCTTCTGTCCCAGACATGGCCGCTGGCCCCCTCAACCCCCGGCAGCTCTGCTGGACCCCGAACCTCTCCATCCAGAAGGGCTGGGTTCATGTGGGCACAACGCCAGCCAGTCATGCTGCTCTGAGAGCTCGGGGACCCGTGGGCGGGAGCAGAGGGGCCGGGCTTGGTCACCTGCGAGGTCCGTCTCACCCGTGACGCCACCCACGCCCACCGGGATGAAGGCCGTAGAGCGGGCCGGCCCTCCTCGGGCACACCCATCTTCCTGCGCTGGACTGACCAGCCTTGCCCTCCCTCCCCGGGGCTGTAAACCCCTCGGGCAGGGGTCCACAGGCCAGTTGTGCTGGGGCTCAGCACCCACCCCCATCCCCTCCCTCCTTCCGTCCCAGGAGGGCCACACCCACCAGCCTCACGCTTATCCATCATCTTCTGTAATTCAATTTTCACTTTTATCCTGATAGCATTCGTACATATTTTAAAAGGTAAACACCACTTAATAAACCTTTTTTCTTGCTAAAGGTGCTGTTATTTGGGGATTTCTGTAATTCACAGCGCAGCTAATGCAAAGCAAGGCAGGAATCTCATAGAAATTGCAGTGAATTTACGTATTCATTTAAGAGAAGGAACACTTTTGTAATATGGTGTGTCCTTACCGCCCCCCAAGTAAAGGGTTTACTCACTTCCTAGCTATTCTTTTGCTGTTTAGTGATGTATTATACTTTTCTTCATGTGTGCTTCTTCTTGTGAAATTTAGTCTTACATAGTGTGTGTGTATTTGTGTGTGCATGTGAGATAGAGTATTTTTATTGAAGTATAGCTTATTTACAATGTTGTGTTAATTTCTGCTGTACAGCAAGGTGATTCAGTTATACATATACATATATATTCTTTTTCATATTCTTTTCCATTATGGTTTATCCAGGACATTGAATATAGTTCCCTGTGCTCTACAGTAGGACCTTGTTGTTTATCCATCATATATATAATAGTTTGCATCTGCTAACACCAAACTCCCACTCCATCCCTCCAGTCCTCTATGTCTGTGAGTCTCTTGCTGTTTCGTAGATAAGTTCATTTGTGTCCTATTTTAGATTCTACATGTAAGTGATATCATACGGTATTTGTATTTCTCTGTCTGACTTACTTCGCTTAGTATGATAATCTCTAGGTCCATCCATGTTGCTGCAAATGGCACTATTCCATTCTTTTTTATGGCTGAGTAGTATTCCATTATATATATGTACCACCATCAACAGATGAATGAAATAGAGTGTTTTTCTCCTTTGATGTCTAGGTACTGATTGCTGCAAGAGAGAAAACTGTTGAGTGCTCTATGTCACTGCTGGATCCAGCCACATCATTGCATTTTCTTCTTGATCTGAGTTGTGTCTTACTCTGAAGCTGTTTCAGTGTCTCAGGTACACAAACATCACATTAGCAAAAGGAGAGAGGACTGTATTTTTGCATGTCAGGTTTTCATTAATCTTTCACTTTACTGTCTTTGCTAAACCCTTTAAAATATAGAAGGCCTGGCTTGTCCCTGTCTCTAGTTGAAATGCTTTTAATGTTTTACAATTTAAGTAAAATGTATGAAGTTGTTTCCTTCTTCTGTTTGGTTTAATGTCTTCATTAGGAAAAGTTGCCAATGTCATGAGATGTAATTTTCGGAATCCATTCGTAATAAGTTTGTTCCTTTTGTTTATTGGATTTATATGGATCGTGTTAATAGATTTTCTGATTTCGAATAACCCTCACGTGGCTATTAAAGCTGGGCTCTTAGCTCCACTGCTGAATCCATCTGGTAATGGCCTATTTAGAATCTTTGCAACCTCCTCACAAGTGAGACTGGGCTATAGCTTTATTTTGTTGTTCGTTTTGAGTTTTTTGCACCCCATCAGATTTCAATAATAAAATCGGGCTGGGTTTGTAAGATAAATTGGGGGGGGCGTGACTTTGCCTATTTCTAGAGACTCAAGTCCCTTCCCCAGCATCGCCCTGAACTTTCCTTAAAGGTTAGGGGAGATGCACAGTGAAGCTGGCCGGCTGCCTTCCCACGGGGCTCCCAGCCCGCCCCGAGCCACCCTGGGTCATACCCCACTCCACCCCCGGTCCAGGCTCTTCCCAAGGTCAGTGCCAGCAGCTTGCCTTTCTCCAGAAAGCGTTCTGTCCCTGCAGGCTCGCACGGTGCTGCTTGTAGTTCTTGGTCATGAGTCTCTCATCTCTCCACGGTGGGTCTGTCACCTGTGCTGTCCACTCCTGACCTGGTCTATTTCAATCTCTCTCCTTTCTCTTCAAGCCTGTGAGGGGCTTATCTATTGCATTAGTCTCTGGAGTTTTTCACTGCAACAGCAGAGTTAAGTAGTTGCAACTGAGACTTATAAAGTTTAAAATAGTCCCTTTCTGGCTCTTTACAGAAAAAGTTTGCCAACGCTGAAAAGGAAGACCCAAAGCATATATACAGTCTCTACAGATGTGAACGTGGCTCTGTGCCTGAAACAGAGCACGCTCTTTCCAAAGTATTCTGAATGTTTAATAATATTTCCCACATAATGAGCCATAAAGAACTCTCAATAAATTTCAAACACTTAAATCGTTCCAAGTTTGTTTCCTGGCCACTGCAGAATTAAGCTAGAAATCAGTAAGTTAAAGATATCTAGAAAATGTTTAAATGTTTGAAACTTACTACATGCTATGCAACTAAGTAGCCCAAAGTTCAAGGAAGAAGTCATAAAGAAATTAGAAAATATTTTTTTATAAATTTATTTACTTTATTTATTTATGGCTGTGTTGGGTCTTCGTTGCTGCGTGCAGGCTTTCTCTAGTTGTGGCGAGCGGGGGCTACTCTTCATCGCGGTGCATGAGCTTCTCATTGCAGTGGCTTCTCTTGTTGCAGAACACAGGCTCTAGGCACACGGGCTTCAGTAGTTGTGGCACGCGGGCCCAGTAGTTGTGGCTCACGGGCTCAGTAGTTGTGGTGCATGGGCTTCACTGCTCCGTGGCATGTGGGATCTTCCTGGACCAGGGCTCAAAAACCCGTGTCCCCTGCATTGGCAGGCGGATTCTTAACCACTGTGCCACCAGGAAAGCCCTAGAAAATATTTTAAATGAATGACCTTAAGATGTGTTCAAACAAAACTCAGGTGAGTAAATTTTAAAAATTTTATTGGCTTCATTTGACAATTCATGAATCGGGTGGCATCCAATTAGCAGACAGAAAGGAGCTCTGAGGAGATGTTCAAAATGAAAGACTTTTATAGGCAGAAGGGAGCAGGGACAAGAAATGATTTAGGCGAAAAGGCAGGTTGGCTGGAGCAAGGTCACTCTCCTTGAGGGGACGGCAGGGGTCATTCAGGGAGACGACCCCCCAGTGCTGATCACAGGGTTCCTGGCTGACTGGTTCACAATTCCATTTCTGAGAGAGCTGAGACTCCAATTCAGTTAAGTCTCAGTTTGGTAACGTAGGGCTTAGTATAATAAGCCAATTTATTTTGGGCCTATATTGTCTTGTTTTCAACAAATGCAACTTATTTGCAGGTAAAATAGTAATTAGAAGGAAATTTATATCCTTGAGTACTTCTATTACCAAAGATTAGAAGCTAAAAGTCAAGAATCTAGCTCTATATCTTCAAAATTAGAAAATGTACAGCAAATCAGTCTCAAAGAATGCAGAAGGAAGACAATAAGAAAGAAATGAATAGAAATCAATGCACAGAAAACAATTGTACAACAGAAAAATCAACCAAGCCAAACGCTAGCGCTTTTAAAAGTCTTATTAAAATGATTAACCCCTAACAAGCTTGATGAAAATATAAAGGTAAAAGACACAAGCTACCAAAAGCAGTAATGGAAAATGGACATCTCTGCAGAGCCTAAAGAAATAAAATGGGTAATAAAAGGAAGTTATGGACAACTTTATGCCAACTTCACAACTTAGATGAAATGTACAAAAAAAAGGGAAAAAAGCACAACTCACCAAAGCTGACACAGGAAGAAACAAAACATAAGCTCTAAGGTCAGCAAATAAATCTAATCTTCAATGGAAAACCTCTCCACAAAAAAAAATCTTCAAACCCAGACAACTCTAGTAGCAACTCCCTCTAATCATTGAAATCTGAGTGGTGACAATACTACACAGCCTCTTCCCAAAATGAGAAAAGAGTCAGCACGTCAAGAATCAGGAGGCCAGAGGGGCCTTGACTCCAAACCCTGACAATTAACTTACAAAGCAGGACTACCGCAGAATGATCTGTCTCGTGAGGATGTAAGTTAGAATCCTAAATAAAATATTAGTAACTTGAATTCAGCAATTTGTAAAATGTAGGCTACATCAGGATCAAGTGCATTTAATCCAAGGATGCAATTGTAGTTGCACATGAAAGGAATTAATTAACTCACATCACCCCATTGACAACAAAGGAGAAAATCACACAATCATTTCAATAGATGATGAAAAAATATCTGATAAAATTCCACATCTATTCTTGTTAAAACCTTTTAGCAGACTAGGAATCAAAGGTAACTTACTATAAAGCTGTAGTAATCAAGGCCGTTTGGTTTAAGCATAGACATGTAGACTTAGTAAATTAGATGGAGAACCCGAAGCCGCCACAGGTCCAGCCCCTCCCACAGGACACAGGTGACCTCCCCGTGGGAGAGTGTGATTTTTTTTCACTAAATTGCGTCTCATCGATTTGGGCAAAAGAAAATGAATCCTTATCCTACCTGTATCATCTTGAAAAATTAGTTCCGGATGGATTGTAGGTCTGAGTTTTGTGAAAGATAGAAACAAACAAACAAAAATGCTGGTAGAGGGACACATAGGACAATATCTATGATCTTTAAGTGGACAGAGATTTTCAAACTGGCTCCAGAAGAGAATTCAGCACAAGCAGAATGTATACACTGGTAGACACTCAAATTAAAAACTTCTTGCCTTAAAAAACACAGCTCTCAGAGAGTGAAGAGTCACGCCAAAAAGAGAGCAGACATTGATAATACTTCCGTCCACCATGGACTTGTGGTCAAAACACATAAAGAACCAGTACAATTTACATTCCCACCAACAGTGCAAGAGGGTTCCCTTTTCTCACACCTTCTCCAGCATTTACTGTTTGTAGATTTTTTGTGTGTGTGTGGTACGTGGGCTTCTCTCAATGTTGTGGCCTCTCCCGTTGCGGAGCACGGGCTCCGGACGCACAGGCTCAGCGGCCATGGCTCACGGGCCCAGCCGCCCCACGGCACGTGGGATCTTCCCGGACCTGGGCACGAACCCGTGTCACCTGCACCGGCAGGCAGGCTCTCAACCACTGCGCCACCAGGGAAGCTCTGTTTGTAGATTTTTTGATGATGGCCATTCTGACCGGTGTGAGATGATATCTCATTGTAGTTTTGATCTGCATTTCTCTAATGATTAATGATGTTGAGCATTCTTTCATGTGTTTGTTGGCTATCTGTATATCTTCTTTGGGGAAATGTCTGTTTAGGTCTGCTGCCCATTTTTGGATTGGGTTGTTTGTTTTTTTGATATTGAGCTGCATGAGCTGCTTGTAAATTTTGGAGATTAATCCTTTGTCAGTTGTTTCATTTGCAAATATTTTCTCCCATTCTGAAGGTTGTCTTTTGGAAAACAGTACAGAGGTTCCTTAAGAAACTAAAAATAGCACTACCATATGACCCAGCAATCCCACTACTGGGCATATACCCTGAGAAAACCGTAATTCAAAAAGAGTCATGTACCACAATGTTCATTGCAGCTCTATTTACGACAGCCAGGACGTGAAAGCAACCTAAGTGTCCATCAACAGATGAATGGATAAAGAAGATGTGGCACACATATACAATGGAATATTACGCAGCCATAAAAAGGAATGAAACTGAGTTATTTGTAGTGAGGTGGATGGACCTAGAGTCCCATAGAGTGAAGTAAGTCAGAAAGAGAAAAACAAATACCGTATGCTAACACATATATATGTAATCTAAAAAAAAAAATGGTCATGAAGAACCTAGGGGCAAGATGAGAATAAAGTTGCAGACCTACTAGAGAATGGACTTGAGGATATGGGGAGGGGGAAGGGTAAGCTGGGACAAAGTGAGAGAGTGGCGTGGACATATATACACTACCAAATGTAAAATAGATACTGAGTGGGAAGCAGCTGCATAGCACAGGGAGGTCAGCTCGGTGCTCTGTGACCACCTAGAGGGGTGGGATTGGGAGGGTGGGAGGGAGGAAGATGCAAGAGGGAAGAGATATGGGGACATATGTATATGTATAGCTGATTCGCTTTGTTGTGGGGCAGAAGCTAGCACACCATTGTAGAGCAATTATACTCCAATAAAGATGTTAAAAAAAAAAAAAAAGAACCAGTACAAACCAGTAAAACAAAAAAAGATGAGTCTGCTGAGAAGAGCAAAGGTCTGAGCCAGGCGCCTCCCGACAAGGATGCTTGTGTCCGTCGACACATGAGGACACCCTCAGCCTCGTCTGCTCAGGGCAACATGAGTTCATCCTGGTGCCACAGTGATGCCCACCTACCAGGGGCCAGAGTGAAAACCACAGATGCAGCCCAGCCCGGGTGGGCCTCTCACTTGCTTCTGTGGATTTTAGCTGCTTCAGCCCTTAGGAAAGCGTCTTCTAAAGATGCAAACACACCTGTGGCCAGCAAGCCCCCTGCTGGGTTTCTACCCCATAGCTGCACCATCCAGAAGAGAGAAATCTGAGACGCTTCCTCTGAAATGGGGTGGAAGAGGTAAGTAAATTACCTCTCTAACCGTGCACCCATCATAACAAACAACTACCGCTGTGCACAGCAGCATTCCTGCACCTGACACACTCACGGCCAAGAGAAAGAAGCCAGAGTAAAGGTACAAACTGTGAGACCCCATTTTCATGTAGTTCAGAAGCAGCAAAGCTAAGGAGTGGTCAGGGATGCCAGGACACTTTATCCGGGCCGCGTCCGGGAGGCGCTGGGAATGCACCCCCAGCCCCGTGATCTGGCCGATGGCTCTTCCCTCGGAGGAAACCCTCAGCTGCTCTCAGCACCTCCCTGGACGGCCTGCAAGGTCCCTGCAGGGACCCACCCCCGCCCCATACCTCCTCTCCCAACGACACCAAATCCACGTCACTGAAAAGCGGACGGTGCTCTCCATTAGTTGATGAGAACCGGGGGACCTCTTTCCTGCAGGGGGTCTTGTGGGAAATGACAGCCCCGTGCCCAAGGCTTTCTGGTTCCCTCTGGTGAGAGAATCACGGCTCCTCTACGGCGGAGTCTCTGTGTATTAGCCTCGGCTTATCGGTGAACTGATTCCCTGTGGCAAGACCTCGGGATGACACCTGTCTTCCCCATCATGAGCAACGTGCCTGTACAGCACTCTTGCCCATTTCAAGCCTCTGAAGCCATCTCTCCAGGCACCTCTGGGAACCCGATGTGAGGTCACTCTGCCAGCCTGGATGAGAGCATCTCCACGCCCCTCCCCCGCCCCCGGTTGTCACCACCGGAAACAACACCTGTTCCGACGAGGCACTTCCTGAGTCCTGAGGTACATGGCCTTCTGGTTATCAGTGGGCTGGTGTCTTTTCTGGTCTGTTCGTTGTCCATTTGTGTGTATCCCTTTCTAAATCGCCATATGGTTTTCTTGGCCCATTTTCAAATATTTTCATCATTTTCGTATTGATTTGTAGAAGCACTTTCTATGCAGAGTGTATTTACTCTTTGTCATATAAATCTCAAGTATTTTCCTATTTGCTGGCCATTTAACTTTATTTCGGTGAACAGAAGTCACAAATATATGTTTGTTCAAGCATCATATATTTTATACATGGCTATTGCTGCTGTTGCAGTGTTTTGGAATGCCTTTCCCAGCCTGTTATTCTTTATAACTTTTAAATCTCATGCAAGAAAATTTTTT
This sequence comes from Mesoplodon densirostris, assembly GCF_025265405.1. Classification (NCBI taxonomy): domain Eukaryota; kingdom Metazoa; phylum Chordata; class Mammalia; order Artiodactyla; family Ziphiidae; genus Mesoplodon; species Mesoplodon densirostris. The sequence goes on along the minus strand of NC_082671.1, from coordinate 61,262,081 downwards.
CTCATTTACTTTCTTTATGAGAATCCCAGAAATATTGTTTTCACCATTAAATGCAGAAAATAACATTACAATTGCATTGTGAGCCAACCAGCTTTATATGGTCTAGCCTGGGAACTCAACAACATTGCTCTCAGTATATGGGGAAACACTCTGCATTTCAAAATGACACGCAAGTGGGTTCCTGAACCACAGTCTCCTGTAAATTTTAGATCCCTCTCTCCAGGCCACTGGGGAACCTGGGTGTGGTCTCTTCTCCTTGTTTTCTGCACCATCTGGCCCGTCCTAGAGATGCAGGCAGTTGGACTGATGCTCCTCACAAAGCTTCCCCAGCAGGTGAGGCAGCCACGCCGTCCAAACCAGGCTATTCTTTTGATATGGGAACTCCCGCCAGGGAGGGCCCAGCGGAGGGTCACAGGCACATCTGCATCCTTCACCTGTCATCTGAGCATCTGCTTCGGCTCCTGTTTTCCTTTCCGTAACTCCAGCCGACTACAGACTCAGTAAGCTGCCAAAGGAGACCCAGGACCTGGATGAGCAGTGGTGGGAGAGGGTGGGAGATGAGGCGACGTCCCCGCCCTCCTGCCGGGAGGACCCCCAGCCACAGCTCCAAATAGTCTGAGGACCACGTGCTGCCTGCACTTCCCGGCCCCTTCTCCCCTCACCATTCTCTCCCCGGTGAAATCAATTATATCATTGCTACAGTCAGTTAAGAGTGAAATTAAATGGATTCTGAACATTAATAACAGGCTGTAATAAGACGAACTACCTCTTAATGACGCATAGAGACCTGATGGAAATGAATTTCCTTTTGGTGGGGGGGGAGGTGAGTCAGGTGGGAGAACACAAGAGGGAGTTTCATCTGCTGAATTGAAATGAATATTGATTGCACAGCCGATAATTAATGACAGCAATTTTTTATTAAAAATGAGTTCATTTAGCAAACAAGTGGAGTGTAGCTGCATATTATATCTAAAAATAGAACCAAGAAGAAAGGATCCTTGTTACACGGCACGATTACAATGAGTGCTTTCATCCTCGCGCTGATGCCTCTGGATTTGAAATGAGCTTCTCCATTCAGAAGCCCCCGGAACACTGGTTTCCAGGGATGGGGAGGCACCTGCCTCTTCCCACTGAGAATTCATTATGGCGAAGGATTAGCCATGAGCCACCGGCAAGATTGAGTGATGAGTGACCCAGGTGTTTCTCTCTGGAAATCCTGTGTCTCGGGGGATCCGGCAAAAATAAGATACAACAGAGTATTCATCTCAGAAGTACTGAACTAAGAAACCCCCCGCTACCCCCACTGGAAAATCCCATTCACATACATGTGCACATACATGCACATATATCACACACACAAGAAATGAAAGGAAATGTTTATATGGCTATGGTCAGGGAAAATGAGAAGGCCTTCTGGTTCAGAACAGTTAAAATCCTGGATCAAATGCTCACAGCCCTTCAGGCAGTGGTGGCTACACTAGTAATCAAGGTCTGTTAGCAGTCAGGGTCCAGGAACAATGATAAGTGAGACATCAGGACCAGCCCTCAGTGGAGCAGGACAGGCAGACAGGGCTGGAAGGCCAGTGCGCTCCAATGGGCTCTGTGCTGGGGAGGGGGACAGTGTCTGGGCCCTAAAAGTGCAAGAGTTCAGAATGGAGATGTCTGTGAGCCCAGGACACCCCAAAGGGCAACAAAACAAACAAAAATGTGTAGACTAGAGAAAGTCTAATTTTCACAGGAAAGAGCTGCTTTCTCAACCATGGCACTGAGTGAAACAGAAAAAAATAAAATAAAATAAAAATATTCCACCCATAGAAGGCACAAAAAAGAGCGTGAGCCCTGATGTCAACTCTGGACTGATTGTAACAAACATCCCTCTCTGGTTAATGGTGGGGGAGGCTGTGCCAGCAGGGGGAGGGGTGTAGGAGATCTCTGTACCTTCCCCTCAGTTTTTCTGTAACCTAAAACAGCTCTGAAAATTGCCTAAAACTAACTTTAAAAAATATTAACCTTAACCCTCACCTCTCGCTCCCAGCATGCCCTCACCTTAACCCAAACACACACTTAGTTTGGTTTGCATTTGGAATTCACTCCCTTGTGTTGCCCACCCCACACCAAAAAAAAAAAAAAGAAGGGAGAAAAGCCAAATATTTAAAGAGGGTTGGATTGGCAGTACCACCAAGCAATTAGCAGAAGCAAGCGTGAAGCTTACCTAGAGGGTTATACTTTACACATTATTCAAGAGAGCATGAGATTATAATTAAAAATCATGAGCCTCATAAAGGAAAAAGCCACCTGAATGTGTGAGTCAAGGGAAGAAAAGAAATGCAAAATCAAGTCAGCAAAGCCTGAGGATATTGGAAGTATCCAATTCAGAATTTAAATAAGCATATTTAATAAGTTCAGAGGAAAAGATGGGGATTGGAAGTATGATAGGGGAACAAGAGACTATCAAAACTGAAAAGGTGCATTTATAAAAGAATGAAATAGAACGTCTAGGACTTCAGAACATAATTATTGAAATTTAAAACTAACTGCCAGTTCAACACCACTAAGTGGAAAGAGGTGTCACTCAAAAGCTTCCCAACGAAACAGAAAGTCAGAGGCTGAAAATGCAAGGGAGATGAAACTTGAAGAACAGATTAAGAAGGTCTGATGTGTCTACAAGAGTCACAGAGGAAAAAAAGAAAGGATGATGGAGAGCATGAGTTTAAATGGATAAGGTGAAAGGAAAAATATGGAGACAAAAATGAAGGACAATGAGAGAATCAATGTCGTATCCAAGAACCACTACAAATCCCGAGGAGGATAAATTCAGGGAAGTCCACACCTAAACACATCATGGTGAAAACACAAATCACCAAGTCAACCCAATCTGAAAAACAGCCACGGATCCGGAAAGGACAGACCCGTGCAAAGGGAGGGATTCCAGACAATTCCCCCTCAGCAGCCCTGGAGGCCAGAAGACAGCAGAGTGAGATCTTCAAGGAGCTGAAAGAAAATAGCGGTCCAACTAGGGTGGCCAACCATGCCAATATTTTTGTTAAGGAGAGAGAGATGGAGTATTTTCAGATGAACAAAACTGAGAGTTTGCAAGCATGAATAGCATCACTAATGAATTTCAAAGTGATGTATTTCAGAAAGGAAATTCCTCTCAACAGGATTTAGGAAGGGAAGCATGTTAGCTGCTGGCTAGCACTGGTCTTTTTCTATTTTTTTGTTTCCTTTTTCATCTCACAGCGGAGAGGCTGATGGTCAGTTATTGTCAATATGCTGGGGGCTGGCAGAACATCTCCTGTGTTCACTGTCCCCTCTGCCTTGTCCTCAGAATGTTCCATGGCTCAATCCCTCATTCCATTCAAGGGTCCTTGCAGATGTCACTTTAGCAGAGAGGGCTCCATCCAACTCACCTTCACTCTCCAGTTTCTTACCTACTAATTCCTCTCAATGGCTTTATTGTCCCCAGAGGGTGCATAGCTGTGCCTCTGGCCAAGGGGAGTATGAGCTTCACTGCATCAGGAACTTTGCTTGGTCCACTGCTGCTCCTCATCACTCAGATCAGAGCCTGACACACTTTGGGAGCTTGATGCATCCTTACAAGTGAGTAGATTACCTCATCACATTTTCAAAAGGACATTGGAGTAGGAACTATTAATGTACTACTTGTGAAGGTGAGAAAACCAAAGCCTGCAAGGTGTGCTCATTTCCTCAGAGGTGGACACATAAGTGAGGACCCTTGACCCAGACCCATATGACTCCAGAATGTGGCCTGTGTGGGCAAATAGAGAAACTGGACCGTGAGACCACCAAGGCACAGGCAGTGGGGTCCTCCACCTCCTGCTTTTCCTGAAACATTTCTCATCCCCATCCCCCATCAGGCCCTCCCCTCACTGCTCTTGGATCCGTCCCCAGCCCCTCCTTGGTTCAGGCGCCTCTCCCTTCCCCTGGGAGTGTGGTCAGACAGCCTCCCCCAAACCTCCCATAACCACTCAGGTCTAGATAACACCCAGCACAACCACCAGCTTCCATGTGGGTCAGGCACATAGGTGAGTAGGTGGCAGCTCTCATCTAACTGAATTCCCCCAACTTCTCGGCAAGGAGTCAAAAGCACAAAGAATGAAATACTTGTGCAAAGACACACAGCTGTTACATCGTGGAGGCTGAATTGAGACCCAGACAACCCTATCCAGAACCAACGCCTTCAGAGCTGATGACTGAGATGGGTGGATGGGTGGACAGACAGATGGCAGGATGGACGGAGGGATGGATGGAAGGAAGGAAGGAGGGAAGGAAGGAAATAAGGAAGGAAGAAGGGGGAAGGGAGGGAGGGAGGGAGGGAGGGAGGGGGAAACAGCTGGATGGATGGGTGATGCATGTGATTTTACTGAACTGGGCTGCTGATAAGGTACAAATGACCCCTGGGAGAGATGTTGCCATCTGTGCAGGTCTCAAGGGCACCTTGACTGGTCAGGGCTCAGAGTAGAGGAGGACATCAAGCCCATTGGCTTTGCCCACTGAGCCCCCCTGCCCTCCTCAGCACTTTCTCTCTCCCTCGGTCTTGCCTCCCGTCTCACCCCCGCTGTGTCTCTGGCTCTGGTGATTTCCACAGCCTCACCCTCCCTCCCTCTCTTCTCATGTCTCACTAAGGACCTCAGCAGACACTCGGCTCTCTCCTGGAGAAGAAACTTTGAAGCTGCATCCATCTGTTCGGTGACACTGTCAAAACAGCTCAAGATTCCTCTTTTAAGCCATCCCTATGCATCAGCAGCTGCCTTTTGAGAAGGCAAAAGCTCTTCTGCTGGTGAAGAAAAGAAGTGGAGAGAGGAGGGTGTTTATGCAATCAGCCTGGACCCCTGGACGCGGGACCCCGCGGCCCCCTTGTTTGTTCTCCACCCTCGCCGGACCTCACCTTTCCAGGGGGCACCCTCAACCTTGCCTGTCTGGGAGAAAGCCTGCCCACTGAATGTGTTTATGTGCAAATGTGCTTTTAAATTTCTCCCTTTCTATTGTTCACCAAGCAATTCAATTGCTCTCATATGGAAGAAAAGGAAAGAGAAATATAAAGGCACATAATTAGTAACATATAAAAGGAATGGTAATGAGAGCACAGAAGGTGGAAAATGCAAATGACCCGCGTGTCTTTGTGGATGAAGGTCTTTGAGTCGAAGGACGGTCCTCTGGGCTCCTGTTAATATGCTGACAGGAGCCCATTATTCAGCAGATACTTAATAAACACTCAAAATAGGCGTGTGCATGGCCCGTGATGGAAGTAGCTCTCAGACGTCTGGGGGAGATTTTCTGCTAGAAAGAGCTCAGGGTTTGGAGTTTGTGGGTAACGGAAGGATAGAGATTTTGCACACGTCCTGGGTAAGGAGTTTGCCCCACCAGGTCCCCTCTCTCTGCTCCATATCAGGGTCACCCCACTGCCCACCTATTCTCCTGGAAGACTCAGTTGGGGGGAGGACCCCCACCCCCACCCCGACCCACAGCCAAAACCCTCAGCATAGAACAGAACCAGTGAGACTGGTGGTGAGGATCAGGGGCCACAGAGAGGGTGAGGGTGACTCCAGTCTCCTGCTTTTTGCAGAAACAGCACACAGAGAAAGGTCTCCTGTCTGTATCCCATGCAGGACCCTCCTGGTGAATGGTCCACCGTGCGAGGATGGTGTGACCATCCCGGTCCCGTAGATCTCCCACTGGAAGATCACGGCTGGGAGGTCTGTCAGGAAATGGTCCCGCGAGCCACCCCAGGGCAGGGAACGTATGTTGCCAAGTGTAGGCGACAGCGTGAGTATTATGTGGAATTAGCGTGAAGACCTTTGTTACTGCTAAATGTCTGCATGTGTTTTGGTAACAGACACTGAAACCTACCAAACTTTTACTTGGGATTTTAGGGGCCTGCTTTACGAGTAGATAAGAACAATGTGGCATTAGTATCTTAACCATTTCTAGTTTCCTGAGGATGCTACTGGGGCTATATCCGTCCACCACAAGGGGCTGAAATTCATCAACTTATAAATAAATAATGAGCCACCAGCGAGACCCTTCTGCACGTGACACCAAGCACCAGGCTTTCTGGGGGACGTGAAGACACGGCATCTTGCAATAATACCCCAATAAGCCACGGCTGATGAGGGAAGGGGTCGCTCAAGCTGCCCACCCCTGGGTCCGGCATCCAGTCAATCAGTGCTTCTGGGATGAATGGCCTTGACCCTTGTGGAGGGGCAAGAGTCCGGCAAGAGACTCCAGAAGAAGGAGGTTTGGTTATTTAACAAACGTTTATTACATTCCCTCTGTGTGTGAGAGGTGCTGTTCTAGGTGGTGGGGCTACAAGAGTGAATGAAACAAGCAAAAATAAAATCCCTCAAAATCTAGCTGGGGAGACAGCCGACTAACCCAATAAACAAGATGCACATTATGGTAGGTGATCAGCGCTCTATGAAAAGCACAAAGCAAAGGAGGAGTGGTGGGTGGCGGCGTGCATGTGAGTGTGTGTCTTTGCCTGCACACACGTGTAGTGTGTACACATGTGTGGCGTGCACATGTGTGGGAGTATGTGTTTGCATGCACACGTGTGTGTGGCATGTGTGCACGGAAGGGGGTCAGGAGGGCGTTGTTAGGAAGGTGGCCTCTGGGCAGAGCCTACGGGAAGAGGGGTGGCCGTCAGGAGGCAGGTGGAGAGGTATCTGCACAAAGAACTTTCTGGATGGAGAAAGGCCAGGTGGGCCGGTCGTGTTTAGGGAGCTAGGAGGTCTGCACGGGCAGGAGTCTAAGGGGGAGCCCCTCCCAGCCCCAGCCAAGGGCAGTGGCAAAGCGTAAGAAGAAACCAGCCATCAGGACTGAAGGACACAAAGCGAGGACCTGGGGAGCTGACGTCCGTCTCCAACGGGAAGACGTGCTCCAGTAAAGCCCCAGGGTCCTGCCAAGCCCTGTTAAGTTCTGGGGACAGCCCAGGAGCCAGGCTGCTGAGTCCCTGCCATCTGGGAGGCCCTCCGGCCACCCAGGTTCCCAGGCGATCACTGCAGACTCGATGGAAATGTTGATGGGAGGTGCGGGACTTTCTACAGTGATGCTAACCCGGTCAGGCAAAGCAGACACGGAGCTGAGGACAGTTTCAGGACACGTCCATGCTCCTGATCCCCGCGGGACCCGCAGACACAGCGGGGAGGTGACCATCCCAGCAAGGCCCCAGACGCATGGCAGGCAGCGGGTCACTCTGTAGTCACTGGGGTGCTGCCCCCGGGTGTCGTTAGGCTGGGCCCCCATCCAGGGCTGCACAGGACCCTGCGGGCAGACGGCACAGCCCTGCAGCTGGGACCCTGCACCCCCGGGCCAGGACGCTGCCCATCCTAGGTGAATGTGTCCCTGTGAGACAGAGAACAGGGCATTTCTACAGAAGGGACACGGAATTCCAGCCGCTGCTGTGGACTTTGAGCTCCTGGAGTTTAGGCATCCAGCCCGGCCTCGTGGGCGCTCAGGCCAGCTCAGGTCCCCCTCAGCCCCTCTCATTGCTTCCCTCGTCCTAGATCTGAGGAGGCCACTGTCCCCCCATCGCACAGGGAGGGGGCAGCCGCAGTCACTCCCCCCACCACTGCCCAGCCTCTGGGAGGAGCCGGCGCAGGGCCTGCAGAGTTTGCAGGGCGGGTGGTTCCCTTTTAAACAGTGAACCTCAAATGACCCAGGTCACAAGATGCAGACGGCAGCATCTCAGTTCCCTCTTCACTCCGTCACCCTAGACTTGCCCAGACCCCCTGGCTGGCTGCCTAGAACCCTGGCCTCACCTGGTGGTGACACTGATGTCTGTGTCCAAACCTCCACCCCGAGGTCAGTGTTTCCATCTCTCCCTCCTCAACATCCGGGAACCAGCATCCGGAGAGGTTAAGGCCCACCATCTCTCTGGTCTGTCACTGTAGCTAGAGCTTGGTCTCCGTTAAGTCCCCATAAACAGCCGAGGACAGACCCACAGACAGACGGCGGGATGGCAGAGGGAGAGCAGGGTCCTCATCCTGACCCCCCACCAGGAGGTGCAACTTCCCAAGGTCTCTATCAATACACGCATTTGATCTGTGTGTTTACTTAGCTAGAAATGCTGCCTTTTGGTTACTTCTGTTTGAATAAGTATATGTGCTTTCCCTTTAAGATACAAAAATAAATATAATCAACGTTCACCGATAGATTCAATAATCGACTGTTGAGAACCTGCCGCGCGCCTGGCGCTGTTAGGTTGGAGGATACGGTGGGGTCAAGGGTCAGCAGAGCTGGAGGATCTGCATTTCCCATGACCTTGGCGAGCTGCTAACCTCCTAAGCCACGTCCTTGAAGTGGTACCAGCGAGAGTTTCTGCAGAGCAGGTGGGCTGTGCTCATGCAGCCCCACAAAGTAGCTGCATTTAGCTTTCACCTAATGATGAAGTTGGTTCTTTCCCCCCATCACATGTGAACATAATCCAGCATCTGAGAGAGTCCTCAACCCAGCAGTCTGTTTCCTGAGCTCACAGAGCTTTCTAAGATGCTCGGGTGTCCGTGTGCTCTGCGCTCCCCCCAAATCCCCCACCGCCCCAGGCATGAATTGCATCCTGGGGGAGGCTGCGAGCAAGGCTCCTCTGCAGCATTCGAGGGACCTGCTTCCCAGAGTCGATTGTGCCCTTCTGTTTGCTTCCAATTTAAAATTTTTCCACCCAACTCACTGTGCTTCCCCAGAGAACTCATAATTTGTGGAAATAGGATGGGAGATGCATATTTTGGTTGCTCTAAATAAAATTTACTGGTATATGCAGATTTCATGGCTAAGTGCCTTTTTTTAAAAAGCTTCCATCACACAATTTCTTCCCTATTGACGGGCTGCTCCATATTATCTAGTGTAATTAGATTTAGACTTTCAGCCAGTCTTATGCATCACTTCAGCTATTTCAGAAAAATGAAGGAAACTTTCCAAATGTTTTCCACAGTGTAACGTGGTGCCCAGGGACTGTCGTGGCAGCAGTGGGCTTGGAATATCTTCTTTTCTCTCCTTCGCTCTCCAGGATGGGGAGCCCCTCCAGCGGCTCCAAGTACAGGGGACCCCCACCGCTCAGAGCAGGCTGACCCCTGGCCCTGAAGCCCACCCAACCTGGCTCACTCCCTCTGCGTCTCCACAAGGACAATCCTGTTTTTGTTTCAACTCTTCTGAATTCTACCCGCATTGCCCAAACACGAAGGGGGCGGGGAGAGGAAGAGAGAAAACCACCTCTAAGTAAATGAAGCTGCAGTGCTTTGGGAATGTGCCAAGCCCTTTCTATGAGGAGCTGTTATATCAGATTTCTCAGCAAGAAAGAAACAAGGAAATTAGTGTGCAGTTGAATTGGAGACTAAAATTAGCCATCTTGAAAAACAAATCTCTGGTAAATACAACCAGGATTTATGGCTAAAATTACAGGCAGCACAGATGGCATTCAATGGCATTTTATCTCAAGGGGGAAAATATTCCTTTTACATTAGAACATCAGCATTATAGGCTCAGGGATTATGGCAGCAGACTCTTACACCATTCTGTACACACAACCAGCAAATGCCGGGAGTGTCAGCTGTGTGAGAGATGCTGGAATCACAGAGCCGGTGTCCTGAAAGGTCACTGTGGCCAAGCCCCTGTCTTCAGGCTGGCTCATAGCTCATGGCATAGGTAAATCTCTTCTGGTTTCACAAGACACCCCAGGAAAGGAAGCTCCACACCAATGGACTCCAGTGTCTTCCCAACGTCCATCACCAGGTAGCATGTTTGTTTGCTGATGCTGTCTGTCCTTCCTTCCTCACTCTGAACCTTCTGTTTTCCTCTTGACCTTCCCTGGGGTTTAGGGTGGAGGACTCCAAAGACACAGCTGACAGATTCGTCCTGACAGGCGAGTGGGGCACTGGCCTGATGTAGATTTGGTTCCATTACATTGTTTTCTTCAATAAAATAAAGACACAGGATGAATGCCCTTCAGAAGAACAAGGCAGTCTGTGTCTCTAGGGTAACAGGGTCTTCTGGGTTGGGCTGTCCAGGAACATCTGGCAACAGCAGCAAGAGAACCAGAAGTGTTGAGTCCCAGCAGGACCAGACCCACTGTAGGGAAAGGCAGCCAGCATGAAAGGGAACCCCCACAGTGGATGCCATTGTTTGGAGGGTTTTCCAGCCTGCAAGTCTACCTACCAATGGCAGTTTCCTTTGGGCTCCTACACCCTCTTACTATGAAGAGAAGTCTCCAGTGAACTGAGAGGGGTCGCATGTAGGTGACCATCCAGCCTAAATGTAAAGGAAGGTGTGTAGCCTTGTAGAAGGAAGGAGTGTGTAGTCCTGCAGGGTCCTACATTTACAGCTCCTCAAGCTTTGAAGGAGCTTGTTTTCCCCCACAGAGCATCCTTGATTGGCCAGACTTTTCACTGTTTTTTTATTCAACTTGTTCATTAATGCCCCAAACTTAGATCATTGAAGTACAGTCTTGGAATTATTAGTTTCTGGCTTAGGATTTTGAAATAATTTTAGGTTCACAGAAGAGTTGAAAAGATAGTACAGAGAGTTCCTGTATACCCTTTACCCAGCTTCCCATAATGTTAACACAGCTTAAGTTTATTAAAATTGGATCATTATTAAGTGGTGTAGATATTGAAGCTAAGAAATCGACATTGACTCTATTCTATGAACTTAATGAAAGATTTCACCAGTTTTCTCCACAATGACCTTTCTGTTACAGGATTCAGTCTAGGACATCCTGCTCACATTTGTCATGACTCAGTGATTATGTGTCCCTAGTCTCCTCTGATCTTTGCCCATGTCTCGGTCTTTCTTTTTTTATCGTGACCTTGACACTTTTGAAGAGTTATGATCGTGTATTTTGTAGGATGTAATTTCTCTGATGTTTTCCCATGATTACACTAGGTTTTGGGGGGTGGATGTCACAGAGGTGACGTGACATTTTATCTCACCTCTTAAGGGTACATGACGTCACTATTATTCTCTTTCCATGCTCTGTTGGTTAGGGGAGAACCACTAAGTCCAGTCCACACTCAAGGGGAGGAGAATCAAGCTCCACGTCCCGGAAGAAGGAGCATCTAGTAATTGGCGGTCATGTGTTAAAGTCACAGCAGTCATTAGTAAACACTTCAGGGGAGACACTCCAAGACTATAGTCTCAACTGTCTCATTTCTCCTTAGAGCCCCTGTTAATTTCAGACTCCATCAGTGGCTCATTCCTGCAGCTGTTAGTACCATGGTGTTCTGATGATTTTCTATTTCCCTCATTACTTTTCCTTTTATTATCTGGAGGGTTTATACAAGAAATATTTGTCCATTTCATGTTTTTATTTATTTATAGAGGCGTTTGTTGATATCAGTGTGGCCTCGTGGACATTTATTTTATTCGGGGGGGGGGGTTATAAACCAGTTATATCATTATGTGTTTGCTTGTTCCAGCTGGCCCAGCTATGGCCTTGGAAGGTCTGTCAGGTTGGCGTTTGCGTCCTTTGACCTGCTCCCATCTTTTTTTTAGCAGTTGGAGATTCTGGACCACTGCAAGGTGCCCCTGGAGCTGGATTTTATATACACAGTCTGGGAGCCTGTTCGTGTGTGTGTGCGTGTGTGTGTGTGCGTGTGTGTGTGTAGCTTTCTCGTGTCAGAATGAATTCAGCATCAGAGTCCATTCTAGTCTTCCCTTTGTTTGACTGTCACCCCCTTCTCTGACAGTGAGAGATCTACATCACTTACTCACTTGCTCGTCCTGGTACACACATAGTTACAGAATTGCTGACCTGTGAGAACCAGTTTACCACCTAGAGAACAGGGCCAACGCCCGTTCCTTTGTCTACCTTTTCGTTTTCCAATCACAACGCCATTTCCAAAGTTACTTTGACAAGCTCCTTCTCTCCCACCCACTTCAGCAAGTTCATATCATACATATTTAGTACAGTTAGATTCATTTGTCAAGGTCTGCATTTCATCGTGGGATCCCCTCACCTTCTGTTTCATTATTTTAAGTTTCACAAAATAAAACTCACTTTGTCCTGTGGGTTTTGATAGATGCATAGAATTACACAGCCACCACCACAGTATCTTACAGACCAGTTCCATTACCCTAAAAATTACCTTCCGTGTCCCCTTTTTTAGCCAGTCCTGCCCCCACCCCCAAACTCTGATAACCATCCATATGTGTTCTGTTCCTATAGCTTTGTCTTTTCCAGAATGTGATATAAATGGGATCATACAGGATATAGCCTTGTGGGCCTTATCAAAATGCACGTGAGATCCACCCATGCTGGTGTGGATCTTCCTTTTTGTTGCTGAGTTGTCTTCCACTGTGAGAATAACCACAGGCAGTTAATCCAGTCTCCTGCTGAAGGACATCCTGGTTGCTTTTAGTTTTGGCAGCTATGAATAAAGCTGCTATAAACACCCACATACCGGTTTTTGTGTGAATGTAAGTTTTCAATTTGGGTACATTCCTAAGAGTTGGGTTGCTGTTTATGTGGTGACCAGATGTCTAACTCTGGAAGAGATGGCCCAGCTGTCCTCCAGAGGGGCTGGGTCACTCTGTGCTCCCTCCATGCCCTCCCAGCACGATGCCCTGTTGGCTCCCTGCCCCCACATGGGTACCACAGTGGGATGTCATAGTCCCAATATGTGTGGCCTTACATTATGTTTCCCAGTGGGCAATGACTTTGAGCATCCTTCCATATGCTTCTTTCACATCAATACACCTTCTTTTGTGAAGTGACTGTTCAGATGCTTTGCCCATTTTAAAAAATCAGGTTGTTTGTTTGGTTAGTCTTTTTGAGCAGCTCTAACCGTGGCTGGTTTCTTACCTCTAGAGATAGCTGCAAGGAGCAACTTGGAACTTTAGAAAGATCTTCCTGAAGAGAAATATTCTTTTCTTGTTTCTGACCAAGGGGTTGGGTCTGATGCCCACAGAATGACCCAAAGGGCAGCCACTTCAGCCCATGACTGCAGCTCCAGCCTTGGTGAGAGCCCACAGACCAACGGGGCTCTGACCCCCTCCCTCCCTTCCACTCTCAAGGTCTCCCTTGATCTTCGTTCCCTTCCACCTCCTCCACCTCCATCTGGAGCTGAATTTTGTGCTGGTCTGAAGCAAGGATTTACTTTTCTTTTTCAGGAGCTAACGAGTTCTTCAAAGATCATTCCTCAGCTGGCCTTTTCTTCTTCCACTGATTTAACAGAGCGAAACAGGAAGTGCTTCTGGTCGACCTTGGCTGTGACATTAGTCTGTGTGTCTTGTCCTGCATCACTGTGTTAACTGAAAGTAAATTATTCTGTAAAGTTCTTTGTTTACATATGAATTAGATTAAATCATTGGTTTTCTTTCTTTTTTTAACTACCACATAGATGGGACAAGAGAGAAAAGCTGATGATTTTCTTCTGGCTTAAAGAAAACTGCCAAGTGTGTGTGCTTTCAGGAGGCAAACATGAGTTTCAGGACCATGGCCAGAGGGCATGTTTTTTCAAAAGGCAGCTGTGGCATCAGCCTTCCTCTGGCCTCCTCCTGCCCCACAGGGATCGGACGCAGGGGTCACAGTTCCCAGACTCTTTGCAGGCAGAAGGGACTCAGATCCCACAGATCTCAGATGCTTCGGGAGTGTTTGAAGGTGGAATGAGGGCTCGGTTTCCACTGACAGTGTCCTGGGGTCAGCGCAGGTTTCTGGTGGCAGCTTGAGCAGAGGTTCTGGGTCGGGTGTCTGGCTTCGTGGGTGTCAGAGGCAGGGCACTGTGCATGTGGCTTTGCTGGTCTAGAGCCCAGGGGTCTTTGCATCAGAGCCTCATGGACCTTGAGCCACAGCTAAGAGAGCATGTTCCTGGCGCCAGCAGCTTCCCCCAGACCTTCCTGACTGCAGCCACAACTGGATTCTTCTAGAAATCATTCAAGGAGGGCTTAGCACCCCTTTTCCAGACCTTCCCATGGTGTTGTAAGCTCAGGATCCTCTAGTTCACGTGGTTTTTGTTGCCTGCAACTGAATCCTCACGGGGGCAGTGACTGGGAATGCAGACTCCTGGCGGCCACGGTCGCTTTCTCAGTTCCAGGGCGGCAGCATGAGACAGAACAGCATCTGCTTTTCCGCAGCCCAGCAGGGAGACAGCTTTTCAGCCGTCAGAGGGCCCTACAGATGCAAAGCTACATTCCGTGATTTCATGATTAGCTCACATGGAAACAGAAGTAGGCTGCGAAGACCAGAAGCTGTGATGTGAAAAGGAAGGGCACGCAGAATTTTCCAGATGGAGCACGTCATGCTCAGTGCAGCTTTGCGGTCTGTTCTCCTCCCTGGAAGGCAGGACCCATCTTAACCCGAGCAGCGCTGTTACCACCTAAGCCGAGTCCCGGCACCCCAAGCCCAGACCGCGTCCTCCACTCTGGGCCCCAAGACAAGTAGGAGGCAGCGGTGCCTGGCGGGGCCATGGGGCCCGGGAGGGGAGGGCTTGGGAACAGGGACAGGAGGGGCCACAAGCCTGGAACGGGGAGTCTGGGTGGAAGGACCTGCACGTAGGATAATTGGGGCGGGAGGAGGGGTGAGGTGTGCAGTGCACGGCCCACCGTTCAGAACAGGTGGTCGTGTGCCAGGTGTGAGGATGGAAGCCTGCACAGGTGGGCGGCCTGAGAGCGAAGGGGCCCCACCACTGACCAGCATGAGTGTGGGATGACCTCGTGTGGCTGCGGTTTGAGGACTGCACCTCGCCCTTCTGGGGACCTTAGGGAGGGCTGGCGTGGGCACGTCTGTCTTTCAGGCTCCCCCAGCCCTTTGGGACCCCTTTCTCAACTGTCCCCTGGAAAGTCAGGGTCCACCCTGGAGGGACAAAAACCTTGTGGCCACCTCCCCTCGAAGTGCATGAGTCACAGAGAGCACAGCCCAGCCCACGGCGAGCTCCCAGAAGCATCAAGCAAGACAGCTGATGACTGGCTTGAATCCGCTTTGCAGCCGCTCACGTTATGACAGCTCAGGAGAGTTTAAGGGGTTGGTCGGGGACGGGGTTGCGTTCGTTTGCGTTTCCTTACTCGTCTTGACAAACTTAGATTTTTGCATAGGTGCTAGTGTTTATACCCAGTGAGAGGAGGGGGAACCCATTCTGTGCGTGACGGGTTTGTGCGTGCGGTGGGGCAGGAGCCCGACGGGGACCCCTGAAGACACGCTGCCGGCGGCATTCGGTCTCTTTGCAAAAACATCTTGAACGCCCACAACAGTGTTTCTCAACTCTCTGCTTTGGAAGTAAAATAAGGTGTAATTTCTCCGCCGGCTGAAGTGTCTGTGCTTCCTCCTTAGTGATGAGCGGTGGGGCGAGAAGGAGGAGGGGACGGCAGGTTAGCAGAGGCCACACATTCGAACAGAGAGAAGCGTCCGGAAACACTGGAGTAAAACAGTGCAAGATACCTGCAAAGACAGAGTCTTGGCCTTTGAAACGTGAGGAAAACATCCTCTGGCATCACATGTGGTGCAAGTTTAAGCCCCTGTGAAGCAACTTCTAAAATAAACACAACTCAGTCATGGATACTAGTAAATTATTTCCAGTCCTATCATTACATGAATCTATGAATAAAATTGGTTCTCTGAATTGTGCCACAGGGTAACGAAAGTTGACTGTTGTCAGGCTGACAGCGTTGATTTTGACTGTGCTGATTTTGACACACAGCAAAATATTCTCAAGCAGAAACAGGGCAAGAGTGGGAATATTAGTTCAAATTGCAGAACTTCATAAATACGCATATAAACCAGACTCCCAATGCAGTGGGCACTGTTCCTATTTTGCTTTTTTTTTAAATTACTGTTCTACAGGTAACTTCCCGATAATCTATGTGATTCCCCCTACATACCAATGAATCGTGCCCCTAAAGTTTACTTGTAAGTTGTTCTTACTTGAAACACATTTTCCTAGAGAAACAGTGTGATTAGTGGTATTCCCACCACACAATAAAAACTTCTAGTGCATGAGAAAGTTCCAGTTTTTACTCAGCAATGTCATAACCAGAAGGCCCTGTTAGTACATTACAGAAATCCCATTATAACAGTCAAAAGAGGGGAAAGCATGGGCGGCACACGGAAAAAGGGCAAAGAGGGGGGATCTGCCTTCGAAACTACTGGAACTGGGGACTGGATGCCAGCAAACAGCCTCCACCCCGTCCTCACCTCAATTCCCTCCTTTGTTGGCTAATATTGCTCTCCAGGGTCTCCCCGAGACATGGGACCAACTGACCATCAATTCGGGTCCTGATCCGAGAGCCCCCACCAGAGACTTGGGACCAGGTGTTCATCGGCCCAGGCACCTGTCCTGGAGCCCCACTGATAGAAGGGCAGAGATGGCCCTCCATCCTGTTAGAGGTCTGCACATCCTGGGGAGCTGTGACTGCTGTCCTGCGATGGGTACCTGGCACGGCCAGCACCAGAGGATGTGGGAGGTCCAATCAGCAGGCACACATGGCCGACAGACTTCAAGTCCATCCAGCGAGACACACGGCAAAGGAGTCCCTACAGGAGGAGGGGTCCTGGTACCGTCCGTCCAGCCTGACAGAAGGGCCAGGACCACTCTGTCTAGACCCGGAGAGAGGAGCTGGGCGGGAACTGGGGGACCGTCCACGCTGTCCTCAAGGTGGCAGCGAGGAAATGGGCAACACCTTCGCCCCAGGGGGAGAAGAGGGAAGGAGGCCCCGGGGCTGCCATCGTGAGAACTAACTAATGGTGTCTAAATATAGGCGATGCAGTGGTTAAGAATCCGCCTGCCAATGCAGGGGACACGGGTTCGAGCCTTGGTCCGGGAAGATCCCACATGCCGCGGAGCAACTAAGCCCGTGCGCCACAACTACTGAGCTTGCGCTCTAGAGCCCGTGAGCCACAACTACTAAAGCCCGTGCGCCTAGAGCCCGTGCTCCACAACAAGAGAAGCCACGACAATGAGAAACCCGCCCACCACAAAGAAAAGTAGCCCCCGCTCGCTGCAACTAGAGAAAGCCCGCGCACAGCAACGAAGACCCAACGCAGTCGAAACTAAAAATAAATTAAATAAATAAATAAATAAGAGGCGATGACCAGGAGGACAAGTCTATGATTTGGATTTTTAAATCCATATGATACAGGAAACACGTCCAGTCAAGATGCAGCCAGAGAAGCAGACTCCAGACCAGATGTTTCAACAGGGGGTATTCATGCAGGGATTGGGGGGTGTGTGGAACTGGGCTCAGGCCTGGCCGGTGTCTGGTTGGGCAGGGGGGCCTGAATGAAGCTGAATGTTTTTGTGACTGCTGTTTCTGGGGTGCTGCTGGTAGAAACAATGGACTTGAAAAAGGCCCTTCCCCTCGCCTCCTGCTTTGCAGTACCTGCCCCCTGTGCCCTACATGGGCAGAAGTTAGGAAGAATATGGCAAACTCCGTGCCTGGGGGGGCAGGATGGAGGGGAGGTGACTGAGGGCAACCCAATGCTGGCAGCGGGAGGGGAAGGGGTCTCAGCCACGTGGAAGGTCCCTCATCTCAGGGAACAGCGGACACTCAGGTTCAGCCGGTGTATCCGTGCGGGGATATGGGCTGAACATCTCAAAATCCTTCCACTTATTCAGGAGAAGCCAGAAATCTAGATTTTGTTGTGAAAATGTTTCAACTTAGCAAACAGCATTGACCCACCAGAGCTCCCTCCGGGCCCTCCTGGGTGTTGTTCTGTCTTCCAGTGAGATTCAAAGAGAAGAAGACGCAGGAGGGAAATTCTGCCAAAGACATTTTTTAAAATTAAGGGCTGGAGAAAGAAAGGAACTACAGACCCAGTGAAAAAAGGGGCGTGGTGATGCGTTAATATGGAAAGTGCTGCGAGAAGAGGGGCATCCCGCAGGCCAAGGACCCCGAAGGAGAGGGCTGAACGGCGTGCACACTGCGCCTGGTCCTGGTGGGAAGGGCTCCCGGGCCGCACGTTGGATCCGGGCCGGGGAGGCCGCAGCACATGTGTGAGGAAGAAGCAGGAGGGTGGAGGGAGGCGGGGATCTATGCCTGGTCCTCCGAGCCCTATCCCCCGTGGAGACAAAGGGAGAGAGGGGCGTGACCAAGGGAGCCCTGAGCCTGAAGGTCAAGGCTCCCCGTGAATGTCTCTGAGGCCCCAGGGACGCGACGCGGCTGGACGGTGGCTGTTGTCACCCATTCTCCACAGATGGCGTCCATGCAGCTGTGTCCTGGCTGCTGTCACACACACGTACGTGCACACGTACACGTACACAGACATGCACGTGCACACACACACACTTCACGAAACATCCACATACAGCATAAATAATTTTCCATTGCATTTTTATTTCTATGTGATAGATTCCCCAGTACGTGACTGTAGCATCTAAATGCACACATTTTGGCAAACCCCCTCCTCACCAGAATACACTCGAAGAGAATGGATTGGTGGCATCACAGAGGATCAGGACGGAAGTGTATAGTAGAATTTTCCAGACTGCCTTTTAAAACACTCTAACTCCTTAAATTTACATGAATAATATAAAAGAGCACCATTTTCCCAGCCATCAGGAGATGTTATTTTCCCTTCCTTAGTCTGAGGGTTGGGGGTAGAAATCAAATTGCTTCTTTTATTTGTGTTTCTCCAAATAATCATGTGTTTGGACATCTTTCTCAGACAGGCACTAGTTGGTTGGTTTCTCCTTAGGCAGCTTTCTAATAATATTAGGTGCTTCTCAGATGTTACAAATAATCATCTTAATCTGTCATTTGCATTAAAAATACTTTAGTTGTATATTATTTTCACATTGGCTTTATTTAAAGCATTGCTTTGCCATCAAAAGATGTTCACAGCTATTTGGGCAAAAAAAAAAAATCTTGCTTTGATGGATTTTAAATTCCTGATTAAGAATCATTCTCTCATTTGTAGATTCTACATGAAAACTGCAAGGTTTACCTCTGGGTGTTTCTATCACCCTCACCACTGTTATTATTATTCCGCATGTAATCCTCTGACCCACCTGGAATGATGTTTACGCCTGGTGTGACGTGAACCTCCTCTTCATCCAGACGGGACACTGCTAAGCCGGCAGCACTTACTATACAATCCATTCTTTTCTCCGAATCAAATCCCATAGACTAGGTTCTTTTCTCAATTCTCGATTGTCCTCTGATATGCTTTTCCATCCCTGGGCCAGTACCGTATTGATTTGATTAAAGCCATGGAAATAAGTTATCCTTCTGCATCAGGCATATTACGATTATTATTCTTTTTGTTTTCTTGACTATTCGTGGGACGTTATTACTCCATATAAACTGCAAGATCATTAAACAAGGTGCCTGGTAGTCTGACTGGAACTGCATTAAACTTTTACATTATGATTGGAAAGATTGGAGTTTTAGGTGTTCAGCATAACACCTAAAACTCCAATCCTGTCCTATAAGGACAGGCTGTCTTTACGTTACTTCACATCTTGTTTTATGTCCATTAAAAAGACTTTCTTTCCTTCCATTTAGGCCTTGTACCTTCATTTTCAAGATAATTCCTATTCACTTTATAGTTTTTGCCAATGTTGTAAACAAAATATTTCCCTCATTTCCGCTTCTAGGTATTTTATTTCTAGCATAGGAAAGACTATTGATTTTTGTGAACTTACCATCTGCCAAGTTAATTTACCAAAGTGGTGTAGTCATTTCTTTTTAAGCCAGTATTGGTGATTTGTGTTTTCCTAAACTATCAACCATTTCATCCAGATCTCAAAATAGTTACTGTACAGTTGTGCATGGAACGCTATGCTAAAATATCTTTTCATTAGTCCTACAGACCCTGATTGAATACCCAGTATATGCAGTTCTAATCTCTTTTAAAATCCGTTAAATGTATATGGTCTCTCTCTTATTTTTTCTTGATTAGATTTGCTAGACATTTATCTATTTTATTAGTCTTTTAGAAGAAATGGTTATTTAATTTATTTACAAAACCTACTTGATGCATCTCTTCTATTATTTTCTGCTTTCACTTTGATTTACCTGGGCATCCTAATATCTTTACTTCTGCTCTATTACTTGATTTCTATCTTCTTGAGCTGAATTCTTAGTTCACCCAATTTTGTTTTCTGTCTTGGAACACTGAAGTGTTGACAACTGGCGTCTTCTGAGTGCAGGTTTGCCCACAGTGGGCAGGTGCTGGCACCTTCTGTTTTCATCATCTGATCACAAATGCTGGTGACGTGAGTGCCTGTATGGTGAGCGCTGTGACCTGGACTGGGGGTCTGTGATGGGCTCCAGCACGGGCAGGGGGCACAATGCCCAGAGTGGACACAAGAGGGGCGGTCCTGTGACCAGAACAGGGCCTGCAGAGCTGCTCCTGGGACGGACATCGCTGCAGAACAGGACGGCGCCTCCTCTGTGCTCCGGGGTTGGGGCCATGAGGATGACCGCTACAGCGGTGCTGCTACTTCTGCTTCTCACTGTGTGGGGGGGAGAGTCAGCGCCGGGGACGCTGGGTACCGCAGGTGGCCCTGCCCGCCATGCCCACCGTGCCTGCCCTGTTCTGTGAGCCAAACGGCTCAGCAGCTGGTTGGGGCTCTCCTTCTGTCTCCAGTAGTTTTCTAAGATAGACTGTAATTTGAAATTATGGGCACCTTCTTTCAATTTGATCAATAAGAAAATAAGATGTGTTCAGGTGGGAACCTCCCAGTGGTACATACTTCCTCTCACTTTTTCCATTAATGCTAAGCTTTTGCTCATTGTGGGAAGCAGCTGGTCCACAAGACATCTGACTCATGGAACTGAGATTTTTCTCTGAGCCTTTGTAGTGTTCATTTCCCCCCGGCGCTCCATGGAGCCTGGGAGACGAAATGCATTTTTTTGCCTAGTAAGGGAAAAGTTGTCTATAACTTACATTATTGCTTCATTTGCCTACTTTTGTCTGTCTTCCCTCCCCCCCACCTCGCAACATGATAAGCATCGTGACCACAGGAGATGTGACCTTCTTTACTCACGATTATGTCCCCCGTTACTAAAACAGTATCTTACACAAAGTAAAAGTCTCAAATAATTGTGGAAAGACAATAAAACTCATACTCATCAACAAAACTATCAAAATTCCAGGCCTCCAATCCGAAATTGATAAACATGCAGGAAAATACCACCATAACTCCAAGAAGATCAGTCAATAGAAAAATGCCCAGAAATGACAGAGATGTTGTAATTTGCAAACAAGGACTTCAAAACAGCTATTATAACTGTGCTCAAGGATTTAATAAAACACATGGTCATAACGAACAGAGAAATAGAAACTATAAAGAAAAAACCAAATGAGACTCTTGCTAAAACACACACACACACACACACACACACAATAACCACACTGACTAATACACTGTATGGAATTTTGAGCATATTAAACATAGCAGAAGCAAATAAAATTGAACTTGAAAATAGAGCAGTAGCAGTTTTACTAAGGAAAACACAAAGAAAAGAGAAATATTGAAAAAATTTAACAGAGTCTCAGTTACCTGTGGTACAATATTCATCTGCCTAAAACACCCAAAATTGGACTTCTAAAAAATGGGATAAAGGAAAATATTTGAAGAAATAAGATTTTCTTTCTAAAGTTGGTAAAAACTTTAAAATCTCACCTAAAGATAATTGTGGGGAAAGGTTCGTACTGGCCCGATAAGGAACAACAAGAATATCAGAAAGAAAAAAAACTGCAGTTGATTGAAACTTTTCAAACATATAAAACTCATATGTTCACAATGATGGCCCAAAAGTACATCCGTATTGGTCAAAATGGGGAGACTGCTAGAGCCAGCTCTTCACCTTGAAATTAAAGAGAAGAAGGTCAAATGTTATCTTCCCGTATTTAAACTGAGGAGAGAAAATTCTTCTTTAGAGAAAAATCCCAGCCATTACTCAAAAGTGAAGTTAGAATTAGAAAATCACCATTTGTAAACTCTCAGTGATGTAAGATCTATTATGACGGCCTCGGGATGTTTGCTGAATGGACCTTATGATCTACTCAATAGTCATAAGTGGCAACTCCTCACGTCATCTAGTGAAGGGTGATTGGGGGTCAGGGACATCAGGAGGACCCCACCAGCCTCAGTCCCATTAAGATGTAAGTGCCCCCCAATGCAATGCAGTAGCAGAAACTGGCTCCACTTGGGAAGAATTCCTAAGAGAAAATTGAACTAGAATCAGATCAAGCCCAAGATCCATCTAGCAGTTTACATGAAATACAGGGAAAGACAGACAAATCAAAAGACACCAGTTTCTCCAACAAATCAATGATTTATAAAGGAAGATGAACAGTCGTATGAAATAAAAACCTGAAAAAACCTAGTCACAAACTCAGAGAATAAACCAGCTATGAAAAGACACCTTGAAGACAATAGGGAAATTTTTAATATGGATTGGAAATTATAAAACATCAAAGGATTTATTTCTGTGACCTTCCTTAGATGTGATTGTGGCATTGTGGCTTTTGTAAGAGATGGATAGATGGATGGATAGATAAATGGATACAGGTAAAGATACCTGGATACAGGTAAAGATACAGATTTTATATGTGTGTGCATCGTAAACGCATATAATGAAGCATTTATGTTTAAGATGCTATGGTGTCTAGAATATGCTTTAAAATATTTGAGAAAACATTTGAGGAAATATTGGCACAATGTTTTTTTAAAACTGGAGTGGTGTATACATTGGTGTTTATAATACTAGTCTCTCTTCTCTTTGAAATCCTTTATAATAAAAAGTTAAAACAATTTGTTGAATAAAAGAATAAATTAATGAATGTGTCACAAGGCTGTGCAGGGTGCCCACCTTGAATATAAAGAATTAGGTAGGAGTCAGGGAATGTAATCAGTTGTTAAAATTATGCTATTCAGTAAAAAAAAAAAAAAAAAAGGAAAGAAGATGTCTACAGCAAGGATAAAAGTATTGCACAGAATGAATTAATTAATTAAATAACTTCATGTCTATGGTCTCTTCTGGTTCTGGTCATGCTCCCCTGATTCTAAACTGGAAAAAAAACATGACAAAACTTGAAGAAACCATCTTTTTGCATTAAGTTATTCAGGTCAATGAACGAACCTTTAAAAGTACCAAAAAAGAAAAAAAAAAGCCAAGAAGTTTACAATGAAAATATGAAAGATGCCCAGGGGACAGGACATGAAGTAGAAAGACTCAGGCAAATTTGAGCTATATGATAATATATAATAAAAGTTAAAAATTAGGGTGGGCCCTAATTACTGGGCCCCTGATGCAGTATTTGGAGACCTGAGTGTGTCCAGGGCACACTGCTGCGGGCGGCTCAGGTGGGAGCACTGGGCAGAGACTCCCTGGAAGGGAGGGACTCCTGGCTGTTTGCTCAGCTCACGGTGGTCTCGGGGTGTTTGCTGAAGGACCGAGTGGGTGTCAGAGGGCACAAGACCCGTGGCTCTTGAGGAGTCTATTGATGGGGCTGGGTTTGCCTTGCTCAGAGAAGACTAAGAGGATGTAGGGAAAAGCCCTTCAAATATTTGAAGAATTTTCAAGTAGAAGAAATAGTTTTCTTGGGTATATGTGTGTGTCCTCCAGCCGCTGAGCTGAAACCTGTGTCAAGAAGCAAGAGAGGGCTTCCCTGCTGGCACAGTGGTTGAGAGTCCGCCTGCCGATGCAGGAGACACGGGTTTGTGTCCCGGTCCGGGAAGATCCCACATGCCGCGGAGCGGCTGGGCCCATGCGCCATGGCCGCTGAGCCTGTGCGTCCGGAGCCTGTGCTATGCAACGGGAGAGGCCACAACAGTGAGAGGCCCACGTACTGCAAAAAAAAAAAAAAGAAGCAAGAGAAAGATTACAGCTCAATGTATGGATGACATTTTTTGTGCTTAAATGTGTGCTGTTATAGGTTGTTCCTGACGATCCCGGCCACGTAATAGTAACAGGAGCTGCTTATGCATTAGAGACTGCTCTCCCTGGCTCCCAAGCAGAGGCAGAAAAACCTGGACAAAGAATTTGTGAGGGGAGATTCCAGGACAGGTTACACTCTCCAACTTGGGATTCTGGGATTCTCCCCCGAAAATTGGGAATCATCAGTTGTAGGGGTGTGTGTGAGAGACAGAGACAGAGAGACAGAGAGAGAGAGACAGAGACAGAGACACAGAGACAAAGAGAGACACAGACAGACAGAAAGAGACAGACACAAACACAGAGCAGAGACAGAGACAGAGAGACAAAGACAGACAGAGACACACACAGAGACAAAGAGAGACACACAGAGAGAGAAAGACAGAGACATACACAGAGACAGAGAGACAGAGACAGTTAGAGACACACATAAAGACAGAGAGAGACACAGACAGAGACAGACACTGAGAGGAAGGGAAGAAGAAGGGAGGGGGGAGTTTGCATCCACGCTCTCAGCCCTGGGGGTGTTTTAACACAATCCCTTCATTGCATTGTAAAGAGGACCACAGGAGTTGTACAAAGTGCCCAGGAAAACATCAATTGATATAGAAAAAAACAGGGCATTTGTTTCTTAAGACCCATTGAGGAAGAGTCCGAACAGCACCCCTGGAGGACCTATTTTATTTTTCTGCCTAGAAAGGAGGTGATGGAGGGTAACACCCTTTTCCTCCATTTCTGGGTGGTAAATGCTGCTTGTATCGTCTCATTTCTTGGCTGGCTTTATTAATAAATAATTGAAGATGGCATGTTGGCTTCAGCACTGGAATCCCTACGTTAAGGACAATAAAGTAAATGGTGTCATGTAGAGATGCATTATTAATTAGCAGCTACCGTCTCAGTAATATCCTGACAAGCACAGAAGTGCTTGACTTAACCTCGCCTACATTCTTTGTTCTTCCATTTTTCAAGACCTCTTGATAAATTCCCAGAAATGACGCTCCTGGCAGCGTCTTTCAGAGAAGGGTGTGGCTCTCCTCTGTGGCATCTTCCCTGCTGTCCTCTTCCGGGTCCTGTGTCCCTCCCAGACTCACCTCCGTGTCCCTCGTGCATTTGGTGGGGGGACCGGCCGGAGGGGCTCGTCCTCACTGCAGGCTGCCCCCCTGGTACCAGGCCTGACCTTGGGTGAATGTTGTCATTGCTGGGGGCTGGGCTGTGGAGCCAGCTGGTGATTTCACAGGAGTCCTGAGAGGGTAGAGACCCCTGAACCCCAGCACTTTAAGGACAGGTGGACACACCCCTCCAGGGCTACACCCCCTTAACTGCTGAGGTGACCTCTCAGAGTGTCCAGACACCGCCCTGTCTTCACCCTGGCCTCGCTGGTCCCCCCGGGGCCTTTCCCGCAGGGTCAGAGGCTGGGGGACAGGGAACTGTCGGCTTAGGTGCCTGCAGAACAGAGTGGGTCCTGGGATCCAGGAAGTTGGCATGTAGGGCCACCTATGCTGGGCAGGGGCTCGAGAAGAGGGAGCATCCCTGCCCCCAGGAAGTAACACATCAACCCCGCCCCTGCCAGGGCACGGACCGTCAGCCGGGGATCCGCAGCTGCCCTACATTTCTGGAGAGTAAGAGGGATTTTAGACGCATGTTGGGAAACAACCGTCTGTGTTGGAACTTCGCTGACAACCTAGGTGACCCTGCGACTTCACTGAGAAACAGGGAGCAGTGTGTCTGCTGCCAAACCCTCGGCACTGTCACCGGTTGGTTGTTGCCAAATGCAGTGGAGCCCAACAGACCTGCCCGGGAACCCGGCTGGGTCAGTAGGGGTGATTCAGGGAATCAGCCCAGGTCTTCATCTCCACTTCCACAAGATGGGACATATAACATCTATCCATTAGAATGAGTAATCATGTGTAATGGCTTCATCTATCACAAAACCTGTCACATGCTCAAAACATCCCATAAATCATCGTAGAAAATGATAACGGTATTCCCATTATCTGTGTCTGCTGCTTCAAAAGCTATCTTCTAGGCCCCGAAGGGAAGATGCCCTGGTTTCCCTCCTCCTGTGTCCTGTGGAATCTATCCCAGAATAGGCACTGATAGGTTCTCGAATTGTGTCTGCCGGCTGTGGCCCCTTAGCACCAGCACCCCCAGACCAGGGTGGCATCTAGATATGGCCACTGTCTTCCCACCACAGCCCCAGGTCAGCTTGGAATGGGCACCCCTGCAAGTCACCCAGTGGGTTGGACTTGCCAACACTGCCTTTGTTGTAGGCGGTACCCTGTTCTCTTACCTGTTCTGGGCCCCTCGCCCCAGCCAAAGCTCTCCATTTAAAGCAAAGGCAGGGGGACACCCACTTCCTGGGGGGGCAGTTCCATGAACCACACCCCCTCCCCCAGGATAGACCACTGGGTCCTGGCCCTGGAGTTCAGGCTTCCAACTGAGTCTGAGGGCCTTAGTCTGTAGATAAGTAGATAAACTACTTATAACCTCGGCAGTTAGCATCCACCCTAAGAGAAAACAGCTGAATCCACAGACACAGGACACATAAAAGTGACTCAAGTCACTCACTCCCACCGGGCTGGGCCACCTCAGCAAGGAACCCAGGCCCAGTGAGTCCCCCACATCACAAGGCTCCCCAGCAGCATCCCCCCCCCCGGTTGTCCTGTGCATCTGCACTCATCTGCCTGGTGACCGTCAACTCACCTCCAACCTCATTCTCACTTCCGGGATCCATGGACCTGCCTGGCTCTTCTGACCCCTGGAGCATAATTATTCTCTCTGCTCTGGTTTGCTAAATGAATGATGGAGGAACCAAGCTGTGTGGGTTTGGGCAGGAATAATTAATCATGCTACTCTCCCGTATGAATTCCAAACCTGGACCCTCACCTGGACTGGACCCTCACCTGGAACCAGAACTAGCATAGACCTCTCTTTCCCAGTTCTTCCTGCATTTCCTTACCCAATTTTTTTAACTTTAAAAAAAAATTTTATTGGAGTATAGTTCATTTACAATGTTGTGTTAGTTTCAGGTGTACAGCAAAGTACATTCTTTTTCAGATTCTTTTCCCATATAGGTTATTACAGAATACTGAGCAGAGTTGCCTGGGCTATATAGTAGGTCCTTGTTGATTATCTATATTATATATAGTAGTGTGTATATGTCAATCCCAATCTTCTAATTTATCCCTCTCCCCATGTTTCCCCTTTGGTAACCATAGGTTTGATTTCAAGATCTGTGAGTCTATTTCTGTTTTGTAAAAAAGTTCATTTGTATCATTTTTATTAGATTCCATATATAAGTGATATCCTATGATATTTGATTTGTCTGACTTACTTCACTTAATATGATAATCTTTAGGTCCATCCATGTTGCTGCAAATAGCATCATTTCATTCTTTTTTATGGCTGAGTAATATTCCATTGTATATACGTACCCCATCTCCTTTATCCATTCTTCTGTTGATGGATTGGAAAAGATGAAGTTAAACTGTCACTGTTTGCAGATGGCATGATACTATACATAGAAAATCCTAAAGATGCTACCAGAAAACTACTAGAGATCTTCAATGAATTTGGTAAATTTGCAGGATACAAAATTAAAACACAGAAATCTCTTGCATCCCTATACACTAACAAAGAAAGATCAGAAAGAGAAATTAAGGAACACTCCTCACCCAGTTTGAGGCTGAGCACTCAGAAGACGGTAGCAGTGGGTGGTTGACGCACCTCCTAGAAGCAGCAGGAGCCATGAGGGGCCCTGTCCTGGGAGGCCTGGATGGACGTCAGCACCAAGGCCAGCTCCCGTCCAGGCAATTCCCCTGCCCCAGCTTTGCAGGCAGCCTTGGGCCGCTCACTCTCTTGGATACCAGGAAAATGGAGCTGGTGGACTAATCCCAGGGAAGCTTTAAAGCCTTCACCTAGTATCACACTCACCAGGCTCACCAACTCCCTCCATCCCCCTGGGGGTTTCTCACCTGCCTGTGTATGGTGTCCATTAGGAGGAGGACTCATGGCAATTTACAGGAGGAAACTTAATTCCTGAGATGGAGAAAAGTTGGTCAAGACTTTCTGTGAGTCTTTTTCATTACATTCCTTCTGAAGCTTTTATTAATTTAGTGGGGCTTCTTAATTAAAGTCTCGATGAATAATTGAAGCGTAGTTTTTGATTATGCCAGAGTTGGTGCCATTTTGAGGTGTAATTGTAACTAATAAATTAGTTAAATAGGTAAGATGATGAAATCCTGTCTCAAGAGGGACACTCATAAGTTCAAGAATTTATCTACATGTCATTCAGAAAATTTATGCAGAAAAAAATAGATGATCAGAAGGAAAACCAGACCATAGCTTATTAATCAGCTAGTTCTGCTCTGTAAGTGCTGCAGTTCTCGAATAATTCACCACCATCTCAACGGGAGAGGGAGAAGGGGCGTCACTGCTTCTCCCAGGAACCCTCGCCGATTTCCTCCAGTCCCCGCGGGCACCGTGCTAAGGCTCCCAGAGGCGCCTCGCTGGGTGGTCTGCGGTCCCAGAGCTTCAGGGAGACCCTGTACCCAGTGATGGTGGCCGAGCCTCTGCCTCTGTGCTTCCTCTCACCCTCACTCTCTTTCTCCTCCGCACTTCTCTGTAACCCCCTAAGCAAAGCCACGTACATACCTCCTACAGCTTAGGGAGACAATTAAGGGAGAGGAGCAAGGGTGTGATGCACCAGAGGCAGCCAGGCCCGTCGGGTGGGATGGGAGGCTGCAGGCATGTGCTCCCCCCCACCTCCATCTCTCTTCCCACACAAATGAGAAGCAGGGTGTGAGAGGAGACGCCTCTCTGCCTCAAAGCAGGTCCTGGAGCGGCTCCAGAACCCGGAGGCTTCGTCAGCCTCCTAGAGCCACAAGAAGCAACCAGTGATGAATTATCCACCCCGCTCGGTCGATAGTTGGGAAACAAATTCATGCCCAGTGAGAAAGCCCTTCTCCTCTGGATTCCTGGGGCCAGCAGACACCTGCTCCATCAGCCACTGAAGCGAATGCTTAGTGAGTGCCCTGGAAGCAAACCACACCTGTGTGCTGGGCACAGGGGGCTTTTGCTATGAAGGCTGGTCTCATCCCCCATAAGCACTCGAGGAAGGTGTAGCCCTGGCTGGTCTTCACTCCTAGAAGCAGCTGGCAACGAAAACAATCAAAATCTGAGAAGATACCACTGGTATCACTGGTGACATAGTAAGCACCTCCTCAGCTGTTTGTAGGAAGTGTGCCACACGTCACGTAGGGCAGGCTGCACCACCCTGTCTTCTCGTTGTCTGATTAGCTCAGACTTGCCTGCTGGTGGTCCAACAGCACACGCATCAGATCGCCAAAACTGCTCATTAAAACGCAGCTCCCTGGACCTCACCCCAAGCAGGACCCCAGGCCTGGTCACCCACATTTGGTGGGTGGCTGTTACACACCGAGGTTTGAGAAACACTGACACACGTTCATCTGTCCTGCTAAACCAAGGACTGTTTCAAGGTGGGGATGACCCATTTGGTTTACATGTTCTCGGCACTTTCTAGCACCTTGGAGGGTGGACGCCAGCTGATTCTCCAACCCCTCCCAGCTGCGGGCCGGTTGGTCCCAGGATGTGCATCTTCGTGAGTGGCTCTGACCCACCCGGCCCCCACCATGGGGTCCAACACCGCACACTGGGGCCAAGCGGAGCTCAGCAAGGCCGGCAGCACCGGGCAGGGGCTGGGGGTTCTGGGTGCTTCCTTCTAGGAGCAGGAGGGGAGGTGGCCGGTCTCAGGCAACCCCATTATTGGGTCCTCACCTCACTGGGCTGCACAGCCCACTGCTCTGTCCTTCCGGGACCCCTCCCAGGACTGGGTGGCTAGACTGGGAGATGTCGGGGGCTGGGGGCTAGGAACCCAGCTATGACACCATCTCAGAAAAGGGCTCAAATTCTCTGAGTCTTGGTTCTCTCACCCACAAATTGGGACAGTAATAGAACCGACCTCTGAGGTTTGGGGTGAAAATTGAATTGATTGCAACATCTTGGGAGAGAGAAGGGCCCGTCTCAGTCGGTGCCCCGTGCGAGCCCGGTGCCCATCACCCGTCCACCTGCATAAATGACTCCTACCCTGAGCCTCACCTGCGTTCACCTTTCCTGCTCCCTGGGCACACAACCCCCCGGGGACCTCAGGATCTCCGTGCACGGGGCAGCCGATGGAGGTAGGGGCCGCGGGGGCCTCTGTCTGCTGAACCAAGACCAGGAGGGCCTTCGTCCATGGGAATCAGGTTCGGGGTGAATGCACGGCTCAGAACCTTGGAGCCAGAAGCCAGACCCTTGATGGCGACTCTGCTGCCCCTCTGGTTCTCCCGTCTCTCTGGTCTTCTGACCTCACCTGAGACCTTCCTACTCAGCTACAAACCACCCGAGTCGTCTTGGAGCTGACACGGAGGCTGTCCCAGCCACTCAGGCTCAGGCCGCCCGGATGCTCCGGGTTGGGCTGGGGTCTGACAGAGGAGGCCGGTGGGGGGCTGGGAGGGGCCGGGGGAGCATCTCCCAGAAAGGAGTGTGGTGGCGGGCCGTGGCTGACTTCCCGGTCAGATCCCTGGAGGTGTGAGCTGGGGGTGCCGAGAGCTCCAGCCCAGTGCAGGGAGGGAGTGGAGAGCAGGGGAGAGACCTGGGGTGGGCTTCGGTGAGGGGTGTTTAGAGGTGGCTTGGGAATCCTCAGGCAGGTCAGTGTTTGGAGCTGTCCAGGGAGGCCGCGGGGGTGAAGAAGGGGTCTGGAGGGAGCTGGGAAGCAGCAGGGTTGTCCTGTGTCCTGCGGGAGGACAGGTGTCCCCCCACCCGGGAAGGGGCTGAGGGAGGAGGGGGGAGGGACTGTTGGGGTGTAGGGAGTGTGGTCAGAGTCCTCCCCAGAAGTTCACGGTTCCGTCGCTGGTAGCTTCCCTCGGGCAGGCGCCGCTGCAGAGGGGTGGGGGTGAGCCTACAGCTCACAGGGAGCTCAGGGGCCCGAGCCCACCGCCTGCCCTCCTCTTGCTCCGCGCCCCCCCACCCCTGCAGCTCAGGCTCCCATGGCCAGCTGTGCGTCCTGCGTCTCCTCCCGCCCTGCATGTCTGGGCTGATGGATGGAGAGGAGGTTTTCCACGCAAACCCGCCTCCAGTTAATAGTTCTTTAAACGTGTGATGTTAAGAGAAGGTTCCATCAGAAGTTCCCCTTTTGTTGAGCTGGAAAAGCACAAAGCCGCCTCTACGGTTTAACAGAGCTGCCCTCCCTCCCATGATTGGGGTTCTCTGAGAAGCCACATGGAGGACCTCTTCTGGAAGTTTCCGTGGGGCGAGATGAAGTCAGATGAGCCGTGTCAGGGTCACCACCTCTGGCCCAGACTGATCGAGGGCTTTGTTTTCAAAGGCACGGAGACGAATGTTTATATGTGTTCTTATTTACACGTGTTCACAGCAACACAGATCACTGAACACGAGCATTGATCAGACATGTTCCTGGTTGCCATATGTACCAAAGTCACGCCCACATTTGTCAGGTGCACCAGGACCCATTCCTGGACTCTTGTTCGCTCTGGGGACCTGACAGTGAAGCCACATGAGGTGACCACCTTGTTTCTGTTACAGCGTCTGTGTAACTTAGTGCCTGATTATTTAATATTCCTCCAGGCACCATGAATTCTTTTTGTATTTTTTGGCTGTTCTGAGACATCTATTCCACCTATTCCTAACAATAAATCTGCTGGGGCTTCCCTCCTGCATTGACTCTATGTATTAGTTTGGGGAGAACTGACTTTTTTTATTAAGGCTTTCTCTCTGAGAATGTGGGATCACGTCTGCTGTGGACTGTGGACTGTGGACTGTAAGTAAGTTTAAGCCCCTGTCTGAGGTGTTTCCTTACAGCTGCCCAAGCTGAAGAAGAAACTACCCACTTGCTCCCATAGGTGTTTTTAATACCAAATCCATACCTATTTTAAATAAATTCTGGATTTTAATTTCCTACTCCTCATTTGCTAATATAAGGACTATCTATAGATTTTTAAATTTTATCTTATATCCAGCAAATTTTACAAAATTTTTAAATTACTCCAGCCGTTGTTTTTTCTTTTTATTTTATAAAATAATCTCTTTGGTTTCTTAGCTGTACAATGAGATCATTAACTAAAAAGATGTCTCGGCTTCACCAATGTTTATACCAATTACTGAATATTTCTCTTATTACATCTGGAGCCACCAAAGCACGCTGTATAATAGTGACAGAGGCCCTCATTTCACAGGAGATGCCTTGGTGTTTTACTGGCTTGCAGACGGCCGCCTTCTCACTGTGTCCTCACCCAGCCTTTCCTAGAGAGAGAGAAATCCGGTGTCTCTTCCTCTCCTTATAAGGACACCAGTCCTACTGAATTAGGCCCACCCTTGACTCCACTTAACTTAATTCTTCTTAAAAGGCCCCATTTCCAAACAGTCACATAAGGGTTTAGGGCTTTAACATATGAATTTGGGGTGGCAAGCCAGAAAAAAAGACCTCACCAGGAAGCAACCCTGCCCACCACCGGGTTTGGACTCCATGCTCCAGAACTCAGCATGCTGTTAAATTACCCGTCCGTGTGGACTTGATGGAGCTGCCCTAGCTGCTCCGGGTCTCATGGGCTGAAGCTCTTCATGGTCGCATCCGCCTCTGGAGACGGATGCCCCTCCAGGCTCCCTCAGACGGCTGGCAGGGTCCGTCCCCTTGCTGACCTGTACCTGGGGACACGTGTTCCTGCCAGCTCCTGCCTGGGGCCACTCCCAGCTCCTGGAGGCCGTCCACATTCCTTCCACGTGGCCCGCGGCAGGCCCAGCGTGGGTGCTGATGCTGCTTTGAGGTCAGCAACATGTCTCTGTGGTTTCCTCCTCTGCCTCTAGCCTGAGAAAATGCTCGGCTCTTAAAGAGCTCGCCTGATTAGGTCAGGCCCACCAGGATAGATACGAGCAGGGCCCTGCGGGGCTCCTGGGTGCAAAAGGCTTTCTGTGTCCCCCATTTCTTTGATTACCGGAAACAGGCTTCCTTCAGCCTCCATGACCTTCCCTGAGTTCCAACGGGGCAGATTCAAGCAGTTGTTAATTAGGGAAGGGAGGGGATGCAGACACAGGGAGAAACAAACAGTCAAGAGGGAAACAATAGTGCAGCCTTGGGGCAGGATCCTGGTCCCCCCTTGAGGGATACACACAACGCTGTCTTTGAGCTGTTTCACAGATAAAACCCCCTCCAGGTGGAAAAGTTAACTGTCTGCTGCCCACAAGCACTGAGACCCCAGACCTGTTGGAACCAGAAGATTGGGGATGCTGACTCCCAATTACCTCACCACCAGCCAATCAGAAGAATGTCCGTGAGCTGACCACGCCCCCTCATTGAATCATGACTATAAAACTTCTCACTACCTCCTCCAAGTTGGGACACATAGTTGTTCAAGGCAGGAGCCTGCTGTGTCCCCCTTTGTCTGGCAAAGTAAGAAAGCTATCCTTTTCTACTTCACCCAAAACTCTGTCTCCGAGATTCAATTCGGCACCGGTGTACAGAGAAGCTGAGCTTTCAGCATTAGGATCATCTCCCGTTTTCCCCAAAGCATAACATAATCACGGGATTGATCTCTCATTATATTCACAGTTTCTGCCAACATTCAAGGGGTGGGGATCACACAGGGCTATACAGCTGGGCTATCTTAGAACTCTGTTGCTACAACTTTTATTAGGAATAAATTGTGGATTTTATAAAACGTCTTTTTTTCTTTTGGAATTTGTTAGGATATTGTATTATGTTAGTAGATTTCCTGGTCTCTAACACTTTTTGCATGTCATATTAAACAACCTGCCATATCCCTGCTTTTTAAATGTTTAAGATTTTCTAGGTGGGTAACTGCAATCTATTTTTTATATATTCAACAAATATGACAAAATGTGAGTTTTCTATTTGAAGAATATAAATTATATGGTTTATATTCATGACCTCTATATTCTTTATTTATTCACTACTAGAGCTGTATAATTCCAAAACAGGTACATTCAGATATTCCATATGCTTTTTTTTTCATGTTTTTCTGCCTTTTCTAGTAGATTTTTCTCTACATATTTAGTTGTTATACTGTTTGTTCCTTAACAGTTTACGCCAAGTCAATTCAATTTCTTATAAATTAGGCCATTTATCATTATATAATGACCTACTTTCCTCTTGTATGAAGTTAAGATTGTCATTCATTTATAGTCAACCTTTCTATGCCACTTGATCTTAAGTCTTTCGTATAAACTGTAGAGTGAGTTTTGTTATCTAAATCAGTCTATCATTCTCTGTCTCTTAAAGGAGATTTTATTCTAGTCACATTAATACCTCATTAATAATCTTGATTCTGTTTCTTCCTTTTTCCTATTTTATCTACTTTCCACTCTACTCTTTCTGTACTCTTTTTTCTCCCCTCCTTTTTGAAGTTTTGTCAAGTTCTTGTTTATTATCTCTCTTTTTTTCTTTCAACTTTGAAAGCCCTGCTTCCGGATTTCACTGGCGGTCATCATGACTTCCTGGCCCACATGTGCACACACAAGTGCCGGCCGTCGTCGTCTCTGACCACTCAGCATCTCCCTGCAGACACACCCGGGCTGGCCACCTGGAGCAGGTGAGGCTCAGGTCCCCAGGCACCCAGTGTCAGCCGACCCTCAGCCAACCCCAGACAGGTCCCCGAGCCCACTTAGGACAAAGAACCACCAGTCCAGCCTGTCCAAAACCCCCCAACCCCAGAATCATGAGCCGGGACCAACGTTCACTGATGCCCCCCGCACCACACCCCACAAGCTACCAATTTCCCACGAACACTTTTCCTCAAACACCAAAGAACCTACTGGAAAGACACATAGTTTTGTTCACAAAATCAATCAAAAGAAATGCTTTATTTCTAGTCCACACAGGGAAACTTAAATGAAATATAAACTCTTAATCAGATGCCTGGTAAAGCAGAAAGAATCTTCACTCCAGGCACTAAATCTGTCTTGACATTTACAACTTCATTAAACAATGAAACCAAGTCACAGTTTGTACCTCATAGAGGATGACAGTCCTGAAATCCAACCCCAAATTCAAGGAATATTTACACAGTTTAAGGACATGAGATGGAGGCTTAAGGGTTTTATCTCAGACTCAGAAAGTTAGCGAACGTTATATTTATCCAATATTTATTCAAATGAACGACGGCACTTTGCTTTGAGTGTGACAAGGAAGGTTTAGGATAAAGACGACGCTGTGCCCAAAGTCCCCAGGTGGGGCCCCATAACCGCCAGAAAAAACCACAGTGCCCTGGAGGTTAAAATGTGCAAGTGGTTTGAACAGCAGCAGGGGATGGTCCCTACCGCAAACCCTCTGGGGCAGAGTCAGCAGCCCTCCCAGGAAGGACCTCCGTGGGCCACTTCCAAGGGCTGTGCTTGTCCATCCCACTGTCCAAGTGAAGCTGGCACTGCCCCCTCCTCCCGTAAACCCTGAGACCCTGAGGAAGTGATGCCCTCACGCCTCGGGCAGAACTCTGAGACCCCGGCAGAAAGAAAGGCTTTTCAGGGACACCCCTGGTGTCTGGTGACAGACAGGGGAGGCCCCAGGACATGGTTTCGGGGAAAGAAGAGCCAGCTGTAACGGGGCTGCCGCCGCACCCAGTCCTGGCCGCGCCCCCAGACACGGACCCATTCCAGGGTAAGGCTGAGACCCTGGAAGGATGGCCAGACCCACGGCCCCCACCTGTCCGGGATGGGCCATCTGTGACTCAGCCACGCAGCTCAGTCCACGCGAGCCGGGAAAGAGGCGCCCACTCAGCCAGGGCCCCAAGTCCTGAGCGGTCAGGGCCGGTGTGGGCGGGCGTCCTGGACGGAGCTCTCCTGCACCCCCTCTGCCGGGCTCGCCCTCGGTTTGCTCCCTCTGTCAGGACAGGACTAGCATTCTGGACTCCGCACCCACCTCAGGCCCATCAGGCGCCCTGCCGGGTCTGGGGGTGTGCATGGACCGGCACGAGGATCCCGCCGCGGCCGCGGTCTGCCTTCTCCATGAGCCCCCGCTCTGGACAGGAGGCCTCTGCGGTTCCTGGGGGAGGACCCTGCCTGTCCCCGCACCGCCGGGCTCCTCAGGGGCCTCTCAGAGGCGGTTGCAGCTCGTGGCAGCCCCACGGGTCCTGGGTCACCCTCTGGGGCTTCTCTGGAAATAGGGTTTGCAGTTCGTGACCCTCCCGCCAAGTCCCCCTCCACCTGAAGCCCCGGGCCCCTATTCTCCCTCCTGAAGGCTCTTGACAAGGGGTTTGCTAGAGGGACTGGAGGTCTGGCAGTGGTTGGTCTGGAGATCACTTGAAGGTCCCTGGCCACACCTGGGCTGGGGGAGGAGAGGCAGTTCTGGAACATCTGTGAGGGCTCTGCCCGGCTCCCCACCACGGAGTCTGCAGCACCAGGCTCCTGGGGGGCGCGTCCCCAAGAGGAGCACCCTCAGCTCTCAGGCTACGTCTCAGCTGCTCACACAGCTACCCAGGAGTGGGTACACCTCCGGGGACCCCCCATCTGCAGGGCAAGAAGACCCTCTCCACTCCGCACCCCAATCAGACTCCTGAAGGTGGCCCATGGGGAGCAGTCAGGATGCTGGGAGCCACGTGGACAGACAGGCAGTTGGCTGGGACCGTGGAGGGTCCAAGTGTGACAAAGGTCCCAGAGCAAACCCCAAGGCCTGACCCCCTGGCCCCACCAGAACTGTTTCCACCGTGAGGGGCCATACCCTCAAGGACACTAGGCCTGGTCACTCCCCTTAGGCTCTCCTCCCCTTCCCGGGCCGCCCCTCCTGGTCTCCCTGGCCATTACTTGACTACACAACACGCTTCTGCCTCAGGACCTCACGAGCTGCCCTCTTGCTGGAAATCCCAGGCTAACCCCACCAGCCACGTTGCACCTCTGCCCGCAGCTCCCAGCAGCCTCATTTGCTGGGTCTTTCTCCCAGGACCTGCCCCCCAGCCCCTGCTAGAAGGCAAGGTCCCTCGCGGACGCATTTGCAGGACTGCAAGCCCAAGGTGGACCTTGCAGCTGGGACTCCAGCTGACCACAGACCTGCCAGGTGAGCTGCCGACACCCTGTTTACTGGGTTCAAATCGGGAGCAAATAGGGACGGGCCACATCGTCCCCGGGGACGGTCCCAGACTCCTGGCCTAGAAAAGTGTGTGCAGAGGCCTCCAGAAGCCACTGTCCACTGCGCCTCTTGTCCACGTGTGGTAACAGGCACTCATGAGCTATTTTTTAATACACCAGCAGAAGCCGGGTGATTGAATGTGTTATTACCAATGATGGCTCGTGATCGTCAATTACTTAACAGAGAGAATCAAAGTACAAATTGCCGGGTTCACTCAATTACTGCTAAAATGGAATAAAAGCATTTTAATTGTAATCAGAACGTACACTTTCCAGAGTGGATATTATAGGGAATAATGATCAGCCATAAATACTGTCACCCATTTACCTCCTGATCCACTTACCAAATAGAAACAGCACATGCCCGCAAATGGGCTCGAAAGGCAGGACCCCATTAATGAGCTTCACTGAATTAGTGGAACGCCTAAATTGGATTCCATTCCAGTGCTTAGCTGAAATTTATCTTAGCTGGGGGCTGGTTTTCTGGCTGAAAAACTAGTGTCAAGAAAAAGAATGAACCTGATACAAAATTATTTTCTTTAAAAAATTGAAATTAAAAACCCATCGCTGGGCTTACTTACCTTCTTTACTTTTGCAAAGATGGTTTGAGATCACTGTAGGTTTAGACCCCGGCATTAGTCCCGTTAGGTCAGGCACCCCTTCCATCCCCTCACACCCTCTCTCAGCAGCAGGAGGGGGCACCCTTGTCTTGGGGATCTGAGTTTTTTACTCTTAGTAAGGGACAAGTGTGCCCGAGTTCCCAGGAGGCCTGGCTCACCCAGGGTGTGAAGGGAGCTGGGTCTCGGGCCAGCCTGCTGCCTTGTTGCTGAGGGCAGGGTGCCCTGATCCGTGTTCTCGGGGCCCCTCCCTGAGCCTGGAGACCCTGGGCCGAAACCCTGCCTCTGCCTCTGTCCACCTTCTGGTCCCCTAGGGGCACTGGTTTTGTTTTCCTTCAGCTTTATGAGGTATGTGTCAGACACAGACCATACATGTGTTTGTGTGCATCCGCCTGGGACACCGGCACCGCCATCCCGGGGGGCGGGTGGTCTAAGCACGTGCGTCCCCTTTTGCTCCTCGAGAAGAGAGGTAGCAGGACCCCCACCACACGCGTGTGGTGAAGCTGGTGGCACAGCCTGGCTGTCCTGGTCGGGTTTATGCGTTCGGCTGAGGCACGTTCCTCAAGGTCCCTGGGGCAAAGATGGACAGAGAGGTGGCCGGGACGCTGCACTCTCAGCACAGCTCCCATAGCCCCTGGAGCAGAGGGCAAAGGGCACATGTGTCTGACCTGTCCTCTGACCCCCGTGATCCCCTGACCTGTTCAATCGGCTTCCAGCCAGGCCTAGGGCAGGTGAGGGGAGCGGAGCTGAGGGCCGCAGCCCCCACATCCCCCTCCTACCCTGGACAGCAGTCGATGGGGAGGTCGAGTCCCGGCTCAGCAGGGCCGAGCACTGCCCTGCACCGGCCTGCATGGAGCGGGAAACGGGTTGGCATGATGCCCCTGCTGGTCTGAGGCCTGGAAGCCAAGGAAACGGTTTCCAAGTGGCTGGAACCGTCCCTGAAAAGCGGAACCTGAGACCTGGGCCCAGTCGCCAGGCCTGGAAGAGGCAGCTTGCAGGAGGAGTGTCTCCACGGACACAGAGGGGCTGTGGGGTCTCTCACTCCACACGGGGGTCAGGGAAGGGGACCCTGGTGCCTCTCACCCAGGAGGCCGGTGTGCAGAGGCCTGGGGGCGTGGCCTCGGGCAGGGACCAGGGAGGCACGCGGCTCAGCCAGAGACCAGGCCGCTGCGTGGGACTCGGGGAGGGGAGGGGACAGGGCGGGCAAGCCCAGTGGGCAGAGCGGGTGGCAGAAGGGGCCCACGGGGAGGGCCAGCCTTCGGGCGTCCAATCAAACTTTTACCTTCAGCGCACGAGTTCTCGTTGTCATCACCTGGGGCTGGGCTCTCCTTCGCTGTCTGTGGGCAGTCATCCTGGGGGGCACCCTGCCTCAGCACCACCAAGCCACGGGCTGTGCCTCTCCTGGTAGAGGGGCCGTGCCGTGCACCCAGGGTGACGAGCGGCATCCCTGGGATCCAGTCCCTTGGGGACAGGAGCAGCCACTTCCTCAGTTGTGACTACGAGTCTCCACACGTCACCGCTGCTCCTGGAGGGCAGGAAAGTGTGGTTCAGACCCGCTGCTCCAAATTCGAGCTCCTGTGGGAGGCCCGGCTCCAGTGCAGAGCCGGCATCCCCGTGTCCGCCCAGGGTGTGCACAGGCTCCCGCAGGATTGATTTCAGAGTCCTAGGCAGCCGGCTGCCAACCTCTCACTGCAGAGAACAGCACGTGGATCATTTTTCATGGGCACGGAAATTGGAAGATGTAAATACTGACGGCACTCTGTGAAAACCCAGATACGGCCACCAACATGGACCTGCTCCCAGGACAGAAAGTCCTGATGCCTGTCTCCGTGTTATTACGCTGTTACAAACAGGAAGATCTGCTTTGAGGAGATGCTCAGACACCGCCCGCCCCCAGCCACATTCACATCTCTCGGGACGCCCGCCACTCCGAGCCATGGCCGCTCTGTGGCCATGCACGCTCGTCTCTGTGGCTGGTGCGCCCAGGCACCGCCGTGGGGAGAGGGGAGATGCTCAGCTGTGACCCCCCGCTGGGAGCGGATTCGAGCAGAGAGGGCAGAGGAGGCCCTGGAGCGAGGGGATTCGAGGACTGAACAGGCATCACCACCGACCTCGTGGAGAGGCGTCTGAGGGGCAGCACGTGCTCCAACCTTCTTTTTCCACGTCTTTGATCTGCTCTCTGATTCGTGTTTCACTTTCTCCATCTGCCTGGATCTGCCGTTATTCATTCACAGTAGATTTCCTTGTGCCCTTGTGCCAGCTGCTCCTCCACCCGGGAGTCCAGACTAATCCCCCCACATCAGCGTCACCGGCTGTGCTGCCTGCCGTCCACACTTGAGACACAGGGGTGGGCACAGCGCCCCTCCTCAGCCAGACACCCCTCCCCCCGTGTCTCCTGGATTCCCTCTCATAACCAAACACCGCAGATTCCCAGAAACTCTGCAAGCGTCCATCTGGGCACCAAAGGATGCAATTTGCCTAAAAATTGGCAACAGACACACAGCCCCTAACGGAGACCAGCTCCCCTGGGATGCGGCCCAGGACCCAGGTGGTGAACCGGGGTGTGAGGGGGAAACCGTGGCGTCTGCCTGCCTCACGCAGACCCTTGCAAGCTCTCCTCCTTGGTCAGGTTGCACCTTTGGGTGCTCGGCCCCTCCCACCCCGTCCTGGGGGCTCTGTCACCCTCCACAGGTGCACTCACCGGGTAACTCCAGAACTCAGGAAGCCAGGCCTTGGGTCTCCTGTGCACGTCTGACAAATCCCTTCTGGAGTAAGAACACCCCACCCAGAGGACAGCCCACGTGGTGCACTCCTGGCACAAAGTGCCAGTTCAGCCAAGACCCGTTGTTCACCTATACCTTCCTCCAAAAGGGCAGAAACACAAAAACTCGAGAAGTACTCTGAGCTCTCATTGGGCCACAATCATTCCCACAATTAAAAGCATATATTTTCCCATTGCCAAGCAGATCATTTCATTCCTTGGTCTAAATTACTATGTAGGGCCATCCTGCACATTTTCCGGGAACCAAGATCAGTTTTCAGAGGGGTTTGGCTTGTCTGTCTCTCGAGGTCGACAGGCATCTGCACATTTTAAATAACAGCTTTCTCTTCTCAAGATTTTTTAAATCTTAAAATCAGGTTGTGACCCCAGCAAAATGCTAAATGCAGACAGTGTCTCAGTGAACCAGGCCCTGCTCACTGGACCTCTGGCTGAGTAAGACCACCATGAGCTCAGTGGCCAGGCCTGGCCCCAAGTGACCGTCCAACACCAGGACCCATGCCCCTCGCCCAGAAGCTTCTCGTTGATCTGGGAAGAGAGCAATCCAATATCTACGCATTTCCCATGATAAATGCTGCAAGAGAAAGCTGTGGCTCGCTAGAACTAATTAAATCAGGGGTGAGAACAAGGTCCTCGGAGGACGAGCCATCCAGAGTGGCTCCTAGGGGTGCATCAGTGTGGCTGTGAGGAGGACCTCTGAGCCGGCACCAAGCCCTTCGAAGGCGGGAGGAGGGAGGAAGGGCTTCTGGAGTGTGGGATAAGCTCTTTCAGAAGCACCCTGACCCCACCTCCTAATGTCTGTGATTGTCCAGAGGGACTGGAGAAAACTGGTTCCTCTGGGGTCCTGGTTTTGGTCACGTCATCCAGAGACCCCCCAACACAAGTTTCCATCTCACAGGGTCCTGGGCACGTGATGAACCTCTGTGCTCAGCTCCCAGCGCCAACGCTGTGAAGCGGGGCCATCAGAGTGGCCGGCCCCAGCCACGGGGAGTCCGTGAGGGAACCCACACAAGGAGCACAGCCAGCACCGCACACAGTCATATCTCAGAAGATAAGGAGGGGATGGAGCAGGAAGTCGGCATCTTGACCCCACTGCTGTCTTGGCCCGAGCTGTGGCCAGCTGTGCTGGACAGGGGCTGCTGGACAAGACGGCTGGACGCTATACAGCAGAGCAGCTTCCACACGGAGACAGGCCTCTCTCTCCACCCCTGTGTCCTCTGTGTCCATACGTTTCCTGTTATTCTTCAATGTCATCATCAGGACCAGCTCAATGGGGGGCTAGGGGCGGGGGGACTGGTAAATGGAGGTGGCTTCGTGGGTCACTAACGGCACTGTAGCCAGAGTCCTCGGTGGTCTCCTGGGCTCCAGGCCGAGAGGGGCCAGATGGGCGGCACAGACAGGCTCTGTGTGTGGCCTGCTGTGCATTTTTCACACATGGCATCTCACATGTCTTCTGTCGGATGATGATCAGCAAGGGTCCGGGTAAAGGGAAACAGCCTTACTTTGTGGCCAGAAAGACCTGGCTTTGAATTCGGGCTCCATCACAGGCTAGTCTGATGAGCTCTGCTCTTTCCTACATCTGTGCAATTCTTCTCACATATTTTTGGAGCACATGCTACACGTCAGGCTAGAACTGGCCAGCACACAAGACAGAAATGGCCCAGACCTCAAGGACTCACAGCCTCGGCAGTGACCACATGGCCATCCAACATGACTCGGTGCAATAAGATTGTGTAACGGTGGGGGTGAGCCCGGTCAGCTCATAGTGAAAAATCTGATATTTGATGGGTTCACAGAAGCCAAGAAGGTGGAAGAGGGTCGGGGGGAAATGGACAAAGACCCTGTCGTCGGGGGGAGCGACGGGTCAGAAGGACTGAGGGGCTGAGAGGAGGGGTGAGACCGGAGAGAACAGTAGGGCTGTCGGGGCTGTTCAGTAGAGCAGAGCGGAGGAGGGGGCTTGGTGGACGGGAGAGAAAAATGAATTGGGGGTGATGGAGTCAGAATTTCCTTTGAACACGCTCACTCTACCTGCAGTGGGAAGACAGGATTTGAGCTGTGCTCACATGAGTTCAAGCAGGTGAGTCCGCAGGCTGTGCCATCTGTCCAGTCAAGAGCTCCCAGTGGGGGTGGAAGTGGGGTGTGAGGGAGCAGATGTCAAGCCTACTGGCGACATTCAGGAGGAGAGATTGACCAGGCCTGGCTGTGGAGCGAGGGGATGAAGTGGTCCTGAGTGGCTCCAAGGTGTCTGGACTTCGTACCTGGGCAGGTGGCGGTGCCTTTTACCAAGTTTTGGATTGAACATGAGTCCGTTCTTGGACTTGTGAGTTTCGGGTCCTCTGGGGCATCTAAGAAAAAAATTAGTAGACCTGGATTCAGGGGAGATGCCTGGGCTGGAGGTGTGTGTGGGAATCATTTCTGTGCAGGATTCACAGGGACCAAGGGCACTGGTGCCGTCCTTGGGGAGAAGGTGATGCTGAAGGGTGGGGTAGTCCTAGGTCCCAGTGTTGAAGAGCAAGAGCTTGAGTGGGTGGACAGAGGAAGGGGAGCCTACAGATGAGCTGGCAGCGTGGCCAGAGAAGCGAAGGAAAACCAGAGAATGACCACTGAGGAAGCCAAGGGGGTGGGGCTTCGAGAAGGAAGCAGGAATCACCAGTATAGACACGAGGGTAGAAACACACCCAGTGAACTTGGTTACAGAGGTGACTGACGAGTGGGTGGTGAAGACATGCAAACTCTTGCATCCAGAGGGGTGTGTATGTGAGAGAGAGAGAGGAAGAAATGAGATGAAAAAAAATGAGAAGGTGGCTGTTTACTGCTTGGTTTCCATTTCTGCCCATTCTCTTTCCATTATGTTGAAGATGCTCTGTGAGTACAAAAAGCAACAGGAAGGATGCAGTTGAAGCCTCGGATCTTGAAAAAATTATTTACCTTCACTCTGTTTCAAATTCCATATGAGAAAGATTAAAATAATCACACTTAAAGAGTTTTGCTAGAAATTAAGTAACACATAAATATCATCTGCAAAGCCAGGTATCAAACAGGCCATTATTACTGAGACCTTCCTTACTGTTTAGTACCGACCACATTAAAAACAACACAAGCTCAGGGTTATAGCTTATCGTTATTGTAATTAATTTTAATTTTTAATTATTGTAGAGTAAAATTTATGATTTGGGGTGTATAGTTTTACTAATTTTAACATATACATGTTCACATGACCACCTCCACAATCTGGATATAGGACAATTCCATCATCCCCAAAAGTCCCTTGTGCGGTCTCTTTACAATCACCCCGCCACCCCATTTCTAAGCCCTGGAAACCACTGGCCAGCCCTCCATCACTACAGTCTTCTCTCGTTTAGAATATTGCACAAATGGGATCACACACGGCGTGTAACCATTTGAGGCTGGCTTTCTCCGTCCACATTGTGCGTGTCAATCACCCCCCTTGATAGCTGAGTAGAACCCCATTCTATGATACTCCAGAGTTAGTTTAGCTCCTCACCTGTCCAAGGGTGTGTCATTTGTTTGCGACCCATGTACGCTTTTTTGGTGAATTGCGTCCAGTTTTGAGCAGTCATGAATAGATCTATAGACATTCAAGTTCAGATCTTTATGTGGACACAAGTTTTCAATTCACTTGGGTAAATACTGAGGGGAGGGAAGTGAGTTGTGGAGTTAAGGTATGTTTGACTTTGGAAGAAATTGTCACACCATCCTCTAGCGTAGCTACACCATTTTACATTCCCACCAGCAAGGCGTGACAGTCCCGGCTTCCCCTCATCCCTGGCAGCACTTAGTATTATCAGTAATTTTTATTTTAGCCATTCTGATAGATGTAGCAGTACCTCTACATGGTTTTAATGCACATTTCCCAAATCAAATGCTAATGATGTCAGAGAATATACTCTGTTTAAT
The DNA here is from genome assembly GCF_025265405.1 of Mesoplodon densirostris. Taxonomy (NCBI): domain Eukaryota; kingdom Metazoa; phylum Chordata; class Mammalia; order Artiodactyla; family Ziphiidae; genus Mesoplodon; species Mesoplodon densirostris. The sequence continues at coordinate 61,217,795 of NC_082671.1, read as the reverse complement.
TTTCATTCTTTTACGCTTGTTGAGGTTTGTTTCCTGACTCAGAGTGTGATCTGTCTTGGTCAATGTTCCTTATGCACTTAAAAGTAATGAGTATTCCGCTGATGGGGAACAGATCATAAAAACATACAATAAAAAAAATACTAGACAAGAAATGAAGCAGAAAAATTTGATGGGTGATCAGGAGGAAAAAAATACACAATAGAAGTGAACCTGCAGATGGTCCCTGTACTAGAGTTAGTAAAGAAGGTTTTAAAACCACTGTGGTTACCATGTTAAAGAAAACTGAGGAAAAGACATCAAAATGGATGAAATGGAGAATTTTAGGAAAATCAGAATCTGTAATAAGACAAATTGGATGGTCATTCTAAATTGAAGACTACAATAGAAGAAAGCTTTAAAAGCAAAAAGATAGAAAATAAAATCAGATGGATAAACCCAGTTGTATCCAGTTTGTGGCATAAACACATAGAGAGTAACAATTCCAATTAACATTAAAATACAAAAATTTAGCTGTGCATCCCAAGTGAGATATACCCCAATGGCAAATATTCCTGCAGACCTTAAAACCTAAACTCATGGTCAGCAGTCGCACTGATTTCCATACGTTGGTATCGTTGGTCTAAGATGTGCTGCGGGGAAAACCTTGTCAGCGTCTTAGAAAAGTGACACCTGGGCTCTGAGTGAAAGGAGGTACAAATGTCCTGTTAATAAGATTCAATCATGTCAGTGGAGCCCTGGACTTGAAAATTAATTGTCACAAGAGCTCGTGATATACTTTTATCTTTAAAAAATGCCTGTTTACCAGCTCTGTCTTCTGACCAGCCCTTGAATCATTGGCCAATCCAGTAGCAAAGACCTTAGATGATGGTATTTAAATATCACTTCCCATCTACAGGAACCACCACTCCTTGAAGAAATAGCCAGTTTCGGGACTGAGCCTTACATCTTGTTATACTGAAAAACAAAGCTGTGATCAGAGACTAAAATACCAGGTCAGAGGTCTCGTGTCATTGTTGTCATAAGGGCAATAATCGCAATACACTGAAAACACTCTGAGTATGTTCACGAGATTTATTCATGATGGTGCAGGAAGCAAACCTCTTTGGCCGTCTCTGAAGAAAGCTAAGGAACCAGATGATTAGGGTAAACAGTCACTAAAAGTAGATTTGGGGGCTTCCCTGGTGGCGCAGTGGTTGAGAGTCCGCCTGCCGATGCAGGGGACACGGGTTCGTGCCCCAGTCCCGGAGGATCCCACATGACGCGGAGCGGCTGGGCCCGTGAGCCATGGCCGCTGAGCCTGCGCATCTGGAGCCTGTGCTCTGCAACGGGAGAGGCCACAACAGTGAGAGGCCCGCGTACCGCAAAAAAAAAAAAAGAAATGAAACAATGAAAACAAAAAGAGAAAGAGGAGGAACCTACAGATTAAAAGAGACAAAGTCATTTCAACCAGTTACAATTCATGGACTTTATTTTGATCCTGATTTCAACCAGTAAGCAGAAAAAAGCTATAAGACAATTGGAGAAATTTGAGTACTCACTCTATATCTGACGATATTAAGAAATCTCTGTTAAATTTGGGTATAATAATTATCAAAGTTATGCTTTAAATTTTTTAATTTATCTTTGAGAGACCTATGTAGAAACTTTTACTTTAAAAAGTAAAGAATGTCTAGAATTTACTTCAAAATAATCCAAGATAGAAGGAAATAAGTGTATAGAGGTGATACAAGGTCAGGCAAGATTTGATCATTGAAGTTGGGTGATGTGAATTCAGGATTCAGTATATTTTTCTCTCTGCTTTTGTATATATTTGAAATTTTTCATAATCAAAAAGCACGAAAAAGTAAAGGTACACTTTTATCACCAAAATTCTGGAGAAAGTGAATGCAGCCAAAGTGAGACTGCATCTGAGGTGTGGTCTTGTTTTAATCTTTCCATCCGGGATCTGGATTCACTGATCATGAGATGGGACTGGCTTATCAATATCCAAGAGGAGCCTGGACCATCTGGTCACAGTCTGAAGGATGGAGGGAAACCTGAGGTGCCCCCTTCACCCCCCAGGCCCCACCCAATCTCCTCATCCCTGCGTCCTGGCTGGAACTCACGAAAACACTGTAGTCACTGAAATAAGAGTTATCACATTACTGAAAGCAGAGGAATAACAAAAGTATCCTCGTAATGCAGGAAAGAGAGTAAGAACATGTCACCACTAATGAAAATGTATGATGATGCTAAAATAATGACATAGCCCTTCTCCCACACCACCCCCACCTCCCAGCCAGCCTTGCAGCAAAGGTGACCATGTGACCAGATCTGGTTACCAGAACCTAAAGGCAAGTCTGCAGGGAGCTTCCAGAGGGCATCAATTTCCTGCTTTACTGATGAAAGACATAGAAGGAGCCCAGACTGCATCTTCCCTCCTTGAGCATGGCTGTGATGCTTGGTGTTGTGGCAGCCATCTTGCCACCATGAAGCTATCAGCGAGAGGACATGGAAGCAGATCAGGAAGACAGAAAGAGCGAGCTCCCCAATGACATGGCTGCAACGTCTTATCCTGTGGGATCTTTAAATGCCTTGAATGCCTAAGTCAGTGCTATTCAAGCTGTCTATTCTTAAGGAAAAGTGCTTCCTCAGCGATATAAAATCTTTCCTTCTGTCAACTGAAATAAAAACACACAACATGCCAGCTCTGAGTTTCCGCATTATTCGGGAAGTTCCTGAGGACTATAGCCCAGCAGACAGCCTCTTAGTAGCTCTGAGGAATGGCGCCAAGGAAGCTGGGGATAGGGTCAATATTGTCTAAAAAAAATTGCACAACGTGAGAGTTGCGAGTTAAGTTTTATCTGGGGCAAAATGAGGACTATAACCCAGGAGACAGCCTCTCAGATAGCTCTGAGAAACTGCTCCAAAGAGGCAGTGGGGGGAGGTCAGTATATAAGCGATTTTGGTGAAGAGGGAGTCCATGCAATCAAGCACATATTTTTTGAAGATGGTTTCTGCTAGTCATGGAGGGCAGTCATCACCATGAAGGATTTTAGTGTTTTCTAGATATGAGGAGATACAAGAACTGGGCTCATGAAATCAGCTCCTGAAAATATCTAACTCTCTGAAGACCTGCTCTGCCAGATTTTCCCGGAGCACAGAGGGCCTCATTCCTGATCTCCACCCTGAACTCCTTTCGGGGGGATTGAAGCTCAGCAGCTGCAGCGGCTCAGGATTTAATCCTTACAGAGGTGGCTGGCGAGTGCCAATGGCGAGTGCCAATTTGTGGTTGACAATATAGCTGTGATATTGGTGAAGGGGGTACATGCACTCAAGCACACATCTTGGGAGAAGGTTGCTGCCAGTTACGAGAAACAGATACCTTAGTTAATGGTTTTAGTGCTTTTCTAAACATGGGAAGATGCAAGCATTGGTGTTCATAAAATTTTCTCCTGAAAATAATAGTTCACTCTCTGAGGGCCTGGCTGCCCATTTTCCCAGAGCACAGACGCCTCATCCTGACCTCCCTGAACCCCTGTCAGGGCGTGTGGAGGGCCAGCGACTGCCGTGGCAGTGCCTTCATCCTTGCAGAAGCAGGTGGCGAGCGACATTCTTTAGTTGGCTCTTGCGATGGAAGGGATGAGGTCCAGAGGGGCCCCTTCCTGCCGCACTGAGCACCTGACTGGCCTCTTCCTCACCCACTCATCCCTGGAAGCTCTGCGGACACCCGGAGTGGGCGGGGCTCAGGCAAACAGGCATCCTTAACCCCTTACACCCTAAGTCCGTTTTCTCTCCGGGGAGGTCGTGCCCCAGACATTTCCGACTGTCAGGACTGAGAGGTGACCCTGCCTCCAGTGGGGAGAGGCCAGGGATGCTGCCCATTGCCTGCAGGACCCAGGGCATCCTCCGTCACAGAGGATTATCTGGCCCAAATCGTCATAGTGCTAAGGAGCCCTGCCCTGCGTGACGTAGCTGAGGCTCTGCCTGGTGCTGGTGCCACAGCCGGCTCTGCATGAGCTCAGAGTTGAGAAATAATGCCAGCTCCTCACAGAGTCCATGCTGAGGGCGGTCCCAGCCTGAGGAATCTCCGCTGGCTGGTCAGGGAAGTGACCTGAAGGCAGTGATCATGGCAAGTGCAGGTCAGGGGTTCCCAGATCTGCCCTGTCCCTAGAGTTTCCTTAATTTGTAATAGAGAGGTCATGTAATCAATCAGACACTACTCGCCTGCTCCCAGAGGACTAGCAGTAGGGGGGCAGCCCCACCTGGACAGAGCCACACCCCCTGACCCCCAGGCCCTGGTGTACTGTCACAGTGTGATTCTGTGAACATAAACAAAAAGAAACATTAAATTTTGCTCTCAGGGAGCGTGGCGTTTATCCGGGGAAATCCAGATATGAAATACACAGAACATGAGACGGATCAGCGGAGACGGAAGTGCGGTCCCATGGAGCAGACTGTGTCAGATGGAACAGAGGATGCACGGGACTGAATTGCAAGGATTTTTTGGTTATTTGGCCATTTGACATCTCACAGGTCATATGCCTTTACAATTACTCATCGTTTTATTTTGGAAGCATTTAGGGAAAGGGGTGAATTATGACCCAGTCACAGCAGAGATGTGACATCTCTGTCAACACAGACGGTAACTCTAGCATCCTTGTCTCCTGATTGCATGAGCGTCTCTGTCTGAGTGTGAAACAAAGAGGAGCTCTGTGCCTGCACGCACTCCCCTGAAACCAAACTGTGACTCGGCTGACGATTAGAAAAGTGTGGAGTCAAGACTGTGCAATTTCTAAAGTTAAAAAAAAAAAAAAAAAAGCCAGACACTTTAGCATCCCCCAGCGTGGCTCACAATGAATCCCACCTCTCCGCTCAGCGCACCAGCGATTTAGCGAGGGCTTGGAGCTGGCTCCTGCCCCTCTAATCTCTAAATCCCAGACAGATCAAACGGGCACCGTAAACACAAGCGTTTTCGAGCCAGAGATTCAGAGTAATTGCATTACCGGCCTGGCCAGCCCAAATGTTTGGGGATCTGGGATAAATAAAAAAGAAATAGCTCTCAAAGTGATCCCCAGCGCTCCATTTGGGGCTGTGCTGAGCCCTGCTATTTCATTTGCATGATTTAGCAAAAGGAAGTTTGCATTGATATGTAAATAGAATGCAAGTAGTTTACACTGAAAAAAAAAGGCAGGCAGCAGAGCCTGTGATATTTTATAGCCGTTGGACTACAGCCTTTGCTGCTTCCAGAAATCGCAACAGCAATTATCCTGGACCTACAATTTAAATAGCTCAGCCTCACACAAGTGCTTCAGGAGTAACGTTTAATAATGGAATTATGTTGTCATTTGCATATGGTGTTCTCATTGGAAGGTATATTCCGAATTTATTGGGCACTTTTCTTAGCCCTCAGCGATTGACTTCTGGAAATTTGGTATGCGCAACTTGTAGCAGGGGGAAAAAATCTTCAGTAGAGAAAACTCTGAGTGCATGAAGATAAACGGTACCCGCTGTTTCAGAGGCTGCCAAGAAGGACAGTCCTGGGTGCACATGGTTTATGGTATTATGGGATATAGGACCTCTCCCCAGCATACTCAAAAATGGGGGCGAGACCAGATGACCCCAAACCTCCTAGACTCAGCTCTATCAAGGGCCCCGATGGCCTGGCTCCATGTAAGGCTCTGTGGAGCCAAGTATGGGAGAGTCTCTGGGTGTGATTGTTGCAGGAAAATGGGGCGTGAGAGTCGCGTCATGTCCCAGGTCTTGGGCAGGGGGAGAGGCCTGGGGCAGACCACCAAGTGACATCCTTGGCTTCACACAGGAAAGAATTCGAGAGTGAGCCATAGGAAAGTGAAAACAGGTTTACTCAGAGAGGCACACATTCCACAGGCAGAATTCAGTCCATCTCAGAAGGTGAGAGCAGCCCTAGGGCATGGCGTCCTCCTGGAAAGTGAGAGCGGCCCAGAATACAGCGTGGTTAGTTTTTATGGACTGGGTAAATTCATAGGCTAACGAGTGGGAGGATTATTCCGATTATTTTGGGGGAGGGGCGGGGATTTTCAGGAACTGGGCCACTGCCCACTTTTTGGCCTTTTACGGTCGGCCTCGGAACTGTGGTACCCATAGGTGTGTCATTTAGCTGATGTATTACAGTGAGTATAGAATGAGGCTCAAGGTCTAGTAGAGGTTGAATCTTCTGCCATCTTGGGCTTAGTTGGTTCTAACCACTCTTTGTCATGTCTTCAAGGGCTGTGTCATTCTTTTAAAGGTTGTGCCTTGCCCCCTCCCCCATGATGAACCTGCATCCTGTACCAGCTGCTGTGGTGGGGGCAGGTGGTAGCAGATAAAGATACGCCAACCCAGTGTGCCTCGGAGTCCTGCTCCCCAAAGCATGCTGCACAGACCTGCACCACCAGGGGCCTGTTGGAAATGCAGAGTCCCGGGCCTCTGGCTCAGACCTGCTGAATCAGGAGCTGCTTTCTAACAAGATCCCCACATGGCCTGAGAAATACCGCTCTACCTGAGGGATAATTGTACTATTACCAGAAATAAGAAACACATTTTACTGGAATCCAGTTACCCATATGTGTACATTTGAACATGTGTACATCCATGAACTCGGAGTCCGATGACAAAATACTTATTCTTACTATGTCTGATGAATGCTGATATTTTCTATTGCACCCGATTTCATCCTGTTCTATTTTAAAATATTGGTCACAACCCTCTAAATTGATGTCATGACCTAATCATTGTGACCACAGGTTTACAAACTCTGCTCTAGTATTTATTCTGGCAGCATGAATATCTGGGCTGCCTCCTGAAGAAAAGAATTCCAGATAAAATATGTTTTATAATTTATTAAGTGCATCCATGGACTGACAAAAAAGCAGGCCAAACCTGAGCCAGGGAGACAAGGACAAGAGAGGTGGACAGAGCACACGAGCCAGTTTTCCCCTTGAGGTCGTTTGTGGTGAACTTGAACTTCAATTTTCATGGCCTTTCAAAGGAAAGAAAGCAAAGACCAGAATCTTCCCGAGGTGGGAACACACTGAGGACCCACCCCATGGGACTGTATCTCAGCACATGGGTGAAATACAAACAACCCCACTGCCAGTCCCCCCAAGATAGCTTGGGAAAGCATCAGTCTCTAAATTGGCACCAGGAGAGGAAAATGTCCTCTAAATTTTCTTAACAAAAAGCCACTCCAACATGGATTAATAACCCATACTCATGCTCATTGTGTGGTCCAAATAAAATGTCAACCAAGCATTCAGTGTAAAGAGGTCCTGGACGCCGTCACTGTCCAAATCCTGAAAGAATCAAACCCAGGTCCCCTCTGAAGCAGCCACTTATACCTCAGGACTTAGAGAATCTCCACAGGGGAAACTTCTAGAACAATGCACTGCTCACTGTGAAAGAAATCACGAAATAGACAAAGAAACAGGAGACAATGAGGAAGAGATGGCAGAAAAAAAGAATGAAAAGAAAACAAAGGTAACAAAAATGCATAAAAGACCCAAACCAGTAATATGTTCCAAGAAATAGAGAGAAACTAATGAAGCTGAACAAAGAGAAGCAGATTTTCCAATGAAGCAAACACAGCTGCTACAAGTGAAAAATATAATTGTTGAAATTAATAATTCAGTAGATAGATTTAATACCTGATTAGACAGCATTGAAAAGGAGGAGGAATTAATAAGCTAGGAGTTATGTAAGAATAAATTATACAGAAAAGCATCCAGAAACACCAAGAAATAGAAAGTCAGAGAGGTCAAACGCATGAACAGAGCATAAGATCATTTAACATTTGTCTAATCCAAGCTCCAGAAAGAGGTGGAGACAAATGAAAGAGATGATATTTTTAAAGATAATGGCTGATAAATTTTTTAAATAAAAATTAAAAAGCAATTTAAAGGTATCATTGACTCAAAAAGGCCAATTAATTCCAATCCGAATAAATTTGAACAAAATTTATGCATAGAAAACATAGTGAAATTACAGAGAAGCAAAGAAAATGTCTAATATAGTTGAGAGAAAAGAAATATTATCTTCAAAGAACGACATTTAACCCAAAAGCGGACTTATCAGTCTCAACAATGGAAGCAGGGAGACAGCTGAAGGGATCTACAGTGTGTTGGGATGAAACAATTTAACTTAGAAGTCTATACCTCGAAATAACATCTTTCAATAACAAGAGTGAAATAAAGGTCACAAACCAAACACAGAGGTGGTTTGCACCAATAGGCCCTATCTAAAAGAAATTAAGTATATATTTCATATAGAAGGACAGCATTACCAGAAGGAAGGTCTGAAATGAAAAGAGGAATGAAGCATAAAGAAATTGACAAATATGAAATAAATGTGAATAATTAACAATGAAAAACTATAATAATCTTGTTGTGTTACAAAAAAAAGAAATGTTGAATTTATAACAACTATGGTAAATAAGTCAGAGACAGAGATGATTGGAATATTCTGCAGTCTTTGTAATACATGGATAAGGTTAAAAAGATTAACTAATTTTATAATTTGATGGATTAAGTATAGGGGTGATAACATTTGTGGACTAATCACTAAAATAATAGAAACATACTGTACTTTGTCCAAATTGTCAGAGAAAAAGTTGAAAGAGAAAAAGATATGTCAATGCAAGATAAAGCAAGAAATGAGAGGGGAAAAAAACAAAGATTAGGATAAGAACACAAGAGTGATTACAAATCCAGATATACCACTGAGTAAAACAAATGTACATAGAATAAAAGCTCACTTAAAAAACAAAGACAATCAGATTAGCTCTAATAAAATCCAACTATATTGCATTCACCAGTAAAAGAAAACCATAAGGTCATAGAAAAACTGAAAGATAAATGTATGTGTAGTTAGTCTAATTATATTAATATCAGAATCACATACACTACAAGTCAAAGGCATTATAAGAAATAAGGAAGGTGACCATATTATGCTAAAATGTTTAACTCGTCAAGAAGTCATTTGAAAATTTGTATACACCTCATAATGGGGCATCAAATTGTGTAAAGCAAATATGAACTCACAATCATATTAACATCACTCTCAGTAACTGACAAAACAAACAGAGAAATAATCTGTGTAAAAATAAAAGATCTGAATGACACAATTAACAAGCTATATCCCAAAATTGAAGAAGATACATTGTTCACATTATTTTAAAACACACCAAGGATATTGGTGAACATAGCCCCCCAAAATCCCAAATTTGGGAAATCTATACATTCAAGAAGTTCAATGAACCACAAGCAGGATAAATAAAAATGAAGCACCCCCAAGGAACATCAAAATCAAATAATTGAAATCAAAGGACAAAGGGAATCTTGAAAACAGAGGAAGATGACACATTTCATTCAGAGGAACAATTGTATGAATGACCACTAACTTCTCATCAGAACCACCAGAGACCAGGAAATAATGGAAATATATCTTTAAAGCAAAAAATGTCAACCCATAAATCTATATATAAAGAAAATAACTTTCACAAGTCATAGTGAAGATATTTTTGCATGAATCAAAACTGAGAAAATTAAGTACAAGTAGGTCTTCCCTACAAGAAATGATGTCGATGGACAACTTAGACTTATACAAAAGAAAAATATTACCAGAAATGCCAATTATGTTGGTAAATACAAAATAATTAAAAAATGAATAAGTATATATACATGTATTATTTATGTATGCTATTTATATACATGTCTCTGGGACCCCTCAAGCTCAATGATTCACTAGAAAGTCTCCCAGGACTCAGAAACAATTTAGACTCATGGTTACACTTTATCACAGCAAAAGGAGACAGATTAAAATCAGTGAAAGAAAAGGTGCATTGGGCAGACTTCAGGAGACCAGGCACAACCTTCCACGTGTCCCCTTCCAGTGGACTCACCTGGACAGTGCTCACTTACCTCTCCCAGCAGAGATGTGAGACCTGCAAAGAGCTACCAACCAGAGAATCTCACCTGAGCCCTGGTGTCCGGGGTTGTTATTGGGGGCCAGTCTCAGGAATGCAGCACCCATGTGACTGACCTCAGATAATCAGTCTCTAGTCCCGCCCCAGAGGTCAAAGTGATGGTGTTGCCCAGAGCCTTATTTGTGCCAAAACAGGCATCCACCTGGTCACATCGTCAGCATAAATTGTCTGGTCAAACTGCACCAGCAGGGCCTGTGACCTCAGACACACAAAAATACTCATATTAGGCAGGATACTACAGAGCTCAGAGGTTATCTCCCAGGAGCTGGTCAAAATTTAGTCCTGAAGACAGGATTTTCTTGGGAATGTGGAGGGTTTGAGCAATACAGAACTGCTGAGTTAATATTTCCTGCGTAAGTATATTGACATATAAAAATATATGCGTAGGGGCTTCCCTGGTGGCGCAGTGGCTGAGAGTCCGCCTGCCGATGCAGGGGACACGGGTTCGTGTCCCGGTCCGGGAGGATCCCACGTGCCGCAGAGCGGCTGGGCCCGTGAGCCATGGCCGCTGGGCCTGCATGTCCGGAGCCTGTGCTCCGCGGCAGGAGAGGCCGCGGCGGTGAGAGGCCCGCGTACCGCAAAAAAAAAAAAAAAAAGATGTTGCAGTCATCAATAATTGCAGCCACCCCCAAAGGGGGGGCCCTGAGAGACCTCAGAATGGAAACAGGATGCCCGCCTTCTAGCAGCCATCAGACAGCAGCCACCACCCTACAGTGCAGCTTGAGGAGACTCAGGATGCAAAACCACAGGATGCTGGCCCCAGGTAGCTGAGGTGCACATCAAAGGAATGATTTCAAAAGCCCACATTCTTGCATCTTCCCACACATAGAAAAGCGCTAGATTCCTTAACTTGAGATGTCAGCTTTTCTCTAATTAACAGTAATCTTTTTGATGTTCTGACTACCGGGTTCTGTCTGAAAAACTCTTATATATCCTGGCTTTTCCCCTCCCTCTTCAGAACAGTTTTCTCAAGTTTGTCTGAGTTGCTGTCTCCCAGGCTTGAAGTCCTAAGACTGTTTGCTGAATAAAACGTAACTCTCAACTTTTAGGTTGTGCATTTTTTTCAGTCAACATTGTTATAAGGGACTTGTATTCCGTGCGAAGTGGTGTAGTATTATTTTGCAAGTGGACTTGGACTATGTGTAAATGTGTACTGTAAACTCTAAAAAAAATGTTAAGTGTGATTGATACACTAAGACAGAGGAGAAAATAGAATCATGTAAAATGCCCAGTTAAAATCAGAGACAGCAGAAAAAGACTGGAAGACCAAAAAAAGAAGAAACAAAGAATATGGGCAACCATAGAAAACAGCAACAGGTATGGCAGATACTACTCCAAATATATCAATAATCACTTTAAACCTCAACAGTCTAAATACACCAATTATGAAACAGATACTGTCAGAGGGGGTTTTACAAAAGAAGAAGGGAAAAAAAAACAAGACCCAATTATATGTTGTCTATAAGAAACTCACTTCCTATATAAACACACAGAGCAAAGTGAAGGAATGGAGAAAGATAGACCACACTAACATTAATCAAAAGAAAACTGGAGCTGGTGTATTAATTTCAGGAAGAACAAACTTCACAGCAAGGAAATTTATCAGAGACAGAGAGGCCCTACGTAATGACAAAGGGATCAATTCTCCAAGAAGTCTTAACAATCCTTAATATATAACACATGCACTTAACAGCAAAGCCTCAAAATACATGAGGCAAAATCTCATAGAACTGCAAGGACAAATAGGAAAAAAAATAGCATTCATCCTTATCTCACACCATACACAAAAATTAATTTGGGATGGATCACAGACTTAAACATAAAAACAAAACTATAAAGCTTTAAGACAAAACGTAGTAGAATATTATCACAATCTGAGGATAAGCAAAGATTTCTTACAAAGGACATAGAAGGCAATCACTATAAAAGAAAACATTGATAAAGGGAATTGTTGAAATGATGCACTTCTGCTCATCAAAAGACACTGCTACGCAAATGAATAGACAAGCAGAGGATGGGAGGAAATATCTGTAAAACATAGATCTGACAAAGGATGTGTATCTGAATTGGGCAAAGAACACATACCTCTCAATAATAAAAAAGACCAACAACCCAGTGAAAAATGGGCAAAGAGCTTCAAAAGACCCTTTACACAGGAAGCTATACAAATGGCCAATGGATGTTTGAAAAAAATGCTTCAAATCGTTACTCATTGGGGAGATGCAGATTAAAACTACAGTGAATTACCATGACACATCCACTAGTTAAATATAACGAGAGCAACACTGCCCATATTGACAAGACTTTGGAGCAAGGAGAACTCTTCTCCATCACTGATGGGAATGGGAAATGCCAAACCCACTTTGGAAAGTGGTTTAGACGCGTCTTACAAAGTTAAGCGTACAAATGTTGACGCAGAAATTCCACTGCTAGATACACACCCAAGGGGCATGGAGACAAGTGTCCACCAAAGACTTGCCCTCAAGTGCTCAGAGCTGCTTTCTTTGCAGTTTGTAATTGTCCATCCAGTGCAATTGTCCGTCAACAGCAGGATAGATAAAAATTTCAGTCTCAAAGTATGAAGTGCTGGCAGGAGGTGGAGCAACTGGAACTATTTACACACTGTTGGTGGGAGGATATTGGAACAGTCGCGTTGGAAAATAACTTGTCAAATAAAGTGAATTTGAGCATGATTTATGTTCTGGCAATTCCATGTCTCAGTTTAAGATCTCGCATATATTCAAGGAAGTTCATAGCATCCCATCCAGGGGAGCATAAAACTAGAAAACTGGAAACAACCCAGATGTCCATCAATAAGCGAAAAATATAAATGAAATATTTTTATGTATTCATGCAAAGGAACGCTCCGTGTCAATGAATATGAATGCATCTCCGTGGCAGGAAGCGACAGCAACATCATGGCAGGAGCATAATAACCTTAAAAATATAGCAAGTCTTAGAAATGATTCCATTTAATACAACATGAGTCTGCTTTATACCATTCAAAAATGTACAAAAATGTATAACACATTGTTATAACTCTATGGGCAAACTTACAAGAAACACAAAGAAAAGTCAAGGGGAAAACACAGCATTTAGGACATTTCCTGGTACTGATGATTTCCCGGTGCAAGCACTTGAAATGCAATGAAAATGAGTTTGAAAGAGTCTGCTCTACGTGGCGACCCTTCCCCTCAGCAGAGTGAGTGCCTCTGTGTTGACCAAATGGTAGATGAATCAATTTCCCTTAAGCCTGTCTAGTCTTGGGCAGGAACACTTCCACCCTTGGAGCTGGAACAAGGAAGGAAGTAACCATCAACATTCCCGTCCTACTGCGTTTCCTGAAGATGCCATGGGGTGGGTGTCTGGTGTCAGGTGCTGTTGGGTGTGTCAGTGGCCAGTGCTTGCAACAACCACCACGTAAGCACGTATGTCTGGCCCACGTGTCTGCAGGCTGGGTCGGCGGGAGCCTGGCTGCACCCTGGGTCAGGTCTGCCCTGGGTCTCTCGCCCTCTGTGGCACAGAGGAAGCAGGTCTTCTCCCAACAAAGGCAGGAAGGAGCACAGGAGGCAAGCACCTCGCTGGTCCAGCCTTCTGCCGTGTTCGCCAATATTCCATTGGCCAAAACAGGCGACCAAACCAATAAGGACATGTGAGCACATATACCACCCACCAAGGGAGACACACTGGCATGTCGCAGGGCAAAAGAAAAGGCAAAGAACTGGGAACTGGACAAACCCACCCTGTGCTTGCAGGGAAGGGAAGCAGACTGACAAAGTGCATCCCCCGGGGACTCGGTCAACCAGGCAGCGGGTGCTTGCCTCCATGTCAGTTTAGAGAGGGTTAGATTCCTTGCCCTCTGTTGGTAAACTGTGGAGCCCACATTCTACAGACAGTAAACCAGATATGCATGTATGGAGCACCTATTATATGCCGGAATCTGTACTGAACGCGTGCCGTGCCAAACCACCCGGTCCCCGGCCCGCCGCAGGGTCCTCGTGCTGCACCTGCCTGAGATGTCCCCACACGCCCCACCTCAGTCATCCCCAGTAAATACCTGCTCACCTTTCAGGAGCCGGCTCCAACATCCTCCCTCAGACACGTCTTCTGATCGTTTCCCGAAAGCCGGGCTGATCAGTGTCCCTTCCAACCACAGCGGTCACTCACTCACTTAACCAGTATTGTTCGACAACCTACCATATGTCAGCTCTTATTTTGAGCCCTGGAAAGTCGGCGGAGACAGACATGAGTCCAGTCCCATGCTTCACAGTTCTGACAAGTGTTAGGTAGGGAAGGCACATGGTTCCATAGAGACGGATCACGTCTGGGTCTGGGGGTTCAGGCCGGCACGTGGCCGACACAGACTCCGGAGCCCCCCAGGATTCAGCTCAGGTCACAATTTGCCACAGATGAAATTCCAAGCAGCTCTGTGTTTCCAGAGACCTTGGGAAGTACAGATGAGGGCCCAGAAGGGCAGGTGGAAATTTGGTATGGAGGACACCCCGTGGGCCCGACCCCTTTCCCAGCCCGGAGGCTGGGGAGCCAGCATGGATTTCATGCAATCACCTCTCCACTTTCTGAGAACTTGGTCTCCAGGATTAGAGGGGTCTTCGAAGCGTGGCTGATGCCTCATGTTAATTGGGTGGGTGTTCCCTCGAGAAACGGTTTCTAGGGGCACCTGCAGCCCAGCATCTCCGCATCAAACTAGTAAAATTAAACCATTTTCCTGCCTACTGGCGATCTCTGAGCCTGCAATCCGCACTCGGCTTCATCACGGTGATCTTTCCTGGGTAACATTTAATGCTGTTGTGGACTCTTCGGGGCTGGGGGCTGCCATCTAGGCAGGAAATGGGATGCAGTGAGCCAGGCCAGTCCCACCACCCTCACCCCCCAGCATCGGTGGTGAGAAGCAGGGGAAGGTCAGAGGGCAGAGTTCTCCAAAGGACTCGGGTGGCACTTTTACATTGTTGGCACCCGTGCAAAAATTCCTATTCTAATCACCCACTGACCTCTCCTTCGCTCTAAGCTTATCACAATTTCAAAAGAGAGAGAAAGAGTCAGGTTGTATCGTGTTATCTCCATACGGCCTTGGAGTAAAATATCGACTGTTTCTGATGTGCATTAAGAATCAGAGGCTAGGGCCTCCCTGGTGGCGCAGTGGTTGAGAGTCCGCCTGCCGATGCAGGGGATACGAGTTCGTGCCCCGGTCTGGGAGGATCCCATATGCCGCGGAGCGGCTGGGCCCGTGAGCCATGGCCGCTGGGCCTGCGCATCCGGAGCCTGTGCTCCGCAACGGGAGAGGCCACAACAGTGAGAGGCCCACATACCGCAAAAAGAAAAAAAAAAAAAAAAAGAATCAGAGGCTAACCTTCTCACGTCTAAAGAGCTCAGCCCATCCAGAGCGTGCAGGGCACACTGCTGCCCGCCTCGCCTGGCCCTTGGAGCCCCCGGCCACCTGTTGGCGTCAGAGATGCTGTCTCAGGGACCCAGGACTGACCGCACACCCTTTTTGGCCCTCAGGGTTGTTGCTTGTGGCTCTGTGTCAGGAAGAAGTCCTCCACTGGGGTCTGTGGCAGAGAGAAGTGGACAGCGCTTTGCCAGGACACACACATCTGGGGTGGAGGTCACACCAGGCACAGGGGTGCTGGGACTTCTAAGGCACCTGGGGCTCAGGGTGCGTCAGTCTGTTGCCCATCTGCTGATGTGAGTACAGATGCACGGGTTTACAGACTGTGGTATTTTTTGAAGTGTATGTGTGCGTGCATATGTGTGTGTGCACGTGTGTGTGTGTGTGCATGTGTGTTCCAATCCCACAGCCCACCCTGGCTGTCCTGGCCCCAGAGGACCCCTTATGCCCGGTCCTCACCAGGTCCCTGTCCCGTAGCCTTGTATCTTTTGCGACTCACCCCTGACCCTCTCACCTCCCTCTGAGTCAGGACCCCTCCTCTGGGCCTTGCTAAGCCTCAATCCACAGTCCCCAGAGTGTCACCTCATCCCCCTGGCAGGATTGAGAACATTTAGGTTGTTTTCAATGTTTCTGATGAGGTCAAGGAGAAATTCTCAGTCTGGTGTTCGTGTGGCTTTGCTAATGTCCCTGGTATGGGTTGAATGGTGTCCCTCAATGTGATGTGCTGGCGTCCCAGGCCCCGTTACCTGTGTGACATTATTTGGAAATGGGGCCTTTGCCAATGTAATCAGGTGGCAATGATGTCATTAGGGTGTGCCCTTAATCTAACATGATTGGTGTCCTTAAAAGAGGAAATTTGGGGCTTCCTTGGTGGCACAGTGGTTAAGAATCCACCTGCCAATGCAGGGGACACGGGTTCAAGCCCTGGTCTGGGAAGATCCCACGTGCCACGGAGCAACTAAGCCCGTGTGCCACAACTACTGAGCCTGTACTCTAGAGCCCACGAGCCACAACTACTGAGCCCACGTGCCACAACTACTGAAGCCCACACAGCCTAGGGCCTATGCTCCACAAGAGAAGCCACTGCAATAAGAAGCCCACGCACCGCAACAAAGAGTAGCCCCCCTTCGCCACAACTAGAGAAAGCCCACGCACAGCAACGAAGACCCAACGCAGCCAAAAAATAAAATTAATTTTTTTTAAAAAAGAGGACATTTGGACACACACAGAGGAAGGTCCGTGTGCAGACAGAGGCAAACTGAAGGGACATGGCCACAAGCCCAGGGATGTCCGAGCCCCCAGGAGCTGGAAGAGGCAGGGAGGACCCTCCCCTGGAGCCTGCAGAGGGAGCGCAGCCCTGGTACACCTTGATTTAGTACTTCCAGCCTCCGGAACTGTGGGAGAATAAATTCCCATTGTTTAAGCAGGCACTTTTGTGTTAAGTTGTCAACAAATTGTCAGAACCCCTGGGTTGGGGGGCAGCAGAGCCCCGGGGCACAGCCTCTGGCAGCGTCACCCTGGGTGTTGTCTAATGCCCTGTATCCACCTCTCTTGCTGTCCTGGTGGCTTCCTCCTTAGGGCACTAGGTCTCCGTTTACAGTGGAAACAGAACTCTCCTCTTTCAAATAAACACATCTACGGTTTTAGAAGGAAGTCAGAGGACTTCCCTGGTGGTCCAGTGGTCAGGACTCCACTCTTCCACTGCAGGGGGCAAGGGTTGGATCCCTGGTCGAGGAATTAAGATCCCGCATGCCATGCCATGCGGCCCCCCCAAAAAAAATGTAAAAGAAAATATTCTCCATAGATTTTTCTGGTCCAACAATGTGTCTATGTCTACATATGAGACTGTGAAATAAACTACTTAAAATTACCTAGACACAGAAAAAAATTAAAAATAAATTTTAAAAAGGAAGTCAGTCTCAGGAAAGTGGCATCAGTCAGGACCGTGGCTCACCGTGGCCTCTGCCCACGGGAGGAGGGGTCCCCCAGGCCCCTGGCCCTGCCCCAGGGTCGCTGAGCTTCTGCAGGAAGGCAGGTGGCCAGGAAGGACCACACACGCCCGTGGAATAAAGACGCCCCCATTGGCATGTCCTGCCCCGGTTCAGAGCCCCCAAAACCACCCAGGAAGGACCAGAGGCCCTAGAGGGCACGGCAGGGAGAGGCCCAGTGAGGTGCAGCTGCCCACAGGTGGTTTCACGGCCGGGAGGGCCGGTCAAGGAGCAGAAGGCCACCTGTCCAGGCTTCACCCCCTCCCCTCCCCTCTGACTATGAGGACTTGACCCGACCTTGAAGGGAAAAACACCCAGCGTGACCACCATCAAATATGGACAGAGAGAGACAGAGACCCAGATAGAGACAGAGAGAAAGAGACACAGAGACAGAGAGACAGAGACAGACTCAGAGACAGAGGGGAGAGACGGAGAGAGATAAATAGAAACAGAGAGACAGAGACAGAGGCAGGGAGCAAGGAGTCACCTCCTTGTGATTCCAGGGGCAGCACGTGTGGGACCCTCCTCTGAGGGGCTGCCTGGGGGACCCCAGAGGGGATGGTCCTTGAGACTTTGCAAGAAGGAGGGGCACCCTCCCCTCCCCCACGAACCCCGATGTGGGAGAGAGCAGGGCCTCAGCCCCCCAGGCCTGCAGCCCCCAGCGCCCACGTCTACACCTGCCAGGTATTGGACCCCCAGTGTCCCACTGGGGAACAGCCTCCATGGCTGGGAGTCTTGGCTCCCACCTCCGACCACGGCGAATCTGGGGCCTGACCCAGGTCCTGGGCGCCGGCTCTGGGTCCAGGGAGAGAGGCCCCAGCTGGGTCCAGGCTCCAGGCCTGCCCATCCAGCCTGGCTGTCCAGCCGCTGTGTCGGGGGTGGTGATGAGGGACTCTGAGACCCCCAACAGGTACCGTGTCCACACGTCCAGTTCTTTCCCATCTCCTTGACGGGCCCTCACCCGTGAGTCCATGTGGGGCTCCTGAGCCCATGGAGGCAGTGCTGGGCGGAGGCTCTGCTGGGCGGGAGGGGAGCGACCCCGGTGAGAAGGGGAGGGGTCTCTGCCCTGTGCCTGTGCCCCAGCCCTCACGCCATCAAAGATGTCAGACTCGCAGGGCTGCTGAGGCCAGCCACACAGTGAGCACTGCCCGACGCCACTGCTTCTCCAGCCGGGCCATCTGGGTGCTGCCAGGGATGGGGGGGCCACGAGGAAAGATGTTCTGCAGGGACAGGCAGAGGACAGGCTCTGGGACGCCCTCTGACAAGCTCTGCCGTGGCTGAGAGGGAGGATGCCGCAGCCCAAGCCTACCCCACGTCCCGGAGCCCGATCGCCACAGCAGCCCTAACCAGGCTGATTTTCACTCCTTAAAACCCTCCTCGCTGAGCTCAGTTAATTACAAAACGAGTTCACACTCCGTTATTTTGATTCGCCTCCACCGGCCCTGGCACAGAGTAATTAGACGCTGGCATTCGGAGCACAGCGGAGCGTGACCCAGAATCTCTGCTCCCAAAAGGAGGTGTGCGGGGGGGCAACGAGGGCTACTTCCAGGTCCAGGCGCCGGGGCGGCCCTGCCACGTTCCTGCAGGAAAGCGTCCCCGCAAATTAATTAGCAATTTAAAAGTTTGTTTATAAAAGCAATCTGCGGATGCACATCTTGTCAAAATGCAAACTATTGTTTCCAGCCCAGTTTTAAATGAGAAATGAACAGAAATGCCAGAGATTGACAGTGCTCTGGTAAGAATGTCTTCAAAAACAATTTGCTGAATGTTAATGAACTGAAAATGTCATTTCTGGTCCAATTACTAGGAGTAATTAGTTTTTCTTAATTATGGAGGAAGTGGAATTTTAATAAGGTCAATTTTACAATTACAGTTTAAAAAATACTAATTGTATTGTCATCACATCTTATATAATAAATGACATTAACTTGCTAACATCTGTTGATTTTAATGTAAATAAAGCAAAACTATCACTGTGTTGGGTTCTTTGGGGAGAGACGACAGAATGGGAGCAGGATGGTGGGTAACTCGGGGACAGGGGCTCAGGGCTGCCCTGAGGGGCCCCCAGGCCTTACTCTCTGCATCAGCTCACCTGCGACCACGCGGGAAGGGATTGCATGGTGCCTGGTCTGACCTGCCGTGAACAGGAGGCTTTACAAACTCCACTCAAATTCAAGCTTCCATTTGACGTGGACAGCCTGCCCAGCCCTGCAGGGGGCGGCTGAGCCCTGGAGGACCAGCTGGTCCCCCGTCCATCACTGAGTGCACGGCTGACCCCTCCTCCCAGGCCTGAGCCCATAGGGTTACAGGCAGCGCCTCTGGCTGGGCCTGAATCCTGTCTGATCCCTGGGGTCCAGGGGGATTCCCGAGATCCTGGGCCCGAGTGTGAGGACATGTCACATCCTGGCTGCCTTCCGGCCCCCGCCTGACGCTGACCCTGAGGTGTCTGCCCAGCAGCTCCATCCCAGCCATGACCACAGACCCTCCCACCCAGGCCCCTCCCCGTTGCTGCGCCAGACTGTCACCGGGTGACCCTAAGGGCCGTCCATGGCCAGGCCCGTGGAACGAGAAACAGGGACGGGAGCCATCCCAGAGGCAAAGTCACCGAGCCCCAGATGGTGGACACAGAGGCAGAGACCTGGCTTCTTCCTGGACCTTCCGGACGGCCAGGCTCCGGCTCGGATGCACTGAGGCCGCTGGGACCACGCTGCTCCCCTGAGCTGGTGGCCAGCGCTCCTCGGAGCCACTTGCTGACCTGACCACGTCTCCAGGGCTACG
Organism: Mesoplodon densirostris; assembly: GCF_025265405.1. Taxonomy (NCBI): domain Eukaryota; kingdom Metazoa; phylum Chordata; class Mammalia; order Artiodactyla; family Ziphiidae; genus Mesoplodon; species Mesoplodon densirostris. The sequence continues at coordinate 61,197,643 of NC_082671.1, read as the reverse complement.
TCCACCCTCAAACTAACCTGAGACATCTGCCACTATTATCCCCACTTTGAGTTGGGAAAATGAGGACCGGAGCACCCGTGAGATCCCAGGACTGAGGCTGGTGGAAGGTGCAGCCGAGGCTGAGACGGCCTCGGCCCCAGAGCAGCACAGAGCCCTGTCCGTGGTCATCACTGCCCCTGTCACCCTGGTCACCCTCCCCGAGCCCCTAGAAGGGGCTGGTGGTGAAGGTCAGCATGGACTCCCCCGGCCAATGTGGAGCTGGGTTCACGGTCCCGGAGGGCACCAAGCTGCCAGGAGAGGAAATGAAGCCCATGTCCAGACCTCTCGCCCTCCCCGCAGATGACCTGCTCAGCATGGGCACCCCAGAACCTCTTTGAATGAATAAGGGTTTGTGAGCCTGGGGGTCGTCCCCCGGGGCTATGGTCAGCGGTTCACCCAAGGTCACGGGCATGCGTGTGACGCAGCTGGACCCCGGGCCCGGCTGTGTGCCCTGTAACGTGGAACATGTCACTTTATAAAAGGACTCAACCCCATCTAATAAAATGCCAAGTAAACCGTGCTGCCGGGCCGTGTCCCCCGGGAGGCTGAGCCTGTCCTGCTGGGGCCGCAGGGACACGTCCCCCAGGGAGCAGCTCAAGGACATTAAAATGGTATGTGGGCGCTTGTTGTGTCCCTGGGAATGTCTGGTTGAATTTTAATTACCCAGATTAGGAACTATTTATATACTTAGGAGATGTATAAAAGTGTTATTCAAACACAGATATCCCAGAAATGAGAGCTCCCGGACAGTAAGCGATGTTGCAGTCTCGCTCGGAGGCCAGGGGCCAGGGTGGGGGCCAAGGACCCCTGCTCGGGCTTGTGGCTTCTGGGCTGGGGGAGGGGGACGCCCACCCCCAGAGAGAGTCCAGCGACAGGTCCAGCGACGGCCCTGTGATGCTCCAGGCTTCCGGGCATGGCCGCTGCATCCTGGCAGCCCTGTTAGGTCGTGACCTCCTTTCTCCCGCTGAAGGATGGGAGCATGTCCATTGCACACAGCCCCTCGATGACGAGGCTCTTCACCCCCGTCCTCCCCGCTGTGGTGTCACAGCCTGTGGGCAGGTGCCGGGTGCCGTGTCCCATGACAAACCACTCGCTCCCCAGGAACGAAGGGAAAATAAACAGCCCGTGTGTGCAGTGCCCAGGGGAGTGAATGTACTCTTTTTTGAAAAAATGAAGCCCAGGGGCTGGGAAACGTGTAACTAAGAATTACGGAAAGCCCATTTTTCATCTTCACAATGATCCAGGCCAGTTAGAGACTCCGACGGGAAAACCACACCTGAGAGATGTTTAGTAAGAAATGTAGGAAAGATCGTGATGGCTTTGGACGTAGAAGGGGCTCCTCAACCAGGACACACAAAGTGTAAAGCACGTGGTCAAGAACATTAAAATTACAACTTCCTTCTTGACCAAAGACAACTTGAATGAAATAAAAAAAACAAGTCTCAGAATAAGAGAAGATAGTTTCCATCTGAATCAATACAAAGACATACTATCCATCATGTACCTAGAATCCTGCCAATCAATGAGAAAAAGACAAAGAGCTCACTAGAAAAAATGGGCAAAGGATGGGCACAGGCAATTCGCAGAGTAACCTGACCCCCAACAGAGCATGAAAAGATGCTTCACCTCAGTAATGCAGCCAAGTGGAAGGTGAGCAAACAAACTGCTGCCGACCCCAGAGCCGCCGATGGCCCTGCACCCATTTGGGTGCGACATTCGGGAAAACACAGGAAAAGCATCTGCCGGCATATCCAGAGCTGGAAATGTGCTTTCCCCACGAGTCCACGATGTATCTCGAGGTGCATGTTCTACAGAAATCTTTGTACATATGACAAACAGGCCCATACAAGAATCCTTCCTTATCAGTCCACCGTTTGTAAAAGCAAAACTTCAAAATCACCCAGTAGCCACTGCAGAGGATGGGTCAGCCGATTCCTCTGTAGCATCACAGGGAAATAAATGACATAAATGTGTCAATACGAATAAAACTTGAGAACATACTGTTTAGTGAAAACATGCGTAAACTGTGGAATTTGTTAAATGCATGTAAGCACTCACCAAAAAAGTGTAAGAATGCAAAATAACTTTTAAAATTCCAGAGATTCTCCAAAGTAAAAATAGGAATTATTAAATACTGCCTTCAGGACAGAAGTTTCCTCAGGGGAGAGAAGTAAATAAGACCCCGGCCTGCATACTTGTTATCTGTTGCTGTGTAATAACCACAAACTTAGCACCTGAAACAGCCCTTTCTTTCTCACAGTCTCCATGGGGCAGGAATCTGGGTACGGCTTATCGGGGTCCCCTGCCCCGGGTCCCCCAGGGCTGCAGTCAGCGTGTGGAGGCTCAGCTTGGGGAGAATCCCCTTCCTTTCGTCTGTAGGGCTGGGCCTGGGTGCTTACTGCTGCCTGCTGGCTGGAGCCAAACAGGCAGGCCAAACGGTGACAGTGGCCTGGGCGTGGGCCTTTGGGGACCCAAACGCAGCCTCCCCTCCCACGCTGGCTCCTGGCTTTCAAGGCCCGTGATTGCAAGGAGATCAGTTTTCAAGCATGCTGCGGAAATGGGGTGGGAACAGTGAAAAGCCCTGAAGCTCACTTATCAATCTTCAGTATTCCGTATTGATAAGGATTCTCTATTACGGTTACCAATATTCAGCCGTTTTTCCTGAATAAATGCTTTTCCACTTGTTGCAAGCCTTTGGTTAATTTTCGTTTGGTGTTCTGAAAGTTAATTTTGGCTTTTCTCCCAGTGTTCTCACTGCGTGTCTGGAGAAGTGGACCGTCCAGGAAGGCTGTCCTTCAGAGGTGCCATTTGGAGCCTCACCTGCCTCTCAGGTCTCTGCAGCCAGGGATGAACTCGGGGGTGTGCCCTGCCATCTGCCCACCCCCCCCGCCCCGGTACCTACCTAAAGGAGAATACTGGTTAGGACACTAAAGTCTCAATGGGGCGTCCCCTCCTGGTCTCTAGCGGTGTGCATCCCACTGGGCACCCAGGACAAGTGTGGGTCATACAGAGAGAGAGAGAGAGACTTTTAAGGGGTTAGCTCATGTGACTGCTGATACTGGCAGGTTTGTATTTGCAACGTGCAGAGAGCACATACTTACATATGAAGTCTGCAGGGGTTTCCACGGTGCCGTCCTGAGGGCAGTTCCTTCTTGGTCTTTGCTTTTAATCCTTCAACTGATTGGACATGACCCACCCCTGTGACGGGGGGTCATCTGTTTACTCAAAGTCAATTGAATGTAGGTGTTAATCCATGAAGCACCTTCACAGCCACGTCCAGACTGGTGTTTGACCAACAAAGGGGTACGTGGTCTGGCCAAGCTGACATGTAATCGACACATTTTCTCGTTTCTCTCCTGAGACTAGAATGAAGTCTGAGTGGAGGTGCAGGCCCTGGGCACCCAGGAGCTGGGTGCTGACCTAGGCGAGCTCTGAGGGTGGCTTTGTCTCCGGCCCCAGCCCAGCAGCAAGCGACTCCGGGGTGGGGGGGCTCCCTCTTACTCTCTCTCTTGTTCTGGTTCAACAAACCAGGCCACCCTGTATGCCAGACGGATGTTTTACAGGGATGAGGCATGTGGATGGACCAGAAACCCCTCTGTGTCCAGGAGAGAAGGCAGTGGAGAGACGGGGTGACTTGTGAGCTTTTGGGGAGTCGACTTTAACCCGGTGAGAACAAAGCATTTCCAGCTCATCGTGCAAAACGGGTTCAACACCATGGTCAGAGGAGAGTGGACGCCGTGGATGCTCACTTGTACACGTCACTTTGACCTGGCTCCTTGCACGGTCCCCTGACCAGCAAGGGGCTCAGTGATGCGCGAGGTTCTGCCGGGCCTCCTCCTAGATGAACTGGGACAAAAAGGAGGAGAAAGGGAAGTGATTAAGAGCTCCATCTTTATTTATTTCTCTAAGATCATTTCTGACTCAAAAAAGGGGGGCTTCAGGGTTGACCATGCTGACCAGACACAAAGACTCTGCTAGGGGAACACACACCCGTGCACGAGGATGCACACATCTGCACACACAGATGCCCACACTCACCCACACACGATGCACACACAGGCACACACTCACACATACACACAGCCCCCCACACACACACACACACAACACTCCAGCTGTGCCCGCCGACCACACACCCAGGCGGGGAGGCGGCCCTTGTGCTTTGCAGCAGGTGCCCTGGGCAGGTCTCCCCAGTAGTTCTCTGTGCAGCCCTCCTCCTGGCCCCTGGCCCCTCCGCTCCCAGCTCTTGGAGGAAGGAGGCCTCGCCTGCTCGGATGCTGAGGCCGTGAACCTCACGTGCTCGGGGAGCCTCCGCTGCACTTTTCCCAGATTCAGGGTCCCCACCGGCTACAGAAGGAAGAAGTGATCCAAGGTGACAAGCAACCAGGAGCACTGACCCTCCAGCCCCACAAGTGCTTGTTGTGCATTTAAGAGTGTGAACCTCAAACTAAGTACTTTTACAATAAAATAAAATAAGATAAACAGACCCAGGAAATCCTCTACAGGGGATGGATGTGCTATGACCTTGAGTGTGTGGACAGTGTGACAGGGGAGTGAATACGGCCAAACTCCCCAAAACAGAGGCATTAAGTATGTGCAAATTTGCGTATATTAAATACCCCTCTGTAAGGTTGAATAAAGAGACTTCAAAAATGTGTGGTGCTGCCTGGCGTGACTAGAAGGGTCTGAACTCCCGGAAAGTAAGGGATAAGTGACAGGACATCTGTCATGGGCTGAAATGTGTCCCCCAAGATTCATGCATCAAAGTCCTAACTCCCAGGACCTCAGAATGTGATTGTATGTGGAGATGGGCCTTTACAGAGGAGATGAAAGTAAAATGAGGTCATTAGGGGGACCAGGGCCCTTCTAAGACGAGATTAGGACACAGACACACACAGAGGGATGCCAGGCGAGGAAACAGGGAGAAGATGGCGTCTACAAGCCGACACTGGATCTCAGAGCCCAGCCTCCAGGATGGGAGACCACGAGGGTCGCCCTAGAAGGCTAGCCCAGCAGCCTTGGGGACCCTGCTGCTTGGAGGGAGCTGCACAGCCCCAGGAGGACCACGGGGGGCGGCATCAGGGAGCCCAGAACCGCGCTGCACCCCATCGCGGCCGGTCCTCACCCACGTCCTCCCCGCCCTCTGGGCCGCAGGCACCGGGCTTCCCCGTGGAGGGCGGACGGCAGCCCTGGGAGGTCTGGGCTGTCAGCACATGAGCGTGGAGCCGGGTTTGAGTTTCTGTCTGTCCGACAGCAGAGCATCTGGATGGGGCACTGAGGTCAGAGGAGTGGAGATGGACGCGGGCAGTGGGCTGACCTGACGTGACAGACTTCACAGACGGAAGTCACAGACCAAAGGTCCTTTTGTTGGAATTACTTTTAGAAATGGTTCTAAAAAGGTTTAATCCCATGGGAGTTTGCAGTTAAGGTTCTGTGTCCGAGTGATCAGGACAGGGGAAGGCGGCTCCTGAGTGAGGCTTAGACAAACCACGTGTGGGTGACTTTGGGTTTAGTGGGAGGAGTGTGAGGGTGTGAGGGGAGCAAAGCGTGGGCAAGATGTGTGTGCAGATGTATTCGTGCAGGTGTGTGCAGGTGTGTGCAGGTGTAGGGGTGTGCAGGTGCAGGTGCAGGTGTGTGCAGGTGTGTACAGGTGTGTGCAGGTGCAGGTATGTACAGGTGTGTACAGGTGTGTGCAGGTGCAGGTGTGTGCAGGCGTGTGCAGGTGCAGGTGTGTGCAGGTGTAGGGGTGTGCAGGTATGTGGACATGTGATGCATGAAGTGAGCTGTCTCCCTGGAGAGGCAGACCTCACTGGCGTCCTCACTTTGGGGAATTCAGTTTTTCCATCAATCAAGCTGAAATGACATTCAAGTTTTGGACGTCTCTCATCAGACACACAAATAGGTAACACGTGATTAGAGGAGTTAAGTCAATTCTGCTCATTTTTTCTGGTTTTAATTGGCATTTTCTGTCCTAAGGAGAGCAACTCTATCCGCTCACAAACCTGAAACCCACCTAGTTGTTCCCACCCCCCGACTCTGGAGAGACACTGCACGGCTCATGGAACGTTAGCGCGCTTCATCCTAATGAACCAAATCATTTCTAAATGCCAAAAGCAAGGACCTTTATGTTTATCACCTCTTAGCAGATTGATAGGTATCAGATTTACCTTCGTTACACAGGACTTTTTTCTTTCTTTCCGGAATTGCTTGGTATATATTAAAGAATAGCCATCAGCATTGAAATCCAATGACGGTTTCTCACCATTTCTTAGGGTTGAGCTAAGTAGAAGGGAAACAGTCAAATAATGAAATGATTCCAGGGACATCTGCACTCAAGGTTAAAGGGATGCAGGAGGGGTTTGTGATGATGCTAAAATGCAGAGACCGAAACACTGGTATGCACACATGCACCGTTGCATGTTCCCACAGACACACAAGCGTGCACACAAGTGCAGATTCATATGCACAGACACATACAGAAACCTGTGCGTGCACGCACACACAGACATGTGCAAATCTGCAGCTCAGCAAGGGCCCCGCTGGACTTTGTGCTCAGATCTCATCCAGAGATGCTCTGTGTGTTGTATGTGGGGACGTTTTCTGGGGAAACTCACTGAAATGTTGGTAATCCGGGCCACCCCCCCTTCTGGTGGAGCATCCCCAGAGCTGGTGGACCATCCCCGGAGCCGGAGCAAGAGGGCCATGGACCAAGCTGGGAAACCCACCCCACCCTCCTCATGAGGGTTTTCTCACCTGGACCGCACTGCGTCCAGTAAGCACTGAGTTAGACAATGCCTTTGCCCACCATGGAAGGAAGAATCTTCGCTGAGCGTCAAGGAAAACAAGAAGTTTCCAGGAGCACGGGGCAGCATTTTCCTGTGAAAGGGACCTCCCCGCCCCCGAACACAGTGGTGAGAAGACCACCCTCCTGCCTCGGGGACCAATGCTGGCGACTCCCCAGCCTCTCCCAGCCTCCCTCCTTTACTCCACGCCTGTCTCCGAGGGAGGACCGGAGGCCAGAGATCTCCCCGCAGCTCTACCTGGGCCGACCCCTGGGCAGATGAGCTCAGTGTGAGGAGTGGGGTAGGAGCCCTGGCTCGAGCCACGGCGCACCCCAATCCCACTTTGCTGGAAACAAAGCTGGCGTTTGATCTCTCATGACTCTTGGTGCTTTTCACCAGCAGGGAGGGGTCAGGCCTGGCAGGCCCCCTCCCTCAATGCCAGCGGCTGCACTGTGGAGGCCGCCTCGCCACAGTGGCCATGGCCTCCTTGGAGACCCTGCAGTGTCCTCTGCAGGACACGGCCCGGCCTGCCCCCTCACTGAGCCACCCAGGAGGCTGGCAGGAGACGCCATCATTACGTTAAGATTCCTGATTCTCACTTTTTCAGGGCCAAACCCTTGAATGAAATGAAAATAAGGAAGGGACGCTTTTCCAGAGCCGTGGTAGCTCCTAGAGGACCCCCATAGGGCCGACATCCAGGGTCCGTGGTGGCTGGAGCCCTGGGGACCGGCCTGCCCCGTATCTGGACACAGAGGTCCTGACCCTGGTGCCTCAACCCCACGTTAATGAAGGAGGGGCAGGAGAGCCCTGGGGCACCTGAACAGGTGACGGCGCGAAGGACAAACTTGCAAGTCGGTCTGTCCGAGATCCAGGTGCCCCTGGTCCCATCCTCGCTGCCATGGGCCGACCTTCTCTGGGACGGTGGCTCACACTGCGGACAGGAGAGCGGGGACAAACACCCCTGCTACTCCAGACAAGCTTCCCCCGGACGGAGCGCGCGACTTTCTGGTAAATCCTCCGAGGACCTCCTAGGAGCTCGTTAAGAGTAGCGTAGAGTAAACAGCAGCCAGAAGAGCAGGGAGGACGCCGCCCCATGGGTCCTTGAGAGCCAGGAAGCCTCCCTTGAGGGCCGCTTGGGCGGGAGGCTCAGATCAGGTGGCAGGAGATGCACTGCCTCCGGGGCTTCTGCTCCCCAGTCGGGAGACGGCTCTTTGCTATAGAAAGTCACTTTTTTACTAATGTTCTGCTCTGACTCAGACTTTGAAGGAAAAATGCTGGTAGGAATTCAGCCACAGTGGAGGCCTGTGGGTTCCTGGGGACGGACAGCGCTGGTGCCCAGACACCACGGGGTCTGCGTCTGTGCTGCCCGCACGGCCTCCCCTCCCCCGCACACTCCCTCCCCGAGTGCCCCCCGGAGCACCTCTTCCAGCATCTGTCGCACAGCCCCACCCCGGGGCAGTGATGACGCAGAGAGCCTCTCTGTTGGTGTTAGGGCTTGAGATGAGTCCCCCAAAGGTGCTGAAGTCCTAGCCCCGCTGGACCTGTGGGCATGGCCTTATCTGGAAAAGGGGCCTTTGCAGATGACCAAGTTAGAATGAGGTCCTCAGGGTGGGTCCGAATGCAATAGGACTGGAGTCCCTGGAACCAGAGGAAACTGGGGCACAGATACGCATACAAAGGGGAGGTGCTGTGACGTGAGGACACGGGGCGGGTGGGGCATGGTGGCAGGGGACCCCCCCAGCAAGACGAAGAGAGAGGCCGGGGCCAGAGCGGCCCCCGGAGCCCTCAGAGGAGCCCACCCCTGGGTTCCTTGACCTCGGGACCCCAGCCGCCAGGCTGGGAGAGAACACACTTCTGCCGCTGGAGCCGCCCGCCTGTGCCCTGTTACGACAGTCCCAGGAGGCTCACACAATGGGAGCCCGGGGCGAGGGCGCTCGTGTGCCCCCAACCCTGGAGCTGGAGGCCTCGGAGGCACCCAGCCGGACGCACAGCTGCTCCCTCCTGCCCCCAGACCGAGCCCAAGCGTGAGTCTCAGAACTGGGCATCCGCGGTTCAGCGCTGCGGCTTATCAATCTGCCACCAAGGCCTATTCACCGGCATGGACACACAGATGCCACTCCCCAAGATGTGACTTCTACACAGATTCAAGATCTGAGACGCAACAGATCAGGTGCTTCTGGGCCTGGTTGATTTACAGCCAATGAGTGTGAGGGCGCCTCATTCTCAGATCAGAGTAGCCCCAGGCCCAGGGCGCAAGCGCCCTCCCCTTCTGTTCTGCACATTTGTAGGTCCCACAGTTGTAGGTAATCTTTTTTTTTATTATTGAAGTATAGTTGATTTATAATGTTGTATTAATTTCTGCTGTACAGCAAAGTGACTTAGTTATAGATATATATTCTTTTTCATATTCTTTTCCATTATGGTTTATCGCAGGATATTGAATAGAGTTCCCTGTTCTCTACAGTAGGACCTTTCTTTTTTTTTTTTTTTTTTTTTTTAAGTTACAGGTAATCCTATCTAACTGAAGTGAGGCAGATAACAGCCCGCAGTCTCCTCCTGCCTCAGGGCCAGAACCCCTCGGACACCAGCACCACAGGTGCAGCCACAACAAGCCGTTTGGTTTTCTGGGTTTTTGTTTGTCTTTGCACATTTATCCTGTTTATCGGTCATGAAGTATTGGTGGCCAGGGTCAGGGTCCAGCTCATGTCAACATCAGCCCTAAAGAGAGATGTGTGGGTCCAGGACAGAGGGAGGGGAAGAGGGGCTGGCCTGGCGTCCGGGCGGACAACATGTGTCCTGGGCATGTCCCCAGCCTGTCCCCACCGGCCCTGTGCAGGTCGCACCATTTGGCCCTTCTCCTCCAGCACCGACTGTGGCCTCCCCGTCAGCCACTTATTTGGGGTCTGAGATTTGTCTTTGGCCTGAAGGTGAAAACATTGACATAGTTAAGTCAGTTGTTCTGGATCACTCGGAAACTTGAAAACATGTCATTCCTTCACAGACACAAAAGATACAGTACTTTAAAGTTTATGTCCCATAATTTCTTACATTTAGAATCAGTGCCTCTGCAGTTTTTATTCTTAGGAAACAGAGTCTTACATTTCTCTGTATTACCCTCCGCAGTCAACACATCCCAGCTGTTGTTATTACCTTACTTATTTTAATATTTTTTTCTTTAAAATCTTAATGATTTTCTTCAGGAAAAAGAATTGCTGTATTCAAACACTTTTCCAGGTACCTGGGATTATGAGAAACAGACACACGCTGTGCCCAGACCCCTGGCAGCATCTCAACCCAGGTACTAGCAGGACCCCGTGCTGGCGGCCCCAGGGCCGGGCATAGCTGGCCGGCCCCCAGAGGGGTCACAGCACGGCCTCGGGACCCCGGCTGCCACGTCGCCATCTGGCCTGCTCACCCTGATTCTGAACAGGCCGTGTACGGTCAACAGGTTAGATGGGAGGGAATTAAGTCACTCAACCCTGAGCAGTAAGGACAAACTCACGTGCGCAAAAGAATCCTCTGTGCCATCAGCCTGATGGGTCTCTGTAGCCACGGAAAGCGAGGAAGATCATTCAGTTAAAGGATTTGCTTGGGAGCCCGGAAGGGATGTGAGTGTGTCTGTGGTTATTCAGAGACTGCTGATTTCTTCACCTCCGCAGTAAGGGAAGCTTCGTTATTTTTTAAGCACAGAGTGTGCCGGAAGAACTAATGTGATTTTCTTCCTTTTTTTCTGTTTTTTATCTCTCTCTCCCACCAGGGACTCCAACGTCACCTTGATGCACCCAAGCAAACAGAGCCAGTGCTCATCCCCTCCCAGCCCCACCGGCCGGCCCCCGCCAGTGGCCCTGGAGGCAGAGTGTCCCACTTGCTTACGATATTTGCCGTTCACAGGACACCGCCAAGGTGAACCCACCACCACCCCACGCCACTATAATCCACAACTTGTCTTCAGGACAGAAGCCAGGTCATTGCTTGGCTGCGGGACCATTTTCCAGGCCCGTGCGTCATTTTTACCAAATTACAGGCACCAAATGGGCTTCAAAAGAAAATGTTTATTACTGCCCCCAATGCACAGCAGTAGTAACATCACACTGGACTGCGCAGCGGGGCTGGCGGATCCACCGGCTGACCTTCACGCCCTGGGGAGCCGCCGGGCAGGGCCAGGACCAGCACCATGGGACTGTGGGGCAAGGACTTTGCAAGCTCACCTCTCCTTGGTTTAAATTTTTGTTATGGTTGTTTTGGTTTGTTTTGGGGTTTTGTTTGTTTGTTTGCTGTAAGACTTTGATCCCCAATCGATGTTCCTAAGCACCAAAGGACAGCTCTGCTGGGTGTGAGGGGAGCAGGACAGGGATGCTTGGGAAAGCTCCAGTTCATCAGACTCGATTCCGGGGTTTGGAAGGAAACGATTTGGCCCTTTATGACAAAGTCCTTGACGAAGACTTAGGAGAGATTGGCTCAGACACTAGACCGTCTTCAAACCCCATGGGAGGAGAGTTGAGAAACCCCAGGAGTCGGGGCAGAAGCCCGGCAGCCATGTGATGGTGCAAAAAGGCCCAGGGAGGCCGATGTCGGGGGACGGCCACAGCCCTTGGAGGTTTGGGGCTCGTTGTGGGATGGAAGGAAGGAGGGAAATGGTCTCCATGGAGCCAGGTCCTCCTGCTTCCAGGGCTGTATACTTCCAGATCAAGTCACAGGAAAAGCAGGGTCGAGTCACCATCAGACTCCTGGGAGGGGAAGAACTTCAGGGGTTCAGAGGTGGTGGGTCAGGTGGGGGACACAAAAGGGGTGATGGGTTCATTTTCACAAGATTGCATCTGCTTGCAAATGAGCAAACACACCACAAAAACCAAAGGAAAGTGAAATGGTCTAGTTATCCAGGGTCTAGTTATCCAAGGGTCCTCCAGGGCCCCTTGCTCCTGAGGATGCAGAAAAAGACTTTCTTGGCAGAAAGCTGGTCGTTGTATATTCGAGCGACCAACACACTCTGTCCCCAGTGGGTTGGTGGCTAAGGAAACCGTGGGTAACCCACCCCTCACTGGAAATGGGAGACAAGCATAAAATCATGATCTGGGAGACTCCCTGACGAGGGCAGGGGTCAGGCTGGACCCACACTGAGAGAACACTCTTGGGGCACAAACCTCGAAAACACCATGCTCAGTGAAAGAAACCAGACGCAAAAGGCCAAGTAATATGTGATCCATTTACAGGAAACGTCCAGAACAGGAACATTTGTAGAATTAGGAAGCAGGGAAACAGTGGGGATTGGGGGAAGGGGAAGGGAGTGACAGCTAAAGGGTTTGGGGTTTCTTTTGGGGGATGGAAGTGCCCTAAATTGACTGTGGTGATGTTTGTACACATCTGTGGATACGCTGAAACCACTGACTTGCACACTTTAAAGGGTGAATAGTACAGTATGTGAATGACATCTCAATAAAACAGTTATGATCTCGGGCCAGAGTGGAAGCAAAAGGCCAGTGCTAGCCCGGTGGGGTGTGGCCACCTGCTTCCCACGCTGAGTCCCCCTCTTCTGTCCACCCAAAGCGCACGGCTCCTGCAGGGACCTGGCCCTGCTTCTCCACACCCCGCATAGCTCTCCTCAGCACACAAACGGGCACATCCAGGTGGACGGGTGCAGGGCCAGGGCCCTGTTCCGGCTCTGCAGCGAGCCAGTGCCTGGGGGGCCTGATGAGTGGGGACGGTGACCCCGTGTCCACCCCTTGATGTGGAGGGACAGCACCACCAGCCCTGTTACAGGTTGAATTGTGTCCCCAGAGATTCCTGCGCTGAAGGCCTAACCCAGGACCACAGAATGAGGCCAT